>NC_090938.1:36073558-37503558 GCF_040938575.1 Ambystoma mexicanum
GTTGAGAGACCGTGGCTGAGGCAGAATTACAGGGATTTGATTTGTATGTCTGCTCCAGGGAGACGTAGCAGTGGCAGGTGTAACCTTGGCTCTGAGAACGCGGTATGTTGATTGCAACATTGCGCGCTTGGCTGTGGGGCTCTAGTCAGGGTTGGTCTGCATGATCAGCACCTTGTAGCTCTGTATGAACTGCTCCGGGTCTGTAGACTCTGGTTTGCGGCCTACTTTGGCTTGGTTATATGTGGCGGTATAAGGTCCATAAGGCGAAGGGTGCGAAGGTGCGGTGTGGTTCTTTGTACATCGGTCCATCTGTAGGGTTTTATCTTCAGGGGTTAGTAACATGAAGCGTCTGCAAGCATATAGACAAATTCTTCTGGCGTCTTGCGTTTCTGCTGACCTATGTGAAAAACAATAAAGATGCACGTCTGTGAATGTGCGCGGTCCTCTAAGTCATGGCACTGAGCGTGTTCTTCATGTGGGTTGGTGTGTGTCTGATCCAGGTGCATGGTAGCGCATGTGTTTCTGTTTGTTGTGGCTATGTCATCATATCATCTCTAACAATGGCAGCATAGGTTTGTGACGTTTAGTCGAGCTGGTCCATGTGGTCGGTCTCAGCTCCATCTTGTTTCCCACCTCGTGCTCTGGGTAGGATGCGGCCAGGTTGTGGAGGTGGGGCGTGGCCATGGTGGATATTGACATCTGAGGCGGCAGACAGAGGTGCAAACTCATCCCGCTGAGGGTACTTGGGTCGTGACGCCATCAGCCATAGTTTGTAAGTGGGTTGGGGGAAGGGACCATCCCATTTTCCCTCTTCACTTGTAATGAGCCCCATAGACTGAGTGAGTTTTTGGCGAGGCATGTCTGCACCCTGGGCCACCCAAGCACTGATCAGTGGAGCCTAGGACCAAGGCAGACTCTGTATTAGGGCAGTCCACCAAGGGTTGAGGAGGCATGGAGAGTAACAGAAGATTTATCAACTGATGGGGAAAGACACAAAGATAATCAGGGCCACACAACCCCCCCCCCCCAACCCCCAGCCCTGTAGGGATTCCCTATACAAATCATGGCCATATGTGTGCCCAAATTGAGACACTGCCTGTTGGAGGACACATCTGCATGTTGTTGTAGTAAAAGGCCCACCTGTATATATCACACACAACCCAGTGAAGACTTAACCTCACACATTGGAGTGATCTGGGGTGCCATCACACAGCAATGCCTCAAGCACCCAATTATGCTGCCATCGAAGCAGCATTTTTGGCCTTGACCCAGCAGATCCCAGGCTGGGCCACGATCACTAGGGTCCTTTCAAGGTCTGGGGCTCAATGGGAATTTCCAGGAGCAAAACTGGAACACAGAGAACCCCAATATGTTTGTTTGTTTGTTTGTTTTATTCACTTATAATGCGCACCAAACCCGAAGGTAGCCGGGCGCAGCAGTACAGATAATGCGAAGCTTAGGTTGCAGGGTGGGGTCATGGGAATACATACACTGTATAAATACAAAATACAAATAATAGAATGCAAAATATCACAGGAAGGCAGCAGTTGCGGTTTACATGCCGAATAGATACAAAATATGATCAAGAGAGTCTATGTACAAGAGAGTGGGACCATAAAGATCATGATGAAATGTATGTTCTAGGGTGGGGTGAAGGATAAGTGGGCGCCAATAGGCTATTCATTGGCAGTCCTTAGCAAATTGATGTAGTTGATTCTGAATTTAGGGAAGGGCTGTGCCTCGCGTAGAGGATTAGGCAATGAGTTCCATAATTGAGCTGCTTGCACCGGGAAGCTACTACCCCCCGCCTTAGATAACCTGAATCTAGGAATGATGAGGCTGTTGGCATTTGCAGTTCTGGCAGGGCGCGAGTGATTTCTTTTTGTGAGTTTATTGCGGAGATAGCTTGGTGCTGCATTGTTCAAGGCTTTATGAACCAGGGATGCTACTTTGAGGTGGATTTTGTTTTGGGAGGATAACCAGTTGTTTAGACGTCTGATGTTTGAAATATGTGATCTTTTGGGTACACCAAGGGCGGCTCGTAGGGCATTGTTTTGAAGAATTTGAAGTCGGTGGGTAATGGATTTGTTTGCTCCGATGTAGAGGGCATTACAATAATCAATCCTCGAAAGGATTAATGCTCTTGCTAGGATAAGGCAATTGTTATCGGAGAGAAAATGCTTGCCTGCTCTAATGAGCTTACATGTGTAGGCGGTGGCAGATGCCAAAGACTTCACCTGCTTATCAAAAGAGAGGGTGGCATCCAGATAGAAGCCAAGTGTCTTAACATCTTTGGAAACCTTGATAATGTTCCCGTCAATTTCAAATGAGGTATAGTCCTGACTGAGTTTCTTCATGTTAGAATGTGTCCCTAGGATGAGCAACTCTGTTTTGTCATCGTTCAGGCATAGACCGTGGGTTGCCATCCATGCCTGGACGATGATATACACCCTATTCACCAAGGCCAAATCCTTGTTGTAGTCCCCGGAAAGTGGGAGGAGAATCTGGGTATCATCTGCATAGTTGGTGTAGGTGATACCAAGATGGTCCAGATCATCAAAAAGGGGCTTAGTGAATATGTTGTAGAGAGTCGGGGAGACACATGAGCCCTGAGGGACTCCACATCGGATGGGGATTGGGTCCGCCGCTGCCGAAGGGGAGAACACCCTCATGGTCCTATCACTGAGGAAGGATTCAATCCAAGATATGGCCTCCTTGGAAAAGTGTGCAGCAGAGTCTAAATGGCTGCAAAGTACACCATGGTCTACAAGGTCGAAAGCCGCCGAGAGGTCCAGCAACAAGAGGAGAGCCATTTTACCTTTATCTCTTATTTCATCTATTTGTGCCTTTAGGTCGATCAGGGCAGTCTCTGTACCATGTTGTGGACGGAATCCTGATTGGCGCTCTCCTAAGAGTTTATGTTGTTCCAGGAAACTTTGGATTTGATTGTAGGCGATCTTATCCAAGATTTTGAGCAGGAAGGGGACTGTTGTAATGGGGCGGTAGTTTGTGGGTATAAGAGGGTCTAGCGTTTGCTTTTCAAGCAATGGTAGTACCCAGGATTGTTTTAAATTGGTGGGTACCGTGCCGGACGTGAAAGAAGAGTTGACAAGTTTGGCAATAAACGGGGAGAGATCTCTAGCTGCGTCTTTTATAAGCTGGGCAGGGCAAGAATCACCCTGGCAGTTAGACGGCTTAAGAGAGAGGATGACTTTCTCCACATCGAGAATCGATGTTTTGGAAAACATGAACCGTGTGGCTATGTCCTGGGTCTTTGGGGTAGGGTCTGTAGTGAGGTTGTTAGGCTTGGACTGATGAGTAAGGGAAGCTTTCTTTTTAGTTATTTTCGTTTGGAGTAGAGAGATTTTATTGGATAAGGCTAGCTGAATGTTGGAGCACCAGGTTTTGTCTTTGGTGCATGTATCCGGGATGGGTGACTCTAGTTCTTTGAGGATGGAGAATAGTTCCCTCATGCTTGAATTGGCGTTGGAGATCCGCTTATTAAAGGAGTTCTGTTTGGCCAGATAGATTTCTTTTTTATATTGGGAGGAGATTTCTGTTAGTTTCATTTTATGGTCTACTGAAGGGGTGAGCCTCCATGCTGTTTCGCAGCTCCTCTTAAGTAGTCGCAAATCCTTTAGTTCGGGGGTAAACCATTTATTTAGGTGAGATTTGGGTTTACTTTTTCTGAGTTTCAAGGGTGCGATGTTGTCAAGGGTAGTTAGCATGATTTTGTTGTACTCGTTGACTAGTGTTTCTGGGTCTAGATGATCTGCTAATCCGTTAAGTGTAGGTAGAATGGCCGGGATCACTTTGTCTCTGGTGATGATCTTTTTGTTTCTTGTTGGGCAAGGCGGGGCCATGATGGAGGCTGGTGGAGGTGGTCTGGAGGTAGATAGTTCAAATGACAGGAAGAAGTGGTCTGTCCAAGGTTGAGGGATAATAGCTTTGATGTTGGCAGTGCAATTATAGTCTACTAGCCAATCAAGGATTCTTCCCTTATTATGTGTAGGTTCAAGAGTTTTTTGCGTCATGCCCAAATTAGAGAGGGCATTGGCAATGATGGTAGCATTTTTATCTGAAGGGTCATTGAAGCCCAGATTGAAGTCCCCTAGGACAAGTAGTTGTGAAGAGGTTTTAAGGTTGTTGGAGAGTGAATTATGGAGATCCTCCTCGAAGGTCCCTAAGGGACCAGGTGGTCTGTAGATGAGGTGGATCGTCAAAGTTTGGGAGCTAGCTAGTGGAAGTTTGATAGTAAGTGATTCACATGAGTCAGTTGCTATTGTAGGTGAGGTTCTCATATCTAAGCTAGTCTTTGCGATGATGGCAATGCCACCGCCGCGCGTGTTGGTTCTATCTTGCCTGAATATCGTAAAGTCTTCTGGGATGGCTAGGGAGAGTAGGGGTCCTGCTGCGTTGTGCAGCCAGGATTCGGTGATGGCGATGAAGTCCAGATTGTTGAGCACTATCAGATCACAGATATCTGTGGCATGTGCTATCAGTGATCTTGCATTTATTAGTCCTCCTTTGAGTAGGTGGTTTGATGGATGAGGTGGTACAGTTTTGGTCTGGGTAGTGGGAGGAAGTCTCCTGTTTTTTCGGGGGACGTTGGTGTTGGGCTTCTGGGTATTGGATCTTTTATTGTTAGGAGGTAGGGTTCTAGTTAGAGGCTCATAAAGTTTCGAGAGTCTAGCTCTGAGCCTAGTGTTTCGACAGAGTAGACTACATGGGTTGCTGGGAAACTCGGATAAGGGATTCAGATCCGGGTGTTCCATACTGGTGTCAGTAGAGAGGGTGGTCATGGTGGAATTTAGAGGTCTTGTGAGCATAGTAGGGGGGCTACTGTCCTCTCTATGGTGGAGGATAATTGCAGATAGGTACAATAGCAGGCTGCAAAGTGTGATACTCATGATGTGGAGCTGGATACACTGGGCACGGTGGGCATAGATCAGCATAGGCAATGGCTAAGTTGACTAAATTGTCCTTTTAAACCCCAACTTCCACACATTCTGGTATTAATAACACCCACTTTTCATAATCCTGGCAAATTGAATTTCCTACTCATTTACAACAATCAAGCAGGAGGTATGGGTGTGACTCCTCAATAATTCTGTCACGATATTTCATCAATCATTATGGTGTCTATATCACCCAACAGGTAATATACTATTGTCCAAACAGGTGAGCCCCCCTGCCCCTCTAGAACCATTAAGGACAACATTGGATCTCTCGCTCCAGCCTTGGCCAATCTCTGCAACCACTGTTTCACCACTGGAGTTTTCCCTTCTCCTTTCAAGAACTTGCTTGTGAACCCCCTGTAAAAAAGCCTTCTGCCGACCTCTCCATTCTGGCAAACTATCGCCAGATCTCTATCACTCCTTTCCTGGGCAAACTCCTGAAGGAGTTGGCTATCTCCCAGCTAAACCTCCACACTGAAGCTGTTGGTTGCCTCCACAACCATCAGTCTGGCTTCAGAGCCAGGAAACTGCTCTCCTGAACATCAGTGAAGATCTGCTCTCTAACCTGGACTCTAACTCTCCCTCTGTTCTCAATCTCCTTGACCTTTCCTCTGCTTTTGACACAGTGAACCACAACATCCTGATCACTTGTTTCTGCAATACCCTGGACATCATAGACCAGGCTGTGGCATGGCTGTCCTATTTGCTCT
The DNA here is from genome assembly GCF_040938575.1 of Ambystoma mexicanum. Taxonomy (NCBI): domain Eukaryota; kingdom Metazoa; phylum Chordata; class Amphibia; order Caudata; family Ambystomatidae; genus Ambystoma; species Ambystoma mexicanum. The sequence continues at coordinate 36,079,227 of NC_090938.1, forward strand.
TGGACCGACCTTCCCAGGTTCAACTTGGGTCCCTCCTCTCCACCACCACACTCTCCACATGTGGTGTTCCCCAGGGCTCTATACTCTCCCCCTGGTTTTTCAATGTCTATCTGGTCCCTCTGGCCCGCCTGATTTCTACCTTTTCCTCTAACTTTCATTGTTATGCAGATGACACACAGTTCTCTTTCAGGCTACACTCTGCCTCCTCCTTACTCATCCCTGACTATCTATCCACTATTCAGGAATGGTGTGCGCCTCTAATGATCTCTGCCTTTATTCCAGTAAGACTGAGATCCTTCTCATTGGGACCCCTGCTCCTGCTTTTTTCCCCTCTCACTTTGGCCAGCCTGCTAAGGCCCTCTGCCCTTACCCTCTTGTGAGGCAAAAAACCTTGGGGCCATCTTCGACTTTACTCTCTCCTTCTCTCCACACATCACATTGCCAGAAAGTCCCATTTGCAGCTGCACCTCCTTAGAGGTATTTTTCCTTTTCTCACCTTCCCCCAGAAGCTAACTGTCCCCAGAGGCCTGGTTCTCTCTAGGCTGGATTACTGCAACAGCCTCTTTCTCAATCTACCTAACTCTATCCTTCGCCCTCTACAACTCAACCAGAACAGGACTGCAAGACTTATCCTTCGCCTCAAGCCCAAGGACTGCCTCTCTGCGGCTCTGATATCCCTCCACTGGCTCCCGGTGGCTGCAAGGATCAAGTTGAAGACCCTCTGCATCATCCACAAGGCTTTCTGAGGCTGGGGCCCTTACTATCTCCAATGCTCTCTTCCTAAGGACCTTCCTTCTAGAGCCCTCTGCTCGTCTACTTACAATTCTCTGCGGGTGAGTCTCTTCTCCAAGCAGAGAGTGGGTGCTAGATCCCTCTCCTCTGCAGATGCCTCCGTCTGGAACGACCTCCCTGCCTCTCTCCACCTTGAGTCTGATCTCCTTAAGCTCCGGAAGCTCCTCAAGGCCTTCCTTTTCTCTTCTTCATTCTCTCTGCCTCTCCTGTGCTAACCTTCCCTACTCCTGCACCGTTGTGTGACTGGCTGCTCTGTGTTCTTACAGGACACCAGCCCCCCCTCCCTGCCCAGTCCCACTGCCCTTGCCTGCTGGCCACCCTGAACTGCCGCCTGGCCTACCTTGCACTACCTCCTGGCCTACCTTGCACTACCTGGGTGTGAATCCCTTGGGAGACTCAGCCCTCCTTGCACTCAACTCAGGGCCATGCTGCTCTGGGTGCACTTCTCTATGTACCCGCTCTCCTGTACTTCTTGTCTGCGCACTTGCACGATCTCAATGATACTAGGTCTAGTAAGATCATTTGTCTAGTTCTCCCTTGTCCGTCCCCGACCCGCCTTGCCTGGTTGCACCTTGAAACACTTGTGTATAGGTGCATTATAAATAACAAATCAATCAATCAACAGTCATTCAGAGGCCTTACAAAAACATGGTCAAATGTCTTATTTTGCAGTCAAGTTGATTCCAGAGGGAGGGCTTCATTGCTAGGAATGTCCGCTCATGCTTTAGTTCATGCACGTGCAGTACAGGGCAGCATGTTCGTAATTGTTGTAGGCCCAGGCTCTTAGCTCAAGGGCCGAGAAATAAAGACGCAATATTTCTTAGGTGTGTAACTGGGAGTGACTGTCCCGTATGTGGGAAGACCTCTTTTATTAACATTGGTGCACGTAGGTCACCTGACACGGTGCCCACGCACACCAAAACATCACCTTCCAACTTTCCTCCAAGCAAAAACATTTGACAGTAACAAACATTAATGAACAGTGTCACTCATTATACTTGCGATTCACCACTGCTTACTCCATCACATAGTTTTTCAGCTTCTCCGGGAGTCGGCGGCCAGCGCGCTGGGGATACCTAGACAGGCTGGGCACCAAGGTGCCGGCGCTTTCTACGTTGGGTGCGTTGTCACTCCAGTTGTTGCCCTCTGTCGGCAGCTCTCCTTCTCTGTCTCGGCATTGGGGCAGGCTGTCCTCACACTCCGGGTCGTCTCTCGTCAGGGTCCCCCAGATGCGTCAGAACCAGCTGCAGTTTCAGGTGAGGGAAGAGCCTTCGCAGGTCGCCTTGATCATTGTTCCTTGACGAGCCGCCACCCTCCAGCGGACGGGATCGTGAGGCAGACACAGTTTATGCGTGGGGTTCCTGGCCCTGGCCAGTACCTGATTGTCGATCTCCAGTGGCTGCTCCACCAGGCCGCAGCCAGTCAACTCTCTGGCATTTAATTTCTCCTTTCTGCTTCTCACCATTGCAGGTTCTAACAATCCCGGCAACCGAACCTCGTGCTTCGGGATCGTGGACCTGACTTTGCGTCCGAAAAGTGCTTCCACCGGGGATACAGCTGTGGTGGAGTGCGGCGTCATGCGGTATTCCATGAGGAACTCTTTGAGCGCCTCTCCAGGGCAATGCGTAAGGCCTGGTTGAGGGTCCACATAAACCACTCCATGTCATTGTTAGCTTGTTAGCTTGTGGCCAGCACGGTGTGATCCGGTGGTGCTCCACCCCATACAATGCATGGAATGTGGCTAGCGCCTCACTCTGGAAGGGGGACCCATTGTCCGAACTCACTGACCAGAAATCCAAAAGGTGGCAAACATTTATTTTCGCACCAGTATGACAGTCCTGGCTGCCGTGGAGCCCATGAAGTGCCCCAGCAGGTACCTTGAAAATTCGTCCAGCAGAACCAAGAAGTGCTTGGACTGAAGTTCACTTCCAAAGTCCATGCTGAGGGCTTTCCACAGGGCATCAGCGCGTGCCGGGGACGCGATGGGTGGTCCTTTGGCAAGGGGCCTGGCCGCTTTGCACCAGGTGCATGCAGCGACTTCATCATTAACTTTTCTCTCCATCTCTGGGAGCCCCACCTTCTCGCGAAGCCTCACCACCCTCTTTGTCACTCCTTGGTGGCCCACGTGGGCAAGTTCGATCACCGTCTTTTGGAGGAACACAGGGATTACCAGTTGCGTCCCCCCGGGCAGCACAAGCTCCGGCCCTATAGTGAGCTCGCTCCTCATGTTCCATAGGCCACAGAGCAGGTGTTAGGCTTTGTGTGATGCTTAAGAAGTCCTTCCATCGTCCCAACCGCAGCTGCTCGGTCAACTCCTGCATGCATGAGTCCTGGCGGGTCGCCTCTGTGACATCAACGATGGACATAGACCTTGGGATCGCTGCCTGAGTAACCATTACGACTGTGGCCTCTGTGTCGTCTACAGGGTCTCCTCCCCTGGCCGGCCCTAGAGGGTGCCAGGACAGGTAGTCTGCCGGGTTGTTGGCGCCTGCTCTGAGGGTCAGCATCACATCGTACTACTGCAGTTGAAGAAGCCAGTGCTCGAGCCTGATCGGGGGCCTGGGTGCAGTCCCTTCCAGGATGGGGAGCAGGGGTTTGTGTTACGTGACCACCGTGACGGGGTGTCCATAAACGTAGATATGAAGTTCCTGCACCCCCATAGGACAGTCAGCACCTCCCGTTCGATCTGCGAATACCTGCACTGTGTGGCCGTAAGTGCCTTGCTCATGAAGGCAATCAGTTGCCTTTCTCCAGACTCAGAAATCTGTAAGAGCACCGCCCCCAACCCCACCGAGCTCGCATCCACCATCACCTCCGACTCCTTCGTAGGGTCAAAGTATGCCATAGTAGTGTTGGCCATCTTTGGTGCCATTGAACGCCTCTTGCATCGCCTTGCCCCAGCTCCAGTCCTGGTCCTTCTTTGTTAGGATGTGCAGCAGGGGTTCAGTGAGGGTGGCGAGATTTGGGCTGAACCTCCTGCAAAAGTCGACCATACCGAGAAAACTGCAGACCTTGGGGGGTGAAGTTTGGTGCGGGTAACACCTTGATGTCCTCCACTTTCCTGGGGTCAGTTGACAGTCCCATCGTCGCGAAAAATGAACCCGAAGAACTCCACCCTTGGTTCCACGAACTTGCACTTCCTCCGGTTCAGGGTTAGTCCCACCTGGGACAGTCTCTGCAGTAATGGTGTGAGTCTGGCCATGTGCTCCTTCGGTGACACTGAGTATACCAGCACGTCGTCGCTCACATTGAGTACTCCTGGGAGGCCTGCCAGCACACCCCTGATAGTGTGCTGGAAGACCTTGGCCGCCGACGACACTCCATAGCTCAGCCGCCTGTACCAAAACAGACCGATGTGGGAGGAGAACGTCGTGATGGGGACTTGGTGGTACCCGGCCTTGAGGTCCAACGTCAAGAATAGCTGTGCTCCCCGCAGGTCGGCCAGGATGTCATCTAGTGTGGGCATGGGATGTCTCTCCCTCCGAATCGCCCGGTTGGGAAGCCTCATATCCACGCAGATGCGAACCTCTTCTGGGCACTTTGGCTTAGCCGCCCCGACGATCAGCGATGCCCAGGGCATGGCCTTTACACTATTTTGTGATGCAGAACTTTTGCATCTTGATAAGTTCAGCCTCCACCTTCTGCCTCGTGGGGAGTGGTACGTGCCGGTGGCACAGCGTTACTGGGTTGATGGTTGGGTTGCCGTGCAGCTACACCTCCTGTCCTTTTAAGCAGCCCACTGCCCTCAAATAGGGCTGGGAGCTGTGTCAGTAGACAGCCTATGTCCTGGTGGTATACCTGGAAGGCTAAGTGCACTAGTCCTAGGTCCTCTGTGGTTGCGCAGCTGAGCAAGGTCTCTTTAGCCACTGGCATCACATAGAACGTGGCCTGAATCGTGACATCTTTGTGATGCACCAATGTGACAAATAACCCATCCAGTGTTAGAGGTGAGGAGCCTCCGTAGGTGAAGATACAAATGGTTAGGTGATGCAGCAGTGGTGTCACTGGTGAGAGCTTCCGGCCACCGGCATCACGTTGACCAAGGCCCCGGTGTCCACCAGGATCGGCATCTTTGTGTTCATGATAGTGATCGAGCACCGGGGCTTCCTTCGCTGTTGCCTAGAGTCCAGGCATATCGCTGAAATAAACAATGCCTCCTCTATGTCACCTGCTCCTTCCATCCTCGACAGGGACGCCGGTCGTGGCCTCCCCTCCTCATCCACTGCGGCCACCTGCCGGTACCGGAGCATGGGCAATATCAGGGCGGTCAGGACGCTTGTGTGGACTGCCATGGTGTTCTGCACATCTGGGCATAATGGTTGACCTTGCCGCACCGCCTACACGTGGCTCCTGCTGCTGGGCATAGCTGGTTGTGATGCGCCGGGCCACAACACACGTCACACAGCTTCTGGTGCTCCTCCGGAGGCTTTTGCGCACCCTGAACGCTCTGCTTCCTGTATCTTCTGCGGGACCTTGGCGATCCTTTCGTTGATACGCCTGCACCAGCTCCGGGCATCCACCTTTCGATGCCTCTTCCATCTGCGCCACCCTGGACATGCAGAGCTCCTGGGTTCTTCCTAGCTCCAGGAATCTGTGTAGGGGTATGTCAGGCCCCTTTAGAATATGGCGGTGCAGCGCGGTTGATGACTAGTGTTGGATGATTTGCGCCCTGATCTCGTCTGTTTAATCGACTAGCTGACAGGTCAGCCGAGCATGGTACGCGTTGAGTGACTCAGCCGGATCCTGGTGGGCCTGCCGTAGGCGAAACCTCTCATAGTCCCTGTTGAGCAGTGGTCGGAAGTATTCATGTAGCGTTTCTTTAGCTGCGCTGTACGAGTCATCTCGAGGTTGCAATGTTCTGAAAATCTGATGCACCTCTCTGCCTGCATAGAATAGGAGCATGGCCCTCTGAGCTGAGTCATCATCCTCTTTGGACGTTTTGAAGTACATCTCTAGCCTTTCCACCCACATGTCCCACTGCGGCCCAAGGATTGCAGGGGCACCTGTGACTTCGAACTCTGGTACTGGACACCCAGTGAAGCTTCGGGCATCGCAAGCAGCACCAGAGCTCCTGCGCCCCTCACTCCGGGACGCTGACAGGGACAGTCTGGCCATAGATGAAGCAGCTGCTCTGCTATCCTGGCCCAGATCCCCCATGTTGGCAGGGCTGTTCCTCCAACTGGGCGAGTGTGTCCTCCTTGTGCTGTCCCGCTTGGCGGCACAAGCCCCCCTGTGATGCTTCTGGTGCTGCTAGCTGAGTCACCGGATTATCCTGTGGTGGATGTGGCAATTGGGGCCTGCTGGCCCAGCTCCCTTCTGCCCCACCCACAGCATTAGCACCCCTGCAGGGCCGCTTGCGGGTATGCTACTACCACGCCACTGGTGCGCCCCTTGTGGTGAGGGCCCTGTGTGCACCTAGCTAGCGTGGCTGTAAGTGGACTGGGCAGCCCTTTCCTTTGTAACTGGGCCTTCCGGGCTCCCTCAAGACAAGATTGGCGGATGGAGGCCATGCGGGGGCAGAGCATTGCCACCACCTCCCCCAGCTGTCTACTAGTGTCTCCCCCATGTGCAGGGTAGTGTATGGTCCCCCTTTCCCCTTCGTGAAGTGGGTCATGGTCCATTCCTGCAGCTTCCCTGTTCAGTGAAAGTGCTGCACTCAGGGCGCAGACTTACCCGGCCGCGCCTGGTGGGGAGGAGTCAGCAGGCTGTGCAGCCTTCCCAGGAAGCCACGGCTTGTGCGAGCCCTCGCGCTGCCGCTTCCAGTGTGGCTGGGACTGAGGGTGGGTGGGGGCTACCCTGCAACTCGTCCGGACGATGGAGGAGTGCCAGAGCTCCCACTCCGTACAGCACGCCTGGGGCTCCCGCTCACCCTAATCGCCAGTTGTTGTAGGCTAGGCCCGTGAGCTCCGGGCAGAGAAATAAATACAGGAGACGTCTTAGGCATGTAACTGGGAGTGTCTGTCCTGTGCGCAGGAAGACCTCCCCTTTTATTAACACAGGCGCACGTAGGTCACCTGACACAGTGCTCACGCGCACCATCACATCCATGAAAGCCTAATGTAGCGCTCTCGTGTGAACCAGAGATGCCCACACCTGGTCGGTGCCACTGGTAGTCAGCCTTCCCGAGCCAGGCTTCTTACAGCTTTGAACTGCAGCCAGATAGAGGAATGTCACTGGTGTCCAGGTGTGTGCAATGAAATGCCAGCTTGTGGTTTTAAATATCAAGAAGGCACAAACTGCAGTTTCTGGAAACCATGCTCTGAAGGGTCCTCTCGGGGTAATCCAGAATTCATTATTGAACTACTTACGCTGATTCTTCATAACAGCTACTTCCGATTCCAAGGAATTTTCTATAACCAAATGTCGGGAACATCAATGGGGTCTGCTATGGCCCCGGTGTATGCAAACTCATTCATGTACAAATTTGAACTTGAATACGTCTTAAATAATCCAACATGGTCTGCCAAGATCATTCTATGGAAACGGTTTATAGATGACATTTTTGGTATCTGGTGCGGTACAAGAGCTGAGTTGGACCTTTTCCTGTCCCATATGAACACAGTACATCCGAAGATTAAATTTACAATGGACATTGGAGAACCACATCTACATTTTTTAGATGTCATATTGAACATTCATGAAGGGAAAATAACCATCACCATTTACCATAAACCTACAGATGCCAATCATTTGTTACACTTTACCAGTTTTCACCCCAAACCCACGCTGAAAACTCTTCCCTATAGCCAGATATTGAGACTGAAGTAAATTATATCTGATCCAGCAGGTATGGATGTTGAACGCTCACAACTAATTGAGCGCTTTGAAAGAAGAGGATACCCAGATGACATCCTACAAGAAGCCAGCATGAAATCCAATCACTTAACACAAAAAGATCTTTTAACACCAAAACCCAAAAACGACTCAATTCCTTTAATGTACATCTCAAAATATTCGCAACAAATCTTCCAGATTAGTAAGTCTATCCGAAAACATTGGCACATACTACAAAGTAATGAACACCTCAAAGAACTTTTTCCAAGAACACCTATGATGGCATTTAAAAGAGGTCGTAACTTCAGATATAGACTTGTGAAGGCAGAAAGACCGAGCAAGGATAAACAGAATCTTCTTCAAACTAAAAAGATGGGTACTTTCCCCTGCCTTAATTGCATTAATTGCAATAATGTGATTAAAGGAGATACAATTTCTCACCCTCAAAAGGGTAAAAAAATCAAGATCAAATGCTTTGCTACATGCATGACGTCAGGCGTTATATATGCTTTGAAATGTCCCTGCGGTAAATTATACATTGGACAGACCACAAGGCCATTGAAAGAATGTATATCAGAACATAAATTGACTTTTCGGTGCCACAACCAAAAATCACCATTGCCGAGACATTTCATGGAAGCTAGACACAACATTGCGCAATTGAGATTTCAGGTCTTTGAAGTTGTAAAAAAAACACAACGCGGTGGTAATTACACAATGCTTCTGTCCCAAAGAGAAAAATACTGGATATACCTATTGGACACAAAACATCCGATGGGCCTCAATGAGGAAACATCCTTGAACTGTTTCGTCTAGAAACACCATATACTTGTGCAGCACTAGCATCATTGACTTACAATTTACAACCACATGCCACACTAAACAACAGGACACACTCACGTCCTCATGCTATATAATGAGTTGACCAACAATTCCATTGTTCCTCCTTCAAACAACCAGCAGATTGAGTATGTAAATAAGGTAAATATGCATATTTAAATAACTATACTTGAACTCCCTCCAGCACTGACAATGAATTGATAGCACATGCTTTAGATTCGTTGTCTATTCAGCATTGTGGATTTGTATATTAATGTATTACAGCATTTTGCTGATCCCATTGTCATGAGCATGCTTGAGCCGGCTCACTATGTTCGCAATTTTAACTTGATGTTTATATACATACATATGTATGTATGGATGAATTACTGCCTTTGAAATGAAACACATTGCATGTATATATGAAATACATAATCTAAATACTTGATTAATTGGCTTCATCCAGGGTCAATAGAAACTACTTGCCGTAATATGCACACTACTATTGGTTGGTTAGGCACATGTTCACGTCCAAGATGTCCGCCGTTTCAGTGTGTTATATATTCTTTTGATAGTCCTTTATTTATTTCTCCCTCCTGCTCCTCTCTAGTTAATGATCTTAGTTACGCCCACTAGAAGGCCGCCAGTTTCTCCACGATCCCTTGTCTCCATGGACACGGATCACGCTACGGGACGCGTTCTACTCTGTACACTATAGAGATAAGGTACGCGCTACTGTGTTAATATCGGTTACTTATTGAGCCCATATTGATTTTCTTCCCCTAGAATCCTTGATTTGGGCTATACACACGTATCCATTAGTCATACGGTTACTCTGTTTTTCAGAGAGTACATACGGTTTTCAACCTCCCGCCCTTGATGTCATTCGCCATTTCATGTTCGGCGTCCTGACGGCTCTACAGTTTCCTTGGAAACAAATCACGCCATAGAAGGCACTTTGCTTCACTACCGGCAGACGAAAGGTTAGTAATATAAAATTCCATACATCTGTCCGTCTACTTTTACTCTGTCACGATTTTAGGTTGTTGTCAGCCATCGATAGCCATACCATCTTAGATGTCCGTTTATCTAATTTTTTTACAGGCAGCTTGTGCCTACCTTCTTCCTGCTCCCAGGCATTGAACCCATTAAGACGTGGGGCTTTTCATAGACAGAGTGTACACGCGCATCATCCCCTGCCGGAAACCTCATTTATGACTGAATGTGAGTTATTTCTCTTTTCGATTTGTGCACTCAACTTTGCTGCTTTTCTATATTAATTTAGTTTAACTCTCTCGGCATTTCCCATTGCCTTTTCTCGTCCAATGAGGCTCATGCTATCCTGAATTCTATGATCACTATGACTAACCAGTTGAGCTACGTCCACTATTACAATTATTTGAACTCAACCATTACCGTGACTAACCTGTTGTGCCACTTTGACCACGTCACCCCTCCAGGTGTTATGGGCATTCCATCGTTTGGATCATATTTACCCATTAACTGAATGAAATACAGATTTATGTGAGTATCTAGCCATTACTTTATACTTGTTACACATACTGCCTTGGTTATTCTATTTTTCTAGTGCCTCAGTGCAATCCAACATTATCCTCATGGACTAAGATTGTTGATCCCCGTGGATACGGATTCAATATAGCAATACTCTGATCCACTTAACCATTAAGGTAAGGCAGCTATCCTCCCATCTCGTGTCTTTCAACCAATAGTGGATGTATAGATTAGGATTCTTCTTGACATTTAAGATGATGAACGTTCTTTGTCCACATATGATTAGGAGGACTTCATATACATGTCCTTTCTGTTTTGCATCATATCTCTCACTTTTGGCCATTTGCTAGAACGGACCTTGATCTATAAATGCATTGTGTCTGTACACGCCTTAAATGGATGAATCCCTCTAGATATAATGGACACACTACTTGTGAATACACAATGAATGATTTACTAGCTTGTTGTAGCTATATCTAATAATACCTTTTTTGGTTTCTTTGCTTTTTTTATGTATATACATTGTTCAACAACAGCTTCACAAAGGCTTCTGAAGAAGAGGATTGACCTCAAAACGCATCAGCCTACCACAGTGGAAACCCTCCTTTCCTCCCCTGCACCTCCTAAGAAACAAAAAAAACACCCCCTCGGTGTTACTCTTAAGCATATTTCCTTGGAACATACCCTACTCTGGTGTGCACCCACTTTTCTCCCTCTCTACAACATGTCCCAAAATCAGAACGGGGGTGCACTGTAAGGAAAGCTGCTTCCCCCAAGCAGCCCAGTTTCTTGGCCTGGGCTGAGCAGCCGACGGCCCAGGGAACAGAGCTAAATAGCTTGGGGCGGGGGTGCAGTAAGGGGCCCACCCAGAAAGCCAAGGCTGATCTGGCCGCACAAAAGATTAAGCAGCCTGCTGTGCCGGTAGGTGCTCCTAAAATATCCGGCTGGCTGCTCTCTGCTGACTTCTGGATGACTGCGATGCGTTTGGAATATGCAAACCAAGGAATGCATATTCCAAACGCAGCGTGTGAGATACTCTGGAGTCACACACCCTGTGCCGGTTCCATGTGTTATTTCCGCCGCAAAAATATTGCGATGCAAAAATGTCCCCATATTTTTACTGCGAAATTCACACATGGACCCTGCGGGGGACACCACCACAACCCTCACATCATTTTTTAATGTGCAGGGGCCACCCCGCATCCCCTGATACCACATAATATCCCCCCAAAAATATCTCCTATGGCGAACCAAACGGCCATACATACGACAATATTTTTGTTGGGGATATTTGTGTAGTGATGCCCCTGTGCCCCACATTCTTTGTGTTGACAGCCTTTAAAGTAAGAGATGGCTCATTTAACAAGCCATTGTTTATACACAACATGTGCTCAACATTTCAGTGCTAAGAACTGAACATGGGTCATTTGTATTCACCAGGCCAGCACAAGTATCAGTTATCTGACCAAACCTATGCATAACAGCAGATATGCTTGTTTTTGTCTGGTGTGTCCAACATCAATACAATAGCACACTGGAACGTTTTGTGTATGTGGCTCTGACAAGTTTGCCATACTGTGCCCACACATAAGAGCATAAAGCAATCAAAGAAGTTGCCTCAAGTTGTACACCCGCTAGGCCAAACACCCTTTCTACACTGCCACGCCATGATTCTCACTAGCTGCAGGCCAGCACTAATAAGAGATGCTAATGCCAGCTCTATTAGATAAAGCATGGGCCTGCTCGTTTTTTGCAGAAATAACCTCTAAGGCCTGCGTAAAAGTGCGGAGGTAGTGGCGGAGGAACTGTGGACCCTTTATCATGCATTAGAAGCTGGTTTTGTTTAAAACGCTTCATCGGCTTATTAATGGTAAGGCTAAAGTTTGTAAGAGTTAGAATCCTTTCTGTGTAGCCTTTCTGTGAATTGTTTATTGGGCCTCTCTTCTAAGGCATCCTGTCCTGTCCTTAGATATAATTCCCAAAGTATGCTTCTGTATTGGGGTTGGGCATGCTCACACTGAGACCCAGCCCCTCCTCATCTAAATTTCTTCAGAAACAAGAAGCAAAGGAGCCCTTGTAACCCATTTGAGTGTCTGAGGTTGCAGCCATTTTATACTTCCATCCAAAAACCTAAGGGGAGGGGTAATTCTGGTGTTTCACCCTGGGCACCAAGTTCACTAGACACTGCCCTGCTCCCAAACCCCACCCTGTGGGACTCACTGAACCCTTCCCAGATGGGGGACTTTGCTGAGCGCTCAATGTCCAAGGTATGTCCACATTGCCCAAGAAAGGCGGGCTGGGGCACAGTCATGTGAGACTGCCCTGCCTCATCCAACCTGACAGATACACTTGCTTCCCTTCACTGCCAGCTTGCCTCTGTCCACGACGATTCTGCATATTTGAAACCTGAACTATGCAAAACATATATTTATACTGTGGCACAGAGGCGTGCCAACTACACCCAGCAAATGTATTCCCCGCGAAGAGGAAGGAGGCGCCCAAACAAAGCTCGGCAGCTAGGCAGCCTCCCTTGTGTAATTACAGTCGGAGCACAGGCACGCGTGCTATGCAGCTGCTGCTGCATTGCGCATTCCAGGGCCTCTTGCACTACTGCACGTAGCCGGGACTCACAGGGAAACCAGCAAACGCCCTGCTGGAGACTCAGCCAAGAGGCGGGCAGCCGATGAGGGCGGGGGGAGGGAGGGTGCAAAAAGAGCGTCGCTTAGAATCCAAGGGCCTGCTTCACACATGGCCGTGGGATGTCATCTCTGACGTCAGGCCCGCAGTCTCGGGGCTGCGCCAGCATGGCTGGAACAGGGCTGGCATCATCTGGAAGACGGCTGGTGACCAGAGCGAGTGAGTGTGGCGAGGAAGCCCGCCCCAGTCAAGGAGATTCCGGGCTTCTCCCACCGAGAACATTTTTAAATAACGAGTGAAAAGGAGCATTTTAGAGCACACGTTTTAGAAAAATTGGGTAAAAAGGCAAACAGTTTGCAATTGGGTTTGTAGGGTAACTCATACAAACAATCTAGTAGATGCAAGTCACCAATAGTGCACAGGAGCATTTCTCCAACACACTTTCATGATGCCTTTTCCCACGATATGGATATGTGCCAGTATAAAACATGTTCACACTGGCTGTGCCCATACATTTCCATGCTGCCTGCACCACTACACCCTATTATTCGCATATAAGACCATACTCATGTTTGCTTTGTGCATAATGACAGTAGCGATACTAAGAAAACATGTCCATGTTTGTTCTCCCAATATATGGCAGTATCCCACGTTATGGGTTTACCATTAAAAATGCATCCCACAGTATGAAAACATGTCCAAACTGGCTGCACTAAAATGCTGTGTCGAGCTAGATAATAACACTTATCATGATTGCTTTATCAAAGATGCCCAACACAAATTGTCACACCACAGTAAGGAATGACTAGACTGGCTGCAATGTCGTGCCAGTTTAGCTACATAATAACACTTATGCTTGTTTTACCAAAGATGCCTAATACAAAATGTCATGCCACTGTAAGAATAATACCACTGATCCTGCCAGCTTTACCAAAGATGCCCAATACAACATAGCATGCCTCAGTAAGAAATGGCCACTGGTTGCATACAAATGTCTTCCTAATAACACTTATCATGCGTGCTTTACCAAAGATGCCCAACACAAAATGTCATACCACAATATGAAATGGCTAGACTGGCTGTATTAAAATACAAGTCTAGCTACATAATAACACTTTTCATGTTTGCTTTATCAACCATGCGCAGTAAAACAAAAATGCCATGCCTGCTCCATGGTGTACCAGCGCCTTACAGTCAGACATAATCACATTAGTGATTAATGTGATTATGTGTGATTGCGAGGCCCTGGGAGTCCAGGGGGCAGATGCATGTAAGGAGTTTGGGACCCAGGGTACAGTCATGCCATTTTTATTCAGCATAGAAGCCAAGGAAAAACTGCCATGCCGGCCCCCTGAGTGTAATTGTGTGCATGTGAGATGCTGGGGGGCCCAGACATGGTATTTTTTACTGGCCATCTATGAGATGCCCAATAATAAATGGCATTCCTTCCCTCATTGCCCTCCAGCACCTCGCATTTATTTTTTATTTTTTTATTTATTTAGCATTTGTAGCACGCGCCGAACCTGTAGGTATCTGGGCGCTGGAAAGCAAGTAATAAACATTACAGGGTTACCACAGGCAACAATAGAAAACCGTGGTTTGGCATAAATCATAATAAGAATATTTACAGAGGGGGGCATGGCTTGGGCAGCCATGGAGTAGGACGTGCTTCCCGTGTAGCTCCGGAGGATCCGACAGACGATCCGTAAAAACTACCTTTGAAAGTGCGCCATTGGTTCCAGAATTGATCACACACGCACGGGAATGTATACTTTGCTCATTGTATAAAGATTGAGAGAATCGTAAGCGGGTGTCTGGGGAATTGCTCGACGAAAGACGGCGGCTGTTCGGTCCATTGTCACACCAGATGGCTGACAACAAAGGAAAGGAAACTAGGGTACCCGAAGAGGACGAATACAGGCAGCGGCCACGGGAAAGAACGACAATGGCAAGGTGAAGACGGAACAAAAACCACTGGGGGCTGTGGGCCTTGGGTCGTGAAGGCTTGGGTGCTGGCCCGGACGGCGGGGGCCCGAGGGCAGCAGAGGTGTGAAAATGCAGGCCGCACCACGACAAGCACGAGAAGCGCTCGCTCGGCATTGAACTAGCAGTGGCGAGAGGAGGTGGAGGTCGCGACTGCCTGGAGATCACCACGGCAGCCGTTAAAGAGCAGAAATTACGGTTGGGGAGACACTCGGACGCTGAATCGTAATAGGGAGACCCAACGAAGGCCGGAAAATGGTGGCGCGAGTGGCCGTGGGTAAGAATAAGAACAAACAACCCACGATGGATATTTTTGCAAAAACACAAGTCTCCTGCGGCCATCACAACCAAAGACCCGATGGCACAGGCTGAGGGCGGCACAGCGGCCGATAATCATCAGATTTTAGAAGCCATTACGGAGCTGAAGGAATCTTGGGGGGTTGCGATGTTGGACCTACGCACTTCCCTGGAGGCTAAAATTGAAGCAGTGGGCATCAAAGTCTCCCTGCTGAGACAAGATGTCAGGGGACTGGCGGAACGCACAAGCAGCCTGGAGGGCGCAGTGAAATCTAACACGGACACTAGCACCAACAATGCAAAAGAGATCCATGTCCTTAAGCAACAGGTGGCCAACTTGGAGTATCGAGCAGAAGAAGCAGAAGGGAGAGCGTGGATAAACAATATTCGCGTGGTGGGTTTGCCGGAAGCTGAGGAGGGCCAGGACCCAACTGATTACATTGAGAACTCACTCCTACAAGGAATCAGGGCCGGTACACTCTCGCAGGGATTTGTGGTGGAGTGCGCACATAGAGCCCTCATGCGGAAGCCGAGACCAGGGGCCCCTCCATGAGCGATAATTGCCAAAATACTGAACTACAAAGACCGCAAGAAAATACTGGAGTATTTTTGGAAAGGCGGAACAATTGAGAGGGCCTCGAGCACTATCACGGCATACCCGGATTACACTATGCTGGTCCAAAGGCAGCGGTACAGCTATGTAACTATCAAACGGAGGCTGCGATAAAATATATGCTGCTTTACCCTGCAAAATTGAAGGTTGTGCATAAGAGCAAAATGCATTTTTTTGACACTCCGGAAGAAGCAACAACATGGTTGGATCTGCAGGGCTGCCCGGATCAAGACACGGAAGAGACACAAAATGGATGTGAAAAGTGACTCAGATACGGTATGCATACTGCTATGGCGGTGAGCGAACATCCCATGGGTGCCTAGGCGAAGGCTGAGAATGATGGGCCTGGCTGTAGGAGGCTGATATTCGATAACATATTGCTGATTGGGAGAGACTTGATGGACTGGAATATAGTGGCGGTTACATATATTTAAACTGTATAGCAATGTGTAGTTATTCGATGTGCTATTGGAGCGGCAGGGCGGAGGCACCCTACCCCCCGAATTATAGTTGTAGTTGTAGTAGGTTGGCCACTAGGGCGGCCTCACCCTGCGGAGCTTCGAGTACAGGCGAAATCCGGAAAGAGCTAGATGCGGGGGAGCCTGAGATCCAGGGATGGAGCTGGGCAACAGTTGGGGCAGTAGTATTGGAGAAGGGATGGGAGGCAGGGGGGAGAGGGAGTGGGAAGTTTGGTGTGTTTTTGGTTAAAGGGGTTTCAGAAGGGGATGCGAGCCTATATAGATTGGAATGGAACTTAAAGTTAAAATGCACCTCGGGGGGAGGGAATGGGATCATACCAGGCCATGGGGGACCTTAAAATACTCACATGGAATGTGCGGGGGCTTAATAGCTATTTAAAAAGGAACAAGGTTATGCTGTATCTGCGCAGGCAGAAAATAGATATTGCATTGCTGCAAGAAACACACCTTACACGTGAGAGGATGGACACGATTGCGGGAAAGTGGAAGGGGGTGTTGGTAGGCTCATCATGCTCGGCCTATGCAAGAGGAGTACTTATATGGGTGGCGCCACATGTCCTGTTTCAGCGGTTGCCAGTGGTGGCTGAGACAGACAGGAGGATGGGTATGCTGAGGGGATTGGTAGAGAACAAGGAGATAAGTATTGTTAACACGTACGCCCCAAACCAGAACACAGCGGCGTACATAAGGACACTGAGTGCGAACCTGAGCGTGTGTGTGGGAAGCGCGGTGATCTGGGGAGGGGACTTCAACTGCGTATTGAACACGAGGGTGGATAGATCGGACGGGAAATTGGATAGAAAGGCCCCTGCAGCCCGGGCGCTACAGACACTGATTGATGACTTTGGGTTGGAAGATGCATGGAGAGTGTGGCACCGTGGGGAAAGGCAATATTCGCATTATTCTACCCCACAGCAGTTATCAACAAGGCTGGACTATGTCTTTGCATCACCTGAAATGATAGCGGAGATTGCACACATAGGGTCTCATCACGACTTCGGCGGTAACCCTTAAATCCGGCGATAGCGCTATTACCGCCGGATTTAAGGGTCCGCCGAATCAGGGCTTCGGCGGATTTCGCCCCAGCTCTGAGCTGGGGGGAAATCCGCCGAAAATTCGCGCTATTACCGCCGGTGGGAAATCCGCCAGCGGTATTAGCGCGAAGATTCCCCATTGAGCCCAATGGGGAATGGGGCATTCCCGAATGGGCTCAGTGGGGAATGGGGTCTTACATTACCGCTGAACTCGTGATCCGGCGCTATTAGCGTCGTGGAGTTCGGCGGTAGGGCTAATACCGCCCGCGCTAATAGCGTTACCGTTACCGCCCAAGTCGTGATGAGGCCCATAGAGTACAGGGCCAGGGTCCTCTCGGACCACTCGCCCCTGATTCCTGCGTGGCAATACTGCCCCCCGAGGGCGAGGATCCCAACATGGCACCTAAACTATTTTGAAACCAACACTGGGAGTGTGGACTCGGCGGGGACACTATGGGAGGCCTTTAAAGTTGTCATGAGGGGGTCGGCCATGGCGAAATCCAAGGGCCTACAGGGTGGGGTTTCGGCTGAACTGAGGGAGACGGAAGCAAAATTGGAAGAGGCCTTAAAAGCCGGTGACGATACAGCAGAGAAACTTGATTTGATACCTAAGCTGCAGCAAAAATGTGTGGATTACTGGGAGAGGTTGTGTAACCTTCATTATAAAAAGTACATAGAGAGACAGCATGTGGAGGTGATAAACCGGGGAGACTTTTGGCGTGGTTATATAAGAGCGAGACCCCCAGACCCACAATTAGAACTATAGAGAGGGAAGATGGTAGCGTAGAGGACACCCAGGAGGGAGTTAATCAGGCATTTGTGGATTATTATAAAGTGTTATACGGGGAAGATGGGGAAAGTAGCCATGTAATGATAGAGGAAACGCTTGATGATATGGGGCTGCCAAGATAAGTGAGGAAGAAAGAGAGGAATTGGACTCCCCAATTACCCTGGAAGAACTGGGGGAGGTGGTGAGGCAGTTGCCTACTAGTAAGACCCCGGGGACAGATGGGCTCCCAAGCAAATTTTATAAGGTATATATAGAAGAGGTCCTCCCCCCGCTGCTAGAAATGATAAATGAGGCGTTCGAGATGGGCCACTTACCAGAGTCACTGAGAGAGGCTGTCATAGTACCTCTCCCTAAACCAAATAAACCTGGGCGTAGCTGTGGTTCCTTTAGACCTGTGTCAATGCTGAACCAAGACGGCAAGATATTAACTGCAGTCTTGGCGAATAGACTGAAGAGGGTCATTAGTAAGCTAATACATCCGGATCAGACTGGCTATGTTCCCCATAGAAACATCACCAATAATCATAGGGGACTCCAGAGGATCATTGAGTTTGTGTTGTGATCTTGATGGTCGTGTAGATGAAGATACCTCCGTCCCCAAGTACCACACTGGTAAGAATAATATCACTACCAATGCAATTCTTGAGGCCACAGGTGTGGAGTGCCGTCAAGCTGGAACCAGGAACACCGGAAGGACCCCCTGACCACTGTAAGGCAATAAATGATTAGGGCAGACAGTCACAATGATCACAATGCAATATGGTGGAAGAAGCTAAAGGGCTTACCCAAATGTGCTGGTCAGGATGCCTCAAAGGGTTAGGGGAAACAGACGGGTCCTTGTGGGCACTCTAGATGAAGTACACCTGTAGGTCAGGTAGCCAGTGGATGATCCGTAAACAATCCGTTAACAGTCCAGGGTCGAAAGCCAAGAAAACAATAGCCAAGGTCCAATATCCAAAGTTCAAAAGTTTGTGCAAAGCCAAAGGTCATGAAGCCTGAAGATTAAAGTTTGCCTGAGCCTGAGGAAGAGACCAACAGCAATCCGTGAAACGTTCCGTGGTCAAAGAAATCCGAATTCTAAGCGAGATCCAAAAACGCTGTGCAGCACCCCGAAAAGCAGCTGTGAAGCGTTTGTTCCGCGTTTCCCCTGTCCTTTTGACTGTGTTGAATTAATCACGTGATACAGTCACGAGGGAAGCGCGGATCCACGTCACGTGACCCTTGACGCTGCACGGGGAGTCTGCCGGCGATTGGCCGCCTGTTGCCGGCGTTTGGTCACCTGATCGGAAGCACTCCGTACGCTGGATCGTAGTCTCCGGGCGCCCGTGGACGGGTGCCGTCCCGGAGAGAAGCGCCATGGCAGATTCCAATATAGGAAAGGTTGTAGCCGTCCTTGGTAATTCAGTTGCTGAGTGCGATGAATGTTATGGGGAACACGCCGGATGAAGCGTGCATGGTGAAGGGTGGTGGATGTGAATATGGAAGGTTGTCTGGCAGTGGTGTGGCAGGGAGGAGGCGTGACAGTTTGGCAGTGGAAGTGAGGAGGAAATGGCAATCGTGACTCTGTCAAGTGGCCGTGGTTGCTGGTGGCCCTGAAACACTATGGATTAGGGCCTGGCTATGTAAGGTGGGCGAGGATTTTGTATAGTGAACCGCTGGCCAGAGTAAAGACAGGATCTGTGATATCAGAGAGGTGGCAGCTTAGTAGGGGTACTAGACAAGGATGCCCATGGTCTCCTATGCTCTACATACTGGCCCTGGAGCCTCTCACGATCTATCTGAGGCAACAATATGACACCATAGGCATCAAGGTGAACGGGGAGCGGCATTTGATCTCCCTATATGCGGACGACATGCTGCTGTATGTGCGGTTTCCAGAGGAGAACCTCCAGTACATTTTGGAAGTGCTTGGGAGATACGCTGTGCTATCAGGCCTAGCAGTGAACCCCCAGAAGTCTAGCCTGTTCCTGTTGGGGGGGGTATATAGGTGTTCCAGCGGAGAGGTTACCGGTTTTACAGGTACCGTGGGCGGTTAGTACTTTTCGGTACCTTGGGATAGACATATATCACACCGTGGGGGAGGAGCATAGGTGTAATACAGAGGTGGCAATCCAAAAAATTGAGAAATGCATGCGATTTTGGGCGAAGCTGCCTTTGGCGATGATGGGGCGGGAAGTGATGCTAAAGAAGGTGGTCCTGCCGAGGCTCCTACATTACTTCGGGAATATACCGTACCTGATTCCTAAAGGGTTCTTTACCAAACTGAATAGCATGTGTAGGGACTTTCTGTGGCATGGCACGCGAAACACAGTGGCGTTATGGAAGCTTCAGAACTTCCATGACATAGGGGGAATAAAGCTGCCCAACTACGAGGCGTACTATGTGGCGAGCCAGATGCATTATGTTGCCAAATGGCTATCTGGTGAAGAGGCCTCTGAACTTAGGCTGTTTGGGCGTGATTGTGCACCTTTTTATTTGAAAGAAGTTATGTGGGCACCCAGGGCGGAAATGGTGGGGGGCCCTAAAATGATGCTACTAGGGTGGAAGGTGTGGCGCAGGGCATGCCAAATGATGGGGGACCCATTCCCATGCTCGCCACAAATGCCATTGGTTGTATTGACAGGGTCAGACGCTCAGCTGGGACTGATACTCCGGACCCACTGGGAACCGGCTGGGGTGGCAACGATGGGGGATATTTGGCAGGGGGGCTCTAGTGTTACTTTTGAGGGGCTGCGGGAAGAAGCTGGGTTGCACGGAGGCCAGTACATTACGTATCACAGAATGGTACAGAGGATTAAGAGAACATGGCTCGAAACTGTGCTGGAGGAAGAATTGGACGCCACCATAGACGTGATATATGATATAGCTGAGGGGGGTCATCAGATTTCCAGACTGTATGAGATGTTGATGTCTAAAGTGGGGAAGGAGGTCACGCAGCTGAGTCTAGACTGGGAAACGGAGGTTGGGGCCCAAATGGGAGATGGGATGTGGGAACGGGTGCAAGGGTATCATAAGAAGGTGTCTAGAAACGCGAGGCTGAAACAGATACAACTGTACTTAACACACAGAGCTTATATGACGCCTTAGAGGATATCGAGGTTCGAGAATGCAGGTCGGCAAGCATGCCCCAAGTGCGACGAAGAGAACACAGGCATGGTGCATTTGTTTTGGTCATGCCCGATCATAGAGAGGTTCTGGAGGGGAGTAAAAGAGAAACTAGAAGGAAGAGGGGTCAAGATAGTAGTGGATACGGTGTGGGCCTGTCTGCTGGGGGGGGTTCCCCAGACCACAGAAACTCAGGCATGTAAGCAAACTAAGGGACCTGGCTTATGTGCTTGCAAAAAGAAGGATTGCCATGGGATGGAAGTCATGGCATGGGCCGAGGATAGAGGTGTGGTGGAAAGACTTGCAAAAATGGGCAGAAGCCGAAACCATGGCATGGCAAGAAGCGTGTAGCAACGAGGGGAGGAGGAGAATGAGTCCCTGATGGCCTGGAAATCACTGATAGTCGGACTGTTTGGGTCATTAGATGACCCGACTGAGCCTGTGGAGGAGGAGACCGAACCACAGGGAGTGGAAAGTGAAGGTTCAATGCAATAGACTCGCAAGGGGGGTGGGTTAGAGGGAGTAGTGGTTAGGAATTTATAAAAAAGTGTAATGAAACTGTTGGAACATGCACTGCTTGTTTGGTTTTATTGTTTGTTTGTTTGTAAAATTTAATAAAAACCTTTAAAAAAAAGGAATATTTACAGACATATGATATTTACATATAAAGTAATCCCATTAGTACATTATCAGTAGTATTTGCATGTGCAACCTAATTCACATAGGTAATTTACAAATGACGCAGAGCAGATGTATTCGCAGAAGCGTATTGTATAGGGAAGAAACTTTAAGCATTGATGCACAGAGGCTACACATTGGAGGTGAAGAACCAGGCTTTGAGTTTTCTGCGGAATGAGGTGTAGGAAGGGTCAGATCTAATGTCTAGAGGTAGGGTTTTCCAACCTTTGGCTGCCACAACTGGGAAGCTGCGTCCCCCAGCCTTTGTTCTTTTGAATTTCGGAACAGAGAGAAGGAAGGCTGTAGAGAAGCGTGTGGTCTTGCTTTAGGAGACAATGCCTAAACAACTTGAAACAAGATTATTCCACAGCGGCCAAACTACAAAGAAAGAAAATCCAAAAACATTACCGTAATTGGCTATGACGTTATAAAAAGGTATTACAAAGGAACGATGCAGAAAAGATGTTGGCTATCATCAAATCCTCTAACACAGGTGAATGTGGAACAAATTAATCAATTGGAAGTAAATCAAAATTCATTGATGATGACGCTGATTGCACCTGCCACTTAGGTCTCCTATTTTAGCTCCACCTTCAATCAAGAGCTTGATAGCATGACACTAGTTGATTCCAATGCAGCGTGGAAGTTAATAAACACCTCAGTGGAAGCAATCACACTTGTCATTAAGAACCTATCTAGATCGGGGGCGCTGTTGAGCAGCCGTCAAGATGGCTGCCTAGCCTGATAGCTCCGTGTACGGCCGCTTCCTATCCGTATACATCTGCGGTTGGCGACTCCTACATGCCCTTATTCCTGCTCCATTGCCTCCCTGACATCTGGGGCTACGTGTCGGTGTGTTTTGAGCGTGAATTGGTCCTCCGATGCCGAGATACGGCGTGTTTGTGGGGCCTCTGCGGCGAGCCGGCTTCTGAGGCCGGGAGTCACGTGGCGTTCCGCCCTTCATCCTGCCGGGGCCGCCTCACCATCGTGCTTGGGACGCCTGCCTGCTCCGCCACACAGAGACTGCGGACCTGCCCTTCCGGTGTCGGCGCTTCGGCCGTCGCCTACCCGGACCACCCTCGAGCAGCGCTGCACCGCCGCGGGGCCGGCGTCCGAGACCCTGGGCCACTGGCGGCCCCGAACTACACTGCTGGGGCCGCTCGGCGGCGGTTCGCCCGCTCCTGCCTCCGCCTTCATCTGGGCTCGTATGCTGGCCCGACCGCCTACGCCCGCGACGCCGACCTGCTGCTGGCCTGTCCCTCTGCACCAAGCGCTGGCTTCCGTGGGCCGCCTGGAGATCCGGACGCTCTCGGCCTGCGTCTTGGGCCGTGCGCCGGCTGGGGGCCGACTGCTGCGCGCCATCTCTGCGGGCTTACCTCGGTGGCGGCCCGGTTGTGCCCCGCTGGGTGTGCTGTGGCCGCGGGGGTGATCGGGCTTACTGGACTCGGCAGATGCAGGTGAGGAGCCGGGGATTACTTCAACTGGGGCCGCTGCTCCCTTACCGCCCCTGCTTCCCCCCCGGCGGTCCCCCATGGCCCTGGGCTGAGCTCACCGCCTATTTGAGCGCCTTGTGATCCCTGCCACTGTTGGATCCTCACAGCGGTCTCTGCCTGCCCCTCCGGCCCCTGGCTCCTGGCGCCAGCATCGCCTGCCTGCCTGCAATTTTACCTCGACCTCGAGCTGCACTGACTCATCAAGATAGCGCTCTCCTCTACTCTTGTGACAAATTTCTTTTGCAGGCATACCACTCATAGAGGTTGTATGTATATCTAGTGCTGTATAGCACCATGCCCAATAGATCCAGGAATACAAGTAAGACCGGAGCCATGGACAGATTCGCGAGAGCCAATCGAGATCTGGCTCGCCCCGTGCACCTGGTGACCGGGCAGATTCACTGCCGGCCGCTGAAACACCTCCCACAGACCTACAATCTATGATGGAGTCAATGGCCAGGAATTTTGCGGCCTTCCATGAAAAGCTAGACGATATTAATGCAAACGTAGCGTCTCTCAAAGCCACATTGGACCAGCACGGGTCAAGAATCACTGAGGCCGAAAATAGGGTCAGCACTAACGAGGATAACATTGCCACGCTGCAGGGCACTGTTTCCACTCTGGTCATGGACATGAAGACAGTCAAGGCCAAATGCGACGATTTAGAATCCAGGTCACGGAGGAACAATGTACGCATTGTTGGAGTCCCCGAAAATGCGCTTAAGGGCCGACTCGAGTCGGCGGTCGAGAACCTTTTGAAAGACCTCCTGGGCAACCCCGACATGTCCCCCTTCTTCACAGTTGAGAGAGCCCACGGGGCATTATTACCGCGCCGTAAGCCTGGTGATTTCCCGAGGCCCATTATTGCAAAGATCCTCAGTTTCAAAGACCGTGACCTGATTCTCCGGCTTGCACGCGAAAAGGGGGAGCTCAGATTGGATTCGCAAGTAATCCGGATTTTCCCTGACTTCTCAGTGGGTGTTCAGCAGGAACGCCGGCAATTTCTCGGCGTTACGAAGCTGCTCAGAGAGAGAAATATTCCGTATGCCATACTGTTCCCAGCGAGATTGAAGTTCACATTCAACAACAAACTCTATTTTTTCACGGTCCCCTCGGAAGCAGTGAAATTCATAGAGGCACATGTTCCTCTTCATCGCCCTGCCGAAGACTTCATGAACAATGACTGAAACTGGTCTGGACCCTGCTCTCTCTAATTGTTCTGTTTACAAGGCACTGGGAGGGCTGTTGGCCGCTGACCTCATTGATGGTTCATTTATCCGGTCATGCGGCTCTGACAGCTTGCATGTCGGTCGGCGTCCCCGATACTCACTGCTAGTTTAATTGCACTATTGAGATGTTAATCTTGAGTTTTCCTGTTGGTATGGGTGTTCAGCTGCAGTGCCCAGGGCCTGGCAGCCGGGCCTTGCTGAGACTTAGACCTATACACTTGCACTATGATACCGCAGTCCACTGCTTGTTTTGTAACGACCCTCTGGGCCTTAAGCGCGCCAGTGCACGGCAACGGCGCACCCCACTGCGATTGCAATGTTCTTTATGCTATGGTTGTGTGTTAGCCCTGGTTGGGCCTTTGGACAGTTCGGGCCAAGTTGGGTATGGCCCAGCCGTTTACAGTTAAGGGCGGGTAATGAACACACTGCTGCCTATTGGGCGGTAGTGAGGGAGGGGGGTGGGAATGGGGTGTTATTTAAAAAAGGCACACGAGGTTGCATGGCGCACGCATTGTCTGGCTATGATTGCACACTCAGCACCACGGCTGGTAACTCATGCTATCGCTGGATTTGGGGGGTACATTAGCTGTGCATTGCGGGATTAGCTGCCTGACACTGCAATGACCACTCTCATCATGTCCTGGAACATCAGGGGGTTGAGCAACCACACTAAGGCCCGCAAGATTATGGTTTATGCCAACAGGCATGCGTGTAAGATATTGTTTTTGCAGGAGACACACTCTGCGGGCCACATGTCGAGGACCATAGCCCCGACATGGGGCCCCGCCAGATTCTTCACCGCGTATTCGTCCCAGGCCAGGGGCGTTCTCACGCTGATTCACAAATCCATCAAGTTTATCTTACATAAAAGCTACATTGACTCGGAGGGTCGCTATGTCATACTCCACTGCACACTGGCAAATAGTGAATATCTGCTTGTTAACACCTACTGCCCCAACATCGACTCTCCTGAATTCTTTGACACTATCACCTCTATACTGCTGGGTTATGTTGGCATTCAGATAATATGGGGTGGTGACCTGAATCTCATTCTGGACACTGTCCTGGATAGAACTGGCACGGCTGTCCGGGCACTGTCAAGAGCTGCCCGCAGACTGCGAGACCACATCGGGACGCTCAGTGTTTGTGATGTCTGGAGGACACTAAACCCCCAGCAGAGGGAGTATACTTATTATTCGTCTGTGCATGACAGTTGGTCCAGAATAGACCTGTTCTTGGTGTCAGGGGACGCGATGGGCAGAGTAGAGAGCGCCCGAATTCTACCCCGCACACTCTCAGACCATGCCCCGATTACACTGACCGTTGGGCTAGGGATCCCTGTCCCCAAGTTTCCCACCTGGCGCTTTAAATCCGAGGCCCTCCGGGACATTGTGTTCAGGGCTGAGATACTGGCCGATATCGAATCTTTCTTTGTTCATAACTCCCTCCAGGACACCTCGGCGGCAGTCAGATGGGACGCCTTCAAAGTATACATTAGAGGTATGTCTATCTCGCGGGAGGCGGGGGTATTAAAATCAATCAGGGCCGCCCTCTGCCGCTCCGAAGCCAAACTTAAACAATTGGAACTCCGAGGCTCCACTAGGACAGATCCCACCGTCCTCGCTCAGATCAGCGACGAGCTCCATATTTATAATGCCCTTGCCGCCAGTGAGGTCCGATATTTCAGCCGCCCGCAGGCTGCCAAGAAATACGGTGAGGGGGACAGACCTGGGAGAACGTTAGCCACTCTTGTGAGGGGGGAGTCTGGCCGTACTCAGATCACCTCAGTTAAAGATAAACATGGGAACATACAGTGGACTGACCAACAAATCCTAGATATCTTCACTGAATTCTACAATTCCCTCTATACCCAGCCTGTAGAGCATACCGAGCAAAACACCCGTGACCTTCTTGACCGGATTCCCACTACGGAGATCTCCCCTTCCACCCGGGAGCAGCTAGATTCCCCAATCACCTTGGATGAAGTAGTGACCGTCATCTCGGACCTGCCCAAAGGTAAGGCACCGGGTCCAGACGGACTTACTGCCGAGTTTTATCAAGACCACATCGTCATACTAGCCCCTAGGCTGCTCGAGGTCTGGACCGAATCAATACGGGTCTCGGCTCTTCCCCCCTCCATGCGGGAGGCAGTCATAACGGTCCTGCTCAAGCCCGGCAAGCCCGAAGATGAATGTGGATCATATAGACCTCTCTCTCTCATGAACCTTGACGCTAAAGTCTTCGCTAAAGTTATAGCGAATCGATTCCTACCCATCATGACCTATTTAGTCCACGAAGACCAGTCTGGCTTCGTCCCTGGGAGGGCTACCTCCCACAACATCAGGAGATTATTTAACGTTATGTCCCGGATGGACCAGGAAGCGCAGGCTGTGGCAGTCACGCTCGATGCCCAGAAGGCCTTCGATATGGTCTCCTGGCGGTACATGTGGCTGGTACTGGAGACAATGGGTATTGGCCCAAATATGATCCGGTTCATTAAGTTGCTGTACACCTCTCCTGTGGCGCGGGTGCGGGTCAACTCCCTAACCTCTGACCCCTTCACACTTTCTAGGGGCACACGCCAGGGTTGTCCCTTCTCACCCATTTTATTTGCCCTAGTGATAGAACCAATGGCAGACTGGGTCCGTGCCCGTCACGCTCACAGGGGGATCAGGCTGAAGGGTAACCCTGAGATCATCTCTCTGTACGCAGATGATGTCCTACTGTATATTAGAGACCCCACAACGCACCTCGACCCCATTTTGAGGGACATTACTCGTATCGGCACCCACCCACTCTGGCTTCACAATTAACTATTCCAAGTCCGAGATCTTTCCACTGACTAGTTCAACTAAACAACCCGCTACGGAATTCCCTCTTCGCTGGTCCCCGGAAGGTATCAGATATTTGGGTGTCCGCATCTCCCTGGCGAAGCCTGCTCTACTAGCCGACAACTATACGGCTGTGGCGCAGACCGTTGAGTCCAAACTGTTGCGATGGCGCGCTCTCCAACTATCCATAGCTGGCAGACTCTCCCTCATTAAAATGATCCTACTCCCCAAGCTCCTTTATGTCTTTACCAACATACCCGTATGGCCCGGGAAGGCCTACTTCACCAAACTCCACTCGCTCTGCGCGCAGTTTCTTTGGCACTCCGGTGCGGTGCGCAAGAAGTGGACTGACATGGCACTTTCATACAAACGAGGGGGTCTCACGGCCCCCAATCTGACTCTATACTGGACTGCGGCCCAAGCCCAACACGCCACGCATTGGTACCCAGGCTCCCCAGAGCGCCCGCATGTCAAGCTGGAGCGGCTAGCTGCCGCTGGTGTCAACGTAATGTCCCTCATCCTCCACCGTCAGTATACACCCGATTCCCCTATTGATCCACTTCGTGTGACCCTCCGTGCCTGGACGCGCCTGCTTAATGCGACGCCTGAGTCCTCCCCTTATTACAAATGGCTCCCTGCATGGTCCTTCCCCGGGCTGGAACCCACACATGATACTGCCTTGGTTCGACACTGGAGCTCACTGGGCTATCTGGCTTTATCCGACTTCTACCCCGAGGGCAGGTTTATTGAACCCCGGACGTGGAAACCGGGGCACACTGGTTCCGCAGTAGAAACTCTTCAATACTACAGACTCCGGGCAGCGTTTCGCGCCATGTGGCCCTCATTCCCAGACGAGCCCCCGGATGCCCCGGCAGTTGCATACATTGCTAATTCTGGCGGTGCCGGCGGCGTTGTATCCTCTCTGTATAGGATCCTACAAGACACTACCCCGATTCTGGCTCCGAGGGCACGCGGTGAATGGGCGGACGAACTGGGTCTGGAGATTTCCGCTGAGATTTGGGAGAGGATGTGTCTCCACACTCAGAGAGTCTCTCTAAACTTTCGGTATCGTGCCATGCAATACAAGCTTTTAAACAGGCTATATTACACTCCACACCGCACCTCAAGGTTCACCCATGCCACTGTGCGCGCCTGCCCACGCTGCGGGGCCCAAAAAGCTGATCATCTACATATGTTTTGGTCCTGCGACAGATTGTCGGAGTTCTGGAGGCGCATCCTAGAAACACTTGCTGCAATAACAGACACAGTGCTTGACCCGGATCCATTGGCGGTTCTGTTTGAGATGTGGGGGGGGGTCGGCACTGGGGGCCTGGTTAAGTTTTTGAACATAGGCTGTATGGTAGCCAAGAAATGCGTACTCCAGGGCTGGAGGAGCTCCTCTCCTCCGGACTTCCAGACTTGGCTGTGTCTGCTCACCTGGTCGCGAAACTGTGAAGAGGAATATCTGACAATGCTCCCGGGCCATTCACGCCCCAAGAACATTTGGGTTGAATTTAATGCGTACTTCAACAGCCAAGATGTGGACGCGCCCGGATCGGGCTCGTCCCCTACTCCAACGGATTCTACTCCTGCACCCTGAATCCATTCTCCCACTTCTCTTATGTGAAGCTAAGTTGATTGCTGCGTCCACTGTGAGTGACTCATCTTATGTACCAAGTATTAATGTGACTGTGCTGTTTATTTGCTGGATTATTGAGTGTGCCTAATGTATACCTCTGCCGCCAAAAATAAAAGTTTAAAGAAAAAAAAAAAGAACCTATCTAGATCAAGAGTGTGTGGTCCAGATGGCCTCAGCAATATGGCCCTCAAAGAAGACTCAAATCAATGGGCCAACTTTCTTTCGGTTCTATTCAATTATATTACCAAAGTTCGAAAGATACCACCTTCATGGAAAGAGTCCATAGTCATACCCATTTATAAGAAGGGCAATCGATCAGAGCCATCTAACTATCGCCCCATAGCATTGTTAGATACTCTGGGAAAATGTTTTGGAACTCTTGTATTAAAGTCTTTACAAGCATGGGCTATATCATCTGGTCACACAGACCCGTGGCAATCAGGATCTGTGCGAGGAATTGGAACTGCGCTTAACATCTTTATTTTAAACCTGCTAAAAAGTCACACAGAGAGAAGAAAAGACACAAAAACATACATTGCATTTATCGATCTTATGCAAGCATTTGATAGCATCTCACGCCCCTTATTATGGACTAAACTGACTCAATGGGGATGTTCGTCTTTCATTCTAGACCCCATTACGGAATTCCATCAAGGCACCACTCTTCAAGTCTGACTGAATAAAGCAGGTCTATTAACTAAACCAATCTCTAGCAACAAAGGTGTAAAGCAGGGCTGTCCAATGGCCTCAGAAATATTTAATCTATTCACCTCTGATATTGATTATGCATTTGAGGATGTTAGCTGCTTTCCTCCATCTATAGCGAACATTAAAGTGGGACGGCTTGTGTACGCAGATGATGTGGTCCTTATAGACCAGACTCCGGAGGGCCTCCAGAGACAGTTAAATGCATTGCAGACTTAAAATGGCCTCACAATCAACCCTAGAAAAATCTGCTATACCCCCTTTGGGCATTCAAAAGGGACAACTAAAAACGAAAAATATGCAGTGGTCCCTGTTAGGAGTAAACATCCCAATAGTTCATTCCTTTGTGTACCTGGGAGTATGTTTAAATTCAAGTTCCATTGATACTCCTCGATATCAAGCCCTATTAAAAAAAGCAACAAATCTGGTAGCCCTGGCAAAGATCATATTATAGCGCTACTGTGGCTACAGCCTCATCCCTCTGATCAAGTTCTATAAAGCCAAGGTAATCCCCATTTTAACCTATGGAGCTGAACCCTACTTCAACTTAAAAAAAAAAAACTGGGCAACATTGGAAGGCCGCTTCTGGAAAAATACATTGCGATTACCTAAGGGTACTCCAATACAGGCAGTGCGGAGGGAGTTGGGCTTGACCTCTTTGGCAGCTGTCGCTGAATGGAAAATGCTCTCTTTTGATAGAA
Source organism: Ambystoma mexicanum (assembly GCF_040938575.1). Taxonomy (NCBI): domain Eukaryota; kingdom Metazoa; phylum Chordata; class Amphibia; order Caudata; family Ambystomatidae; genus Ambystoma; species Ambystoma mexicanum. Next base: position 36,109,338 of record NC_090938.1, read on the forward strand.
AATGTATAGAAGAACATCCTAAAGGAGGATTTAATTGTCTTAAAAAGGCCCTCGTGGAGAAAAAGGAGCCTATGTTGATTCAGTGGCAAGCTGAATGCCGAAACTTTTTAGCAAATTTGGGTGAACAAACTGATACTCTGACCAACAATCCTGACAAAATCAAAAAGAAAATCTACTCCCTTGGCTGGTTTAGAACAGAGGATGAGAGACAAACATGCAAAATCTATGGTAAACCATGAGAGGACAGGAGAAAACCGAACTCATTACCAGACCATTTTCGGAGCATAGAAATGAAAAGCAAATGGGAGGTGGACATAGGCCGGGAAATGTTTGAAGGGGAATGGAACAGAGCTCTTACATTCCCCAAAGCGGAATCCAGGAATCATAGATTCAGCTAAACATTCTGCATAGAACTTATCTGACCCCGTGCCGCATAGCCACCTTCAATCCCCAGGCACAATCGACCTGCAACTGGTGCATGGGGGAAAAAGCAGATCTGATCCACATGCTAGGGGAATGCCCCATAACAAGGTCTCTGTGGGAGAAAGTTCAACAAACCTACGAAAAAGCAGGCCTGAGCAAATATAACTGGACACCCGATGAGTGCCTCTTGGGAACCTACCCCAGACCAACCAAACTCAAGCATGAGACAAGACTCATGGACATACTGGCCAAAAGAACTATCGCAATGGCTTGGAAAAAACCTATGGGCCCTCAGTTCAAGCTATGGCACAAAGAGACTGAACGATGGGTGCTAGCCGAGACCGTGGAATGGGAGGACTGTGTGGCCAGATCCACGGATGACTCCAGTATGACACTGGAGGCATGGAAGGAAATCACCAGACACATGTTCCACCCTTCGGATGACAAACCCCCTTGAATTGGAACTCAAACTAGGCCCATGAGGGTCCTACCATAAAGCCAGCAGCAGCTGAAGCGCTGCAGATGATAGAGACCTTCCGAACCCCTCCCCCTTTTGAAGTTACCAGATGGTTCCCCTTCGCTCCCACCCTCCCCCGTAGCAGATGACGCTATAAAATACGAACAGAATATGGAGACAGTTATGGTTGTTTTGTTTTGTATTTGTATTTTCTTGACGTTAAGTTAAACACATGGCTATTGCTATTTGAGAAAGGCATTACCGGCCATAACTTGTTTGATATAATTGAAAATGCCAATAAACAAATTTGAAAATAAATTACCAGACCATTTGAGATTGTTTCCGCATTGGTATTTCAGAGATCAGTTCTTCAAATTTCGATAAAATGTAATTAAGACAAGAGAAACCACTTGGCCCAGAGCTCGTGCGGACAAGCCTTTGACTTGTAAGATTGTGCAATACAGATGGATCAATTGAAAATATGAATCACTTGGTGATGGACTGTCGAGCCCTATCATCACAAAGAGCGATGCTAATGAGCATTGTCATAAAAAAGTATGGGCACAGGTCAAAGGATTTATGGTGGAAGATGATGCAATCCGGCGAGAAAACATCAATAATATTGGCTGTGGTAAAATTCCTGATTATCATTCAGAAGAAACTAATATCATTTGAAGAACCAGGAATTTGTTTTTAAAGGAGAAACTCTTCTTTTTTCCTTGTGTTGTCTCAAATGAATTCTTGTGAGTAAAGGTTGTCATTTGTATAACTATAAGTCACATTAAATTAAATAAATTAGCAGGTTGGTAAGATATTTAGGAGCTATGTTAGTAAGGCATTGGTGGCTGATTGCCATTGTTTTGAATTTGATCTGGTCCTGAGCTGGAAGCCAATGTCATGACCTTTGCCCCTGGCCCTCACTGGCAAGTCAGCCTTCCAGTTAGGGCCAAGTCAAAGGCCTTAAAACCTCATCCAAGACTCTCTTGGAGTCAGTCCTGGAGCCTTTGGCGCCAGGCTCATAAACATCATGAAGACCAACATTAGAATGGGACTATTTACTTGGTACTATTTAACTTGGACGGGGGGGGTTCAGCCAACATGGAGGCACACATATAGCTCAGTTACAAGGAACTGAGCTATGCGGTATAGTCTTTTGGGTGTGGCAGGCCTGGGACTACTTTACCTGAGACTATTTAAACCACACCCAAACAGCAGAACATGCTTTGCGTTATTCTGCTATGGGCAGCGTAACGCTCACTGTGTCCAGTTCTTTGATGCCAGCTTACCTGAAACCAAGGACCTGCAGAGAGAGAAAGAACACTATGAAACTTACCTGGAACAGTATCCTGTCTTCAATCCATCGCCGACTTCATTTCCACTCACCTGAAGGTACGAACTCCATCATCCGGCACCGCATGCATCCTGGTATAGCATAACCTGGAAAGAGGAGAAAGAAAGACAGCATTAGTAAGCGTTTATTCACGTTTCCTTCCGAATGAAGAAAGCCACACACAATTCTTACCTGGGTAGTCATCCCCTGGTCAGTATCATTGCTGGAACATTACGGTGCTCGGCGAGGAACATCGCAACCTGCAAGGAGAGAAAAGACACAGGTTAGCAATATAAAAGGCAAAACAGCGCCGCGCATCGCGCATTACCCGCCGGACAGCATCGCGCACACCGCGCTTTCACCTACCGGTCCATGCTCATCTTCAAACTGCATGACAACTCCAAAATACCTTTCCCTACCTAAAAGGAAAGAAGCAAGACAATATTATTCGAACTAAGAGGAACATAAGAACTGCATATAAAGACTGTAAAGCAGCAAACCTACGGAGTCGCAGCAGGCCTGGATTCCCACATCTACGCGCCCCTGCCACGAGGAGCAGGACAGAGAATCCACCTTCTACAATATTAAGGTGAGGAGAGGGCCCAAGGGGGAGGAAGGAGTTGAGGCGAAGGGAGGTGGGAAAACATAAAGACAATCTGGTATTGAATCCAGCTCTCCTATATTGCAGACCCATCTTTAACCAGAGGCCTTACCAAGGGACCGGGAGAGGGTTCGAGAGTGCAAATCATCCAACCAGGGCTGGGTGGCGTCCCCGAGGATACCAGGTGAGCGTAACAGCCAGTCCACCTTCACAGATAATCAATTGTGTGTACATGTGAGGTGCTTGGGGGTTAGGGGTCAAGTCTGACATTGCATGTGAAGTGCTAGGATCTCCGCGGACTGGGCTAGCATTCTTTACTGGGCATACCCAGTCAAAAATGCCATGCATGCCCACTTGGCCCCAGTGCCTCACACTCACACAATGAATGTGATTGTGTGTATGCGGGGCACTGGGGTAAAGCATGCTTTTTTTTTACTGAACATCTATCATAGATAGCCGGTCAAGTGGCACAGCGAGTAGAGCGCCCGCTTTGACACCCGTGCAGAGCCTGTTAACGCAGGTTCGAATCCCGGCGGGGCCAAACTCAGCCTTTCATCCTTCCGAGGTCGATAAATGAGCACCACACACCGTGGGTAATAATAAGCAGCGCTCAGATACCTGAGGGTTTGTAGCGCTATATAAAAGCCTAATTATTATTATTATAGATGCCCAGTAAAATAAATGACACGCCTGTCCCCTGGGTCCCGAGCTCTTCACACGTCATGATGCCTGCCCCCGGAAGACCAGACCAGGCCCAGCAGCCCCGGAAGCAGGTTTCATGCCACTTGGAGCATGCCCAAAGCCCCAGTTAGGGGCTGTTTTGGTGCAGTCCTGGCGCCTATGGCGCCAGGCTCATAAAGATAAAGTCAGTCCTGGCGCCATGGGCGCCAGGTTCATTATTGATAACTTACCTGAAGCAGACCATGCTGCATACTCACCTGAGGCAGACCATGCTGCATGAAGACTCAAGCCAAATGAGGCTTAGGAGGGACTATTTTACTGAAGGGACTATTTTGTTACTTGGGTGGGGCGGTGGAAGAATACTTACCTAGCTCTTCTTCCAAGGCTATTTAAACCACGCCCGGACAGCCACACATGCTTCGCGTTATTCTGCTTGCTGCAGCGTAACGCTCACCGTGTTTTCAGCAGCTCCAGTCTTCAGCCACGCCCGCTTCAGTCCTGGGACTCCTGAAACAAGAAGAAAAGAAGGATAAAGGTTAGAACAGGAGTTTTAACTTTAATCCTTACCTGAATCCTGATCCATTTCGCCACGGAGCTGAAAGGCAGAAGTCTTCGAAGCATCGCTTCGCATTCCTACGGCGCCGCGCTGAACTCACCTGCTTGGCGGTACTTCAGCATTCCATCATGCTCTCTCCATCTCGCGGCCGCCCTTCGACACCTAAGGAGACAAAGACAGCAAGGTGAGCAAGGGGACTCTCTAAGGCTATACAAGCTACCCCCAAGGACTTACCTGATTTACCACGGGGGGTACTCACCTCATCTCGGGTCGGCGCAGTCAACTCTGCTTCATCGCCGTACCCCGGCCCCTAAGGGGAAAACCACAATAGACTTACCTGAATCTTACCAATTGCCATTTGGAAATCTTTGAGTGGATTAATCGGCAAACTGCAAGGAATCGGACAGAGTGAAGATCAGACATTTGAACTCTTATGAACAATTGGACTTTAGAGTCAATAGTGGAACTCGCCAATTCCTCTACGCCAGTGAAGTAACTGGTCATCAACGCGCCCCTGCGGTCGACGCAGGATGGAGAGCTCATCCTTCCAAACCATCAGGTGAGACTAAGGAGGGGACATCAAGAGTGATCTGTGGGAAGACAACGGGAGTGGGGAAGGTGGGTTGACACGCAATTCCACGGGTGGTTAATTCCTCTTCTCCTTTGCAGAAGAATATTCCTGCGAGCCAGACAAACTAGGCTGAGCGGGCCAGTCAAGTCAGTCATCTCGGCGCTACACGTCACGCTGGTGGAAACAACAGCGGCCCAGTTCCGGTCGACGCCCCCGTGGGAACCAGGTGAGCGTAACAACACATGCCCACAAAAATGTGGTTATGTGTGTATGCCAGGCACTGGGAGACCAGGGGGCAGGGATAGTATTTTTTACTGGACATCTACCATAGATGTCCAGTGAAAAAATGCCATGCCTGTCCCCTGGGCCCCACAGCACCAAACACACAGATATAATCAAAGTGATTATGTGTGTATGCAAGGAGCTGGGGGACCAGGGGGCATGTATGGTATATTTTTTTTTATAGTAATCTATCATAGATGTCAAGTACAAAAATACCATCCCTGTCCCCTGGGCCCCACAGCACCTCAGACAGAGAGCTGATTTTGGCCAGTGGGGAGGGCAGTTGTGCAACAAAGACATTTTAAAAATGCTTTTTTGTATAAACCTCCTACCCCCACTATCCAAAATCATTCGGACCAGTACAAAGACCAACACACACAATTACACAACATACACACAGCAAGCACTCGCTGTCTCATTCACAGTTACGAGCACCCATCATGCACTCACTCATAACACAAGCATCCATAAACATATTTAAATAAATAAACATAAAATCGCACACATTTACACACCATATACACAGCAAACACTCTCTGTTTCATTCACATGAACACCCATGATGCACTCACTCATAAAACAAGCATACACGCATCCATACATATATTTAAATAATAAATACATGGACATACAAACACACACATTTACACAAGATGCACACACAATCACGCTCTAATGCACACCAGTATCAATCATCATACATTCATTCACCTAACAACACAGGCATGCATGCATCCATTCGCATCATTTAAATAAAAAAAAAACAGAACATAAACAAACCTACCTTCTGCAGAGGGTCTTTCCTCAGGCCCCTGCTAGCATGAACAGGCATCCGAAAGCTTTGTGGTGTCTGCTCATGTGTAGAGGGGCCTGAGTGTGGGTGGCAAGACGCCCCACTACAGCCTGCTCTGTCTGTATGTGCAAGGAGGCACAGGAGCGCCCCCTTGCGCATACAGACATGCAGTTCCCCAGCCAGCATTTCCAATGAGCCATGCAAGGCCGTGGAACTAAACGCCACCAGCCTTGCATGGCTCATTGAGCTTGCACGGCTAGGGAACTTTAACTGTTAAAGGGAAATGGTGTTTCCCTTTTACAGTTAAGAGCACTCCCTCAGCTGAAAAAAAAACAGCTGAAGGAGTGCTCGCATTTGATTTGGTTGGCTCCTCCATAATGGGTGAGAGGGGGCCAAGACCAGGTGGGTCAACGCCCCCTCGCCCATTATGGACGAGCTGCCCCTGCTTCTGATGGCCCATTGCAAACTCACAGCCCATTTCAAACCCACAGCAAGTCTTACACATGCCTGATCTCATCCGGCACAGGGCTGGTGACGGCCCATTGCAAACCCACAGCAAGCTCTACACATACCTGATACCATCAGGCACAGGGCTGAAGGCCCACTGCAAACCCACAGCAAGCTCTACACATACCTGATACCATCAGGCACAGGGCTGATGGCCCAGTGCAAACCCACAGCAAGCTTTAGACATGCCTGATATCATCTGGCACAGGGCTGGTGACGGCCCAGTGCAAACCCACAGCAAGCTTGACACATACCTGATACCATCAGGCACAGGGCTGAAGGCCCAGTGCAAACCCACAGCAAGCTCTACACATACCTGATACCATCAGGCACAGGGCTGATGGCCCAGTGCAAACCCACAGCAAGCTTTAGACATGCCTGATATCATCTGGCACAGGGCTGGTGACGGCCCAGTGCAAACCCACAGCAAGCTTGACACATACCTGATACCATCAGGCACAGGGCTGAAGGCCCAGTGCAAACCCACAGCAAGCTTTACGCATACCTGATACCATCAGGCACAGGGCTGAAGGCCCAGTGCAAACCCACAGCAAACTTTACGCATACCTGATACCATCAGGCACAGGGCTGAAGGCCCAGTGCAAACCAACAGCAAGCTTTACACATGTCGGATACCATCAGGCACAGGGCTGAAGGCCAGTGCAAACCCACAGCAAGCTTTACACATACCTGATACCATCGGTCACAGGTGTGAAGGCCCAGTGCAAACCCACAGCAAGCTCTACACATACCTGATAGTATCAGGCACAGGTGTGAAGGCCCAGTGCAAACCCACAGCAAGCTCTACACATACCCGATACCATCAGGCCCAGGGCTGAAGGCCCATTGCAAACCCACAGCAAGCTCTACACATACCTGATACCATCGGGCACAGGTGTGAAGGCCCAGTGCAAACCCACAGCAAGCTCTACACATACCTGATACCATCAGTCACAGGTGTGAAGGCCCAGTGCAAACCCACAGCAAGCTCTACACATACCTGATAGTATCAGGCACAGGTGTGAAGGCCCAGTGCAAACCCACAGCAAGCTCTACACATACCCGATACCATCAGGCCCAGGGCTGAAGGCCCATTGCAAACCCACAGCAAGCTCTACACATACCTGATACCATCGGGCACAGGTGTGAAGGCCCAGTGCAAACCCACAGCAAGCTTTTCACATACCTGATACCATCAGTCACAGGTGTGAAGGCCCAGTGCAAACCCACAGCAAGCTCTACACATACCCGATACCATCAGGCCCAGGGCTGAAGGCCCATTGCAAACCCACAGCAAGCTCTACACATACCTGATATTATCAGGCACAGGTGTGAAGGCCCAGTGCAAACCCACAGCAAGCTTTACACATACCTGATACCATCAGGCATAGGTGTGAAGGCCCAGTGCAAACCCACAGCAAGCTCTACACATACCTGATAGTATCAGGCCCAGGGCTAATCATCCATTGCAAACCCACAGCAAGCCTTTCACATGCCTAACAGCATAGTGTACAGAGTGTTTCCTGTGTTCCCTGGTGGTCCGTGGGGTTCGTGGAGTACGGTGAACTGTTCTACAGAAACTCTGGTAAGAAGATCAGCGAGCAAGCGTATGACCTTCTGCCCTCTACTTTCCACCCTCCACCATCCACTGACCTGCCGCGTAGGTGGAGCACGGGGTAAGAGCGCTCGCGAGCTGATTGCAAAATAGAGCAAGCGAGCAAGCGAACTAAAATGCGGACTGGAGCCACGGCGAATACCCGTGCTCATGCGCAAGCTCAGGCCAAGCGTGATATAGAAAAGGCAAATATTTCAAACCTACAGGCTGTTTTAGGAAGGAACGCACATGGAGATGTGAGACGCTCTGTCCCGCCAACTCTGCTTGGCTCACCGTTTCCCCGCCCAGCGATGATGATTCACGCAGGCATACGAACTGGTAGAAAGGTAAAATGGACTGGAGTGGTCACAAATAGAATGTTGCACGCTGATCGCGAAGCGAGCGATGACACCGACTACATAGAATTGAGTGAGAATGAGAGTGAGAGTGAGTTGGCGGATTGTGAGGACGTAGGATCAAGTACGACAACGAATAAGAGGGGAAGAGCGAAAGGTGCAAATGGGTCAGCCCCTAATGAACATCTAATAAATATGAGCGCTCAGTAATCACAAGTGGACGAACAAATAGTGAAGAGAAATCAGGAGGAACCCTCGAGGGCTGTGTGCGCTGTCGGCGCAGGAAAAGACAAATGTCCGGTAATGATACATCATCTACAGGAGGAGAGCCCTCGTCCCGGCTCAACCTCCTCCTCTCAACTCGATCAGAGGCAAAGTTTGCCTTACGATACATGCAGCGAGAACAGGGCGCCCGAGTTGAGCACTGCAGACTTGCCTACCCCATCATCCCCCAAAAATCAATGTAATACAAGCCCAAGTCCAAAGCAAAAAAACCACCTGGGACTAGAAGAGACGAATTGTCAAGGAAGTCCTATTGAAGAACATACATCGCCGGAGATGACTCATTTAACTAATGAGGCAAAGCGTGGGAAGGAGCTTTGCAATAAGGATCTATCACCTTCACAAAGTGCTTCAAGTATGGAAAAGACAATAAAAGCTGGACCTTCACTAAAACTCTTGGCGTGGCTAAGAGTGGCAGCAATGCACAAACCCGAAAATAAAACACCTGAACGAATGTCCACATACATGCCATCACCTAATTTGAAGCAGACGGAGGACCCTAACAAGCTAGTAATGCAGGAGAATGCAATCTCTGTTAGACCATCGAAAGTGCTAAGCGAGGACTGGTTGAGTGCTGAGGTATGGAATGAAAGGAGTGCTGCATATAATGTACAAAATGTGTCTAAATTATCAACTAGAAGGGACTCCTTAGAGATTGCGGACCAACTATTGAAAGATCTTGCAGAGATGAACCGCAAAATAATACATCCACGAAAATCCTCTCAAGCTTATGAGAGCGGGAGAACGTGGCCACAAGCAGAGCAAAGATTGCTCAATGATACGAACATCGGTGAAGTCTTGAGACTTGAGGCAGATACCCCTCCCTTTGAGACAAGAAATGATGAAATCATTGCCTCACAAAAGAGGAACAGAAGAAATATAAGCTCTGACACTGAAACAGATGGCACGAACAAGCGTTTCAAAGGAGGGAGTGCCGCGAAAGCCTCTACACCACCCAAAAGAGTGAGTGAAGATAAAAAGAGCTCTCCATCCTCAGAGTCAGAGAGCAATGAGAAGATTGAGCAAAGACTAAACTAGAGTCAGCTGAAGGGGTATCATATAACGGCGAATGAGCGAATAAACTCTGGGATCAGCTCTGCATTGCTGGAGTCAGTAGTTACAAAGTTAAGCCCGATCCTGATGTCATCATCAAAGATAGCCGTGGCCCCCCTGATGAAATTATATGAAAATCTAAATGAGAATTGGCACGATCAAACCACGTTAATTGCACTAGTCAACTCGAAATTGATAAAACTAGAGGCAGACTTAACGGACATGACAGCGCAGGTGGTGATGTCAAGAAGAGGCAACAAAATCTCTTTAACAGCCCTGAAAGAGTCGTTAAAAAATTTGGCTGAAGACAAAAGACTGTTGGCAGACGTCATGAGACAAGCATTGTCGCTACTACAAAATGAACGTGAATACAAGAATACCTCAGTCCCTACAAATCAGCCTTCTAGCAAGCATCTATCCAAGGGCAGAAATAACTAAAGATCTGACGCTCGTTGGCAATAGTACGAGTTTACCAGGTGTTAGACAACAACAAGAGAAATCATTAAAAAACAACAAGATTATTCCGATTCAAAACTGCAGTTACGGAAAAGAACTTACAATTAGTACTGCAGAAAACGATACCTCCGAGAAAAGTCTCACAGAAAATGGTCTCCATATAGATAGGGATACTCATTTAGTTGCCACTTGCACAACGATTCCAACAAACGTAGTGCCACAAGAAATAGTCTGTATTGAAACGGAGAAAGAAAATGGGGATAATCCTCTGACAATTGATCTGACCCAGGCTGATAAGTGCTTAAAAGACATTTCAGTGAGTGTGGAGACCGACCCCAAAATTGCGTCCACAAAAAAGAATAAAGCGGAGTGGTTTGACATTTTTGAAAACGGGAAAAATATGAAATCCAACAAAAAAAAGGCAGTCGATCAGAAGCAGAACAAAGGTATAAAAAAATCGAAAAACCAACAAACCCAAAAGAATCAAAAGCCGAGAAGTTCAACGAATTTCTCTAGAAACATCAAAGCTTTGAACATCACAGTTAATAACCCTGAGCAAAAACTAACAAAGAGCAAACAAAAATGTGCCGATGCTGTGGTGGAAACAGAGACCCTTGAGTCTCAAACTGAAGCCAATGTCTCCGTCCCAGGATCAAACATAAACCCTAGGAGTCAGAATATTCCTCTGGTGATAGAAGATGATGAGGCTGAGACTAGGGAATTACTGAACCTGTCAACGTACAGCTCACCTGATATAGATGAAATGGAGAGTGAAAACATTGAGGAGCTCGATCAAAAAGGTGAGGAGAGAGCTGTCAATGCCGGGTCCACAAAGGACGGAACTGGGCCACGGACGCCTCTAAAAGACCTTGTGAAAGTGAGCGAGTCTCAACCAAAAGGTAAAAGAGTCTTTTCGTGGCCAAGGACTCCAAAGAAAATCAACGAAATAAAAGATAAGGACCGAGCAAAGCCTCAGGAAACTCAAAGATGCTATACATTAGAGGAGAAACGGATGATAAGTATGCAGAAAGCTGAATCCACGAAGAAAAGCACATCAGATCCGCTGAAGAATATAAATGACTCAGTGCAGGATCTGTGCGCAAAGTCTGAGCCTACAAAAGCATCTCTGGACTCGGGAAAATAAAGACAGGATGGGATAACCAACCTAAGTCGAACCAGCAACAACGCCCTGTCAGAAATAACATTTCCTCAATGCCTGCAGGACACCAGGCGTTCATACTTCTAGTAAAAAAAACTGAAATCAGAAAAAGTGATATGCCTTTAAACAGGTATACCATCCTGCAGCTATTCCAAAAAATCCCCGGTTTAAGATCAATAAAAAGTGCACGAATCGATCGAGTCGAAATAATAACAGATGCAAACCAGAAATTTGTACTATTACACATTATAGACAAAAAGGATGTGGAATTGGTCATCAGATGTGAGAGGCAGCTGTGGGATGCCGGGTACCTAGTCTACTAGGTGGACAACGCGCTGGTGGACGAAGTAACCGAAAAACCTACAGGCACCAACCCACCTGTTGAAAAAGGAATCCGCCCACTGGGGAGATCCCATGCGCCAACAAACGGAAGAGTTGAGGCTCAGAGGTGCGACGATGCGAAAGAGAAGGTAGGAGATGAGACTAGCCTCTGCCCATCGATCGTGACAAGACTAAAAGAATTCAAAATAACAGTAGATAACCGTGAGATGGTAAAGTCAGCGGATTCTACGGTTGAGAAGAAGAACGTCCTGGAAGACAGGGGTGATAAATGGGCATGGCTCTCGAAAACTCTAAACAGTCCAACGATGAGTTAATGCCATGAGCAAGCGACAAAGGTGATGATGGCCACCTGGAATACGAGAGGCTTTTCACATCTTTTGAACTCAACACCTGAAATTTTGGCAAAGGCTGATGTGATATGTCTCCAAGAAACGTGGCTCGCGAATACACCTTGCGTAGAAGGTTACGAAGTTGCACTAAATCCAGCGATTAGACAAAAAAAAGGCCGCCCAATGTCCGGCCAACTAGTTCTCATTAAAATATCATCTGGTTTGAGAATTATATCAGCATCAAACATCTCTCCTTTCCTGCAGACAATTAGTGTAAGTTCAGTAAACCAGATAGAGAAAAAGGAGCAAGTTATCTAGCTCTTAAATGTTTACTGGAACTCAACACCAAAAACGCACCAAAAATTCGAAGACGATCTGTTAGAAGCCATAGATAACATCCAAAGTGATAACCCGGGAGCCTCGCTGATTGTGTGCGGTGATTTTAATTGAACCTACTAGAAATTGATCAAATAAAGTCTCCCAAGAAATTTAAGGAGAGAAACAAATGTGAATGCTGGCTTGACGAAATGGCGCACAGGAATTTGATAATGCAAAATGGAACAACTCGAGGAGATATCCCAGCAAAGCCAACATGGGAACGAGGAGGACAAAAATCTATATTAGATTACATCTTTGTCTCAAATAGTTTAGTCCAAGAGATTGTTACACTGAACGTGCTCAAGACAACTAAAAGTGACCACAACATCGTATCAATGGAATGGAAGATGAACAATCCAGTATTGCGCAAGCAATGGAGACAACCAATCTCAGTGGTTCCAGGACAGAACAGACTGCGTGTAAAGAATGCGACATAGTGGCAGTGACAGAATCGTTGCTTCAACATCAGCGGCTGGGTGGGTGCAATCGGATTGAATACCAACAATTCTTAGAGATCTTCAAAATTAAAAAGAAGTCCACTCTGAATAGAGATAGGTACCAAAAGCACCAATACCATCCTGAAGTTGCAACAAGAAAGAGAGAGCTAAGGAAGACACTGAGAAGAATTGGCACTGAAAATCTGAATGATGCTAGGGCACTGATAAAAAAGGCAAAGAACCGATACACTAACTGGCATAAACAGCATAGAGCCTTAATGGTGCAACAGGATGCCGAACAAATGCTGAAGGCCCTAAACAAAAGGAACTCCAAAGGCTTCTGGGCCATAATAAATGAAACAATGAACCCCGAAAAAGCGATAATATCAAATATGGTAACCGAAAATGAGTGGGAAAGGCATTATGCAGAGTTATTTAAAAAAAGGTTAATCCCAAGTACCACAAATTTCGAGTGGAGCCACCCGTGGGAAATTGCAATAGATAAAGAAGACATACGTGCAACCATCATAAAAGGCAGTGCCTCACGTGCCGCAGGGCCTGATGGGTTATCAAACGTGGATCTGAAAGAGAACATCGAAGAGTGGGTGGAGTTTTGTGACATCTTGTTTCAATTAATAATAAAAGAAGGTCGGGTGCCATCCACATGGAAATCCGGAATAATCCTCCCCATCTTCAAGAAAGGAATCAGCACAGACCCCGCAAATTATCGGCCAATAGCTCTGCTAGATGTAGTAGGTAAAGTGTTTGCATCGCAATTACTTACACAACTTACAACATGGATTCGGAAAGAGAAGATCTATGACGACCGTCAGACCGGGTTCGTTAAAGGTTTAGGCTGTGGTGCGAATCTGTTAATTCTGAACCTGTTAAAAATCGAGGCAATTAGATCCGGCCAAAAAATATATCTCGCATTTATTGATATGGCAAATGCGTTTGACTTGGTGGACAGAGAAACCCTCTGGAACAACCTTATGAGAAGGGGGTGTAGTAAGAGCATGATCCAAGCCATTAAAGAGCTATATTCGGACACTTACATCGAAGTTCGCTTGGACAGTGAAGGAAACCTAACAAACCCCATAGCAACAAAGCGAGGAGTAAAACAAGGGTGCCCTTTAGGGACAACACTTTTCAACTCCTACATATCAGAAGTCGGTACCGCCCTATCAAATGTAGTGTCTTTTCCACTGCAAATCCATGGAATTAAGGTCAATCATATCATGTATGCAGATGATATGGTGATATTAGACCATACACCAATTGGCCTCCAACGAAAATTGTCAGCGCTAAGATCCTTCCTAGAAGGCCTGGGATTGGAGATCAATGCGGCCAAATCTGAAATCTTGGTACTTGAAAATAAAAAAGGAAGAAAAACCAATAATTTCAGACAAGGCTGGTCGATCGGAGAGAAAAAGCTAAATAAAGTACCTCAGACAAGATACTTGGGAACAATCATCAGCTCGAGTATTAATGATGAGCCGATGACCAAAAAACTCTTAAACAGCTGCAAACAATTGATCTCACAAGCCATCATAATTCTGAAAAGGTATGGGAAATTTTCCATTGATCCCGTAAGAAACATTTTTCAGAGCAAAGTATCCCCGATCTTAACCTAGGGCGCAGAGAACATGTTCGGGTGCGGCCATAAACTATGGTCGCGATGTGGAGGATTATTCTGGAAGAAGGTTCTTCAGATTCCACAAAGTACGCCCACGGCCAATGTACTATACGAAGTAGGGATTACAACACTTAACGTGAGAATCACATGGAATAAATTGGCCTTGTTTAGGAAACTACACGAAGATGCAAACCTCCCTCCGCTTATAATCTTGACGGCTGAGAAGACGCAAAGAAAATCAGCGTTAAACGAATGGAAACTACAATGCAAGGGGATCCTAAACCGATTAGGAATGGATGAGCAAGTACTATGGTACAATCCAAATTTAGTAAAAAGGAAATTGTTAGATTTGGATTGGATCGACATAGGAGAGCAAAGATCAGCGCATAAATCCATGCTAAATGCACCACCTGAAGCAAAAAAAGTAACACACTTTCAAAATATCTAATGTTATCACCTTGTAGCCATTTGAGAAGGCTGTTTCTAAAGTTCCGTCTAAATATCTTTGAAACGAAAGACATTTTAAGACATCGACGGATGATTCCTGAAAGTAATGTAAAGTGCAGTGAAGATCTAAAACACCTGGTGCTGTCTTATACAGAACTGAGAGTGCAACGCGAGAACTGTTTGGGGAAGGTGAAGAGTTCATTCCAGTCATGCAAATCTGAAGAATGGTGGAAACATCTTCACATTGGCGAAAGCAAAGCGCTGATGATTGGCACGATGAGACTCTTAGAGCATATTCAAATCCAATTAGAGAAAAGCCCTTATACTTGAACAGTGAAGCTTGAAACTAAGACGGAAAGGAACTATGAAGATCTAATGGAAGGAATCAAGAGTCATTTATTAGTGCAACATGGAGTAGAATGAATTGAACATTTTAAAGGTTAAAAAGTAGGACAAAAAGTGACAAATAGTTTTGTTCTATGTTCTTTTATTTTTTTTTCTTCTTTTTAAATTTTCTAAAAGTTTGTATAAACTAAATGAAATAAAAAATAAAAAAAAACAGGCAGGTGAAGGCCCATTGCAAATCCACACCATGCCTTTCACAGTTCTGTTGTCATCCCACACAGGGCAGGCAAAGGACATATTACAAATCCACACCAAACTTTCTATACAACTGATATCATCTGGCACAGGACAGGTGAAGGCCCCTTACAAATACACACCATGCCTTACACCCCGCGCAACCCACCCCCGATGACTTCTTGCACACAGGTGAGTGCCCATTGGAAACCCACACCAAACATTACACAGTCCTAACCTCATCCGGCAGAGGGCCTATCACAAACCCACACCAAGCCTTACACGCCAGATACAATCCAGAACAGGACAGGATATCATCCGGCAGCACGCGAGCCAATGCCCATTGTAATCCCACAGCAAATCTTACACATGCCTGATAGCAACTGTGACAGGGCAGATAATGACCATGTTCAAGACTACACAAAGCCTTACAGAGGCCTGACCTCATCTGGCACAGCGAAGGTGAAGGCCCATTGAAAACCCACTCTGAAAACCCAGCATGGCAGTGAGACCCACTTAACGGCTAGCTCGTTAGATGGCTTTCTGCCAACTGCTGTACCTCTACTGGGTGGGTGTTGTCCGGCCATAGGCTTTGATAATCTTGACACAACAACCAGTGCTCGTTGTCCTCCACAGTCTCAGCACTGGTGTGTACTTCATTCAAGCGAGACTTCAAATCAGTAGACCCATTGATTTCTCATCTCGATTCAGGCAAAGCCCTGACCTTTGAACCATCTCCACTACTGGCAAGGAGAAATCATACATGGTTAGAGTCTGTTTTCCAAGTTCACCCCACTGCATTTTCACATTGCTGATGGGGAGTTCAACATGCACCGGCACAGCCAGAACGCCTGGCTTTGTAAAAGTAGAGGGGGAATTAAAGAAACAGGCGTTTACAGGACAGAAAGGTTTATGGTCTACATTTCTGAAGCCAGACCTGTTAGCTTTGCCAATGCTTGCTCGTACAGATTTGCTATTTAAGAGAATGCCTAATGCTTCCTGATACGGATTTCCAACTGCTAGGCGAAACCACGTGCTTATTTTCAAATTCATTTTTTGCAATGTCATGAAAGTTTAGGCTGCTAAACAGTCTCACAACCAGTGCTGTGTACCTTAAAATGGGGTGTTACTAGTTTCAACCCAGCTGCATCCGCTGGCCCGTAGGGTGCGTACCCGAACTTTCTGCTATGCACTTTTTACTGAGAAAGGCGAAGCTATTAGGCAACATGGCAATCTTTCAGGAACAGAGGCATACAGCAGAGACGTGTGCATATGGCATGCTGGAAGCAGCTTCTGAGTACTTTTCCTTAAAGGCCTAATGGCCAGAAGTACATTCATATCATACAGTTGCCACTTGGCATTCCTGGCTTCAGTAGCACCAAAGCCACTCCTCTGAAAGTACGTTATTAATGGAAATGACTGCAAGCCCTGCACTGGCTGCCATGTCATCCATGAGCCATTCTGTTTGCGAAGGGGGGGTGGGGTTAGGGTTGCCTCCGATGCATTTCTCCCCATACATAGGAGCCACAGACCCATCGAGAGAGACGAGCAATGCCTGGAAAAATAGTACAAGAAAGCAGGCCCAGGACTGATACGGGAAGGAAATCAAATCAATACAAGATGGCCGTGGAAACACAAACCTTGCAAATGTGTGAATCGCTTAAAGGGGAGATCTCGGTCCAGAAAAACGTGGTGCACTAACGGTGGGGAAAAAAGGATTAGACATTAACATGTTCTGGTTTGCCATGTTTCTTTGCCATTTTATATTTGTTTTAAGGGTCCCCGCATAGTTGTTTGTTGTGCAAGTCTTAACAAGTCATTAATAACCTCCACAATCCAAAGGGCCGCTAAACCCAAAACCATGCTTCGGAAGATCGTGGTTTCATTTAAACATGCCTCCTCCATGCTAAAACACATTACATTTCATGTGCCTTGTCATGCCTACTGGCAGCGCCCCAACAACTTGAAAACAAGACCCCAAACACACATAAATCTAATGGATTTTGCTAAGGTACGAATTGAACTAGGAAAGGGTTTGTGGATACCACAAGCACCTGGACGCTGGATATAGACCACATTGGTTTAATACAGGGAGCAAAAGAAATGATCAGTCTTTGTCAACTCGAATGGTTTGATACTAACATCTAATAATAATAATTTGGCATTTATATAGCGCTACGAACCCTCAGCTGCTTATTATTACCGTGCGGTGTGTGGTGCTCATTTATCGAGCTCGGAAGGACTAAAGGCTGAGTTTGGCCCCGCCGGCGTCAGCAGGCTCTGGACGGGTGTCAAAGCGGGCGCTCTACTTGCTGTGCCACTTGCCAGCTAATCTATGGTGCCGACAAGTGTTTCGACCCAACAGGGGTCTTTATCAAGGCTGCAGAGGTTCACCCGTACCGCAATGAACATTTTATGTGTGTACTCCGTGACAATACGTGAGGTGACAATTGTAGATAACAAAGCATTTGGTTGTGGTGAAAACCTTGTGCGTGATGTGACATCGGCACAGTGGTATTCAAGGAGCAATTATGGTTGCTTTGTTTAATCCAATTTGAGTTACGTGATTGTGCCACATTGTGGGTGATTTAGATACATTATTAAAATTGCACGTTGCATATAATAAGACGTTACATAGTACATGATTTATGCGTCAAACAGGGAGAAGGAGATGCACTAAGGGAGAGGAAAAGACAGAAGAACAGGTTGTTTGTGGATGTGTCTGTCCTGATGCGATGTGGGGGCTGCTTGTTGGCCCCTTGGTTGTGGGAAAAGGTTTAAGGCTTACCAGGTGGAGGTTGGTTCATGGCAGGTGTGCCGGGTGGAATGCTTCAGTAATATACTCGGCTGAATAGCAAGCTAAGGGAGAAGGGGATGTAAGGTAGGTGTTTGAAGCGGAGTGTCATTAGCCCTTTGGGGGGGTTGCCAAGAGGTCTAATTGTCCAACCGTTTGGTATTACTGTGTTACAGGGCAAGGTGGGGTGAAGCAGCGGTTACCTGGAGGCTGTTAGCAGCAGTCCGATGCTATGAGGGGAGGAGGGGTCCCTCATGGTGGTGTAAGGAACGCATGGTGGCAATAGTAATACAGACACAAGTGACCACAATTCAAGGGCGTTTATTGAACTTTGGCAAGGGTGTGATAAACGCCTATCCAAACCTTAATCTACGGATAGGAGAAAGCTACGACCATCACATAATAATAATGCAGTCCTAGTGGAGTCTTGTCAAATTAAAAGAGCTTACACTAAAACGTCTATTGCCAATCCTTACCACTAAGTTACAAAATAAGCTGAGGTAACATTCATGAACAAGAAAGAAGTGTTCACAAAATAATATGTCAGGGTGCTCAGGCCGTTGGCCTCACTTGCCCATGTTTTCAGCACAGGTCAAGGCGAGCCACTCAAGCAAAGCACACACCCTGGCTTCTGCTGCACAAGGATACAGTTCAATTTTTTCCAATTCAGGGCCTTCGGTGTCCAAGTCTCTTTACTGCTGTACCAGAACCAACACATAAAGGTTCTCTTCCATGTTCAACTTGGGTGTTCATCCTGGATACCCTTCCGCCGGGCTCAGATGCTTGTCATAAGCAAAAAAAAGCTCAACGTTGGATCCCCCTCTGCTGGGCTCAGATCCCTTTCAAACAAGATTCAATTAGTCTCGGACAAATTTGGATTTACTTTAAACTATCAAAGACTTTAGAATATGCACAGGGTTTAGCTTGACCCATTGCAGGACCACTTTGATCTCTCTCACACTCAGCATCAGTTGGATACCTAACAGAGACTTTTGAATGAGCACCCACGTGGTGCTAGACCACACACTCTGTGTATAGTATCTTTTCTTTGTTTCCCAAAGTTCACTTACAAAGTTCAACTATTTCTTTTGGCTGTCAACTGTATTTGCCTCGCTTATCCCAAACGCTTTACATACTGTTCTCTTTATACAATGTTGCCGCTTGCAACCTTGGTTCAAAACACAAGATGGTTTGGTATCAGTCTCTCCGACTCACAGGCTGGGCTTTCTTTTCGGACGCTGCTTTGTTGTAGGAGCAAGGACAGTATCACAGCGGCAATTGCACCTCTCTGCCTTGGTTATCGACGCGGGAGAGACCAGGGTACCTCTGACACACTGTGCAGGTTTGATCAGCCTTAGTTCCTGGTCTTCAGTTTCTTACTTTCCAAGATTCATGAAAGTAACTGTCTTTATAAGTCAAGGGTGCTTCCCTCCTTGCAACCCTCTACGGTCTCACCGGCTTTCTCCTTGTATTAAACTGATATCTTGGAAGTGCTGTATCCTTGTGTGTTTTGCTGCGCTCAGAGTGTGCTTTCGTGCTCCACCTTTTATCCGTGTGGGGAAGTGTAATGGAAATCAGGTGTGTGTAATGATCTGTAATTGCCTGACCTTGCCCGACCATGGTGTTGGAACATGCAGGTATACGGATCTGGTGTTAGTCTGTTGTCGCTCACGGGGAACTGTCTGTGAGAAAGTGTTTGTCTGGGGAGGTTTGAGTTACTAGATATCCTAGGATGGGGTAAAGGTGTTACAAGGAAGGGAATACCATGTCTCACCCTCCACTCCCTGAAGTCCCCTCATCCAGGTGACCCTCCCGCGCTGGTCCACCTCCAGGAACTGGATCCAAAATTGAAAGCCATGTCCTGGCCACCTGGATGACAGAACCCCGGAGACTTGCGGGTGAGACACCTTCAGGTTTCTCACAGTGGGCTGTGAGTGGGTGGACAGTGTTATGTGCGATGGGGGAGGTGGCAGGAGCCTGAGTGCAGCAAGGGCACGATGGCATCCCAAATAAAGGAAGGCGAGTGTTGGTGAAAAGATGGCGAGCGGATGGCTGATTTGCATTAAGAATGTATTTGTAGCGGGACACGAGTACAGCCGGGTACCAGAGTCTTGTAAGAAGTTGCAAGGCATTATCTGCATAGGGGGCAGTGAGATTGCATTGATTGGAAAGTAGTGGCCTCAAATGAGTGTGGGGTGAGGCATCGTGGCAACACATTGCAAGTGCTTGCATTCTTCACTTCTAGGTTTCCTGCTGACCTCTGTGTTTTGCTTTTGGTCCTGTACTACCTCTGCATTCTCTACTTCTAGGTTCCCTGGTGTTTTGAATTGCAGGTCAGTTGTTCTTGTTCTTTGTTGTGCCCCCCTCCCTTTTGTGTCCACCCTTTGCCTCTCTCCTGTCTCCCCCCCTGCACAACCTCACCTCCCCCCTCCTCTGCCTGGGCTCCCCTCTCCCTACCCCCTCTTTACTCGCTGCATCCCTATGGTGCTCTCTGTCTCACCTATCTTTTCTAACTGCTTTTCTATCGACTATCCTTCCCTCTCACCAAGTCTGGCAGTAAGAAACTCAAGAGGGTCTCCAAGCCAGGCCTCCCTATCGCTGATACCTACACCAGTGCTTCCTCCAGACAGACCCTTACCGACGTACTCTTTGTCGTTCCCTCTCCAGGCCTAGGGACCCCACATATGGGTCTCTGTTCTCTATCCCTTTTCCTCTTCTCCCATTAATGGTGGCACCCGGTGGGAGGATCTCCTGGCCCCCTTCCACTCCTCTAAGACCATCATTAATGTCTACTTAAATGGCACTGTCTTGGTCCAGGGCCCTCAGGCCAATCTCCTCCTCTTTGATAGACGCTTTCCATGCCTTATCAACTTTCTTTCCTCTCCTGCTATCCCTTCTTACCCCTCTCTGGCTCCTCTGCCCCTCCTTCCTCTGCCACCTCTTTGGCACCTCCTGCTGCTTCTCTAGCCACCCTGTTGCCTCCCTCCTCCGCCACCCCTCTGGCACTCTCTTCTCCCTCTCTGATTACCCTGCCTTTACTTCCTTCTTCCTCTGCCCATCCTCGGACACCTCCAACACTTCCGCAGGGTGTACCGCTGGCCTGTACCCCTCCTCGGAAGTCCTTCAAATGTGGCAACCTGCTCCACATCGCTACTCTCAACTCTCGTTCAGCTGTCAAACACTCCTCTGACATCCACCGTCTCCTGGAAGAGCTTGATTTGGATGTACTCTGTCTTACCAACACTTGGTTCACCGCTAGCTCTGTCACGATTTTTGACACTCTCCTTCCCGATGGCTACAAGATCCTCTCCAAACCCAGAACCAACTGTCCCGGTGGGGGTCCAGCCTTGATTTTCCCAGAGTGGATCCCTGCTTCTATCATTCCAATGCATTACTACTCCCACTTTGAATGCCTGCTCTGCAGGCTCACCATCTCACCTGGCCTCTCTCTCACTGTGGCCACTATCTACAGGCCGCCTGGCCAGGTAGTCCTCTTCCTCTCTGAGTGGGCTGACCTCTCCTCCTTGCTCCTTACCTTTACCTCTCAACTTCTGCTCCTCTGACACTTGAACATCCACCTGGATGCTACCAGCCCTTCTTCAGGACTCTTTCGCAAAGTCTGCGATTGTCTCTCTCTCTCTCTCTCTCTCTCTCTCTATTCTTCCCTCTGGCCTGACTTATTCTGCAGGGCACACCCTGGATATTCTGATCTCCTCAGACATCCCCTTCTCTAACCCTCTCACCACTCCTCTCTCTTGGAGTGATCACTTTCTCCTTTCTTCCCAACTTTCTCTTCCCCGAAACGTCAACCCGACCACAGCACTGCCACCTACTTCTTGGTCATCCGACCCACGAAGAGTGTGTCAGTTGAGGCTTTTGCCGCTACTTTCCTCCTCCTGCACCTTTGGATGACTCAGACCCTGACACAGCCCTCTCTAACCCTCATCTATCTCTAACACTCTGGATGTCCTTGCCCCTGTCATGAGGATCTGCTTGAAGCCCAAATCCAAGTGCTCTTGGTACGATTCCAACCTCTCGCTGCCCTTAAAAGCAAGAGTAGGGCGGCAGAGAGGAAGTGGGGGGCATCGGGTGCACCCCCTGACAAACTGGCCTGCCACCTGCTCCAAAGGCAGTACAGACTCTCTGTCCTCTCTAAGAAGAGAGCCTACATCCAAGCCTGCATCTCTGCGGCATCTAACAACTCGGCCAAACTTTTCAAAATCTGCAAGGAGCTGGTCAATCCCGCTGCAGTCTCTACTGATCCTGTTGCCTCACAGGCCCTCGGCACGGCTTTGGCCTCTCATTTCAGCACTAAACTCAGGACATCCTGTCCACCCTCTCCTCATCTGCCTCCTCCTCCTCTACCAGTCCTGGCCCGTCAGAAGCCATCTCTCCTCCTTCCATCCCGTTCAACGCTGACAATGTTTCTAGACAAGTCCGATCTATGAAGGTCTCGTCAAAGCAGGTTCTCGCCTGCTCATCCAGAACCATCAAGGGCCGCATTGACACACTTGTTCCAGCCATGGCCGATTTCTGTAAACACTCCTTTGCCAGAGGAACTTTCCCCTCCCCTTAAGCACCCCCTTGTGCACACCCTTCTAAAGAAGCCCTCAGCCAATCCTTCCTCTCCGGCTATCGCCCCGATCAGCATCACTCCTTTCCTGGGCAAACTCTTGGAAAAACTGGCCATCTCCAAGGGTAATCTACATACTGAATCTGTTGGTTGCCTCCATGACTGCCAGTCTGGCTTCAGAGTTGCCAGAAGCATGGAAACTGCTCTCCTGAACAACCGTGAAGACTTGCTCTCCAATCTTGACTCTAATTTCCCTTCTGCCCTCATTCTCCTCAATCTATCCTCTGCTTTTGACACAGTCAAACATGCCATCCTGCTCAATCACCTACACGACAACCTTGGTATTACTGATCAGGCCCTGGCCTGGTGAACCTCCTTCCTCACTGACGACCCTCTCATGTCCAACAGGGGTCTTTCCTCTCTTCTGTCTCTCTCTCTCTACCTGTGGTGTTACCCAGGGGTTGAACCTCTCTCCCTGGCTCTTCAAACACTACCTGGCACCTCTTGCCCACTGCATCGCTACTTTCTGCTCCAATTTACAATGTTATGCTATGACACTAAGCTCTCTTTCAGGCTCCCCTCAGCCACCTCTGTTTCTTCTCTCATACCAGACTGTCTGGCTGGAATTCAGGAATGGTGTGCCACCAATGATCTGTGCCTTTATGCCAGCAAGACTGAGATCCTCCTCATTGGGACACCTGCTTCCTCCTTTCCTCTCTCTCTCTGGCCGCCCACTCTGGGCCCTCTTCCTGCTCTTTCTGTGAGCTAAGAACCTTGGTGTCATCTTCGACTCCACCCTCTTCTTCATTCCACACATCTCTGCCGTCTCTAAGAAGTCAAACTATAAGCTGCACCTCCTGAGAGGTATTCTTCCTTTTCACACTTTCCCCCAGAAGCTCACTGTCTCCAGAGCTCTGGACCTCTCTAGGCGGGACAATTCCATCAGCCCGTTTCTAAATCTTCCTCCCTCTACTCTTCGACCTTTACAACTTATCCAGAACAGGACTGCGAGACTCGTCCTTGGCCTCAAACCCAGGGATCGTATCTCTCCAGCTCTGAAATCTCTTCACTGGCTCCCCTTGTCTGCAAGGATCACGTTCAGGACCCTCTGCATCATCCACAAGGATTTCTGGGGCCTGGGACCACTCAACCACTTTCTCTTCCAAAATATCTTCCTTCTCGCGTTCTCTCCACTCACCCACCTCCAACTCTCTGCGGGTCAGATGCTTCTCCAAGCAGAGAGTTGGGGGCAGATCCATCTCCTTGGCTGGGGCCTTCCTCTGGAACAGCCTACCTGCCTCTCTCAAACTTGAGCTGAACACCTCCACTTCCGGAAGCAACTGAAGACCTTCTTTTTTTTTTTTGCTTCCGCTTTCTCTCTTCCTCTCCCCTGCTGATGCACCTGACTGCTCCGCGCACTGGTCACTCTCTGAACTCGGGCCCAGGCTCCTGCATGTCCAGTCGCCCTCGCACTGCCTCCGGGCTCCCCAGCACTTAAGGGTTGTATCTGCAACCCTACAGCCCCTCCTCTCTGCACTTATGAGCCACCCGCTGGCAGCACTTCTGAATGACAGATGGCCTAGTAAAATCGTTATTTTGTCCTCCCTTTGTTTCCCCCTCCTTGTCTTGTCGCGCCTAGTAACACTTGTGTACAGGAGAGTTATAAATGCCACATCATATATCGAGCTAAACTAAGCCTGAGGGTGTGTGGTGGTTACTCCCACCTATGCGGCTAACGCCACGCTATTTGGTACTAGACTCGTGGAGCCAGGCCGTATTCATGTACTGCTGCACATGCATTCTTAATGCTAATCAGCCACGAGTTCGAACGTCCTTTCACCAATACTCGCTTTCGTTACTCGGGACCCCAGCACGCCCTTGCAGCACTCGGACCATCCATCCACTCACAGCCCACCACGAGGAAGCACCACTCGGCCAGAGCATCGAACCGCAGCTAACAGCCACCAGACAACCCCGCACTCCTTTCCAATCAATGTAATCTCAATGCCCCGAACGGCGAGCAACTAAAGCCTCTCAGAGCCCGGTCATACCCGTGTCCAGCTGCAAATGCATTCTTAAGGCAAATCAGCTGACCGCTCGCCGCCTTTTCACCAAAACTCGCCTTCCTTTATACAGGACACCAGCGCGCCCTAGCTGCACTCAGGCCGCTGCCACCTCCCCCATCGCACATAACACTGTCCACCCACTCACAGCCCACCATGAGAGAGCACCACCCCCACCCCCATAGCATCGGACTGCTGCTAACAGCCTCCAGGTGACCGCTGCTTCACCCCACCTTGCCCTGTAACACAGTAATACCCAACGGTTGGACAATTAGACCTCTTGGCAACCCCCCCAAAGGGCTAATGACACTCCGCTTCAAACACCTACCTTACATCCCCTTCTCCCTTAGCTTGCTATTCAGCCGAGTATATTACTGAAGCATTCCACCCGGCACACCTGCCATGAACCAACCTCCACCTGGTAAGCCTTAAACCTTTTCCCACAACCAAGGGGCCAACAAGCAGCCCCCACATCGTATCGGGACAGACACATCCACAAACAACCTGTTCTTCTGTCTTTTCCTCTCCCTTGGTGCATCTCCTTCTCCCTGTTTGACGCATAAATCATGTACTATGTAACGTCTTATTATATGCAACGTGCAATTTTAATAATGTATCTAAATCACCCACAATGTGGCACAATCACGTAACTCAAATTGGATTAAACAAAGCAACCATAATTGCTCCTTGAATACCACTGTGCCGATGTCACATCACGCACAAGGTTTTCACCACAACCAAATGCTTTGTTATCTACAATTGTCACCTCACGTATTGTCACGGAGTACGCACATAAAATGTTCATTGCGGTACGGGTGAACCTATGCAGCCTTGATAAAGACCCCTGTTGGGTCGAAACACATGTCAGCACCATAGATGTTAATATCAAACCATTTGAGTTGACAAAGACTGATCATTTCTTTTACTCCACACATTAAACCAATTTGGTCTATATCGAGCGCCCAGGTGCTTGTGGTTCCCACAAACCATTCCCTACATAACTATTGGAACAACTGAGCACAGCCCCCTGGGACCCTACAAACCGGCAGCTGACCAACGCTCCAAGACAACTATGATCAGCGTAGCAATCTAGCTTTCCTAGTGCTCTAGCCTCTGCCCTCATACATGAACAGAACTAAAGTTATGACCAATGTAGCGTTTTCTATTATAAAGTGCAAAATAATTGCCTGTCTGGGATTGGGTTCATACCCAGTGTTGAGATGAGACTGTCTGCCACATTACTCACAGAACGTTCACAAGCTGGCGGAGACCCACCCAAGGAAGTCTTTTGCTTTCTCTGAGATCAATGACCTGTTCTTTCCAATATTAAAAGAAAATAGAGCGCTGTGCTGTACCCACAACATCCCACTGGTGCCTGGGTAGGAAGGGGTGGTTAGGCAATGGAAGAAAAGTGCAGTCGCAGTCCCTTTGTTCTCTAGGGAGCATGATATGAGCGGAGCTAAGGCACCGTGGGAGCATTTGGTGAGGAAAGATCGCTTCCACCATTTTGTATTATCCCATTATGCTTTGCGTCTGCCCTTGGGCAAGTCCTCTAGAAGTAAGGAACTCTGGGAAATGCACTGAAAGAGGGAGGACACCCTGTTTAGAGATATCCCCAATGGATTCTGTCAAGAGTCCTGGAAACCGCCAATCCCCTGCTAGAATGTACCTGTAAATGGAATGGGAACACCCCATTTCCTTGATTAGATGTTGAAGTTGTTGACAACTGAATGTCCTCTTCCGTTGGAATGAAGACGGCTGATCCAAGAACAGAGACCCGTCTCTTAAAGTCCCAGAGGGACAGAAGTGACACTGCTTGAAGAGCTTGCCTTCACCGAGGAAGCCTTTACAGGACGCTGGGGTACCCAGAGTGTAGACAGCGCACCTTTAGGTCAATTTTCATACCTCCTCATGTGAAGGAAGTGCAGAAGAGAACTCCAACTCCGAGGGGTTATTTTGGAAAGACCCCCCAGCACTTGTGGAAGTTACTACACCAAAAGAAGCATTTGATCCCGTTTGAAGACATTAAGCTACCCCCAGCCCCCTGACCATCCCTTTCCATACTCAACGGCCTTCTGTGTCATGTCACAATGTCCTCTGCCTGAACTTTGGGCTGCGTTGAGGTTTCACAATGGGGCTGGGTGCCACCACCTACTCCATGATGCAGCAACCAGGGGTGGTGGGAGGATGAACCCCTTGGCGTCCCAACATCACCCCGTGGAAGTGGCAGGGGCTAGTCGAACATGTCACACACCTTAACTGATCCTTCAAAAAATGTCCCCAGAGCAGGTCGCCACACTTCATCCTGCCGATGAAGACAAAGATTACAGTTAGATGGCAAGTTCCTGCTGAGACCTGCAGATGTTGCACTAGGCAAGGTAGAATGCTGAGCAAATTCTCTCTGCACCATGCAGGTGCAAAGTTAAGCTCAAGCTATGATGTGCATGTCAGAACTCCACTTCGGATGTGGCACTTTCTCTCTGCCGATGCTGGTGTGCCCACAGACTTTGCCACCCCACAAAGAGAGGGTGGTGGCGACCTCCTATATGGCAGTCTTGTCAGAACACACTGTTGTGATGATGCGAGGGTCATGGGTACCTTGTCCAAAGCCCCAATAGAAAAGTTGATTCGAGATGACCATCTTTGAGTCGCCACGCTCAGGTAACCTCCATGTGCTGATGTCGTCTGTTCTCCTGTGGCTTCCTCTGCGTTTCTGCATTCCCCTCCTGTTGCTCCTCTTGCACTTTCTTCTTCAGGTCCCTTCGTGATTCCCTTTTGGTCCAACGGTCTTGGTCTCTGTACGTCTTGGATTTACCGTGGGAATTCCTCTGCGCTCGTCTTTAGCTCAAACTACTCCTGCGGATTTTGGTCATCCGAGTGCCTCTTCATGGGTTTGGATTCCCTAGAGGGCTTCCCTTACGGGTTTTACCTTCATGGCTGAATCAATGCTGCAGCATTGTGTGGTACAAGTACGGGCATAGCGCATAGAAGATTTTGCTCACCCTGCAACTACTTCTGGTCAGCACAGAATTTCAACACACTGGCAGCAACAAGAGGGATTCAGAACTGAAATGCTCAAACAGCTCAATCCACCGAAATAAAAATAACTGTGCAAATAGTGCTAGAAAGTCAGTCTGGGTACTTTTCATTATTGAAAGAACTTGGTTTCTTGCCTGGCTTGAGAAAATTAGGCAAGCACCAAACAGTTCCCGAACGCAGGAAGGAGATGCATGAGCTGGTTCGTGGCGTGCAGGCCTGAGAATCAGCTAAGTAGGTGAGTGAGGGAGACCAATGTGGGTTAATAAGGAGCAACATCGCCTGAGAACAGTTGCAATCCCACAGAAAGCCAGCCAGGGAGGTGACATGGGGACACCGGTGGAGCATTCATATCCTTAGGACCCATTAAAGTGAGGATGGATATTGTTCGATGGGGACACACTAGGGGATGCCTTCATGATCCAGCGCTTAGCTCAATCGTACTGGAGGGACCTTCTTGGGAGTAAATGGTCTGCAGAGAGTTTATAAGCCCTGACAGATTTAAGGCCCCAACAGAGATGCATCTACACTTTCAAGGTGAGTACTTTGGTGGAGCACTTCTGTAAGAACTGCGGTAGTGTATTAAAAGTTCTAATGGTTTTAGGCAAGCCCGGGGACTGGGGCTTAGTTCATACTATGCCTTGGGTAGTACAGAGTTGGGCATTATAGAGAAACTGTTGTTAATAAACCAGTGTTCTTTGATGAGTAGAATACACTGAGCATGTCTAAGTTAATCAGACCACTGCAAGGCTGATTAGGGATGACCCTGACAAAAACCACCTATGACGTCCCTGGGTGGTTCCCATACCACACACCCAGGCAGTTGGCCGAGGACACATGAAGGATATGTGATCTCCCTAGGAAAAGCCATCTACCTGGGAGAGGTGCTTCCTGCAGGAGGGTGTCTATATAAAACAGAAAGGAGGGAGCTTACCCCTAAATATCAACAATGGCCCAAAATCAGCAAGAGAGGGTGCACCGCTACAACTGTGTGACTCCCATTGTGCGAGTCAAAGGATATTAGGTTTGCTGCAAGATTCCCCATAAGAAGGGGAATAAAGCCTGCAATGTTTCAAGAGACAGGGATGAGAAATAGTTCTGGAGTCCTTGTGGAGGAGCTCAGACGGTTAACCAGAGCCATATGGCCAACCTTGGTTCCCCAGTGACAGACCCAACAAGAGATGCCAGGAGGGAGCTCTGTCACACTGAAGCCAACTGCATGTCTCGCTCCCTATAATAAGCGCTTCCTAGGCAATGCATTGCTTGTTCCCGTGATTTGCAACTCACAAGCTCGTCCCAGAGAGCCAGCTTAAGGACTCCACCTTCACTTGTTCCAGCATGATCTTCAGCCATCCCTACTCATGGGGTGTGGTGCGCTGTAGGACATCCAAGGTCCAGCTGTTCCTCTACAGCAAGACACCACTCCCATTCAGGGTGCCATCTGGGAAGCACAGCAGTTAGAGTAGCAAAGACCACAGGATCAAATATTTTCAGGGAGGCACAATTGGAGCAAGAGTGCAACCGATGACGCACTGAAGCACCAAGACAGTTTGTTACTTGAGTTGAAGGGTTTATTAAAGAAAGTTCATCCAAGAGGAACGGCCCCCAGCCCTGGACCTACTAATTCGGATTTGCCCATCCAACCAGAACACATGTGTGAGTTAGGCTGTCTTCCCCTTAAAACCTCAAAAGGAGACACACCTGTAACACTATGCGGAGCCAATCTGTATTGAAATGTTCTCTCCATCACTGTTCTTATCCAGTCACCTCCAGTAGCTACGGCAATCCTTATGGTATCCATGAGAGTGTGGTTGAAGCGTTCTACACACCCATTGGTCTGGGGATGATACAAGGATGTGTTTACTTGTTCTATACCGTGACTACTCAGAAACTCTCTGAATTCCCTGGACACCAATTGAGAGCCATTATCCGACAAACATTTCCTGGGGAATCCTTCTCTCCAAAACAATTGTTCCATACATTTTATTATATTGCTACTGGAGATCTCTTTTAGTACAAATACTTCGGGCCATTTAGACAGTAAATCCATGACAACTAACACATAAGTGTCTCTTCCACCTCTAATATTAAAAGGACCCAACAAATCCAGAGCAATCTCATCCCACGGAACTCTGGGTGATCTCCTCATGGTCATGGGCACCTTCTGTACCCTGAGTCCCTTATTTCCTTCAATACAGTCACTGCAATCATTAACTTGTTCTTCTGTGTCTGTCAACACTAGGCCACCAGAACTCTGACCTAAGCAAACCTTTGGTTCTAGCCAGCCCCAAGTGCCCAACATGAGCCAGATCTATTATTAAATTCCTCATCTTAAAAGGTACCACCATTTGATGACCCCTATGCAAATACCCCTTCTCGACCCATAATTCTTCCTTAACATTGGCAAATCCACCTAGGTCACCAATATAATTCCTTACCTTACCCTCCATCACTAAGGTCAACACTTTCTGGTACATACCATCCTCAGAACATGTGGTGTCCCAATCATCTTTCTTTATAGATTCATGAACATGAAATATCTCAACATCCTTCTCATGACTCAAAAGACCATCTCCAGTCAAATTTTCTCTCTGCACTGACCTAGATAAGGCATCAGCAACTACATTAGTCTCACCACTGACATGAAGCATGTTATATTGTAAGCCTTGTAGAGAAGTCACCCACTTCATAATGCGCCTGGAGACTCCTTCCAGACCACCTTTAGTGAATATCCCAATTAAAGGCTTGTGGTCAGTGCAGATTGTGAATTCCCTGCCCCCACAGAAACCTTTTGAATTTTTCTACTCCCCAGACATAAGCTAACGCTTCTTTTTCCACTACTGAGTATCTGTTCTCAGGTCCTTTGAGGGACCTAGATGCAAATGCAATTGTGTGCAGACCCACTAGATCCTCCTGCATTAGGACTGCTCCAATACCATAATCACTGGCATCCACAAACAGCAAAGTGCGTCTACCTTCTTCAAATGTTCTCAAAATGGGAGCATTGGCAATGGAATCCTTGATTATGTTAAATTCCTCCTTACATAAATCATTCCACCTAAAGGTGGCACCCTTGCGAGTCAGCATTCTCATATTTCTTGACATATTTGACAGACCTCTAATAAACTTGCCATAAAACTCAACTAAGCCAAGAAAAGACAAAACATCTCCTTTTGATTTAGGTGCTTCCATCTTACAAATGGCTTATTTGGCTTGCTCTTTGGGTTTTACCCCTTCCCCTGTGATTTCATGGCCAAGATACTCTACTTTGTCAGCTTTGAATATACATTTCTCTAATGACACTGTAAGACCCGCTTCTTTAAGTATATTCAAAACTCTTCCTAGTCTTTTATCATGTTCTATTTCACCCTTCCCACACACAAGCACATCGTCTTGGTAGCACATGACACCTCTCTCACCTCCTAGCAACTTGTACATTATGCTTTGAAAAACACCCGCTGCCGAAACCAATCCGAACGGCATACGCACACATCTGAAAAGCCAATCGGGTGTAGGGGACGAGTGGTCCAAAAGACCCCCCTTGCCCACATCTCCACCCCAGGTGAGGGCCATGGCTCATCGGGCGTCCCCTCCCTACCACCAGGGCCCAGGTGGTGGATGGCTCACCCGCTGAAGACATTGCCCGCATGTATTGAATTTAGCTAGGCCTCAGAAACCATTTTGTCTACTAAAGATGGTGTGAGCTCAGCGCACGGTAGCGCGGCCCCCACCCACGGAGAGTTTCAGTTATCCCTGTCGCCGCGGCACCCTGGCAGATCCGCTGCGAGCCCGTTCCCACGAACAAGACGGACATGAGCTAGCGTAATACATTAACATTGTAACATTTCACCTTCCGCAGTGTATCATCGCTCCCAGCATGACCCGGCCAGTGGGCCTGGGCGATGAAGAGAACGGTAAAATGGTCATCAGATGGCAGAAAGTCTTTACATATTAATGCCAAGACCACTTGCAAAGTATGCTTTTCTCCACAAAATCTCTTATATTACAAGAACCTGTAAAATGTATAAACATAGAAAGCATGCTTCCAGGATATAAGCAATGGCGAGCCCATACCACTGCAGTTGGGTACTAATAATGAAGGAGAGTTCCAGGGATCTATTTGTTACGTGTATCACTGGGAAACTTACACTCTATGGGTTTGCGCCATAACTGAACTAATGCTGCTAGAGTACACGAGAAGACGAATGTAACCACACAGAGGGCTCATGTGAAGGATGCGCGAGAATGCACGTGTCATGTGTGTATGTCTAAGCCCCTTATGTGCCACCACCGTCACGTACAGTGGCGAGTCAGTTTCTATGTACTCCACCAACCCGAATACTACCTCACTTACTGCAAATGTATATGCATATAACTAAATACTGTAGTTGTTAAAACATAGTGTACAAATACGGTGCTCAGACTGGGTATAATCGAGACACATCCAGCAAAGTTGAAATGCATGTTTTAAAGTGATTTGAATAAGTATTATAGAGTGTTCAAATGTTTGTGATGTTTTTACCTAAAGTCGGCAACACACGAGGGAGATACCTTTGTGAATACGTGCAAGGCCATTCCCCCTCCCACCCTGCTAAGGCTGCCAAAACATGAGAGCAGAGGCCCGCGCCGCGCTGCTCCACCTCCCCCAACCAGACTGGAGCCGCTTCAAAGATTTGTAGCCCCCCCTGCAGCACCCAAGGCCGCGGCCCGCCACCTGCATTATTTACAGCACAGCAGTAAACCTCTGCCTGAACACACACTTCCAAAGGCGCCCCCTCGTAAACCCCATAACCCACCGGATCATCTTAGACTTATGGCCCTGTGCAATCAGGACACCCAACACTTTGACAACACACAGCGGCACATCCATAACAACTTCTAACAAGACAGAAAGACCTGTACCGCCCGTCCCAGGCCCTGAAGCTTAGCACCTCGACCTATGGCCCCGGTCAACAGGACACTGGTAACCATGTCCTGACGTATTACCATCAGACCCCTCACAAGGTGCATTCCTCCTGTGTTGCATTAACCTGTAGAATAACCTATTGGAAGATTTACTAAAGAAGATAATATTGCAATGACTGAATGACTGCGGTGTGCATGGGCTAGGGCAAATAAGTCAGGAAAAGACATTCATCTCTGACACTGGCCGCGATGGCACAACAACACCGCGCGGATGAACTCAGCCAACCTGCCAGGCCCAGCCCAACCCACGAGGCTGACCAGTGACGTCTTCCAGCCAAAGCCAACCGCATCACAGCAGCACCTATAGCTAGTCATCGCCACCCAATCCCATTGAACTTGTGCCCCCTATAGTATGTAGGTTCTTATGACGTTTTTTGTAAATATATACGCCTGTCTTTGCTATTGTCAGACAGAGCGCTCTCGGAGTTTGCAGAGTTCTTTGCATGCCCTATTCTGATTGATAAACTCCCATTTAAGCTCACCCGCACTCTGTCTTGGCTTTATTCCCGATTTGGGAGAGCCCTTCATTGTCTCTCATTGCGGGGAGGATCGTGCTGGCTGGGGACGCTTGCCTTCAGTGGTGACCCCGAAAGCGTGATTATTATTATTATTATTATTCTTTCCCGATCTAACATTACCGTCCCCTTTTGGCACGAGAATCTCCGGTCGAAAAGGGATACGCACGGTGAGCCGGCTCCGGGAGGCTGCCCGCCAACGGCGACCGGTACACTAAGAAGTGCGCACTCAATAGAGAGAGGGTACGGGATCCCGGTTGAAAAATCCCCTTTGAGTACCGCTCGCCGGAGCCGGGGCTGACTGTTGAGCTGACGGCAACACTGCCTGGACGGACCCAGTTTCGGAGACTATCGGTTCAAGACGGGCACGTGAGTATTGAGTGCGAGCGATTGTAAAGGGAGTGGGGAAAGAAGTGTAGGACAGGGAACGAAGAGGGGGTACGCAGATCTCCTAAGGATCATTCTAAAATTTCCTTGCTTTTTCTTTGCATATGGCCATTAGGATTAAGAGGTGAATAAGAGATAAAAGTGACGGGAACCTAGCTCCGAAAGGGGGTGGAAGGCGGCGCCGCATAGTGCTATCTTGACTAGTACTGGGAATATATGAAGAAGTGGAATATAAGATAAAAGTGTTCAGCAAAAGGGGGCACTGAGAATATATTAGTGACCGCTATTACTTCTTTCTTTTCTTTCCTTTAGGGTTAGGGGGAAAATAAAAAGTGAGATCAGCACAAACTTAGGGAGAAAGTAAGAGAGAAAGAGTCCTACTAGAAGAGGGAAGAGCAGACCAATATATATATATATATGCGCATCCATATATCCAAGTAAGACGGACAGGGACAGCCGGCTAGGGAGGAAAGGGAGGGCAGCTTGAATTGTGAATAGAGTGTTACCAAGAGGTGTGTGCACCTCGTATGTGTCAGACGACAATTTGATGTTGTGAATGTGTAAAACGGCTATAAATGTATAGTAGTTAAATGGTCATGGTAAGTGTGACCGGATAGAACTTTTTGAAGACAAAAATGACATGGTGAAGTGAGTGGGTACCTTTTTGATTTCCGGGTTGATATTGTCAAAATAAATGATGGTTTGCTCTTGTATGTGCCCCCCCCAAATAGAATAGAATAGAAACTGTGTACAGCCAGTTTTGTATTGTGCAGGCAGGGGGAAGAACACAAAGGAGTCCATTATTGAATGTGAAGTAGAAAACGAAAAATAATATAGTAGCGGACACACAGAGACACACCAGTACTAGGAGGACACAAAGATGGGGGCCTAGACACCCTTATCACATATTTGTAAGAATCTACCAGGGTACGCGGAGCGGATTAAGAAATATCATGACCAATGGATAACAGAGCTGAAGGGAGAGGGGTTACCCCAGATATGGCCCGAGGGAGGGTCATTTGATAAAAGCATTCTGGATATGGTGGCCACATGCATTTGTTTGAAATACAAGGGGAAGCACTTACATAATAGGAGGGAAATATTGGATCTCTGGAGGTTATTTGAAGAGATACCACCGCCTAAAGCACCAGCAGTGAACCCTGACCTACCATCCACCACAGACAATCCACTGATGATACAGAAAGATGCTAAAGAATTGTCAAAAGTAGAGCCACCAATAGAGGTAATAAGTTTGTACCCGATATTGAATAAACCTGTGCCCGCAGAGGGGTACAGTGACCCCACTTATGTGCCTCCCCCGACGAATAGTACACCCTACCGACCAACGACACCCCCACCATATGAAAGCACAAGGGAGCGAGCCCAGACAAGTACACAAAGGGTGGACATAGAAAAGCTAGCAGATGATTTACAATCAAGGCTCTCAATAGCGAAAGATGAGCTCTCAAGGATAAAAGACATATGTGAACAAACAGCACTTAATGCTGCAAGATCAGGGCGCACGTCTAGAGCGCCGAATGAGAATAGAACACTTGAAGACGGGTGGAAAAAAGGTGAGATACTGTTCAGAATTGAGGAAGAACCAACACGAATAATTGAAGTAGGGGCACGAGAGGGAGGTATCGATAATGAAGAAAGGCCTATAGGGGACAGAGAGGAACTACTATGTGATATAAGGGACGATGTAGAAGAAAGCGACAGGTTGAGTATGGCAATGGGAGGGGGAAGTGAAGGGGTGGATGGTACATGCTCACTGAGAACACTGGATGATGAGTGGACGGGGCGATTAAGGAACATGGTGGGGAAAATGGCATCAGTGGGAACATCAGCAGCCAAAACAGGTGCAGATGCAACGACAAAAGGAAGGCTACAGCTCCCATTGATACATAGGGGAGGAGGGAGGCCGAATTATATCCCATGGGCTCAGATGGATAAAGCCAATTTATTAAAGCTATTGCCCCCGTTATCGGGAGGGGCAAGTAAGTGGATATACGCCTTCGAGAAAAACACTGCCGGGGTACCCCTAGCAATAGGAGATGTAAAGAGCTTGCTTGTATCAGCAGTG
Source organism: Ambystoma mexicanum (assembly GCF_040938575.1). Taxonomy (NCBI): domain Eukaryota; kingdom Metazoa; phylum Chordata; class Amphibia; order Caudata; family Ambystomatidae; genus Ambystoma; species Ambystoma mexicanum. Next base: position 36,145,006 of record NC_090938.1, read on the forward strand.
GGGGATCAGGCTGAGAGAGTATGGGTTAAGGCCGGTTTCCCGGGAGTAACATTAGACTGCGACCGCCATGACGGAGCCTCCTTTAACACAGTGCGTGCCAGGGTGTGGGATGCCTTGCGGGAAACATTCCCAGATACGCCAGACTTACAGTCAGTAATGCAGTGTACAATGAATGACGGGGAGGAGGCTATGGATTACATTTTCCGGGTCCAAGAGATGTGGAGAGCAGAAACGGGCACGCCCTGGTATCAATCGACATCTTTATTTTACTTCATTATAAAAAGAGGGCTCCCAAAGGAAGTGCAAAAGGCGCTCGACAAGATAGCAGGTATTGAAGCAAAGGGATGGCCTGAGATTCAGAGCATAATAGTACACCATTGTAAGCGAATAAAAGAAAGGGAGAAGGAGGTGGCACAGAAAAGATTGGCAGACGAAGCAAAATTAGTACAGACAAAGTTGGTGAAGGTTGCAGCAGCAGTAGCCGCTCTCCCACACAGCAGGGAGGGAGATGATGAGGAGGAGGGGCTGATAGCAATACAAGGCAGGATGGCAACTAATTGGGCGGGAACAGGACAGCGGCAGTGGAACGAGCAGGAGCAAGGCAGAGGTCCGCAGTGGCAAGAGTGGACCCCTCGAGGGGGACGAGGTGGGTACAGGGGCCGAAGAGGAGGTGGACCAGGGTACGGGGGAATGGGAGGAAACGGATGGCAAGGTCCCAGAGGTGCACAAGGAAGTTGCTGGAACTGCGGGAGATGGGGGCATTACTCTAGGGAGTGCAGAAGCAGACCCAACAACGGGTTCCAAGAGGCAGAACATTATGGCCACCCCCACCCGGGGAGCCCATATGGTCTTCCGATGGGACAACAGCAACCGATAAACCCAGGCCAAGGAAATAATGAGCAACAACAGAGACACCAGTATAGAACACAGGGCCACCTACAAAATAATGACAATATGCAATATACGCCAGGCAACCCTTTTGCGACAACAGCAAACGGGGCCCCCGCGCCCGCACCTTATAGCGGCGTATCAGTGATTTCAGGGAGTGTCTTTAATGAAGGGGGGGCGATGAGACACCCCGCATAGGACAGCCCACAGAGAACACTTGCGTGTCCAGTTCTATCTACCACCTACAATGCAGCAGAGGAACCATTGGTAGGGGCGCAGATAAGAGACAAGCAGTTCAGATTCATGGTTGATTCGGGAGCGGAGAAATCATGTATCAAAGAGGGCCGGTTCCCGTTATCTAACCGGAAGTTAGAGACGCAGGGGTTCTCTGGGGCTGTAATTGAAGTTCCTTACACAGAAGCATTGGATGTAACAGTGGGGGGGTAAGACTGTGAAGACACCTTTACTGTATTATGAACACTCACCAATACATTTATTAGGGAGGGATCTCCTGAGTAAACTCAACATGACCATATCCTTTACTGAGAGGGGTATAGTGTGTTCAACACCTGGAATATGCCCATTGCGTGCAATGTTGTTAGTACAAGCTCACACAACCACACAAGAAGTACGGGGGTTGCCGGAAAACGAGGAAATGTTTATCGCAAGGCTAAAGACATTGGCCCTCATAATTCCAGAGTTGAGAAAAATGGACTGGAGGATCCCAGCAGAGTTCCTCTTCCGCCCCATAGGGTGCCCCGACACAGCCCCAGGGTCAGTGGTATCATTAGACCTGCACGCTGTACAGGTATCGGCGAAAAGGATTGTTGTGATTGGATTAGATATGGAAGGATGTGAGTGGCGTACAGTACTGTGCACGGATGCCAATATCGCCCTAAGAGACCTAACAGACGAGGATCTCTTTTCAGATACAGATGGGGATGGTGAAGTTGTAATGGAAATAGCAATGCCCTGTGACATTTTGATTCAAGCTAGGGAAGTCCCCGCTCAACTGATGGCAGTGGTGGGAGCTCGTACCAAATAATTTGTGGACAACAGGCCCCCATGATGTAGGGCTGTTGCACGGAGTACAGCCTGTGGTAATAAAACTAAAGCAAGGAGCACATTTTACCCCGAGTGAAACAGTATCCATTGTCCCGTGAAGCTGAAGAAGGGATAAAAGAGACAATAAATGCACTACTAGCACAAGGGATAATAGTGCCTTCAAACTCCCCATGTAACACATGTATTTATCCAATCAAAAAAGCAAAAGGAGGGTCTTGGAGGATGATACAGGATTTGCGCCCTCTAAATGATGTAATTCAGAAGGAGTTCCCTCTGGTCCCGAACCCTGCATCAATACTATGTAGCATCCCGAAAGTGGCATCACATTTCACAGTAGTAGATTTGAAAAACGCATTTTTTTCAATACCCCTGGCTGAAGAGAGTAGATACCTTACAGCATTTACACTGGGGGGTAAAAGATATGAACACTGCAGACTACCACAGGGATACTGTGAGAGCCCGAGCATATTCAACCGCATATTGCATGAAGACTTGGGAAACCTATCAGTTGAGAGTACGATTATTCAGTATGTAGACGATTTATTAGTGTGTGCACAAGATGAAGTAACATGTAGAAAGGATTCAACAACCCTCCTGACTCTACTGGCCAACAAGGGGTACAAGGTAGACAAGGAGAAGTTACAGTACTGCCTGACAGAGGTCTTATACTTGGGACAGCTGATATCAAAAGATGGAAAAAGAATAATTCCCGACAGGGTAGAAGCAATAAGATCGGTAGGAGAACCCACAACAGTGAAAGACATGAAAAAATTCTTGGGGATGTGCAACTATTGCCGAGCATGGATACTAGACTATGCAGCATACACGAGGCCCCTCCTCCAAGCACTCAAGGAGGCACAACAGGAGAACAAAAAAATAGAATGGTCAGAAGAAATGAGCACATCATTTCAATCATTAAAAGAGCTAATTTCAAGCACTCCAGTGCTTGCAAACCCTGATTATGGACGCAAATTTTACCTATTTTCACACTGCAAGGGAACACTCATGACAGCTGTACTGACACAAAAGACGTCCCTAGGACACAAGCCTCTGGCTTACTATAGTGGTACTTTAGATGCCGTGATGCAAGGCCATTTCGCGTGCGAGCAATCGCTCGCTGCAGCCGCGTTCGCGATTGAGAAAAGTGCCACAATAGTAATGGGTTGCCCTGTGACATTGTTTGTGGAACATTCATTATTTGCAATACTTGAGAGGTCAAAAAGCACACTGACGACACAGCGGGCGACAGCCTACGAGATTATATTGTCTAGCGCCAACATCCATGTGGTGAGATGCAAGACAGTGAACCCCGCCACATTCATTACAGAAGCGTGCACACTAGAGGACATGCAGGACCACGATTGCGCGACCTACACAGGAGAAAGAGAGGAGGACACAGTGGTGTGTGAGAACGCTCTGAGCGAGGGGGAAGTGTACTTCGTGGATGGGTCTGCATCGATTGACATGGACACGGGAGAGAAGCATGTTGGTATGGCAGTAGTGAGGTTAGAAGACGGCGAGTATGAAACACTAGTACAGTACCGCCTCCCATCACATTACTCCGCACAAGCAGCAGAACTGATTGCGCTCATAGAAGCACTGCATGCAGCAAAGGGTTGCGCAGTGACAATATACACAGACTCAGCTTACATGACGACGACAGTACATGGAGGTCTAGCGAGATGGGGGCGGAGGGGATTTCGACGGGCAGACGGAACACCAGTACAACATGCAGAATTGTTGAAAGAGTTGATTGAGGCCCTACAAAACCCTACTGCAGTAGCAATAGTGAAGTGCCAAGCACATACATCGAACACAGACGTTGTGTCTTTGGGAAACGCGGCAGCGGACGCTGCCGCCAAGGAAGCTTCCTATTTTCAGAAATATGAAGCAGGTGAGTACATGTTGCAGCACAAGACAAACGACGAGCTCCCAGAGGGATACAGCATGATGCCTATATCACAAATATTAGAATTACAGGAAGGAGCTAGTGCAGACGAAAAATTGATGTGGACAAAAAGAGGGTGCAGCAAGTCGGCAACAGACTTACTATGGAGACAAAACAACTCCGGGAAAGTGGTAATGCCAATCAAGTTATTAGAAATTGCGTTTCAACAACTACACTTCCCTGCACACAATACCCGACAGCACATCGCAGCACACTCTCCACTGCGCGAACACTCAGATGCACACAGAAGCGCTGCGATATTGGGGGATGAATTTACAGACTATCTGAAGAAATTGACAAGGGCAGCGCACGTGATATCAAAGCAGCTCTCTCCACCCTTCACTAGAGAGGAGGGAAACATAACAGGGTCTGTTACGGAGCCTGAACAACAGCTACAGCTGATGCCGGGTGACTCAATTTATGTCAGAAGTTTTGTGCGTCGATGGAATGCACCACGGTTCCATGGCCCTTACGAGGTAGTGTTTTGCACACCCACGGCAGTGAAAGTAAAGGGCTTGAGGTACTGGGTTCACTTGACAGATGTACGAAAAGCATATAGTAGCGTGCAGGAGGAGGTGGATGAGGAGGCACAGACAACAGCAAACGATGCAATTGAGCAGAGTGTCTGAAAAACGGACTTGTGTATGTGTGTTAGTGCTGGGCCTGAATGGGAAAATGACTGATGGGTATACTTGCATTGCCTTTTAGATGTTACTAAAAAAAAAAAGTTTTTCCTTTTTTATCCTGAAGACTTATATGAAATCAATGAAGTGATCAAATTATGACGTGTTTACACCCTTATCTGTGAATACCCTTCCCTGCAACCCTACCCACTTCCATTCCCCGTCAATATATATATTGGCACTGATGGTGCCAGCAAAATGTTTACATGCATGCACTTAATGCACTTTTATATCTCAAACAGGAGCTACCATGGCATCTAACGGGCAGCATGCAACGGATAGAATCAGTAGAATAAGAGAATTAGTACATGAGAGATGCAGATATTCGTATGAGTGTGGACTATCCGTGTGCATTACGTTGTTTTTTATACTAATGTTTGGCCTGGTTACATATTGGTTTGTAGCGTTCATCTCTATCGAGATGAACAAGGGGGGAGGGATTAACAGTACTGGGATTAACAGCACTACTGGGACCGATACAACTGCAAGTGTCAATATGATTTTTTGGTATGGGACGGAGCTAAACTTGTATGTGGCTATCATACCACACCATCCAATGCTGTCATCTTACAAAAGAAAGAGCCACAAGGTGGAATGCAAAACAACACAGTGCCTCCACCAGGGATATCTAATTACAATGCCAGCAGTTTAAATGACCGAAACCCGTCTGCCATATCATGGTTGTATAACACCCCCACCAGCCAGCCTGCCCCCATACAAGAAAACAACCTGCAAGATAACGTCAGGGACGAACAGAAAAAGCTGCTAGCAATACACGAAATATTATATGATGCATGGGCCAAGGGGGGTGGGAATGAGAAAGGGGGGTCTATTTTATCCCTCGCCCAGGAAGTTGGGAAGTACATGAGGAACAAGAACAACAGACGGAAGAGGGAAGCAGGGAGAAGAAAGTATGATGAGTACTATGGGTTAGGTCTAGATAAGATGGAAGACCCACGACACCCCCACCAAACAAATAAATGGTATGCAGATATGAGTGCCACAGCTAAACAAACAACAAATGAGAGCTGTTATGTCTGCTCCCTCATCCCTCACGCTTCAGGTACACCCAAAGTATTGCTACCCAAAGAGTTGCCAATTATAGATGCCCAATGTCTCCTTCATCTCACGTTATGCAGGATTAAGAACACCTTCCAGGCACATGAAGTTACTTTTCAAATGCTGCAGAACGAGAAAACGTGCTATCCAAAGACGGCAGGGGTGGTATGCTTGAAAGAACCGTTTTTTGTAATACAAGGGACACTTTTTTCTGATAACAAATGGAAGGATGAAGAAGTCATGTGCAAAGCAGAAGCACTGAGAGGTGTGGCACCAGAAAAATTGCAGTGGATAGAAGAAACATGCACACCAGTATGGAAAGAACACATTTCAAAACTAACTTGGTAAACGCCATTGAAAAACCTTTCAAACTACAGAACGAAATAGACTATGAACTATGCTTTAAAGGAGAGGGGAAGACCTCTATAGGAACAAACAAGAACTGTAACAAGACCCTCACCATCCCAGATCTGAGAAAAGGGACAGCGGCCCTCATGGACACGTACTGGGTATGCGGCAACCAGGCATACCTACACCTCCCCCCGTCATGGAGTGGCAGCTGCTCAATGGCCACTCTGCACTCAGCCCTAATGGTAATACCAGAAAGCCACATCGACGGGAGCAAAAAGACACAGGAACAAATACAACAGAGTGCAGCCCAGCCGACTGCGGAGTCACAAATGTATGTCCTGTCTTCCGGAAACAAGGGAGAGGTGCTGACCCGTAACAGACGAGCATCAAACTACATATCAAAGGAATCATCAGAACTATTGGCTCAGATCCCAGATAAATATCGATTATTCAGCTCAGCAGAAACATTCTTTGCCTCACTCGTCTCAAGTGTCCAAGCAAGAGCAAACGCAAAATGGCTCCAGATAACACGCTGGGAATTGATTCAGCTGGCAAACGACACTGAAGAAGGGTTCAACGTAATAAAAGTGGAACTAAGGGCTTTACGGCTGATGACCATGCAAAACAGGTATGTCCTGGACCTGTTGACGGCGATGGATGGAGGTGTTTGCCGAAAAATAGGAAGTGCCTGCTGCACTTTCGTACCTTCTGAAGACGCAGAGAACGGCTCCCTGTCCCATGTGATCGAAGCAGTCCACAAACTAGGAGAAAAAATGAAAATGGAAGGTGGAGCAGAAGACAGTACATGGTTCGATAACATCTTCTCCTGGGTCCCCTCATGGCTTGGAACAACTGTGAAATTTTTGATGCCAGCTGTGGTATTCCTCCTTTTAATTTTTTGCCTGTGCCAGGTGGGTCTTCGAGTTTGTGCTAACGCAGTACCACATGGTGCAATGATGATGGTGACAATGGGCAACACCCGTGGGACAATACAAAACATGCAGGAAGTGCAGGTACAAACAGGAACAGATGACACACCAAGATATCAGCTAGTGCCTATCTATCACGACAAAGATATCATAGATAAAGCATGGCACACCACCATTAGAGAGCCCCGTGTACTAGAGTGGTACCAGGAGGTGTGGGAAGATTTGGCGGGAGATGGCGGATGCATATATCTGACTTGTACCCCAGATGAATATGCCAGAAGAGGGGAAAGCTTACGGGGGGGTGTGCAGAGCATGGATGCCCATAAAAGGCACACCTGCATGGGACGAGGCAGTGATGGACGAAGCAGAGTGTAGAGGGCTGGAGGACTTAAAGTATTCGTTACTTAAGTAACGAAAGGGGGGAAATGTAGGGGAGGAGTGGTCCAAAAGACCCCCCTTGCCCACATCTCCACCCCAGGTGAGGGCCATGGCTCATCGGGCGTCCCCTCCCTACCACCAGGGCCCAGGTGGTGGATGGCTCACCCGCTGAAGACATTGCCCGCATGTATTGAATTTAGCTAGGCCTCAGAAACCATTTTGTCTACTAAAGATGGTGTGAGCTCAGCGCACTGTAGCGCGGCCCCCACCCACGGAGAGTTTCAGTTATCCCTGTTGCCGCGGCACCCTGGCAGATCCGCTGCGAGCCCGTTCCCACGAACAAGACGGACATGAGCTAGCGTAATACATTAACATTGTAACATTTCACCTTCCGCAGTGTATCATCGCTCCCAGCATGACCCGGCCAGCGGGCCTGGACGATGAAGAGAACGGTAAAATGGTCATCAGATGGCAGAAAGTCTTTACATATTAATGCCAAGACCACTTGCAAAGTATGCTTTTCTCCACAAAACTCTTATATTACAAGAACCTGTAAAATGTATAAACATAGAAAGCATGCTTCCAGGATATAAGCAATGGCGAGCCCATACCACTGCAGTTGGGTACTAATAATGGAGAGTTCCAGGGATCTATTTGTCACTGGGAAACTTACACTCTATGGGTTTGCGCCATAACTGAACTAATGCTGCTAGAGTACACGAGAAGACAAATGTAACCACACAGAGGGCTCTTGTGAAGGATGCGCGAGAATGCACGTGTCATGTGTGTATGTCTAAGCCCCTTATGTGCCACCACCGTCACGTACAGTGGCGAGTCAGTTTCTATGTACTCCACCAACCCGAATACTACCTCACTTACTGCAAATGTATATGCATATAACTAAATACTGTAGTTGTTAAAACATAGTGTACGAATACGGTGCTCAGACTGGGTATAATCGAGACACATCCAGCAAAGTTGAAATGCATGTTTTAAAGTGATTTGAATAAGTATTATAGAGTGTTCAAATGTTTGTGATGTTTTTACCTAAAGTCGGCAACACACGAGGGAGATACCTTTGTGAATACGTGCAAGGCCATTCCCCCTCCCACCCTGCTAAGGCTGCCAAAACATGAGAGCAGAGGCCTGCGCTGCGCTGCTCCACCTCCCCCAACCAGACTGGAGCCGCTTCAAAGATTTGTAGCCCCCCCTGCAGCACCCAAGGCCGCGGCCCGCCACCTGCATTATTTACAGCACAGCAGTAAACCTCTGCCTGAACACACACTTCCAAAGGCGCCCCCTCGTAAACCCCATAACCCACCGGATCATCTTAGACTTATGGCCCTGTGCAATCAGGACACCCAACACTTTGACAACACACAGCGGCACATCCATAACAACTTCTAACAAGACAGAAAGACCTGTACCGCCCGTCCCAGGCCCTGAAGCTTAGCACCTCGACCTATGGCCCCGGTCAACAGGACACTGGTAACCATGTCCTGACGTATTACCATCAGACCCCTCACAAGGTGCATTCCTCCTGTGTTGCATTAACCTGTAGAATAACCTATTGGAAGATTTACTAAAGAAGATAATATTGCAATGACTGAATGACTGCGGTGTGCATGGGCTAGGGCAAATAAGTCAGGAAAAGACATTCATCTCTGACACTGGCCGCGATGGCACAACAACACCGCCTGGATGAACTCAGCCAACCTGCCAGGCCCAGCCCAACCCACGAGGCTGACCAGTGACGTCTTCCAGCCAAAGCCAACCGCATCACAGCAGCACCTATAGCTAGTCATCGCCACCCAATCCCATTGAACTTGTGCCCCTTATAGTATGTAGGTTCTTATGACGTTTTTTGTAAATATATACGCCTGTCTTTGCTATTGTCAGACAGAGCGCTCTCGGAGTTTGCAGAGTTTTTTGCATGCCCTATTCTGATTGATAAACTCCCATTTAAGCTCACCCGCACTCTGTCTTGGCTTTATTCCCGATTTGGGAGAATCCTTCATTGTCTCTCATTGCGGGGAGGATCGTGCTGGCTGGGGACGCTTGCCTTCAGTGGTGACCCCGAAAGCGTGATTATTATTATTATTATTCTTTCCCGATCTAACATTACCGTCCCCTTTTGGCACGAGAATCTCCGGTCGAAAAGGGATACGCACGGTGAGCCGGCTCCGGGAGGCTGCCCGCCAACGGCGACCGGTACACTAAGAAGTGCGCACTCAATAGAGAGAGGGTACGGGATCCCGGTTGAAAAATCCCCTTTGAGTACCGCTCGCCGGAGCCGGGGCTGACTGTTGAGCTGACGGCAACACTGCCTGGACGGACCCAGTTTCGGAGACTATCGGTTCAAGACGGGCACGTGAGTATTGAGTGCGAGCGATTGTAAAGGGAGTGGGGAAAGAAGTGTAGGACAGGGAACCAAGAGGGGGTACGCAGATCTACTAAGGATCATTCTAAAATTTCCTTGCTTTTTCTTTGCATATGGCCATTAGGATTAAGAGGTGAATAAGAGATAAAAGTGACGGGAACCTAGCTCCGAAAGGGGGTGGAAGGCGGCGCCGCATAGTGCTATCTTGACTAGTACTGGGAATATATGAAGAAGTGGAATATAAGATAAAAGTGTTCAGCAAAAGGGGGCACTGAGAATATATTAGTGACCGCTATTACTTCTTTCTTTTCTTTCCTTTAGGGTTGGGGGAAAATAAAAAGTGAGATCAGCACAAACTTAGGGAGAAAGTAAGAGAGAAAGAGTCCTACTAGAAGAGGGAAGAGCAGACCAATATATATATATATATGCGCATCCATATATCCAAGTAAGACGGACAGGGACAGCCGGCTAGGGAGGAAAGGGAGGGCAGCTTGAATTGTGAATAGAGTGTTACCAAGAGGTGTGTGCACCTCGTATGTGTCAGACGACAATTTGATGTTGTGAATGTGTAAAACGGCTATAAATGTATAGTAGTTAAATGGTCATGGTAAGTGTGACCGGATAGAACTTTTTGAAGACAAAAATGACATGGTGAAGTGAGTGGGTACCTTTTTGATTTCCGGGTTGATATTGTCAAAATAAATGATGGTTTGCTCTTGTATGTGCCCCCCCCAAATAGAATAGAATAGAAACTGTGTACAGCCAGTTTTGTATTGTGCAGGCAGGGGGAAGAACACAAAGGAGTCCATTATTGAATGTGAAGTAGAAAACGAAAAATAATATAGTAGCGGACACACAGAGACACACCAGTACTAGGAGGACACAAAGATGGGGGCCGAGACACCCTTATCACATATTTGTAAGAATCTACCAGGGTACGCGGAGCGGATTAAGAAATATCATGACCAATGGATAACAGAGCTGAAGGGAGAGGGGTTACCCCAGATATGGCCCGAGGGAGGGTCATTTGATAAAAGCATTCTGGATATGGTGGCCACATGCATTTGTTTGAAATACAAGGGGAAGCACTTACATAATAGGAGGGAAATATTGGATCTCTGGAGGTTATTTGAAGAGATACCACCGCCTAAAGCACCAGCAGTGAACCCTGACCTACCATCCACCACAGACAATCCACTGATGATACAGAAAGATGCTAAAGAATTGTCAAAAGTAGAGCCACCAATAGAGGTAATAAGTTTGTACCCGATATTGAATAAACCTGTGCCCGCAGAGGGGTAAAGTGACCCCACTTATGTGCCTCTCACCTCCTAGCAACTTGTACATTAAGCTTTGAAAAACACCCGCTGCCGAAACCAATCCGAACGGCATACGCACACATCTGAAAAGACCAATCGGGGTAATGAATGCCGTAAGATCCCTGCAGTCAGGATGTAACTCCGCCTGATGGTGGGCAGATTTTAAGTCAAGAATGGAGAATATTCTAGAACCAGACACACCCACCAAAAGATCATCTATCCTGGGTAATGGAAACCTGTCAGCCACCACCATTTTAGTCAAATGTCTGAGATCGATGCATATTTGTAAAGACCCATTACTTTTTTTTTTACTACTACCATGGGACTAACCCACTCTAAAGAATTAATCTTCTCTACGACTCCTTCACTTTCCATTCTTTTCAATTCTTTTTCCACATCTTCTCTGAGAGCTAAAGGAATTGTACGCAGCTTGCCAATTTTTGGAATGGCATCTCTTCTTAATCAAATTTTGTGCACAAACCCCTTCAAACATCCTGGTATTGGTATGTACACTTGTATCACCCACGACGATGCTGGTAGCGTTGCCCTCACTCTCCACTGCCAACACTTGATCAGGATGGCTTGCTTCAAGGCGTATTCTCAGTTCTGTTTGATCACTCCAAGACAGAAGTTCTCCACCTCTATTGGCCACATGAACAGTCCCTGTTGACTTCCTATCTTTGAACTGCAACTCAGCCTCAAAAAAGCCAATAGTTTCAATGGGGACATCTCCATAAGCATTCGCACTCACAATGTTCTCCCACAAAGTACAGCATCCAATTTTTTCTCTCCAATCTTGCACACTTATGAAGGTGTAATCTGCTCCATGAGCATCAAGACTGGTACCCCTCCAATTATCACTGTGGCATATGGTTTCTTTTTCTTTAACTTGCCATCAATGGCATTGACTGAAAACACTACCTCCCTACCAGCATCACCATACGGGTCATCTTCATACTCTACACTAACTTCATGTACTTGACCAGTACTTGCATTGAAATTCCTACAACACCTGGCCATGTGTCCTCTCACCCCACAATCATTACATATAATGTGGATTGCATAACACTCCTTATCAGATGCCAAGTGTGACAGACTCCCACATCTGAAACACCTCTTCCCTGGAGGAACTTTAGAGTAACTAGAGTCTCTACCACCCTTAAATACTTTAGTCTCACTGGGTAGTTCTTTAGCCACCCTCATGGATGACCATTGTTGGCCCCACACCTTGGTGGTAGAACCTTGAGCACTATCTGGCCTCCTGCCCACTTGCATAGAGCGTCGTGAAGGCCCTGCACCATATCTCTGCGCCACTTTGGAAACTTTCTGTATGGCACCTTCATTGTCATCTGACTTGGGATTATCAAGCGATGGATTGTCTAGTTGCAGAACTCATGCATTTATCTGTATGCTCTACTGTCTTTGCAATCTCAATTACTCTGTCTAGAGAAGGATTTCTTTCCTTCCACAATTCCTTTCTGACATTGTCATTTGAACATTTGATCATCAACTGATCCCTTAAGTGCTCGTCCTGACAATGGTCAAATCTACACTTAACGGCCAAGCCCCTCAAGGCGGTAATAAACTCTTCAATGCTCTCTCCACTATTCTGGCTCCTTGTAGCAAACTTGTACCTTTCCAGTATTATGTTCTCTTCAATACAATAGTGCTTATCTAACTTTGCTAATGTTTTTTCATAGGGTCCCCCTTCAGGAATATCAGGAGGTTCTGGGAGTTTTTTTAAAACCTCCTGCCCCGGAGCTCCCAAACAATGAAAGAGCAGCGCCTCTTTGCGCTCATTGGAAAAGTTAGGCCCAAATGCTGCCAACACATACTTATAAAATCCTTCCTTCCAATCCAACCAACGTACTCTAGGTTCACCTGGTGTTGGAAGAAAGAATATTGGAGCAGGTATATTAGCCATGTTCCAACCTGGACAGTATCACCTCCAAGACACAAGCAAACACCCCCTTCTGAAGCAGTATCCCTCAAAGTTATATGCAATTATAAAAACACCACCAATCTGCAAATTTTTTCAAAATCTTCTATGCATGCACAAACCAGTGTCATCATCTTAATAAATTTGCAGCCGTAACCATCGCCTCGTGAGGCACGAAGTGCCCTCCAATATAACAAGCTGTAACGTTGTTCCGGGAGACAATGATTTGTTGATGTGGGCCAAAGATAGCAGTCACGCCTTAGGGTCCCTTCTTCTAAATGCGCGCTGATGTGCAGCCATAGCGAAGGCGACGACAAGGTAATCCGAAAGACCGTCACGCTCCAAGGTCCTTTCTTCGGGACTGCAGCAATGCGCTGACGTGAGAGAACAGAATAACAGAGCGACGTTCCGTTTGTCCGCTCGAGAGAAAACAGTGGGCAGCGGGTGCATCCAACGACTGAATCACGCAATAATAAGGTACAAGGACTGTGTGGTCAGTCAACAGTTGAACAATAAAGTTAAAACTCGATGTACATTCACCATTCAGACCTTTGCCTTCGGTTCTGTTCTTGCAACAGGTAGCTTGCTTTCCCAATTCAAAGGGCGATGTCTCTCCCGCACACGCACTTTGCTCCGTGGCACATGCTTGGCAGTCACACTCCGCTCCGGAGTACACGCTTGATCCTGCCGGCTCTCCTCACTGGTGTGCAATTTCCAATCGCCCGATACTTTTCCTTTGCTCCTGCTGGGCGGATCTCAACCCGGTGAGGAGCTCCTGCTGATTGCCAGGGGCCGTACTTCTCTTGGGGTAATCGTCGTCACCAATGTTAAATATTAATAATGCACTCCAGAAACTTTAGTTGAGTTGAAGGGTTTATTAAAGTAAGTTCATCCAAGAGGAACGGCCCCCAGCCCTGGACCACAATGTCCACCTCTCTCCTTCTTCCGTCAACTCCCTCACTCATAGATTGTGGAACCCTTATTGAAGAATGGCAAGTGGATTCCACGGTAACTAGGAAACATGATGCAGGTGGCATGGTTTCAACAATACATGAGAAATGATGTCCAAGGGTGACACCAAGCTCCTCCTAACAGGGGTGTGGTGCGCTGTGGGACATCCAAGGTCCAGATGTTCCTGTACAGCAAGACACCACTCCCATTCAGGGTGCCATCTGGGAAGCACAGCAGTTAGAGTAGCGAAGACCACAGGATCAAATATTTTCTGGGAGGCACAATTGGAGCAAGAGTGCAACCGATGACGTACTGAAGCACCAAGACAGTTTTCCCCCTTGGCCCAAGCAGTATAACACTGAAAACCGCACATTGGTTTGTTAGCGACACTCCAAAAAGGTTCCTGTTGAGCTCTGCGCTATGTTTTAGCAAATATCACAAGACGCATATGGTGTTAAATGTGCGGTTGAGACACGGACATCCATGCAGTGTCTCTTGGACTGAACAGTTGGAAGGTAGCTTTACAATTGGGTTCAGATCAATCAATAGAGAAAATTCATATACTTTGGACCCCAAGACGTCCACAAAGAACTTTGATTTTATTCAATGTTTTCTATATTATGTGATGGGACATGTGATAATTTTTTTATTTTATTTTTTTTATTTAAAATGTTTGCACATTTTATTTTACAAAAGATTCTTACATCCTTCATGAAGAAAACAAACGATCCTAAAAGTGAAAACAAACGATCCTAAAAGTTCCTAAGAAGGGAAAGAGAGGAAGAAAAATAGAAATAAAAATGGAAATTAGCTATTTCTAGGCTTTCGTGAGGTCGATGTTCTGCAGGAATTGAGTCACTGCAATGGTCTCGTACATTCTCTCTCCCCCCCATTAAGCGGAACCACCAGAACTCCTCCTCATAATGAGATATGTCCTTGAACAGATGTATCATATGAATCGATCTCTCTTTCTCCAGACCTTTACAGTCCAAAAGGATATGTCTGATAGTTTCCTTTTGTTCTGTCATCTCACAGAACCGACATAAGTGTGAGGTCGAAATCCCTCTAGTGGCTCTGACTTCATTTGTTGCGATGATATTCAAACAAGCTCTCATAAACGTTTGCCGGGACTGGCGGTTTGGAAATTTCTTCAGATAAGGTCTTGTGTCATTCAACTTCCTGCTTATCAGTTGAAGGTGCGATACTGATTTGCAAACTAAAGCAGAGTCTTGGGTTCTTATCCAGTCCCACGTTTCTAGTTTTGTGATCACTTTTGTTGGATTGTTAATAAGATCAATTCCGTGGATCCTATATCAGTAAGGATTTCCTTGACTTTCAGTGCCCATGGATTCAAAGCACTAGAATTTAGGTCGTACAGTTCATTATGAATGATGTTAACGATTTTTGGGCGTTTAAGGATAATCAGTTTTCTGAAGAGACAGATAATTTCTGTCTAGGATGGCCCTTAATGATGAAATGCAAAGCTCCCTTCTGATCAGGACCATTGGTGTTGATGATGGAAGATTCAACAGGCTCCTCCAGAAGAGGCTTTCAAGTTTTTGCCATAGGTCGTCCGGAAGGGTTAAGAAAGCCTCTGTTCCGTATAGAATCGCAGGAACAACTTTTGTTCTGTAAAATTGAATGATCGGTTGTAAAGAAAATGTACAGAATTTTCTTTCGATTCTCTTTGCCTGGGCGGTCAGGCGATTCATCTTATCCCACAATTTTTGTTGCATGTTCTTGTCTGTGGGGTTGTTACTTAAAGTGACACCCAGGTACTTAAATTCTTCTACCGTCTGAATTTTTACTCTCTCCAGAAGCCAAGTAAAGTTGGCCTTTACTTTGGATGATTTTTGGAATATCATAATCTGTGTTATCGAAGTGTTAATTTCCAGGTTATTGTTTCTTATATACGCGCTCAAGTTATCAAGCTGTCTCTGGAGGCCAATTGGGCTTTGATCTAAGATGATTAGATTGTCCGCATATAAAAGACGCAAAATCTTAGGCCCACCCAGCTTCGGCGGGAAGGATCTGATCTGTGGCTCTGTGTCTTTGAAATCCCATAGGTACACGCTAAACAGAGTCGGCGCCAAGGGACAGCCCTGCTTGACACCTCTCGACATGGAAATAGGTTTGGAAATTGTTCCTTGTTGGTCCAGTCTTACAGATGTTGATGTTTCTGTATGGAGTGCCTGGATTTGTTCCAAGATGAGGTCTGGGCATTTGTTTCTTTTCAGCTTTTTCAACAGAAGCTCCCTGTTGACCTGGTCAAAACCCTGGACCAGGTCAACAAAGGCCACGTAAATTGGGGCCCTCCGTCTTTTGTTTTCTCCTTTAAGGTGTTAATTAAAAGGATAGTGACCAGGGTTCTGAGATGTTTAACAAAACCTGATTGAAATGGGTCAGTGACGTTTGCGTCTGCAGCCCAGAATTGAAAGAGGTCCAATAACGTGGATCCATAGAGCTTGCCAATAACATCGAGCAAGGCTATTGGTCTATAGTTCTTAGGGTTATCTCTTGGACCGGCCTTATTGATTGGCACTATGGTTGCTTTTTTCCAGGATAGGGGTATTGATTTTGTTCTTGTTATTCTGTCAAAGACGGCTCTAACAAACACAGCCCATTGTTCCGGAGCTTGTTTTAAGTGTGCGTTTGTTAGGTCGTCTGGTCCCGGCGCTCTTCAGTTTTTCAGTTTTTGAATTTTCGTTTCAATAGATGTTAAATCAATAGGTATCTTCCACTCCACTTCGGATTCAGGCTGAGGGTGTTGATACTCTAAATTAGGATTTTAAAAAAGTTCTGTGAAGTGGGACGTCCAATTCTGTTCACCAACGCAGTTATGTAGTCTATTTGCCGTACCGTTTGTTGATGATTTTATTATTTACCAAAAATCCTTTGAGTGGCAGCCACTTAACAGCTGTAAAAGTGCTTCGGCATCTGCTTGGTACACTGCTGCTTTATGCGCTTTCAGCCAGTTTTTATAGGCCTTCTTCGCCAAGGCTGCCAACTGTAAATCCTTTATGAATTTGGTTTTCTTCGCCAGACGGAGAGTTTTCCCAGTTTCTTCCTCTCTTCGACCAAAACTTTATCATGTGTATGGCTAAAACCAGTCAAGTTAGACTTTAAGTTCTTGACCGTATACCTATACATATTTAGATGTTGTGCAAAGTCCAGAGCTGTTTGTGTTTTATTTATGTCAGCCTCAGTATATTTTTCGATCAGGTTACCCACATCACCGGCGTTGACTTTAAGTTTTATCCTTCCACCGGATTCTTCAATTTCGGACTGCATCTGCCTTCTTATCTCATGAAAGAAAGTCCACGTAAATTCCAACAGGTTGTGATCACTGTTTTTGGTGGGTACAACTCAAAATTTGACGATATGTGAAAGAAGTTTGCGGGTGACAAAGATATGATCTAATGTCACTCTTAAATCGCCTTTTTCCCAAGTTGGTATGAAGTCTTCCTTACTTCCTCTTAAAGAGTGAAGGTTTAACATATCATACACTTTCATTATTTTTGCCCACTTGATTCCTCTCTTACTTGCCGAAATGTTCAATCGGCACGTTGTTGTTTCTTCTGTAGCGTCTGGGTATGATAAATTTAGATCACCACATATTATCAGATGAGCCGATTTTCCAAAGAATGAGGTTTGCTTTGTGTGAAAATTGTTAGTCACTTTGGGCCATAGAATTCCAATAAGAGTTGATTATTATGATCTCCACTGCGCTGGAGCGAGCCTGATGAGGATGGCTCCCTTCCCACTTTAATTGAAGGACTTGAAAAAATAAAGATGATTCAATCACTCACTTTATAACTTGTAGTTCGATATAAGACCTTACTAGGGTCAAGAGGCCCCAGGACGGATGTCCGAAAAGTCCCTTTGTTCCTGGTGCCAGGTAAGTTTCAAATCCGTCCATGTGTGGTTGGTCCCTTAGCCATGTGTCTTGGAGACATAGTATATCATACTTTTTCATTCATCTGCTTCTCACTGGGAGTGAGGTCCCGTTTCCACCCTCCTGGTCATCTGTTGTTCTCCTGCACATGTGGAGTTTGTGCCTGGCTGCTGACCATTCCATTAGGTAGGTGCACTTTCTGTGCATTACTGCACCTCCAGGGGAATTATTGAACCTGAAAAATCGAAATTTGAAAAAAAAGAAGAAAAAAAGGAAATTTGCATAAAATTGTTGGAAAGGACCGTTTTATTTGGCATTTTCATCGTGCAGCCATTTTTTGCGTTTTTTAATACCTGGAGCTGCCTTGCTATTTTGAAAGCACAAGTTTTTCCCTACTATTGCTGCTTATTTGACTGTCTTTGGCCCTTCCAAGATGGCCACCGTGGTTTTCTTTGTTGTGTAGGCAGGCTGTTCTGAACCACCTCTCCCTGTGCTGCACTCCCATTGGTTGCTGAGTGTTTTCTTCCATCCAATCAGGGACTGGCAGGCTTCAGCCAGCCCTCTAAGCAAAAGACCAATTCCAAGGCCCCTGTCTGCTCCCTGTCCACTTCCGGAACGCTAATTGGGGTCCTCCCTGCACCTTAACCACAATGATGCTGCCACCTCACTCCTCTAAGAAATCCGGACTGCCTTGACATTGCCACCTCCAGAACTATGGGTTAGTTCCCTCCTTATGGACTCATTCCTACTGCCTTTGACTATCACTGTTCTTTCTGCTTGTTGCTTCCTAAAACCTTTTGCTAACATCCGATCCCAAGATTGAAAAAGTCAAATCTTGCTGTTTTTGCTTTGTGCTAAAAAGTCAAATCTTGCTGTTTTTGCTTTGTGCTTAAAAGTCAAATCTTGCTGTGTTTGCTTTGTTCTAAAAAGTCAAATCTTGCTGTTTTTGCTTTGTGCTTAAAAGTCAAATCTTGCTGTGTTTGCTTTGTGCTAAAAAGACAAATCTTGCTGTTTTTGCTTTGTGCTTAAAAGACAAATCTTGCTGTTTTTGCTTTGTGCTAAAAAGACTAATCTTGCTGTTTTTGCTTTGTGCTTAAAGTCAAATCTTGCTGTTTTTACCTTGTGCTTAAAAGTCAAATCTTGCTGTTTTTGCCTTATGCTAAAAAAAACAAATCTTGCTGTTTTTGCTTTGTGCTAAAAAGACAAATCTTGCTGTTTTTGCTTTGTGCTTAAGACAAATCTTGCTGTTGTTGCTTTGTTCTTAAAAGTCAAATCTTGCTGTTTTTGCTTTGTGCTAAAAAGACAAATCTTGCTGTTTTTGCTTTGTGCTTAAGACAAATCTTGCTGTTGTTGCTTTGTTCTTAAAAGTCAAATTTTGCTGTTTTTGCTTTGTGCTTAAAAGTCAAATCTTGCTGTTTGCTTTGTGCTAAAAAGACAAATCTTGCTGTTTTTGCTTTGTGCTTAAAAGACAAATCTTGCTGTTTTTGCTTTGTGCTAAAAAGATCAAGCTTTCTTGTTTTGCTTTGTGCTTAAAATCAAATCCTGCTGTTTTTGCCTTGTGCTTAAAAGTCAAATCTTGCTGTTTTTGCCTTATGCTAAAAAAGTCAAATCTTGCTGTTTTTGCCTTATGCTAAAAAAATCAAATCTTGCTGTTTTTGCTTTGTGCTAAAAAGACAAATCTTGCTGTTTTTGCTTTGTGCTTAAGACAAATCTTGCTGTTGTTGCTTTGTTCTTAAAAGTCAAATCTTGCTGTTTTTGCCTTGTGCTAAAAAGAAAAATCTTGCTCTTTTTGCTTTGTGCTAAAAAGACAAATCTTGCTGTTTTTGCTTTGTTCTAAAAAGTCAAATCTTGCTGCCCATTATGAAATTCTCTGTATTTTGCTTCGATGCTGTTTCTTCTCTGTAACCTGCCAGCCCAGTGACCTCACCACTCTCTCTGTCCCACACCTACCTGCCTTAGACCCCCCCAGTATCTCCATCCGCTCCTCACTTCCACCCCAATGGCACTGTCTGTTTCTCCTATATTTTCCAATTGCTTCTCCATGGACTATCCTTCCCTTCTCATTAAGTCTGGTAGGAAGAAGTTCAATAAGGATATCTTGGCCTCTAACCCTGGTCTTCGTATCGCCGACACCTACTCCAATGCTTCCGCCAGGCAGACTCTTACCGACATCCTCTTTGTCGTTCCTTCGCCAGATCTATGGACTCCTCATATGGTCTCTGTGCTCTGCCCTATCTCCTCCTCTCCCATTAATGGTGGCGCTCGCGGGGAAGTTCTCATGGCTTCCTTCGACTCCTCTCAAGTCATCATTAATGTCTACCTAAATGGCACTGTCAAGGTCCAAGGCCCTCAGGCCAATCTCCTCCTCTTTGATAGGCACTTCCCTCGCCTCATAAATTTCCTCTCATCTCCTGCTGTCCCCTTCCTCTTCCCCCTTGGCTACCTTGCCCTCACTCTCCTCCTCCTCCTCCTCCTCTGCCCCTCCTAGGACTCTTTCTCCTCCGCAGGGCGTACCTCTGATCTGTACCCCTCCCCGGAAGGTCTTTAAGGCTGGAAACCTTCTTCATATTGCCACTCTCAACTCTCGCTCTGCCGTCAAACACTCCTCTGACATCTGCCACCTCCTTGAAGAACTAGACCTTGATGTCCTTGGTCTTACTGAGACATGGTTCACGGCCAGCTCCGTCACGTGCTTTGACACTCTCCTTCCTGATGGCAACAAGATCCTCTCAGCACCCAGATCCTCCCGGTCCGGTGGGGGGTGGGGGTAACCCTGATCTTTCCCGAGTGGATTCCTGCCTCTATCATTCCCACTCAAACCTACTCCTCTTTTGGTTGCCTCGTCTGTAGGCTTTCTCACTCGTCTATCCATTCTCTTACTGTGGCTACCATCTACCGGCCTCCTGGTCAAATCACCTCATTTCTTTCTGAGTGGGAAGACATCTCCTCATCTCCTCCTCCCTCCTGGCCTCTACCACTCAACTCCTCCTCCTCGGTGACCTAAATATACATTTAGACTCTCCTTGCTCCTCCTCTGTACTCTTCCGTGACCTCTGTGACTCCTCTCCCTGTCCACCCTCCCCTCTGGCTCGATTTACTCTGCAGGGCACACACTCGATGTCTTGATCTCCTCGGACCTCCCCCTCTCCATCCCTCTGACCACTCCTCTCTCCTGGAGCGATCACTCCCTCCTCTCATCTCTCCCTCTCTTCCCCTAAGCCAAGCCTACCTCAACACTGCCATCTACCTTCTCGGACATCCGGCCCATGAAGCGTGTGTCAGTTGAGGCTTTTGCTGCCACTTTCTCTCCCCCCCCCTCCATCGTTGGCTGTCTCACATCCTGACACAGCCCTGTCTCTGCTCTACTCTTCAATTTCTGATACGCTAGATGCTCTTGCCCCTGTCATGAGGATCCGTTTGAAGTCCAAAGCCAAGTGAAATTCCTGGTATGAATCTGACATAGCTACACTTAAACGTATGTGTAGGGCTGTTGAGAGGAAATGGAGGTCTTCCTGTTCATCCTCTGACAAACTGGCCTGTCGCCTGCTACAAAGGCAATACCAACTCTCTGTCCTCACCAAGAAGAGAGTCCACATTCAAGCTCGTGTCTCTGCGGCATCTAACAACTCGGCTGAACTCTTTAAAATCTGCAAGGGGCTGGCCAACCCTGCTGCAGTCTCTACCCCTCCTGTAGCCTCCCAGGCTCTTTGCAATGCCCTTGCCTCTCACTTCATTTAAAATACCCAGGACATCCTGTCCACCCTCTCCACTCCTCACCCCTCTCCATCTGTGCTTGCTGACCCTCCTTTAGCCACCCTCCCACCATCCTTCTTGTCCTTTCCTCTTTTCACCCCTGACGAGGTCGCTAGACAAGTCCGATCTATGAAAGCCTCGTCAAAACAGGTTCATCCCAGTTCCTCCAAAACCATCAAGGACCACATTGGCACCCTCGCTCCGGCCCTTGCTGATTTTTGCAACCACTCCTTTGCCTCAGGTTCCTTCCCTTACCCCCCCCTCCCATCTGAAGCACTCCTTTGGGCATCCTCTTCTCAAGAAATCCACAGCTGATCCTTCTTGTCCAAATAACTACCGCCCAATTTCCATTACTCCCTTTCTTGGCAAACTCCTGGAAAAGTTGGCCATCTCTCAGCTTAACCTTCATTCCAATTCTGTTGGCTGTCTCCATGACCACCAGTCTGGCTTCAGAGCAGCCAGAAGCACGGAAACTGCTCTCCTGAACATCCGTGAAGATCTGCTCTCCAACCTTGACTCTAACATTCCCTCTGTCCTCATCCTCCTTGATCTCTCTTCTGCCTTCGACACGGTCAACCATACCATCCTGCTCAACCGTCTCCGTGAAAACCTGGGTATCACTGATCAGGCTCTGGCCTGGCTGATATCTTTCCTCTCAGATCGACCCTCCCAGGTCCAACTTGGGTCCTTCCTTTCATCTATCTTCCTCTCCACCTGTGGTGTTCCCCAGGGGTCTAACCTCTCGCCCTGGCTTTTCAACCAATACCTGGCAACTCTCGCCCACTGCACTGCCACTTTCTGCTCAAATTTCCAGTGCTATGCTGACGACACAACTCATTTTCAGGTTGCCACCTGCTCTCCCTCTCTCATCTCCGATTGCCTAACTGCCATTCAAGATTGGTGTTCCGCCAATGCAATGATCTTTGTCTGAATGCCATCAAGACGGAGATCCTCCTCATCGGCACACCTTCACCATCCTTTCCCCTCACGCTCTGGCCGGCCTCCCTTGGCCCTCCTCCTACCCCCACCTGCGAGGCTAAGAACCTCTGGGTCATCTTTGACCCCACCCTTTCCTTCTCTGCCCACATCTCTGAGGTCTCCAAAAAGTCAAATTTCCGACTGCACCACCTCAGAGGTACTCTGCCTTTCCTCTCCTTCCCCCAGAAGCTCATGGTATGCCAAGCTCTGGTTCTTTCTAGCTTGGACTATTGTAACAGCCTCTTTCTAAATCTACCTGCCTCTACTCTCCGCCCTCTGCAACTAATCCAGAACAGGACTGCGAGACTTGTCCTTGGCCTCAAGCCCTGGGATCATCTCTCTCCAGCTCTGAAAACTCTCCACTGGCTCCCAGTGGATGCAAGGATTAAATTCAAAACCCTCTGCATTGTCCACGAGGCTTTCTGGGGCCTGGGACCAAAATACCTTCAGCTATCCCTCTGCAAATACCTCCACCCCTCGAGCTCTTCGCTCCTCTATCCCCAACTCCCTCAGGGTCAGTCATTTTTCAAAGAAATGAGCTGGGGGTAGATCTCTGTCTTCGACTGGGACCTCCCTCTGGAACAGCCTCCCTGCAACTCCAAAACTTGAGGAGAACCATCTCCGGTTCCAGAAGCACCTCAAGACCTTCCTCTTTTCTTCCGCCTTCGCTCCCCCTCTCCCCTGCTGATCTGTTTTCTCTTGGCACCGTGCACCTGACCATCCTCTGTCCTTCGGGCCCAGGTACCTGCTCACCCTGCCAGCCTCCCGCACTGCCTCCGGGCCACCCCTTGCACTGGGGTCTGTATCTGTACCCATACACCCCCCCCCCCCTTTTTCTTCCTGCACTTATCAGACCTACCCTGTCTGCTGCCTTAAACCTAGCACTTGCAAATTGCTGGCTGCATTACCACTGTTTGTTGCCTAATTATTTATTGTTATTTATCTGTTTCTCCTCTGCTCCGCACTTTCCACTTCTCCCTCCTTCCATGCACTTTTCCCCTCCCCCTCTCCCATGCACTTGCGCTTTCTCAATGTCACAGGGCCTAGTAAGATCGCTGTTTTTGTTCTCCCCTGTTCCCCTCCCTTGCCTTGTCGCGCTCTGAAACACTTGTGTACGAGCGCGATAGAAATAAAATATCAAATCAATCGTAGTCTCCCAAGTGGACATTAGAGGGTCTCAACAAGTGATTGAAGCCTCTTGTGTTCCAGGAGCCATATTTCAAAAGAGTACTCTTTGTGTGAGAGGCCATAAATTGGTCTTCCGTAGCTTGCCCTTCCGGAAGTGGCTAAATTCGGTTTCCAGGTCCATTGCCTCCCTTCCTTTGTAGCACCTGGTTCTTTCTCTCTGTTTTGCTTGTCGATTACTCCCAAGCTCTGGTCTTCTGGTGCAAAAGTTATTGTCAGTTTCTTCACAGGGCCTTGGAGTATTCGACCCACGTTCAGAGGGTCCAAGTACAGTTGGGTAGTCTATTTCTGAAGATTTTTGGGTTCCTGTTGAGGTTTTATCACAAGGAAGACATTCCCCTTCCATGATTATTACAGAATCTGCGTCCTCCTTTCTCTTGGTTGGCACGTAGTCCCTAACAACAGCTTCTTTAGAGTCAATTATTCTTGTGGTGGGGCGAGACGTTATTTTATGTTTACTAAGCGGATACTGCGAGATGTCTATCTTAGGTTTAGGGGTCCACTGCGAGTACGATGTCCTTGCGTTTGTGCCACATTCAGTTAAGTCATAGCCTAAAATAATGAAGCTTTCCACCGCTTGTAATATTAGAAGACGCGCCACCAAGGTGGGTACGTGTAAATATACGTCGTTCAATTCGCCTTGGATTCCCAACTCCACAATTTTTATATCCCCTTTTCTAATTACTCTTAGTGAGGGAATACACTAGAAAAGAGCCATGATGTTCCTTCTGTTAAGAATCACTGCGTCTGATTTTTCTATTGCCTTTAGGAGGAAGTTTTTCTCTTTTTAATTTTTCCTTATAGGTGAGCCTTTCCCCCTTATTTGCTCTTTCTCTTGAATTTGACCTTCTACGGTCTTTCAGACCTCTCCTTTTTTCGTGGTCTTTTTGGTTTTTTGCATCATGATTGACCTTTTCCTTCCAACCCTAGAGTGGGATGACCTGTGATTCTTCACCCGCTGGTGGTCTTCGTGACGGTCAGAGGATTGAGAGTTGACGACGTCACAGTTTCTTGAATCCACGATAGACTATATGAGTCGATCTCTCTTGATGCGATAAATCCGCCTTTTCCCTCCTTTCAGCCAAAGACATGTAAGGTGGGGAATAAGAGCTCAATTTGTCCTTTTTAGGCTCTTTGGGTGACTCGTGGGTCTTTATTCACCTCCCCCCGACAATAGAGGTCTGGGTCCTGATCTTCTTTTGAATGTACCGATATCACTCGACAAGCCGGTGCATGGGTCTCGCTTAAATCAGCACAAAGGGCTTTAGACGTAGGAGTTGCGATCAGTTTTTTTAAATCTCTAGTTCGTGCTAGAACTGAGAGCGCCCTTTCATCTTCACTTTCAGCAGGCGGCGATTTCTCCACGAAAGTTACACTCCTTGATACTGATACTTTAGCGTTCGTTAAGAGGCAAGAATACCAGGTATAGGACATCTTTGAGAGCGTTCTGGTTCTGCGATAGGGGAGGGAGAATTTCTTCAATTCCCTGTGATTTTGTATCCCCATTCAACTCCAATACGACGCATCCGTTTGACCTTGTTTTTTTTAAATTTTGCTTCGGGAAATTTGTGTCTTTTTCGTCCATTTTCCTTTTTTCCCCCTAATGTAGCTTGTTGACGGTGTTTGGAGTGTACTTTTATTAGTAGTTTACAAGTTACGTTTACTCGGAGAAACCACTTCTTCTGTGCAATTGTCGTTTCGTGTCAGTACTAATAGGTTTCAGCTCCTTCGTCGATGGTGTTTGGGTAGATCTTGATAGCAGGATCCAATTTTCTGTTTCTGTACTTTGATCCTTGGTTTGAATTTTACTGCTCTCTCTGGTGTGTGTCGGTTTATTACATGCAAGTTCTTTTTGATTTTCACACGCCCTGATGTATCCTTCCAGATACATCATTTTCGTATGTGTTATTGCAATAAGTGTGGAAGTGTGGAATGGTCCTTAAGAGTGTTGTTTATCCCCTCGTAAAGTTTTGCAAACGGCGCCAATGCAATAGTAATGGTTGAGATCAGAGCCATCAGATCCGGCTTTTTTGAAGATGAATACTTTTCTGTCAAGTCCGACAGTCTTGATGATGGTCACCTTGAAGGTAGATTTGCCGATGTGTTCACAGAGTTCAAACTACTACCAGTTCTTGGCGAAAAGTCGTTAGGCTCACTTATCGAGAGCCATAATGCGTCTTTAGGTGCTGGTGGCTTCAAGTGGACTGGTTCCTGCGAAGAGCCTTCATTTGTTGGGTCTAATAGAGGCACCGTCACCGGAACTTTTTCCATAGCTACTGGAGGAGTCAGTGTGTCCTGCACACTGCTCTTGTTGGCCAAGAGAGCCTCTTTGGTACTTTGGTTTGATGATGGAGTAATGGTTTTATCAGTCGGAGACGCCAGAGGGAAATGTTTTTGCAAGTTCGTCTTTTCAGCAATAACTTCCATAACAGCTGGTTCCAAAGCCGCCTCAGAGCCTTTAACCCCTTGTTCTGAGGGGGCATCCAGATATATTTTCACACTGCTGTTCTCCAGGCAGGACTCCAGTACATTGGTCGTGCCTTGATGTTGTGGGAGGCACAGTTGCTCATTAGAAGGATCTTGCTGGTTGTTCTTTTCTAAGTCTGTGCCAGCCCATGAAAAGACTTGATGGACCGCCTGATTCCAGATTGGAGTTAGTTCCGCTCCTTGTAGTATTTCCACATCCGATAGTTTGCCAAGAGCGTGCCGCTCTTCATGTTTCTTTTTAAAGAAGTAGTGCAGGAGCGCCAAGTCTTCAGGTCCGTTCTTTGGTTTAAGGTTAATTTTTTTTAGATTCTTGATTTGTTTTCAGTCTGTGGGGTGGCTCTTTTTTTTTTTTTTTAAAAGAATTGCTGGGAGGGATCCACGTGTTTTTCCTTTTTTGTACGTTAGTTTGGCTGTCTTCTTTTGTGTGGAATGAGTTTTCCTTAGGGACAATGAGGTTTGTTTTTTTGTTAGGGTTATTATTTTTTGGTTAGTTTGAAGAATTTCCACATCTGTCGAGTTTAAACTTTTTTCAGGCTCTGTGATAGCATCCAGAAGTTCAGTGTGTTCAAAAACGTTGTTTGAGGAATTCAATGTCTCTTTAAGAGATTCTGAATTGTTGGTGAAGTCAACACAGTGAGAGCTGACCTCCATTAAGTTTGATGAAGGACTCCCAATTTTCTTAATTTTGGGAGTAAGGTGAATATCGATTGCCCACGTGTAGTGTATTGATACATTGCGAGTACGAAGCCAAAGTCAATGGCAAGCCACACACCCCTGGGACTACAACACCCGAGGCTTCATGCGAGCTTGCTGGCGATTGCTCAGCACACACCACTTGCACAGGTCTTCCTGCAGTTGCCAGGTGCTCCAATCGATTGTCCACAGGCTGCTCAGCATTAATTACAGGCAAAGACATCTGGGAGAGCGGGTTCCTTCCGCGAAGCTCACCCATGGCCTGATCCCAAACCCCTTACCCGTCCCCTCCCCCGCTGGATCCCACGCCTTCACTTGTTCGTACAGGGACGGACCAAGGAATCGCATTGCCAATGCTCGAGCTCGCTCCCCCAAGCTCAGATCTCACATCACACCAACAAAAGATGGTAAAGGGGGGGGGGGGGGACACACATAGTCCCGAAATTCCATCAATGAATGCGAGGATACATTCTGCAGCAAAATGTTCGTGGTGGAAGTCTTTGCAGTTTTGACAATTACAATCTTACCTCCAGTTAAGAAGGGGTGGGCTGGTTTCAGGGTGCTTCTATGCTCCAGGCAGTTGTTTGATTCACCTCGTAGACGCTGGCTCCTCAAGCGCCACCCCTCTTCTTCCATGGTCCGTCGCATCTCCATCACGTGCCAGTGACTGCAAAAAATCAGCTGCCAATAACCTTCCTTGATGGTGTTTTAGCGGTTATGTTTACCGCATCCAGCAGAAAACAGCAGCGCCCTTTTCACCACATCAGGCTTCACACCGCAAGGGTCGCGCTGGGCTGCTTTTAAAGGAGACTTCCTGTAGGTGTGGCTAGAGTAGGTCACATGACAGGTCAGCCAGCTGGCAGACTAACACGAGTTGGAGCGGGATAAAGCCTTCTCTCAGATAAATAGCAGTTCACTTGCAAGGACAGCAGAAAACAGCAGCGCCCTTTACACCACAGCGGGCTTTCATGTGATAATGGCGTATTGTATTATTTGTCTGCCTTGTACATTTGCACAGCACCTTTTCACTTTGTTTTGTGGTACTTGATACGTTTAATCCAATATACGATTTTGTTTGTCCTAATAGGTTTGTTTAATAAAATAAAAAATCTAATACATTGTATATGTACTTGTATATGAGGTGACCATGATTTGGAAGTCTTGAATGTTACAGGGGATTATTTCTCCCCACAACACTCAAATTACAGGACATTTGTGCTACTAACAATGGGTGGTCTGAGGTCATTACAACTGGAAGGTAGCTTCTGCTCATAAATGGGACTGAATTGATACAATTAGAGTCATTCTGTGCAGGGTGGTTGGGAAGACAAGTGTGCTCACTATCGCTGAATAGGAAAAGGTGGTGGATTTTCTGCATTTTTTTTTTTATTTGCCCATGCGGTTAGCACCTTTTAGGCTAGGTACTCAAGAGCAAAGCAACTAGAGTGTGCATGTCATGGCTCCATCTTCATAATTATTGGGGTGCATCAAGGGGCAGGGTAATTCCAAATTAAGGTTTCAATGTTATTGGTGCTTATGGGTGTCTTCAAGTGGCGCACATTGCAACTTCTTAGTGTTCCATAAACTCAGGAAAGTTAGGCATCTGACAGTTTGATACTTTAAGGTATGATGCACCTGGTGGCACTGTGTGCCTGCGTGATTGTGATTTGCTATTTTTGCAAAACGTGGGTTTCTGGTGAAGGGGTACATGCACGCTTGTGAATGGCAGCTATGGGAAACATTGGGTAAATGGGAGTTCAGAATGCCAGAGAGATCAATAGTAACAAGAACCTCAGTGGGTGGGCCTATACTTGGCAGGTCAGAAACAGTACACAGGCTCGGATAAGCCACTTCACTGTAGTTTTCATGCAAGTAAAACACTCATCTCTCCCTAAACTTGTGTTCTGATGAATCACTTGGTGCGGTTACATCTCCTCGGGGGGAGCCCCTTACCATGAGGATAGGGAAGTGAGGCCGCTACCCAAAAGTCCCCCTAGAGGTGGTATAATGAGGAAGGATCTCATGGAGAGGAACGCCCCTCCTGGGGACCAGGAGGGCCACCTAGGTTACAGGCCCTATGGTCACAACCTCAGTGTCCAATCACAAAATGACCACACTGGTCACACACCACAACCTCCTATTGGGCATAACACGAAATGCTCTAGTAATATCTTCCAGATAGATCCTTTTAAAAGTAGTGGGAAGAAGATGATAACATGAAGACTATCCTTTTCTCCTGACATGAGGAGCATGTGCAGAGGCATGAAGAATGATCAGTGCCACTGGTAAAAGCCTTCTAGCCTTCCGCGAGGGAATGGCCATTGGCAGAGTTTTAAAAAACCAAAGTAGGACTGACCATATTTTCAAGCCAGTCCCTGAACAGCAGGGAAGGCTGCGGTCACGCAGAGGAGCAGAAAAGTGTCAGATAGACACCACTGGCGAGAAGAAGTCGGCTCTCCAGGAGCAGACGTCTGCCGGTCCTACAACCCTGAGTTGGTAGAACTTCCAGAGAGGGATATGGGGGAGGGGGGGGGGGGAAATTAGACCGCACAGTACCCTAATCATACAAATGCTGAAAAGGGACCAAACCAGCAACCACAGGAAGCAGACTACTGTGAAGAGCGCATCGACAACAACTCGGGAAGAACCACTGCTGTATGCAGGAGTCCTGGAAGGTAATGGGAGCTACGAGCGGGCAGTAGGGACAATGAGGGTCGCCAAAGCACACCATGAGGGTCACAAGGCCTAGAGAGTGGCTAAGAAGGGTATGGGACCTGTCAGAAATACTGAGTGCATCCGAGGTGGACTTCAACACAGTGAAACCATTATAAAGCATAAGGGTGTGGGACCCTGTGAAGTTCTGCGACGCAAATTTAAGAGGAAACCTTCCTCACTACCGTGGGGAGGTCACTGACCACCAGAGAAGGTCCTGGGACACTAAGAAGCAAGGGCAAGGGAGTCATTTCCCCCCCCACTGGTCCTATTGGATACTACCAAAGTGCACTCCAGGAGAAGTTCGTTTTTCTCCTGGGCATTGGATAAAAGACTGAGTGAAACCTGTTAACAAGGTGAAGTGGGGGGGGGGGGGGGGGGGGTCATTCCCCCTGGTATTTTCTATTGAGAAAGAACATTTGTTGGACACCTTTTTGCTAATAATTGTAGTTCTAGTGTGAGGGTTAGAAAATGTTCACAGGACAGTGGAACTTTGTTTTGACAGACGTTTCGACAGTTCCTTTAGTTTAGTTCGAGGCACGGAAACCGCTCTTAGAAACGGGGAAGTGAGGTTTTCTAACCAAGAAATAAACATGCATAACCAAAACCATGCCACCCTTGGAGAACTCACTCCCGATTTTTCGTAGGAAACTGAAGACCTCTTTTCTTGCACAATATGTGACACTCGCGAATCTATGTAAATATACTGCATTGCAAATTTGTACAAATGTCATATTTGCCACTGTAAATAATGTATTCTATGTAACTAAGATATGTCTGTAACTAGCGCCACGATGCCCCCGGGCTGACGTGCGCTCTACAAATCTGAATAAAATAAATAAACCCTTGCGTCAGGTCCAGTCTACACCCCTTACAGCGTCCATACCCAACAAAACGAAGGTGCTCCTCAGTGAATGTCTTCACATAATTTGTCCACTGTCCAAACTACCCTTCTGACCCTACCACAATGATAACAAATAAGGGTTGGAGAATGACTCCCTTCTCCTGGACTTTGGCTTTCCCCAACTTGTATTCAACAGCCGATTCTCAGATAGGCTGACTGTTTTGATCAGCTCACAATTCATTCAATATTTTAATCGGGCTTTTGTTTCTTTCCTCTTAGGATAGGGTTCTGTTAATTTATTAAGCTACTCTTGATTAAACCTACAGAGTCGTTCGCTCTTCCCAAGGTAAAATTATCCAACCTTTATAAATCTCCTATTTCGTATTCCATTTGTCTACAGTTCACAATATTTGATCCCTTTTGGATAGGGGTCTTTGGACATATTCTGATCCAGCCTTATCCTCATGCTTTTCACTTAACTTCAATCTTTGCTTATTCTTTCTTCATCCTGACTGATGCAAGTGTGAGCATTCCAAAGATGATCCTCTTTTACTTATTGAGGTTTCAATATCACAATTCCTTTACTTTGACGAGTAGGATTAGTCCCATAACGTTCTCCCCCTCCTCCCCTTGCAAGGTCTCCCGTTTTCCCTAGAGATAGCGTGACACGGGCTTCTACTTACCAAGGTCAGCTCTCTCTTCCAGCAGACTGGCCTCTGCTAGTCCTTCAAGGCTTCTTCCTCTGTGCCATCATCTAGGATGGTTGTTCGGTACTTCCATTACCGTTGGGTTCCACGCCGTCAGTCGCAGACTGGTCTCAGCATGGTTTCTGGGCCACCGGTCCACAAGCTTTTCGTGGTCAGGCCATCACTTTTCTTCTCTAGCTCGGACTGTCAGGACAGCCTGCATTTGAGTTTTCTCCTCTCGTTCTCCCCTTGGTAAGTCGCAGAGCGTCTACTTGTTTCTCGTTCTCCTCTTGTCACAGGACGCTGCATATTTGATTGCTTCTGAACCAGCCGCGCCGATGGTTTGCAACTCACAAGTTTTCCCTCTTCTCCAATCTCCTCCCCTATCACGGGTGCCTTAAGTCATGAGACTTCCCCAGCGTACATCGGAGTCTGTTCGATGGCTTTTCTCATCCCAGTTTAACTTGACGTTTCATTTAAAGAAACATTTAAGTTTCTATTTGTCAATAGCACATTCTGCCTTTTTCTTCAAGGACTCTTCTGAGGCTCAGAGCTGGTCTGCGACTGACAACATTCACGCATCAAATAATTACCAGTGACTCAGCTGATAGGGGAAACATGCAAACGAGGGAAAGCGAGCTGGTGTTTACCTACTTAAAAGTAATCTTACTCTTGCTTCGGTACAATCAGAAGCACTTATTCTAGAGCTGCAACTTGAAGCTGTAGGCAGCTCTGGAGTTCATGGCTTCTCATGGGCCATCTACTGGACAACATAAAAAGATGGCTCAAGTCCTTGGTCAGTGGTGCACTTATTCACCAGCTAAGCAGCACTTGCTCCTCTCCACAGTAGGCACCCTACTATCCCAATTAGTGTGATGAATGGAGCTCAACCCCAGACTCCAATCAGCAGCAAACTATTCAAATTAAGCCATGTGCGAATCTCTTTATTTCAATGTACAGGTTTCATAATTTTAACAGAGAAATATATTATTTTAGTAGAAACAAATACATTGGATCAAATTCCATTAATTCTGTAAAATAACAACCATGACAAAGGCTGTTGGCCTAGAACCAGAATATAAAAATAAAATCTCATAATTACAAAGTGTCCATTTAAATATAATATGCAACAAGTCCCATTTCCTCTTTCGTTTCTTTTAAAGCAGAATTCACACCCTCTTGAAACAGCTTGGTATCCAGTAATTGCAGATGGTAAAAATGCATTCTAATATATGAAAGTACACATTTAGGCCATAGATAGGCAGAGTTTAGATTCACAGACACTCTGTCGCGGGATAAGCAAAAACAAAATTGTTGATTTCTTGGAGCCCAAAGGAGCATGGATAACACTTTTCACAAACACATTCAGCTATTCATGCCAGAGTTTGCCCTCAATGTGCCCAATAAGCTGCTACTTATCAGGAAAAACCAACACAAAACAAGATTTTCAGAGTTGTGTGCCACTAAAGACTAGAAGGCGGCTTTCGTCCCAGAATAATAAGATGGTGGAATTTAACTTGCAAACCCGTAGACATCCTCAGAAGCAATAGATTCTTTGGAAGCAAGAGACAGGCAATTATTTATATTGTGCTTCTGGATGCAAAAACCAGCTTCACACCTTAAGCAGAAAAGAAAAAGCTTTGTGTGAACACGTGAGACTTGTCTACATGCGTGTGCCTCAACAGAACCACTGCCAAAGAAGGCGTTATGATGAATTATTCCTCATAGAACTAACAGCCTTTGAAATCTGAGGTGTTCAAACACGTGAGCTAGTTGTTCCAACCATATTTTTAATATTCTCAACAGTGATGCCTCCATTAACTAAAAACTGCATTGAAATGCAAATTAAAAGGCAACTGCACGATTAGCGAAAGAAAAAAAATTATAGACGCCTTAAAACGTTTATTCTTGCAAAGAGAAGAAAAAAAAACGTTGCCCATAAACAGATCATCATCAAGTTATTTGGAAATATTTCTAGAGGGCACATTGAGGGTAGCGGGGGCACCGAGCAGCTAATCCAAGATTAAGTACCAAATGGCATTTCTCCTACACCATCAGAGGAAGTGGTCAAACCAGATTGCTCGCTTGGAGAGAGACATGGATTACTAAACTTAGAGAGCAACATACATAAAAGTGTGTGAAGCACCAAAAGCAGAGTGACTTAGTATCATCACTACTGCATTAGAATTGCCTTCAGGTACAAGTCTGCTTTCAGTAGAATGTCATGGTCTTCAATTCGGAAAGAAGCAGAATTTAAACAATGCTAACCAAAGACAATAACTGCAGCTAGGAAATAAAGTGTTGACTAGTTGGTAGAACACCATACTAGCGAGGTGGTGGGGGGTGCTTTGGGTAATCTCTCCAAACTAAAGTCACTGGGCAAAGATGCACCATGGAAGAAAAATGTACTCAGATTTATATATATATATATATATATATAAAAATAACTTAAAAATCCTCTAGAAGCAACACAGTCCGGGGAAAAACGGGCAAGAAGTCATTTCAATTCCCGCCTTTTGCTCCATCCCGTTAGGGGCCAGATTTCGCAGAATCACTTTGTGGCTGAAGTACTTGCAATGCTTCCCTTTGGGCCACTATATGTCACAATTGTAAAAGAATAGAGGTTCAACTGGGTTCCAATTTTTATTCCCTGCTATTAAAATTGCAACCTACGTTTTCCCCTAAATGGAGAGCAGCAATCTGGTTTTCAGCGTCAGCTGCAATGCTCTCCCCATATCAGGTCCCAGAGCTGCTGTCTGTGCTGCGGGGTGAAGCAGCGTCCAATGGCACGCTCCGTTTCCTTCACGCGTTTCTGGAAGCGGCAGCGATCCCGGGCATATTCTTCCCATGGGCCCTTGCGGTCTTCATTACCTATATAGTGCTCCACAACTTCATCGAGGAACGTAACCTACAAAGTAAAAGAAAAATCCTCAGTCAGTGGAATCTTACAAAGAGCATTCTTTCACAGAGCAAGCAGTCCATGGAAAACGAATGCCTGCAGTATTTACCAAGTCACATGTCCGATTAAGATTAACCTCCAGGCGCACTGGACACAAGCTGAAAGGAAAGCTTAAGCAATCGTTTTTTGTGCTCTTACCCAACCAAAGTAAAAGGCTCATACAATACATTTAGAACAGTGCAGCATATGGCATATTTAAAAAAAAGCAAAACGGGAGGTTTTTGTATCAATCATAACCACTGGCATTAATCTGGGCACACCTCTAGGTGGGGGTGTCCAGTTGTCTTGTAGCTCATCCAGAACCTTCTGGGCCTCACGCTTCAATTTATCATGGCTGGTGAGATAGGCATAGACTGGGGCTGTGGTGCTGTGATCTTGCATGCCTAGAGGCTCGAGCTGCACCTCAACAGTGAGCCTATGAGATCTGGGGTCGCGTGCAGGTGGGATGGTCCCTAGTCTGACTGGAAGATCAGCTTTGCACAGCAGGCTGAAAATCTATGGTTGGCGAGAGTTTTGCCAATGGTTTTTAACACTCAAGATGTCGCCCTTCTATATACACCATAGGGATAACCTACCCAAAAAGGTCCACTCAAGTACCATTTCAAGGCTGCCCCCAAAGCTTCAGGTGCACACTAAATAAATACAGGTTTAGAGTCCCAACTGCTTGGAGGATGTTACTTTTCCTTTGATTGTCAGCAGCTACATGCATTTCATAGCAGGTAGAAAAGACACCATCAGAAGAGAAAGGCGGTGTACACCTGCACAGTCGGTGCCAAACCAGTACCACCACCTACAAGAGGCATGTTGGGTTCAATGGGCAGTTGAACACATGCACTCTCTAAGGGTTTACCATGAGAATGTGGCACAGAAACAGAACAGGACACCTTCACCCTGAGCAGAAAGGTCAACTCAGTTTCCATCGTCAGTGTGCATGGAATTTGCTTTGTTCAATTCCATAAGCTAGCAATACAGACCTAGCGCACGAATGCACCAAGCCGGGCTCGGCTCAGCTCCCCAATGCACAGGTTACATCAGCCAGCGCAGCCACAAAGAGTACCAGTTTCACCCTTTTACCTCAGTCCAGAGCATGTCCCGTGTGAATAATTACCAGGTTAGGTGACATCAGCGTCAGCGCCTCCCTCGTGCCGGGTGAACTTACAAACAGGCTGCCTCCCCGTTACATGTCTCAGAACTAAGGCAAACCGAAAATATATGCTGCCAAAGAACAAAGACACTGGTTGCCAGACATGCAACCTGAGCACTTATGTGCTAAAAACACGTATTCTCAGCTGAAGTCCAATAGGCGATTGTGTACGAATGTCTCATGGGAAACAGGGCACTTGCCTTTTGGGAAAAACATGCTTTATTGCAGGAGCTCTTCCGTCTGTTTTTTTTAATGTTATGGCTGCCAAAAATATTTTTTTTTGATTCACTAGATGAGCACAAGATCTATTTTTGTTTAAACCCCCAAACACCTTCGTATCTTCAACTTTTGAAAAAACCCCGAACGGAACAGAAACATTTCGGGAGTGAGAAAATCCAGGACCGTTGTTACTACAGGACCTTCGAAAGAAATCAAGTCTTACCATAAAAAAACCAACAGGTAGCATACTCGCTGATCCGCAGAATCTGAATCTGCCACAGTGGTTAACTTCATCCAGATGGGAAGGGGCCAAGGCAGTAAACCTTGCATAGGTTCCCCCTATATGGCTCCACCCAATACCCCAAACTATTTCAACCAAAGGCTTCCCTGGTTTTGCATAGAACGCATATGGCCAGACGACGGCCACTGCCAACACAATGGAGACCAGTAGGCCCAAGGAAACAACCCTCTTCAGTCACAGCAGGGCTCCTTCCCATTGCCCGCTGTGTTCGTACAAGCCAACGATGAGGGTGGTGGTGCACGTATAGGACTTGCAGGAAATGGCTACTTCTGATGCGTTTTTACAGGTGGGACATTCTGTGCAGATGTTTACAGCTCCTTCTAGCATAAGAGTAAGCCTAGTGAGATCTGCGATTGAGAGGGAGAGGAAAAGCTCACTGGTCTTGCATTACATACTAGTCACTCAGCGGTAGAAAAATAAGCCTCAATCTACACTGCACACCTTGTATAAAGCCCACGAGCCTATCTGCATCCAACACACAATTTGAGATCCAACTGCTCATAAAAACGCTCATCTTTAAAAGGTGATGCCACATCAGCCATGAATGTCAGGCATCTAAATAAAAAAAACAATGATTAACTAAGCCTGCTGTGTTCTATGTTGATGCTTTCCTTCAGTCCATTTCCAAACATCAATAAAGTGCGGTAAAAGACCTTTCACTGTAGCCCTCCATGTCCACTCGATAACATACATCATTTGGGCAGATCACCTGGAGAAGCCCATGAAAGATTCACTGAAGGTACCATGGCACCTCACGGGCTTCAAACAGACATGTATGAACCTCATACTAGGTGCAGCATTGGATGCAATAGAGCAGGATCTCCTGGATAGGTCATCCTCGAGATCCCACTCGACAGCATCCAATGCTGCACTTAGTATGAGGGACATGCATGCCTGCTTGACTTACAGCCCATGAGGCCTATATATTGCAGTGTTCCTGTAAGCCGTCTTGGTGAACTGGTTCCAGTCTCGAAACCGAGACAAATGGATATATACTGGTAATTTCCTACTCGAGGTTCCTTTTTTTTTTTTTTTTTTAAAGGCAGCCCTATCGGTCTTTCCAGAGCACGAGTCAAATCATCCGGGGCAAGTATAATGTCAAAACCGAAAAAAAAACCTCAAATAAAATCCCTTTCGCATGAAAAAGGGACCAGACTACCATTGGCGGTGTGTTCAGGTTTTCCACCTCAGCCTCGGCTCGCTAGGTCTTGTAAAGGAGCGTGAATCTACCCCTAATCCTGCCATCTTAAATAGAAAACTGATTTAGCCAATGGGACTTATCCTCGCATGGAATGTATGAAAACATAGTCATGTGTTCAGGAAAAACCTCAAACAGGCCACGACTGCAGAGAAACTAAAATCTTGCTACAGCCATTTTTACTATATTAACAGCACCTGCAAAATAGCAGTTAATTTGCGTTTAACCCAATTATCTTGAACTGCTATATTAAGTCCAGAACGCTTTCATCGCCAAATTAAATGACAGCTGAGCCCACATTTCTCACTGGACCATTACTAATTCACCAAGTCTAGTTAAAAACGGTTCCACCAAACGATCAAAGATTTTTCATTGAAACAATGAAACAGACCTGTCCAGGAAATCCAATACTCTTAAATACAGAGAAGGACGGTCAAGTCCTCCCCCTTCCAACCGAATTCCCCAATGACTCCAAACTGTAAAGGCATTTAACAGACGCTCTGAACGTTTCTTGTAGTTGACTTGTTCATTAGACATTCTATTACATTGCAGACCCAGTGCTTCCCTTAAAAAGGTAAAGTGTGGAGTGGTTGTTTCTTCCAAGATACAGTACTTTGTTGAACACATCCTTGTATGTGACAATAATCAGGCCTTTAACCTTATGGTAGGGAAAAAACTTTGGAAGATCAAGAGTCCCTCCTGGTCATGTTGGATCCGTTGGTGGCTTTCAACATGCTTGGCAATCAAATTATACTTGCAAGACATCGATGGCCAGGATTTCATAGTATGTTTTGAGATGATTCTCCTCCTGTACCAACAAAATGTGTGTTTTGTTATACTGTTTATTACTGCAAAATTGATGAACCTTTGGCCAGTCTAGATATAGGCTTTCACTATTATGCTGACACGCAGTTATGTTTTACAGCAATGGTTTGCATGACTCCACACTTAATGAGACACTGACAACCATAAAAACTGTGTTGACCTCAATTGGGTTAAGCCTCAATTGTGAAAAAGAGAACTTTCCTCAAGCCAGTTAGAATCCTATTTGGACTATACTGCCAGATTCACATTACAGGCATAGATTGCGGTAAGTTTATATGCAGCAGTATATTCCACAACTGCTAATCTTCAGTTTTCTCATATATAAAACTCTTGGTCTGAAATATTTACATCGAGTCCTCCGCATTCATTTTAAAAGTGGCCATCTTAACTCCTAAATAACGTTTCCAGAATTTCTCATCTTACTTCACCTCGAGAATCACCATCTAGGAAAGTTCTGGGGGGTCATCAAAATCCTGGATACAGGAATGAGCCAGATTTAATTTGAAACCTGCTGGTGAACAAAACTTTTTTTTTCAAGGTCTCATCATTCGTAATTGTGTGTTCTCGTTGAAATTATACGCCATTTTCGATGTGTCCCCATTTTCTGCTCATTTAGCAATGTATTGGTCTTGGGTGTTCTGTGCTATATAAACTAGCTTCGATGAAATTCTGTAAATTCTCCCCATTACCACTGATTAAATTCTATATCGCCACAGTAATCCCGGCCAGATTATACAGACGAAGTGAAACCACAGGTTTGGGAAATGCATTGGCCAAGGTTAGAGGGAAGAATATGGAAGCAGGTCCTGGGATTTCCGAAGAGCTTGCCCATGGCAAGTCTAAGGTACGAGCTGGGTCCAAGATCCCTCAGATCCTTTGTGGATTGGAAGTCTGCTTGTAACGATTCATAGTTGCCCCACAAGCCAACTCACATTATGAGGACATAAAGGTGCACTTCGATCAGGGCACATCAACGTTTTTGTCCAAATTAGACCTGCTGGCCAAGGGCATCCCTAGGGAGTGCAATAGTGACCTAAACACTAATTTTCAACCCAATGATGTTAAGGAAGCTGTGGTCCACTATGATTGCATACGAATAGTGGAAATGCGTGAACTGACTTCAGCAAAATCATTTTCCCCTTTGGACAACAAGAGAGGATTCCTTAAGGTAGAGGACGAGGCAGTCTTTCTTGGAGGATCCGAATGAACCTAATCCATACAGGAGAAATTCTATCCAGTTGGAGTCGAAACAAAGCTAAGAACTGTTGCCCAGACTGAGGTTGCTAGCCTTTAGACTCTGAGGCAGCTCCTCGTGGAATGTAGGAGTACAGGGAAGGTGAGGGCAAGGTACCTTTCTCGATTCGGGGATTAGTGCCCGATATGTTGTGGGTAAGGATAATAGCGGGGCATGAGACCCCACTAGCCATAAAGATAAGATAAAGACTTTATACAATGTTGCTGCTTGCAAACTTGTTTCAAAAGACAAGCTGGTTTGATATCAGTCTCTCCGACTCACCGGCTGTGCCGTCTTCTCTGACGCCACTTTGTGGTACAAGCCAAGGGCAGTGTCACAGCAGCAATCGCTCCTCCCCGCCTTCATTATCGACGCAGGAGAGCCCCGGGTACTTCCGAACTGATCAGCCTTAATTCCTTAGGTTTCTTTCTTTCCAAGTCTCATGAAAATAACAGTCCTTAAAGGTCAACAGTACTTCAACCCTTGCAATCCTCTCAGTCTTTTTCCTTGTATTAAACTGCTGTCTTGGAACTGCTGTGTTGTGTGCCTTGCCTCGCTCAGTGTGTGACTACATGCTTCACTTTTTATCGGTATGGTGAAGTGTGATGAAGTCAGGTGTGTACAATGATCTGTAATTGCCCGACCATGGTGTTGGGGCATTTCAGGTATACGGCTCTGGCGTTAGTCTGTTGTCACTCATGGGGAACTGTCCGTGAGAAAGTGTCGGGAAAAGGGTCCGGGGGTTGAGTTCCTAGGTATCCTAGGATGGGGCTAAGGTGTTACAAGGAAGGGGATACCGCACCTCACCCTCCACTCCCCGAAGACACCTCATCCAGGTGATCCTCCAGCACTGGTCCACCCCCAGGAACTGGATCCAAAAGCGATGGCCGTGTCTTGGCCACTTGGGAGGACAGAACCCTGGGGACTAGTGGGTGACACCTTCAGGTGTCTCACCGTGTCTGTGAGTGGGTGGACAGTGTTATGTGCGATGGGGGGAGGGGTGGCAGGAGCCCGAGTGCTGCAAGGGCACGTTGGGGTCCCGAATAAAGGAAGGCGAGTGTTGGTGAAAAGGCAGCGAGCGGATGGCTGATGCAATAAGAATGTATTTGCAGCGGGACAGGCGTACGGACCGGGTCCCAGAGTCTTAAGAAGTTGCGAGGCATTGTTCACATAGGGGGCAGTAAGATTGCATGGATTGAAAAGTAGTGGCCCCAAATGAGTGAGGGGTGGAGGCATCGTGGCAACACATTGCAAGTGCCTGCATTCTTGTCTTCTATGTTCCCTGCTGACCTCTGTGTTTTGCTTTTGTTCCATACTACATCTGCATTCTCTACTTCTAGGTTCCCTATTTGTAGGTCAGTTCTTATTCTTTGTTGTACCCCCTTTTGTGTCCCCCTCTGTCTGCCCCCCCCTTGCACAACCTCACCTCCCCCCCTCTCTACCACCCTTTTTACTCCCTGCACCCCTATGGTGCTCTCCGTCTCACCCATCTTTTCTAACTGCTTTTCTATCAACTATCCTATCCCTCTCACTAAGTCTGGCAGGAAGAAGCTCAAAGGGGACAGCCTGCTCTCCAGCCTGACATTGCAATGGTGTTGTGACATGTTAGGTACGGCCCTGGTATTAGTCTGTTGTCGCTCACAGTGAACTGTCCGTGAGAAGGTGCTAGTGTTGAGAAAGGAGTGGGGGCTGAGTTCCTAGGTATCCTACCTGTTAGGATGGGGAAAAGGTGTTACAGGGAAGGGGATACCGCATCTAATCCTTCAGTGTCCCACTTCCACTCCCCGAGGACCCCTCATCCAGGTGAGCCTCCCGCACTGGATCCAAAAGCAATAGCCGTGTCCTGGCCACCTGGATGACAGATCCCCAGGGACTAGCAGGTGAGACACCTGTAGGTTTCTCACACCCATCAGGTGGGAAATACCTGCAATCTAGTGGGCGTGCAGCAGATACTCTGCTCCAACATGCGTTTAAAACACAGACAGGGGGAAACTTGTGATGAACATACATCCCAGTATTTACCTCTATATGGCTTCAAAATTTGAAATGCTATAAAGGAGAACACACCAATTTACAAATGTAAGAAGATCAAGCTTAGATAGCAGTTCTGTAATCCCCATTCCTGGTAATTAAGGCTTTACTTTGACAAACAGTGACAGAAAACAAGCTGTGACGCATCAAAGGAATACGCACGCCCCTTCTCCCCAAGCAGGAGCAATCCCCTTTGGGACTACACAGGCGAGCCTGCTATGTACACGGGATCGCAATGAGAGTAACCACCAACTGGGGACAAGGACTGCCAGAGTAAGGACCGCATTACACCTCCCCTTACTCCCAAGTCTGACACTGACATATGTGGGAAGTGAACAGAGCAATTATTAGCACGGCCCCTTTAATGCCGAGAGCTTGGTTTCTGAACTGTACTTGTTGCCACCTCGAAGAAGCCACGATCAACCAAATCTCGCCTTCTGTTCCAGCGAGGAACTTTTTCAGTCAGACATCAGGAGCAGGGGGAGAAGCGAATCTGCGGTAGCGCAAGCTTGCAGAGCTGCGCAGACAAACGCCATGTTATGGGAGACTGGCGACTGCACAGTCTATGCTGTAGCTTTGACATAGGTGGAACCACCGAGCCAGTAAGGAGCTGCTTAGGCAGGAAGCACTACCACCATCGAAGCGAAGAGTTACCGGCGGCAAGGAATACCGACGCTCCCAGCAGGAGAAAAATCACAGGGTGCTGTAGTGTGCTCCGACTGACCCGTCAGGAAAAGAGAAGTCTGTACGCTTCGAGGGGCTAACCGAAGGACAACCCCAGAAACGGGTGAACGAAATCAAGCACCAGATGGGCTAGAGAAGGCTGTAACCCATGAAGGGCCAACAGAACTACCCCACGGAGGGTTCAACAAAACGCATCAACCAACAGGGCCAAAGAAGCCTGTAATGGCTAACTGGAGGACTACCCCACCAGAGACAGCCCTACAGATAAGGGGTGTATCGGCCACACTCCCTAAAAATATGCAAATACTACAGAAAAAATAAAAATAGTGAGTCAAAATACAACAAAAATTAGGACTCCTTGTGTCCCTGCTTTCACCCAGACAGCTCCATGGATACGTTTGTACCAGTAGTGTGTGTTGTATCACAGGACGAAACTACAAAAATAACTGCCTGATCGGAATATCTTAATCTACACGAATATCTAGATGCAAAGAAATCATTATAAAAACATGTATGTTTCAGTTAAAACTTATTTCCACGCTTACAAAATTCGCATTGGACTTCCATTTTGACTACCTAAAAAAATATTTTCCAGTTAAATGTAAACAATAGAGAGTAAAATACTCTCACTTCCGAATATATCTGGATAACTGACCAGGGATGAACCAAACCAAGACGAAAATAGGGGTAAAAGGTGCCCATAACACATTCTGGATCACAGGGTGGGCGTGAGTACACCACGCAAATAAATAAAACAAGCGAGAGAGATAGATCAAACAGGGATGAAAAAGTACACCACCTACCAGAGGCCACAAGGAACGAACATTCTTCGACTTGAGAGTACCCATCTGCGCAGGTCAAGTGTACATGTCCCTGGGGATGGGATAAACCTGAAACCTGACCTGGCCAATAATTTTCTACAAGAATGTAAAAAAAAGTTTCCCCTGCCTCCCCTTCTTTTGGACCGACAAAAGAGTGCAAATTATTAGCTAGTGGTCAGAAACCAACCACCACCAATTCCAGGGGTGAAGTAACCTGTTGAATAAGCAAGAGCCGAGAATCAGTTTTTCCCTACCTTCTTTCAATAGAGTTAGGATAGCGATAGGTTAGTATTTGAGACATCCCGACAAGCACCCATTTATCGATCGTTTTGTAGCATAGGTTATCCATCTTGGTAGTAGGGATTAGAGAAGGGTCTCTAACTTTTTTTTCCTCCAATCTGTGTTGTTTAACTATG
This sequence comes from Ambystoma mexicanum, assembly GCF_040938575.1. Classification (NCBI taxonomy): domain Eukaryota; kingdom Metazoa; phylum Chordata; class Amphibia; order Caudata; family Ambystomatidae; genus Ambystoma; species Ambystoma mexicanum. The sequence goes on from NC_090938.1 coordinate 36,187,961, forward strand.
CCTCCTTAGCCTTACCGACCACACTGCACGCAGGATTTTTGAATACTGGGCTCTTGTGGGAGCAGGAGCGTGTTTATGTGAAAGCCAAGCAAACTGGCATCAAAGTCTGGTTGTGTTTTGAATTCTTCCAGAGTCTTATCCAGATGTGGTAGCGGTCTGTGGTGTGGAGGGGCACTTTCTCTAGTGGCAAGAGCTTCGAGAAGGTACCAAATATCCTGGATGAGAAAAAGGGAGAGGTTTGAAGGCAACAGGAGCATTAACTACTAGGATTTTAAGACAACTTTGGGTCATCTTTGTACTGCTGGCGGTTTTGTTTTTTGCACTCCTTTTGGATCTGGAAGAGCCCCCACGCCCATTGAACAAACTAGTTCTCATCTTACCCAAGCATCAGATAATGTCTATTTTTAGGTCAACACGTGTCAAAGACCAGCAAGTGGCCAAATAATATGAAGCAGCATAGTTTAATAACTCAAGATCGTTATCCCAACTTGAACTGCTTCTGTTTCCTTGGGGTAGGTACCAATAGCTAGGAGTCCCCGATTTACACACGTTTTAGATTGCGCGAGATATGGACGGCCCAGGGAGTGAGCGAACTAACATTTTGTATGCACTGAGCGAACGTACGAGTAGTCGGAAGAATTTAAAAACAGAATATTGGAGCACAGTCCCGAAAGGGCAGGTCACTGGTAAGCAGACTGAACAGCCACGCGAGACCAACCGGCTGCCTTAACAGAAGGTAACTGCAAAAGAGTAACAGTAAAAGACAGGATTGCGTGGTTCAGTCCAAGAGTAATCCAGCATCAGCACAAAAGAAATGCAGTCTGAAGTTGGTTATTGGTGTCAGATTAGCCAATGACAAAGCATGTCCAGATGCCCTTCATTCCACCCAGTTTCTTTTTTAGCTAGAGTGAAAGTAATTCTTTGCCCAGTGGTGAACCAGAAAAATAGCTTTTATCCTACTGATCACTAACAAAATATCCAGTCCTCTTGACCAAGGGACCCCAAAGCATCCAGATCTTGATGGATGAAATGCCCTTGACAAAAGTAATTCACAAGTGGCCATTCATTAGGGGCTAGAATGGCTGTAAGCTATTTAAAGCCTGTCAAATTCAAAGTAGCTAGTTTTGACACAAAGCCACTACAGGACATTAACCATGTCCATGATAACGTATAAATATTCCGCTAGAAATTGACATCTAACAGGCAAAGGTTACAGTTTGCATCCCATATGAAAGTTAGATTTGCTCCACGATATGCTCGACCATCTCACTCTAGCGATAGCGCATGCTCGCTGAGTGATGCCAGCTATCCAGGAGCTACCCCATATTTGGCTACATGCCATTCAGCCCAAAAACGAAGTGATGCACTGTCTTAAAGCATTATATTCATGGCCAGCACCACAAGCTTTGTCCCGAGAATGATCCTGGAGAAAGCTTCTATTGAGCTAATTAAAAGGCCAGATTCTTACTGCTGGTTGACAAAGCAAAATTAAATTCAACAATAACGGGTCATATAAAACGGCTGAAAAATACTGTACCACCTGCACCCAGTATTAACATTTCAGACAGACAAGAACTAAAAGCAGGGCAACCAACCTGTGCCCAATATTGGCCAAATCTAAATAAAGCACCTTCGTTGGGTAAAGCTCAGGGTTTTACAGGCAGCGGAACGAAGATCTGTGAAACTTGAGCTTGAACAGATGCAGAATTTCCTAATCCTGTTATGACCAAATAAGAGGTCCATCCAAGGAGTTTGCTGTTCTAGGATACTAAATCATGGCACTGGGTTGAGGTGGCAATCCTCGCAGCCCTGTTTGGGCTGGGAGGATAGCTCAGGGGCAACACGCTCTTCTTGGAAGCAAGACAACGCAGACCAACAGAGGTTCAAATCCCGGGCGCACACTTCCGGTATTAAGCGCATTATTGTGGTTAAAAGGTTTAGAACATTTCTTAGGCATAGAAACACTACAATTAAAAAAGTTACACAATTTATGACACACCTGTCCCTTACATCTTAAGAGTCTGTAAGCCTGTCAAGTTATTTCTTGGTTAAAAATCAACTTGCATGTTAACAGATCCATGTAGGGTCAGGAATCCGTACACAAGGGTCATACACAAATCATTGCTGCATCGACTGGGCTGCTAGTGGGCCCCTCTTCTCCAGCATATGGCGGGAGCGAAGGCGGACACGAGTTCCAACATAGTACGTTGCCGGCGCATGGTGGAATAGAGTCAATCTTGTGAGAATTCTGTTCTAGCAGACACTAGTGATCTTCTATCAGAGTATCTGCTGAGATAGTAGACTCGACTGAATCAGACACAGAACTGGCATGGTGGCGATAGGAATTCCCAAATCACCTTGATGGTACACCAGAGGGTACTAGTCTGTGCTGGAGTCCATTACCATTGGAAATGGTGTTGACACGGTTGGGCATTTTATTTTTTAAATAAGACTGCAATCACTTATTCGTCGTTACAATCATTGCTTATATTGGACCCTGCAGAAAGTTTAGTAGACTGTATTCGGCATTGCATAATAAGCAGGTGCAGCTTCTTTGGAACAAAGAAACAGTAAAGATCATGCCATAAAAACATCCACCAAATGCCAACTATAACTTGTTTTGTCTTTTCTAAATGTTACAGAGAAACAATTTTCAAGCTACTAGCCATGTATAAAAGTCACCCACCATGACAATAAAGCGTTTTTGAAACCGACAAGAAACTAATTTCTCAATTGTCAAGTACGTGTGAATGGCTATTGGTCAGTGTAGATTATGAGGCCCGATAAGACCCATTAAAAAGGTCCTCCAAATGCTTGGTTTGTGCCCGAACAGTTAACGTGCCTTTTTTTGAATGGCAACAGTTGGTAGGAGGAGTCAAAAGTTGCTACTCGCAGCTGTTGGTGTCAAGCTAACCAGGCTCTTCTAAGCTACAAGCAGGAGCTAAATAACTTTCAGCAAATCAGCCCCAGACGATGGCCATTTCAACTGTCCCGACAAGTGAGACTGCTGTCTCATAAGTAAAAGTATGAAAAGCATTTGCAAAGTAAATCACAAGAACCACCTTTTCATGAAAAAGAGCTCTCAAAACATTACAACAAACACTGTTAGTGTGGGAAAATGTAATCTGCATTAAAGGATTGAAATATACCTTTTTTGGGTTAGAACTCCTGATGGTGCATTCACTATGGAGTTCATTGTGCTGCACTTGATGGGACAGCAAGACGCAACAGTGGGAGGTGCTGAGTCGCTGAATAGAACTGCTCTCGGCAGACACAACCACAGTTTTGGTTCTGGAAACAGTCTGAAACGGTGCCTTAAAATGTAGAGGGTTATATGGATCATCTGAGTTATTAAATGAATTCCAAAGTCTCAAGTTCTCTTCCTCGTCTGCACTACACTCCGACTCCTCATCCGAGCTGGCACATTCAGACCCTGGGGGGCTTTCCCCCCAGGAAGATTTCTCAGAGTCAGAGGATTCTGAACAGTCACTGCCGCCAGCAGCTGGCTCTTCCTTGATCTTTGGGGCAGTTTCAATTGTTGCTGTAAAGTTCTGTGGGTTGTAAGGATCATGGCTGCTATAGGACATCCACATTTTCAGATCCCCGGAGTCTTCTTGAACTGAAAGGCTGCCCTCACTATCAAACCCATCATCACCCTCCTCCTCATCCCAGTCATTTTCAGAATCAGAACTTTCCCCTTCTTCCTCACTGGACACAGCCCCCAGAATATAGTCAATTAATTTGTTGTTACAAACAGGCCTTACTGGGGCAGGCAGATCTTCCTCAATATCAGAGTCTTCCTCATCGTGATCATTTGCTAAGCTTGTGTGCCAGAAGTCCGACCCAAATGAGAGTTCAGATGTGTCCACCAACCCCATCTGCTGGTTTCCTTCAATGGCCAAGAGTGGACCGTGTGGCTCTGTGCATGTCCCACCCATGCCACGATCTTCTGCAACCAAAAGTGTTTCAGGGTGTGGAAAGAAAACGTTGCTAGTGTAATGGGTTGATGTAGGTAGCCAAGGGAGGGATTCTGGACAGGAGGAAGTTTTACTGGGGTCTTTAAGTTGTGATGAATGGACGGTTGGGTGATCATCACTAGAAAGGGGATCAGAGTACTGATGCAACAACAGCTGCGGCCCTTCACACAAAGAGGGTGCTTCAGTGTACGAGTTCTGACGGGACAGGGCTGTCAGTGGTCCCTCAACAGATGATGGGGTGTCAGGGTCCTCATTGAGCAGGGGGTTCTCCTCCAGGCTGTAATAGCCGTGATCTTGGTCAGGGGTGGGTAGTAGGTCAGCTTTGCTTAACTGCTGCAGGAAATCCAGGCGCTTTGTGCGGATGAGTTGTAACTCTGGCAGCTCCTGCTTTGTGCATTTACCGTTCAACGCCAGCGATCCAGGGCCTTCCGCAGAGGCCTGAACTGTTGACACCATGGGAGGGGATTCGAGGGGTTTTCGACTAGAACATGAGACGTGATCAGACAGAACAGGCTCACACGTCAGCAAAAGTGGCATCTCTGTGCTTGGCTGTACAGGGTCAACCACAATTCTAGGGGGCTGCGGCCATGTAGAGATAGAAAGCTTCTCATGGAAATCTGTAAATGTACTGGCTGGGGTAGCAGGCTCAGCCCTTACTTCCTCATGGGAATCAAACCATTTGCTGACAGATTCTGGGGGCTCTTCCCATTTATTTACATGCTCAAATTGGCCAGTCCTTTTGCTAGCATGCAAGGGGCTTCCTTTCCCCATAGATGAAAGGAATTCGTCCTCCAGGTCCTGCCAGGGGCTGTGCCTGCCGCTCCCCGAGTCCTTGCAGGCCTCTCCCTGGCAATAGGATCCGGGGAAGACCCCCGTGTCTTTACCACATGCCTCATACTCGGCCCAGGACGTCCCCAGCATACAGGACACCAGGCCAAACCCCGGAAAGGCCTGGATCTTCATCGGCCCCTCCTCGGCCCCCATCATCATCTTCAAGTTTTGATGCAAGACCTCTGCGGGCAAAGCATCCAGGAGTCCGGTCGGGATCCCATCCAGGAGGCCCGGGCGGAGCCCCTCCAGTAGATCGGCTGGTATGCCCTTCACCCCCGACTCCCAGAGCAGAGGCTCGGGGCCCAGGTAAAGAGCCTGCGGGTGCAGTGGCCCACCACCCCTCAGTGCCTGCAGCACCTCTTGCCACTCCGCCTCCTCCTCCTCGGCCTGAAGCAGCAGCCGGTCCCTACCTAGCAGAGCCCCCCAGGCCAGGGCAAGCAGCTGCAGCCAGCGGGCCGGGAGTCCGAGCAGCAGGCGGAGGAGGAGGGCAGGCAGAGGGCGGCAGAGACGGGCCAGGGAGCTGAGCCATGTGCCGGGGCGGCGGCCGAGAGAGGAGTGGCGGGTGCCCTCCATACTGTCACCGCTGGGCTGGCGGCTCTTCAGTCGAGCGGCCTGGGAACGCTGACTCGTCGCTGCTGCTGCCCGGCCTGGCGCGGAGGCTTCTCTGGGCTGTGGCTAGCGGGGCGAGAGAGACGAGCACCCTCCATATCAGACGGACTCGATGGCCTCAGCGCCCCGGTACCATGGACACCGTCCGCTCCTCAGGAGGGGGGTCGCTGGGATTGCGACCGCGCGGGGTCGCCCACTCCTCAGAAGGCGCAGGGGGCGCGCGCCTGTCAACCGCTCCAACGGCTGCTGCGCGAGGCACGGTTCCGTCTTCCGATTGGCTGGGAAAGCCTCGAGCTCCGTCGCTTGGGTCCTTCTTCTTTGAAGCGAGCAGCCAGAGAGCGCCGCTGATTGGCCGGTAGGCGCGAGAGCAATCCGTGCCCGTTGCCGAGCGGCCCTGGGTCGCGAGGCAATTGGCGGGGCTTGGTTTCTCCTCAGATCGGGGAGCGCGGGGCCTGCTGCTCACAGCGCGCGCGGCTCCTGAGGCGCTCGGGAGAACAGGAGCAGCGCCCCCCTTCTGCGTCCGACAGCTGCTGAGCCGGTACGGGGAGGAAGATGGCGGCGGCGCCGCGTAGTAAGCTGCCTGGGAAGGGCTTAAAGCCGTGTGGGCGGGCCCGCTCCTCTCAGTGAATGCTCGCCGCTCCGCCCTCCTCCAGCCCTGTCGCTTCGAGCGCTCCCCTGAGACGGTCGTCGGGAGATATTTTTTTTCTACGATCGCCCCTCGCGTTCCTGTCAGCCAAGCTTTGAATTGCCACGCCGCTTTTCTCCCGAGGCTTTTCTTTACACACGGGTCCCCTTTCCTTCCCCATCACACTTTATTTCCCGGCCCCTCCCGCGCCTTTCCTCCGTTGCATCAGCCGTAGCAGGGACTGCGCATGCGCCACTCCTAGCCGTCATTGTGAAACTGCGCTTTTACCTCACGTTCTTTCCCATAGCAGTGACTGACTGACCACAAGCACGCGCCTAAAGTATCCGGAAGCACGCGCAAGACCAGGGCGTTGCTGGGGGTGGGGGCTATAGCCCTGGGTCTTTTGGTTGTAGCCCCGGATAAAAGCTCAGTGGTTACAACCAAAAAGGCTAGCTAGCCCCCAGTCCCGACTGTCCCAAAATTAGCATAGCCCTGGATCTTTTCCTGACCTAGCAACACCCCTGCGTAAAACAATACTCTGGGGGTGGGGTGGCTTGTGTGGTAGGTGAGCATCCCGGGATGGATGTGACCAAAAGACACATATCTGAAGTACTCTGGTAAAATTATAAGAGCACCACAAGTAGTCTGACCTCCCAAGAGTTGATTAGAACCTCTCAGGATGTATGTGGGGAGGTGAATCCAGGGGCGGAGCCAGCCTCCAATTTTTGGGGGGCTGGAGGGAGCTGGGTGGCCGTTTTGAAAGCAGGTAGTGAGTTAAATGTATTTGTACTGCGCACCGTGACCAACAGAGTTGGTCCCCAGGCGCTCTGATGGATCTGCCAATAAGGCGGCGTGATGGGTTAGTAAGGCGAAGAGGGAGTAGGATAGTGAGAGGGGCAGCTTCAGCTCGGTATAAACCGTGTGCTGTGCTTTGGTTCGAGCATCGGGTGATGTCAGTCCTCGTGTGCTGTTGGTGCGGCTTATGTGTTGGTGTGGTGAAGTGCTTGCGGTGCGAGAAGTGGTTGTGTGAGTTTTTGAGTCAGTTAAGTATGCAGAGTTTGCACTTTTTGGTTAGTGGGTTATATGATTTGGAGCCAATCTTCACAGTATGCTTAAGTGCCTTGATTTCACGAGTCCTTCATGGAGAGGCCCTGTTCCCACAGTAGGGTTTGTTTCAGCATACAATGGACAGGTGTGTATACCACACCTAGGTTCGTGCCCCGCCATTTCATGGAGAGGCCTGGACTTCACAATAGACTACGACTCACCATACAGCATGCAAAGGCTATCCCCAGATACGACAATCCTGCATAGTGGGAGAAAGGTCTAGGCTCCACAGTAGATGGGCTTCAGCATATAACGGACAGAGACAGAGGCACATCCAAACTCGGGAGTGCTGCCTAACATCCACTATCCAGTTGAGAATGCGGCGCAGGCCAACATTCACAATCCCATCCAAACACGGCAACTGTCACCATTCACAGTTCCAACTGTGTCGCTTGTGAGTTTCCACAGCTCTGACCAGGTCTTCCGTCTTCACTGTCCTCCTCTCGTTGTGCCGTATGAAATCTCGTGGAATGCGTTACCTAGGCTCTGTATTTGATTGCTTGTTGGTAACCAGGATCGGTTTCTACATTCATTGTTGTTTTAGCGGTGTGTGCGTGTTCTTGTGGGTCGTCTTTGGTTACGCATTGAAGAGCCAGGATTTGAGCAATTTCCTGAATAGTAGGTGGTTTCTTGTGTTATGTATGTCCTTTGGTAGGTCATTCCAAGTTTTTCTGTGCCTGGTGAAAGAAAGAGGATCCTCTGAGTTTTCTTCTGTTGTAGGGTTTCAGTTCCAGGTGGATGTCGTTGCTTGATCTGAGCGTTCTTGTTGGCTGATGTTGGTGTAATTTATCCCTAAGGATTTCGGCGCCTTGGTTGTGTATTGCTCTTTGTGTGATGCACATTGATTTGAATTTTATTTGTTGTTTTATTGGTAGCCAGTGTAGTATTTTTAGTCCGGGTGTGATGTGTTCTCTTTGGGGTAGTTTGAGAAGGAGTCTGGCTGCCATATTTTGTATGCGTTGTAGTTTTTTTTAGTAGTTGTTCCTGCATACCCAGGTATAGGCTATTGGCATACTCTACTCTGGACACGACGAGAGCTATGATAGTGTTTTGTTGGTGAACGATAGGAATGGTATGATTCTTTTTGCTGCTTGCAGGAGAATCATTTCTTGAGTAGAGCGTTTACTTGTGGCTCTAGGGTGAGCGTGTTGTCCATCAGGACCCGCAGGTTTTTCACAATCAACGATGGTACTGGGGTCGTACCAAGTTCTTTTGGCCAAGGGATGTAGTCATCGGCTCCTCAGTTTTTTATGATGATCATTATCTCTGTTTTGCCTGGGTTAATTTTGAGGTGGTTCAAGTTCATCCAGTTGAATATATCACAAAGGCAGTTCTCTTGTGTTCTGTTCTGTTCACACAAGTCTTGAATTTTGAAGATTATTTGTGCGTCATTGTCGACATAGTTGTAACAGGTGAGGCCAGGTCTTGATGATTTTGATTAATAGGTATAGGTAGATGATGAATAGGAGCGGGGAGAAAGATAATCCTTCTGGTACTCTGCATGTGGAGTCTCTTGGGTTGGACTTGAAAGGTTTCATCCATACAGTTTCTGTTCTGTTTGTTAGGAAGGATTTGATCCATAGTAGGGCAGTGTCTGTTATTCCCATTCCTTCTAATCTCGTTATGATGTCGTGGTTGACTGTCGAATGCTGCTGATGGGTCTAGAAGTATCAAGGCAATATTGTTGTCCGAGTCTGCGTTTGTGTTTAGGTCGTCCCATATAGAGAGGAGAGCTGATTCCGTTCCTCTCTTTGGCCTGAAGCCAACTTGTGCCTGGTCTAGCAGGCAGTGCTTTTCTACGAATTCTTGGGTTGTTTTGTAAATGTAAGTTTCTAGCAGTTTGGCTATGTACGGGATATTGGAGATGGGTCTGTAGTGGGATAAGTCCTCTATGTTTCCTGCTGTCTTTGAGTAGCGGCCTGATGTGCGCCGATTTGAAGGCCAGTGGTACTTCACCTGTTGCGATTGAAAGCTTTAGGAGATTCCTATGGTATTCCATAGGGGTTCCTTGTATGAGAATAGATTTGTATATGTCCGGGGGGCAGGGGTCTTCGGGAGAGCCTGATTTGTTTCTTTGATTTACTAGTTTGACGAAAGTCGCGACTGATATTTCTGGAAAGCTTCGTAGTTTGTTCGGATGTTCCTCGTGAGGATAGGTGGGGTCTGTAGTGGGGCATGTGGTCTGTTTTGTATTGTTTGTTGGATGGTAATGATTTTATTTGTGAAATGGTCTCCTAGGTCATTGCATAGTTTCATTGATGGAATTGGCGTGTTGTTGCATCCAGGTTGTTTTTTTATTTCATTTGTGATTTTGAAGAGTTGGGGCCATTAAACCCACTGCATTGTCGGATCCACTCCGTTCCTCGGAGCCAAGGAGGCTGACTAGCTGTTTCACCTTCCTTTGTCACATTAGATGCATTTTTCACCCCAATCCAGAGGCGGTTAGTTTCCAGAAGATGCAAATCGTTGGAGGCGTGGCCATCCAAACAATGAGTCTAGCAGTTAAGCCTTTACTTTAGGGTTGGCTGTTGGTGATGGCATGCCAAGATGCCACCTTCACCCACTCTATTGCATACCACTAAACATTAAAAGGGAGTACAAGCTTGGCTGCTTTAGAAGGATATCATGTTGAGTTCAAGATGACATTTGGTTTGCCAAGAGGGTGAAAATGCGCACCTAGGAGTGCAACAACATGAGAATTGAAAAGTATCCATACGCTGCAGGATGATTGAAGAGGGGTTGAAGCCAGCTCATCAAACCAATTGTCTCAGATTGTTTCATTGCAGGTGGATGGGAGGGAGCATGTGTTTTTAATTTAAAAGATTAAAAGACTTTACCCCTACAAGTCTCTCAGATCTCCGTCTTATTAAGTCTCTTGGTTCTCCCTCCAGTCCATTTGTCTCTTCACTCACTTTTTGTTTCATTCAGTTTCTTGGATCATCCCATCCTCACATTCACTTTCTCACCCTCTTACATTTTGTTTCTCTTTCACTCCCTTTTGTTATTTCTCTTCTCTCCCTCCCAATCTGTCTTCTTTCTTCTCCTTTTTGTCTGCTCTATTTTCACCTCCTGTATTGTATTTTGTCTCCATTACTACCCTTCTCCAGAGCACTGCAGTTGCCCATGCCATCCATGAGTTGGTGATCCAGCCCTGCTGTTTCCTTCCCAGCAAGACAAAGTCCCAGTACGAAAAGAAGAAAGCATAGACTGGATGACCAAGTTATATACCACGTGGGAAAACTGTATAGGTCTGGGTGTGTTTCTCCCTTCCCCTCTCCCTCTCTATCAGTATTTATCTATACCTCTTTCTCTCCCTCTTTCCCTTCCCCTGTATGTGTCCCTCTCTCTCACCTTCACTTATTCAATCTCATGCTTCTCACTCATTGGCGTATCCATGTTTTTAAAAGAGTCCCGCATCATTTCAAGATTTGAGCTCTGGTACCAGGGCGTGTGAGAAACCGGTGGATAAGGTGAGGCGGCATAGATTTGATAAGCAAAACGATAAATTCAGTTGTGGTGAACTCTGCCATGAGTTTGTAAGTATACATTGGGAAGCAGTGCCTTGATTCCAACATATTGTGAACCAGTTGTAGTCTCTGTCGCCATTTTAGTGTAAAGGTGAGGGAGCCAGTTGGGGATCGGACCAGCCATAGCCAAGTGGCTCACTTAGCCACTTGGTCCCCAACCCTGCAAAAACACATCTGGCGTAATCCCTAGTAAGCCCTCCTTTTAAAAAAAATCAATGCAGATGCATGTTAGGCAATATTGTGTGCAGTACCCTTTGGGAGACTACAGCAACCATGTCCTCCTGGCAATAGGAACCCAACCTTTGGTATAAATCCGTACTACACAGGTTGGTAGCGTGGCTGAGCGGCCAGGCTTATCTCAAGAGGGGCCATTGTGAGCAGTAGGGTTTTTACACAGTGACAAATACACTCTTGCACTCAAGGATTCTTGATTAAACAATTATTAATTTATTTAACAGTCAGTTCAATAAGTCTTCTTCAGAAGGGAGCAATATATAAGTAACACAAAAATACACTTCAAAATACACTCTTAGTTTCTCTAAATCAGCAAGTACCCATTTGAGATGGCACACAGATGTTTCCTACACCCTGAGGTGACATAAATAACTAGTACACTGTGGACATTAATATATCACTGGTACATTTAGAGCAATACTGAGTTGGTGTCAAAGCAAAGGGTTTGGGAATAAAATAAAGGTTAAACAAATATTCGGAAGCAGGTACGTACTTTTTTAACCTCCAATGCAAAGTAAATTAAACATTTCCTGGAGGAAAGGCAAAACACAAAGTCAGAGGTAAGAAGAGTCTTTCAGGGATCAAGGCTAGCCAATGTTAATTGAGCAAAAGTCTAGGTGAGCTGAAGCACTTCTTGCAGGTAAGTAAAAGTCTTGCACAATGTGTTAGAAGTCTTTGTAGAAAAAATAGAATCACTGTAGGGCCATAAACTGGGAGGCTTGTGAGGGGCAAAGCTGCAAGCAACTCTGCAAAGCAACCAAGACAAGTCTCAACTGAGAACAAGTAAGGCTACACAATCAAGAGGTAAGTCCCCTTAGTTTCACAGTACCTCTGGGTAGAAGAAATGGCTCCAGCTGGCTTCTATTCCTGTGTAGATTTTGTTGTTCCTGGGCCTCAGTCGTGGGGACAAGAGGGAGGACGTCTAGGGACTCCTGCGCTACAAATTGAAGGTCAGCGTCAGCAATGGGCAAACTTCAATTCAGCAGTACTTCACGGTTTCAGCTCCTCACTTCTATAGCAAATAGCACCACTGCGGTCTCTTGGATACCACTCTAGACTTTCCTTGCATATGGGGTCCAGCACTCTTTTGAGGTGGCTCAGGCTTGGTCAGTCCTGCTTCCTGGTAGTCTGGCGGATCTTCCTGGAGCTCGGGTCTGACTTAAAGACACTCGATTCTGGTGTTCCTCTCCCTGGCACTTCGGTTCCTGCAGCAGCAATGAAAGTACAGCCAGCTGCGAGAGGATTTCCAGATGAACTTGTCTTGGGGTTGATTGGTCCCACCAACCCAAGGGGAGAAGTCGTCCTTTGCAGGTCTTCTCTAGTCGAGGCAAATTTGGAGCTTCAGCACAACAGCAGGGCTTCACCGGTCCAGGAGTTGCATCAGGTGTCTCTTCCAAATTCGACTCTTCCTTCCAAGCAAAAAGCCTTGCCTTTTATGTAGGTTTCTCCCATTAATTTGCAGCCTAGCTGTCAATCACACAGCAGGGTGGCTGTCCTTCGAGGACAGCCCTCCAGCCAATCACCCTTGGGTGCATTCCTGTAACCAAGGAGACTAAGAACAGGGAGTTTTGGGCATCTCCCTCACTTTCTGCCCCTGCCAGACAAGCTGGAGCCAGAGGTGGCCTTCACTCCTGAATCTTGCCAAAGACAAAACTAACAAAGGGACCAAACCTGGTTTAGCGCACAGAGTAAATCTCAAGAAGGACCTTTCCAACAAGAAATGGCGAACAAAGAAGACCACAGCCATTTTGACTAAATGGGCACCCATGGGTGTCTTAATGTGGCTGCAATTGCAGCCCGCAGTAAAAACGCACAATGGTAGTAAAAAGTAAACCGCTGCCACCAGCCATTAATTGTAGAAAGGGTAAAATAAAAATGTTACATGAGAAACTAGACAAAGGGGATACTAAGTAACCCCTCCAGCACCCTATGGTAAGATGGTGTGTGCTGGATCTAGAAAGTTACAAAATGTAAGTAAAGTGAAGGTATTTAAACCTTTGGGAAATCTAAGAGACTTCCCTGGGCCACTGCACTGAAGGTGCGGTGTGTCACAATGTAAAGATGATGCCTATGGAGTTTGTCAGACTCCAGAGTCAAAAGAAACACAGGATCCAAATCACAGAAAAATACATGAGCGAGTGGGGGAAAGGTCTCACTCTCTCCAGGTTAGAAATTAAAAGTCCTAAAGTCCAGCAAAAAGAGCTGGGGGTCTCTAAGGTAGAAGGGAATTAGCAAATTTCTGAGAATTCTCCCTAACAATGCACAAGGGCTTCTCCATCTTGGTCTGCCCCTCGGAAAGAAAAGAAAGAAAGGCACCTAACTATAACTGTTGGTCCACCCCCTCCCCCTCAGCCTTCCACCACACGCAAACATTAAGAGTCGACCTCGCAGCCCTCTGCCGCAGTCTTAGAGAAAAGCTGATCGGTCCACTCAACGCTACCTTTCACATTCTGGAACCCTTCCTCACATGATTCCCCTACCCATTGCAGCTACCGGTTCTACCATTGCACTATTCCTGTAATGCTCTGGGTGTGTCCCCTATGTACAGTGCTCTGGTGCTTCTCAGCTAGAGATGCAGTTTGTAAATCAATGCATAGATACATACAAGGGTGCAGCCGATGACATCCACCTGATGCTCTGGACACTTAATAGATCATTTTAGCAACCATTCAAGATAAAAGCCCCTAATAAATGGCAATTTTGATGCATGCCTAGTAATTATTACTACAGAAGGTACTTGATGTGGTCATTTTTTTTGTTGTATAATCTAACCTCCATTTTCAAACTGTTATCTTCATTTTTATGATCTCTGCAAGCTTGACCCAAAAATGTGTTTGTGGAACTTGTCACTTTGTTCACATAATGTTAATGTTAAAGGATATTTGTACCGCACACTATCACCACTGGAGTCGTCCCCTGGCGCTCTGGCGGCTCTGAAAAAGGGAGGGGTGGGAGGTGAGTTAGTGGGAACAGGCTGGAAAAGTGCAAGAGAGCAGTGATGTGCTGTTGGCACCCCCCCCTGGATGTCCGTTGGCTGTGCTTTGGGTGTTTTACGGTCGGTAGCCGCTGTGTGGGTCTATGTGTGGTTTGTTTTGTTGTTGCAGTGTAGTGAAGTTTAGTGCGGATTGTTGTGTTGTAGGCTTGTGGTTGTGTTTGTTTAGAGTGTGAGAGGTGTATGCAGAGGGGGGAATTTGTTAGTGGATTGGTTAATTGATCTTGCTGTCTGGAAGCGAGGCGCCAAACTTCTGTATCCTCCTCAGGTGGGGTTGCGTGGGCATCTCTGCATCTCCGTCCAGATCTGGTGTTATTCGACACCCGCAGTCCTTTTCCCACCTGGCATCCACTCAGGTTCATCACCTTGCCCAAGTTGGGCACCGGCCACCTACGTGGCACCTGTTCTTATGTGGGGCAGGCAGGTGTTTGTGCATCCCTTCAGATCTGGCCCAGGGAGCGTTCCCAATCTAGTGGGTGAGCTGCATCGGTCAGCCAGGGTTGCTCCCTCTTTATGGTGCGGCTATTCAGCATTCATCATCTTAATCAGTTGCTCATGCAGGCTACTGCTCCCCACACTTTTGCGACGTGGCAAATGCCAACGCTTGGAATTATGGCAGGGTGCCATCTGCCATCATTCTCAACTCCCTTTCAGTCAGTGGTCCTGCCAATGTCCACAACTTAGTCATCCTTTTCTTTACATTTCTCGTTTGGTAGTTTTGTTTTTTCAGTTTGAGTCTGTGATGTTGAAGAGCCAGGTTTTTAGTGATTTTCTGAATTGTAGGTGGTCTTTGGTGTTTCTTATTTCTTTCAGGATGTTGTTCCAGGTTTTTGTGGCTAAGTGGGAGAAGGAGGCACCCCCAAGTTTTTTCTTAAGGTATGGTTTTTGTTCCAGACAGATTTAGTTGCTTGATCTGAGGAGTCTCGTTGGCTTCTAGATTAATTTCTTTTGTAGGAATCCAGCTCCTTGTCCGCTAATTGCCCTGTGTGTTATTCACATTGTTTTGAAGGTGATGTAATGTTTGACTGGGAGCCAATGCAGTGTTTTTAGGGCTGCAGAGATGTGGTCTCTTCTGGATAGTTTGAGGAGCAGTTTTTCTGCTGTGTTTTGGATCTGCTGTAGTTTCTTCAGGAGGTATTCTGGTATCCCGAGATAGAGGCTGTTTGCATAGTCGATTCTTGACATGATGAGGGCGACGATTGTGAGTGTTTTGTGGGTGAAGGAGAGGTAAGTTAAGATTCTTCTTGCCGTGTGAAGGAGGAAGAAGCATTTCTTGATTATTGCATTTATTTGTGGTTCTAAGGTTAGGGTGTTGTCCATCAGGACGCCCAGATTTTTTACTAATCTGCATGCTAGTGTCAAACACTGACTATACGCTGGTGACCTTATCACAGTTTAATTTCTCACCTCCCAATTCAACTTCATTTGTCACACAGTCTGCACTTAGTTCAAACCCATGGCAAGGCCCATAGCCCTCCGTATACGTCAGTGGGTTCTCACCCGATTAAAACAAAAACACTGTATTACACCTTCCCAGGAGTCTCAGTAGGTTGAGAGGTATGTACATTTTTTGTGGGGCTTGAAAGTACAGTTTCAAAACAAGAAAACAGTTTTTAGTCTTTCTGTAAAAGCATTTGTATTCTTCTCTTCTGGAAGGGGACTTAAACTTTAACATCGTTCTACAAGAAATTATGTGTATATTAACTTTGTTTATTTTGTGATCTGTGCACTTTTCAAGTCATAGGGCCTCATTACAACTCAGGCGTTAAGGGTTAACGCCACCGTTAACCCTTAACGCCTGATTCCCACCTTAACGCCTGCTTTTTGCAGGCGTTAAGTTCCATGGTGCTAAGGCACCTTGGTGCTAATTACGGCACCGTAATTTACGGTGCCGTAATTAGCGCCTTCCCCACTCCCATTATGCCCTATGGGGCAAAAATGGGAATGGGGAAGGGAAAATGGGAAATGGGGATTTACCGCCCCACTCACCTTGGAATGGGGCGGTAAATCCGCCATCCACCATGGTGTAAACGGAGTTTACACCATGGTGGTAAAGTTGGTGCACTTAGCACCAAGGTTGTAATGAGGCCCATAGCCTTAAAGCAGAGTATTATTTTATCCTGTGGAAGCCAAACGTGAAGCCATATCTATATCAATTAGAGCTGAGAAGATATGTGATGAACTGCAATCTGTCCTCAAATCCTGGCTTTGCCACTTAATTAAATGTGTGATCATGGGCAAATCATTACCTGGCAAAATTGGAGTTCTAAAAGAAAAGCCTTTTATTTCACAGTGGCCACTATTCAAGTACAGCCGTATCAGGCTTTTAATGGTCTATACTAGCGTTGCTCTTTATAAAATGACAATAGTCACCATTTATATACGCAAACGTTGTTTGTCTCCTGGGGCTTCATTGTACATTTTTGACATTTCATAAGGCTATGTAGTATAAAAGACTGAGTTTACTCCCACTGATGCCATTTGGTAATGCCACTTATAGCACTGTCAGTGCATTTGCAAATTATTTGGCTTGCACATATTATGCTTAACATGTCTATGTGCAGAAATCCTAGAACCTGCTCTAATTTCCACCTTTTCTCTGATAAAACAAAAGGCGGCCAACACAAGTGGGGAGGCAGGTACAGGGTTTGTGTTCTGGCTTATATGTATACACTTAAAGGCACCGTCTAAATGAATGGGAGTGATTGAAACTTGCATGCAGCTTGATGATGTAATAAAAAAGTACAGCACAGAAAATAATGGGACAGACAAGTAGTTATTCAGCATAATTGTTTGTTTTTTCTGGAAAAGCTGGCAGTTTAATTGGGAATGTGGGAGCTCTGTGACATTTTGCTATTCAACTGCTAAACTTCTCATTTCAACTCTGATTGGCCAAACTCTGCACAATTGTTGCTGTCTGCCTTTGGCTGTTTACTGCATGACAACCATAAAGACATTGTAAGGCTGCCAGTCCAGCCCCTAGTGTGCCTGAAACACCCAACACATATTCTTACCTTTTTTGAGGTGCTCAGGAAGCTTCACGTCCTGCATTTCAAACTCTCTATTAGGGCCGAGCTGCAATATTTAGTTTTGTTGCCATGGCCACACCGATTGATAGGACTAGGTGAGAATGGTCCTGTGGACCACACCGTTTGATGACCACTGTAGGGGGGTCTATCTATATTGCATGGGAAGGCCACACCAATTGATAGGACTAGGTGAGAATGGTCCTGTGGACCAAACCGTTTGATGACCACTGTTGGGGGTCTATCTATATTGCATGGGAAGGCTTTTGTACTATCTGCCACTGTCTTCTGCTGCTGTCATGAGTTGAGAAAATGGACAGGCCCTTGCCAGCTGAGTCATAGTGTGGATATCATACAAGAGTGATCCCTTCTGCCTCAGAGTGGGAGGGTTCAGCCCTCCCAAGCCCATGCCTGGCGCCACCCCTGGGTGTATTCCCCAAAGTTGGAATCTGAAGCACTAGTGTGGGGTAGAGGACACATGTAATATTTATTACTCGTTTCTGGGTATCCTGCTTGCGCAGGCGGCAGGCCCTTTATGTAAGCATGGTGCATATAGGGCAGTGCCTCGATCAATTTTACAGGATGTGACAGGGTCATTCTGAGGTGACACATCTCTCCCAACATTTTGTGACAAAATTACTACTGCTTTGCCAGAGTACAGGGCAAAGTAGTGCCTAAAACTTTTACTCAGCACCACACGAATAGTAAGCCAGCAGTTATAGCAACCAAATAGATGCATCATGGAAGGCATACCTCCTTTACCTCTTGTAGTAATGTGCGCAGAGGGAAGGCCATACTCTTCAGTAGGGTTATGAGCTAGCAAAAAAGCATTCAAACATCAATAGCACACAGGACAAAAATAAAAGAATGTCCATCCAAGATTCTATTAAAAAAGGAGACTTTAATTAATCTACCAATATACACAACTAATCGAAAACACTATAACCCACAGTGAAGACAGACTAAGCACACTAAGATCAAAAATACACTCTGGGCCTGAAGACAGGCAATCTTTTCAGCAGGAATCTTCAAGTTCAACCAACAGGTCTTCAAAAATTAACAGATGGATCTTAAATACGACACTGGTCCTTTAAGGCAGGCCAGGGGAACGGGACAACTACAAATACATTTTAGGCTCCTTCTGGAGGCTTGGCATCACTCGGACAAGCTTCTAGGAAATTTACATTGGGTCGAATCGGTGGTTACCAATGGATTGAGTAGAGCAAGACTGTAGAATCAGCTTAAGACTGTACAGAAAGTATATGTTTGGCTTATCAAACGATATTGTATCATTGTTTAGTCACCTTAAATAAGCAGGAGTAAAGGGATGCTTGTCTCACACCCAAACAGTTGAGATGATCTCTCAAGGACAGAAACCGTCAGCAGTTTCCTTTGATAAACCCTTAGATAAAATATTCTGTGCCATCCCCATTGCAATTCCCATCTGTCTTGCTGCATTTAGAATGCACAGCAGCTGAGTAAGCATGGAGGACCAAAGTTGGTGTAGCCTTAATTCCATTAACAGATTTGGTTGGTCCAAGACGTGGCACTCTGAATATTTAGGTACAATCTGGGTGGAAGTTTGAGTAACCTGATGAGGGAAGAAGTTAAGAATTTGATACAGCCACTGCCTTCTGCTCAACCAGTAGACCATATACTTGTGGACACAAGTTCTCAGACTTCTGTTTTTATAAATTCTCACAATTAGATTTTTAATGTGACAATCTATATTTACAAATTCTGAACAAGGGCTCCTGGAAAACAACCCTATTCTGCCCAGGAGGGCTTCATGGTTAACAAAAATACAAGTGAACTGGTCGGAGTGACAAGCACACCCCCTTACTATTCAGGGGTCATATCACATAAACAAGTACAAGTGGAGCGAGTATACAAAATGTAAATCGGTACAAAACAGTGAAAGAACATTTGTGACACTGGTTTAGAAAAAGTTTGTCGAACAAATGTTCTTTCACTGTTTTGTACCAATATACATTTTGTATACTCGCTCCACTTGTTCATGTGATATGACCCCTGTCCGTCCTTTGATATATCGACATTAGTAACTGTATTATGTTATTTGTGTAGATGTATGTGCAAAAAGATTAACTTGCTTTTTTGTGTGTGTTTTTGTGCAAATTGATATTGCTTTACCTTGTAACTTACGATGTTCAGCACTATACCTAAAACAATCAGCAATTACGTGCTAGTAATTACAGAAATAAGTATGTCAAACATTTAGGTGTGGTACTCGATTTTTTATGGTGAATTGTGAATGAATAGTAAGGGGGCGTGCTTGTCACTCCGACCCGTTCACAAGCTATATTTACAATACATTTACTTTTCTGGAAGAGTCTTCCAAATCACTTAATATGCGTTTCAATTGAGCAAATGTGTTGTCTTACTTTTACATTTTTCATCAACAAACACCAGTTTCGTATTGGTTGCAGCCATAACTGCTTTGCGATCCCTTGATTTCTTAAAAATGATATCTATGAACGGGTCTGGCAGAGACTTAGTAGTTAGCGGCTTGTCGCTCTTGGCTGTTTTTAAGGCAACACCCTCAGTGCAATAATACATGTACTAACATTTAACTTTCTTGATTGCCCATTTTAATAGAAGGACCTTCAGAGGTAGTGGCCCAATGTTTGTTCTGTTCTTTCGTTTTTTAAACCATTGAGGTACAGAAGAATATATACTTGACTTGACAGAATTAAGGTTTACTAATTGTAATTAGCACACATGAAAGTCATTATTGCTCTCCCCTTGGGTATTCCTATCGGATATAGAATGTTAATATTACTGGTATTAAATGCGAAGTGCGGCAGTCGAGTGCAGTTTTCCGTTGTGTTAATCATGTCTCTCTTCAGTGGATACTTTTTTAGAGGCAGGCTCTTACCAACACTGCTTAAAAAACGGCCCGTGGCGCGGAGTGCGGCAGTTGAGTGTGGTTTGCCATGGTGCTAATCAAGTCTCCCTTCAGTGGATACATTTTTGGAGGCAGACTCTTACCTACACTGCTTAAAAAATGGTCCATCTGCGCCGAGTGCAGCAATTGAGTGTGGTTCGCCGCTGGGAGCCAAGGGCTAAGGTGACTGGTTTCCTATTACTTCCTTCCCCCTCTGGAACTTGATCTCCGCTTAATGTGCCAGCCTAAATGCCCGACCTATTGACATACATTGAGCAGCGACCGTGGGCTGGTCTGGGCTTTGAGCTGCTTAGCTAAGAAATATCTGCTGTGTCACTTTTTGTATCCCAAGCAGCGACTGTAGGCTGGACTGGCCTTTGAGCTGCTTAGCTGAGAAATATCTGCTGTCATTTTGTGTATCCCAAGCAGCGACTGCGGACTGGACTGGCCTTTGAGCTGCCAGATATATTTTTGTTTGCAAACTTTCCTCAGTGTGTCTTACTCATAACATTTACAACATAAGTGGGGCATTTGGGGGACGATTTGAGAGCCCCGGAAATGGAAGAGATCATGTGGTGTGACAAGTGTCCAGTCAACCATTAAGAGTCCATCTTCAAGCCTGTGCTCACTGTAGAGCACTAATCTCTGAGGGAAATCTCATCAAAGGCAATCAAGTCCCCTCGTCTTCGGGGTTAAATGGAAGGGTGGATAATGAAAATGGAGTAATGACTGTCTCCATACCAAACCATTTAGCCTTGGCAGATTTCTTAGTCACAAATATAGAATACACTCTCATGGCCACCACCCTAAAAAAGACCATATCGGACTTCTTCCCAGTAAGGAAGATCCGCAGCCTGAATGATGTCGATCAGATCGAAATCAGCGAGTTTCCTCATCCAACGGAGGAAGGTGATAAAGCTCATCTATTTACTCCCAAGGCATGGGACAGAGGGGAGGCAGGTCAAGTGGATCTCCATATCTCTCCTGATACATCGTTTGAGCTAAATCCTATTCCAATTTCGAAGGATGAACTCAATAGAGAGGAACCAAAACACAAAAGAAATCCAGGAAAGGGAGAGACGTCTGAGTAACGAACCAAAGGTCCCCAGGAGGATTAACGTCAATGGGGATACTATCCCTACACTGTTTGCTTTGAACTTTATACTAACTTCCCTGGGGAAGGTTTTTGAATCACCGAGAGGTGAAGTACAACAGCTTACAGGTATTCTTGTGGAATTAACAAAAGGCATGGAGGAAACTGAAAGCAATTTAGTGGGCTTAAAATCTGCAATAAACTCTTGAGGACGCCCTGGTACAGATCAAATTGGACTCAAAACAACAATCGAAAATATTGACAACTTTGCAGGGTAACTGGGAGGGTGTGAATGGCGAACTAAGATCTCTGAATGAGATGATGAAAGAGATGAAACAGGAGTCTCACTGCCAACACTCGACCCACTGTAGACATGGAATGGACAAAGTTACTGAAGAGGAAATGGTTCACTACCTGAAAGATACGCCCCTGCCGGTGGCAACCATGGAGGAATTTGTGCAACTGGCACAGTTATCAGAGGAAGATTATCAAAAGAATCTAAAAATCCAGACCACAGTGTACAGGGGAAAATAATCCAGAGAAGAAATCAACAGTCAGTTTCCAAGCCGAATGGGAAAACAAGGAAGACGTGGAAAAGACAGCAGATTCAAGTGCTGGTGGAACGGGCTGGAACACAGTCACAAGAAAGAGAAAGAAAGGGAAATGAACCCCTCATTGGTAGAAAACAAGGAACGTGAATCCTGTAACACTTGAAAGTAAAGTGAATGTGAAGTCAAGAGGGGTCCGAGCCCGACCGAGGGAGATCTAGGGATGAAGCTATCACCCAAAAGTTAATTGAGAAAAGAACTGCCATTTAAATTGTAAAAAGAGATATACGAGAAGGGTCAGCGCTAGGAAGAGGGGGACCCAGGGGTGAAGCCGGCACCATACGTGAAACCGTGGTAAACAATTGAGAAGGGTCAGCGCCCCGAAGAGGGGGACCCAGAGGGGAGCCCAGCTAACATAGGAAAAAACTGAACTTTGTTTGTTAAAGGAACTCTTTTGTGTGAACTGTATTTTGGAACCTGAGAGGCCCTTGAAAGCGAGAAAACATAGCTATCCAGGGTCTTGATATCATTAAAGAACTTTCTAGGGATTTGAACCCAGAAGAGGGGAATCCCGGGGGGAAAGTCGTCACCCAACGCCCATGGATAAGAGACTGTTTATTTTTGTTGTTAATTGAGTATGTTAGGTTCTCGAAGGCAAGAGACTTTCATAGAAAACAAGACTGGACCATCGACGGTCCTGAGAGCTGCCATCAGAACTATCGTCTTGCCCTGGTGAAGTCAGAGACTGTGCTGTGCTCCAAGCTCCCATTTTACCCCGTGTCCAAAACGTGGGCAAGGGAGACCCAGCCTACCGCAACCTGACATATTATTTGAGAACACTTCTTTCTTTTCTTGAGAACTATCCCACTCCCCATTCTGTATTAGTTGTGAGGTCTGGCAATAGGTTTCTTAGCATAGGGCCTTTTTATGTTGACACAATGCCACCAGGACTGCCTTATTTTTCATTTGATGTTCGACGCTTGCTCCCATCTTAAATATAGGTTTAGATAAAGCAAACACCCAATGCTGAAGATAGTCGACTTCTCGAAGGAGTTTGTGTTACAGACGGACGCCTCCCTTACGGGGTTAGGGGCCGTCCTGTCCCAAATTTGCAACGGACTAGAAGACCCCATACTATTCACCAGTCGCAAGTTATACCCACGTGAGAAAAACAAATGTGTGGTGGAACTGGAGGCCCTAGCCATCAAGTGGGCCATTATCCATCACAGGTACTATCTATTAGGGAGGAAGTTAACTATGGTTACCGACCACTCACCCTTAGTATGGATTAGCCAACGCAAAGAGTCCAACCCTCAGGTCATGCAATAGTTTCTAGACCTACAGCCCAATTGTTTCACAGTGGAGCATCGGAAAGGAAAAGACCAGGGAAACATGGATTTTCTTGCCGGGTTCCCCTGTGAAACAAATGTGGCTATATCACATGGAGGACGGGTATGTGAGAAACCTGAAGGTGTCTCCCTAGCTAGTCTCCCGGGATCTGTTCCCAAGGCGGCTAGGAGATGGCCATCGCTATTGGATCCAGTTCCTGGGGGTGTACCAGTGAGGGAGGATCACCTGGATGGGGGATCCTCGTGGAGTGGGACACTGACGGGTGAGACACAGTACCCCCCTTCCTGTTACACCTTTTTCCCATCCTCTCACGGAGGACATTTCAAACACCTTTCTAACTCTAACACTTTCGCACAACACAAAGGACAATGGACTAACACCAGAGCTGTTTACCTGACATGTCCCAATACAAGGGTCAGGCAATTGATCAGAATCACACACACCTGATGGCCCTTTCCCTTCCCCACACGGATAAAAGGTGGAGCCAGAGAGCACAGTAAGAGTAAGGCGAGTACAGCGGACAGCACGACGAGACAACTACCATGCGGCAGTTCAACAGAAGGAGGAAGGCGGCAGGAATAGAGAGGGTGGCGAGGAGAGAAGTGACCTTGCCCTTTCCTTCCCAGGCCCGCTGAACCTTCATGGTGAAAGAGCTCCTAAAACCGCGAACAGTAGCAGCACTGTCCTGCAGCAGAGGTCGACGGTACACAGGGCAAGCCTATGCCGATAAGCAGGAGTGAGGGAAGCTCCTGCGCCCGTGGTACCGGCCTTGATTCCAGAGATGCCAACAGACAAGCGTTTCAGCACTGCCGGTGAGTCGAAGGGAGAACCGATAAGAACAGGGCTGTGGTGAGTCAGAATCGCAAAGTGGCAAGTTTTGAATCAAAGCTGTTTAATTTTGAATGACCTGTAAAAGGTGTGAAGGGGAGACCTGCTGCAGAGGGAAACCGGCACCACGTGGGTGCTAACTGAAGAGACTCTCGTCGAGCCCCATATGAGAGAAACTATAGATACAAGAAGGCCATAGGAGGGTCGGCGAAATAGGTGAAAGTGGTCATACAGAGGGTCAAGCAAGATTTCTGTACAATCGAAAGACTTTGATCTACAAGCAGTGTGAGAGAAAGGGAAGTGAATTCCACAGTGAGAGTAAACATTGAGAAACCAAGGGAATTGAATACCGCTAAAGTCGAGGGATCCTAGCCCGAACGAGGGAGATCCAGGGTTGAAGCCACATCCAAGAACTAAAGTCAAGAGGGGTCAGCAGCCAGAAGAGGGGAACCCAGGGGTGAAAACCATCACCCTATGTGAAACTGTGATAAACAATTGAGAAGGGGTCAACGCCCAGAAGAGGGGGATGCAGGGGTGAACTCGTCACCCAATGAACAAACTTTCATTTGGTTAAAGGAACTTTTATTTTTTTTATTTGAACATGTCAGGCCCCGAAGGCAAGAGACTTTCGAAGGAGAAGTGCAACTTGGCCATCACGGTCCTGAGAACTGCCATTGGAACTGTAGTCTCGTGCTGGTGAAGTCCGAGAATGTACTTTGCTCCAAGCTCCCATATTACCCTGTGTCCAAAATGTGGACAAGGGAGACCCAGGTTGCCGCATCCTGACACATTATTTGAAAACACTTCTTTCTTTCTTGAGAACTATCCCACACCCGTTTCTTTATTAGTTGTGAGGTTTGGCAATAGGTTTCTTAGTATAGGCTCTTTTATTTTGACAAAACGCCACTAGGGCTGCCTCATTTTTCATTTGATGGTCAACGCTTTCTCCCATCTTAGATTTAGGTTTAGATTAGGCATTTTTCCAACCTGCACCCAGCATTCATTGTTTAATAAACACCCTTGAACTGTGATCACTTGTGTCTGTCTTACTTGTTGTCACCATGAGTTCCTCACACTGTGCACTGCTAGGAAGCGAAACCTGGCAAAACTTTGGACATCAGAGTCTTGAGACCTGAGTTCCCTCCAAGAGCCAAGACCAAAGACAAGATTAAAGGTATGAGGCTGTGTCTGTCTTACTTATGGGCCTGTGCGCTGCTCCCACCCCCCTGTGTATTTTGTGGGTTGGTGAGCTCAGCAGTAGCTCTGCTTACCTTTTTCCATACAGAACCACGGGGGGTATAGTGTGGTCATTGACATTACAATTGCTTAAACAACAATTGCCAGCACTCACCCAGGCCAGCAGGTCTCTGACCCTTTGTCCCGAGTTGCGGCAGTGAATGCACCCTACACCCCGCCGCAGGAACAAGGCATAAAGTAGTGCTCCTGGATGCTTGATTGACTGACTGGCTACAAGGCTGTGTTAGTGGGCCGAACATTGTTAAATGCATCAATGAGTTTGATTGAGGGACATTGGTGTGTGGAGTAGTTGTGGCTTTTGCCGGATGGTTGTGGATTGTTTGGATTTTGCCTGCACTCAGTAGAAGACTGGCAAAAATATTGGCAACCTCTACATAGCCTGAATAGACTTGATTGACTAAAGTGATTTTTGTCCACCTCTCCACTGTCTGAACACCTACTATCCATCACCTGCCTATCCACCGCAATGGGAGTAAAGACGAGATCCAAGAGGGGAGAGGCAGCAGCAAGATTGTCTAACCCGAGGAGTCAACTTGCATCCATGCGCATTGTACATCAGTCAGTAAAACCAGCAGGGAAGCGTTATCAAAACTATAAAATGGGCTTTGAGAAAGCGCCCAGAGATTTCTGGTGCCCCCACTGATTCGACTTTGCCCTCACCCTCGGACTCTGTGATTATTCCAACTGCAAAGGAAGAGAGGAATGAGATTAAAGATGCAGTGAAAGACATGTTAAAAGACGCTGCACACAATGACTCACGGCAGCCCACAGACGTACTAGAAGATCTCAGCACTCCAACTCCTCAAGGGATTTTTTCCTTACTCTCTCCCAAATCTGCAAACTCAACCCTACCTCCAAACACAGGAAGAGTCTCGACTGCCCACATTTCATCTCCACTATTCAAATCAGAAACATTTACTCCTTCACCCATCTTTAGGGAACCTGTCCTTGGGCCTGTCGGAACTGCAGCGAGCAAATGGCCCTTCAGAATAAAGCCAGTCCTGGAAGCACTAGAGAGATCGGTATTAAGCAGAAAACTGTATGACCTTAGCAGAATCCATCGCTAACATGCACAAGTTGTACGAAGACCGTGTAGAAAACCAAGGAGAAGTGACTGTTATTGACTTCACAAGTTCTCAGGGAAGTCCTTTGTCCATCACTGGTAAACGACTAGGCGCGGTCTTGGTCACGAACACGGGCCCAGACCAGAATACCAACAAGAGTGTATGAAGAGTGCGAAATCTAATTATATACCAGCTGATAACTGATCCAATGGCCAGCACAAACCATGCAAATGGGTATAAAGGTGATAACAAACGAGAAGAAGAATATAAAAGTGGTGGAGGAGAGATTGGAAACCTATGTGACCACACGAAGGAAACTCTCCAACCAAACACTACTCTCGATGGGAACCAAACCTACCAGGACCCTACTGCGAAGGATGAGCAAACACAAATTGGAAACCTTTGTGCTCAATCCGCCCAATCTCGTGATTCTTGGGAGATACAGCATGACGATGGGGGAACTGGAATACTGGATGTATGGCTGAATCATGACATCGCTCTATCAGTAGATGACATCAAGGATGAGCTCTACAAGGTGCAAGCCCTACGCATTAAGGATGAGCAGCATGTGGATAAATGCATCAAGATCATCCATAAACTCCTGAGGGGTGGTGCTCCACAGCTACTGAAGGACATTAAGAAACCTGCCATGGCAGAATTGGGGACACAGACAAGGTGTGAAGTAATAATACGTGTACCAACTCCCCTCCAGGAGTGTAGCTCGGAAGCTATTATTATGCCCCGGGAAGATCGTCTCTTTCACCCGATTGATCCAATCTCCAGGGGTCATTTAGCAGCTTCCCCTCATGTGCCTCCCTGTAAAGGCGCACAGTTCCCATTCAGAAATACCAGGGAAGCAAGAAACTTCATATCAGTCAGTGGGTCACCAGTGGCTTCAAGTCTGGCACAAATGGCATTTGTCTCATTCATAGCATTGCACCCATAGGCTCACATAGCGCTTACATTTGTGTTTTTCTACACTCAACATGGCTGCTGCCAAGTCCATTGTTAGCTCACAGCACATACTACACCTGTGGCAGAGGGAGCTACTTAAGCCCCGCCTACGCTGGAGCGCTCGCTTTGCGTCTTCTCAGCTGACAGCGGTTAACGCTACCAGCGATCTCCCGACAGAACCTGTCAAAGGAAAAACAAGTTAAGAGATATTAGTTTCCACAGAAAATCAACAGAATTCCATTGTTGTGGTAAAGACTTACCGAACCAAAGTATTTCCGAAGCGTTTCCTCAGTCAGCAGTTTATTTCATAGTCTCTGCATCTTCTGTCAGAAGTTCCGTCGCAGCATCTTCCTCACAGCAGTCTTCGTTCGCGGCCGCAGTGCCTTCAATCAAACGTTTTCCTCAGCCTTCTCCACATCGCCCAAAGGTATTTCATCTACAGCTTTCTGAAAACCTGCAAAACAAAAGATATTTTTTGTTAATGATTGAACTAGTGAAATAAGAAAGAAGAACTTTTTGCATATGTTGCTTACCTGAAGTCCCAGCAAGTTTTTCTTCGCTTAGTTATTACCGCACCCATCTCTGAAGGCTGCTATTACTCCGTTAAGGAGAACTTACGTTTATTAAATGTTTCCTCATACCGAGTATAGGCGCAGCCATACTGCAGCATCTACCCTTTTCTGAGAACCAAGAACCTGCAAGATAAAAGGATATTTTTAGAGAGATCTCTCCAACGTAGAAACAGTTCAGAATCTGACGAACTATATATTTCTCACCAAAAACTCACCCAAGATAACTCTAAGAAGAGGCAAGGACATTATTCTGACTAAACACTGCAGCCTCTCAAGTTAACAGTCCTCAAACCAACGCGCCCCTGTAGAATACAGGATGGAGAGCTCCACAAAACATAAGCACACGCGAGAAGGGAGGGATTTATCAAAGGCACACTACACTACAGTTTTTTCAGGCAAATAGAAATTACAGTAGTTCTATTGTTATAATTGTTGATTTCACAGAATAAGAGCCCAGATAACAGATCCTCTAGCTGAGAAGGCATTACGCTCCTGCGGAGTCCCAGGAAAGCGTTGCAGAACGCGAAGCCATACTTAAACTACTCCACCTGAGCATAATGGAGGACACAGGGATAGATCATTTATCCCAGCTTTTGGGAGAGATAAGGGCAGAGGTCCATGCAGCTAGGTCTGAAACCAACTCTCTTAGGAGAGAGTTGGTGGCTAACAAAGGGCACACTGAGGCATTGGGTCGCCAATTGCTACACTCCCAAGCAGGACAAGCACCACTTCCTAGTGAAGTTTCACAGGGCCAAATTTCTGCTCCCAGTCCTCCTCTGCAAGTAGTTTTACCCGGGAATATTCCTCTAGCAGCCCAGAGATTTACAGGGGACCCACAGTGTTTTGCAGTTTTTATGAAACAATGTAATTTACACTTTCTCTTTCCTTCAGATCAGGCCAAGGTGGCATTTGGGTTGTCATATTTGGGGGGACATGCTGCGAACTGGTCCATACCCTTTGTGAATAGAGAAGACCCATTACTGAGGAATTTTCCTGGTTTTCGACACGAGTTTGAGAAACTTTTTTCTCATCCTGCTCAGGGTCAGGCCTTAGACAACGAGCTGCTCTCTTTATGCCAAGGTAACCAAGAATTGTGGGCTTATTTAGCCCCTTTCAGTCGATTAGTAGCAGAAACAAATTGGCCTGAGGAGACGAGAACCACACTCTTTCATCGAGAATTGAGGGGAGAATTCAAGGATATTTTAGCGCAAGTCGTGAATCCTCCTACAGGTTGTGCCGAATGTATAGAGCTGGATCACCGATTGCAGCCAGATCAGAGGCTAAATCATTTTATCTTCGTTCAAAAGACTCTGGAACTCGTCCAATTGCTGAAAGTCACCCTGAGCCCATGGAGTTAGGTGGTGTTCGAGGTCCCAGCTCTAAAGAAGAACAAAAGAGAAGACAGCAGAACTTATGTCTTTATTGTGGCTCAGTGAGTCATCAATTAGGAAACTGTCTATTGAAATCACCATGGAAACCAGTGGGATCAGTAGACAAGGTGGACAGAAAATGAACAGCCGGAAAACTCCAACGCCCGACAAGTTTAGAGGTCGACTTGTGGAGCCCAAAGAAGTTAATTCAGATCTCTCATTTCACCATTCCAGTCATCCTAAGTAGCAACCTTCAACCTTCTAAAATGTCTGGAAGCATATGTGGACAGTGGTGCGATTGGAAACTACATGGATTAGGAACTAGCAGGCAAGATGGGTATTTGTATACATCCAAAGACTGTGGTAGAAAATGTCACTGCGGTAGATGGAACTCAACTAATATCCGGACCAGTGACGAAGTGTACTGAAGTTTGCACTTTGCTTTGCCAGGAAGGACATCGGGGAAAAGATATTGTTTGACCTGATTAGTGCTCCACAGTTTAAAGTGATTTTAGGAATTGACATGGCTAGAGAAATATAACCCAAAGATTGATTGGCATGCCAAAACCATAGTTTTCACTGAGGAATGCAGGACGTCCTGCTATGTTCAAGGCGGAACCCTGAAGAAAGAGTTACCAGAGATTTCATGTAAAATAAAAACACCTTAGGGTTGATAGGAACCCTTCCACTGGAGTATCGAGACTTTCAAGAAGTATTCGAAGAAGAACAGGGTAACGTGCTGCCACCTCATCGGCCATATGATTGCCAAATCGATTTGATC
This sequence comes from Ambystoma mexicanum, assembly GCF_040938575.1. Classification (NCBI taxonomy): domain Eukaryota; kingdom Metazoa; phylum Chordata; class Amphibia; order Caudata; family Ambystomatidae; genus Ambystoma; species Ambystoma mexicanum. The sequence goes on from NC_090938.1 coordinate 36,217,611, forward strand.
CCTGGCTCAAAAACCCCATGAAGCAGAAATTATGCCCTAACTGAACAAGAAATGATTCATTTAAAGACCTATTTAGATAATTACATGGCCAATGGGTTCATTCGTCCCTCTAAGTCCCCCATGGCATCTCCTGTATTTTTCGTGCCCAAGAAAGAAGGGGACCTTCGTACCTGCATAGACTACCGTGCCCTCAACCAGATCACAGTCAAGAACCACTACCCCCTTCCACTCATTACAGTGTTAATGGATCAAGTTAAGGATACCAAGATTTTTACTAAACTAGACCTTAGAGGAGCTTACCACTTAGTGAGAATCCAAGAAGGAGATGCATGTAAGACTGCTTTCTGCACAAAGTACGAATTGTACGAATATCAAGTCATGCCCTTTGGTTTATGTAACACCCCAGCAGCCTTCCAGAATTTTATGAATGATGTCTTATGTGAATTACTTGATGTCTGCACCGTAGTGTACCTTACTCAAACTCGGTCCAAGAACACATAACCCATGTAAGAGCGGTACTTCAGAAACTGCGACAACACAAGCTCTTTGTTAAACTAGAAAAATGCTCCTTTCATACAACCTCGGTGAAGTTTCTGGGATTCATATTGTCATCTATGGGAATCCAATGGATAACCGAAAAGTTGAAGCAGTTCTAAATTGGCCTTCCCTTACATCAGTGAAAGGAGTCCAAAGTTTTTTAGGATTTGCAAATTTCTACAGACGCTTTATTGCAGGATTTTCACAATTGGTCCACCCAATAACTTTGTTGCTGCGAAAGCACAAGACCTTCTCCTGGACCAAAGAAGCGGAAGAGGCATTCCAGACATTAAAGACAACATTTACCACTGCTCCTGTTTTAAAGGTACCCACAACCTTAGCTACCATTTATAGTGGAAACTGATGCCTTCAGTGCAGCAATGGTAGCAGTACTATCCCAGAAAGACCCCGAAAACTGACAACTGCATCCAGTGGCCTTTTGGTCCAAGAAGTTCTCAACAGCCGAATTTAATGATAGCATCACAAACAAGGAATTACTAGCAATCAAATACGCGTTCAAAGAATTGAGACACCACGAGGGGCCCTGCATACTGTTACTGTTTTTACAGATCACTGAAACCTGCAATATTTGCGCAACGCCAAGGCTCAGTCGTCCCGACTACTTGGTTAGGCATTATTTTTCATAGAATACAATTTTTTCATCACTTATCGCCCAGGGATACGTAATGGCAAGGCGGATGCCCTGTCAAGGATTGGAGAAAGAGAAGAGATTCAAGGCACAACAGAACCTGTAAACATAATCCCAGAAGAGAAGATGCTCGGAGTCACTGGATCCTCCGAAGAAGACTTGAAGACACAAATTCTACTCAACATGACCACTTCAGAATTAGAGGCTTGGGAATCAAGAGGACCTAAGTTTTGTCTTCAACAAGGTCTACCTTATTTCCAGAGTCAACCGTTACCTGTCCCACCAGCGCCATGGCATACCATTTATATGGACTTTATTACAGAGCTACCTCCTTGTCTGTAGTAGAACACAATTCTTGTTGTGGTGGACTTATTTTCCAAGATGGCGCATTTCATTGCCCTTAAGGGACTTCCTACTTCCTCAGTCTTAGCAAAGGTATTCCTGTAACAAATTGTACGTCTTCATGGATTTCCATCTACTGTGATCTCGGATAGGGGGAGCTAATTTGTATCCCAATTCTGGAGAAAATGTTGTGAGTTGGCTAAGATTGAAGTGCGTCTATCTACCAGTCACCACCCTCAGAACGACGGTCAAACCGAAAGAACCAATCAGACTCTTGAACAATACCTTCGATGTCTCCTTGACCAAATAGACTGTTCTTGGGTGGATGTCCTTTGGATCGCAGAGTATGCTTATAATAACTCCGAACATACTTCCACAGGCTACACTCCCTTCTACATACTGAACGGTTTACATCCTCGGACCACCACCTTTCATCCCACAGAGTCTTTAGAGATGCCAGCAGTACAGAGGCTTTATGATAACATTACCAAAGTACAGGAAGAGGTTCTACGACATTTAGTTACAGCAAAGGAGGACCAAAAGAAATTTGCAGATAGACTTTGAAGAAAATCTCCAGAGTAGAAGGTGGGAGACAAGGTTTGGTTATCTTCTAAACACATTGCACTCAAAGGCCCACGTATATTCCAACCTAGGTTTCTGGGCCCATTTCCAGTGGAGACAATTGTCAATTCCATAGTAATAAGACTAAAGTTGCGATCCCACATGCAAATCCATCCAGTATTCCACGTTTCTTTGATCAAAACACTGAGTCCAGGGACCCGATTACAGCCACCACCAAAACCCCTAATCATAGAAGGTGAACCAGAATTCATAGTGAAGGAAATGTTAGATTCCAAGATAGTCAAAAAGAAATTGTTCTTCCTGGTAGATTGGAAAGGGTTTGGTCTGCAGGATAGAACTTGGGAACCTAGCTCAAACATTGACCCCCCAGATTACTTCAAAAGTTTCCTCAAAACCACCCTACTAAGCCAGGACCGTGAAGGGTGTTGGGGGTTGGGGGGGGAGGACTGTCATGATCCCAGCAAAGGAGCACAGTTCCCATTCAGAAGTACCAGGGAAGCAAGAAACTTCATATCAGTCAGTGGGTCAACAGTGGCTTCAAGCCTGGCACAAATGGCATTTGTCTCATTCATACCATTGCACCCATAGGCTCACATAGCGCTTACATTTGTGTTTTCCTACACTCAACATGGCTGCCGCCAAGTCCATTGTTAACTCACAGCACATACTACACCTGTGGCAGAGGGAGCTACTTAAGCCCCGCCTCCGTTGGAGCGCTCACTTTGCGTCTTCTCCATTGACAGCGGGTAACGCTACCAGCGAACTCCTGACAGAACCTGTCAAAAGAAAAACAAGTTAAGAGATTTTAGTTTCCACAGAAAATCAACAGAATTCCATTGTTGTGGTAAAGACTTACCAAACCTAAATATTTCCGAAGCGTTTCCTCAGTCAGCAGTTTATTTTGTAGTCCCTGCATCTTCTGTCAGAAGTTCAGCCGCAGCATCTTCCTCACAGCAGTCTTCGTTTGCGGTCACAGTACCTTCATTCAAAAGTTTTCTTCAGCCGTCTCCACATCGCCCGAAGATATTTAATCTATGGCTTTCCGAAAACCTGAAAGGTATTTTTTGTTAATGAATGAACTAGTGAAATAAGAAAGAAGAACTTTTTACATATGTTGCTTACATGAAGTTTCAGCAAGTTTTTCTTTGCTTAGTTATTACCGCGCTCATCTCTGGAGGCTGCTATTACTCCGTTAAGGTGAACTTGCGTTTATTAAACATTTCCTCATACCGAGTATAGAAGAGGCAAGGACATTATTCTGACAAGAACCTTTTAAACACTGCAGCCTCTCAAGTTAACTGTTTTCAAACCAACGCGCCCCTGTAGAATACAGGATGGAGAGCTCCACAAAACATAAGCACAGGTGAGAAGGGAGGGATTTATCAAAGGCACACTGCATTAAAGTTTTTTCACGCAAATAGAAATTACAGTACGTTCTATTGTTATAATTGTTGTTTTCACAGAATAAGAGCCCAGATAACAGATCCTCTAGCTAAGAAGGCATTACGCTCCCGCTGAGTCCCAGGTAAGCGTTACACTCCCTTGAGGAGGCCAAACACAAGCCTACAGCCACAACACACAGGGAAACAACTAACCCACAAAAAAATTAAACATTGTTTAAATGGCACTCAGCCTGTTGCATCTCTGATTGCCACCTCAAGCAACAAGAACTGCATGGAGACTACAAATTCTGTTGGAAATCACAGAGAGTATGGGAAATCGTCTCATACAGGCTTGAAGGAGAGAATTAAGAACAGAGGCCAAGACCCTGTGGTCAAGACCAGTGAACGTGATGGGGGTGACCCCTTGGCTGGCTGCAGAGAAGGAAATATCATCAGCTGTTTCAAGGGCCGGAACCACGGAAACAAGATCTCTTACAAGAGAACATTGGTAAAGTGATATTGGAGACCCTGGCAATTAAGGTCTTAACGTTTAAAATGTTCTCAGCCACACAGATTTTATCAGACTATATGTTGTGTGGAGGTTGTAATGTCAGATTTGGGATGGTAAACTAGCATCTATGAGGTGCAATATTGAATTGTGTGGATGAACTAGCACTTAGAGGTGTTGAGGTCTACCGGGATATACAACACGTCACATGCCACATGCATGTACCTGGCTTTTGCCACTCTCTGACATCACTGTGACCCCACAGTCACTCACGCAGATATACTTGTCTCCACAGGCGAGAGGGGATGGGCACTCGACCACAGAAAATGTCATGGATTTGACCCAGGCTGCCTTAAAAAGTGTAATGGCAAAATAACTACAATTCCCGTTAACATCCAGAGCAAAAGACACTGTATATGAGTGCATGGCACATGGGCCTCCATATGCATCCTAAAGGTGGGAAATGCCCAATGCGAACCCTGAGCATTGACTCCTGGAACGTGGCGGGCCTCAAGACAAGGCTCAGGGATCCTGATTTCATGATATTCCTGAAAGTCATGGACATTTTGCTATTCCAAGAGACATGGGCTCTGGACACGATACATCTGGCAGGTTTCGAGGTGTACTCGGCCAAGGTAACAGGGTCTTCTCTCAGCAGGAACCGTGGAGATTGTGCAATATACTTGGTGCATTCACTACAGTTGAAAGAACATCGATTGTTGTATATCTCGCCGACCCTGCTGATAACAGATGTAATTTGTCCTCATCTTACTTGATCTCTCTTCTGCCTTTGACACGGTCAACCATGCCATCCTGCTCAACCGTCTCCATGATAACCTGGGTATCACTGACTAGGCTCTGGCTAGTCTGACCTCCTTCCTCTCCGATCGACCCTCCCACGTCCAACTTGGGTCCTTCCTCTCCTCTATCACTATCTCTACCTGTGGTGTTCCCCAGGGGTCTAACCTCTCCCTGGCTGTTCAACCAATACCTGGCACTTCTTGCCCACTGCATTGCCGCTCTCTGCCCCAACTTTCAGTGCTATGCGGATGACACTCAGCTCACTTTCAGGCTCCCTTCAGCTACCTCTTCTTCGCTCATCTCTGACTGTCTGTCCACCATCCAGGAGTGGTGTGCCGCCAATGATCTCTGCCTTAATGCCAGTAAGACAGAGATTCTCCACATCGACACAGCTGCTCCCTCCTTTCCTGTCACACTCTGGCCGGCCTCGCTTAGCCCTCTTCCTGCTCCCACCTGTGAAGCTAAAAAACTTGGGGTCATGTTCGACTCCACACTTTCCTTCTCTCCTCACATCTCTGACGTCTCTAAGAAGTCACACTACCAGCTGCACCTCCTCAGAGATATTCTTCCTCTCCTTCCCCCAGACGCTCACTGTCTCCAGAGCTGTGGTTCCCTCTAGGCTGGACTACTGCAACAGCCTCTTTCTAAATCTGCCTGCCTCTACTCTCCGCCCTCTGCAACTCATCCAAAACAGGACTGCAAGTCTTGTCCTTGGCCTCATGCCCAGGGATCGTATCTCTTCAGGACTGAAATCTCTGCACTGGCTCCCAGTGGCGGCGAGGATTAAGTTCAAAACCCTCTGCATTGTCCACAAGGCCTTCTGGGGCATGGGACCTCAATACCTTCAACTCTCTCTCTTCTTAAATATCTTCCTTCTCGTGCTCTTCGCTCATCCGCCTCCAACTCCCTCAGGGTTAGTCGCTTCTCCAAGCAGCGTGTTGGTGGTAGATCTCTCTTCTGCAGGGACATCCATCTGGAAAAGCCTCCCTGCCTCTCTGAAACTTGAAGAGAACCATCTCCGGTTCCGGATGCACCTCAAGACCTTCCTCTTTGCTTCTGCTTTCTCTCCTCCTCTCCCCTGCTGATCTCCTGGCTGAATCTGAAACTGCACTGGTTACCTGGCTACCTTATGCAACACTTGCACTCGGACTGTTTCTGTATCCCTACAGCCCCTACTAGCACTTGACACCGGCTGTCTGCCCCTACCCTTGTACTTGCCACCAGCTTGCCGCAGTTTTATTTATTGTCTTTATTTATTTTACTGTTATCCTATGTACTGCACTGCCTCTCCCCTTTCCCCCTGCACTTTTTCTCTTCCCCCCCTCCCTGGAACTTGCACAATGTAAATGTCACCTGGACTAGTAGGATCTCTGTCTCCGTCTTCCCTCTGTTTCCCCTCCCTTGCCTCGTCGCACCTTGAAACACTTGTGTATAGGCACATTGTAAATGCCATATCATATCATTGCTAGCAGATGGTAATAAATGGTGCATAGCCAACTTCTATAACGCAGTTGGTGATAGCAACTTACTGGATATATTGGAAGATGTCAGGAACTATGATGGTCACTCCCCAAATGTTAGATTTCTGCTAACTTTTAACTTAAAAATTGGAAATTATACAGGGACCATTGATACTATTGTTGACGAGGATATTGCATTTAACATCTACCCACCATTCCTGACTGTGGCTACCACAGACACTTTGGGAAGGAAATGCATGGATGAATAGGTTGGGATTCCGAGCAGTAAACGGAAGATTTCAGTTCGACAATCCGGGCAAACATACTTTCGTGAATAAGAAATACAGCTCGATAATTGATTACATCATTTTGAGAGTAGAAGATTGGCATTGGATTAAAGATTTCCAAGTAGTCCCCAGGGTTGAAAGTGATCATGATCCCCTTGTTCTAACATTATGGTGTGCTAACGGGGGGATCAACCGTTGAGACAGAATTGCCAGAGGCCGCTATCTATAAGACTCTGCAGTGGAATATGGTAGATCCCTACTATCTAATGTCCAAGGTGATGTATACATCCATAGATAAATTAGCGCAATGCCTTAATCCAGAGGCACTCACAGAGAGCATATGGAAAGCCTGGTCAGATATAATGATTTGCATATCCCAAGAATTTAAGAAGCTGTTTGTGGCCCGGAAGACCGGCACGGAAAAGTCAGCCTGGTTCAATGCAGAATGTAGGCAAGCAAAAAGAGCCCTCCTAAAAGTATTAAGGTGCCAGGGTAGTTCCCTGACAGATATTATCAAAGTGAGGGCACTGTATAAACATATGCTAAAGTCCAGCAAACTAGAACAAATGGAACTCACCTGGCATAAACTGGAAAGAGCTGCCTTTTCGAGCAACATAAAGGATTATTGAAAAGTGATTGCCGATGGTCTACGCCCCAAGAATATACCAGCAAAGGGCCGTGCTGACTTGGCGGGTGAAGCAAAGTGGATTACAAGAAATTTGGCATTATACACAAATTACAACAAAACAAGTTGGATGACATAAAGGCTAGAGTGACTCCATACAATAGATATAGTGCAGGCCCAGATCTGGAGGTATCATTGTATGAGGTAGCAACAGCCTTTCTATATTCGTAAATGGCAGGGCGTCTGACCCGGATTCTTTCCCAATAGAGTTTTTTAAGCACAAACAGGCGATTTGGATACCGACCGCCACCTTGGCATTTAATAAAATGCTCCACTTGAAGATCTTTCCAGGTTCATGGAAAGAGGCACTCATTGTTCCAATCTTTAAAAAATTAGATAGAACTGACCCAGCCTGTTACCGCCCAATCTCACTTACTGCTACATCAGCTAAGTGGTTTGGGCGTTTGTTGCACCAAAAGATCATGGCCTTGGTCTCTGAGCAACGGGTCTTCTCAGAGTGCCAATATGGTTTCAGAGAGGGTATTGACACATTTCGACCAGATCGTAAACCTGTGCTTGGTTCTGGACAAATATGTGCATGCTAAAAAGGGCACGATCTACCTAGCCTTTATGGACCTCTCGACCACTTTTGATTGTGTTGATCATGGCAAACTCTGGAGTGTATTATACTCCATGGGAATGCCAGGCGAGATGTTAAATATCTTGGTCCATATGCATATTAACCCGACCGCAAAGGTAAGACAGGGAAATCGGGGCCAAGAAACGCAAGCTTTTAAGATCTCCCATGGATTGCGAAAGGGTTGCGTTGTCCTGGACTCATTGATTTTCAATCTCTATATAAACTCACTACCAAACGTTTTAGATGACTTGGTGAGTGATGTCCCAAGGATAGCTAAACAAAGGGTTTGTGCATTTTTGTATGCAGTTGATGCAGTCCTAATGGCTAGGACAAAACACACCCTTCAGAAATTGATAGATGGATTTATTGTTTATATGAGAGAAAGAGGCTTTGCAATTAATGTAGGGAAGTCAAAGCTTAGGTTTGTTGGCAATTGTAAACCACAAGGGAACTCCATACTTGTAGCAGGAAAAAGTCTTGAGTGTGTCAAATCATTGTGCTACCAAGGGGTGACAATCTCTAGTGATTTTGGCGGGTCATTACATATAAAGCAACAAACTATAAAGGCATCACAAATAAACGGTTCAATCCTGAGATTTGGGGCAAAATTGGGTGGATTACCCATGGATCACACCGTTCGCGGTCATTGTCAAACATAAAAAACAAATAACTGAAAACACATTCCTAAGGAACATCATGGGTTTACCACAGGGCTTTCCAGGGCACCTGCTACACAAAGACTTGAAAGGGCTTATGTGAAAGACCTCATAGCAATACAGCCTTTGATTTATTGGTTGTGTCTATGGTAGAGGCTCCAATTATCAATAATTAGAGCCCTAGTGGCCACAAATTCCTGGGCTGCCTTGCCTTGGTTAAAATATATAAAATCTTCTCTGCAAGAGCTTGGCCTTGGTCATTTGTTCGGTGATGAGTCACGGATAGGTAACACCACCAGGGGAGAGCTAACAGAGGCTTTCTACCCTCAAAGAGCAAAAACAAGGAACAAAAATGACTTGCAGAAAGAAAGCGTTCAATTGTATTATCGTAACGTCGCCTTTAAAATGGTATGGCAAACATATGTCCAATGGATTGTCACTCCAAGGGAAAGGGCAGTGTAAGGATCTCATGGTGGCAACAGTAAAGACAGACACACGTGATCACAGTTCAACGGTGTTTATTAAACTGTATATGCAGTAGGGATGTAACGGTATACCGTTAAAGATACCGTGAACCACTCAATTGAACAATAATAACCGTCACATTGTTTATACCGGTATACCGTTTATACCGTTAAGTGTGCTTTTCAATCTGATTTGGAAAGGCTGCAGTAAGCAAGTGCTGCACAGTCTTGGTCTTGCACTGTTGGATGTACCATCTGCCAAGTAGTTTTAGTTGGAGCAGTTTTTAATGCCATTCCATTAACCACACGTGCCTGACACAAAATCAATATGTTAGCAATAAGAAGAATAAATACAGTGCCAAGAAGGGAAAGGGTTTACTTTGGGTTGGTGGCTTTGGGGTTTATAGATTTATAATGGATAATGTTTGCTAAACATATGACAATGGGGGATTTCCCTGGTTCTATAATTGAATTTACATATAATAAGTCACACTGCGAAATTCACTCATCTCTGTGGGTATTCCCTGCTGCCATACCAAAGGGTAACATGTCCGTGATTACATGAACACCTTTTGGCCCGCAAGTAAACTAAAGGCTGTAACGTAAAGAGAGCGTGCGTGTGTGTGTGTGTATGCGCACAAGCTTATACTACCATCAGTCTCCGTTGATCTGTGGCATGCAGGTTATAAAGATGGCAACATGTTCATCTTCACCAGTAGCCAGTAGGGGAGCTAAAAGCCAAAATGACCACTTAAGAAAAGCTATTCAGTTTGCTTTGCCAGTCGCAGCAGGGCTCCCCCCACACCTCCTCCTCTCCACATGTGTGTTTGGTGGAAGCAAGGGGTGGCATTTCAGTAGAAAGTATCTTGAAAAGCCAAATTCCGGCCCTGGGTGCCTGGTTTTGTTTGTGATGATAAATCTGACAATTTGTGACCTTTTAGAAAATATTAAGATTGGTTACTTCCATCTGCTATACCGTGATAACCATGATATACCGTCATTTGGCAGGAAGGTTATCGTACCGTCATAAAACTAATACCATGACACCCCTAAAATGCAGATTGGGAAAATGCCTTATCTAAACCTAAAACTAAAATGGAAGCAAGCTACAACCATCAAATTACAATAATCACTGAAAGCAGAAGAAAGCAATCTGTATGAATGTCAAGAAACCAGAAGTAGTGTAAAAATCAACCTGGAACTGGTTTTGAATATTAGAGACTCAGTGCAAGTTGGCACGCTGAACAAGCTGAAGTCTTGGGGGAAAAGGAAACCGGAGACCTTATGAACTTTATTGTTGTCTTGATGAAGGGAACCGCGAGGCCCCTTTGTTTTGGAAGTGGACTGAACCTAAGTATAAGTTGGCAAGTTGGACAAGCTGACGTCTTTAGAAAGGGAAACCCAAGACCTTGTAAGTTTGGTGAGGTTTTAGGAGAAGAGGCCAATTTTGAACTGTGTTGTCTTCTTGGGGAAGGTAACCCCAAGATTCCTTTTTGGAACAGTGTTGTCATTGTGGGAAAGGTAATCCTGTGCCTTTGTGGAACAGTCTTGAACTTAGAGCAGTGGTCTTCAAACTTTTTTGGCCTGGGGCCCCCCCTGAGCAAAATTTGGGCAGGCCGGGCCCCCCAAAAAATACCAAATGAACAGTATGTACAAATGGCTATGAACGATTGTGCGCCGTCACCGCACCCTACTCCCAGTATAGTCCCTGGGCTCCCCCACCAGTATAGTCGCTGGGCTCCCTCATCGAACTCCTACCCAGTCACTGGGCTCTCCCAACCCCATCACAGACCCTGGGCTCTCCCCGCCCTTCTCCCACCACTATCCAGTGCTCCCGCCCATCCTGCTTCCATCACAGGCCCTGGGCTCCCCCCATCAAGTTCCCAACACAGTCCGAGGGATGGTGATTTTTTTAAGTGGAGGGGCATAAATATTTCCCACAAAAATGCCATAGCGACCGAGCACAGTGAGGGAGCCCGAACCAATCAAGGGGTGTTCGGGGGGTTTCCCCCCTTGAATTTCTTTAAAATAATGGGTTAAAAAGTTGCATTTTAGAGCACACTTAAACAAAAAAATGGGTAAAAAGCCAAACAGTTTGCAATTGGCGCTGTGGGGCCAAGGGGGAAAGCATGGTATTTTTGACTGGACATCTATGATGGATAAAAAAAATACCATCCCTGTCCCCTGGACTCCAAGTGTCTCAGAAGTAGAGCTGATTTTGGCAGGTGGGTAGGGGGATTGGGCAACAAAGGCATTTTTAAAATGCCTTTGTTGTACAACCCACCTTCCCCCCTCTACTCCCCACTCGCCAAAATCAGCACAATGGACAAAACAAACACACACACATCTTCACACAGCAATCACTCTATCATTCATACAAGCACCGATCCCCATACACTCACTCATAACACAAGCATACACGCATCCATACACATATTTAAATAAAAAATAAATGACCACAAACGTACCTTCTGCAGGGACCTGAAATGCCCCACTCCAGGTTGTTCTGTCCGTATGTGCAAAGAGGCGCAAAAGCTCCCCCTCGCACAAACAGACATGCAGTGCCCCAGCCAGCATTTCCAATGAGCTATGCAAGGGTGGCAAAGCAAAACGCCCCCGTCTTGCATGGCTCAGTGAGCATGTGCGGCTTGGGAACTGAACTGTCAAAGGGAAACAGAGTGGCTCCTCAGTTCCTCCATAATGGTTGAGTGGACTACTGGGTGGACGCCCCCTCGACCATTATGGATGAGCTGCCAGGTTCAGACTGGTCTATAGGGCAATGCCCGTACCAAAAATGCAAAATGCTAGTGTAGGCTAGTCAAAATGGGGCACTTTTTATAGCCAATGTGGGCCAGTTTGATGAGTTACTTCGCTATGCAACTAGTAGTTTTGACCATTGTTGATGAATAAACAGTCTTTAAATATCACAATTTGCTTACATTTTAACAAAAAGCACCCCCTTGGATACTATTGAAACCGTTTTTGCCTAAATGAATGAATATCAATTTGCAACTGTGGGCCACTTTTTCATTGGTGCCTGAGACAGTTTTATGGCCCAATCCGACAATGTAATCCGCCCCTGTCCATATCCTCAATCTAAAAACATTTTTTACTTTTCATGCTGGGCTCTCGTGCCCCCCCTGGGATGGGGCCGCGCCCCACAGTTTGAAGACCTCTGACTTCTTGGCAAAGGGAACTCCGAGACTTTGTGGAGCAGTCTCAAAAATAGAAAGTCTTCTTGGGGAAGGCAACCACGAGACGTTGTGGAACTGTCTTGAACTTGTGGAAGAGAAGCTGGAAAGTAAATCAGGAGCTGGAAGAAGCTCAGAACTTTATTTGGAACACTATTTCTTTTGTTGCTGACATCCCTACACATTGTTTAGCTTCAGTTGTGAGGGCAAGTCTAGGTTTTGGATACAGACAGACTTAAGTTGAACTTACTGATTCGGACTATCCTTAGTTTCTTTAGGTAGGGAAATCCCACCTCAGCATAGGGCAAGTTAGGCCTTCAACCATCCTGACATTTAAGTTAATACATTACTTTTGTTTGAACTTTGAATCTGTTGTCTGTATGTTGCTTCATGATGCCATCATAACTCTCTTTCTCTCACAGGGTCCCAGACCCTCTTTCTCATGTGGGTGCGGGTCCTAGACCCACAACATTCTGCACAGCTTGGTTTACTCTCCCACCAAGTAACAGTCCTCTCATGGACTGTCTTTCTCTCTTTCACAGGATCCCAGAATCTCTTATTCTTCGTTACGTTAGGCTCGTGCCTTTCATATGGGTGCAGGTCCCAGACTCACAATGTAGCGTTGTGTTGCTTGGGTTACTCCCCTGCCAAGCATACAATTCTTCCTTATTAGCCTCTTCTGCAATTAGGATCCCAAATGTTCATATTCTCGGTTTCTCATATGGGTGCGGGTCCCAGATTCGCAATCTGTTATCGAATTGGTTTGGTCCACTCTCCTGCCAAACATATGATTTCTCAATCTTGGGTATTCTCAGGGTCCCAGACCCTCTTGTATTTTGACTTCTATATAGGTGTGGGTCCCAGACTGGCAACCTACTTTCAGGGTCCCAGACCCTCTTTTTCCAGCTTTTATTTTCACCCCCCCTTGCTTCCTTGGACCTCCCACTCCTCTCGGTATCCCGCGTACCTGTTGGCTTCTTAGTTGCAGGTACCAATGTTTTCCGAGCAGCTGCATTGCTTCTCGGGGCTCCAGTAGTGTTCGGGTGACCAGCGGGGTCTGCAGCGGCTCTGCCAACCTCCAACTCTGCACGGCTCTGTGTCTTCTCACTCAGGTGCTTTGCCTAGCCTGGGACGCCCAGAGGTTCGCTCCGGCAGCAGCCTGAATACTCCTTCCGTCCTGGACTACGTTCAGGTTCTCCTTTTACTTCGTTCACAGCTTCCCTTTTGGCTCTTGTCGCCTCAACTGCTGCCTGGCTCCTGCAGTTTCTACTTGGAGGATCATTCTTCCCTTGCTTCCCAGCTGAGCTCCTGTTGAACTCCCTCGCTGGCCTGTATTCGTTCCGGCCAATCAGCTCAAGCTAGACCACTCACTCTGGTTCATCAGAGTGATCCTTGGACTCTTGGTCATCATCTTCACAGTACTTATTTCAAAACCATCCGCAACATTCTTGGGTATTTTAGTCTTGTCAAGTATATTAGGTATGTTGACTGACTTGACAACAAAAGACATTGGTTCTATCTAGAGAGGGGGAAGGAGGATTTGGTAATGGTTGGTTGGTATTAAAGCAGCGGCATACTGCGTTATCTGAGAATACTCATCCCCAATCCCATAGCGGGCTTCCTTCCCCATGCGATCCTCCTTCAGTACACCACCCGCAGGGTGGATATTGTACTGTGGACACACCACCCTGGCCACATGGGAAAGGTCTCCCCCTAGGTGAGAAGGGATGACATCCTCAAATTCATCACACCATGTTAAAACATTTATTGTTCAATCAAGTTTCAAATTCAAATGCAGAAAGTATCAAGAAAACCTTGTATTTTAAATATTACAAACTAAAAGCACATTCAATTTACTAAAACAGTTTCAGAATTTATTTTACTCACTCTTTGTTTTCTACGCTGCAACTAAAGCTACCAAATATATATTGTGATTACCAATAAGTGATAATAGCCTCCTAGACCTCAGAAGGGGTCATTATTGTTTTGGATAATGACCCTTCTTCCAACATATGTCCTTTAGCTTTGCCTGGGGCCATACCATGTGGGGAATCCATTATCCCCACAATAATTACCCCACCCTCAGTCTGTAAGGCTATAGTAATGTCCAATCATCACCTCCCATAGATCTGGTAAGTGGACAAACAACAGCCTCCTATTTCAACCATCCACATCCTGGACCAACAAATTGACATCATGTACATCATAGAGACTTGGTTAAGAGACTCTAGTGGCCCCAACATAGATCTAGCCACTCCACATAGCTATACATTCTTCAGACAAAATAGAGAGTATACTAGGGGAAGGGGGTCTGTCACACCCCTGGAGTACCACACAACTCCTTCCTAGCCACGAAAGCCAAATGCAGTTGACCCCTTCCACCTTGGTTGGCACTGGTTACTGGTTTTAGTACATACAGGTATCACACAGGTACCACGAGGCAGGCAATGGGGGAAAGAGAGTTAGGGAGAGGTTGTGGATATATAGGGGGTGTTTAGGGTCACCGGGAAAACGTATTGGGAGTACACAACATGAAATAACTATGTAACATAACTTGCCTGTCACCCTAAGTGATCAGTACCCTTCTTAATTAGAGTACAGACCCCTTTGTTGTGCATTCAAAGACATGCCTTAAGAGAGCAACAAACAGGAGCACGTGCAGCATTAAATGAAACCATGATACTGTGACAAAGCATACACATGTGAACAGACATACAGGCACTGTACCTCTTAGTACTGCCTCCCAAGTGTGGCTCTCTCATTCTTACTGCGGCACCTGAACATGTTTTAGACATAACAATTGGCTCGAAACATAATGATATGAAACGTAAATGAACAAATGAGCAGCACAAACAACACAGTGTTACTTCACATCATGCATTTTCTCCCTGCTCACACTCTCTGAGAGAGTTAGAGCACTAAGAACAACAACGGCCTGCCCAACGTAAGTTCGTATTGCTTGAGGCAGAACTTACTCTGCGGTTTGAAACGCACACGAATCACCGCAGTTGTGGAGTGTTTTCGAGCGGTGCAAACAGCACCCAACAAATAAAAGAAACACGCGAGTGCAACATGCGTTCTAATAGACACTTAACTGAGGCCTCAGGGGGCACAATGGCTCCTCCCTCCCCAGGCAGTGATAATCCAGCATTGTATGGTCTCCTGCCGTGGTCCTGCTCCTTCCCCATGAGGGACGGAGAGCTGCTTGGGAGAAGCAGCGTTTCACTGCCGGGCCCGAATGCCAGCAAAATCACTGCTTCGCCCTGGTCCTGCGTGAAGGGGATCCTCCACATGCATGGCCGCATACAATGCTTCCTCCAGCCCGTGTGTTGTAACTTGCTTGTAATGAAGACAGGAGTCGCGGGGCTTGTCACGCTGTGTTTATTCTCTTACAGGTTTCATGCACAGTGCATGCCCAGTGCGTGCCTCAATAACAAAGGCCAACGGGCCTAACGTGGCTTTAAGATGCTGCCTTACTGTCCGTGTCCAATGAGTGTGGGCCGCGGGCCCCGTTCTCGGAGGAGCCGGCAGGACGCACCTTATCGCGTCCTTGGCTCTTCCCGTAAATGTGCGCGGAGCGCGCGGGGGCAGAGCTATCGTTCGCGGCGAGATCTCGCGAGAGTGGGGGCTCTCGCGATATCTCTACACATCTCCCTTTTTCAATGCACAGCAACATCACTGTAAAACATAGTCATTGTATCTCACCGGTCTTCTGTGTTCTCTTCTGGGCCGATCTTCAGTTCCGGCGCGAACTTCCTGTTGCTCCGGTTCGGGATCTGCGCTCAGTGCTTCCGGTTCGACCTCGGTTTCCACCCTCTCTCTGTCGTCTCCTTCTGGTTCTCGTTCTTCGCCTGTTCCGTAGTCTCTTTCGGTGTCCGTTCGTGATCTCTCCGGAGTCCTCGCTCTTCCTCGAGTCTTCTGGTATAGTGCCACTCTTTCGAGGTTCCACGCTCGCCCGTCTTCCGTGCGAACATGATTTGCTCCTTTGTGAATCACTTTGATGGGTCGGCTGAACCGAGACCCCGTGACCTGATCTTTCTTCGGTAGTCTGATCTTGACCAAGTCTCCTTTTCCTATGTCGGACACTTGCTTGGTTCTTCTTCTCCGATCACTCCATGATTTCATGCGTGTCTTGCTGCTTTCGATTCTCCAGACTACTTCTGCCATGTCCACCGCTTCGTCTTCTCGTATTTTCGACAACCATGGTGGAATCAGCGTGGATGCCGCACTCCTCCCTCTCAAAAGTTTGAACGGGGATATTTGCGTGATCCCATTTGGAGTGAGTCTGTGGGCCGCTATGGCCTCCTTGGTGGTTTTGAGCGGGTAATACCCGAAGCCGTTGCCAATTGGATGGCGCCCTTTATGAACCTGTTGGTCCTCTCTACAAGCCCGTTGGCCTGGGGGTGATATAGGGCCGCTTTCTATTGTTTAATGTGATTTCTTTTTAAGAATTCTTCCATGTCCTTAGAGATCAGTTGCACCCCGTTGTCTGTAACCACTTCCTTGGGGAGGCCTTCCCTCTGAAAAATTTCTGTCAGTACTTCTATAACTGTTGCTGTAGTTATGTTTGGGACAAACTCCGCCTCCACCCATTTTGATAGGTAGTCAACCACTACTATGCCGTACCGATGTTCAGGTGCCATTGCCTCCAAAGGCCCTATGAAGTCGATGCCGACCTTTGACCACACGGCTTCTGGTATTTCCGTGGGCATTAGGGATGCCTGGTGGACCTTAAGTCTCTTGTCGCTATTGAGGCATTCATGGCAACGCTCTATCATGGATCGGATTTCTTGGTCCATGGATGGCCACCAGTAGGCCTCTCTCACTCTGCGACGGGTCATCGTGTTTCCCAAGTGGCCCGCGTGGGCTCTATATAGAATGGTATTTCTCATTCCTGTGGGGGGAATAATCTGATCGGTTTTCATTATTATCCCTTCCGTTTCAGATAGCTCGTCTGACACCTTCCAATAGGGTCTCATGCCCTCGGGCAGCGTCTTTTCACTTGGCCACCCTTCCTTGATCCATTTGCGAATCATGGCCATGGTGGGGTCTTTCCCGTCTTCCTCTTCCCAGTGTTTCTCACTGAGTTCTAGGTAATCTGGTGCTCTCAAGTCCGTGACGGATGCAACTATGCATTCTCCATGAAGGAACGTGGTGGCTTTATCCTTACCCTCCGGCAGTCTCGACATGCAGTCAGCTTGCGAATTTTTCCAGCCTGAGATGTGCTGGACCTCAAACGTGTACTCTTGCAGTTTGGCTGCAATCCGTGCTAATCTGGGTGTGGATACTTTAGTGCCTCCCGGGCTGAGCATATGGATGAGGGTCTTATGATCAGTCACTAGTTTGAATTTTGTGCCCCATACGTATGTCCTGAAATGTTCCACTGCCCATGCGCAGGCCAACATTTCTTTTTCTATGGTGGAATAGTTCTGTTCCGCCTCCGATAATGCCTTCGAAGCAAAGGCCACAACATGTTCCGTGTCACCTTTCTTTTGTGTTAGCACTGCTCCTAGTCCATATGCACTGGCGTCTGTAGTGACGACTGTTTCCCACACCGGATTAAATGGCTGAAGGCATGGTGCATCTATGATATGTTGCTTTATATTCTCCATCGCCGTCTTTTGGCGTTCTTGCTATATATATTCCGAGCCCTTTTTGAGTACGTCGCGGAGGGGTGCTGTGGTCTCGGAAAACTTCGGTATGAACTTCGCATAGTACTCAGCCAGTCCCAGAAATGACCTCACTTCCTCTTTGCTGGTGGGTTCCGGTGCTTTAATGATTGCTTGCATGAGGTTCTGTTTGGGACTGATTCCTTTTTCTGAAATCTTATACCCTAAGTATTCAACTTCTTTCACCCTGAACAAACATTTTTCATGACGTAATCGCACACCTGCTTCTTGTAGCTTGTTTAGGACAATTCTCAACGTGGCATCGTGCGTTTGCTCATCCTCCGCATACACGAGGATGTCATCCTGGAAGTACACCACATTTTTAACTTTCCGTAGCAAGACATCCATCATGCGTTGGAAGGCCGATGCTGCTGATGACAACCCGAATGGCATTTTGGTGAATTGGTATGTGCCAAACGGAGTGATGAATGCCGTGAGGGGTTTCGACTCTTCATGTAGCTGTATTTGGTGGTATGCATTCCTCATGTCCAGTTTCGAAAATATTTTGGCTTCTTTCATTAACAGAATTAGTTCGTTTATGCTTGGAAGGGGGTAATTATCTGTGATGACTTCCAAGTTTAGACTGCGCAGGTCTATGCACACTCTGAGTTCCTGTGATTGGGGTTTCTTTATAAGCACGACGGGGCTCAGCCATTCGGATGCTTCGATTTCTTCGATGACCCCCTCCGTTTTCATCTTTTCTAACTGACATCTAAGGATGTCCCTTGCCGTGGCTGGTACTGGCCTCACGCGGTGCTTTACGGGGACTGCATTTCTTTTGAGCACTATTTTGTGCAGAAAGCCCTTAATGTGCCCCGGCTCCTCCGAGAAAAGTGTTGGGTAGTCGCTTTTAACGACGGGTCCGCTCGTCACCCTAACCGACAGGACCTGATCTTCGGTGCTGGGATCCAGTCTGATTTTCAGCTTGTCTTGGTCATCCCAACCTAGCACTGCTGGACCTTTGTGACTGAAGTAGACTCTGGTTGTGGTTTCCCTTCCTTTGAATTCCACTTTGCCCTTGATGTATCCTAACAGTTCGACTGACGCCCCTCCAAACACCGTGGGTTTATGCCTCGTCGTTAACACTTGCACCTTTTCTTTTCCCACCATGTCTTTATAAGTCCTAAGGGGAATGATCGTTAGATCCGAACCAGAGTCTGCCATGACCCTTGTTTCCATGCCATCAATTTTGATTGTGCAGTGAGGCTTCTCCCTCCTTGCTCTTGTGCTGTTCACCATAATGACTGTGGGTCTTCCTTCATCTTCTGAGGAAGATTCTTTCTCCGTATTGCGATCTGTATTGAGACTGGAGACTTTCTTGTTTCTCCACCGACACACGATTGAGAAATGGCCAATACGTTTACATATGGAGCACTCCTTGGCTCTGGCTGGGCACTCCCTGTCGAACGCTAGGTGTTTCGTGCTGGTGCACCTGTGACACTTGAGGGGTTCTTTCCTGCTCCCTCTCCCTTTTCTCGTGTCGGTTGCCGGCCTTTCTTTTTTTGCATGGAAGCCCACTGTTTGTATTTCAGCGGAACTCTGGGCCCCTGTAAGCTCCTTTCGTCTTCCCGCCGTTTCTTCGACTGCTCTGGCGATCTCAATTGCTTTCTCCAACTGCAGTTCCTTTTCAACAATGAACTTATCTTGGACTTTTCGACTGTTAGTGTGAACGACCAACATATCACATATGAGGCTCTCTGCATTGTTGCCAAAACTACACAGCGCCGCTAGTTCCCTCAGTTTGGTGACGTAATCGTCAACTGGTTCAGACATTTCTTGCCTTCGAGTGTAAAACCGTATCCTGTGGAGCACTGTGTTCTCTTTACTGGCAAATCTTTTTATGATTCTCCTGACCGCCTCCTTGAAAACATCGTCATTGTCGCCAGCCACCGGTATCGGGGTGAGACTCTCGAATATTCTTTGTCCTTCCACTCCCAAAGCATTGAGTAGCATGGCCCTCGCCTTGCCGCTGAGAACCCTGCTCCTCCTAGAGCCTCCACATATGTTGTGAATAGGGGTTGCCATTGTGGCCATGGGATGACAGGCCTACCTGGAGTTTGTAGAAAGGGTGGCGGTGGCGTTGCCCCTTGCATGATCCTCCGTGAGTTCTAGTGGTGATCCTCGTCGCCAATTTATGTTGTAACTTGCTTGTAATGAAGACAGGAGTCGCGGGGCTTGTCACGCTGTGTTTATTCTCTTACAGGTTTCATGCACAGTGCACGCCCAGTGCGTGCCTCAATAACAAAGGCCAACGGGCCTAACGTGGCTTTAAGATGCTGCCTTACTGTCCGTGTCCAATGAGTGTGGGCCGCGGGCCCCGTTCTCGGAGGAGCCGGCAGGACGCACCTTATCGCGTCCTTGGCTCTTCCCGTAAATGCGCGCGGAGCGCGCGGAGGCGGAGCTATCGTTCGCGGCGAGATCTCGCGAGAGCGGGGGCTCTCGCGATATCTCTACACCATGGTAGGTACATTAGATTCTTGAGTATTAGTCGACTCTACTGGTTTTTGTGTGCAGCCTGTATCACTTATTGAGTCTGTATCTGATGAGGATGGTATTTGTTGTATACTTGATTTGTAGGGCTTTGTAGGTATTGATCTTTGTGCTGGTCGCGGCAAGATCTCGCGAGAGCGGGGGCTCTCGCGATATCTCTACACCATGGCTGCCATGCCAACAATCACCAACAGGCAGCACGGGCCGAGGAAGTTCTTAAATAGCAGTTGGATGCACCTGCCTCATTCCTGACCAACTGTCACCCAAAGTATCATGGGGATTGCAGTTTTCGACTCCTTTTTACACAAAACACTCCTTTAGCACAGCCTTTCAAGGCCAACAACCCCTTTTTCCTTACAGGGTCACAATTATGGCCAGGCAAGAGCTGAATATTTTTCAGGTACCTATTACTTGCGAGGTTTGTGAAATAGTGTTGTTAAAAATGACACCTGCTCCTAATAACTGCATGAATATCATTCTTATTTATCGCCCACCAAGCAATATGCCATCTTTCTATGAAGAATTATGAGGTATTTTAGCATCTTTGAACAAACCTAATAGTTCAACAATTATACTAGGTGATTTGAACAGATGGATTGGAAATCCTCAGGACCCCAAAGCTGTTAACCTTGAACAACTTTTTAATAATAACGATTTTGCTGTCCTTAGTAAGGACCCTACCCATAATATGGGCAATGTGTTGATTGGGTTGTAGCTAAGAACCTGTCTTAAAGCCCATTGGCCATCAGACCAAGTGTCTGGTCCGAACACTTTTTTGTGATTTTTAATTTCACTCTTCCCAATATTTCAGGTATAAAAAAAGAATGTTCTAAAATAAGGCAGCAGAAATTTTAATATTCATCCTGGTGACCTAGAACACTGTCTTACTGGTCTTATGGATTCCACTTCAGACTGTGACTCCCCGCACTCCTTGGCATTCGAATAAGAGAACTCTCTAACCAAGTTGTTGGACTAGGTGGCTCCCTTGAAGTTGAAGACAATTAGAGAAAGAGTGAATATTCAGAAGTGCTATATCTCTGCCCCTACTGCACGCAAGCAAGAAAAAAGAAGAGACGGAAGAATCTGGGAAAAACTCAGAAACAAGAAAATAAGGATACGTGGAAATCCTTAGAAAAATTATATCGAAATGAGATCCAAAAGGCTGACCAAAACTATTTTAATATTCAGATTCTTAATTCCAAAAACAATGGCAAGAATCTCTGAGATTCTTAGGAATCTGGAGAAGCTTAAGGCCCAATTAAATAATTTCCCCGATCAAATCAAGACTCCGAAGCAGTCCAGAAGGTCTTTGCTGATAAAATTAGAACAGCACATGCTAACATCACGAACAGCCAATATTTCATCAGCTGCCTCACTAACTGTCACCGATGAACTTTCACACTCCATTAAACCTGCTTTTTCCTTTAAAATTACTTCTGAGGATCATATGGCAGAGGTTCGTAAGAAAATGCGACCTATGGTGTCATCCCATCTAAAATTGTTCTTGAAAATGCTGAATTTTTTATCCCATTTCTTGCTCGCTTTGCTAACGCCACGTTTGCTGATAATAATGTGCTAGAACTGTTAATAAAACATGATAGCTACCCCACTGATAAAGAAACCTGGTCTAGACCACAAAGTATATAGTCATTTCAGGCCTATGTAAGGAATTCATGGTATCAATAGTAGACACAGACACAATGGATACAAGTTTCGAAAACCTTTATTTAGTATTTCTGTTGGGTTGGTAGAATTCCTAACTGGCCCCTACTCTAGAATGAGAGTTGTGTCAACCATTAACCAAATAACAAACAAGTCCAAGTCAGTCTAGTCAAGTTAAAAAGGCCTATAATAAGAAAACCTAACCTTGCCCTCCTTCTAAAAATGACAAATGTGTTAAGGGAATACAAAAGGAAAAAAGTGTCTCAAAAGAGTTGTCAGAATGGCTTAAGAAATAACTCCCTGCACCACAGGGTCTAGAGTTTCTTAAAAAGGAAAGCTGGATGCCACAGTTCTATCAGTCTTGCACACTTTGGCTTACTGGTACAATTCAACAGTTCAGTCTTCGGCGTCATACCTCTGGTACTTCAATCACTTCCGTAGGCTTTGTCTACCTTGTCATCAAAACTCAGATTCCCTTTCTCACAGTGCTGCACAGGCTTCCCTCCGCCGGGCTTGAGCCTGTCTTTCTTTTCAGTTTATCACACAGTTATGCACAGGTTTGCCTCTGCCGGGCTCAAACCCGTCTCTTCTTCGTGGGAGTTCCCTTCCCCACGTTCTATCTTAGGTATCTTTTCACTGTCTAAGACTTTCGAAACTGCAAGGATTTTACTTAGACCTCTGCATGATCACTTCAACCTCTCTTAACAATTCTGCAAATTACAATCTTCCTCATTTTGCAACACCAATGCTTCTTGGTACTTGTAGTTCTTATTGTCTTTATTTTGCCCTCTTGGCCTTTTTCAAAGTTCGTCAACACCAATACTGCTTGGTATTAGTAATCACTTATTCGCTGTGCTATACCCTCTTGGTACTTTCATCTTGCAAAACCAATACTTCTCCAGCATGGGGTCTGGCATGGATTCACATGCTCATGAATATTCTCTGTTGTCAGGCTGGGAATCCTCGGTAAAAGAAAAAAACAGTTTCACTTACAAACTGTATTTCTCCTTTAAACCAATCACTGTGCTCTGGGACATTCTGCCCCCATCCAATGACAGCCCTTTCCCTAATCCCCTCCCCTCTGGCAACCATCTTCCGATTTGTACTGCACGTTTCAGTGTTGGGAGTCCTCGGGTTTGCTCTGTGAGCTACTTCTATGTGTTTTCGATGGAAAAAGGTTCTCTTATTGTTCCAAAAAAGCCTTTGTGCTCTTTTCTCCATCTGCCGACAGCGGGGATCCGTTGTCAGTGAATTTCAGCACCCCTCAAGGGCGAAGATCATCAAAGTTTCCAGAAGGCCATCTGGGCTACTTCACGTCCTAGGTTCCATGTGTTAATATCCCCGCAATTGCGGCGATATTGAGCCATGGACTCTGCAGGGGACACCCCCGCAACCCCTGCATTATTTTTAAACATGCGGGGGACACCCCCGCAACTCCCGCTCCCACAAATTATCCCCCCCAAAAAATATCGCCTATGGCGAGACAAACGACCATATGTACGGCGATATTTTTGGTGGGGATAATATGTAGGGATACCACGCCTTCTGACCATGATGGAGGAGAAGGAGGGGAGGTTCCACTTCAAGCCCTGCACCAAGTCGGGCTACAGAACGTGTTTGTAGAAGACAAGCACCTATAATGCCTCTACTGCCTGCACCCGGACCATAAGGAGGTGGAGTGCGAGATATGCCTGGGGTTCTCCAAGAAGATGACGAAGGACAGACACAGTAGACTGGTGGCGTGGCTTAACACTAAGGCCTCTGCTCCATGCACAGAGCAGGGACATGCCTCACCCAGGACAGGCCGGTCCGATGAGTGGTCTTCTAAGTCCTTTGAGGGTGCCTCATCCGCGGGGGCCCAAGACAAGGCCAAGAACCGCAAGTCCAAGTCCAGCAGAGTCGCCGCGGAAGCGGGTCCTAAGGTGGATAGGGTGCGATTGACGTCCCCCTCTGCCTCCATTGCCAGCCGGCAATCGAGCTCCTCCTCAAAAAGGGAATCATCTACCCAGGCTAAACTGCGGGAGAAATCCAAGAGGCCACGGACGGAGAAGAACAAGGCCGAACTGCCCAAGCAGGTCCAATCGGCGCAGGCTAAGACTATGTTGACGATAGAGTTGGTTGCAGCTGCTCTACGAACTGCGTAGTGTGCTGATCCGGTGAAGGTAGCCCCAACAGCACAGAAAGTATCCTTGCCCACTAGGCGGGACACTGCCGCAGTGACTTTGGCAAAGTCTGCTGGCCCGCCAGA
The DNA here is from genome assembly GCF_040938575.1 of Ambystoma mexicanum. Taxonomy (NCBI): domain Eukaryota; kingdom Metazoa; phylum Chordata; class Amphibia; order Caudata; family Ambystomatidae; genus Ambystoma; species Ambystoma mexicanum. Next base: position 36,241,804 of record NC_090938.1, read on the forward strand.
AGGGGGGAAACCGGCTCAGACCCCAGTTAAAGTGCCACGAGAAGAGAAAAGGGGAGGCCAAGAGGCCCCAAAGCAGCCCTGGGTCAAGCAATGGAGGTCTCGTCCACAGACGACGAGGACCGGGAGCCTTGCACACGGTCCACACGGATGTGGAAGAGGAGGACAATGGGGGAGGCAGCGATGCAGACGAAGGCTCGGGCCTAGTTTTCCGATCCCACCAGCTCAGCCGAGTGATGGGTCTCTGGACATTCTATCGATTTCACACCATGGTGTCAGAGATCCAGAAGAGGATGCCACTGGGCCCGGTCCCTGTCCCTGTGGTCCCCCAGGCCTTCGTTCAGCCTCCATTCTAAGAAGAGGAAGCATCATCCGACGCCCCCATTTCAGCCTCCACATCCGCGTCGGGCCCCCTCTACCCCAGAAGATCCTGACGCAGGTACGGGGACGCACACAACCACGGATGGCGACAACGATTATATTGTCGCAGTGGGTGGCGGGTCTCCGCATTTGGATGCTCCACCTATGTGTCATGCCCCCCATTCCTGTTTCTGGACGCTCGCGGGTGTTTACGTCCAGGTGGAAACTACCCTGGAGACTGTTTACAGCTCACGGAATCCGCCACACTACAAGGTCCAGAATTCCATCTGCTTGCGGTCACGTGAAACGCCCGCAACGTGCCTCGCGTTCTGAAACAGACTCCAGTATTTAGTGTGGCGTGTCCCTGTAACGGGTGCTCCTAAAACTGACTATTCAGTTCGAGTACTCGACATTCTGTTACTCTGATTCCTGTTTTATTCCTGACCCGCCTTTGTATCAAGGATTATTCTGGACGTCTTTTCCTTCGATTTCTGGCTCCTGACTCCCTCGGTTGTTTCCCCTGGTTAACAAACTCCTGGCTCCCATTTCGGATTTGGTCTCCGCCTGCTCCCGTATGTTGTGGTATTTGGATTTATGCAAGAATAAAAGACCTCCAGTGCTACTCTCTGTTGAAAACTTCCACGCACGTTTCTTTCTCTCTAGTGTGCTATCACTCTTGCACGAGTTTCCTGCTTCCCTTCCCCTTCACCTATTACACAGAACATATACAAACTCTTTACCACGGACATATCCACGGCGCTGCCCGCCTCACAAGAAGACAACGCTCTACATACTGAAGTGACCAAACGGACGCTCTCCTGTTTCTGGTGGTCACTCCCTGGATTAGTTACTTACACTTGGGGATGCTCTGCTGAATACACTTGGGGATTATTTTGAACACTACTAGTTGCGCCCTCGTGCCGTTCGGGTTAGGTGGACCATTGCACAGAGTTCCTTCAACTGGAACTTCTATTTTCTATCATCAAGTCACCATCCTACTGCACTCTCTAAGGTTACGGGACTTCCTGTCTTGCTAAGCAGGTAAGAGGGGGCAAGTACGGGGGGAGGGAACAAGTGCTGTAATTTCATACCTCTTTGGCTGCTATCTTGAACTATCCTTTTCTTTGTTCCCCTAGCTCTGTTGTCGCTGCTCCTGCCTTTCAACTTAAGCCCCTGGCCTGTTAGTTGGTATACTTTCTAAAGGCTGCGCTCTTGGGGGGAAAGTCTTGTGGAAACATAGTGTTCAAGATATCCCAGAACCATCTTGGTGATAATCCAGGACATCCCAGAGTGAAGGGGTTCCAAATGCGGATGTTGACCTTGTATCCTTTATAAATCTGTATCCTTTTCCAAATTGCGTAAAAGTTGTGACACTATGGTGTCCCCACCAGACGAGGTGGGGCTGTTCCATTCCTCACCTCCTCACCTCCAGAGGTCCTCCACCGCCCACCATCACTCTTCCTGCATCCATCTCCCGTAGCTCCTAACTGCTCACCCACGACAACCTATCTAAGCACCTCAGGGTACCTGCTCTACTACCTCCCTTCACTGATGACCCTGATCGCCTTGCCAATGACTTCAAGAAATTCATCACCCAGGCTGTTGACCTGGTGGCACCTCTCACCCTCAAAAAAGCTAAGAAATCCAAACATTGCAACACCTGGTTCACTCAGGATCTCCTAAAATCACGTGGCGAAAAAAAGACTGCTTTCAATACATGGATCAACAACCCCACCAAGGCCACTAGAATCGCCTTCAAATCCATCTCGAAACAATATAAAATTGCCATCACCAATGCTAAAGCCGCATACTACAATACCAGGATAGCTAATGCTAAATTCGGAAGTAGAGAAATATTTGCCATTTTATGAGAACTTGAGACTCCCACCTCTCCCCCATCTCCAATAGTGAAGGATGAAGCCTGGTGTAACGCCACTCAGTCTGCCATGCTAAGCAAACTGGAAACCCTGCAAGCCAAAATCCTCACACACCAACAAGAGCTCACTAAACTGATCTCCAGCACTCAAGGTGACCTCACGCCAGGAGACAAGCCCACCGTATCCCCTGTTTTCGACTTCAAACATATGAGTGAGAAGGAGGTCACCTCACTTCTCCAAACCATCAAACCCTCCAATTGTAAGGGTGACGCCTGCCCCGCACAAGTCATCAAGAACTGTGACCCATCCCTAGCCCCCATAATCACAGCATTCATCAATGCCTCCTTCCGTTCTGGCTATGTCCCAGTGGGACTTAAGGAAGTGTGGGTTTGTCCGCTCCTAAAAAATCCCTCTCTTGACCCCTCCAACCCAGGGAACTACAGGCCCATCACCACCGTCCCCTTCCTGTTGAAAATTCTGGATAAAGCAGCCTACCTACAAATTCAGAAATTACTAGAAGACAGCCACCTCCTAGGACTCAGGCAATCAGGATTCAGACCTCGTCATGGGACCGAAACAGCTCTCCTTGACCTCAAAAACCAAATTGATTATCTCAGAGACGCAGGCAAACCTGCAGTCCTCCCACTGCTGGACCTCTCAGCAGCTTTCGATCTGGTCGACCACAAAACCCTCTGCCAGCACCTCTCTTCAGTAGCCAACTTCTCTGACAGGGCTTGCAAATGGATTGACTCATTTCTGAAGGACAGAGCAATTTAAGTCTTCTATGACTCTTCAAGTGCTAACACAAGCACCATCAAATGTGGGGTCCCGCAAGGCTCCTGCACGGCCCCCACCCTCTACAACCTCTTCACAAGGCCACTGTTCATAATCCTGGACTCCCTGGGCATCTCATACACAAACTATGCTGATGACACACAGGTACTCATCCCTCTCTCGGGTGATTACCAGGCCGACCAGAACACCCTCAATTCCATCTACACAACAATCCAATCTTGGATGGCAGAAAACTGGCCATGTCTCAACAGTGAGAAAACCGAACTACTGCTAGTTGGTTCCCCCTCCACCTTGAGCAAACTGGATAACAAATATTCCACATTCTTCATTGACAACATCCCCATCACCGTGTCACCTTCCATCAAAACACTAGGGGGCTGATTCATGGAATTATTTGCGCCGAAAAATTGGCATTTGTGCGCCATTCTGCCCGCAAATCCCCATTTGTTAAACAGGGATTTGCGGGCAGAATGGCGCACAAATCCCTGTTTTCCGGCGCAAATAATTCCATGAATCAGCCCTTAGGTGTTTACCTCGAACCTGACCTACCGATGGAGAGGCAGGTCAACGCCATAGCCTCCTCATCTGCCTATCATTCTAAACTCATCAACGCAGTCAGACCCTTCCTGTCTCAACAGAACTGCCTCACCATCGCCAGGGTCATAATTGGCTCCAGGCTTGACTACTGTAATGCACTATTCATCTGCACTTCTGCCAAGAATGTCAAACACCAAATTGTTCAAAATAACGTGCTCAGAGCAGCCACCGGCCTCACGCGTAGAGAGCGCATCTCGGTACTTAGAAGACAGGTCCACTGGCTCCCAGTCAAGGAGAGGATCACATTCAAAGCCCTTGCCTTGACTCACAAGTGCCTTCACGACATTGCCCCCCCCTTACTTGTCATGCAGAATCACCAAACCCGCCACCCTCAGACCTTCCACATCCCCTTACTCTAACCTCCTATCGGTTCCCAGAACCCGTAAGGTCCGGGCAGGCGACTCCAGCTTCCCTGCTGTCGCCCCCCTCCTCTGGAACTCCCTACCGCCTCACATCAGGATCATTGAATCCCACTCAGCCTTTCGCAAAGCCATCAAAACTAACCTCTTTGTCTGACTGCTTTAACATAGATTCTATGACAATATGCACCTGCTTGTATTCTGTGATACTCTGTAAACACTTTCTCTGAACTGTAACAAGCACTCTTAGGCGGCTTCCTTGTAACCCTTAATCATGCCTTCTTAAACTTTGAAATAGAGCCTCGATGCCTGCGGGCTGTAGTGTGCTCTACAAATTTAAATAAATAAATAAATTGCACGATAGCCAGAGCCTCCAAGCTTTTTCAGCTTGTGCCCAAAGAAACCAGGAAGGAGGGTTTCTTGTACCAGAGGCGCACTTCCAGGAGGAGGACAATCATGGGGACCACCGTTCCCTGCCCCCGTCCTGCGGAAGACCATCAAAGATGGTAGCCGCTCCATATTGCCACGCTTAACTCTCGCTCTGCTGTCAAACACTCGTCTGACATCTGCAACCTCCTGGAACGCATGGATCTTGATGAGCTTACCATCACGGAGAATGAATACCTGTGTCTATCATCCCCACTCAGACCTACTCCTCTTTCGAATGCCTAGTATGCAGGCTCTCACTCCCTCCTAAATCTTCTCTCCTTATGGCCACCCACTATCGGCCACCAGGACAGTCCACTCTCTTTCTCTCGAAATGGGCTGACCTGGTCTCCTCTCTACTCTCCTCAACTCCTCCTGCTGGCTGACCACAACATCCATCTGGACTCTCCCGATTCCTCAAGACCTTTCCGCAACTTATGGATTCTCTTTCCCTCTTTATCTTACCTTCTGGCTCCACGCACACAGCGGGCCACAATTTGGATGCTCTCATCTCTGCCGACATCCCTCTCTCTTTCCCTCTCACTACCTCTCTCTCTTGGACTGACCACTCCCTTCTTTCTTCACACTTGAAGCTCTCCTCTCCCCTTGTAGCCACGGCTACTCGGTTTCAAAGTTACCAGACCCATGAAAAGAGTGACAGAGGCTGCCTTTGCCTCCACCTACTCTCTGCTTCCTACTCCGGCGGCTGACGACCACCATGACACAGCCCTCACTAACTTCAATCTCTCTCTCACCCTTGATACTCTTGCCCCTGTCATGAGGGTCCGACTGAAGCCTTTCAAAAAGTGCAACTCTTGGTATCACTCTGATCTGGCTGCCCTTAAACGCAAGTGTAGGGCAGCTGGCCGGAAATGGAATGCGTCAGGCGGAGCCTCTTACATACTGTCCTGCCCTGCCGCCTCCTTCAATGGCAATATCGACTTTGCATCCACACCAAGAAAAGAGTCTTTATTCAAGCCTGCATCTCTGCGGCATCAAACAACACAGCCAAACGTTTCAAAGTCTGCAGGGAACTGGCCAATGCTGCAGCAGCCTCCTCTTTGGTCAAAACCACCCAGGACCTCCGCTTCGCCCTGGCTGCACACTTCACCTTAAAAACCCAAGACATCCTTTTCTCTCTCACTTCCATACCACATCATACACCAACACCTCTGGAGCCTCCCTTGGCTCCTCCACCACTTGTCTCTTCTCTCACCCCATCACTCCTGATGAGCTCACCAGACAAGTCTGGTCTATGAAGGCCTCATCCAAACAGGAGGACCCCTGCCCCTCCAAAACCATCAAGGACAACATTGACTTGCCTGATCTCTGCAATCTCTCTTTTGCCACTGGAGTTTTCCCAACTTCTCTTAAGCACTCCCTTGTGCATTCTCTGCTCAGAAAACCTTCTGCCGACCCCTCCATCCTGGCAAACTACCACTCCATCTCCATCACTCCTTTCTTGTGCAAATTCCTGGAGAAACTGGCTATCAGCTCACCCGCCACACTGAATCTGCTGGTTGCCTCCACGGTGGCCAGTCTGGATTTAGAGCATCCAGAGGCACAGAAACTGCTCTTCTGAAACCCTGTGAAGACCTGCTCTCAAATCCTGACACCAACACTCTCTCTGGCCTCATTCTTCACCTCTCCTCTGCCTTTGACATGGTAAACCACAACATCCTGATCGCACGTCTCTGTGACACCCTAGGAATCAAAGGTCAGGCTCTAGCGTGGTTAACCTCCTTGCTTTACGACCGCCCATCCCATGTGGAACTCGGGCTCTTTCTCTCTACTATCACCCTTTCAACCTGCAGCGTTCCCCATGGTTCTAACATAACGTCTGTCATGCGCCCTGGTGCATGGCACCTTTGGCATCGGTGGAAGCTGGTCTGCAATTGAATGGTGCTGCCGCGTTAATTTGCGCGTCCCATTCTGCGGTCTAATTGTTATGCAAACATGGCCGCCACCGGGAGGTTCTTAATCATTTTCCTCCCGGCGGTCCGGCGCGTTGCAACTGCAGTATTGTTCTCTTTCACTGCCACTCCAATGCTAGTGCTGTTTGTTTTTTCCACGCTTTGTTCCACACCGGAAAACTATTCTTTTTCTCTGCGCCCTCTCTCAGTCTTGCGCATCTATTTTCTCTTGCTCGCTCCGCGGCTCCTTTCTTAGCCGCCCGGCAGCCTTGCTCTCTCGCTCTCGATTTCCTTTATTTCTCTCTACCTATTCCTTTCCTGGATTCTGTGCAGCGCTCATATTCCCTCTGTGCTGCCCTACCCTTTTTACGGGTCTAAGCTTACCCAATTCCGTCTTTTCTACCGAGTGCTTCCATCACTCCCTACTAAGGGTTTCCTTTCTTTCCCTCTACTGCATTACTGTTTCCCTGCCTATTCCAAGAAAGGCTGTGATGTCTCATCGCTCTCGGTTCATCTGTCTACCGGTCCCTGTATGTGGCCACAGACTCGATTGGGATCTATTGTTACGACTACTGCAACCTCTCTACATTCCATCTCTCCATTTTTTTTTTGTACCTTTGGAGGCTTTTTCCCATTCCGGCTATCCCGGAAAAGGGGCCTCATTGCTGCTGTGTAAGGGTAATGGTGGATTCTTATCGGGGTAGAGCACTCCTCATTAAAAGAAAGAGAGACTTCAACAGTTGTAGGAGATCTTTGAAGAACGAACCTGACACCGACTCATCAGACTGAGGTTAGGAGGGAGAGCTCAGCGAATCAGGGGAAGACGAAAGGGAATTTGACAATGTGTGATTGCCACTTCCATCTCTAACTTCCAATTTTATACAGATGACACGCAACTCTCCTTCAGGTTCCCCTCAGCCACCTCTTCTAGCTTGCTCATATCAGACTGTCCGCAATTCAGTCATGGTGTGGTGCACCGCTTCCTCAACGCCAGTAAGACAGATCGTTCGCATCGGGACCCCTGCTCCCGCTTTCCCACTCGCACTCTGGCCGGCCTCCCTTGGGCCTGCGCCCGCACCCACCCGTGAAGCAAAAACCTTGGGGTCATCTTCGACTTCACTCTCCTTCTCCACTCACATTTTCGGACATCTCTAAAAAGTCCAACTACCAGCTGAACCTTCTCAAAGGTACTCTTCCATGCCTCACCTTCCCCCAGCGGCTCACTGTCTCCAGAGCATGTGTTCTCTCCAAACTGGACTACTGCAACAGCCTCTTTCTCAACCTCCCTGCCTCTGCTTTGCGCCCTCTACAACTCATCCAGAACAGAACCGCAAGATTTATCCTTGGCCTCAAGCCCAGGGACTGCATCTCTTTGGTGCCGATATCCCTCCAATGTGCTGCCCGTGGCTGCAATGATCAAATTCAAGATCCTCTGCATTGTCCACAAGGCTTTCTGGGGCCTGGGACTTACCTATCTGCAACAATGCCTACCTAAATACTGTCCCTTCCAAGCCCTCCACTCTTCTACCTCCAAACTTTTGCGAGTGAGCCGGTTTTCCAAGCAAAGATTTGGAGGGAGACCTTTATCCTCAGCATGGGCATCCCTCTGGAATAGCCTGCCAGCTGCCCTCTGTCTTGAGCCTGATCTTCTTAGGTCCTGGAAACTCATTAAGACATTCCTCTTCTCCTCCTCCTTCTCTCTCCCTCTACCGTGCTAACACCTCTCTCCGCTCTATCCCTCTCCCTCCCTCCTTTTCAACACAGCTTGCCGATTGGCCGCCGGGTGTACCTCTGAGTCTTATAGGTCCCTGGCACCCTCGCCAGTCCTCTCGCACTTGCCTCCGGGCCTGCACTTGCAGCATTACTACTGGTCCTGGTCGATGACCCATGAGAATGGCATCTCTCAGCACTTACCCAGCTTCCGACTAACTGAGCGCACTTAGTTCCCCCGCACTTGTTCCCCCCCACCGTCTGTGCACTTGCACGATCTGAACGTACCATGCCTTGAAGATCGTATATCTGCCCTGTCTTCCCTCCTTGTATGGTGGCACCTCAATGCACTTGGAAAAACTGCAGAATCGTCATCAGACCTATTTGCTGTTATCTACACTGTTAATTGTATTATATGCACTTACTCTGACTGTACAGGCTTGTATCATTCAGAAATTCAAGGGCTGTGAATGACTGTTGTTTTTTCCCCTGTGTTCCCTCCCTCCTTGAGCGTTTTGAAACACTTGCCTTGTGTATAGGCGCTTTACAAATAAACATTACCATATCATACCATGGCAGTGTCCCTTCTGGACAACGTGTGGGATGAGGGCTTGGCCCTCATGAAGAAACCTTACACGGCTCCAGCCAAACGGGATAGGCTGGAGAAGAAGTGCTGGGTGCCGGACTCTGCACTCAAGTGCCTGAGATCGCAACCATCGCCGGATTTGGTGGTGTCGGCGCCCACAAGGCAACGGTCGGCTAAACCCATCCTCGTTGTCTTTGGTCCATCCGGACGATGAGGGGAAGAAGCTGGATGCCTTGGGAAGAAAGGTGATTTACAGCGCAGCGTACACGATCAAGGCAGACAACGCACTGGCGACCCTAGCCAAGTATGACCGGGAGCGGTGGTACAAGCTGGTCCCTATCCTGGAGTTCCTCCCTGACGAATAGAGGATGGAGGCAATTGCTCTTTTCCAGGAGGGGGAAGTTGCGTCTGATCATGCCATTACAGTAGCATTGGACGCCTGGACGTCTTCCGACAAGAAGTCCAGACAAAGGTTTTGGACATGCCCTTCAACAGAGAGAACTTGTTTGGGAAGGTCATCGACGATTCCCTCCAGATCATCAAGTCAGATACAGAGACGGGCAGTTTCTTGGGTACTCTCCAGCAGCAGTACTCTTCTTTTCACTCCCTCAGGGGAAAGTCAAGTAGGTCTTGCAATGGTTTCTCCTCTTCATACCGTCAGCCTTCCAAATCCATGACCCAGGAAGCGTACAGCGGCTGTTCAAAGGTCTACGGTAGCAGAGGACAGCGCTGCTGTCACCCACAGGGCAGTACGCCGCCCCGAAACAGGCTTGAACCGGCGGGAATGTCGGGCCCCACGTGTGCATCCCGGTGGGTGGCCGGCTGACTGAGTTCATCAGCGAGTGGAAGAAGATCACCACCGACAGATGGGTGCTAGACGCTCTCGCCCAAGGACACACCCTGGAGTATCAACGCAGTATCTCTCCAGTTACCAGTCAGGAACAGCACATTCCTCAGCTCCTGGAAGAGGTATGGATAATGCTGCAGAAAGGGGAAATTCCAGATACTTTATGGTCAGAAAGAAGACCGGTGGATGGAGACCCATCCTAGACCTGCAACCTAAGTCCCAAATGTTCAGGGTGGCCACGTAGCAGCACGTGCTCGGCCAACTTGAGGAAGGAGACTTCTTGACATCGCTGGACCTCAACGACGCCTAGTTCCACATCTCCATTCAGAAGGCATATCAAAAGTTTCTGCATTTTGGAGTGCAGGGCCAACACGACCAGTTCAAGGCCCTACCTTTCAAATTGAAATCATCCCCCAGAGTACTCACGAAGTGCCTGGCACCAGTGGAGCCTATCTACGTCTATGGGGTATGCACGTATACCCTTACCTCGACGACTGGCTCATCCTGACCCACTTGTGAGAATTGGCCATCGGACACACGGAGGGGACCGTCCAACAGCCGATGGATCTGGGATTCTCCATCAACTATCCAAAGTCCTGCTTGACACCATGGCAGAACGTGCTGTTCCTAGGAGCCAGACTAAATACGGTGACCTGCCTGGTGTCACCCTCGGAGGAGAGGGTAGTGGCCATTCAAGGAAAGGTGCAGCGGCTGTTGTCGATGAAGACCACCACGGTGCGAACCATCAAGTCGTTGCTCGGCATGATGTCATCCTGCATCTACCTCATTCGGTTTTGCAGGTTACAGATGCAACCACTTCCGGAGATCCTGGATGCTCGCTGGGTACAGGTGTCTGGAAGCTTGGCGGACAAGGTCCTGCTCGACAAGGAGTTCCGTTGGACGACAGTATGGTGGGGCATCCGCTCCAACATTGACCGGGGCACAGGGTTTCAAAACCCTCCATACCAGGAGACGGTCACCACGGACGCTTCCCTGGAAGGCTGAGGAGCCCACACCAGACAACTGCACGCCAGAGGCCTGTGGCTGCCAGAGGAGAAGGATCTCCATATCAACATCCTGGAGCTACATTCAGTGTTCTGGGCCCTCAAGTCGTTCCTTCCGTCTCTGAAGGGCAAGGTGGGGAGGATCTTCATGGACAACACCACCACAATGTTCTACATCAGGAAACAGGGGGGCACTCGATCCCTAGTGCTCTCCAAGGAAGCGCAGGACTTGTGGCGCTGGGCCGTCAGACAAGAGATGTTTCTCGTTCCTCTTCACCTAGCGGGAGTCAAGAACACCATTGCATACTCTCTCAGCAGGGAGTTGCACTCCTGTCACGAGTGGGAGCTTCGGCAGGACGAGGTGGATCACATCTTCGTCAAGTGGGGCAGGCCACAGATCGATCTGTTTGTGACGGCGGCGAACTCCAAATGCAGAAAGTTTGCCTGCAGATTCCACCAACCAAGGAGCTTGGGGGACGCGTTCGTTTTCCTGTGGGAAGGCCTGTTCCTGTACGCATTTCCTCCGTTGCCTCTCCTACTACAAATCATCAACACACTCAGACAGTGCCAATGCAGGATGATACTCATTGCCCCAAAGTTGCCGAAGCAGATTTGGCATTTGGTCCCCAGACCTTCTCAGCCTATCAGCGTCACCTCCACTCCAAGCTGCCGGTAGTTCCAGATATTCTCACCAGAAAGGGAGGCGCAATCCTGCATCATGAGCCTGGATCATTATACCTGAAGGCTTGGCTCCTGCAGCCCTAGAGTTTGGTGGATATGGGTTGCCTGTGGACGGCAGAGAGATCCTCGCCAAGGTCAGGGTGTCGTCGACTTTGAAGTGCTATTGTCACAAGTGGAAGCATTTCGCGACGTGGTGCCGGTCGCAGTAGATTGACTTGCTGAGGGTCACAGCCCTGCAAATTCTTGCATACTTGCTCTCCTTGGCCAAGGTCGGCCTGGCACACGGTTCTAGCAAGGTGCATCTGGCAGCTATCTCCTGCTACACCAGGTCTCCAGGAAGATCTTCACTGTAGTCTCACAACTCATCAAGGAGTTCCTCAAAGGACTTTTCCGATCTTTCCCGCCGGTGAAGGCTCCTGCCCCGGTGTGGGAACTCAACATGGTTCTGACGAGGCCCATGGGGACCCCCCCTCGAGCCAATGCATCAGGCCGCTCTCAAGTTCCTCTTGTAGAAAATGGCTTTTCTTGTGGCCATCACTTTTGCCAGGAGCGTTGATGAGATCCAATCCCTATCCTGCAAGCAACCACACGCACCCCTCTTTCATGCCGAAAGTTCTGTCGGAAATCCACCTCAACAAGAATTTGGTGTTACCTGTTTTCTGAAGACTTCACAACTGTTTGTGAACTTTGGTCCTGTGAACCATGGGAAGGCCGTGTCCAAGGCTCCCATTTTAAGGTGGCTCTACGGCTGCATCATGCATTGTCATCGGTTGGCAAACCGACTGCTGCCTGGCTGTCCGAGAGCCCACTCCACCAGAGCAATCACTGCGTCAACGATGTTCCTGTCTGCTGTACCCCTGCAGGGCTGCTACGTGGAGGTCCATGAATACCTTCACGAGGTTCTACTCTGTTGACAGGGATTTCAGGGAGGAGTTCAGAGTTAGCTAAGTAGTGCTATGCAACCTGTTCACTTGAGGTTAGTCTGTTCTAGAGGTAAGAGTTAATTGCTTCTGTTAAGCCTTGCTACCTCCCTTGGTTGTGTAATGTTGTACTGCTATGTATTCCTTATTCATGAGCATGCAAATCCATGCCAGATCCCATGCTGCAGAAGGAACAAGTTACTTACCTGTAACTACTGTTCTCCAGCATGGTTCTGGCATGGATTCACATGCGAACCCTCCCTCGACCCATCTGCGGCTCTTCTTGGTCATACTGCCACTTTACGTGCTTACCAAATCTGAAGATGGCTGCCAGAGGAGGGGCTTAGGGAGAGGGTTGTCGTTGGATGGGGGCAGTTTGACCCAGAGGTCAGTGATTGGTTTAAAGGAGAAATACAGTTTGTAAGTGAAAGTGAAACTGTTTTTTTCGACAGGGAATAGTCATGAGCATGTAAATTGATGCCAGACCCATGCTGCAAAACAATATTTACAGGTAAGTAACTTGTTCCTTCTTGGTATTTCTTTTTCACCAATGCCTCTTGGTACTTGTAGTTCTTATTCTCTTTAGTTTGCCCTCTTGGCTTTTTTCAAAGTTTATAAACTTTGCCCTCTCTGAATATTCAAAGTTCACATACTTCGCTTTCCTTTTATTCAACTTCTTTCTTTATCGCGGTTACTTTCTTTCCATTGGTTCCTGCTGTAATATGTTTCAACTCTCATAACATTTCACAGATACTTTCGAATGTGCGACTTCGCCTCGCAGGACCACTCTGTTACTTTGTATCCTTTTCTTTTACAATTGAGCAATTGTCCTTTCCATTCGTGTTTTATCGGCACATGATTGGAAAGATTTCCCTTAGGTGCAACCGTGTGCTTCACACATTACTGGTCTCACATGCATGACCATGATGTCCCTGCATACACACACGCGTACATGGCCTATGTCACACATACAGGCAAGTATCAGACAACCAGCACGCTGCAACATGCCCTGTCTCACACAGCAATGCTTGGCCACTTACCGCTCGACTCCAGACGGGTCTGCCTCTCAAGGATCTGGGCATGGAGCGCTGGGCGTACGCGTTCCAGGACCCTCAGCTGGATGGTACTCATGCTGCCCCGGCCCCCCTCCATGAGGCGCCGGGCCTTTATGAGGGTCCTGGACCTGAAGTTCTCACAGCGCTTCTTGACTTGCTTGATGTTGCGGGTTGCCACCCCCTCCGCGTTGATGGCACCCACAAAGTCGTCCCAGGTCCTGTCCCGTCCTTCCTTATCGTCGCGTGGTGATCCGAAGAGGGCATCATAATGCCCCAGGACAAGCTCCACCAGGACACCAACTTCCTTCTGATTGAAGCTGGTGGCCCTCTGCCCCTCTGGCTGGGGGTCGCCAGTGGTCTCGGATGGTGTTTGCCCCGACATGGCGACCCCCGAGGCAGGCGTGGGTGGGCAACTGGGTCCTGGGGCTGGGCTGTGGAGCGATGGTATCCCAGTCGGGAGTGTTCTGTTCCAGCAGGGGTGGACACAGCAACTGGACCCCTGCAGATGGCTGATGTGCAGGCACCAAATGGCAGGGTACGGTGGCAGCAGGCAGGCAGCAGCAGATGGCTCGTGGGAGGCTGCTCGGGGCTCGGGGGGGGGCAGTAATTCGGCCTTTTGGGCAGGAGCGTGGTCTTCCGTGTGCTTACGCGTGGCCAGCTTGATACGGAGTGATTTGGCACGTGAAAATTCTGCACGTCAGCGTGTGAATCGAGTAAAGGCCCTTAGCGCGTAAGCGCGTCAGCACGCATACGCGATTCCATTGGACCAAAGGCCCTTAGCACATATGCGTGTCTGTGACGTATCGCGCACGGGCGTTGCTTTTCGTGGGGTGCGGTGCGTGTGTTTTGCAGGCGTTGGGGTTCACACGCTATTACTTCACAGCGGGTGGGTGTTGGCTACGCGTTCTTCTACACACAAGGCAGACGGTGAGTGGTACCCTGCTCCCCCAGGCCCGATCGCATGTAAAAACACCCGCGAGCCCCTGAAATACACGTACCGCGCTCCCCCAGGCCCGATCGCGTGTAAAACCACCCGCAAGCCCCTGGAATACACGTACCCCGCTCCCCCAGGCCCGATCGCGTGTAAAAACACCCACGAGCCCCTGAAATACACGTACCCCGCTCCCCCAGGCCTGATCGCGTGTAAAAACACCCGTGGGCCCCTGAAATACACGTACCCTGCTCCCCCAGGCCCGATTGCGTGTAGAAACACCCGCGAGCCCCTGAAATACACGTACCCCGCTCCCCCAGGCCCGATCACGTGTGAAAACACCCACGAGCCCCTGAAATACACGCGCCCAGGCCAATTGCGTGTGAAACTTCTCGCGCACCCCTGAAATACACGCGCCCAGGCCAATCGCATGTGAAACTTCTCGCGCACCGCTGAAATACACGCGCCCAGGCCAATCGCGTGTGAAACTTCTCGCGTACCCCTGAAATACACGCGCCCAGGCCAATCGCGTGTGGAACTTCTCGCGCACCCCTGAAATACACGCGCCCATGCCCATCGCTTGTGGAACTTCTTGCGCACCCCTGTAATACACGCGCCCAGGCCATTCGTGTGTGAACTTCTTGCTCACCCCTGTAATACACGCGCCCAGGCCATTCGCGTGTGGAACTTCTCGCGCACTCCTGAAATACACGCACCCAGGCCATTCGCGTGTAATACTTCTCGCGCACCCCTGAAATACACGCACACGCTCCCCCAGACCAGATCGCGTGTGAAATTTCTCACGCACGCGTGTTCCCGACACCCGTAATACGCGTTCCCCGCTTTGCATTTGCTGTTTGCCAGTCCGGTAAACTGGTGCAGGGTTGGCGCAGCCCTTTGCAATGGTTTTGCGATCTTGATGGCTTTTCCTTGCGCGAGGGCGTTCTTGGGGGCGTAACTGGCACTGCTGCAGGGTTGGTCCGGTTTGTCCAGAAGGTTCCCCAGTTCCACTAAACTAGGGTTGCTTCCTAAACCTCTGCCCACCAGGTCAGAGTTTAGAAATCCATCTTAACTGCACACACGCAACCTTCAACTTTCGGATTACAGTTGCTTTTGCTTTTAACACAAACCAGACTTTTGTTGCTTTCGATAACTCACCAGGCATGTTAATTGGTCTTCTTTCATCTTATTCATGCTGCAGTCAAGGCTGTTACCAACGCCTCCTCTGCTCCTCCCCAACTCTGCCGTTCACCTGGGAGGGTTGCGGGTCACTTCCATGCAACTTGAAGGTTTCTTTCCTCCGCTTACTCAGCCTCGGTCTTGGAATGCTTACGGCTTCCTGAAAGTGTGGATTTCCTACCTGGCTCTCTCTCTTGATCCGTGCAACTGCCTATCAACCTGTTGGCCTTCCAACATCAACAGCCTGGTTTGCATCAGCCGCGAAAGAGCGGATCCTTCTCGTGACTAGCCTTGCTCGGAGTGTGCCTGCGTGTGCCACCTTTTATTGTCACAGGGAGTGTTAACAAGTGGCAGGTGTGCATTGTTCGGACTATGTGCCTGACTCTCCCTGGCCTCATTAAAGGGATACAGCCAATGCAAGTCAGTGGAGGTAATCTTTCTGGCCTCATTACTCACCTTGCTCGGCTCAGTACTGTTCTCAATGTAAAGTGGGGAGAAATTATGGGAGCTGTAATTTCCCATAATATAAGATGGGATAGGGGTTAGATGGGTTGTGGAAAAAGGGGATTTCAGGTCTCACCATTGGGTGCTTCTCCACCACACCCTGGGGACCTCCTACCCAGGTGATCCTCCCTCATTTGTCCACCCCTACGGTCGTGATCCGAATGCGATGGCCTTTCCCTGGCCCACGTGAGTACGGGATTGCCAGGGACTAGGCTGTGAAACACCCTCAGATTTTTCACACCATAACTAATGTTCCTTTCTTGCTGAAGATAATTGAGAAACTGGCTACTGTACAGTTACAGGAACATTTGAAAAATGTTGAAACTTTACATCCCAGAAAGTCTGGTTTCAGATCATAGCATGGCACGGAAAGTGCCCTGTTGGATTTGCAAACGGAAATGTTAAAAATCATGGACAAAAGTAAATCGGGGCTGCTGATATTAGACTTATCAGCGACCTTCGATCTCGATGACCATGAGAAGCTTCTCATAAGGCTCGCAAACATAGGACGTGCTTCGGAGAAGCAGTAGATTGGATTAGATCATTTCTAAAAAATAGGATGGCTAAAATTGCTTGGGGTAACGCTTGTATGTGGTGTGCCGCAGGGCGCATACCTATCTCCGGTTTTAAATGACGTATATTGTCTCCCCTTGTGTGATCTCTTGGACAAGTTGGGAGTGCAATTTACTAATTATGCCGACGATACTCGGCTCATTATGGAGCTGAGCGGAGACTATGTGAAAGATGTTGAGAGTATCTCTTTAACTTACGAATCGATACAAAATTGAATGCGACAAATGGTATGTGTCTCAACAGGGCTCAAACAGTGTTCCTCATCTTTGGATGGTCAAAAGCACATACTTAGCTAGATGCCCGGTACTCTGGCTTCACCATAAATCATCACTACATTAAGACAGCCTCCAAAGTTAAGACCCTCTGTGTTACTTTTGAAACTTCCCTGAATGCCGGGCTCATGTCAATAATGTAGTTAACAAATTTCAATATCATCTGAGACTATTGGAAGTAGTGAAGCCATATGTCTCCCCAGTACGTTGGTCCAAGCCATTATAATGCCTTGACTCGATTACTGCAGGACTTTGCTAGCTGGAGCTAGTAAAGGCTGCATTAAAAAGCTGCAGACCTTACAAAATGATGCAGGGCATATTGTGAAAAGCCTAGCTAGACACATTTAGCCAGAATTTGTTTTACGGTGAATATCACTACACATAAATGCCAATATCGACAAGCACCATTGTACTTAAAAGATTGCACCACCCTACAACATCCTGCCAGAGTTACTCGGTCCAGCGACTCGATGCTCCTAGTCTGTCCTAGGAGCAAGCAGGCCAGAGGCAATGGCCGTTCATTTCCAGTACAGGCAGCCCTGGCCTGGAATAAGCTCCCTAGGGACCGGCATGCTTACATGAACATACCTACTTTCGGAAACGTTTAAAGACCTTACTGTTTAACCAATTGCTTGATGGCGTCTTGTAACCTTCCTCCTTACCTTGGCCTCTTGTAGGCCCTCTTCTAAATCTACCACACCCTGATGCCGGATTGCTCCGGCGCGTAACAAATAAATACATTTCAGAAAACCTGTACATCCTCTCTGAGTATCAAGTTCAAAGAGCCTCATGGCCTGTGTATTGATGCCATTCGTGAGTATAGGTTAGTATAAAAGACCTATGTTGCACATTGTTTAGGATGTCAGCAAGAAACCTCAAAATGAGAGAAATAAAATATGACCCTATGTATACAATTTGTCTTCAAAATAAATCAGCAAACAGTATTCTAGAGATGAATGAAGGATCACATAAGCTGTTACGTTGATAAAGACCTGAATGGGAGTCATATGCCTCACAAAATGCTAGCTAATATTACCTTTGTATTGAAATTGTCGCAAATACAGCGTCGCCATGGTACTTTGTCCCATAAAGGACATGTGATTTCTTCACAAAACTGTTTTGACTATTTATGAAACAATTGTTTTCCATACAGGCGCTCCTTTATTAAAATGCCATAACCCGTATAAATCACAGTCCTTAACTTTGCGCTCAGTAGGATAAAGTTACTAGATTTTTCTTTTTCTCCACCAGCGTCATTGTCGTTTTTGAAGTAAACACAAGAACTCAAACATCAGAAAATTAGCTGGTGGCACTCTTATGAGCAAAGTGCTGCAGACTCCTACCTAATGTGTTATAACATTTCTGAGCAACATGGATTCTTGAAGAGAAGGCATTAGACCCCTCCAAAAGTACAAGGTCAGCAGGGTGAAAATTGCATCAATTTTAACAGACAGAAACTACTTTTCAACCTTAACTCCGCTTAGTTTTGTTGGTCTTTATGTCATATCTTCTGTTTCACCTTTGGGGGTGAAGTGCTCCGTGACACCTACACAGATTCCGTCCTTAATTGGCTTCTTTTGGTATTCTCGACTGGCCATATTTCCGATGAAGGAAATGATCCAGGACATTTTGTTTCGACTTGCTCTCTCTTTTTTAACCAATTCTTCAAACATGGCCTGCTGCTTTCAGAGCCTGCTGGGATTGATGGCTTCCTGCATCCGGTCTGTGCCTTTCACCAGGCTCAAAATTAATCTGGACCCAGCTTTGTTTGGCTTCAGTCTGGTCTCAAGTGAGCTGCAGCAGCCATTCGATCCTGCTGCCCTTACATCCAGATCTGAGGTGGTGGAACGATCACTTCAACCTTGAGACGAGGCTGGGGGGTTTGAAATTTCGAATAGCCTTTCAACATGGAACATAACCTCTGACTCATCTCTTGTTGGGTTGGAGAGCCACCCTGGCCAATGCAACGAATCCAGGGAGTTTGTGACAGCTTCTCTTTGGAACAAAGGAGATGAGCCCGCTATTCTTAACATACCAGAGGGGACAGCAGAAGCGTGATCCCTCTTGAGGGCCCCCCCTTAGGAGACAGGAAAACACATCCCAAACCTCCAGACACTAACACTTTCATGGGCTATGAAGGAGCTAAGGTGTATGAGAATCCTCATCCCTTTTCCAGTAGCGGCCATAGCTTCTGGCCCAAACCTTAACCAGTACTCAGCAAAGATAGCAGGAACACGAAGGAATCAGCCTACAGGGGGAATGTCAGTGGAGGAGCCAATCAGAAGGGAGATTCTCGAAGCCTGCAGGTTTTAATTGGGCTGCAGCGCACAGAGGAGGTGTGGCCGGTAGGAGAGCGAGAATGCTAGACGTGGCATCCCAGCCAGCGGCATGCACTATGTGAGTGCAGTCAGATTCCACAGACAAGTAGCAGGGTCCATCAGGTGTGGCCATGAGAACAGGGTACCTCGGAAGGCTGAGGCAACGCCTCTGGGCCAAGCAGTGTAGAGAGCCCCATGTCTAGCAAGCTGGAAAGACGAGTCCTCACCTGTGGATGAAGAGTCCAGTTGACAAGTCACGTAAGCAGCTCCATGACGAGAAGAGTGCTGGACAGACTACACATCTTTTCCAGGGAGCACCGGTCACCAGAATCCAGTACGCAGTGGCTTCAGAGGAACAGGAGGAGGGTGGTCTGAGAAACCAGAAGGTGTCTCACCCACTAGTCCCCGGGGATCTGTCACCCAGGTGGCCAGGACACAGCCATCGCTTTCGGATCCAGTTCTTGGGGGTGGACCAGTGTGGGAGGATCACCTGAGTAAGGGGTTTTCGGGGTGCTGGACACCAGATGGTGAGACACGGTATCTCCTACCCTGTAACACCTTTACCCCATCCTACCAGGTAAGATATTTAGGAACTCAACACTCCCCTTTTACAACACAAACACTTTTTAACAGACAGCCCGCTATGAGAGAAAATGGATTGACACCCGAGCCGTATACCTGACGTGTCCAATACAATGGTCACGCAAGGTCAGGCAATTACAGACCATTACACGCACACCTGACTTCCATTACACTTCCCCACATGGATAAAAGGCGGAGCACGAGCACACACTCTGAGCGAGGCAAAGCACACAAGACAACAGCAGTTCCAAGATGGCAGTTTAATAAGAGAAGAAAGACAGCGAAACAGAAGGGGATAGCAAGGAGGGAAGTTCCCTTGACCTTTTTGTCAAGGAACCATTACTTTCACGAAGTCTCAAGAATAGAAAGCGTAAGACTAGGAAACCAGCCTGTGGAATCCTGCATCATGTGTCAGAGGTAGTCGGCCCCTCCTGCGTCGATAATCAAGGCGGGGAATCTGGCCAGCTGCCGTGATTCTGTCCTTGGCTCCAAGAACAAAGCAGTGTCAGTGAAGTCAACACAGCCGGTGAGTTGGGAAAACAGATACAAGACCGGTCTGTATTGAAGCCAAGGTTGCAAGCGGCAACATTGTATGGCGAGCGCTGGAACAAGCATTGTATGAAATGGGTGTGATAACCAATGCGAGTAAAGTAGAACTGCAGATGAGTAATTGAACTTTGAAATCAAGATACAATACCTTTGACAGAGTGGTCCGGCATCGCGTGTGTGCTCAATCGAAGGTCTCTCTAAGGTATCCAGCTGAGGGTTGACCAAAGTGAAAGAGTGGAAAAGCATTGTGTATCGACGTGGTCCTGCTACGGGTCAAGCAAAATCCTGCACACAATAGAAAGTCTTTGATGTCGATACAGTAAAAAAAGTTTATAACAAAGTAGATAAAGTTGGTCCTTTTGACTTGATCTCTTTTTTAACCAATTCTTCAGCCATGGCTTGCAGGTACATGGTTTGTGGGATTCAGAGCAAACGACAATTCAGATGAACAATCTGGAAATCAACTCTATAGTCACTAAATTGAAAGCCTTTCTTCCGGTCATCAGAAACTCTTGTGAGCAGTTCTTGATAGAACCGTCACTGCTATGTGTGAAGGCATTACAAAGGAGACACAGACAACTCAATAGAATCTGGGCTATAAACCTTTATTAACAAAACAGGGGGGGTTGGGAAAAAAGGCATATCTGGCCCTATGCTAAAGTGGGATTTCGCAACCTAAATAAAATATAATGATAGTCTGTGTCAGGAAGTACAAAGCAAATGTCTGTCTGTGTCCAAAACCTATACTTGCCCTCACATCTCATTGTATACAATGTGTAGGGATGTCAGCATCAAATGAGAAGTGTTCAAAATAAAGGTTCTGAGCTTCTTACAGCTCTTGGGCGGAAAAGGGGTTTAAATTCCCAAAGGTTCAAATAGTTTACATTGCAAAAGAGGGGTTCCCTTCCCCAAGCTTTCACGTCTTTAAATGTTCCAAAATAACACGCTTCTTTGGAATAGTTCCCAGCTCTTCTGGTTTGGTTACCTCTCACCAATTTATAAAGTTCAGTTCCTCAATTTCAATTCACACATATTTTCCTTTATTCAATCACAAAGTGGCTTTTCCTTAGGTGGCTGTTCTCGGTCTAGGTGTAGTTGTCGGACCACGCGGTCCACCCATTACAGGTCACGCAACCTACACACCTTACTTGTATCTGCTTCATAGTTGTCTTGCCACAGTTCCAGCTTCACAGTGAGGCTTGACTTATCTTTCAAGTGCTTGTGAAGCTTTATTAATGCTTGTTTTGTCACCATTCAATTGTTTAGCAGCTTTCACTTTCAAAGGCCAGCCTAGGATTCCCAGTACACTCTCCTGCTAGGAAACAGTTATTGTTATAGTTCTGTTGCACAAGCCATTATAGGCTTCCCAGTGCACTCACCTGCTAGGAAACGTATTCACTGTTTCAGGTCTCCGACACCCTTTTCCCAGGTTTCTCTTGCATACAGGTTTTTGTTTTTTCTCAACCATTCATGTCTTTTAATAATATGCACTATCATCTGATTGACTTTTGACAATGCTTGCTTGACTCTTGGCAATGCTTGTTTGCCTCTTAATGTTCATCATAATCATTCACTTATGCATGCTTGTTTGGCTTTGTTTGTTAGCATTACTCATGTCAGTTCATAACCAATTCAGGTATCAATGTTTCCGCCGGTTTTATCACAGTTCATTAATTCGTTGTTGTATTTATTCTGAATGTACCCCAAATTGGCTTAAGTAGGGGAGGTCACATAAATACAGTCTCTTTTATCAGCTTCTTATATATGGCAACTTTCCCACTGAAACACGTGTTGGTACGCCCCGGAGCTTCCATCACTCCTGGTCAGACTCACTGGTGTCGCTTAGCGTGTCCGACGTATGGTGTGGGGCTGCAGCACCGGTCATGTCTCTGGGAAGCATTCTCTGTCCCGCCCGCGTGCTTCATGGACAGCTTCTTTCATGCCCGCCAGGATATAGCCGATGCCCCTTCTCTGCTGCGGTTCCTTCGGCGGTGCTCCTTCGGTTCTCATCCGGCTTCTCCAGTTGCCTCCCGTTTCAGAGGGAAGCGCCAGATGTCTTCTGCAGAGCTTTCTCGCGCCGGTCTGCTTTCCACCTTGCTTCCCGCTGCACTTGCTCTGCATCCCTCTCCAGTTTCTCTGGACCTTGAGGTTTTGCTTCCACACGGCTGCCCTCTCGTTCATGTCCTTCTTCCAGTTCCGGCCTTTAAATATCCCGCCAGCTTGTTAGTTCCACAGCAACTAGATTGCGCAGGGTTAGTTCTGTAGTCTGTTGTCAGTCTTTTTTGCATTTTCCTCGTCCCAGTACCAAAGTGGTTTGTGTGTGTTAGAATCAATAAAGAGGATGTATGGCTCTGGTGGGCCTCTTCTTCGTCCCAGTACTGGACTGGTGTTTACTGGGAGATAGGGAAGGGACTGGTAATAACCTACAAAAGCCTGGGGAATGTTAGACTCATTAGAAATGGGGGATACTGTGTCTCACCCAAGGGTGCCTCATCCCCACTCCCCAAGTCTCCTCCACCCAGGTGATCCTCCCTCGCTTATCCACCCCCAGCGTCCAAATCCAAAAGCAATGGCCTTTTCTTGGCCACCTGGGGGGAGGATATGTTAGGGAAAGAAGTGATGATGCCCTCGGATTCTTCACATATGTTGTATCTGAAGAAGCAGTGTATAACCACATACCTGCAACTTGTCTTTCTGGTAGTGGAATTGTGGGAATGGGGCCTTTAGCAGAATATCTGTGTGCAGTCCATCAGCAGTGCGGTACAGGAGAACTGTGATGCAGATTCCCTCAGCAGATTGGATGCGTTTGCGGACGGGTTACAGATCCACTTGGCGGGTGGGGGGGGATGCATGAATGTCTAGCTGGTTTTGGTAGCATTTGTTGGATGCGTGTGGCCCTTTTTCTACCTGGCCACTTGCCCTCTGCTGTTTTCTCCAGGGCCTTTCTTTCCCTGGCTTTTCCTTTTGTTCCCTTCCTGCGCCCCAGCTGAACATCACAATCTCGAACATCCGCCTGCTTCTATGATCTACCCTGGACTAACATTGTCCTCAGGAACCTCCCTATTCTAGCTTTCTCTGGTTCTTCCTCGTAACTCCTTGGATAGTCTCTTGTAACCCTTTGGACACAGTGCTTCATTGTCTTAAGATGGTCTCCCTCCGTTTTCATGTACTGACAACTCTTCCGAATGGATTGTGTCCGACAAACGTATTCCTCATCTTTGATATATCGTCCAGCTTCAGCTGCTTTTGGAAAAAATATTTGCGGCAGAGGGCACGGTGCGTTGATGGCATCGAGTCACTGTCCCTCGAAGGCCTCAATCGAGGGTGACATCATCGGGTGTATAAGTAGCATGCGAGGCGCCTGTTTGCCTCAGTTCCGTTTTTCCGCAAACATGTTTGCTTCAGAGACTCTGCGCACCTCGTTAGTATTAACATACTACGCAGTTCATCAAAATTATCATCGACAACATGTCTTCGTCATCGACCCCAACTACACCTCGTTCGGGTTTCAAAAAGTGCAGAGAATGAGATTCGAAAATGTCCATCACAGAACCACATCGCTCGTGCCTATGGTGTTTGGGGGATTCATGCTCAAAATGTCAGGCAATGATGAGTAAAGCCCTGCAAGAAAGGAAGGGAAAATTGCAGGTAGGCCATAAAACTAAATCTGATAGTTCCTCGACTGTCGAGTCTGGAGAGCGTTCTCCGCGACACGAAAAGGACAAAAAGAGATCAAGATCTCGTAGGGGCTCCTGCCACTCGTCGTGTTTGACGAAACGATTGAAGAGACAGCACCATCGGTTGCCGTCCTCTTCATCATCATCAGACGAATCCCCCAGAAAAATGTTAGTGCCCCACAAAACATTCTTCTTCTGCAGAGTGGGAACCATTTCATAGGAAAATGCTAGAAATTTTCGATAAGGGCAAGCCTCCATCTGCGCCTTCTTCGGAAGCCGGACGAGAGCGGTCCCGTTCCGACACTCGCGCGCCCTCGAACCTGGGTGATCGAAGAAAGACCCATCGAGAACCTTCAAGGTCTCCGATGAAGGAAAGTCGCATGAGTCGTGATGGGCGCCTGAAGTCATCGACTCTATCGAAGACTCCACATATCCCGAAGAAGAAATCTTCTAAGACGACCTTCGAATCCTCGAATCCGTCTGCGCCATTTTCATCAATGCCATCAACGCCTTTGTCGACGTCGACACCAAAATCATTGGCGCCAAAAATTACTGTGACTTCAACTCAGCCTTCTGAGCATGTTAAAACTGACAAAGAGGCTAAATCTAAGCCTCCCCCAAAGCCTTCACCTTTGGTGGTTCCTGAGAAAGTTTATACTCCTTTGCCTAGAAAGGAGTACTTCAAATCCCTCACTGAGGAAGAGGAGGTTCCCTTTGGCATTGAGTTTGGAACTCCTAATGTCCCAGATTCTTTAATCTCAGACGAGAGTAAGATGAGAGATCTGGTTTACACAGTGCACAAAGCTAGTGGTGTTGACACATCACCTGAAACTGAGTTCAGTAGACCAGAGCCGGGCGAACACGCTGTTTCCTCGTATCGGCACCTGATGTCACAGGTAGTTGAATACCTAGGTTGGGCTAAACCACTAGCTCAATTCATCCAGGATGTCCTTACTGATATTCTGGACCATGGTCCACCTACAAACCCAATCTTACCCTTTCATGTGGCCTTACAAAATAGGGTGACCAAAAATTGGGAATCCCCGGATTCTATCCCTGCGGTGGATAAATCCCTCACGAGAAAATACTGGCCTTCCATTAGCGTCCCCGGCTATCTGTCCAAACACCCCACCCCTGAGAGTCTGGTGGTCCAGGCAGCCACAGCTACATCTAATAAAGCGGCGTACCCTACCATCCCTCCGGATAGGGACGACAAGCGTGTGGATGGAGGGGCGCGCAAGGTATTTTCAGCTGGGAGTATGGCCCTTAAGTCGGCCAACTCCACATGTGCCTTAGCCAAATTTTCATACACTCTGTGGGAGTGCATATATATGGCGGCATAGCACATTCCAGAAGGGGAGGAAAGGGAAGGTTTCTGAGCTATCGTTAAGGATGGCGAAGAAGCCATGTAGGAATCCCTTCAAACTGGATTAGACACTGCAGACAGCGTCAGCAGGTGTATGGCTACAAGCACGGTTATGTGCAGATTTGGGTGGTTGCGGAAGTCGGGTTTCGCACCAGATGTGCAGGCCCGTCTTCTAAACATGCCATTTGACGGGTCTCACCTTTTTGGTAGCAAGGCTGACGAGAGCCTTGAGAGGTTGCATACCTCAAAGGCGGCTGCCAAATCTTTAGGGGCCGCTGTTAGGCAAGCTCAGCCTTTTCGTTCTTCAGGACAACCTTGGAGGGGGTGATCCTATCGTTACTACTCCTCATTTGGAAAGGCGAGAGGAATGGGCAGTCAAAGAGGCCAAAGAAGAAACCCTTGTGGTGGACGAGGAAAAAGTGCAAAGCCAGCTCTAGCTTCCTGGCCATCTGCAGCTGCAGCAACTGCTCCAAAACCACTTTGAGAGCTTCCATCACAAATCACCGGTGAGGGGAAGACTGTCTCAGCATCTCGAAGAATGGTGAGCCATTACTTCAGATGCTTGGGCTCTGGAGACAATAGCCCAAGATTACTGCCTTCCTTTTGTAAAGCAGCCTCGAAACAATCCACCGGGCAAACACTCTTTGAGGATTCCAAATCCGCTCATTGTGCAGGAAATGTTAACCCTGCTAGGGAAAGGTGCTATAGAACCAGTACCTGTACCTGAGAGGAACAAGGGTTGGTATTCCCCATATTGTTTGATCCCCAAGAAAGACGGGGAACTGAGACCCATCTTGGACTTGAGATACTTGAACAAATTCCTCAGAAAGGACAAATTCAAGATGGTCATATTTTCTCAAATCCTTCAGGCCCTCCAACCTCAGGATTGGTTGGTGTCATTGGACCTTCAGGATGCTTATTTTCATGTGCCAATCCATCTCAAGCACAGGAAATACCTAAGGTACGCTGTTGGCAGCACGCACTATCAGTTTCGAGTCCTGCCATTCTGGTTGACCTCCGCCCCAGGGGTCTTCACCAAACTGATGGTGGTGGTGGCAGCGCATCTCGGGAGGGGGCGGATTCATGTCTTCCCCTACCTGGAGGATTGGCAGATCAGGGCGAGCTCTCCCGAACAAGCCCTGGATCATCTCAAAGTCACCTGCCAATCTCTTCACAGACTGCGCTTCTCCCTCAATTTCAAGAAGTCACAGATGACACCTTCTCAGCAGCTCCAGTACATCAGAGCTGTATCAGATGCATCCTTGGGAAAGAGCTTGCCACCCAAGGTGAGGGCTCAAGATATTCTTCAGATGATTACCAAATTCCAAACTGCCCAGTATCTTCCGGCCTTCGATTTCTTGAGGTTGCTCGGCCTCATGGCATCCTGCATTTTTCTGGTGCCAGAAGCCCGCCTGAGAATGAGGTCCCTTCAATGGGCTCTAAAAAGTCAATGGTCACAATTCTCAGGAAAGATGACAGAACGACTTCAGGTTCCATGCCGGGTTGCACAGGATCTTCTGTGGTGGACCTGCGATGACAATATTCTGAAGGGAGAACATTTTTGGCAACCATGGCCCCGAGATTACAGTAGTGACAGACGCCTCACTCATGGGGTGGGGAGCTCATGTCAACGATCTGTCAGTCAGCAGTCGTTGGTCTCCATCGGAGTCCAAACTACACATCAAACTTTTGGAGGTGAGGGCAATCAGACTAGTGCTGAAGGCCTTCCTGCCTTCGGTCAGGGGAAAATGCCCTGATAATGACGGACACCACAGTGGCCATACATTACCTCAACAAAAGAGGAGGTGTAGGGTCCCTACCACTGTGCAGAGAGGCAATGCAGCTCTGTTGCTGGGCAATTCAAGAAGTAATCTCATTACCAGCAGTTCACCTAGCCGGGGAGGAAAACACGAATGCGGACGGTCTGAGCAAGCAGAATGCAGTGTCCCATGAGTGGGAACTAGCTCAGGAAGTACTTCAAGAGAACTTTGCCCTTTGGGGAACCCCTCAAGCAGAGCTGTTTGCAACCGGGGTCAACGGGAAGTGCGAAAGGTATTGCTCAAGGGAATTTCCTCCGAGAGGAGCTCTAGGAGACGTGTTCCTGGTGGAGTGGGAGTTTCCACTACTTTAGGCGTTTCCACCGATCCCTGTCATTCCTCAAGTAATCAGGAGGTTGAGACGGTTAGGAAACCGCATGATCCTAATTGCCCCAGATTGGGCCAGGAGAACGTGGTACCCGGAACTTCTAGATATGTCCATCTGTCCTCCGATTCGTCTTCCACAGAGAGAGGATCTTCTCTCACAAAGGGAGGGACAGGTTCTCTATCCAGAGGTCAACAGTCTCAACCTTCATGCTTGATTTTTGAAAGGCTGAGATATAAGGATTGGGACCTCCCGGATTACATCATGGAGGTGTTGCTTTCGGCAAGAAGGCCAGCAACAAAATCCCTGTACCGTTGCAACAAGTTTTGGAAATGGTGCAGGGAAAAGAATGTTGATCCTTTTCTATGTTCAACTCCAGAGGTGTTATCTTATCATTGGCACACAAAGGTCTCAATGGTGGGACCATTAAGGGTTACCTAGCAGCACTCTCCATTTTTAAGCGCTCTTTGGAAGAATGCTCCTACTTTAAAATTCATTTGGTGATTCCATTTTTTAAAGGGCTCACAAACGTCTTCCCACTTTCTTCTTTTCGGGTCCCAGTTTGGGATCTTGATCTGGTTCTAAAGTTTTTAATATGTGCCCCATTTGAACCCTTGCACACATTTCCATTGAGGTTGTTAACCTTCAAAACCATATTGTTGATTGCATTGACATATGCAGGTAGAGTGAGCGAGTTGCAGGCACTTTCCTCTAGGCTACCCTATACTGTATTCCACAAAGAAAGGGTTATTTTAAGGGTAAAACCCTCCTTTCTACCCAAGGTTGTATCTGATTTCCATCTAAATCAGAAAATTATTCTGCCAGCGTTCTACTCTCCCCCTCTGCCGCATCCCCGTAAAGAGGAAGAAAGGCTCCATAGGTTGGACCCTAGAAGAGCTTTAAGCTTTTATATTTCTTCATTCTCCAAACTCAGAGTGGATGACCAACTCTTTATTGGTTACACCGGAAGGAAATTGGGTCAAGCTGTTTCAAAACAGACTTTATCAAGGTGGATTATTCTTGGCATCTCAGAATGTTACAAATTGGCAGGCAAGGACCCGCCAGAAGGCTTGAGAGCTCATTCTACCAGAGGTATAGCCTCTTCTGCAGCCCTTCAAAGGGGCGTGCCTATTAAATCTATCTGTGATGCAGCAACATGGTCATCGCTGCATACCTTCACAAAGCATTACTCTTTATATGCTTTCCAGTCTCAGGATTTTGCCTTTGGTAAGGCAGTACTGTTTTCGGCCTTATAAGATGCCGACAATTTCAAATTCTACTCCCTCCACCAAATTCTGCATACTGCTTTGGGAGTCGATCAAAGATGAGGAATACATTAGAGGACACAATCCATTCAAAGAACAAGTTACTTACCAACTGGTAACGTTCTTTCGACTTTATGTTCCTCCAACGTATTCCTCATTGCTCTCCCAGCCTACCCCACTGTAGAATTTCCTATGTTATTGCAGCTTCCGTTCTCGCAGAGCTAACTACTGCTTGCCTGGGCTGACACTACAACATTAACATGAGGGAAATACAGAACAGAGGCCAACGGGCGTAGCGTGTGCTACTTATACACCTGATGACGTCACCCTTGACGGAGGCCTTCGGGGGACAGCGACTCGACGCCATCGACGCACAACGCCCTCTGCCAAGAAAATGATTTCCGAAAGCAGCCGAGGCTGGACGATATATTAAAGATGAAGAATACGTTGGAGGAACATCCAGTCGAAAGAACTTTACCAGTTGGTAAGTAACCTGTTCTTCTGTCTGACCAATTTGCCTCTCTAGAAAGCTCTCCAGTTAGCCCTCTCTCTAGCAGTTTAGCCTCCTTCCTTCCTCTTGTAACATTGCTTGCCTTCCTCGCACCAATGACTCTCCCTCTCCTGATGGTCTTTCTTATTATCAGCGATCTTTCTCTTTTCCGTGTCTTTACTTACTCTTCTGTCACCTCCCCAATACTCTCTCGGTCTGCTACAATTGTATTTTCTGTTCTACTTGCTGTTTCCTTCACTTACCAAATGGTACTCCTTACTTCTCTCCCCAAGATAGTATCCACCTTGCTCTCTTCCTTCAACATAAATGTGCTCTCTCTAAATGCTCCAAAGCGTCTTTCTTTTATACTTTCTCTTTAATTTTCCTTATGGTACTCCTTGCTTCTCTCTACGAGCCGACACTCATTTCACTCTGGCTCCAAAGAAGAAGTCTCTCGGTACACATTAAAAAAGTCACTTTCTATCCTACCTTGCAGATAGTAACCCTGGTTTCACTCTTTAATCCGGTATCTCTCTTCTCTTACGATGTTCTCTCGTATTCCAGCATGATAGGATGCCTGCGAAGGACTGCATGGTCTCAATACTGGGCAAAGAGAAGCTTCATCCTTGGTAGCTGACAACACAAAGTTTCTAGACAGTTTGCATTAGCCAGGCTCAAGGATTATGAATCTTTGAAAACTGAATAGGTGGCATTGAAGGGACCCCAGATCTGACAGACAAGATAGTGGAGAAGATGGTTCGAACTAAACTATAAACATGGTACCAGAAGCATAAATCAACTAGGAAAGAGGCTAAATTGGTTCCCAAGCTAATAACCATCTGTGGGAGTTCATATTGCTAAAGCTGTTGGGGTAAATTGGAAAAATGTAAGGAGATCCAAGTATTTATACAAAGGAAGCATCACAATACTTACTAAACTTCACAAAGCAGCTAGATAGAAACATTGGCACACTTTCTGTGCCTCGTCTGGAACAAACAAATATACCAATAAACCGTTTTCACGCTCTGCATCATCTTCCCCTCTCACCCACGCTACTCCTACCAAAGCTCCAGTGTTACCAGGTCTTACAGACAATAAAGTGACACCGGGTCATAGGTACCGTTAACACTTTAGTACTCCAATCTACATAAAATACTACTTACCCTCCTACTGCCCCAAGAGGAACGTGTGGCTCTCGTAGCCACTGCACCTTCCCCCCCAAACACCCCCGCCGTTCCTGGTGGTCCTGGAGGATACGTACTCGCTGGAGAGTCCAAGAAACAGACTATTTTTGATGTCCAATGTTCTGTTGGCTTAGGCAAGACACATGTTATTTTTCATAAATTCTCCTATGTGAAGCTTGAGCACTTAACACATGTTTAGGGGAGTGGTAAATAGCGTCTTGACTTCTGCATCCTCTGCCATATCTGACAGAGCCACCTTCGGCATTCTGCCGACTAGCAGTTATCCCAGAAGAGCCTATTTGCTCTGCTTCCGTTTGTTTGAAGATCATAACCTTTCAGTCCTGCTCATGGGCAATGGGCTCAAAGGCAGCAGTCTATATACACAGTTTGAGACCCAATGCCCAACTCATATATATATATATTTAAGAAGTCCGGCCAGATCCCCTCTCCCCCATGTGCCCCATTTAAATGTTGCTCATAGAGGTGGCACTCTATGGCGAGAACAAGGTTTGGTATGTTCGAAATATGTTATACTGCACTGTCACATAATGTCCTCAAAGCTCTCCAGTCCTCACAGCATGGTATCCAAACTATAGTCAGGGGAGGTCGGGGCGTGGCCTGGAGCTCATGGTGGACAGAGGCTGAGGCGCCAAGCTCCGGCAGAGACGCCGCATCTCGATCCTTTTTCGCCATAAGCAGACATACCTCTGGGGCCACATCAGACCACGGTGGTGCGGAAACCGAACCTCATCAAGAGACAGTGCCTCCGATAAGAAATCGGGACGCAGAACGTCCACAATCCCGCTCGTCCTACCCCACCCCCCCCGTCCCCGCCGACACTTAAGATGGCGGCCGTTCCATGACGCCGCATCAACCCAAGACCAGGCAGCAATCTATTCCCGCCGCAGCACCCGCAGAAGGAGAGAGGCGTCACGACTGCGGCACACAAGAACCCCGCTGAGGCACTGGAGACCGCTGCGCTCCACCGGCCTCTGCAACCCGGACCACGCTGCAATCGTGTGCCGTCCCCATGAGAGGGTGAGACTCCACACGCAACGCACCGGGCATCAGACAGCCAGACACAGCTTTTTCCCGCATCCGACCGCAGGAGCCCGAAACACGCTGGAAAGCACATAGGACTTTGGAAAGTCCAAATCCACGAGAGACGTGAGGGGGGAACCGCGAGGAGACACAGCATCGGCTCCCTGCCATTTGTGAGACCACTACGTTGCCGAGTCGCGCGGAGAGCAAAGCCAAAGTCACTCAGGTGAGGAGACCTGGGGGGCACGCTTCCAGACTAAGGGGGCTATTTGAACCACCGCACTGCTTCATGCCCCGTGGCACCCTAACCACAAGCCCATGGCGAACCACTTGAGGAAAGAGGACAATAATCCCAACCTGCTGTGAGAGACCCCAGGCCCCCAACATTGGGTACTCCCCAAAACTTCCATTAGCAACAAAGAGACGCCAAAATCATTTGGAACACTCACGCTACTGCGCCACAGGCACCTATCGGACCCTGAGACTCAGCATAAGGGCCATAAGCGAGAATAGAGGCACGACTCTCACTAGACAGGCCCAGCGCTCAAGCGCCTAGACTTTAACATGTCCTCCAGGAGCAAACCGAAACCCCCCAAGTCAAAAAACCCAGCCACTCCACACCCTCACACTCCAGAACCCGCACAAACAAAGGGTGCTGACTCCGCCGAGAATCAATCCCAAGTACTAGAAGCCATAGCATCGCTGCGCACATTTATCGATTCCAGAATAGACAAATTCAGGTCAGACATCCAACTGATGCGCCAAGATGCTAGAAACTTAACAGAGAGGATGACGAACTCCGAAACAGCCACAAAAGAGACGACAGAAGAAACTGTTGAATTGAAGACCAAGGTCGCAGACCTCGAAAGGCAGGTCGCCATCCTCGAGGCCAGAGCCGAGGAAGCTGAGGGACGTGCTAGACGGGGCAACGTCAGGATACTGGGAGTGCCGGAAGGCGACGAAGGCCCGAACCCAACAGCATATGTAGAGACCTTCCTACAACAAGAAATAGGCGCAGGAAAACTTACACAAGGCTTTGCAGTTGAAAGGGCACACAGGTCCCTCCAGAAGAAACCCCCCCCCAGGATCCCACCCTCGCCCGATAATCGCCAAAATACTTAATTTCCAGGACCGAGAAACCATCTCGAGGCACTCCAGGAAAGAGGGCCCCATAGAACGTGGCAACGCCAACATTTCTGTCTACCCAGACTATACTCCAAAGGTGCAAAGGGAGAGAAACTCATTCGTACCTATCAAGGCCAGACTCCGGCAACTGAACCTAAAATATATGTTACTCTATCCATCGAGACTAAAGGTTATCTACAAGGGCCGTGCGATTTTCTTAGAGCCCCCAGCAGCCGCCAATATGTGGATGGAAGACAACAACCTCGCAGAAGACGGGGACACCCATCCCAAGGGTAAATGAGGAAATCCACTTAGCCACGCACTTGACACATAAGCGCATAACGCACCACAACCCTGTAACAACCATGAGCAACTTACAACCACGGAGGTAACTTACACCACTATTTACCAAATAGATGTGGCCCTCGCTTGGCCTCACACCAGGCACAGGACCTAGCCCCCACAAACAGACCAGGACAGGCCAGTTGCCTGCCCGACCCGCTCGAGCCCCATACCCGGATGGCACCTGACGGCGCGAGAGCGCCTGAGCACCGCGAGAAAAACGCAGTCGCTGGGCGCACCAGTTGCAGTTTTGTTAAATGTTACTCTAGTTACACAGTCTTCACACTAACGCAACCAACAAGGCAGAGGGTAAGACCACCACAGATCATAAGCAAGACGAGAGCTAAGAACCGAGATCTGGGAACCGCCGAGGATAATCAACAACCGCTGAGAAACATAAAAAAGGGCAGACGCACAGAGTGCAACACTCCATCCCAATGGCGACACAATTGAAAGAGTTAACGTGGAATGTACGTGGTATGGGATCATACTTGAGAAGGAATCGGATCCAATCCTATCTCCGCAGAAAGAAGGTAACCATTGCACTACTCCAAGAGACCCACCTGACGAAGGAGTCTTCGTCCAAGTTAGCGGAGCGATGGGGAGGCACCGCTAAAGGAGCACCCTACTCTAGCTATGCTCGAGGAGTTTTCACGTGCCATTCTGCCTACTGGGCTCGGAGGCAGACACTGAAGGCAGGTACCTAATAATATGGGGAACCATTGAACATACGGCTTTCTGTATAGTAAACTCCTACTTTCCACAACACAGAATTCCTTCACACCTCAAAACGCTCTGTGCCAAAATGGCGCATCACAGGGAGGGGACCTTCATATGGGCTGGTGACTTCAACTGCTACAGAAACGGAAACATGGATAGATCCACACCTCCCCAACAACCGCAGAACGCCGCCACTCAAGCACTCAACGATGCGCTGGATCACCTCGACTTGGTTGACATTTGGAGGGAACAACACCCCACTGAAAGAAGCTACTCATATTACTCGGCCCCTCACAAGATTCACACAAGGATCGATTATCTGTTTATCAACAGAGAGCAAACCTCAATGGTAGACGCAACAGCATACCTAGGCAGATCGATCTCTGATCATTCACCACTAATCATGGAATGGAAATTAAGTGGACTCAGACCACCGATCCCGATATGGAAAATGCCCATCGCAGCCCTTACGGATCAAGAATTCAGGGAAGCCCTTGGTAACAAACTTGAGGACTACATAGACAACAATAAAGGATCTGTATCAACCTGGAGCACGCTCTGGGAGGCGATGAAGGTAGTGATAAGAGGAGAGGTGATATCGGGGGCTGGAGGCATCTGGAAACACCTGACGGCAGCGCTAGAAGAACGAGAAGCTGAAATAACACGCCTCGAGGCATGCACTGTCGCCACCCCTGAAATGGAAGAGACCTTACAAGAAATTTGCGAAGAATGTCGCACAACCTGGGACAGGCTAGCCAAATTTGACTTCACAACAAACACCGCCAAGACCCACAAAGAAGCCGATAAACCAGGCAGGTTACTAGCCTGGTTATGCAAATGCGAACAACCAAGACACACTCCTACAGAGATCATAACCGAGAACGGGACAACATGCAGGACCCAACAAGATATTAACAACGCCTTTGGGGAGTTCTACTGTAAACTATACTCCCACAACAGGCAAATACCCAGAGAAGAAATTAAGAACACCCTGGAAGAGATTGGGCTACCGAGACTATCCGAGGAACAGAGAGAAGCTCTGGAAAGGGAGATCACTACAGAAGATGTTAAGGAAGCTATCAGGTCGCTGGCCACCTGTAAGACTCCTGGCAGTGACGGCCTTCCGTCCGAATTTTACAAAGCTTACGAAGATATCATCACTCCGATACTGCATGAGGTCTACACGGAGGCATACGAAGTAGGGATACTCCCTAACACTATGAAAGAAACAATCATAATCCCCATGCTCAAGCCCAACAAACCATCCACGGACTGCGATTCATACCGCCCATTAGCAATGCTAAACTACGACAGTAAGATCCTAACCACTATCCTAGCCAACAGACTTGCAAAGGTGGTGGGAACCCTGATTCACAACGACCAAAATGGCTTTGTCCCGGGACGCAACACCACGGCCAACCTAAGAAGACTCCAACACACCATGGTGGAAACCACCACGAGAGGCGAGGATCTTGCAGTACTCTCACTCGACGCCGTCAAGGCCTTCGACTCCATATTCTGGGAATGGCTGGTCGAGGTGCTGAGGGAGTTTGGATTTGGAGAGGGTTTTGTGAGATGGATCAAGGTGCTCTACAACTCACCGATGGCAAGAGTGAAAACTGGAGGGATGATCTCAAAGCACTGGGAGATTCAGAGAGGCACTAGGCAGGGATGCCCGGTATCACCGATGCTATACATCTTAGGCTTGGAACCAATTGCCATCTATTTTAGACAACAGTTCTTCGACGCAGGTATCAAACTGGGCAACCAACACTCCATAATATCCCTATACGCCGACGATGTACTCTTGTATATGAAAGACCCACAAATAAACACACAAGTCATACTAGACGTCCTCGACAACTACGCACTTTACTCAGGAATCAAGTTTAGCAGATCGAAATCCTGTGCATTCCCGCTGGCACGACTCAGAGGCCTAGCAAAGACTGATTTACCAGTAGTGGGGATAAAATGGCAACCCGAAACATTCCGATACCTTGGAATAAACATCCATCACACCCCGGAGCTCACACACTACCACAACACCGAAATGGCGCTGAAAGGACTGCGCAACTCTATGAAATTCTGGTCGAAATTGCCACTCGCAATGATGGGTCGGGCGGCCATTACAAAAATGATAATTCTCCCCCGCTTCTTATACTTCTTCACGAACATTTGTTACTATATTCGCCCCACCTTCTTCAAGACACTTGAAATATTAATCCGGGACTTCGTATGGGGCCCGTCCAGACACAAACTACCCCTCTCAATTCTCACACTGCGACACAAAGAAGGCGGAATACAACTCCCCGACTTTCAGATGTATTACTTAGCTGCCCAGCTCAGCCACGTGACAGGTGGCTTCAAGACGAACAGAACAACGAATCTGCGCTACTAAGGCAAATACCCTCCAATCTTTTCCCCAAGGAAGTACTCTGGAACCCACTCAAGCAGACACAGAATGTCCCCATGATTGCGAAATTGGGCAGACAAATCTGGACAAGAACTCGCTCCATCCTACAATCGAGTCATCCATATTACCCAATTCTCCCATCCTAGCGGATGCATGCAAAACCACGACGGACCTGAAGGTAGCAAGAAGTTGGGAGAGTGCCGGGATCTAAGTATGGGGGGACATGTTTGAAGAGGACAAATTCAGAGACTTTGAATCGACGCAGGAGGTTGAGGGACTCTCCAGCAGCCAATTTCTATGGTATCATCGACTCAAACAGATCGCCAGAAGCAAATGGGACAGCTGGCCCGAGGAACCCACCCCGGATCCGTTACTACAGGAGATGTACGAGCTAGCTGATGGATGGAAACCGGTGACCCGGCTCTACAGCCGACTGATGGACAAACCCAACCCCAAAGGCATAGCACTCAAGGAGAGATGGGAAGTGGACCTGGGCATCACACTAACCGACAAAGAATGGGAAAGAATTTTATTGTACCCAAAAGAGGTGTCCTGCAACGCCAGATTCAGGCAGATACAATTGAATACCCTCTACAGGACGTACATGACCCCACAGCGGGTGGCTAACTTCACCAAGAAAGTCTCACCGAATTGCCCCTGGTGCGGCAATGACACCACCGACATGATCCACATGTTTTGGACCTGCAATAAGGCAATGAAACTCTGGTCCAGAGTTAGGCAGACTTGCACAACTGCTGGCATAACCAGATATGAGTGGGACCCAAAAGTCTGCTTATTAGGAGCTCACCCCAGAATAAGCAAATACAAACATGTAGTCAAACTGATGGACCTAACTTGCATCCTTGCGAAAAGAACCATAGCTATGGCCTGGAAGTCCCCAGGGGGCCCAAAGTATGAACGCTGGATTAAGGAACTAGAAAGGTGGACCGAGGCAGAGACCAGAGCATGTCAGGAAGGAGCCAACTATGGAACAGACGAAGCAAACACCCTTGAATCATGGAAGGCCCTCCTAAGGGATGTGCCCTTTACTGCAGACCACAAACCCCCCTGAAGGGAACCCCAGAAACATCATAATGCCAGGAAGAGGTTTACCTAAACTTCCAAAGACGCCCGACTTGGCCCAACCTCGGCACCCGAACTCACAAATTCACCTACCTCTGCCCCTGTATAGACACTGAAGATATCACAACATCTAATGAAGACTATTTCGTTTGTTTGTTTAACACCTTATTTCTTGTTAAATGTTACCTATATTTAAATGCCAATAAAATACATTAAAAAAAATAGTCGGGGGAGGAAAGTAAAAGAGGGGTTAAGAGGCGGGGCAAGGTGGAGACAGATAACAAGGGGGGTCCAAACGATTATGGCGCATCTTAATGGGAGTTAGTGTTTGTGATAGCTTGTGTGCATGTCGATCCAGCCAAAGTAGTTCATAGATAAGGATTGCAGAATTTAGGAGGGTAAATCCAAAGCGGTAACACATGCATGCTGTGAAGTGGAGAGAACGGTTGTTGTTGGTGTAGTACACATGCACTTGGATGCTCACCTCATTTGCCTTTTTTCTTTTTCAGGAACAGGACAGCACTTTCTCCGTGGAAGACATTGGCCTTTGATGCATGAAATTCTGCACTATTGGAGAAGCTGGTAAGATGTCTAGGTTTCAGAATAGCAAAGCGAGTTATGGGGAAGCCATGACCCTAAACAAACCTAACATCCAAGATGGCCACTGGGACTTCCAGGCTCCTGCGAGAACAGAATGGTGCCTGGGAATCACTGTGCAACCTCAGTAGTGCACCAATCGAAACCCCACTTCCCTCTGCTCGATGAAGCAAAGCCCTAAGGGTTGGAAGCACTATGTAACACTGGGTTCGACCATTGCCAGGGCAATTGGCACATTGGCCGAAGGAGATTGAGGAATCACTGGGTTGAGGGCCCGAGGTGGGCTGAGAGCCATTACAGAAAGTTGAAATGGTGTTGCTGCTTTCTTCTGACATTTGTCACACGATGCACATACACTAATAGTATATGATCTGGCATCACATGTGGCCTATTGCCCGAGTATCTAAATCTTTCCAACACTGAGGTGATTTGAAACAGCCACTTCTGCCTGCAACAATGTTCAGAAAATTCATGAAGAAAAAGGTTTGAATAGTTTTCGGAATTTCAGGTGTTTCCCTCCCATTCTGATATTGTGTAGAAAAGAGTTCCAGAAGGCAGCACACATTGATCCATCACCTTGAATCATAATCTTCTTCTTTCTGTTGTTTTTGACTGAGAATGTTCCGGGTGCTTAAGATCATAACACTTGTAATGGGGTGCACCTTTTGATACAAATGGAGCCACTACCAGTGTGAATAGTGTGGCAAACACAATTATACATAATCTACCTCAAACAAAGCACAATATTATAATTATATTTCGAATGGATTGTGTCCTCCCACGTATTCCTCATCTTGTGATAATTCGTTATCTCCAGCTTCGCTGCTTCGTAAAAAAAAATTCTCGGCAGAGGGCGCTGTGCTCGAGGTCGTGGCATCGATTGTCCCTCGACGGGCTCCGTACCGTGTCGACATCACCGATGGTATAAATAGCTCGAGCCGCGCCCGTTGCTTCAGTTCCGTTTTTCCGATCGCTTCGCTATCAAGAACGGCGCGCTTCTATTTTCTGTGAAGAAAATGTCGTCATCTTCAACGCCATCGACACCCAGGACTGGGTTCAAGAAGTGTGCAGATTGTGGGTCTAAGATGTCGATCACCGATCCCCACCGGATTTATCTCTGGTGTTTCGGTTCCAGTCACCGAACCGACGACTGCGGGTCCTGCCAGTCTATGACCGAGAAAGCTCTTCGTGAGAGGAGAGGTAAACCGTCGGTGGGGAGGGAGGCCTCAAAAAAGACTCTGTCAAAAAGACACAAGAAAGTGACTGATTCTAAGGAATTGGATCGCCATAGGCACTCAAAGAGATCTCGATCTAGGAGTAGATGATGACGACTCTTTGTCATCATCGAAAAAAATGAAGAGGAGACATAGATCTCCCTCTTCATCATCTTCTTCTTCAGAGTTGACCGAAGAAATTCGTTGTCCGACTAAATCGGATTCTCCCAGTAAGTGGGAAGAATTCCGCAAAAAGATGATGGAGGTTTTCGAGAATGCGGCTCGACCCCCTCGAAAGACCCTCGAAAAAGCCATACCCCTAAAGTCGCTCCATTTGACGACAAAGGGTAGTCCAAGGCTACCATGGTAAAGACCGGTAGCTTCGAGGAATCCAAAAAAACTTGAGTCGACGTAAAACCATTGAAGACTCTTCGAGAGTCGAGCACTTCTCCAGTGCCATACTGTCATGGCTCGCTCCCTTCGCTCCCGTTCCCACCACTTGGGGGCATGATTTGGGGTTTATCCTCTACTGGACTTTCCCTCCGAACCTTATGCTACAGTGCTGTGATGAATTGGGAGTGCTAAAACCTTATTTTCCAAGTTACTTCCCTTCCGGATCCATTCCAGGTTTTTGGCAGCCAGCATGCTAGGTTAATCTAATGACTATGCTTCCCAGAATGCCTGGCTCTCTGCCTCACCTCCTCCCTTGCAGGACAAGGTTGGGTGGAGGATAGGCAACACCTGTGGCTGCAGGTGCAGCAGGCGGCTGTTAAGACGGATTTCTGAACTCTGTCCTGGTGGCGCAGAAGTTCAGAAGGCCAACCTAATTACTTGGAACAGGGTAACCTCTGGACGAGCCAGACCAATCAAGGTAGCGATCGCGGCGGTCAAGACTAGGTCTCAAGAGGGGTGAGGGTGACTGAAAGCCCGCAATGAGCACACAAAGCAAGATCACTCACAAACTACTCCAAACAGTTGTTATATAAAAAATATATACACATTTATTTTAAGGCCTTTAAAACAATGACCGTAGCGAGAAAATCACAATATCACAATATTAAACCAACACATACCATATCAACACAATATATATACAAATACGACAGTCGCAAGCGTTATATGCACGAAATGTGTAGTCCACCTAAAAGGGAAGGAAAACAGGCAGTGCGAGATAATGCTTAGACCCAGTTCACCTTCAGAGGCACCTAACTAGATGGAAGTCCGAGCCCTGCGAAGAGTGGAGCCTTGTGCTCAAAAGTACCTGCACACGCTGGTGCCAACGGGCAAAAGGGGAGTCTCTTCTAAGGAAATCAGGCAGTTCAGTTCAGTGCACAAATGAAGGAGAACAAGTTCCGCGACTCAAGCGCAGCCTCACTGTGGGCAGAAGCAGAGCGCGAGTACGGCAAAGGGTGCTGTTTTACACAGCGGGGAAAAGCAATGGGCTCCTGCAGGAGGGCGACCAGATCCTAGCTATTCTACTCACCGGTCCCCGATGCAGCAGCTGGCAGGTTCAGAAGAGCAGGGAACGCCTCGTCGTCGTGTTGAGTAAAAAGACGTCCCAATCGAAGAAACCTGCACAGTTTTGTCACCACAGCAGGGCAACGGAGCGGCCGTGTGTATCTGAGCCAAATGTACACTACTCACTTCCGACCTGGGAACGCCAAGTGTACGAAGCGTGTGAGAGTGACAAGGACT
This sequence comes from Ambystoma mexicanum, assembly GCF_040938575.1. NCBI lineage: Eukaryota > Metazoa > Chordata > Amphibia > Caudata > Ambystomatidae > Ambystoma > Ambystoma mexicanum. Next base: position 36,282,193 of record NC_090938.1, read on the forward strand.
CGAAATACAACACAACCTGGCGGCGGTTACAGAGCAAGACTCCCGTGTAAGCTGGTCAGTCAGCTGGATGGCCCAGAGACGCTTCCGAAGGCTTACTGGCAGGAGATGGTGAAGATGCCGAGAATAGCTGTTCCCGCTATTCCAAAGGGTCGAAGTACCAGTACAGGCCTTCTGGTTCGATCAAAGGTGAAAAGGGTTTCACAAGGCGACAGCAGTGCAGAGGAGGAGTCCTTCAGCGGGTCACCAGCGATTCCTCGGTCCAGCCTCTTGGTTGCAGGATACTTGGCTCCTGTATTCCTTCATTTGTGAGAACTCAGGAGATCGACATGGTAGTGGTGTTTCCAGCCCCCTCTTATCCACGGTTCCCTTCGCGCCAAAACGGAGGGGACCCAATGGGAGATCCGCTCATCAACACTCACACCATTCGTGGACCAATCACGGACCACGGTGGTCCCAGGCATTCACACCACCCTAGACTCTCTGGCACCCAGGATGTGTATTGGGACCAGACATCCCAGCCCACATCCTGGAGGCACACAAAAGACATGTAGAAGCCCGCGAAAGCATCCGTGTTTCGCGGGAAAGTACATGCCCAAATAAGGAAGGCCCCGGGTCGGCTCGACCTGGGGAAGGTGAAGGGAGCAAGACGGTCAGCGGACAGGACAAAGGAGCCTCATGGTCTGGCCATTTTGGGAGCCAGGCCACCATTTTGGGTTAAGCGCAGAAAACGTGCTTAGAACGCCAAAAGGAGCTCAAAATATAAAGAAACGATCGCTGCCACCATTCTCGTCCCTGAATTACTTGCACCGATCAAATACAATCCTAAACCTGTATCTAGGGCCTGTAGAAGGCTAGAGACCCAAGAGAGCTGTAACTTAGCTTACAGTGCCCTCTTGTGTCATGTTGCACGAAAGCCGCAACATGATAAAAGAAACTACGGGAAACAGCGTTCCCCGGTACTGACTGTCTTAAGGGCATGTCAGTTTCCCCGTAAGAAAGGAGCGAAAGCCCAGAGGAGTGCGGCAGAAGGCTGCACTTCTCTGGCAAAGTCAAGAACAAGGTGAAAAACAACAGCAAAAAGTTTAGGGGTTGCCACATGGAAGGAAAATTACCTACAATTACGAAATCTTTCCTAACACTCGCCCCTCCCAGACTATGGACAGGGGGAACTAATCCACCCCTGGATGAGTCTCTTGTTCAGGTCGGTTAAACATTCTGGACAACCCATCAGCATTGCTATGTTGGACACCTGGCCTATGCTCAATAGTGAAGTCGAAGCCTTGTAGACTTATGGACCACCTAAGCAACTTTGGATTCTCCCCCTTCATGTTCATTAGCCACTTTAACGGTTTATGGTCAGTTTGCACAGTGAAGTGGGTCCCATAGAGGTAGGGCCTCAGCTTCCTTAGGGCCCACACAACAGAGAAACATTCTTTCTCTACCGTGGACCATCTGAGCTCTCTGTCCTTAAGCTGGCGTCTAATAAAACCAATAGGGTGTTCCTTACCCTTCTCATCTACTTGTGATAGTACAGCTTCTATCCCAGTGTCAGAGGCGTCCGTCTGCACGATAAAAGGTCTTTGATAATCAGGGGCCCTGAGGACAGGGGCCTGGCACAAGGAGTCTTTTAAGCCATTGAAGGCCTTCTCACACTCGTCGGTCCAAGTTACCTTCTTGGGTTTCTTCGGAGTTGTGAGGGCAGTCAGAGGGGCAGCTATGGTGCCATAGTCTGCCACAAAATTGCGGTAATACCCCGTGAGTCCTAAGAAGGCTCTCACTTGGGTTTGTGTAGTGGGGGTAGGCCAGTCTTGTACTGCTTGTACTTTACTGGGAAGAGGCTGTATCCTCCCTCCACCTACTTCATGTCCAAGGTAAACCACTGAGCCTTGTCCAATCTGGCATTTACTAGCCTTTATGGTCAGGTGTGCTTTCTGAAGAGCCTGGAGCACAATTCCGAGGTGTTTCACATGGTCTTCCCAGGTGGCACTGAAAACTGCTATATCGTCCAGATATGCAAGACAGAATTCGTCCAACCCATTCAACACATGATTCACAAGCCTCTGGAAAGTGGCAGGTGCATTCTTCAACCCGAACGGCATTACCCGGAATTGGTAAAGGCCGTCTGGAGTAGAAAATGCTGTCTTCTCCTTGGCATGTTCTGCTAAAGCTATTTGCCAATAGCCAGCAGTGAGGTCAAACGTGCTGAGGTACTTGGAGGCACCCAAAGTATCCACCAGCTCATCTGTTCGAGGCAAGGGGTGTGCATCTGTCTTGGTGACAGCATTCAGAGCCCTGTAATCCACGCAGAACCTCAATTCAGAAGTGCTTGCCTTTGGAACCAAAACTACAGGGCTGGACCAAGGACTACTAGAGGGTTCAATCACCCCAAGGTCTAACATCTTGTTGACCTCGGTCTTAATATAAGACCGTACTTTGTCTGACATCCTGTATCCCCTACTTTTGGTAGGTACACTGTCTCCTGTGTCAATGTTATGTTTGCACCAAGGTGTCAAACCAGGCGACTGTGAAAACAGGGGGGAAAACTGCCTAAGCAAACTTTTCACCTCAGCCTGCTGATCAGAAGTCAGGTGAGGGGCCACTCGGACACCCTCAAAGGAGCTATCTGAAGGACCGCTTTGGAACAGGTCGGGGAGAGGTTCCGACTCCTCTTCCTCATCATCTGAAACCAGTAGCAGTGCTGCGATTTCGACTCTTGGGACGAAAGCCTTCAGCCTATTCACGTGAAACACTTTTGGAGCCTGTCCAGGCCTTCCAAGGTCCACTAAATAGTTAACCTCACCCAGGGGCTCCATCACTGTGTAAGGGCCTGACCATTTGTCCTGTAAAGCTCGAGGCCTTATGGGATTCATGATCAGGACTTGCTGACCAGGTGTAAAGTTGATGAGGGAAGCTTTCTGGTCGTACCAATGTTTCACCAGCGCTTGCCCTGCCTTCAATTTATCACGTTTTCTGAGCCCTAGCACATAATCAACTACGTTGGTAGTAACAGGGGGAGTGGGCATCTCCCATCCCTCTTTGACGATGGCTAAGGGTCCCCGTACGGGATGACCGAACAGAAGTTCGAAGGGGCTGAAGCCAACACCCTCCTGTGGTACCTCTCGGTAGGCAAACAGTAAGCATGGTAACAGAAGATCCCATTTTCTTCTCTGAGGCTCCTCCAGAGCCCCAATCATGCTCTTTAACGTTCTGTTGAAACGTTCCACCAGACCATTGGTCTGGGGGTGGTATGCAGAAGAGAACTTGTAGGTGACCCCACATTCTTTCCACATAGCCTGCATATACTTCGACAAAGTTGCTGCCACGATCTGACACAACTTCTTTAGGGAAGCCAACCCTAGTAAATATGCCGAGTAAAGCTTTTGCAACTGACTTGGCAGTTACAGTTTTCAATGGGATGGCCTCAGGATACCTGGTTGCATGGTCGACCAGCACCAGGATAAACCTATTGCCCGAGGATGTTTGCGGGTCAAGGGGACCAACGATGTCGATCCCTACCCTTTCAAATGGTACCCCCACAACTGGGAGCGGTACCAACGGAGCTTGGATTGTCGCGCCAACCTTACCAGACAACTGGCAGGAGGCACAACTCCTGCAGTGACTTTCTACTTGCACCCCCATCTTGGGCCAGTAGAAGTGCATGGATAATCTTTGCTTGGTCCTCTTCATACCAAGGTGACCAGCAAGGGGAACTTCATGCGCCAACTGCAGGAGGAAGGGCCTAACAGCAAGGGGAACCACCAACCTCCTATGGTCTCCTTCTGTAGACTCTGTGGGCTCACTATACAGGAGTCCACCTTCCCAATAAATCCTATGCGTCCCAGGAGGTTCACCCTCAAGCTGGGAGCAGGCCTCTCTCCTTAGGCCTTCCAGAGATGGGCACTCACGTTGGCCTTTACTGAATTCATCCCTATCAGGACCTCCTTCAACTAACAAGTCTTTTAGTTCAGGATGATCGTTGGGGTCAAATACTTCAGGCATCGCCACCTCCTCGTCAGGCCCAGGCGATTGACCAACTTCCTCCACCGCAGTGGTAGGCGAGCTCGGGGGAATATTCTCTTTCCCTCGTCTTGACTTGTCGACTCCTTTCGCCTTGGGTTTCCCCTTCGGCTGGGGCAGCGTATTGGTCTTGGCCAATGCTGCCCGTGCTTGAGACCGTGTGTAGGGTCTTTCGGCAGTGTCTCCTACGAGCCCTAAAGCTCTGAGATCATTACCTAACAAGACCTTTCCCGGGACGTTTCTCTGAATGCTCACTGGAATCCTGACTGCTGTACCATTTAAAGTAAGATTTACAGGTATTACTGGGAACATACAGAGTGGGCCGTCAGCCAACTTAGTGGGCATCAGAGTAGCTCTGGCAACTTCCTCTGAGTCTACCAACGTAGAATCCACTACAGTGCGACTGCACCCACTATCCCTAAGAGCTGGGGTATCTACTCCATTGATCAGCACACTGTCTTTAAAGTAGTGCTTGGTATTATCCGGAATCCTAGCATAAGCCTCTGCGACTTTAGGCTCCCAGGAACCCAGGGAAACTAAAACTACCTCAGCCTCTATCCCGCTGGGAAATGAGTCTGAGGAGAAGGATGCTCCTGTAATCTCTTCTTCCTCGTAGGAGGAGAAGGCCAGATTAGCGGAATGGACCCCCAAAGGTCTAACCTTACACCGGGGATCCCCCTTCACGTGGTCAGTTGCTCCACAAGCAAAACAAGATCCATTGGGTCTGTTTACATAGGGAGGCTTATTGTAACCAAAGTTCTGTTTCGGAGGCGGACCGCCACTCCCCTGTGAGTTCTCTTGTGTCTTACCCTTATTTTTCTTTTTGTGGCCCTTATGAGAAGAAGATTTATCAGATTCTCCACCCTCCATATCTTTGGACTTTTTCCCTTCCTCCTGCTTACCAGGATGAGTTTTGTCCTTATGGGACACTCGATGTGACACCCATAATTCTGCTGCAATGGCCAGCTTCTTAGGGTCTATCTCCTTCGAATCGGCCAAATGCTGCTTAAGCTCCGGGGAAGAAGAAGCAAAAATGTGTTCCAGCATGACAAGATTTATCATGCCTTCGAAGGTAGAAACCTTATAACCTTCGACCCGGCCAGTTAAGTTTTTCAAGGATTCAGTGACATAAGATACCCAAGTACCACCTTCCTTTTTCTTATACTCTCTGAAACGTTTCAAATATTGGGCCGGAGTCTTCCCAAACTTTAAAATGAGAGTTTGCTTTAACATTGCGAAATCAGCTCGCTCAGCCTTCGACATTTCCATAATGGCACTACAGCCAGAACGGGGCAGTCTGCTGAGTAACCAGGCAATCTTATCAGCATTGTCAACTTGTTGAACTTCGCATGCATACTCAAACGCATTCAGCCAGTCCATAATGTCATTCCTTTCCTCATACACACTGAGCAGATCTTTCGGAAACCGTGGATGAGAGGAGGCCCCAGACCCATGTCCAGGACCCTTGGACCCATTTGCAAACTGAAGCTTGGCCAGTTCCAACTGGTGATCCCTGTCTTTCTGTTTTTCTGCCTGTTCGATTTTTAGTTTGGCTATGCTGAATTCAAGCTCCTGCTGCCTAAACCGCAGCTCTTGCTTCTTGAATTCAAGCATAGCCTCCCCATCAGCACTGGCAGAGGAAACATTAGACATCTCGTCCTCCCTGTCCTCGTGTTCGCGATGGATCAGTGCAGCGGCAGAACCGTCGGTTCTACCAGTGAGAGCAGCCCCACCACCTTCCGCACTGTCCTCAGAAGTTATAGCGTCAAGCTGCGCTTCTTGCCACGCCACGATTCTTTGGATCATTTCCAATTTCGTGCCTTGGGAGGAAACACCTCTCTCCGCACACATCTTTTTCAATGTTTCTGATTTGGAAGCATTTAAAGTTAACAAGGTATTTGTTTCCATACTGTTAGAGAGGACTATGGCCTTTTTAAAGTTATACTACAACAATTCACTACGTGTCCTGGTTGGAATACCTGAAATGCCTTAGTTCGTGCGCAACACTGGATACCTTCAGTCGTATCCCACCGCTGTACACCAACTTGTTAAGACGGATTTCTGAACTCTGTCCTGGTGGCGCAGAAGTTCAGAAGGCCAACCTAATTACTTGGAACAGGGTAACCTCTGGACGAGCCAGACCAATCAAGGTAGCGATCGCGGCGGTCAAGACTAGGTCTCAAGAGGGGTGAGGGTGACTGAAAGCCCGCAATGAGCACACAAAGCAAGATCACTCACAAACTACTCCAAACAGTTGTTATATAAAAAATATATACACATTTATTTTAAGGCCTTTAAAACAATGACCGTAGCGAGAAAATCACAATATCACAATATTAAACCAACACATACCATATCAACACAATATATGTACAAATACGACAGTCGCAAGCGTTATATGCACGAAATGTGTAGTCCACCTAAAAGGGAAGGAAAACAGGCAGTGCGAGATAATGCTTAGACCCAGTTCACCTTCAGAGGCACCTAACTAGATGGAAGTCCGAGCCCTGCGAAGAGTGGAGCCTTGTGCTCAAAAGTACCTGCACACACTGGTGCCAACGGGCAAAAGGGGAGTCTCTTCTAAGGAAATCAGGCAGTTCAGTTCAGTGCACAAATGAAGGAGAACAAGTTCTGCGACTCAAGCGCAGCCTCCACTGTGGGCAGAAGCAGAGCGCGAGTACAGCAAAGGGTGCTGTTTTACACAGCGGGGAAAAGCAATGGGCTCCTGCAGGAGGGCGACCAGATCCTAGCTATGCTACTCACCGGTCCCCGATGCAAGCAGACCCAGGCTTCTCCGCGTCAGTTTCAGCAGCTGGCAGGTTCAGAAGAGCAGGGAACGCCTCGTCGTCGTGTTGAGTAAAAAGACGTCCCAATCGAAGAAACCTGCACAGTTTTGTCACCACAGCAGGGCAACGGAGCGGCCGTGTGTATCTGAGCCAAATGTACACTACTCACTTCCGACCTGGGAACGCCAAGTGTACGAAGCGTGTGAGAGTGACAAGGACTCGAAATACAACACAACCTGGTGGCGGTTACAGAGCAAGACTCGCGTGTAAGCTGGTCAGTCAGCTGGATGGCCCAGAGACGCTTCTGAAGGCTTACTGGCAGGAGATGGTGAAGATGCCGAGAATAGCTGTTCCCGCTATTCCAAAGGGTCGAAGTACCAGTACAGGCCTTCTGGTTCGATCAAAGGTGAAAAGGGTTTCACAAGGCGACAGCAGTGCAGAGGAGGAGTCCTTCAGCGGGTCACCAGCGATTCCTCGGTCCAGCCTCTTGGTTGCAGGATACTTGGCTCCTGTATTCCTTTGTTCGTGAGAACTCAGGATATCGACATGGTAGTGGTGTTTCCAGCCCCCTCTTATCCACGGTTCCCTTCGCGCCAAAACGGAGGGGACCCAATGGGAGATCCTCTCATCAACACTCACACCATTCGTGGACCAATCACGGACCACGGTGGTCCCAGGCATTCACACCACCCTAGACTCTCTGGCACCCAGGATGTGTATTGGGACCAGACATCCCAGCCTACATCCTGGAGGCACACAAAAGACATGTAGAAGCCCGCGAAAGCATCCGTGTTTCGCGGGAAAGTACATGCCCAAATAAGGAAGGCCCTGAGTCGGCTCGACCTGGGGAAGGTGAAGGGAGCAAGACGGTCAGCGGACAGGACAAAGGAGCCTCGTGGTCTGGCCATTTTGGGAGCCAGGCCACCATTTTGGGTTAAGCGCAGAAAACGTGCTTAGAACGCCAAAAGGAGCTCAAAATATAAAGAAACGATCGCTGCCACCATTCTCGTCCCTGAATTACTTGCACCGATCAAATACAATCCTAAACGAGTATCTAGGGCCTGTAGAAGGCTAGAGACCCAAGAGAGCTGTAACTTAGCTTACAGTGCCCTCTTGTGTCATGTTGCACGAAAGCCGCAACATGATAAAAGAAACTACGGGAAACAGCGTTCCCCGGTACTGACTGTCTTAAGAGCATGTCAGTTTCCCCGTAAGAAAGGAGAGAAAGCCCAGAGGAGTGCGGCAGAAGGCTGCACTTCTCTCGCAAAGTCAAGAACAAGGTGAAAAACAACAGCAAAAAGTTTAGGGGTTGCCACATGGAAGGAAAATTACCTACAATTACGAAATCTTTCCTAACAGCGGCACACCTGAGGGGTGTGCTCGTTAAGGAGCTTTAAAAGCCTCACTTTACTTCAGTCCAGCGCTGGTCATTGTTGCAGTGTTCCTGTTGTGACTGGTCCCTTGTTCCTAGTTTTTGTGCCTGGTTCCTAGTTCGTGTTTCTTGTTCCTCTGCCCTGGATTTCTAATGTATGTGCTTAATTGATTTCTGCTTCCTAGATTTCCCTTTCTGTCTTCCTCTGTCTGCAGGCAGCCTTTCTCAGTGCTTTCCCCTTGATACAGCCCAATTTGCCTGTGTTCTCTTTTTCTTTGATGCTGTCCTTTGCTACTGAAAAGGTTGATGCCTTAGTCTTTCCCTTTATAGATTTAGCTTACTGCCTTTATTCCTTGGAGGGGTGGGAGAAGTTTGCCTTTTGTAATATCGTTTTCCCTGCTCCTGCTCCTTATTTTCTATTGGAATCCATTCCATGTTTTCCCTTGCACTTCTGCATTTATTTCCATTGATTATTAGGTGTGGTGTACTGTTGTAGCTAGCTCCTGTGTGAATGCCTTTGTTTTCCTCACTATTCTATAATCACAATTCTTACTTGCCCCTTGTCTTGAGTCTTATGTATTTAGTTATCCTCCACCCATTGCTGTTATAGCCCTCTGGGTCCCTGTTTCATCAACAGGGTTCGTGGGCTCACTGACATTCTAGTGGTATTTCCAGTCCTCGTGAGTACTGTTTTTAAGTTCTTTATTTCAATATCATCAAGTGTGTCAGCTCACAGATCCTGTCCTTGCTTGCCCTCTACGTGGGTTTAGCGCTGTCAGTATCTGTAATAGCAAAGTGGGTAAGGAGTTTGCCGACTTTCCTTTCAGTCATAAGGAGGTTCTAAGTGCTTACCCCACATCCCTTTTCATATATTTGTATTATTGTTTCACTCAATCTGCACTCCTGGGTTTAGTATACATGAGTCTTGGTTCTTGTGTGCACGTTGTTTGATTCAAGGTTATTCACTGTGCGATTTTGTGCACATTTCCCTTGCCATATTCGCTGCCTTTGCACTCACCTGATTAATCCTGACACATACAAGAAACACAAATCGTAGAAGACTTCGACGACTTCGTCGACGCCTTCGACATCGATAATTTCGACTCCAAAGCCGAAGACATACTCGACGTCATTATCAAAGTCATCTTCGAAGACTTCGAAGACCCCTTCGACAACTTCAAAGGATTTGCCAATTTGCCAAGAGGAAGAAAGGAGATTCACTCCTTTGGCCAGGTCAGACTTTTTCAAATCTATGTCAGCAATCTATGAAGAGTCTGCTTCAGAAGAAGAAGGGGTTACTCCTTTGGGAGTTACTTATGGTACAAGACAAGTTCCTGAGGAACTTATTGACCAGGAATCTAGAATGAGAGACCTGAGTGATACTCTACATTCTGCCAGTGGAGTTGACACATCCCCAGAATTAGAGTTCGCCAAACCTGATCCTGCAGAGCATGCAGATGCTGGGTACAGGGGTCTTATGACCAGGGTAGTTGAATATATGGGTTGGGGTAATACTTCACCCATTTTTGAACAAGAAGACATGACGGATATAATCGTCAAGGGACCTCAGAAAGAGCCTGTTCTCCCTTTTCACAGGGCCCTTCAAAGGACTGCGGAAAAAAACTGGGAGAAACCAGGGACTATTGCTGCTGCAGATAGCACTTCTCCAAGAAAATATAGACCAGCTGGCACGGATCCTGAATATTAGAATAACTATAGCGTTGTGTTATGCAGATTTGCGTGGTTGAGGAAGTCGGGGTTTGCACCAGACGTGCAAGCTAGACTCAACATTCCCTTTGATGGCTCGAGGCTCTTTGGCAGAAAGGCTGATGAAAGCCTAGAAAAACTTCAGACCTCGAAAGTGGCAGCTAAATCACTTATCGCCTCTTTGCGCCAGCCTCTAAAACCCTATTCTGGCTCATCTCCCTGGAGGGGTCGTTCTTTTCGATACTACTCCTCTTTTGGTAGAGGAAGAGGACAGGCTTCTCAAAGGGGCAAAAGAAACTTCCCTCGTGGAGCACGAGGAAGAGGTGCAAAATCAGCCTCAGGAGCGGCATCTGTACCCTCAGCCACTCCTGCAGCCGCCTCCAAATCCCTCTGAGGCCTTGTTACACGAAACACCAGTGGGAGGCAGGATCTCTCAACATCTGAAGGAATGGCGGGTCATTACCTCAGATGCTTGGGCACTGGAAACAGTAGCCCAAGGTTACTGTCTCCCCTTTCTAAAAAGGCCTCAGAATCATCCACCGGGAACCAACTCCCCCAAAATTCCGGATCCGCTCCTGTTGCAGGAAATTTTAACCCTGCTAGAGAAAGGTGCCATAGAACTGGTACCTGTAGCAGAGAGGAACAGGGGTTGGTACTCCCCATATTTTCTCATCCCAAAAAAGGACGGAGGACTGAGACCCATCTTGGACTTGAGAAACTTGAACAAGTTCCTCAGGAAGGACAAGTTCAAGATGGTAACTCTTTCTCAGATCCTTCAGCCTCTCCAACTCCAAGATTGGTTGGTATCATTGGACCTTCAGGATGCTTACTTTCATGTGCTAATCCACCCAAAGCACAGAAAGTACCTGAGGTTCGCGATTGGCTATTCTCATGATCAGTTTTGAATTCTGCCATTCGTGTTGACCTCTGCACGAGGGTTTTCACCAAACTGTTGGCGTTTGTGGCAGCAAGTCTCAGGAGAGGGGGTATTCACATATATCCCTACCTGGACGACTGGTTGATCAGAGCAAGTTCTCCAGAACAAGCTCAGGAACATCTTTCGATCACCTGCCACTTCCTCCACAAATTGGGCTTCTCCCTCAATTTCAAGAAGTCCCACATGATACCATCCCAGAAGCTCCAGTTTATCGGAGCAGTCTTGGACACTTCCTCGGGAAAAGCCTCGCCTCCCGAAGTGAGAGCTCTCCACATCCAACAGATGGTAACGAAGTTCCAGAATGCCCAATGTCTACCGGCCTTCGATTTTCTCAGTTTGCTCGGCCTCATGGCATCCTGCATTTTCCTAGTACCAGAGGCCAGGTTGAGAATGAGATCCCTTCAATGGGCATTCAGAACTCAGTGGTCCCAGTTCTCAGGGAATATGTCGGATCTTCTGCAAGTCCCGAGTGCAGTTGCTCAGGATCTTCTATGGTGGGCTTGCAACGACAACATTCTCAAGGGAGAGTCGTTTTGGCAACCATGGCCGGAGATAACAGTAGTGACGGATGCCTCACTCACGGGGTGGGGAGCACACACCAACGATCTGACAATCAGCGGTCGTTGGTCTCCATCAGAGTCCAAACTACACATCAACCTGTTGGAGCTGAGGGCAATCAGACTAGCTCTGAAGGCCTTTCTGCCCTCTGTACAGGGAAAGAATGTCCTGATAATGACGGACAACGCGGTGGCCATGTACTACCTCAACAAAAGAGGAGGAGTAGGGTCACTACCACTGTGCAGAGAGGCAATGGAGCTATGGTTCTGGGCAATACAAGAAGGAATCTCTCTATCGGCAATTCACCTAGCCGGAGAGAAGAACACAGCGGCGGACGCTCTGAGCAGGCAGAGCACGGTCTCTCACGAGTGGGAGATAGCTCAGGAAGTCCTTCTGGAGATCTTCGCCCTTTGGGGAACCCCTCAAAAGGATCTGTTAGCCACCGCGATCAACCGGAAGTGCGATCAGTACTGCTCAAGGGAATTTCCTCAAAGAGGAGCTCTGGGAGACGCATTCGTAGTGGAGTGGAAGTTTCCACTGCTGTACGCGTTTCCCCCAGTCCCCGTGATTCCTCAAGTAATCAGGAGGTTGAGAAAGTTCAGGAAAACCATGATCCTAATTGCCCCGGATTAGGCCAGGAGAACGTGGTACCCGGACCTTCTAGACATGTCCATCTGCCCTCCAATACGTCTTCCGCAAAGAGAGGATCTTCTCTCGCAAGAGGAAGGTCTGGTTCTCCACCCAGAGGTCAAGACACTCAACCTTCACGCATGGTTTCTGAGAGGTTGAGATACAAGGATTGGGATCTTCCGGATGACGTAATGGAAATCTTGCTTTCGGCCAGAAGACCAGTAACAAAATCTTTGTACCGATGTCGCTGGAACAGGTTTAGTAACTGGTGCAAAGACAAGGATGTGGACCCTTTTCAGTGTGGCACCCCAATGGTGCTTTCTTTTCTGCTACATCTAGCTAATATGGGGCTCCAGACAAGAACAATCAAAGGATACCTTGCTGCGCTGTCCATTTTCAAGCGCTCCTCGGAAGAGGTTTCATATTTCTAAATACCGTTAATAATTCAATTCTTAAAAGGGCTTACTAATGTATACCCTCCAGTACCTTTTCATGTACCAACTTGGGATTTAAATTTAGTACTAACATTCTTAACTTGCATACCTTTTGAGCCTCTGCATTCATGTCCATTGAGGCTTTTAACTTTAAAAACTGTTCTTCTTGTGGCCCTATCATCAGCCCGCAGGCTTAGCGAACTTCAGGCTCTCTCATGCAAACCACCATATACTATTTTTTATAAGGATAAGGTAGTCCTTAAAGTTAAACCTTCGTTCTTGCCAAAGGTAGTCTCGGACTTCCATTTGTCACAAAAAATAGTACTACCAACTTTTTATCCTCCTCCTCATTTGGGCAAGGAAGAGGAGAGATTACACAGACTAGATCCCAAGAGGGCTCTTAGTTTTTACATCTCAAGGATGGCTAAATTGAGACAAGATGACCAACTATTTGTGGGTTATACTGGTCATAAATTAGGCTTATCTGTAGCAAAACAGACCATTTCCCGCTGGATCATATTAGCCATAGTTGAATGCTATAGATTAGCGGGAAAAGAACCGCCAGATGGGCTTCGTGCCCATTCTACAAGGGGAATGGCTACTTCTGCGGCTCTAAAGAGGGGAGTCCCGGCAGCAGACATTTGTGCAGCTGCAACCTGGAAAACAATGCATACTTTTGTTAAACATTATTGTTTGGATACTGCCTCCTCTAATGAGGGTTTATTTGCCAAGGCTGTTCTGTATTCTGTCCACGAAAACTGAAATTAGTACTCCCGCCTCCAAAATTGATATTGCTATGGGAACCTATCACAAGATGAGGAATACGTGGGAGGACACAATCCATTTGAAGAATAAGTTACTTACCAACTGTAACGTTCTTTCAACTGGATGTTCCTCCCACGTATTCCTCATCGACACTCCCATCCTACCCCACAGTACAGTTTTACGTTTCTTACACTTTCCACTCACGAAGAATGTATCGGTCAGAGGGCACGCCTGGGTGTTCCTCCCATATATAGATTTCATTGAAAAAACAGAACTGAAGCAACGGACGCGGCTTGAGCTATTTATACCATAGGTGATGTCGACACGGTACGGAGCCCGTCGAGGGACAATCGACGGCACGACTTCGAGCACAACGCCCTCTGCCGAGAATTTTTTTTTCCGAAGCAGCGAAGCTGGAGATAACGAATTATCACAAGATGAGGAATACTTGGGAGGAACAACCAGTCAAAAGAACGTTACAGTTGGTAAGAAACTTGTTCTTCTACTTTGCACAAAAAGCAGAATCAACCCAGGTTACTAAAGGCCAAATGAGAAAGATTCATATTTAGCAAAACGAGAAGAGACGGCTGAATTGAAACTCGTCAGAGGCAACTCGTGCCAGGAAAGCCAAGGTCATACTAATAAAAGAGGCGAACAGTAGCTACATCTAATTGAAACTGAGAACAGAATATCCTGCCTCTGAAAGGTCGAGATAAGAAGACATAGGCAGGTGGCGGGTTAAATGAGAATCAAATACACAAATTGAGAGAAAAGAGACATCACGTGACCAGCCGAGCAAGGAGAAGCAAGGGTTCACACCTATGCTTGGCACCTGACCAGGCAGAGATATCAGAACTTTTGCAGACAGAAGATGCAGTCTCGAGGCCAACCACAGTGAACTAATTGACACATGTGGCCTCATTACGAGTCCACCGGTCCGGAATCTGGTGATTCTGTGACGACGGTGACACTGTTTCCGCGACTGCAATGTTGCGGAATGAATGGCAGATTACGGCTTGTCGGTCGCGCACAACACACCGAGGCGGAAACAGTGTCACCATTGTCACGTAAACGCACACGGACATACTGCCACAAAAAGTGGTGCAAAACCTGTGTCCGCCCCTGCTGTCACGACACAGAATCACCGGAAGCGGAAATACCACAACCGCGGAAACAGAGAGGCAGCCATTATATAAAGCACAATCCACTGCCATCCTCAGACACCACAGGTCAGAACACCTCCCTGAGACTGAGAATACATCTACCACCATGGCATCCAGGATCCCAGCGCGAAAGCAGCACTTCAGTGAGACCGAGCTGACAGTACTGGTCGAACACATTGTGGAGCATGCAGAAGTGCTCTTCAGCGCAGACCAGCGGCGCGCTACCCAGCAACGCCGCAAGGAGGTGTGGGCCGAAGCAGCACACAAGTGCACAGCAGTCGGGGTGATGACACACACTATGAAGGACTGCCATAAGAGGTGGGATGACCTCAGGCTCAGGGTGCGCAACCTCATTGCTGCACACCGCCAGCACAGCACTGGCAACGGTGGAGGCCCTGCATCGCCTCAAGTTGCAGTCGTGGGAGGAGCGCTGCAGCAGTGTCCTGCACCTCAAGGGCATCCACGGCATCGGAGACACAGAGGCAGGAGTGAACCCACCTGCAGATGCCGGTAAGTGCACAAAGTACAAAGCCATAAGTGTGAATGCACCCCACGAGTGACCCAATGGACCCCCTGTCCACCCCCCGCAGCCAGGGCAGGAGTGACCCAATGACCATCCCTCCAGCCAGGGCAGGGGTGACCCAATGGACCCACTGACCACCCCCCAGCCAGGGCAGGAGTGACCCAATGGACCCACTGACCACCCCCGCAGCCACAGGCAGGAGTGACCCAATGGACCCACTGACCGCCCCCCCCCCCCAGCCAGGGCAGACGTGACCCAATGGACCCACTGACAACCCAGATGACAAGTAACACACCCCCAATTCATGTCCCCAGGACATGTACACAGTGCGTGCCTGAGTGAAAGCAGAGACACACACACCTGAGTTCATAAGTCTGTACATGCAAGTGGTCACGGATCGTTCAGTTTGATGCATGTGATGGACACATCAAGTAACATCACACAACTAACAGCATACCCTCTGTATCCCCACAGCCATGTCAAGTGACAGCGACGACAGCCAATAGGCGACGCAGCGGCCACCTGCACGCGCCCAACGCAGAACTCCTGCTCAGGAGGACGATGCTAGCTGCTCTGGCACACAAGCACCAGCTACATCGGGCACACAGGCACCAGCTACATCATGCACACAAGCACCAGCTGCATCGGGCACACAAGCACCAACGGACACCACCATCCCTATGCAGGCACCCACCATGGCCCCGGATGCCATCCTGCAGCCCATCTGCACTGCTGAGGAGGCTGCAACAAGTGATGACAGTGCCTCGGCCATGCAGGCCGAAGTTGTACAACAGGGTGAGGGCGACAACACGGATGGAGCTGTCATCCATCCATGGCCTACAGTTCAGCCCCCAAACAATGCACAGACCCATGCGCTCCCCAACGCCCTCCATGGCTGAGCTCAGTACCCGCATGCAGCGCATTGAGGAACAACAGGCCACCCTTACACAGCTTGTGGAAAGGCAGCTGGAGGAGGCCATGCTGCAGGCCATGCAGCAGCGGGAGGAGGCGAGGCTGCAGCGTGAGAGCAATGCGACGTCAGTGCGTCAGCT
Source organism: Ambystoma mexicanum (assembly GCF_040938575.1). NCBI lineage: Eukaryota > Metazoa > Chordata > Amphibia > Caudata > Ambystomatidae > Ambystoma > Ambystoma mexicanum. The sequence goes on from NC_090938.1 coordinate 36,298,137, forward strand.
CTCCAGGGCCATTGGACGTTTTGCCACTACCATAGTCACCCTGGCACGCCATGTCGGGAAGGCAACAGTGTGCAATCCAGCATAGCAGAGTCAATGGTGGTTGCCCAGCAGGCGATTCAAGGATGTGTGCCCACAGTCACACCAGCAGTCACCTCAGCCAACACCACCCCATCAAGCTCTGCCACTGCCAGCCCACGGAGGCGCTCTAGTCGGCTGACTGGACGTGCCGGCAAGGACACACCTGCGCATAAGCGCCCCCGCAAATAGTGCCATGTGGGGATGGTGATAGACATGACATTCGGGGACACAATGGGTGTATGGGGGTGGGTACGTTTGCGTGGTGGGGGAGGCCCATTAGGGGGTTAGTAGTTTGGGGCCTGGTTGGGGGTGGGTATGTTTGGGTTTTGGAGCAGGTCCATTAGGTAGTTTGGGGCTTGGTTGGGGGGGTACGTTTGGGTGGTGAGTGGGCACGGGTGTACAGCTTCCCTACCCAATGCACCTTCTTTCCTGTTTTGTTTACAATATATCACCTTTGAAAAATTCTATGAGTGTACATCCATCATTTCATTTGCAGTCAATCCATTTATTAACCGGCATCATCATATCCATGCAATGCTGTCAATGTGCAGTCTCTAAAAAGTAAATGCAAATGAGTGTATCCTGTGCTTGTTGGCCATCTTGTGCACCCCCGGGGAGGGAGTGGAGCCATTCCATCCCCGTCACCATCCCCATCTTCAACTCCATCATCATCTTCTGTGTCTGGGGGCAGCGGAATGTTCCTGCGCATGCACAGATTATGCAGCATGGCACACACAAGCACAATTTTACCCGTCTTCACTGGATTGTAGAGCAGTGATCCGCCAGATCTGCTCAAGCAGGGGAACCTGGCCTTCAGTAGGCCAAATGTCCTCTCAAACATGCCACATGTGCAGACGTGTGCCCTGTTGTACGCCTCCTCATGCCTGTTCCTTGGCCTCCGAACAGGCGTCATCAGCCATGGCGTGAGTGCATATCGAGCATCACCTACATGGGATGTAAATGTGGGGGACATGTCAGTGTTTGTGGTATCATGTCTTGATCAGATGCAGTGCAATCTTGTGTCATCATTCATTCATCCATATGGGCCAAGCAATGGTCGGACCGGTGGGTGATTACCATTCCTGGGTCATTGTTGTCGACGTTGGCATATGTACATTGCCCAACAACTTGCTGCGCATATGTAGTTGCCCTTGCGGACAATAGTGGTTGGTAAGTGTGGCATTGTGCAGCGATGTACACACATGAAGGAGTCAATCAATAGAATGTGATGATGTGGTTGATGCAGGATGTCTCATGTGCAGACATCATGTGCATTGGGGGGGGGCAGTGGTGCCTAGTGTGGGTGGCTGTATTGTGTGGCTCAAGTTGTATGGGCTTGTGGTAGTACTTGTTGTGTGTCTCATTTGGCAGGGTGTGTACGGACACACTGTGGCAACCTGTCATGTGTAGCTTTGTGATGTGTGGGTTGTGCTGACTGTCCATTACATGGGCCGGGGGGTGATGCATGTGCAGTTGTAGCAGCCCACTCACACAGGTCATTGCCCTGGACACACACCCCCCTTCCACAGGGCCTGTGCATTGGCAGTTGTACTCACCCAATAGCCATGTGCTTTGTCTAGCGTAGCGTTGCATGCTCCGTGGCAATGTCGAATTCCGCAGGACAATTGAGTCACGTGTTGACCCCGGGAAACGTGTGCAGCAATGTGTTATCACTTGTCCGACGTCACATACCATCAGTACATTCAGTGAGTGGTACAGTTTCCTATTGCGGTACACCATCTCCATTGCACGTGGTACTGTCAGCTCTATGAGGGTGCAGTCTACTGCATCTATACAATTTGGCATGGCCGCAATGGCATGGAAGGCCAACTTGGTGGCAATGACCTGGGCAACGGTATAAGGTGTGGATCTGTCCTGTGGTCAGGTTCCAGGGGGAGGCCCTGATGCGGGGTATGCAGGCTGCCTGCGGGGTCGTGCTGGTTGCACAAATGGGTTTGGCATGGGTGCAGGGTTTGCTAACTGCCGCCTGCGCCTCCTCCGCCTAATTCTCCTCCGCACCATTTCTGCCACCATGTGCAGTGCTGCCTGTAGGTTCAATAGCCCCAGACCCAATGTTGCAACAGCTGCTGCCGCATAGTTGTGTTTGGAGTTGGCCTGGTTGTGGGTGTGGGCCTTTTGTAAGCTCCCAGCGGCCTGCTGGGTCCAGCTGGGCTCATTTGGTGCACCTGTGGCCTGATTCAGCTCACCAGGCACTGTTTAACGTCATGTTCACGGTGGCAGTGATACCGCCACTGTGTCCACTGTTTTTCCGCCATTTTTGTGGCAGTGTTTCCATGTCTGTGATACTCGTAATGAGCACAGTGTTACGTATTGCTGGTAACTGGGGGGTTTCCCTGCCGACACAGTTTACAGGTGCTTTAGCTCCGCGGTGGCGGTTTATGGTGGTAGTATTTCCGGGATTGTAGGTCAGAATTTGCAGATCGCGGAAACAGTGCCAGTATAGTTATACCGGCAACGTTAAGTCCGGACCGGCAGACTCGTAATGAGGCCCATGGATACTAAAGTGATGATTGATTGTAACCATAATCGTAGGAAGGCCGGGTAACTAAGGGGCACCCCGCACCTGGCCGACCATTCTGCGTTCTGCTAAGCGAAGTGGAAAAGTATGCATGGGGTTGGTGCCAACCCATCACAATGGACCAAATAATCTAGGGTCCTATCGTTATTAGAACCAATGAGACGTCATACTTTTAGTGACGTCTACAATAGTCTTTTTGAAGGAAGGGCTTAGTTGCCCACCTGACAGTGTTTACCCAATCCCCTCACTCCGTTACCATATACAGATATAGTACCTATAGTAAAGTTACCTTTTCCTAACCAATATAAATGCATATTAACTTTTGAGTGTTACACGCCAATGATAACCAGTTTTGAGTATAAATGTTACAAATTGTATGAAGTTTGTTTGAGTTTGAAGCGATAAGGACGATTGCATCACTGCCGATATCCATGACTCCCCTTTTTCTGTACTTGTCATTAGACGGACTCCCTTTGCCAAACCATTGAGTTGTCCTTATTGATTGGTGTTGGAGTAATGAATCTGCACCCCCCATCCATCTCAAGGGTGCAGCTTTCTCGTCTTAAAGTACTTCTGAGCAAACCTCGGCTCTATGGGCTGGCCGGGGATCTCGGAGTACACTTGGTAGCAGAGGATGGTTATCGATTGGAATAAGACACCCATTGACCGTCGACATAAAGTAACTCTAGGTCTTCGGCAAGATCACGAGTCCTTTGCCATTCGGCTCAGTAGACCGTGAAGCTCCCCGTAGACAGTCGAAGTGTAAGAAATAAACCTGCAGAACAAGGTTTGAAGGGACCTGTGTTTCCCCACGTAACCCCCTTCCCATTCCTACGGGCAGCTGAGCGGGACAAAAGCCAAAAAAGGCGGTAACGAAGGAGGTGATCCCAAGGGTCCAGAGAGGAAACATGCGAACAGTGAGTGAAAAAGACAGTGTTTTTGCAAAAGTGCATGCTTTAGAACAAGAAAAGGGAAAAGGTAACAGAGGGAGGCGGGAAAACAAAATATAGCTAGAAGCAGAGAAGAATGCATATATGGGGAAGGGAATAATGACTCAAGAGTAACTGAGAAACAACTAGAGGAAAGATACCGGGGAGGACACCCAAGAAGAGCGAGGTTACCGGGCAAGACACCCGAGAAGAGAGAGGATTCGCCTTATTCGCAAGCTAATATAGCGGCTAGAAGAAATGAGTATCCAGAGTCCCAAATAAAAGGAGAACAAATAGACTACCACAGCGATTAAAGGCGCCGCGAAAGGGATGCGTTTAAACTCCATGTCGGGGTAATTTTTAGAGGCAGAGATACATGTGACCAGCTGGTGTTCGTCTAGTCTATTAAACGTCTGTCTTACATGTTGTTTGTTGTGATGTCATAAATTGAACATTTTCGTTAGAAGAACTGACTTAAATTTTACACAATTGAATAACATATTATAGTATACAAATTGATGTTTTTGTGTTTTTGAGTAAAATAGAAGATCTAACATTTTGTTAAAAAATTGGGATTGGAGCTTGTGGTGATTGGTGCTCACTCATATTGTGGGAATTGTTTAAAGTCACATGAAGCCTTAACAAGTGTCATATAAGGAGAAAGAGAACAGATTTAAACATGGAGGACATAACTCCATTGGCACACCTGTGCAAACAGTTGCCAAAACATGCACCTAAACTGAAAGAATATAGTACAGAGTGGGTTAAAGGAACCACCCACAAAATGTTTATGCCGTGGCCACAGGGCAGGTCCTTATCTAAAGCTGTTTTGCAACACATGACGACATACTTGCACGCCACACACACCGGGCAAAAAGTTAGACAAACGCCTAGCTGTTCTAGAGCTTTGGAAAATGTATGAACAGGGAAAGGAAGAGGAGCCGCCAATAGATTGGATACTTAATGTATTCACAGAGGGGGGTGAGACGCCTACTGCGCCACCCGCCCCATCTGAAATGAAGATTGAAGAAAATAAAGATGAGGGGTTATACCCGCTGAGAGAACTTAGAGCAGCCACGGGGTATAGTAACCCAGCGTATGAGTCACCTACCCAAAGTAGTGACAAAAATCAAGGAAAAAATAAAGATAAGGATATCACCTCCACAATCCCAGGGGACAAGGAGAGGCGTGATGACGAAAAAGGAGATTAGACACAGACAAGTGCTTCTCTCAACAAGGCGAAAGAAGGCAAAAGATGGAAAGCAAGCTAAGATAGAACTGATGAGATAGCATTTGCAAAAGACGAATGGATGGGAGGGCACATTTTATTGAAACTCGATGGCAAAGGCATTGATGATGCGAAATGAAGGGAGAGACTAGACAATATACAGAGAAAAGAGAAAGAAGTAAGAGACGAAAGAATAAGAAAGAAAGATAGACAAAGGCGAGAACAGCTATATTGCGAAGAGCAACAAAGACAGCTTGATCGCAAACAGAGAGCAGCCAATGATCAACACAGACAGAAGCAGAAAAGGTTAGAAGAAGAGCAAAGAATATGAGAGAAGAGAATAAAGAGATGAAGGGATGAGGAAATCCAAAGGGCAGATGAATGTAGAATTGAAAGGAAAAAGGAAGAAGATTGGATCAGAGAAGAGGCGAGGAAGCGCAGGGAATTCGATGATGATGTAGAATGTAAGCGAAGACAGAGAGCATGCGATCTTGAATATCTGGAGAGAGAGGTTAGAAAACCTGAGCCAGTAGTAGATTGGGAAGATATAGAAGAATTCTTCCATGCATGCGATTCAATACCAGGCACGTCTAGGGCGAATATCGAGGATGACTTCGGAGAAAAGATCGATAGAATATATGACGAAATGGGGTTAGAACAAATACCCTAAGGGAAGGGGGAAGACGAGTGCCTGGAGAGCAATCAGCTGTACGACCCTGAGGATGTTTCCCGAAGTAGTGGGAATAGAGAACTATCCCTTGTTACACTAGAAATAAGTACGAACAAAGAAGAGACAAGAAGTGGCACGAGTTGGGCACAGACAATGTCCGACTCAGAAAGGGAGGAGCGCGAGGAAAAGGAGGAAGTGAGAAGGAGCGAAAGACTACTCCCAAGGGAGAAGGGGATAAGGTGGTCAGACACTAGCGAGTCTGCACTTAGGGCATCAGAGTCAGCCACACAGTCAGACCGACACGAAGATGTATCTCACGGTCAGAGGGGGGTGTCACCAATGCCCTATGTGATCAGATTTAGGTCATTGCCAGGAAGGTGGCGATGCGGGAATATTACCCCTGCAATTGACAGGAGAACAATGAGAGAAGAGAGAGAGAGCTATTCGTCGCAATTTCCGTTACTTGAGAAAGGGGGGCGAGACCACAATATATTCCATGGCCACACATGGATCGAGAACATTTGAAAAACAAGCTTCCAATGCGAACATCGGGAGCTGGAAAATAGATACACGAGTTAGAAAAATGACAGGAGGGAACACGTTAGCTATAGGGGATATCAAGGGTTTCCTAATCGCGATACCTGGTGAGAGAGCAGATGATGTGTGGACAAGGGCAGGTTACCCCGATGTGACCACAATTAATACAGAGCATGACGGAGCTCCATTTAACAATTGCAGAGCCGCGGTATGGAAAGCACTAGGAGTGCTTTACCCAGACACTTCTGATATGGGAGCTACAATGACACATAAAATTGATGAGGCTGAGGATCTACAAGAAAAGAATTGCAAAAAGGAAGCTGCATGAAAGGGTAAGGAAGCGAAATTGGTGCAGAAGAAATTGTCAAAATATGCTCTTGAGGGAGCCATGATAACTAGCACAGCTGAATCAGGCATGCAGCAGGTCAATAATCCACAACAGAATAATCAGGGCAATACAGGGTTTTACCCAAAGGGAAGAGGATTTAGAGGAAGAGGATGGCAGAGTAATCAGGGAGGTTTTCAAAATAATCAAGGTGGTTTTCAAAATATGCAACATGGTAATTAAGATATGTCAAATGGGCAAATGATCCGACCACCGCCAGTATGTTGGTTGTGTGGGATGACAGGGCATTTAGCGCGCACATGCAGAAATCAAGGCATGATGCAACAGTGTCAAGGAATAGGAGCAGGCATGACAAATCCACCCACCTCGTACAACAGGGAGTTGCACAGAATCACACAGTGCAACAACAAGCGCCAGGAGCGCAACAAGGCTTGCAACCTCAGAATATAGTGAGTTTTCCACAAGGGCAGTCCCAACAGTCACCGCTACAGTTCTCACAAAAGATGAGCACAGGGCAGACCATGAACCCTGGAATGGGAAATAACACTGCCAATGGGGGGAAATGCATCAGCACACGGTGGGCCCAAGCTATATATGGATTAGGACAGCTCACTGGGAACCCTGATGTGCTCTATCCTACCAGTGACACCAGACCCTCACCGGGAACCTAGGGTGGATGTCGTTATAGGGGATAAAGAATATTCCTTCTTAGTTGACACGGGTGCAACACGCTCGTGTATACGTGAAGGCAAGTTTTCCTTATCCGGAGAGGCCATAAATAATCAGAGTTTCACAGGAGCTACAAGTCGTGTTCCCTTCACAAACGCACTTCTATTCTCTATAGGAGAATGTGAAATGAAAGTAACTCTATTATATTCACGACAGACCCCAGTAAACATTTTGGGTCGAGATCTAATGACAAAGTTAAATATGACAATCTTGTTCACGGAGGAGGGCATACTATGTTCAACTCCAGGAATGCACTATTCAAACATATGCGAAATGATTAGAGCATACGCAGGACACACAGCAATGAGGGCTATACCATTAGAGCCAGAAATATTCACGTATGGAATACAAGTGCTAATGGCAGGGCTGCCAGGCCTTGCAGACAGAATCATGAGAACCCCAGATGAGTTTCTATTTAGACCAAGAATACCGATGCACGAGGAGAAAGGACAAGTATTTCCCTTGATGATACACACAGCTGCAGTATGAAGGAAAATGGCCTTGATAGATGATTATGATGATGAATGCTGACAATGGTGCGCAGTAATCGCCATTGAAGAAGGATACCGTTTGACTGAAGTCACTAATGACGATCTGTTTGAAGAGCAAGCAGATATGGGAGAGACAATGGTGGAAGTGAGGCTCACCTTTTGGGTGAGAATGATCAAAAGACTAGTGCCTCAGAGAATGATGTTGGCACGAAACCGTCCTGAATATTTTGATGATGACATTGCCCAGGTGCCTGTCTAAGCATGGACCACAGGATCCTATGACGTAGGCCTATTGAAAGGGGTTGGAGAAGTGAAAATCAAACTGAAACCAGGAGCAATTCTACCAAGAGCCCGACAATATCCCTTGTCCAGAGAGGCAGATGAAGGGATTTTTAAGACAATTTCGGCTATGATGGAGCAAGGCATCTTAGTGATGTCAGAATCGTCATGCAATTCTGCAGTTTATCCGATCAAAAGGAGGGTCTTGGAGGCTAATTCAGAATTTAGACCCAATAAATGATATTGTTGAGGCCGTGTTGCCTCTAGTCCCGAACCCGGCTACAATTCTATGTAATATACCTGTTGAGGCAAAATATTTCAACGCAATGATTTGAAAAATGCATTTTCTCAATCCTGTTGCACCGTAACTCACAAGATCTGACATCATTCACGTTCAGACAGATGCGTCTGAAAAGCATGAGGCTTCCCCAGGGGTACTGTGAGTCTCCTTTTATTTTTAAGAGAGTCATGCAGATGGACTTCAGCAATATTGCAATGGCAAGCGTCCTGCAATACGTGGATGACATCTTAATCTGCAGCACGACAGAGGAGCAATGCAGGCACGATTCTGTTCAGCTATTGACTATACTGGCTGAGAAAGGATACAAGGTTGACAAGGGAAAGCTACAATGTTGTCAACAAGAAGTGCTGTACATAGGCCAACTGATCTCACATGAGGGAATAAGAGTGACCCCCGAAAGGGCTGAAGCCATAATGAACACGGCTAAGCCACACACGATAAAACAGATGCAGAGCTTTTTAGGCCTGTGCAACTATGTCAGGGCATGGGTCTTCGACTATAGCTCTTACACTAAGCCTTTCCTTCAGGCCCTAAAGAAGGCTCAAGTGACAAAAGAAAAAATGGAATGGTCAGAGACCATGAAGGAAGGATTTGCTGAACTCAAAAAAGCTATTTGCATAGCACCAGTTCTAGGGATTCCCAATTATGCAGAGGAATTATACCTGTTTTCACACACGAATGACAGCACTATGACAGCACTGCTCATACAGAGAACCACATTGGGGTACAAGCCCCTGGCATACTATAGTAGAAATTTGGACCCAGTAATGAGAGGCCATTTTCCATGTTAACAAAGTTTACCTGCCGCAGTGTTCGCCATAGAGAAGGCTACAACCATTGTGATGGGTTTCTCAATGACGTTGTACGTCGAGCACTCACTATTTGCTATTCTAGAGAAACCAAAGAGCACGTTGACATCCCAGAGAGCTTCTGCTTATGAGGTGATCATATCGAATCCATCGATTAAAGTAGTCCGATGTAAGATAGTGAACCCAGCTATGTTTATAGCAGAGCCAGTCACTGAAGGAGAGCCAATACATGACTGTGCGAACTATGAAGAATTCTATGATGAAATTCCCAGGGTGAAATAAAATGCTTTGGCAGAAGGAGAAAGTGCCTTTATTGACGGTTCTTCAAGAATCGATAAAAAATGAGGGGCAAAGATATACAGGCGTCACTGTAATGAAACACACCGCAAATGGAGAATTTCGAGTACTCCTTAGTGCACGAATACCATCTCACTATTCAGCACAGGCGGCAGAATGATTGGCGTTGATACTCGCCATTGAGAATCACGCAGACCTGGAAGTAACGGTGTACAGTGACTCTGCCTATTGGACGTCAAAAGTGCAAACAGGCTTAGCGTGCTGGAAAAGGAGGGGCTACCTCCGAGCAGACGGCATGCCAGTGCAGCATGCAGCCTTATTGGACAGTCTGATCAAGGCACTACAGCTCCCAGTGGGCATAGTCGGGAAATGCGCCGCCCACTCGAAAGGGACACATTTGATCTCAAACGGAAACCAAGCAGCAGACACGGAAGCCAAACATATGGCATCCAAGAATGAGATGATCATGGAAGTGGGAGTCACCCATACTGTTGAGAGAATGATGGTTGCACAAACTACACCTGAAAGCTATAACAGTCTAGGGCAAGCACAGTTGACGGTACTCCAAGGGGCGGCACCACAGGAAGAGAAAAATCTATGGAAACTGCGAGGGTGTTCTTTAAACCCCTCTTGCGGTTTGTGGTGACAAGACAGCACTGGTAAACCGGTGATGCCTATAGCCCTGTTAAAATTAGCGCTGGAGCAGCTACATTATCCGGCACACACGACAAAAGAGAATCTAGCGGCAATGCTCGCAGAAGACCGGTCCATACCAAATTTAACCGAGCATGTTGCATTTTTTATAGTGAACTGTATAATCTGCCAACAATTCACAGCTGGGCACACATTAAAAGTAATGAGAGGAGTCATCCCCAGGCCAAATGAGCCTTTTCAGCACTTGCACATCGATTACGTCGACATGATTCAAGTATGTAACTGGTATAGATACTTAATTGTTGTGCTGTGTCCATTCTCTAGATGGATATAGGCAGATCCATGTACACACCCAGACTCTACCTGTGCAGCCACATTTTTTGTGAGTGAGGTATTTCCCAGGTGGCGGTTGTGTGAAGTCATGAGATCAGACAATGGAGCTCACTTTGTAAACGAGATTTTCGAACAGATTAGCTTGCTGCTTGGTATAAAGCACAGGTTCTCGTCGGCGTATCATCTGCAAGGTAACGGGATCTGGGAGAAGCTCAACGGCTTATTAAAGGAAAGGATAGCCAAGTTGAAGCTTACTCTAAGAAAGGGGGATTGCACTGTGGTCCCTGGCCACTGTATGCGCTCAGGAACCAACCCGGTTCCGACCATCATCTTAAGCCACACAGGATAGCCACAGGAAGATGAATACGCACTCCCCTGATGCCCCGAGATAGAGCTAGATGTGATGCCCAGTCAACAGGAGAAATCTTAGGGTCTGAAATGCAAAATTACCTGAATTGCATGACATCTTGCCTTAGTGTAATTTCATACCAGCTGCAGCGACGACGAAAGGGGTGCAGGGCAGCACAGAACACAGAAGGAGATACTACTACAGGCACAGCTCAAGGACTTTGTGTACAATCCGTTTTCCCTGGAGATACCATCCTTTTAAGGAACCATACGAGGAAAAGGTGGGACGAGCCAAGATTCAACGGTCCCTTTACAGTGGAGGAATGCACTCCTTTCGCAGTGAAACTACAAGGCAGGAGAGCTTGCATTTTCCTGAGCGATATCAAACCCTACATCGGAGAAGGCCGCCTGCCTGCACCCCAGTGCGGGGAGACTACGAGCGACGGGGAAGAACCACACCACGTGCAGACGAGATCCATGATGAAGAAAAAGGACGCATGACCAGCCAGACAAAGACAGAACTTTTTTGCAAATTGTAGCTTAAAATTGGACACTTCCTCTGAGCAGAAAAGTGGATAAGGACATAAACGAAGGACACTCTGTGCACCCTAGTTGCAGGGCGAAGAAGAAAATTGCATGTATAAGCCACAACATAGTCTGTTGAACTTGAACTTTGGATCGAGACACATTAAAACTGTGACGAGGAAATAACATGCCAATTTTTGATCGAGGGCACGTAAATTGGAGGAAAATACAGTATCCCGACTCATTCCACACCGAGACCCTATTCGGAATCACTTATGGTGTCCCACAGTAATGACATCACCAAAGATGTGGTAACATATTTTAATCTAGTGCTAAGATCATACCCTTCATTGGTGGGAAGGCTCACCAGTGTCACTGACTTTCTTCAAGATCCTGAAAACGAAAAGACAATAAGAAGATTGCTTACTGCAATTGCGGAACAATTTCTCCTACTTCCTGAATACAGCGAGGAGAAGCCAAATGTCCGAAGCAGAGATGGAAGTAAATGAGCTTGTCAATGCATTGTTCTTTCGAATAATTGAAGACTGTCCAAATCTTATCAGAAGAACAACTGATGTACTCACGTTTCTTCGAGACCCAGCAAATACAGAACATCTAAGCCAACTCCTAAATAAAATTGTGATCTTAGTTGCACTCCACGCAAACGGACAGTGCAGACATTGTTTACTTTGAAGTGAAAGCATACAGTCTTGAACATCAGCAAAACAGGACAAATGTCCCTGTCACCAGAAGACGGTAGATTGGCCCACAACGTTCTCTTTCGTTAAGTCACTGATTTTCCAGAGCTAGTGTGGAGACCGATCGATGTTGACGTCCTCACATTCATCAGAGACCCAGCCAACAGTGCACAAATGGGCATGCTCTTGCATGGAATAGTACTGCAAGTGGAACTCTCTAACCATCAGCAGAACTACCTGAGGAGATTCTAAAAGCTTTCCGCCGAGGGACAGATCGAGAGAGCATTGCCAGAGATTTCCTTTCTTATTTCCCATTAACAAAGGCAACATGTCTTCGGGACTGTAGCAGCTCAGGGGCACGGGCTGGGAGCCGACATACTTTGAACATGCACAGTAAAGAGATTTGCTGAATTATCACTTAATTTTGACACTTCCCATATTTTAGTAAAGGAACTGTATCCTGAGATAATAGACAATTCATTATTCACAAGAGAGGGGACAATTGTGTAACACCTGAAACTCACAACAAAGAATCTGAAAGACAATAGTGTTTAAAGGAGTATTGTAAAAATGAACATTTTGGCGAATGATTGAGATCGGGATCCAGAGCAGCAACCTTGTCCTCCCACAGGAGGAAAGAAGTCCACGTTTCCCTGGCAGTAAATGCTGCCACCTGACTGACTTACAGGGGCATAATGTATTTGTGTATACATCATTGTTTTACTGTCAGAACTACATTTTTCATTGGTGCACAAAGCGTTCCAATTCCAGTGCACCCACCTGATGATGTACACATGAAACCCACGAAAATACCCAGACCTTACATAGTCATTCCAGTCACTAGAAGATCTGATGGTAGAATGAATGGACTTGAGATGGATGTGATCAGCAATAACACACACACACTTGTGGTAACAGATGAATTGAAAACCCGGAGACAGGGTCGGCAAAGAGTGAATGAAAAAAGGTTACTGACAACCACATACACGCAAACACGGAATGCACACACACGGGCCTAGTGTCCATGACTATAGAACCACAATCTGAAGCATGGGTGAAGAAGAGACTGCCTACTATGAAATGTTCACTACAAGTGAGGTGAAAAGACAATCGGAAAAAGCTGAACTCCTGAAGAGACAAGAGGAATTGGAGAAGAAACCAAAGAAATGACAGTAATGAGCACCCCTGAGATGACACTGATGGAGACAAAGACAAACTCAAAGAAGATCTCACGAGCACAGCTGAGAGCAGAATCTATCTGGCCATCATTAGCCAGAGCCAGGAAGAGGCAAGAGGAAATAGAAATAATTACCAGACTTTCCTCCACTCAAATGGCACAGATGAGGAGGCCTGCACCATTGACTGGGATATCTGAGAATCCTCCAGCAAGAAAGTGCCATACAGATGCATTCAGGGATGTACTAATAGCAAACTACATGAAAACCTTAAGAATCAAGAGGAGTATGCACGAAGATGACAACGAACTAAACGATTACCTGGACAGCACAGCACATTTGGGAAACAACATTTGGTACCAGCACATGAAAGAAGTTGGGAGACGAAATTCAACAGGGGAATGCTTTGTTTGTGCACTCCTACCATACAGCATGGGGAAGTCCAAGATCTTCGTAGCTGTAGAAATTGATGTCCAGACAGCACACTGTCTTTCGCACGTAGCCATGTGCAAGACTAGAGGCCAGTTCATGGGTAGTGATGCCTCACTGATATGGGCAACTGAAACAGCCTATCCAGATGAAGATGTTTATGTTCAAGACATAAAGACAAGAAACAGAGATCATACAAGGAACCATGTAATCCAGTACGAGAAACATGGAGTGAAAGGAGCAGAAATCAGATGGGAAGTAAATCAGAAGCTAAATGTCCAAGGAAAAACTCCAGAAGAGGCTCAAAGTTGGAAGAACAGAGGCCAAATGCAGATTTGGGGAACAGTGCTTTCACCAGACGGATGGGAGAAAGGAGTAATAATTTGTAGAGCCTGGATGGTCACTGGTCGTTACCAAGGCACCATCGACATCGTACAGAATGGATGCAAGCCATTGTGGCCAAAGCTTGCAAAATTGCTGACATGGGTGGAAGACAGAGGAGGACCCTGACAGATAGTACCACTGGAGAGCCCAAAGTTCTGCTTCAGGAACAATGGCACAAGAAAAATGGGAGGGAATCAGAACTGTGGACGAGTGTTTGATGCTCCAGGAATGGTGAACAGAACTGCAGTGATTATTGATCATTATTGGGCATGTGGCTCCAAAGCATACATCATACTACCGAGAAACTGGCGAGGTATATACACCATAGTGAATGTCCACGTTCCAGCACTGGTGATCCTGAAAAGTGACCTGAATATTGACAGTTTTCCAAAAGCAGATGCTCATCTGAGGAAAAAGATCTGTAGAACTGAAGACTCGATTGAAAAGGGAAAATTACTTCTCTGCCAAATGAGAAGAAGCCTTTCATGCTATCCCATATGAACACAGGCTGTTCAGCCTCACCTCATCAATGTTCACAACAATTTTCATGCCAGGATTCCAAGTTGGAGCAAATACTAAATGGTTACAGATAACCAGATACGAGTCACTGCAAACCATCAACACGACAATAAAAGGGTTCAATGCAATCAAGAAAGAGTTAAGAGCCATCCTACTGATGACTCTCCAGAAATAATATGTGCTTGACATGATCACAGCTATGGATGGAGGAGTTTGTGCAAAAATCAAAGAATCATGTTGCACAATTATACCTTCTCACGAGGAGGAAAATGGAACCCTAACAGAAGCCATAGGGATGCTGACAATACTACAGAACCAGATGATTGATGAAACTGACCATGTTGATGATGACAGCTGGTTTGGATCATTATTCTCACGGGTCCCACAATGGATGGCAGATGCATTCAAGTTCCTGGGAGCCCTGCTAGCGATGATAGTACTAGGCTTTTGTGTTATCAAGATAATAATCTCTCAGTGCCAGAAGACTGCGAAAAAAGCCATAGGGATGACGATCATGAATGATGTCTATTCAGGATGGAAGCCCAAAGACCTGACTGATGAAGAAATAAGAGACTTTGTGAAGGCCAGCATTCACGCACCAGAGGGAACAAAGTTTCTCTACCCCAGGAAACATTGAAACTATGTGGGAAGATGGGTTTACTGCAGCCCAAATAGACAATGTCAATTGATGACATGGAATAAAGACGAACATGTAAGGACAGCAGGAAGCCTGAAAGGAGTAATAAAAATATGGACTCCAAAGAGACACTTCTTCAGACCATCATGTATAGATCCAGAAGATGAAGAAGGAATGAACCCATGCGATGAAGTGAAGATGAATGCAGAAAAACCGAGTAAGATGAATGCAAAGACGGAAGTGAAAGTGGTCGATGAATCGCCAAGAAGGGGGGACTGTAGAGGAGGTCCCAAATAAAGCCTGCACTCCAATCGTCCATTTTGAAGTTACAGGAATGTTCACACCGAGATATGTGATGTATGATGAGCAAATAAACCAGCAGAGAGCCGCAGTAGGGCTCTGCCCAGTGCCTATCAGAAGAACAGCACCTATTGAAGTACCAATACCAAGAAAACCACGGACAGTAAGGTATCCAGTAAGAAAACCCTACCAACAAATGAAACAAAATGAAGATTGCCTAAGTACAGTTCCGGAAGAAACCAAAAAGGTCTTAATGGAAGATGAATGGTGACATCACAAGGACCCGAACTGACTTGCAGATAGAAGAAATGACAACCAGAAAATGACACACAGACGAAACGTCATGAATGAGGATATCGTGAACCTAAAGTGAAAGGACGATGTCGAAATGCAAAGAAGTTTAAAGCTGTAAGCAAGATGAAGATAGTCGGCAAGTTTACACCTTTAAATATGCTTGGAACCGCAAGAAAGCAAAGAAAACAGTACGGCTTGCTATGCTTAGTAGAAGAATATTGCGGCAAGCGCCATTATACATAATCTACCTCAAACGAAGCACAGTATTATAAGTATATTTCTACTTTGCACACAAAGCAAAATCAACCCAGGTTACTAAAGGCCAAATGAGAAAGATTCATATTTAGCAAAACGAGAAGAGACGGCTGAATCGAAACTTGGCAGAGGCAACTCGTGCCAGGAAAGCCAAGGTCATACTAATAAAAGAGGCGAACAGTAGCTACATCTAACTGAAACTGAGAACAGAATATCCAGCCTCTGTAAGGTCGAGATAAGAAGACGTAGGCAGTTGGCGGGCTAAATGAGAATCAAATACACAAATTGAGAGAAAAGAGACAAATTCACGGTGTAGGAATCACGTGACCAGCCGAGCAAGGAGAAGCGAGGGTTCACACCTACGCTTGGCACCTGACCAGTCAGAGATATCAGAACTTTTCCAGACAGAAGATGCAGTCTCGAGGCCAACCACAGTGAACTAATTGACACATGGATACTAAAGTGATGATTGATTATAACCATAATCCGAGGAAGGCCGGGTAACTAAGGGCCACCCCGCACCTGGCCGACCATTCTGCGTGCTGCTAAGCGAAGTAGAATAGTATGCATGGGGTTGGTGCCAACCCAATCACAATGGACCAAATAATCTAAGGTCCTATAGTCATTAGAACCAATGAGACTGTCATGACCACTGTGAGGGGGCACAAGTTGTGCCACAAGCAGGATCCCACCAGAACCCTGAGGGCCTTAAAACTACTGCAAAAGGGCTCCTAGAGCCAGTCCTGGCGCCTTTGGCACCAGGCTCATATGTAGGGAGGCAGGGCTGTTCAAACTAGGTCCCATTTATGTACATGGGCCTTCAAATCCAACATGGAAGCACCCACACAGTCTAGTTCTAAAAACCAAGCCATGCGGTCTAGTGTTTTGGGTGCGGCAGGCCTGCAACGGTGTCCAGACATTTGGTCGACCTAAAACTGGTCGAATGACATTTGGTCGACGCAATTTGGTCGAAAACCAAATGGTAGAATTTTTTTTTTAATTATATATTTATTTTTCGGGTTTTCGTTTTTTACAAAAATGGGTTTTTAGAAAAAAAGGGGGTTGGGGGGGACCCCCCCCCCCCCCAAAAAAAGGTGAAAATAAAAATCGACCATTTGGTTTTCGACCAAATTGGTTTGACCATTTGTCTGGTCGACCAATTTTTTTCGACCAACTGTCTGGTAACTCCTGCAACTACTTTCCCTGGTACTACTTTACCTGGGCTATATAAACCACACCCTGACTGCAGAACACGCTTCGAGTTATTCTGCAACCCGCAGCATGACGGTCACCGTGTCCAGCTCCTGGTCTTCAGCATCTTCCTGTAATCCTGCAAGAACAAGAAAACGATTATTCGGTCTTACCTGAGAAAACACCATCCAGCACTCAGCATCTCAACTGGGCTGCAATCTGTGGAAACCGAAGAAGAAACATCACTCACGTGTGAGTACTAGCTTAAAGAACAGTAGGCAAAAAGCTGTGGGGAACCTTTATAATGGACACTCTTAACAGTGGACCTCAGCACCCTTAGTATAGATAGTGATTGTTGCATGGATTGCGCAACAACGGAGAAAAATATGGTTCCTCCACTCCGTTTTGCAAACTAAAAACGAAGAAGGTAGTTGCACTTATTCCTTCATGCGCCAATTTTAGTTAAATGAAAAAAAGAGACTCCACTCAATTGGAATATAGTGATTGTGAATTTGTATTATTTAGAACGAGTGCCCTCTGTGATAACACGTGTTTCAACGGTCTGCGCCGTCTTTCTCAAATCAGGGCTAATTTTTAATACAAGAATGCAAACAAAATCAATGTTTAAATTCAACAGAAAATAGTGACCAATGTAGCACGGACAAATTATGTCAAATGTAGCACCGACAGAAAAAAGGGGGGGGTTGTTTGGGAGGATCATTCAGGGAAAACAGTGAGTCATTAAGTATCAAAATTAATTGAAAAACATCCATTATTGCATCAAATGTACACATGAAAATATTTTGAAAATAGACAGAAAGGGGTGGAGGACGGGGAGGGGAAAATAGAGAAAAGGAAAAGAGAAAAAAACATCATGAGTTCAATTATCTCTTTGCATATTTGTTGACAAATTACCTAGCATTCAGTCAAAACCGTTTTTTATAAAAAATGAGCTGATTATGTCTTACCCAATGGTATTGGTTGTAAATATTAAACGTGGCTTGTCAGCATAGCAAAAATGTAAATTCACGGGTTAAATCCCAGCCTGTTAAATAAAATGAGGGTAATATATACTGTATTAATAAACGTATATCTTACAGGTTACTCAGGTTGGGTGTAGTTAATGTTGAGTTTCTACAAATGATTAATTATGTATAATATTCTAAAAGCAAAATTATAGAGAGGGTAGAGTCAAAAGGCTTCCCTAGCCAGTTGCGTGATAGGGGGTCAGCAGGACCTTGCAGAAGAACTATATCACTGATAGTCCTAAAAAACGAAATACGCCATAGAATACATGAAAAAGCGATAAACATTTCTTTTTAGCAAAAAAGGTTTTGTCTGAAGAAATGTTTTTGTGCCGTGGCACAACACAGATACATATAAAAGTGCATGTATAATCTGCACAGTGGTGGGTTAGTAAAATGTGGTTACAGTTGATTCAGTGTATTGCCATTACACAGTAATCATTACCAAGTTGGTGACAATCTATTATATATATTGTTCAAAATCACAATACATCAAACAGTGGAGCGGCATTTGTAAATGAATTTATGCTACACGTTCTTGAGATGACAGAAGCAATGAAGGAATGACACCCTCTAGTTATAATACATGTGCCGTGAAAAAAGGCTGCGCGATGAGTACTCATCCCTATCTTATTGTCTCAAAATGTATCTTAGTCAAATTTGAGCGGGTTCATTTCGCACGCGCTACAAATAAAAGCTTGCTCAAGTCCGTATCTTACCTCTGCAGTCAAAAATACAAGCTCTGTACAATTCCGTCCGCGTTCACAGAAAAAGCCAAAATGGTGGCTTTGAGTAGTTGTTACTAAGGTTGTCTAGGCAACCGAAGAGGTCCTTTTTCTATTTCTAATATGATCGCCATCTTTTGGGCTCCAAAAGAAAACAGTGTTACTCATGGTTGCATGAGTCCATACATAAGTAAATGCCCAGTGTCTACAGTTTTGTTCTAGTGGAATTAGATGATATATAAATAAATCTCCCCGGGGGGGCAAGAAAAGCAGTTATGATTCGCTGACTACTCTGTGGCTTCGATCGAGAGACAAATAAATACATGAATGGTGTACGTGATTGAAGTCAGATAATTAGAAAATTAATAATCGGTTATGTTAATATTAAGTTCTGTATCACATAACAAATAATGGATAAAGAGATTCGCCATGTTAACTACTGTGTCTTCCCTCTTATAAATGCGTGATCTATCGCCATAAGGACCGGAGGCAAAGGTCTAGTGAATTTTGGTAGCTGTGTGGATTACAAACTGAAACTTATTACAGAGTCGAATCTAATGGAGAAATGTGAATTGATGCGACTGCTTTCCCCTATGCAAATGGTTAACTGCCATACTAGCCAATGGGATTAATTACCATTACACTAAATGTGAAGTTGCTATTAATAGCTGGATAATCCTGAAAACTACCCATTCTTATTGGTCTTGTTCTAATGTCATTATTAGTTATGTTCTAAAATCTAATCTGGGTGTTCTGGAGCTGTTCAGTGACATGCAGGGTAAGTAAATTGTATACTGAATTTACAGTTCAATACAGGCAGCACATCTTTGACATAACCTAATTTAAGTACTTCATAAAAAGGAGGACATCTCATTGTCAGAGTTCAAGCCTCTTTCTACTGTTCGGAAGCGGCATATTAGTTTCGCTTCTTCTTGTCTCAGTTTCCTCTCTATGTCTCCACCTCTTGGTCCAAGTGTCACTTTTTTTAGACCCAAATATGTGATGTCTTTTTTATTGCTAAGTTGTTCTCTTTGCCAGTGGGATGCCAATGGTAAATTAACATTCTGGCTTCCAATGCTGGACATATGTTCACTGATTCTGGTTCTCATTTCTCTAATATCACTTACAATATACATCTTTCTACATTGGCAGATTATTGCGTAAATCACAAATTTCGTTTTGCAATTTACAAAGTCAGTAATTTTGAACTTGGTGCCAAAAGAGTCTTCAAATATCTCTGTGTTACCCATTGCACATTGGCACATGGTGCATGAGCGACATTTGCGAAAGCCTGCAGGTCTTTGGGGTAACCATGAGGTTGTCACTGTACATTTTTCTTCTGGTAAATATAAAGG
Source organism: Ambystoma mexicanum (assembly GCF_040938575.1). Classification (NCBI taxonomy): domain Eukaryota; kingdom Metazoa; phylum Chordata; class Amphibia; order Caudata; family Ambystomatidae; genus Ambystoma; species Ambystoma mexicanum. The sequence goes on from NC_090938.1 coordinate 36,318,217, forward strand.
GCTAAGAATGTTTTTCAGCGTTCTTGCTCTTTTAAATGTTACTGAAGGACTTTCTTCAATGTAATTCTGAATATGTGGATCCAATTTCAAAAGTTCCCAATTCTTTTTAAGGATCTTCCTTATTACATCATTGTTGGCACAAAAGGTTGTAATAAATCTAATTCTTTCTGGCTGACTTTGAGTTAACTTTCTGGAAGTCAGTGTGTTTTCTCTTTTAAGTTTCCTTGCTTGAGCTCTTGCTTTGGTGATATTCTTCATGGCATATCCTCCGGCTAAAAATCTAGTTGAGATCAGGTCACATTCTTCATCAAAGGCTGCTTTTGCCATACAGTTCCTTTGAGCTCTAATGAACTCCCCTTTCGGGATATTTTTGATCACAGGATTGAAGTGGCAACTTGTCGCAAACAGGGTAGAGTTTGCCTCTGTTGGTTTTCTATAAATTTTGGTCATTAGTTCGTTATCTTTTATGTAGATTGTTAAATCTAAGAAGTTGACCTTCGATGTGCTTTATGTTCCAGTAAATTGGATTCCTAGGGTGTTTTGGTTCGCTCGTTGTTTAAATACTTGGAGTTGGTCGTCATTCCCCTTCCAGATGAGAAAAACGTCATCTATATATCGGTTCCATAAAACAACATTGTCTCCGAAATTGGGGTTTGAATAGATATATTGATCCTCGTACATGGCCATTACCAGGTTGGCAAGAGCCGGGGCATATTTTACACCCATAGCTACACCACAAGTCTGTCTATAGTATTCTCTATTGAACAAAAAAACGTTCTGCAAAGTCAAAAGTATCATTTCCTTAAGCATTTGAATTGATTGGTAGCTTGATGCTGTTTCTTGAGAGAAAGCGTGGTCTATGGCTTCCAATGCTGTGTCATGCTTAATTGATGTGTACAGTGCTGTGACATCCCATGTGGCTAGGATGTATCCAGGTTGCCAGTCAACTCCTATTAATTTGTTGACAATTGCTGCATTGTCTTTCAGGAATGACTTTTTTGTGTTTACTATTGGCCTAAGAATATTGTCAATGTATTCAGCCATGTTGACAGTAGCCCAGCCTATTCCACTAAGGATAGGTCACCCTTCTGGAATTTGCTCAAAAGGTTTATGAACTTTAGGTAAAAAATAGATGGTCGGTAGTGTTGTATGTTTGGTTATTAGTACTTGTTTTTCCTCATCTGTTAGGAGTCCTTGACGGTGCCAGTCGTTAATTGCTTCGGTAAGTTCTTGAACAATATCAGATTTCGGAGTTTGATGCTAATTTGACATAACACAGTGGTGTTGTTAAGTGGTTGTAAGCCATTGTAATATAATCTTCACGGTTCATCACCACAATTTTACCACCTTTGTCAGCTGACTTGATCGTTAAATTGAAATCTTGTTGCAATCCTTGGAGGGCTTTCCTTTCTATTTGTGACAAGTTGCCAAATTTGTATTTGGTTTTAGATGTCCTGTTGGGTTTTGTTGTGTCAAATGCAATATTGAGATCCTTGGTCATAGTTTTGTAAAATACATCTATTAAGTTATCTGGCGTTAGCTGAGGTGTAAATCTCGATCTGTTCTTCATTACTTTAGGCGCAAGACTGCTCTGTTGTATACGTAATTCCTGTAGAGTTTCATGTATAGGTCTTTCTTTGTCATTTTCCAAAGATCCGAGTAAATGGATGCACTCAAGATCTTCTATTGTGAGTTCACTTTGGTTTATAGGTACTTCTTTCTTTTGGTAAATATTGGCCACTTGAGTGGCAAACCATTTCTTAAGTTTAAGCTTACGAACAAATTTAAACAGATCTATATGGACGTCCGTAGTGTTGCAATCCATTGTCGGGGCAAAAGAAAGGCCTTTGTTCAGTAGGGAAACTTCTTCTGTTGTCAGGGTCCGGTTAGATAGGTTCAAAACAAGATTATTTACTTTGTTTTTTTCGCTGCCTCTCTCGCTGCAGCTCTTGTAAGTCTTCTGGAATCTTCTAGTGCGTCGGGGTTCCCTGAATCTACGACTCCCACGTTTCCGCCTGCTCCTCTGACTGGTTGTTGTTGGTTCGTTTGAGGTCGTAGTAAAAAACGTACTTGTTTTTGGTGTACAGTGTGATTGCCTTTTTTATATCTCCTAATTCGATTCAGGAAGCCTAATCCTGTATTTGATTGGTTTTCTGTTTCTGTTTCTTTGTCTATTTCATTGTCCTGATCGCCCTTTGTCTATTTTCAAAATGTTTTCATGTGTACATTTGATGCAATAACGGATGTTTTTCAATTTATTTTGATACTTAATGACTCACTGTTTTCCCAGAATGATCCTCCCAAACAACCCCCCCCCTTTTTTCTGTCGGTGCTACATTTGACATAATTTGTCCGTGCTACATTGGTCACTATTTTTCTGTTGAATTTAAACATTGATTTTGTTTGCATTCTTGTATTAAAAATTAGCCCTGATTAGAGAAAGACGGCGCAGACCGTTGAAACACGTGTTATCACAACAGGCACTCGTTCTAAATAATACAAATTCACAATCACTATATTCCAATTGAGTGGAGTCTCTTGTTTTTCATTTAACTAAAATTGGCGCATGAAGGAATAAGTGCAACTACCTTCTTCATTACTAGCTTAAGGACTTCTGGCGAACTGCTACCACAGCTGCTGTTGGAACATTGCGACCTGCAATAACGAGAAAGGGAAAAACAATATTAGAACGCGCACTTCCAAACATCAAATTCCTTCAGTCTTGCCTGCATTCCATCGTGCTACGCCACGTTTCCATCTGGAGCACCACCGCAACATCTGCAAAGGAAAAGAGACATATTCAGGTTCGCTTTCAATATTAAACAACCGCACAGCGCTGTACTTACCTTAACGGATTACAGGGGCCTGTTTTTCATCGCACTCATCCACTCGCAGCACCACAGCAGCCTGTGAGGAGAAGAAGAAGAAAACACAGGTTAGCTTTAAAAGACAATAAAGGCACTGTGCTTCGCGCTTTCTCTTACCTAGAAAACATGCCTTTCCACCCGGCACGCCAGCATCAAGACCTTCGAACCTGAAAAGAATGAGATAAAGACTTTAACGAATTCCCACCATAAACAGAACAAAGACTTACAATTAACAAACCTACCTGCCTAGCAGCAGATTCGGGGTCACAGCAGCCATGGGCCCAAGGAAGGCGAACTGCACCAGTGAGGCAACTCGGGCAGCTAGCCAACAAACATCAAGCGCCCCTGCACAAGAAACGCAGGACGGATAGCTCACCCTACAAATAACTAAGGTGAGAAAAGAACCCAGTGGAAGGGAATCGGTCAGAGGGAGGTGGGAGAGTCACCCATTAGAGATAGTTATCACAACTCCTCCCTTCTGTAATTGCAGATTCATTATTCAGCACTGGGCAACTACGCATCCAGGGTTCCAGATCTCAGAGCCTTCCAGATCACCCGGGGATATCAGGTGAACGTAACAGAGATATCGTACCTTTAGTGACGTCTAGAGTAGTCATTTTGAAGGAAGGGCTTAGATGCACACCTGACAGTGTTTACCCAAGCCCCTCACTCAGTTACCATATACAGCTATAGTACTTATAGTAAAGTTACCTTTTCCTAACCAATAGAAATGCATATTAACTTTTGTAGTGTTACACATCAATGATGACGAGTTTTGAGTATAAATATTACATCTTGTATGAAGTTCATTGGAGTTTGAAGTGAGAAGGGCGATCGCATCACTGCTGATATCCATGACTCCCTGTTTTCTGTGCTTGTCATTAAACGGACTCCCTTTGCCAAACCATTGAGTTGTCCTTATTGATTGGTGTTGGAGTAATGAATCTGCACCCCCCCATCCATCTCAAGGGTGCAGCTATCTCGTCTTAAAGTACTTCTGAGCAAACCTTGGCTCTATGGGCCAGCCGGGGGTCTTCGAGTACACTTCCAACCATGAGTTCACTTTTCTTATTACACAGACGTCAGTCTGGACTCGTCGCCTGAATGCCTTTCCTCTGGCCATGTACACTATTCACAATCTACTTCAGTGTTTTCTTCCAGCCAATAGACATTGGCAACCACATAACAGTCTATACTAACTCTCAGATGTCATTTTTAAAATTTTTTAAAAATATTTTTATTATTTTATTCAAACCAACAATATAAACCAAACACGGAGTGTGAGTTATAATCATTACAACGTACATCTTTTAGTATCTACCCGCTGCTTCCTCAGTCCCACCCCCCTTTACGAGCCTAACTATCCTTCATATCCAGTATCTGCAACATGTGGCAAGGTATCGCTCTCGTCGGAATCCACTGGATCCAATATTGTTCCGAACAGTTCTGCTATTAATAATTTCCATGCCATCAGGGTACCCATTTCTTCCTTCCCACTCATGCTACCCCCCTCTTGCCATACAACCGTCTCAGCCTCCGCCCATTTCTGCATCTCCCTCCACCACACCTCCACTCGCGGCTTGTGACACTTTTTCCATCCCATGGCTATCCTCTGCTTAGCAAGCACATGTGCCAGATCTTTCAATTTCCCAACATGTTTAAGTTTCCGTGGTCTGGGGAACCCGCCCAGCAAGCAGGCCCAAGCAGTGTCCGTTACGAGTGTGACCCCCTTCTTTGCTAACTTTTGTGCTACTTCTCCCCAGAAACCTTCAATTACTGGGCATGACCAAAACATGTGTGTCATGTCAGCGTTTTCCTTGTCGCACTTGGGGCACGCCTGTCGCCCAACATTTCCGAACTAAGATATCTTCAGAGGAGTCATATATGCTCTATGTGTTATATACAGCTGTATTTGTTTTAGCCTGGCGTTTCTTGACACTTTTTTATGGTAGCACAGGGCACGTTCCCATACCTCATCCTCCATATGGGCTCCCACCTCTGATTCCCAATCCAATCTCAGATGTGTTAATTCCTTCCCAACCTTGGTCATCACCATCTCATACAATCTAGAAATCTCATGCCCCCCTTCCGATATGTCATATATTGTCCCCACAGCAGTGTCTGGTTCTCTTGTCGACTCTGTTTCAGGCCATATTTTCCAAATTTTCTGCACCAACCTATGATACGTAACGTATTGGCCCATATGCAATCCAACCTCCTCCCCGAGTCCGCCAAATTCCTTGATGGTCCCCTCTTGCCAAATATCTCCTAATGTTACCAGCCCAACTGATTCCCAATAGGTTCTAATGATCCCTCTCAACTGCCTATCTCCCCCTGCTAAAGCGACCAGCGGCACCTGCGGGGAGCACGGGGATGGGTCTTCCATCATCCGGCATGCTCGACGCCACATTTTCCACCCAAGCATCATCATCCCAGGGCGCTCCTTCATTTCTGACTCAGGCAACCAAATGATTTCCCTTAAATAAAACGCGGCGCAGTCCTGTCCAAACAACCTATGTTCGGGGGTCGTCTCATCAGAAAGCCATTTAACCACATATTGTAATTGACCTGCTACATAATAGACCTCAAAATTAGGCAGCTTGATACCCCCTTTTTCATAGGGGTTCTGTAACTTCCATAGCGCCAATCTATTCCAGGTTCCATGCCACAGGAAGTCCCTACACAAGCTGTTCAGAGTTATAAAAAATTTCTTGGGTTTCATGTATGGAATATTACCAAAATAATGTAGAAGTCTAGGCAGAACCACCATCTTAAGCATTGCCCCTCGTCCCATCATTGCTAGTGGCAACTTTTTCCAGAACTTCATACATTTACGGATTTTCTCAATGGCTATTTCAGTATTATGTTTATGTTCCTCTTCTACCGTGTGACACACATCTATTCCAAGGTAACGGAAAGGGCCAACCACCCATGGTATTTGCAACACCGGTAACTTTTCTACAGGGGTTCCCTTATAGCTACCTAGTGGGAATGTGCTAGATTTTTGGGGATTCACCGCTATGCCGGACAGTCCCGCATACCTCTCTATCACTTCTAGAATATATTGGAGATTTTCTTACGGGTATTTCAAGTATAATAACAGGTCATCCGCATATAGGGATATTAGGTATCTTCCCCCCCCCTACCTCAATACCTATCGTGTCATATTGTTGCCTGAGGTATATTGCCAGGGGCTCCAGAGCCAGTATATACAACATCGGGGACCAGGGGCACCCATGCCTGGTGCCTCTGCTAAGTTTCCATTTCTCAGATATCACCGCTCCTGTCCGAACTCTGGCCAACGGTTCACTGTATAACATCTTCGCCCACCTAATGTGACCTAGCCCCATCCCATACCCTCTCAGGGCCGCCAATAGCCACGGCCACTGAATCGAGGCGAAGGCTTTTACCGCGTCTAGCGACACAATAGCCATTTCGCCTTCATTTTTACCTCCCCATTCGACCACCCGGTGAAGCCGCCTGTGATTGTGAGATATGTTCCTATTCGGGACATAGCCTGTTTGGTCTGGATGTATTAGTTTGCCAATTACTTTCCGCAATCTATTTGCCAGGACAGCAGTCAATATCTTACTGTCCTGGTTCAACATTGATAACGGCCTATATGAGCCACAGCTATGCCCTGGTTTATTAGGTTTGGGGAGCGGTATTATGATCGCTTCTCTGAGCGACTCCGGCAACCGTCCTACCTAAAACACCTTGTTAAGCATTTCTACCATTGGGGGGAGCACTTCATCTTTATATACTTTATAAAACTCACTAGGGAACCCATCCGCCCCTGGAGTTTTACTGGTGGGCAACTGCTGTACGACCTCCTTCAGTTCCTCCAAGGTAATTGGAGCCTCAAGCTCTTCTCTTTCCTCTTCATTTATTTTGGGCAATCCTATATCTTCTAATTTTTCCATTATTTCCTCTTGGCTGCCCCCTTCCTTGTCCTCGTATAGTACCTTGTAATAATCAGCAAACCCCTTGTTGACTCCTTCCTGGGTGTCCGCTACCTTACCATCTTCTCTGGTTATAGTCCTGATCGGGGGTCTAGGGGTTTCACTCTTATATAGCCACGCTAAGAGGCGGCCTGTTTTATCCCCTCCCGCATGTTGTCTTTCTACATACTTTTTATAGTTGAGGTTGCAGAGCCTTTCCCAGTGTTCTACACACCGCTGCTGCAATTTGAGCACTAACTCTGTATCTATCTTATCATCTCCCAATGCTCTTTCTAGTTCTTCTGCTTTTTGTAGGTCAGCCAGTACTCAGCCCTGCAGACCCTTTGATTTAGCTATGGCAACCCCTCGCATCACAACCTTAAAGGCTTCCCATAGTGTACCTGCCAAGTCAACACTACCAGTGTTTATCTCAAAATATTTGATGATCTCCTCTCTCACATCCTCTCTAAAAACTGGATCCTTAAGAGCCTCTGCCCGGAGGCGCCATGTCGGAATCCTCGCCCTCGGGCGGCAGTATTGCCACCCCAGGACCAGGGGCGAGTGATCCGATAGGACCCTCGCCTTATATTCCATTTGAGTAATTTCTATAACAACCTCTGGTGTGGTGAAAACATAGTCAAGTCTTGTATGCAGCTGCTGTGGGGCAGAATAGTGCAAATATTGTTTCTTATTAGGATGTTTCGTTCTCCACGCATCTACCAAGCCAAAATCATCTAGTAGCCTTTGTAGTGCTTTAGCCGCTGGGGTGGGCTTATCAATCTTGTCATCCGATCTGTCTACCTTGGGGTTCAGTACACAATTGAAGTCCCCTCCCCAGATCACTGCACCCCGTACACATTTACTAAGGTTGGTGCACAGAGTTCTGAAGTATGCCGCTGTATTTTGATTGGGGGCATACGTATTTACGATGCATACCTCTTTATTCTCCACCAGCCCTCTCACTATACCCATTCTCCCATCAGTTTCCACCACATCTTGTATTAGCTGGAACGGGACGTGCAGTGCACCCAAACCAGCACTCCTCTAGCATAGGCAGAGTATGAAGAGCCCACCACAATCCCTTTCCATCTTTTCCTCACCAACTCCATTTTTTCCCGTGTCAGATGCGTCTCTTGTAATAGCGCAATATCTATCTTTTGCCTTTTCAAGTACAGCATGACACTATTCCTCTTCAGATAGCTGTGTAGTCCCCTGACATTCCACGTCACTATCTTAAGATCTCCCATGGCTCATTGGTACTCACCTCCTATACCCCCAGTCGATCCCGCCCACTTACGCAAAACAGATACAACCCTTTAGCTCATCTATGTAGGCTCATATTTAAACTCAAACTCCCCTTAAATATACACATACCCAACTCCCTACCTCCCCTCGTTCCACCCCCAACAACACACTCCCCAACTGTTGCCCAGCTCCATTCCTGGATCTCAGGCACTCGCACATCTAGCCCCGACTATCATAAACCTATGCTCAGGGTCCAGTAGGGTAAAGCCGCCCTAATAGCCACTTAACTATTAGTATTTTGGGGTGTATTTCTCCAATTCCGTTACTCCGGTTTCTAAATATATCACGCTTTGTGTTAATGATCGACAACTATTAAGTACATTTTCCCGCTATACTCCAGTCCATATCGAGCACAAGGCCCGACCATTACTCAATGTTCAACCAGTTTCATTTTCCCAGTATAACCAGGATCGCCCTCCCACTTACCCCCCTGTGTCAATGGTGCAAGTTCTTCAGGAGTCACCATCTCGCCAGTCTCGGTCCGCTTCTTTTTCCGGGCAACCCTGCAAATCCAGCCATGTCACCACCTCCTGCGTAGTATCAAAAAAGAGAGCTTTGCTCTTATACAACACCTTAAGCCTCGCCGGGTACAGAAGCATGTACTTGATGCCTGCTTCGCACAGCCTCCTTTTGACGGCCACATAGCTGTATCTCTGCCTCTGCACCAGCATCATATAATCCGGGTATGCCGTGATGTTATTGGATGCTCTTTCTATTGTTCCGCCTTTACGAAAAAAAAATCCAGGATCTTCTCCCTGTCTCTATAGTTCAAAATCCTCGCGATGATCGGTCTCGGTGGAGCCCCAGGTCGTGGTTTCCTCATCAAGGCGCGATGCGCTCGTTCCACCGTGAACCCCTGCAATAGCTTGGCCGCTCCTATCACCTGGACGAACATATTCTCCACGTAGTTCGTGGGGTCCTGGCCTTCCTCTCCCTCCGGCAGGCCGACCACCCGTATGTTATTCCTTCTCGCCCTTCCTTCCGCTTCTTCCACTCGATTTTCCAGATTGGCAACCTGCTGTTTTAGCACATGATCTTCCTTGGCATTACTCGTGCTAACCTCTGTGTTGGTCTTTACTGCACTTTCCAAACCACTGGTTCTTTCTGCCAGCGCCCTTACATCTTGCCGTAACAGAGTAAGTTCAGTCCCTACCGCATCAGTTTTATTTTCCAGGGCTGTCCTTAGGTCCGCCATTGCCAGGCCCCATTTAGTGCTCAGCTCCGTTATAGCCTCCAGGATGTGATGTTTGTCTCCTTCTGGGGCTTCCTCCGTAGAAGTCGCGTCACTGCTCTGCGCCAACGTTGTAGGGGTCCTCTGCGTCTTCGCAAAGACCTCCATTGTAGGTTGTTTGGTCTTGGGCCTTGCTGTTTTCACCGACATGTCGCCACTCTTCACACGTGTGTGGCACCGGCTAAATGTCGTTAGTAGTTCCTTAAGTCTCACCGGTTGTTAGGGTTTTTATCTTTCGATTTTCGTTTACTTATGACCCATGCAATTACTGTTCGGATGGATTGCGGCCTCCCACGTATTACTTTCCGCGTCTAATTGTCACTGTCACTCGTGTCCGCTGACCCAAGCCTCCATAGTCGAGTTGCCTGGGCACATGTAACATATGCCAGGTCGGGCGTCTTCTTTTAAGTTGTAGTGATCACTTTTAACAATCGGTACCTGGCCTTTTCCAGTGTCCCCCGGTGCCCCTGCAAGTGGTGCGCTGATGTGCACTCTGGACACTGGTCTTCTTTGTTCTATACCAACTTCTGAGGTTTTGTGTTCGTCTGTTAGATGATTTGTGGCTATAGTTGGTGGGGTGTGGGGGCGCTGTTGCACTGGGACCAGATGGTCACGGAGCACTTAAGCTCTTGCAGCCCAGAACCTATGACAGCGATAAATATGCTGCTGTTAATCATCTACAGAGTCGGCAGGTTTGTGACTGGTGGCCTGGAGGACCGTGGTGTGGCTCGCAGCCCTCGTGCTCTACATTAATCCAATCCTTGCCCGTGTCGAGCCTGTGCTGCGGGTCGCAGGTTTTATCAATGTAGATGGCGGACGCGGCTCATCTGGCATTGTGATGGGGCTACCCCATCTATGTGTAGCTGGGAGAGACTTAAAGGGAGCCCCGCGTATCTCCCATCTCCTGCGACTCGCTGGTGCCTGCTGGGAACGCCCAAGAGCTGCTGAGGCGTTCCCATAGATTAATGCAGAGCGCGGAGTGCCCGGCTGCTCTGCACCGTTGGAGACCGACACGTTGAGGAGCCGGGCCACAAGCAGGCAGATTGCGGGGAAGCTCTGTTCTCCCCCTGACACAGAGACACAGCACTGGTGAGAACACAGTGTGCAAATTGGTGCATATTTGTTGGGGCAGTCATTATTGGAAACAAGCTCCGAATCAACCCGCAGTGATTACAAGATGATTCATATCTGCTGTAAGCCCACTATAAGCTTGGAGGTCCGTTCAGTGCTACTACTGTCTTCCTCCCCCTGAGGACGCACTGAATGAAAGCCTCCAGACTTGCTACATTTCTTTTTTTTCTGATCATATTTAATCCACTATCCAAGGCTATTTCACTTTTGGCTGCCCTGGATTGCTGTAATTGAGTGACTACTCTGCCCTCAGCCAGAACTAACTGTTTGGGGGTGCTGCATTCCATGTAGGATTGTGACAAACACCTACATTGCTCTTGAAATATTACCCACTTCTACAGGGTGCCGGCGATAGGCTTTTCATTGTTGCCCTCACGGTTTGTTTGCCCCTAAGCTTACTGAGGGTAGAGGGCGGGCTGTACCCTATTGTTGCAGGGGCTGGCAGTACACGTTGGAGGCTAGCATGACCAAAAGGGGCCAGAAGGAAGCAAAGCTCCATAAATATGTTTGCCAAGACTACCCCTAAGGCTTTAATCGTCCTATAAATGCTGCGCTTGCAGGGGATATTATAGAGCCCAGTGAACATACTGAATTGCAGCGTATGATGGCCTGCACGCAATACAGTTTTTCAGTGGTCCATAGTAAGCTGGATGACATTACTGGCCCGATTCGATCTATTAAAGCAGAACTGAAAAATACAGACTTGCGGCTCACAGAGACAGAGAACAGGGTAAGGCTGGTGGAAGATGAGGTTTCCCAATTAAAGACCGACGTAGCTACTGTGACCAAATGGGTCAAAACAGTTACCAAGAAGAATGAAGAACTGGAATCTAGGTCACGGCGCAACAATATAAGAATCATTGGGGTTCCCGAGAACAATCTTGATGGCACTATGGAGGATTTCGTGGAGCATACAATCCTTGCACTACTAGACAGGTCAAACCTATCACCTCAGTTTGTGATTGAGCGTGCCCATTGATCTCTAGCCTAAGCCTGGAGCACCACCTCACCTGATCATTGCACGGTTACTAAACTACTGCAACAGATAAGCGATCCTTCGGCCGCCTGCTCCAACAGGCTGTTGTCATGCGGAAAACACGATTTCCAATCAATAATCAGTACCCACTAACCTGGATCAAGTGCAGCAGTTGCCTGTGAGGAATCCCCCCTGAAATCCCTACTCCTCCGGCTATCTTTAATAAGTGCTCGAGGAGCAGAGACCTCAGGGAAACCCTCTGGGGTAGAAAACCCTGATAGCTGGAGTCGGGTGCGTTGTCTTCTGTTTGTCAGGACGAGAGCGGGCAGAGCTCGAAGGTGAGTCGGAGTACCGGTGGCTCTCTGCTGCGGTCTTCCCTGGCGTCGGCTGAAGAGGAAGTAAGAAGAGGTTACTGGGGTGAAGAGTCGGAGGTAAGGCAGAAGGTAAGGAGGTAGAAGTGTAACCTGAGAGTTTGTCTGTTGCCATCTTACACTCTGCGGGGAACCCCAGACCGGATGAGAGGACTTGAAGGGAGACCCTACATTGAAGAGAATGATTACGGTAAGTCTGTTCGGTGTAGTGGGAAAAAGAGATGGGGTGTGAACCAATGCTTACCGAGCTGGGCGGATAGTGGTAACTGCTATGGGATCTACCGCAGGAGAGGGAAGAAAGGTAAACACCGGAGATGTCCGAGTGTGCACGCCTAGAGCTGGAGAAGAAACAAAGGTAAGTGAGGTGAGATAGGAGCAGGACGAGGTTTTGCGAAGGATCAAAAAGATTCTCAGTAGAAAACTTCCAAGAGTACCTAGTTTCGAACTTCGGAGCGCCAATGTAAGGAGTAGCGACGCAAAGCACGTCTGACTCCGGCTGTTGATAAGGCAGGCTCGCGGAGCACAGAGCAACGGATTCCGCCAATACTGGCAAGCAGAAACCCCTCTGAGAGGGAGGCAGTATGGCGGCCATCTTGCATGAGGAGAAAGAGGTAATGACACTGCATCGAATATTCCCCCTACGGCGCAACCAAGACCAGCGCTTGTAGGGAGTCATGACAGTTGTATATCTACCCAGATTTCTCTGTGACTGTAGACCATGAGAGGAAAACGTTTTTAGCAGTAATGAAAAGGCCCAGGGAACTCGGCATGAAGTATGCCATGTTCTACCCAGCTAAGCTCCGTATAGAAAGCAGTGGCTTTTTCACAATCCCTCAGAAGGCCATGAAATTCTTGGATGGGTGCTCTGCCGAAACTTAAACCAACTTTGATTGACCCTTGCTCTGGCCACATGCGCTGCATACTGCTACTACCTCTGAATCCTACAAGTTGCAGGCCAAGGGCTCTCGGGAGCCTCGAGTTGATAAGCATGGCCACTCACTGGTAGTGTTGGGGTGGAAATATCCCTGCCCGTCTTTGTTGTTGTAAACTACAGGAGAATCATTTTTGATTATTATAATGTTCTTCAATAGCTGTTGCAGGGCCCTGGTTGTTGACGGTGCACCAACTCCCCCATGCAATGTTGCAAAGTTTGGTTGGGTGTTTGTATTTGGGGCACTATCTTCCCGATTGGGGGGGGGTGACCATGGTGGGCGGGGGAAATATACTGGGACACAAATGGCGCTTGGTGATGGTGGCTCAATTCTGTTATACTATGCGCGATGCAAGTGTAGCGACTTATGACCTGCTCTCCTAAGGGCAGGCTATGGTATTGTGACGATACTTAAGTTGTTGGGGACTGGCGGGGGTTTTTACATTTATGAGTTGAATGTGTGGGGGTTTGGGAACCCACTTAAGCAGCGGGAGTTGTTGCTCTATGTAACACTTTATAAAGTGAAATAGTTTTTGCAAGAGACCCACGCCTTGGCAGCGGGCTGCGAGGGGTTTGCCAAGAGCTGGGCTAAGAACCAATACTCTACTACTTATTCTACACAATCCAGGGGGGTGATGATCCTACTCCATAATTTGCTGGCTTTTTCGCCCAAGAAGGTTCATGTTGACCCACTAGGGTGGTATGTGCTTGTTTACGGGACGCTGGCAAACAGGCAAGTGGTACTGTTGAATATTTATGGTCCCAATATTAACGATCCGGCATTCTATACAGAGCTGGCCGATATGTCATCTCTTTATCCCTTGATACCCATATTGTGGGGGTGGGTGGGGTGATTTTAATACTATTTTGGATGGTAACCAGGACAGGTCTGGTCGGTCTCATTGTGTGCCGTCTAGAGCTGCACAGGTGATACGAGCAAGAACAGATCATTTATGCTTGGTGGATGTTTGGAGAGTGCTCAACCCTGAAGACAATGTATGCTCATACTACTCTATGGTACACAACTCAGGTTAAGGTAGCACTCAATGGTTTTAGAGATAATGCATCCAGGGAGCTGACTTTTTGGAGTGGTCCAGCTGTAGCAAGGCAGTATGGAGAGGGCGAATAACCGGGTAGGATACTTGCTCGACTGGTTCAACAAGCGAGGGGGGGCTGCTGCATTCCGTTGATCAAAGACGATTCTGGGGCCTTGGTGCATACGCTGTCAGAGGTCAATAAAGTATTCGCAACTTTCTATTCACTTCTGTATACGAACAAAGACACATGCTCTGCAGGGGATATTGACCAATTTCTGGAGGCACTCCCACTTACAAGTATATTGGTTGAAGTTAGCGCCCAACTAGATCTCCCTGTCTCCCGGGAAGAGATTGTTAATGCGATTGACGCTCTGCCTGCTGGGAAGGCCCCGGGCCCTGGTGGCCTCACAGCCTTGTTTTATAAACACTTCAAGGCTGTCCTGGTGCCTTACCTCCATGATGTGTGGGTGGATGCTCTTGAGACCCGTTTACTCCCTAATACCATGAGATAAGCAGCAATTACAGTATTATTGAAACCTGATAAGCCGACTGTCCTCTGTGTCACCCTCTGGCGAAAAAGTTTTCCAAAGATGATCCTTACATGTCAAAGATGAGGAATACCTCATACCCAGTCGAAAGAACGTTACCAGTTGGTAAGTAGCTTGTTCTTCTAGCAGGTCGTCTCCTAGATCATGCACCTTCTGTCAGGTGCTCGCTACCCAAAGTTTCTGGGGCGATTCCAGTCAAGCTCATGTTTCAACCCCAAATCCCTGCTTCTGTAGGGCCACAGACGTAGATAGGAGGATCCAAAGCCATCTTCACCACTTTGTGTCAGTTCTAAAGATTGAATTGCCTCCCATTCCCTGGACTTATGGACCTCACATATCGTTTGAGTAACAAGATCCCCCTCCTGTCTGCTTAACGGTTCTATAACATGGTCAAATAGAAGAACATTTACAACCCCCTGATAATCTCTGTCAATGATGCTGGTCCCAACATCATTTAGAAAATGTATAGCCAGGATGAACTTTGTAGCGATCCTTCCATAGGTTTCCTTGGGTAAGGCCATTCTAAGTCCTGCTGAGATCGGGGCTCATTCTTCTAGAGGGATGCCGACATTGTCCACATTATACAAGTTGAAGTGAGACATGGCTTCAGTGGCTTCAGTGGGATTCGAGTCATCGGGGAAGTTCATACGATTTGTATTTTAGGGTGATCCTTCCATTACAACCTTTGTGCATCCCACGCCTGACACCATATGTTAGATAGCCTAACTGGTGGTTCAAAGGGAGAGTAAACCTAAATAAGACTACAATGGGTTTTTATTTACAACAAGAGCCTTCAAACCATCTCAAACAGGTTCACCTCAACTTACAATTTTCTCCTAATGTGCACCAATCTTCTTATCTTTGTCCATAAACTCCTGATGTTTACCAACCTCATCTCCTCCTGCCACCTCATTCTTCCCCTCTTGTCACAAACCGCTTGACCAAACTTGTGCCAACATCTCTTTCCAGAATTGCTAACTCACTCCAACCGCATGCCACTACCTTCTCAGAGCACCCACAGGGTCTGGGAGCCTGGGCTTATATAGCCATGTAACCTCTCCCCCTCGACTGGATTTCCCCTGGAAGATCTGTACCAATGCTACAGGTGAGGGACAGGCATTTCCTGGAGTGAATAGGTTAACCAGGGTTCACTGATTGACTGGGAGGACAGACTGAGTCTTTAAACAGCTGATCCACCATCATTGATGTATGTCTTTGATTGGGTCTACAGGGAGCTGCAGAAATAAGTGGTATGATATTTTACTGAGGGTGATTTTCCAAAATGAAAAGTGAATGTTAAGTGATTTAACAACTATCTCTTGGTTTTCTTTCTGCTCACTGAGAGTGATGGCGGCAAGTTCTTAGCTCTCTGTGGTTGTAGACAAACTTGCCCTCTGCAAGCTGGGAAGGAGATATGCAAGAGCTCCTGATGCCCACATGGACCTGCAAGTGATGTCACGCAGGAATTCACAAAGGGGCCCTGATATCTGAGCGGACTGTGGTGTGGGACTGCAATTTCTCACGCACTGTACCCTATGGGCCTCATTACGAGGTGGGCGGTAAGGGATTACCGGCACCGGTAAGGGCAGCGGTGCCAGTAATCCCTTACCGCCCTACTACGAGGTCCCTTAGCGGGTCCCTTCCTTAACCGCTGGTTTTACAAGGCGTTATGGAAGGGACCCGTTAAGGGAATTCAGAGCTAATAACGGTACCGCAATTTGCGGTACCGTTATTAGCACCTTCCCCTTTCCCATTGAGCCCTATGGGCGCTGAAATGGGAATGAGGAATTGCTTTTTCAATGGGGACTTACCGGTCCTGCAAAGGTCGGAATAGACCGGCAAGTCCCCATTGAACGGGACCGGACACGCTACCGGTATTGGAGGTAGTCATGGCGCTAATAGCGCCATGACTACCTCCAACCTCGTAATGAGGCCCTATGTGTTCTGTGACCAATCTCTTAAAGGCGCAGTGTTGCTAGTATGGTGTTCAGTGAAAATGATGGAATTCTTGACACTAGGGTCCCAAGGCTGTTGATAATCAATAAGTGGTGGACCTTTCTTTTGTCAGGGATGCCATTTAATGTTTTGTAAAAGGCCAGCATTGTTGCGGCTATTTCTGTGACTATCCTATGCCCTATGATTGGGGATATGTGAGGGTGACTGGGACAATCCTCCCAATTCCACTCCTGGGTCCATCATCTGCTTTCTTTCTGGAGTACCTGGCCCCCTGCCAACCTTCAAGAAGTCCCCAGGAACATGCAGGGAACCTTGTTACGTAAAGCAAAGACGATGCAGTGCTTCAGGAGAGTCTGAAGCCGATCATGGAGTAGATTCTCAGTTTCACTGTATTCCTGGGAGGATATTTTCCCCAGTATTTGGTTCATGAAAGTGATGTATTTAATTGGACGGAAATTAGGCAACCACCCATTTTAGGTTAACTCCATTTTCTGACAGGCCTCCAACAGTGACCTGTCTGGAATTAGCCCATGTGCTTATTGTGCAGGCACATGGATGAGTAGGAAGCTGGACTCAACAGGTAAGGAGGGGAAAATGGATGTGGTGGGGCAAAGGTTTATGATGCCGGGGTCAAGAGAAAGAGTAACTGATGGGCAAGGGGTGGACCAGCCATGAGGCCAGAGGTTGAGTTGGTGTACCCTCCCAACATTCATGAAATGGGTAGGGTGGGGGTTGAGACAAGGCTTTTGGGCATGTCCCCCACACAACACTTGTATTGTAAGGGTGTCTCCAGGTTTGGGGAGGAGCAGGCACACAAATGTTTTCCCGCCGCGCTAAAGCCAGGCCTTGGAATCAGAGCTTCGGCAAAGGTGGCCTGTGGAAAAACAACATTGATCTGAATTTTGCCAGAACGTTCAGGTCCTCCGTAGGCTTTTTCAGCAGAGGTGATATAGTAGACTTCTAAGCCTTTGAGCACTTCACTATTAAAGTAGATGTTGATCATAGCGGTTAGTGCCTGACCACGCTGTTAATATTGTCGTTCATGGTGATGGCTGGGCAATGGTAGGTCTGCTCAGATAAATCTTTAATTTTAGAGGCTTTATAATGTCTTTTTGAGTTATGAGCCAGAACGCTAGAAAGGAGGTTTGTCGGAATTGTACGATCGGAAAACAAAAGGTCCAAACGTACAAAAAGTCCGAAAAATGCTACCACCAAAGACTCGAACACCAAAAGTTTGAACCTTTGATGGTAGCATTGTAGGTAAGTATAAACATGTTTTTAAAAAAGACTGCGGGGGCTGCCTTCGCAACACCCTGCTCACTATACTTTACAGTATATTGAGCAGGGTGTTACACGGGACACCCCCGAAAAGAAAAAAGAAAAGGACCCTGTGGTGCCGGTTCCCGATCACGGACGTGAAAGGGACACAGCGCGAAGGAAGGAAAGGTAAGTAGGGTGGTGGCGGTATGTTGGGGGTGGGGTCTGTGGGGTGGGGGTTTGTGGGGGGTGTGTCGTGGGTGGGGGTGTGGATATGTAGGGTTTTGAACATTTGTTCAAATGGGAAATGTACAAACCTTTTGTGGTTTGTACATATCACATGAAAACATTTCTGCCACGGCAAAATCAGCTGCGGTCTGATCACGTAGATCCGGTTTGACAGGGCATTGTAGGGTTACATGGCAAATTTGATCCGGATTGGTTCGAGAGGTTTCCTGGACTTCTTTGACCTTGTTTTGGAAGATGGGGTCTTAATCACTTGTTTGCTTCTGGGATGTGATGGCTTTTGAGAAGCATTTTATGAGGTGAGAGACCTTGACAAGGATCAGGTGATGGTCTGTCTGAAGAAGAGATGTTGGTGTGTTGTCACACAGTGGTAGGTTGGAAGTGAGAACCCCACGTAAGGTGTGTCCTCCTTTGTGGGTAGAGGGTATGCTCAAGAGTACAAACCTCAAAACATTGACCTAGTTAAGGAAGGGAGCTGTGGTGTAGTTTGAAAGGCAGTCAAAGCCAAAGTAGTATGAACACTACGCACTCCCTAGGCAATTGTATGAATTATATATAAATGTCAATAGTATTAAATATTCAAAGTCAAGTGTAATTTAAATGCAGTTTGAGCTGCAAAGGAGAGAAAGACAACCTTGACATCTAGGTTGTACCACATATTAAAAAAAGGAAAAGTTCCCAATTAGGGAACTCGCGTCCCCTGCACACTATCCATTGTCTGGGTAATCAGACTAGTAATTAAGGGTATAATTGTAACCATATTTATATGCTCTTGGATAAACATTCACCACTGGACATGTGGTGTTTTTTTTTAAAGTACAAAATTCAATAATGACAATATAACAGTTATTTATCACAAGAATCTTCTTTTTAATTCATGATGGTGATGCAGAGAAGGCCCAACGCGGCTCGAGTGGAAGTCACTCTTCATCAGGGGCATGCGTGATTCTACTGAAAAAGTACACATGAAATATCTTTCAGTAGAGCTCATATGTATAGTAATGTAATTCCAATTAACAACATATCCATGTACAGTCCCTCAAGAAAATCTTCAGTTAGAAATTAAACTTTTTGGTGCCAACATACTGTCACGAATGTCGGTTATATCTTCTGCTTCTGATGAAATGGCGGATTCTCCCCCTTCCCCCAACTCCTCACCTTCCTATTTCTGCTTGATCTTTCCGTCCTTATGTCGTGGAGGCTTCTCTTTTTTCTTGTGAAGATAAGGACGCCCTCGATAGGATGCCACCGTGCCACTAAGATAGGGGCAACGGGGGTTATATTACCGAGAGCGCCTCACAGGGGGAAAAAAGCCGGAAGGCACAAAAAACCCCTAGACGTAGTATTTCTGGTGGATGTTCACAGAAGGTGAGTTCGCCGATGGGAGAGCAATCCGAAAGGCAGGTACTGATCAGCAAGCAGGGATACCAATGAAGATACAAGGGACAGAACTCAGGCAGTCCGGTAAGCAGGCACAGGTCAGGTACACAGAAGTTCCAAATAGGTACAAGGGATAATCACAGGCAGTCCAGTAGGCAGGCACAGGTCTGACAAGAAGTAGATCCAAAATAGGCACAAGGGATAAATCAGAGGCAGTCCGGTAGGCAGGCACAGGTCTGGCAGGAGGAAGATCCAATAAAGAGAAAAGAGATAGTAAAGAAGGAAAATGCTGGGAAGGAAGGGGAAAAAGAGAAAGGGGTAAAGGAAAAGGTATGAAGAGGCAAAAAGGAAAGGGGAAAAGGAGAATGGGAGGTTTAGACAAAGACGAGGCAATGCGCAAGGCAGAGAAACAAGGGTGGAACACAGCTGTGGAACAGCGTAATGAAAGGCAGAAAGGCAGGAATATCACCAGTTGCGGGAGCGGCAGCAACACAGGAGGGAACCCGGAAACGTTGCAACGCGTATGCGACCCGGAAGTGAAGTGATTTATACTTCCGGGTCCCGATCGCGTACAACGACTAGAATGGTACGCGGAAGATGAGGAGTGGAATGCTACGGCAGACAGAACCGCCAGCGATTCCACATCCGCCATCCCCGCCGCGGCATGACACATACATTACATATTTATGCTCCAGATTCAACTGTCTCTCTTGTGAATTCATGTATAGAAATCAAATCATCATAATTCCTATTTGCATATAACCTCAGATACAGATCATCTACTCAGGGAAAAGCCCAAGTTAACAAATGTTGGGTCCATCTATGGGACCAATGGTATGAAAAAATATGATAAATTGCTAACCTTGTGTTATTTTTGAGGTGGCATAAATCCGCAAAAAAGGTGGTGTGGGGCTAGGGTTCCTCTTATCGAACTCCTGCCTGGACTTGTTAGTCTGTGCAAGCTGTGGGTGATACAGAAGGCCTCACTGTAGTTAATAATGTGATAAAGAACGGGACTTATATGTAGAAAGATTTCAACCCTTAACAACTAAGTGGGTGCTTGAGTAAGGGCATAAGCTAGAGCACTGTCTAGTAGATAATCTCCGCCCAAAGGCGGACTCCTGGCCGATGCGTTCTGGAATTTTGAGAAATAATGTACAAAGGAGAAGGAAATGCTCAGATCGAGCGGTGGATTCTATAGACTCATACTTGTTAGAAAGGAATACCAAATAAACGTACTGCGGCAAATTTCATGCAGCAAGTTGCAGATGTAAGTTCCAATTTGTTGCGTTCCAATTGTGGCGTTACCGGACCGTCATAATTGGTTTGGTCATCGGAAATGGGCGGCTAGTTGGCGGGAGTGATAAAAGATTGTCTTATTAGCTAGCTGTAGATACAGATTACATGCTATTAGTATGATACACGATTCGGCTCTCTTACTAGGGTAAGAACTTACTTGCTTATGCTTCGCTGTCCGCTGACAGAATTGCTGTCCCGCCGGGATGCTCCAGCATAGATGAAGACGCCATTATGGTCACCACCATAAATGCAAGTCACAGCCGCAATGATGTCATCTCGTGCATGCGCGAGTGACATGACAAAAAAAAATGTGGGGAGATCCGTATGTGGTTCAAAGGAGTATACTTATTTCTTGCTGCTCCTGGATTTATGTAAACCAGGAAAGTAAAGAGATTGGGGGGGTGGGGCAAGTCTCACATCAGCTATTGTTGTTATGGTCAAGGTGACGTCATTGTGCGCATGCACGAGTGGCGTCATCATCAGGAGTGGCCCCAGTGGATAAAGTTCTCTAAAAAAAAATCCAGTTTGAAGGATAGGTTTAGGTTAAAAAATAAAGTTAAAGAATTATCAATATCTATTGCTGGTTCTTGATTTAAGTAAATCAGGAAATGCAAAAGAAGGGGGGGTAAATATGCGACTACTCTCACGACAGCTATTGTTATTACGGCCAAGATGACATCATTGTGCGCATGCGTGAATGACGTCATCATCGGGAGTTGTGAGAAATGACCACAGTGGGTAGAGGTTCTCTCATAGTAATCCAGATTGAAGCGGTGCATTCTATAGACTCATACTTGTTAGAAAGGAATACCAAATAAACTTACTGCGCCAAATTTCATTCAGCAAGTAGTAGATGTAAGTTCAAATTGTGTGTGTTCCAATTGTGCTGTTACCGGACCGTCATCATTGGTTTGGTCATCGGAAATGGGCGGCTAGTCAGCTGGAGTGATAAAAGATTGTCTTATTAGCTAGCTGTAGATACAGATTACATGCTAGTAGTATGATACACGATTCGGCTCTCTTACTAGGGTAAGAACTTACTTGCTTATGCTTCGCTGTCCGCTGACAGAATTGCTGTTCCGCCGGGATTCTCCAACGTAGATGAAGACACCATTATGGGCTCCACCATAAATGCAAGTCATTTTGCACATGCGAGACTGAATGACATCATCATCGGGAGTTGTGAGAAATTACCACAGTGGGTAGAGGTTCTCTCATAATAATCCAGATTGAAGGCTCAATCTACGTAGTAGGTACTACTCAGGTGAATGTCCAAAGGGAAATGTTACTGGACAGGTGGCGCACGTGTTGATAACATTTTACACTTCCCTGCATGACATTGCCAGTAGTTATAAATCTACAAAAGCAAATTTTGCATCCAAGTATGGTTTAGAGAGGGTATCCACACATTCTCCAGTCAATGGAAGCTGTTAAAGTGGAGAGAGCTATTGGTTTGCCAATTTCGAGTGTAAATTTTATGTTTGCATCACATTGGTACTGAACAAGAACTACTGGATTTTTGAAAATGTTATCAACCAATGTCATGCAATGATAAAATTTACAATCAAAATTGGCAAACCAATAGCTCTCTGCACTTTAACAGCTTCCATACTAAGCACTTAAAAGACAAATGCCAGTATATGGCCAGTTATTACGACTGAAACGTATCACCTCGAATACAGCAAATCTACAAACAGAATATGAGACCATGAGATCAAGATTTGTCGACAGAGGATTTCCGGAGGAGGTTGTGACCACTGCCATATTAAGAACTGACACACAGATGCGTGAACCCCTGTTGGGAGAGAAAATCAAGAAAGACAACATTAATCTAATCTATACGTTGAACTACTCAGGCCAAAGGTTTCAGATCAAGAAAATCATCCACAAAAACTGGGATTTTATCAAATTGGACCCTAACCTGCATCGTCTGTTCCCACAGCCGCCTATGATGGCATATAATAGAAGTAAAAACATACGAGACACATTGATTAAAGCTGAGAGACCCAAAAGATCCACACCAAGCTTCCTAACTAAACAAAAATTTGGCACCTTACTGTGTCTTAACTGCCAGCACTGTTCAAATATTATCAAAGGAGATCACATTTGCCATCCTAATACAGGAAAGAAAATACTACTGAAGAACTATGCCACCTGTGAAACCAGGAATGTTATTTATGCGATAAGGTGCCCATGTGCAAATACTATGTGGGAAAAACTGCCAGACGTGCCAAAGAACGATGGACTGAACATAAGTCACGAATTAGAACCTGCAATGCCAAATCTCCAGTGTTTCGTCACTTTAGAGATAATAACCACAACATTTCCCAAATGAGGTTTGCCATACTTGAAGTAGTACATCCTCTTCCGAAAGGTGGTAACCTACCGAAACTACTTTCTCAAAGAGAACTACTATGGATACAGAGATTGGATGCTATGGCACCCTTAGGTCTGAATGAAGATTTCTATTTAGAACCATTCCTTTAAATACAGATATGCACAACCTTTTGTCCTTTTTGACATAAAAACACACCCAGCTCAATATATGAGTTAACTGGTAACCTGATTAGACTGTGCACCCTCAGAGGGACAGCTGGTTGCATGCAATTATGTTGAAAGTTAAACATTATTTCTGCATAACATTACTTTTGGAGATTCAGCAACTACCTATGATTTTTTTGTTGGGTGAAATCATGGTTAAAACGCCAATGTGGCAAACAAGGTCCTGGTACCCACACATAGATTGTACACATAGGATGCCCTACCCGATCCTACCCAAAATTTGACCTATGTCATCTTGCCACAAGCATACCTCGGTTAAATTGACTGGAGGATGTGTGGATCCCCTCTCTAAACCATACTTGGATGCTAAATTTGCTTTTGTTCATTTGTAACTACTGGCAATGTCATGCAGGGAAGCATAAAATGTTATCAACATGTGCGCCGCCTGTCCAGTAACATTTCCCTTTGGACATTCACCTGAGTAGTAACTACTACGTAGATTGAGCCTTCAATCTGGATTATTATGAGAGAACCTCTACCCACTGTGGTCATTTCTCACAACCCCTGATGATGACGTCATTCGCGCATGCGCACAATGATGTCACCTTGGCCGTAATAACAATAGATGTCATGAGACTAGTCGCATATTTACCCCCCCTTCTTTTGCATTTCCCGATTTACTTAAATCAAGGATCAGCAATAGTTATTGATAATGCTTTTACTTCATTTTTAACCTAAACCTATCCTTCAAACTAGATTTGTTTTAGAGGACTTTATCCACTGGGGCCACTCCGGATGATGACGCCACTCGCGCATGCGCGCAATGACGTCACCTCGACCATAACAACAATAGATGATGTGAGACCTGTCTCACACTTAACCCCCCAATCTCTTTACTTTCCTGTTTTACATAAATCCAGGAGCAACAAGAATTAAGTATACTCCTTTGAACCACTTACGGATCTCCCCAAACATGTTTTTACAGATGATGTCACTCGCGCATGCGCGAGATTACGTCATTGCGGCTATGACTTGCATTTATGGTGGAGCCCATAAGGGCATCTTCATCTATGCTGGAGCATGCCGGTGGGACAGCAATTGGAACTTACATCTATTACTCGCTGCATGGAATTTGCCGCAGTAAGTTTATTTGGTATTCTGCATTACCATCATGAATTAAAAAGAAGATTCTTATGATAAATAACTGTTATAGTGTCATGATTGAATTTTGTACTTTAAAAAAAAAACACCACATTTCCAGCCGTGAATGTTTAGCCAAGAGCATATAAATATGATTACAATGATACACTAAATTACGAGGCTGATTACCCAGACAACGGATAGTGTGCAGGGGACGTAAGCTCCCTCATTGGGAACTTTTCATTTTTTTGTTTGAAAGGCAGTCAAGCCAGATTTTAGAGTTCTCCAGGATTGAAAGTTGCTGATAAATTCCACCCCTTCTTTAATCAAAGTGGCAGCGTCTTCAGATGTGAGCTGTATATTAGCACTATGATGATGATGGTAGCTTCAGGGTCTACCATGCATTGACAGGCAACCCCCATCAAATGAAGATAGCTGGTTCCCTAAATTGTATTGAGATAAACGGGGTGAATGAGGAAGAGTAGGGCTCGAAATTGCTGGCAGCTGCTAGCCTAGGAGAGCTTGAAACCAACCGCTGGCAGGAGCTTCATTTGGCTCCTCAGGTGGCCAATCGGGCCTTTACAAACATGTATATGTGACATCAACTTGGAGTATTTGAGAGTGTTGATAAAGAAGAAATCGAACACGTCTAATACACATTTAAACATAATGGAAAGTACATAGTCAGCTAAAAGTTAAAGTTGCATCTCTTCCTGACACCCAAGAGCTGGTTTTAGCTCCTGCCTTCAGGGTGATGCCCGACATCCAGGAACTGGTTTTTAGCTCCTGCCTACAGGGTGATGCCCAACACGCTGCGTGTTGGGTTTACCTCCCGCTCATTGAATCTAAATTTCGGACCCCGAGGAGTCTCCACCTGGATGCTCGTCTTTGTTGCCCGCTGGGATTTTGTAGCAATCTGGAAGCAGACGGTCCATAAATGCTGCATAATTGTCCTTGAATCAGGTTTCTGCCATGACAAGGATGTCACTATTCAGGCAATGGCTGGCAAATGATGGTAGTACATGTGAATATACTGCCAGATGCCTACACAAAAGGCACAACAAATGAGTTTAAAACAAAGTTATTGGGTAAAGAGATGCGACTGTTGTTCAGTTAGTCCAGCAAACAAACTCCTCATCAGAAGAGATTTCCCTTTTTAATTGAAATTCCACCATGAAGCAGAGACAGTTGCAAGAAAATAAAGGGTTTCCCAACCCCCTCCCCTGGCAAGTTTCAGAGGCGCGGAGGCGGTTGTCACGCAGCAGAGTGTGCCACAGAGATAGGACCAGCAGTGCTGAGTCACCACACACTTGCTTATGTGCGAATTGCTGAGTCACCACACACTTCCTTGCGTGCAAATTGCTGAGTCACTAAAGGACATGCTGAAGTGTTGGAAACTGATGGATTAAGAAGGGCTGTCATGTGTACAGTCTTCGCTTTCTGGGTTCGTTTTCCACCTAAGGAACCTTTGAGGAAGAGCCTGGAAACTCCTGGCTGGACCAGGACCAGGACCCTCCGGGCAGGGCCCTGGGTGCGCTGCATACAGTTCAGCCGTATAACTAATGCAGTCAGTACACGAGAGCGACAGTCCTCTCCCTGTGCCCCCACGCCCGTACTCACCAACCACAGCTTGTGTGCATTTTACAGTGAACATAACGTTTGACGAAGTCCTAAACGTCACAGTTTTAGGCCTTGGACTATAAAGCCCTTCTCAATTTCCGCAAAACACACCTACTTCAATTTATGAGAAATGGCCAACATGTACATCTTTGTCCAACCACCTTATAGTCCAAAGGCCTCCCCTGCCCGTGGTGCGGCTACAGAGGCGTGGTGTTCAAGTCTCTTTTTTTCATTCATTCCGACTCGTCTCCTGCTATTTTCCATTGGCCACCAGATCTTGGGTCATGTTCCTCGCTGGTGCACTGTAAACAGGGTTTGCAAAGAACCCTCTTGACTACACCCCGCCGCCTCCTCGCTTGCTGCTTCATGATGTTCCCTTAGGACCAGAACAGGTTTTATGTTCTGTGTGCCTTGTCCAGCGCTACTATGCCCCTGGGCTCCCGTCTAAGCGCGTTAGAAATAAATACATTCAATAATTAAGATTTCGCTAATGGTCTGCAAAAACCACCAATTGCCAACTGTTGTGTATGTACATGAAGCCAAAGGTGCACATATGGACCAAGCCTTTCATTCCCTTATTTGCATGCTGTGTGTAGCCTGCCACAAAGGCGAGTAATGCAAAACTATCAACATCACAAGTAATGCTGTGGAGGAAATGGTCACAGAGGAAGGGAGAAGCAGCATAGAGTTCCTTTTTACCATATGCCCAGAGAGACCTCCGGCTCAGGCCCCAGCTGACACATTGAGAACACTCACACTTTGAGGACCCCTCAGCACTCTCCTGAGCGGCCAGTCGCACCCTTGCACCAACACTGCATCAGCATTCATAGATGACCAGAAGGACAGGATTAAACCAGTCACTGCAAGCAAGGATAGGAAAACGGACAGACCAAGGTTTGGAAAGAAGCAGAGGGGCTGTAGAGAGGACAGAATCAGGGAGCGCGACCATACATCGTCTTGTGAGAACAAGCATTTTCTATGGATAGAAGACCCGAGTATTATGCCATGAAGTCAGCTCTTTGGGGAACGGTTGGCACCACTAGCATGCCAGGTGATTCGCAAATTGGCTTGTGCAGTCACTAGTGGGCCTCCTTGCGATCGAGGTCTGTGGATTGCAACAGGCTGCGCTCTGCTGTGCCTTTCAGGTGACGCCTTGGGAGTTCCCTGCTGGCATAACACCACTCAGACCGGTCTGCACACTTTCTGGCAGGCTGGCGTCACGCTTCCACATCCTGCCAGACGCACAAGCATTGGCAAAACCAATATGTTTGAGTTGTCATATGTCAAGTGCACCGCCATAGCCCAATACACATCACGCAGGCATAAGAGGGAAGCAATCAAGTGTGCACCATTACAAGTGATAAGCATCAATGAAGTGGTGCTAAGTGACACTTGGCAGCACACTACTATGTTCTAATTTTGCTGATCGTTTCCTTTTGATTGTGCGGGATCTTTGAAAAACTGTGTCGGTAAATGGCGGAGGAAGTGAAATTTGGATCCTTCCACTTGAAATCCATTGGGGGCGCTGTGCGGCGGAAGTGCTCCACCCCCTCCTCCAAACAGTTTAAAACCCCTTGCAGAGGGGAGACAGCTACAAATGAAAGCAAGGGGTGAAGGAGCAGGGGTTAAACCTGAAAAAGAAGATCTGGGATCTCCTTCCGAGTATCATCACAGAGGACTTTCAGAAGCTATCTGTGGCTGATGACTTCCTTTAGCGAAGCAATGTTTGGGGGTGGTCAGTTGGAAAACACGGGGCTCAAGGCCATTCAAGGAGAAGAATATGATGTCTTACATCTTTGAGGACCACAATGTCGTCAAATTACAGGAGACATGGCTCGTCACACAATTGCACCTAGATGGCTTTACGTCATTTTATCAGGGGGCACAAAAACTTTCCAAGGGAAGACCATGAAGTGGAATGTGGACAATGATAAGGAACTCATGCACATCTCTGATAGAACAATTGCGAGCAAGTAGGCAGGGGATTCTTGCAATAAGGGTGACTTTTCCCTCTGAGTTCAACTCTTCTTTAGGACCGCATGGGTTATAATAACTTTATACTAGAGCACCGCTCATTCCAACTTGCCCGATTTGCTGTAGGATCTATCAGATCTTTTATCATATGTTTCCATAAACTATCCTGAAGATAATATTCTGTTGGCGGGCGATTTAAATTTGGACTGTTTGAAGATTTGGCCATGCAAAAGCCAGAGCGTCCCCTCTGTTGGAAATGGTCGTCGGTGGTCAACTTTCTTTGATGATTGGAACCTTTGAATAGCAAACGGGTCTATTGAGAGAGATATCCCCGTTGCCAAAACCTGGAGGAGTGGTGGTGTCATGCCTGCTGGACATATCTCTGGACCGGGAACAACCTCTCCATACAGAATGAGTTACGCCCATAGAACTGCTAGACCGTTCTATTCGAAATGGAGGTTGTTTGATGCATTGCCAGGAAAACGACGTCTGCATTTTTCACGTCGTTAAATTCACGTGACTTAGTTCCGTCATGTGTGTTACGGCAGTACGTACATAAGCAGCGTGGAAACGTCGCTCACTGCTTCTGATTAAATCATTTTTGGCGTTTTTGTAGCTGAACTCTGGACCTGCATCCTCGCATTCCCTTCAGCAACTTCTTTGGCCTTTTGTAGCGTGCTTTCCTCCACATGCTAATTCCTGGAGCCGTGTATCCTGTTTGCGTGCCAAATCTCCACGCGGACGCTGTCTTCAAGCGCGGCTGTCCTGGGCTGCGTGTATCCTGTTCGCGTGCCAAACCTCCACGCGGACGCGGTCTTCAAGCGCGGCTGTCCTGGGCTGCGTGTATCCTGTTCGCGTGCTAAATCTCCACGCGGACGCTGTATTCAAGCGCGGCTGTCCTGGGCTGCGTATATTCTGTTTGCGTGCTAAATCTCCACGCGGACGCTGTCTTCAAGCGCGGCTGTCTTGGGCTGCGTGTATCCTGTTCGCGTGCCAACTCTCCACACGCAAACGCAGTCTCCAAGCGCGGCTATCCTGGCTGCGTGTACGCTGTCGCGTGCAATCCTGCACGTGGTTTTCTGAACTACTTTGAACCTTTGGTACCTGTGATAGTTAACAGGTGAACTTCTATTTTTTGTTCTTCGTGGGAAAGGAAGTATTTAATTGAACTATTGGAAGGTGATTGTGCACAGTACTTTGGACGCTATCCTGTGGTGCACCAACCCGGTATCTAGCGTGAGCCTTGTGACGTTCGGGATAAGTCTCCCTTACTAATCTTCCCCTCCTTTGTCGTTGGTTCAACTCCTGGTTTTCTTCAAGAGACATTTGTTGGATGGTCAGTGTTTTGAATGAATGCTAATACTGTGCTATCATAGTGAGTTGAGTTTGGGACAGTTTCTTATGATACTTTATCTATCCTAGGCTGACTTCCGATACAAAACCCACGCCCTTTCCAGTGATCCATCTCTCTGCCTGTTTTATCAGTCAGAGAGTTGTATCATTTGGAAGGTCTAATTTGACTTATTTACAATCAAGTCGTGTGAAAAAGGATCCGGAAGAGCCCTACCAATTGTATGCTTTTTTGGTTACTGTATCCTTTTCTATTGATACATTGGTGATTTATGACAGGTGGGAAGTCATCCACTATTGATTATTTTATCATGTCAGATCAGCTATTTGCTAATTATAAAGAGCGCAAAGCAGTGGAGAGAGGGTCCAGTGACCATATCCTCCTCTCATTATACTTTGAACTTTAGAAAATATCACGAGTAAGGGATACATATAATAGTCCACGATTAGTAAATCAAAGTGGAAAACGGGTTCTCAGGTTTAGGCATTAAGGTGCCCCTCTAAATAACAAACTAGGTATTCAAATGAAGAGCTTTGCGAACAAACTGACCCAATCTATAACTTCTCCAGGCTCATTTGTGGAATCCCTCTGGGAAATTGATAAACCTATGAATAAACAGGGATGGGAACCCCCAAAACATCTGCAAAGATACGACCAAGAAACTGCACGTCGTAAAATAAACTTAAATTGTGAGATACGTAAATTGCAAAGAGAAGGGGGTGACTATGAGATGATGGTTAGGGAAGTAACATCTCTCCGAAATTAACACCGAAATTGGTCTCAACTTCAAAGGGCTGAGAGACTAGATTTAAATGATAAAAGCATGTTGGGGGCAGTCATTGAGTCCAATTCTCGAAACCTTTGGAATTTAATTAATGGGCCCACACAAATAAAATCTAGTTCTCAGTCTAACTAGATTAATGCATTGGTTTGGATTGAACATTTTGTAACTAAATTTGAAGAACTTAATCCAATCATCTGTCATTTGGAAAAAAGTCAGAGGTGGAAATTAACTATGGATGAAAAGCAGATTGAGAACCTCATTCGTAGCTCTTATAAATGAAGAGTATCAGGTCCAAATGGCTTGACAAATGAGATCCTATGAAAAATCAGCTGGTATATGGTCCTCAATTCTATTTGCTCTCTTCAGTAACCCAGAGTACTCAAAAAATTCCCCTATCTTCGAGTAATGCTTTAATCATCCCAATTTTCAAAAAGGGTGAGAGATCCAGTCCTGCCAGCTAAAGAACTATAGCGCTAATGTATGTGGAAAGCAAAATATTTACTAGGCTTGTCCTAAATGATTTAGAAGAGTGGGTGGATCAAGCCAACATAATATCGAAATATCAAACAGGTTTCCGCAAGGGTCTTTCCACACCCTTATACAGCACAATTTTGAAGATTCTTTCTACTAACAACTTAAAACAGAAATGTCTGTATGTGGCGTGGGTGGATCGCTCTTGTGCATTTGACACCATTAATAGGGGGTATGTTATGGTGCAAATTGAGGAATTGGGGCATATTACAGGGTTTATTAGCCATAATTAACAATCTACATGAATCAACCTCTATTCAAGTGCAGGGTGAATTTGGGTGGAGATTTATCCTCAGAAATGTTGAGAAAGAAGTGTGTAAGATAGGGGTGCATAGTTGCCCCATGTCTGTTTAACATGTTTATGGCAGACCTGTGGAACTTTTGTATCTCCATTGATGGGTGACCAAAAGATCTGTGGATTGGGCTATGCGATGATGTACTGTTGGACTGTACAGGTATTGGCCTGTAGAGATGGATTGTCGCTTTTGCCAATTATGCTAAAGAAATTATCTTCTGATTAATCCCACTAAAACAGTTGTGATGGCTCTAAAACCTGCGAAGGGAGGCGGTTTGAGAAAATTCAGGTGGAGCCTTGATGACATCAAACTGGCGATAGTGAAAGAAACTAAATATCTGGGTTTTCAAATTAGAGCAAATTCATCTATTCTAGCGATTGAGACCCATCTTAGTGGTAAAATGGCACAATTGGCAAGTCAGATGAAATCAATATTGTACAAGTACTGCAAATTCACTCTAATCCCGCTACTAAAATTCTATCAAGGTGAAATAGTCCCAGTTCTAATGTACGGGATTGAATTGGAAACTAACGGGTAAAATCAACTGTACTCGACTGGAGGGTGGATAGTGGAAAAAAAGTTCTTAACCTGCCACCCTCCTTGCTGATGTCATGGCCACGTTATGCATCCAATCTTTATCTTCTCAAGCTGAATGGAAAAGAATTGCTCTATATAGGCTTATCATAGTCTGTACTAAAAAAATCTATATGATGACATAAAGAGCCTATTGGAATTAAATACTAATCCTTTCTTAAATGACTTACAACATGAGGTCTTGACACAACTCACAATCTGTAATTCTTCAGAAATGGCACTAATTGATAATCCTGTAAAAGTTAATAAAAAGCTGGCTGAGTATGATTGGGTTGTTACAAGATCTTGGTTTGTTGATAAGAAAAGCTTTGACGCTATGCTACCTTTCGATAGATCGTTGGGTCATCTATCATTGTATTTGGTAAGGTTTCCAAATAACCACTGGCGGACTAACTTTTGGAGATTCAGAATGAACTTGGTGGTAACCAGAGACGCGTACGTTACGAAACAAGGCTCCAGAAAGCGACAGCTTTTGTGATCGCTGTGGTCTTGGGCTAAAACAAAATACTAGACACCTGCTGATGGTCTGTTCAGGTACTCTTAACCAGAGAATTAAGCACTTTTCGCGCTTTGTCCATAACTCCCTCTGGTTGTCATCTGACTAATTCTGGTCACAAATGTGGGAAGGGAAGGAGACATTTCTGTCACTGAAAGTGCTGAGATTCTTAAAAGAGATTGAATCTCCGAATAAGATCTGAATGCTCATTGGTCTATTGTACTTGGAAGCGGTTTGGATTTTGAGGTATGATCAGCATGTATGTAAAAGAAACTGTAAACGTTCAATGGAACACATTTTTTATTTTGAAGATGTTGACAGAATAAGAAAAGTAACTTTGATTCCTATATATGTAACTGAGGATTGTGGTTTATTGTTGTATTATTTTGTCTATTGTTTTTTATGCGTTTGTTGTTTGTGGAAAAAGTAAAATTTTGACTATGTCACAAAAAAATTAAATTAAAAAAAAAAAGTATTTACCGGAAAAGGGCACACACTTCAAACAAACAAAGGAGGCCGCAGGGAAATTGCAACCCAGGGGAGCGTATGGAATGTTCACCCTTATGCTAGGAACACACACATGGCGGCAATTCATTCACATTTGCCATCTGCCACCATCAAACCAATATCTGTGCTAGGCATGTAGCCATGTGAGCTGTCACAAAGAGGAAGGAACAGAACACAGAGACCAGGATTCAGTTTTTACCACAGGTTTGTCACCAGTGTAAAGCTGCCTGTGAAGGAAAATTAAGAGAAAGAGGTACCTTGCAGGCAACGTTTTGCCAATCGCCTTCCTGAAGGGCTCGGTCTGTAGGCAGCCTGCAGGCTACCCTAGATACCCAGTTAGTAAGGAACCCACATGGAATCGGGAAGCTTGCCCGCCCTTGGGACCGACTGTCCTGGGACCCTGATTCCCAGCAGAAACTCTCCCACCCCCACTTCCCAAATTCCTCCCCCCTCCTTTTTTGAGTCGCATGGGCAGGTTGGGAGACTTCCTAAGGGATCTAGTGGGTCCTTGACTCAAGACAAGAGTCAGGATGGGTAACATCAGAGTTTATCCCCTGCCCTGGAAGGACCTGTTGTCCAGAGTCTGAAGTCCTGGCCCTATTCTAGAAAACAAGCTTCTTGAAGACCCTTAGTAGAAGGTCCAGGGAAGTCACTCCGTCCTACAGAGTTACAGGGTTCCCCAGCACTTTGTTGTCCTGGGTGAGTTCTGGTCCCCCGAGACTAGAGTGACTGCTCTGTGTCTGTGCCCTGGCCCAATTTCCACCTGGGACAGTGCCACGGCCTCCAGCGATGGTTGGGGCCCCACATGCCCTCAAGGGTCTGGTGGTCCTTTAATGTTTAGGTGCATCATTTTCCCCTCCTGCCCTAGGAATCCCGGATGGTGTGCTGCTTCGCTTAGGACAACCTGGATAGGTATCGCCCAGTTGCAGGGCATATCTAAATAGGATTTTCTCTCCCTCTGCATGGTTGCTAATTCGAGGGCAAATCTAGGAATTTGAGGGCTAACGTAGGAGCAAATATCATGTATGCATCTTGGAAGGAGTCCATAGCTACATAGTATAATCAATTTTTGCACATATATGACTGGTTGACTGGTGGAATTTAGTGAGCACATGAAGTATGCTGATGGGCATTCAGTCTGTCAATACTTTGCTCAGCCCCTCCAGAGCATGCTGCTCCCCCACCTGGACACCTATTGCTCCTGCCCTTGGTGTTCAAGAGGTGCTCTATATAACATGAAAATGCTGGGAGTTCCTCAAGAAGGTGGTTCCATCTTTGATGATGATGATAGTTGCAGCCGGAGATCTTCGACTCGTGTGTGTTGACAAGGCCATAGCTTGCTGATATAGAGCTGAATGGGATCATTTTCCCAATGTCCTAAATATCTGCAGGATTGTCTATCCATGCTTCCAGAAAATCTTTCCAAAAGATTTTCTTCCCATCATCTCAGAGTTCTACATTGTCCCAGAGAAGGTGTTAAGGGGTTCAAGAGGAAGGATGGGTTTTCCTTTTTGCAAACAGTCCCAAGGTATGTCGTGTGGGCATGAGTACGCCAAGTGAGGGCACAGATAATTTCACATTGTCATAGATTGTCAATGACTTTTTAACGTGTGGCCGATGTTCTATTTTTGATCATCCTGGCGTTTCTTGATCGCCAGGCTGCAGCAAGTGTCTTACCTGTTAAAGCACAAAAGCATGACTAGGTCACCTCAGCTCAGGGAAACCAAAACCTTACTTCTGGGACCGGATTTTTTATTCATTCACGGAAATGTCTGTACTGGTTGCGACGCGCCACACAAATTTCATCAAAGGCTCCACCAGGTTTCGATATGAGGCACTAGTGCACGGCCAACAGAGGTTGCGCAATACATATAGCTCTGCAGTAGAATGACCCTCTTTATTGTGGAAAGCCTTGCTAGAGAACCAAAGTCCAGCAGGTCCCATCCAGTCAGGCCTATCTCCTCGCATAGCCTCCCAGGGATCACATGTCCCTAGAGTTTCCGATCCCCACCTACGTCACTTCCTACATGAAAGGCCATTCACTGTAGACCAACTTGGAAAGGGGCAGTACGGAACAAGTTACTTACCTGTAACTTTTGTTCTCCAGCATGGGTCTGGCATGGATTCACATGCTCATGAATATTTCCTGTCGTCAGGCTTGGAATCCTCGGTAAAGAAAAAATCAGTTTCGTTTCTGAACTGTCTTTCTCCTAATAACCAATCACTGGTCTCTGGGTCATACTGCCCCCAGCCAATGACTGCCCTCTGCCTAAGCCCCGCCTCCGGCAGCCATACTCAGATTTGGTAGCACGTAAAGTGGCAGTAGGATGAGAGAAGAGCCGCAGAGGGATTGGAGGGAGGGTTCGCATGTGAATCCATGCCGGACCCATGCTGGAGAACAACAGTTACAGGTAAGTAACTTGTTCCTTCTCCAGCATGGGGTCTGGCATGGATTCACATGCTCATGAATAAATTACTCATGTTTTTTTGGAAGAATTATTCTTTATTTTACACACATGCACAACCACGGGAGGTGGCAAGGCTCAACATTAAGCATTTCAACAACTCAACATTAAGCATCTCTTACCTCCTCACCAGGCTCACCTTCAAGCGAACAGGTTGCTCAGCACTGCTTGGTCGACTCTGGACTGCTCCCTGGAATCCCGGCCGACGCAGTAGAATTTC
This sequence comes from Ambystoma mexicanum, assembly GCF_040938575.1. Lineage (NCBI taxonomy): Eukaryota > Metazoa > Chordata > Amphibia > Caudata > Ambystomatidae > Ambystoma > Ambystoma mexicanum. The sequence goes on from NC_090938.1 coordinate 36,353,173, forward strand.
GTGAAGGTGTGCATCAACCTCCACGTAGCAGCTCTACAGATGTCCAGCACGGGCACACCAGACATGAACGCCGTAGTTGCAGCGATCAGTCTGGTCGAATGGGCTCTCGGACGGCCAGGCAACGGTCGGTTTGCCAACCGGTGACAGTGTGTGATGCAGCCGGAGAGCCACCTGGAAATGGGAGCCCTGGAGAGAGCCTTCCCTTGGTTAACATGGCCAAAGTTCATAAACAGCTGTGATGTCTTCTGAAAACTCTTTGTGCGGTCCACATAGAACTTCAGTGCTCTAGCCACATCCAGCGAGTGCAAAGTCCTCTCAGCCAGCGACAAAGGCGACGGGAAGAAAACAGGTAACACCACGGGCTCGTTGAGATGGAAGTCCGACAGCACCTTGGGCATGAAGGAGGGGTGCGTCCTCAACACGACCCCTGTTCCGTGGAATGTCAAGTACGGGGGTTTACAGAAGAGGGCCTGGATCTCTCCCACTCGTCGTGCAGAGGCGATGGCCACCAGAAACACTGTCTTCTACGATAGTAATTTCAGAGGGGCCGAATGCAGAGGCTCGAACGGAGGACCCATCAACCTAGTCAGCACCACATTGAGCTCCCACGCCGGGGCCGCAGCCTTCACCCGTGGGAACAAGCGGAAAAGTCCTTTCATGAACTCCTTAACCTGGCGATGCGACCACAGCGACGATCGCCCCAGAGTTCTAGTGTAACGGGAGATAGCCGCCAGATGGATCTTGATAGAAGCATGCGCCAGCCCCGCCTTGGCTAGCGACAGCAAGTACGGCAGCACTTCAGGGGCTGTAATCCGTAGAGGGTTTATCTTCTGTGCATGGCACCAGACAGTGAACCTCTTCCATTTATGTATGTAGCACTAAAGAGTCGACCAAGCCCTGGCCTTGGCAAGTACCTCCTTGCAGTCCGCCGGGATCTCATATCCTCCAAACTCTAGTGCTGCAGGAGCCAGACATGCAGGTTCAGCGACCCTGGGTCGTGGTGCAAAATCATGCCTCCTTCCCTGGCGAGAAGATCTGTGTCTGCTGGAGGCTTGACTGGAGGGGATGCGGACATGTCCAGAAGGTCCGGGTACCATATCTGCCTCGGCCACGCCGGTGCAACGAAGATCATCCTGCACCGGGACCGTCTGAGTTGACTAATGAGTCGCAGGAGCAACGGCAACGGTGGGAACGTATAGAGAAACAGGCCGTCCCAGAGGAAAGAGAACACATCCCCCATGCTCCCTGGCTGGGGAAACCTGCTGGTGAACCTCCGGCACTTGGTGTTCGTCGCTGTCGCAAACAGATAAATCTGAGGATTGCCCCATCGTCGAAACAGTAGGTCCACCTGATCCTGCCGACGTTCCCACTCGTGGAAAGAGCGCAGCTCCCTGCTGAGTGAGTCGGCGACAGTGTTCTTCACTCCTGCCAGATGCAAGGGTACCAGGAACATCCTCTGGGCGACGGCTCAGTGCCATAGGTCCTGCGCTTCCTTGGAGAGAGCTGGGGATCTGGTGCCCCCCTGTTTCCGAATGTAGAACATCGTGGAGGTGGTGTCGGTGAAGACCCGCACCACCTTGCCCTTGAGGGACGGAAGGAATGACTTGAGGGCCCAAAATACAGCTCGGAGCTCCAGGACGTTGATGTGCAACAACTTCTCCTCTGGCAGCCACAGGCCTCTTGCGTTGAGATCTCTGGTATGTGCGCCGCATCCCTCCAGGGGTCACTGTCTCCTGATGTGCTGGGGTTTGAAAGTCTGTGCCTGCCACGAGATTCACGCGGACGCCCCACCAACGAATCGCTCGACGGAATGTCTCGTTGAGGGCGATCTTGTCTTCGAAGCTGCCTGTCTCTTGCATCCAACGGGCGTCACGGAACTCCTGCAGTGGCCGCATCTGCAGACTGCACAGCCGAACGAGGTAGATGCATGACGACATCATGCCGAGCAGGGACTTGATGGACCTCAACCTGGCAACTTCTGTGGTCAACAGCCATTGTACCTTGCCCAGGATGGCTTTTATCCTGTCCTCTGACGGTGAAGCCAGGCACACCACCGTGTTGAGTCTGGCTCCCAGGAACCGAGCGTCCTGCGATGGCTCCAAGCAGGACTTTGCATAGTTTATCGAGAACACCAGGTCCGTGAGCAGGCGGACGGTCCTCGTTGTGTGCTCGACGGCGAGTTCTCTTGATTTCGCTCAGATGAGCCGATCGTCCAGATAGGGGTAGGTGTGGATCCCCTGCAGGCGCAGCCGCACTGCCACCGGTGCCAGGCACTTGGTGAAGACCATTGGGGCCGACTTCAAATCGAAGGAGGGGGCCTTGAATTTGTAGTGCTGTCCTTGGACCATGAACCGCAGAAACTTTCGATGCACCTTGCGTATGGGGATGTGGAAGTAAGCATCCTCCAGGTCCAGCGACGACAGGAAGTCTCCTTCCTCCAGCTGTCCCAGTACGTGCTGAAGGGTGACCATCTGGAACTTCTGGGATTTTATGTATTTGTTGAGGCGGCGGAGATCTAGAATGGCCCGCCAACTGCCGGTCTTCTTTCAGACTAGAAGTACCACGAGTATACTCCGGAGGCTCTTCGGGACGAGTTCTATCACACCCTTTTTTAGCATTGCTCGTACCTCCAGAAGTAGTTGTGGAATGTGGTTTTCTTTCCTGGCTATAGGTGGAAAGCGGGGACCCTTCCTTTGGAACTCTAAGGTGTGTCCATGGGCCAGGGCATTCAGGACCCAACGGTCGGTGGAGATGGACTTCCACACGCCGATGATGTTTGCCAGCTGGCCTCCCACCAGGGTGCTCAGGTGGGGACCCGACGTCACGGCCAGGTCAGTCCTGCTTCGCCGGAGCCTTACCACCTTGGGCCCCTTGGCGATGACTAGGTCGTCCGGCCTTGCTGCGGCCTCTGTAGGCCTCTTGGGATGAAGAAGAGGCCGCTTGATGGTACGAGGAACAGCTGCCACAAATCCTTTGAAGGCCCCCTGTGACTTGCCTCTGGAGGACCGAAAGGAGGCCATCGTTGCTGGAGCGTGCCTAAGGCACGGGCCATCTCGGTGTCTGCCTTGATGGCCTGCATTGACTTGTCCACCCGCTTGCCGAACAAGTTGTCTGTCCAGTACCCTCGTCTGTACATCCTGATGGAAGTCGGTGGCCCTGAGCCATCCACGCCGGTGAAGGCAAACGTTGCCCATCTGGCAGAACCCGTGGCCACCGTGATGGCATGGTCCGAAGCCAGCTCGCCTTCTTGTAAGATTTCCAGGGCCTCCGCCCTCTTGTCATCCGGGAGGAAGTCCTGGAGGGGGGCGATTTAAAACCACAGCTCCCTATCGTAGTGAGCCATGATAGCGAGAGTGTTGGCTGCCTTAATGGTCATCGCCGCCGACGAGATGACCCGACATCCCATGGCGTCCAGCTTCTTTCCCTCGCCGTCTGGTGGTGAAGTGGAAGTGAATGCCGTTAACCCTGCAGATTTCTTCCTGGCCGCCGCAGAGACCACTGTGTCCGGGGCCAGCTGCGCTGTGAGGCACATTGGTGCAGTGTCTGGAACCTGGTATTTCTTCTCGTACTGGTCTCTCTTCGCCAGGGCCAAGGATGGGTTCTTCAGGAGGGACAGCCCTTCATCCCAGATGTCGTCCAACAGTGGGACAGAGAGCACGGTCTTCCTCTTGGCCTCTTGTCGCTGATAAAGGAATCCCTCCTTCTTCTGCTCTTCGGGGCGCAGCTGAAAAAGCTCTGAGGCCCTAGCGATCATGGTGTGGAACGAGCCAATTTCGTCGGGCGGAGTAGCCCGGGGGTTGCTGCAATGGGAGATCTGTTCCGTCGCTGCCGTCGTCCGTCCCAGTCGTCGCTGTCTCCGTCTCGTCCTTCGGCGGAGGGGATGGAAGTGAAGGATGGCAGGGTGGGGGTGCATGGACTTCCCTCTGCTTGGGTGGAGTGCTTCCTGATGGTCCAGGCGCCACTGGATCGCCCGCCGGAGGCAAGGTCATCCTTGTCCTTATTTCTGAGCACAGAGTGTGCAGGGCTAGTAAGATGTCCTCCGACCTGTCCGTCGGTGGTGGCAGCGGTTGCAACGGGAGCATCAGCAGCGGCGTGGTGTCCTCTGGTTCCACCGCTTTCCAAGTCCGCCTCATCGGGGTCCTTCCCGTAGGACCTGACCTCTACGAACTTCTTGTCAAGAACTGCCTTAAGGCCTGAAAGCTTGTCCTCGGAGGAGATATCCGAGTCCGGTATGACTACCGTGCCTCCCCTTCTTCTTGGCCAGGGGCTTCACGGGGTCTTTTCGATGGGCAGGAAAGACGAAACCCTCCGGGTGGGCAGGGAAACTCTTGGCTTGGGGGTCGTCTCCACTGGGGCCACATCTGCGGTCTTTGCCAGGGACGCTACCACACCCTCAATCGAAGCCTTAGCCTGGTGAATCTGGGCCTTCACGCCTTTAGACGCGTCTGAGGCCATCACTGTGGGGGGAGGGTCAACGCCTCGCTTCCCCTTGGCTTTCTCTGTCGGAGTCGACCGGGCCTTCTCCCAAAGCTTACCCGGGTTGTTGACTTCCTTTTCGTTGAGCCAGAGCATTGGCTCGTGGTTGACGGTGTCAGCGATGCTGCGCCCGGCCTGGCAGCCACAGAGCCCGTACCAACAGGCTCCAAGTGCCCGCGGACTCGCTGTGCTTTGACTTATGTTGGGCCCCTGTCGCCGGAGCGCCCTCAAAGGTCGTAGAAGACCGCTCAGACTTTCTCTTGGGAGAAGTACGTTGCCAGGGCTCACCTGCTGCCGAGCTCCTCGTCTCCAGCCAGTAAGAGAGCCTGCCCATCCTCCTTGAAGACGTTCTGTAGTCTACATCCTGGCCAGATCCTGAACAGAGGCGTTGAGTCTCCTTTGTCTTCACCCATTTCCACTCTGGGTAGGCCTCAAAGATCTTCTGGGGTCCTCCAAGAAGTGGAAATCGCCCTTGAGGGGCATAGAAGTTTCCAAAAATGGGTCCCCATTAATCGGAAGATGAATCGGTGGAGCTTGAGGCTCAATTGACAGAAAAAATAAGAGTAAACTCTGAGAAAACGTAATACGCAGTAAAAGCTCGAGAGCTAAGCATGAGGACTCCCAACACTTGAACGTGCGGTAAAAATCTGAAGATGGCTGCCAGAGGAAGGGCTTAGGTAGAGGGCAGTCATTGGCTGGGGGCAGTATGACCCAGAGACCAGTGATTGGTTATTAGGAGAAAGACAGTTCAGAAACGAAAACAGATTTTTTCTTTACCGAGGATTCCCAGCTTGACGACGGGGAATATTCATGAGCATGTGAATCCATGCCAGACCCCATGCTGGAGAACCTAGATTTCCCCTCATTCAGCTTGGAACGCTGAGAAGGAACTCTGGAACCGATGTTTCGGGTGAGGCGATGAGCACCAGCATGTCATCTGCAAACAGAAGGCATTGTGTTTTCAGATCATTTAGGCAGATCGTGTTATGTTCCCATAGAGTGCTCCGCGGCTCCAGGGTGGTATTAGAGGAAAGGCAACCTTGCTTGGTATCTTTCTGCAGCTTGATCTTGCTAGACTGGAGTTAATTGGTGGCGACGCAGGGGGATGTGCTGTTTTAGGGGACTTCAAGGGATGAACAGACAAATTTCCTAAAGGTCACGGCTTTCAGCGTGAGCCAGGCTAGCGCCAGGAAATGTTGTCCAAAGCCTTTTCAGCATTGATACCTATGAGAAGGTGTTGCTCCTTAGGCACTAAAGTGGCATTCATGGTGTCTAAGATCTACTGCATGTTTGTCCAATGCTTGTTTTTCACAAAACCCATCTGGTCCTTGGACAGGATTAGCAAGGTCACTGACACCGGGCACTCTGCCCAGATCTTAGTACAAAACCCATCTGGTCCTTGGACAGGATTAGCAAGGTCACTGACACCGGGCACTCTGCCCAGATCTTAGTACAAAACCCATCTGGTCCTTGGACAGGATTAGCAAGGTCACTGACACCGGGCACTCTGCCCAGATCTTAGTACAAAACCCATCTGGTCCTTGGACAGGATTAGCAAGGTCACTGACACCGGGCACTCTGCCCAGATCTTAGTATAAAACCCATGTGGTCCTTGGACAGGATTAGGACGGTCACTGACACCGGGCACTCTGCCCAGATCTTAGTACAAAACCCATCTGGTCCTTGGACAGGATTAGCAAGGTCACTGACACCGGGCACTCTGCCCAGATCTTAGTACAAAACCCATCTGGTCCTTGGACAGGATTAGGAAGGTCACTGACACCGGGCACTCTGCCCAGATCTTAGTACAAAACCCATCTGGTCCTTGGACAGGATTAGCAAGGTCACTGACACCGGGCACTCTGCCATCTGGTCCTTGGACAGGATTAGCAAGGTCACTGACACCGGGCACTCTGCCATCTGGTCCTTGGACAGGATTAGCAAGGTCACTGACACCGGGCACTCTGCCATCTGGTCCTTGGACAGGATTAGCAAGGTCACTGACACCGGGCACTCTGCCATCTGGTCCCTGGACAGGATTAGCAAGGTCACTGACACCGGGCACTCTGCCATCTGGTCCTTGGACAGGATTGGCAAGGTCACTGACACCAGGCACTCTGCCCAGATCTTAGTACAAAACCCATCTGGTCCTTGGACAGGATTAGGAAGGTCACTGACACCGGGCACTCTGCCCAGATCTTAGTACAAAACCCATCTGGTCCTTGGACAGGATTAGCAAGGTCACTGACACCGGGCACTCTGCCATCTGGTCCTTGGACAGGATTAGCAAGGTCACTGACACCGAGCACTCTGCCATCTGGTCCTTGGACAGGATTAGCAAGGTCACTGACACCGGGCACTCTGCCATCTGGTCCTTGGACAGGATTGGCAAGGTCACTGACACCAGGCACTCTGCCCAGATCTTAGTCGGGGATAGTTTTGGGTGATAACTGCCCCCCTCTTAGTCCCTGCCAGGCTTGGGCAGCATAATTAGGGTTGAACACTTCACGGCCTCCAGGAAGATTTTGTTTCAGACCTCCTTATTTTGGGTACATAGGGGGCAGGAGGTTCAGGGGGAGGATTCCAGATTGAAAGCATGGCACAAAGTGGGCATTGAGCTGCCTAGATCAGTGGCTTTCTGGTTTGTAAAGATAAAGTTGAACTGTACCCCAGTGTACCATCGTACAGATGCTCAGCATAGAAATTATCAATTCTGGACTTTGGTTGTACGGGTGGGCTTGCTAGTTTTTCAGCATTCTCAACTTGTGGGTAAGATGTTGGCCTGCCCGGTCGCCTCCTTCCAGTTAGTTGCTCTTGTTCACAGTGTGGAGGCATTCACCTTTTTTATTTATTTTTATTTTTTACATTTGTATAGCGCGCTACAGCCCAAAGGCATTGAGGCACTTGTTGCAAGAAGGTGTACGTAAGCAGAATTACATAGGCGGCAGTGGTTACTTGGTTACAGCATATTAGCAGGTTACACAGTACAGTTGGGTTGTCCACGTTAGGTAACAGTATTGTACAGGGTAGCGCTAACTTGGCAGTTCAACGAAGCACTTTAGACAAATAGCGTTGTTTTGATAGCTTTGCGGAACGCTAAGTGGGAGTCAATTCCCCCAATGTGCGATGGTAGGGCATTCCAGTGGGCAGCTGCGATGGCTGTGAAGCTGGAGCCGCCTGCACGTACTCTGCGCGTTATGGGTTTGGTGATCATGTTGGTATAGGCAAGTCTGGATGGCCTTGCGGAGGTGAGCATTGCTACACGCTGAGCCAAATATGGGGGGGCAGATCATGGAGGCATTTGTGTGTGAGGGAAAGGATTTTGAAGATGATTCTTTGTTTTACGGGAAGCCAGTGGACTTGTCTCCTAAGGTCTGAGATGTGGTCCTTTCTGGGGAATCCTGTAGCGGCCATAAGGGCATTGTTCTGGACACGTTGTAGTTTAGCAAGGTTTTTACCTGAGGTCCCTCCGAGGAGAGCATTGCAATAGTCAAGCCTCGAGCCGATAATAGCCCTAGTAATGGTGAGGCAATTCTGAGTAGTTAGGTAAGGTCTTGCTGCGTTGAGCAGTTTAGCGTAATAGGCGGATGATGAGGCGATGGCGTTGACCTGCCTGTTCATGGTGAGATTGGAGTCTAAGTAGACTCCCAGGGTTTTAACTGTGTGGGACACCGCTATGGGTATATTGTCGATGATGAGAGAGCAGTATTTCTTGTCAAGGTTACCCTTCCTGGTGTAATGTCAATGTAGCTCATATTGCTTCCGCTTTATTCTGGCTTTCAGTCCCTGGCTCAGAGCCAGACCTTTGACCATGACCACCTTTTATAAGGATCGAGAGATCAGCACCCAGGGGCAACTGGCTCTCCCTTCCGCCAGAGTGTGCATTTGCAGGGAAGCTAGCAGGCAGTGTTGGCCCGCCAAACGTCAAGTCCACTCACTGAGTTTCCCTGTGCTGTCCTTGGTTAGGTATGTGATCCCTGCCAGGGTGGACCGTGTCAATAAGTGCCGAGTCGCGACTTAAGCTCACGCAGGGAAATCACAGCAGAGCACAAAGGGTTCGCAGCATCTCGGGTTTGCTCTTTTGCCACTTGGATTCTTCCATGTGCCTGGCCATATTAGTTTCTGTGTGTGGATCACCATGGGGTGCCCTGTTCCCATTCCTAGACCCGCTACCTGGGACCAGGAGGCACCTTTCATCCAGGGGTTGCTCAGGGTCTCCTTTTGGCATGGATCATTTGTAACCCTTATCGTCAGATAAGGGGGGGGGGCATTGGGAGTTCTGGACTACTGGGGTGCAGGGGGAGACCCCTGTGGCTCACAGGTTTCCCGAGTGTCTCCACAAAGGCCAGGCCTGAGGGGCTTCATCACAGAGCCAAGACAGAAACACTCACCTGATCACTATGTGCATGGCTGATAGCAGAGAAACTGCACTTCTCCAAGCTCCTCCCGTAAGCAGTGATTTTGGAACAGGCAAAGTGAGGGATCAGTTTGTAACCACTGGGACCTGGACTTGACAAACTCGTAGCCTTAAAGACTCTTAATGACGTTGAACCTGCAGCATGCAGTTATGGGAAAGCACGCTTGCCCTTCCCAGCTGTAAAAGCGGCGGCCAGCACCGCAGTCACATATCTGCAAATTAGCCACTCCCCCCTAACGTATGTTCAATTCGTGTCAGTCTGTGGACTGCAGGCGACAAAGATGTCGGGGGGGGGGGGGGTGAAGGGTGGGTCCGGGGGACTATTACAAGGATGCTGCCTTTCTTATAATCTGAACGGCATAGGATAGGTGCAGGTTATTTGAAATGTTTCTATGAAATGGCAACAGGAGAGTTTTTAAGGTGGTGGAGGGAAAATGTTTTCGCTTAATTGGCTCACGTGAATGATCACATCGAATGAGCCGAAACTAACTCAAGTTGGTTTCGGGTCGTGGAAGAAGTTCTCAGCTGAGAAAATGTTTTAAGAATGGGTTTTAAAGCACAAATTTCATAAAAGTTGGGTAAAAAGTCCTAGAATTCACAATGTTTCTATAGAAGAACACATGAAATGCTTCAATCGATGTCACCAACAGTATGTGGAGCATTGCACAATAATATATATATTTTTTTTTGGGAAACTTTATTTACAAAACTATAAAATCACATACATTACAATACACTCCATAAGACATTTAAAGTACTTGAAACCATCAAAACACATTTTTTTTTAAAAACAACTAATTACATTGAAGCATATAACCACACATAGCCCCCAGCCCAATTCACCACATCCCCAGTCACCTCCCCCAGCCCCTATTTACATAAGTACAACACCAAGTCTAGTATAGCTGAAGAAATTTACCCCAAATTTTCTCAAATAAAACCAATTTCCCTTCCCTTCTGTAAAGTGTCCTCTCCATAGCCGCCAAGTCATGCATTTCAGTCAACCACGTCTCAATATTCAGAGTCAATACCGACTTCCAGTTCCGCAAAACAATTTTCTTACCAATCATTGCCCCTCGGAACAACCACTTCTTCTGATTCTGAGTAAGATCCTCCAGAGACTCATCACCCCCCAATATCACCATTTTGAAATCCAAAGCAGGTAAACCCTCAATCACCACATCGCACACCCGACCAACCTCACCCCAGAACAATCTCACCAACCTGCAGTCCCACAGCATGTGCTCCAACGTACCTGCCACATGAATACACCTCCAACAATCCGAGCTCTCCGACATCCCCCTACTCACCATTCTCTCTGGTGTCCAAAATACCCGATTAAGAATCTTTATCTGTCTCGACCTCTCCATGAGCCCCAAAGAACATAACTTAACATTTTCACACATCCTGTGCCACGAATCCTCAGAAATATCCGAACCAATTCTCCTACCCCACTCCTCTCTCAGCAAGTCATTACCATTGTAGTGCGACACAATCTCTTTATAGACTCGACTGGCCAGGCCACCTTCCCTCCCAATCGGTTTCCTAGTAAACAAACACAGATCAATTTTACTGTCAAAGTCCACAACCCCAATTGCCCGTTTCAGCTTCATATAATCTGAGATCTTAAAATTCTCTATGTCAAAGTGCCGCTGCAATTCCCTTGCAGACATCCAAATATCATTCTCAAACAGATCAGCCACCCACCGCACTCCACCCAAAAACCAATCCGCCCAAAAAAACACATTACCATTGATCCGAATAGCAGGATTAAACCACAACGACGCACCAGGTTCTCTAAATGCGTCCACACCCAAACATTCACAAATACCTTTCCATGCGCTCCTCAAATTCTCAATCAGCGGATCTTTCCCACACTTCTTTTTTGAAACCGAAGTCAAGCCCGCCCCCGGAGTCAACGGTCCAACAAAGCTAGTCTCAGCCTCCACCCACACATCCTGCAATTCACCCACGAACGGAACCAAAAAATCAGACATGAAGGCCAAGTGGTAGGCCCTGAAATTAGGAACCCCTAAACCACCCTCATTTAATGGCAGTTGTAATTTCCACAACTTTAATTTTGGAGGCTTCTTATCCCACAAAAATTCTTGAAGCATCCTGTCCAAATCCTTCCAAAATGAAGATGGTAACACCAAAGGAAGCATACCCAGAACATAATTAATCCTTGGGGCTGAGATCATTTTCAGGGCGTTCACCTTGCCCCACAGCGAGAGATTCAACAAACCCCATCTGTCAAGCTCAACCCTCAACCCACTGCATACTGATTTCGTATTTTCCGAGATCAAGTCTCTAACCACGGGAGATAACCACACCCCCAAGTACCGCATCTTATCAGGACACCAACGAAATCCCAGGCCCACCATAAATCGCTTGTCCACAAAAGGTGTCAAAGGCATAACCTCCGATTTAGTCCAATTAATCTTAAATCCTGAGCACAGCTGAAAATCAGCCATAATCCCTATAAGCGCCGGGACAGACCTCTCCAGATCATCCAGAGCCAACAGCATATCATCTGCAAACAGCCACATTTTTTGTTTCAAACCCCAACTCGAAACTCCCACCACCTCATCCGCCTCCCTAATCGCCTCAGCTAATGGTTCTATGGCAATCACAAATAATAGCGGCGACAAAGGGCACCCTTGTCTAGTTCCTCTCTCCAGCACAAACCTCCCAGATCGCAAACCATTAGTGTTAACCTCAGCCGTGGGAGCAGCATACAGCAGCCTAATCCAAGAAACAAATTTCGCGCCGAAACCCATCCTTGACAAAACCGAAAAAAGAAAATCCCAATTTATTCTGTCGAAAGCTTTCTCAGCATCCAACGCCAACATAGCACAATCTCCCTGACGTCCCTCCGATTTTGAAATAGTATTCAATACCTTCCTAATGTTACTAGAGGTCTTCCTACCTTTTACAAATCCAGATTGGTCAACATGAATCAGTGTCGGGAGCAGATTTTCAATCCGAATTGCCAATAATTTTGCCAGAACTTTGTTAACATTTAAAAGACTAATAGGTCTGTAACTCGCGGGCAGAGTATCATCCTTTCCTTTCTTCCGAAAAACAGAAATCATAGCATGCCTAGTAGAATCTGGTAGGACACCATTATCAAACGACTCCAAATACATGTCTCTTAAGAGCCGAAGTGCCGATTGGGGGAGCAATCGATAAAATTAAACTGGAAACCCATCAGGGCCGGGGGATTTCCCCACATTTAACTTACTAATAGCCTTCTCAATTTCCTCAACTGTAACATCTGCCTCCAGTAGCGCTGAATCACGGTCACCTATCCTCGAGAGATCCAATCTATCCATCAAAGCTTCACCCCTCCCGGTCCCTTCAGGTTCATTCTTGTACAGATTCACATAAAAGTCTTGAAAAACCTTATTTATTTCACCAGGATGATATGTAATCTTACCATTCCGATCACAAATCGCCAGTATTGCCCTTTCAGCATCCCTCTTCCTCAGTCTATAAGCCAACCACCTATCACACTTCTCACCCTTCTCGTAGTAAGCACATTTAAGATAAAAGTGACATCGGTCTGCACGTTCATCTATCATTGACTTCAGCTCTCTTCTCGTCTTTTTCAATTCTGCCATCACTTCAGCCCCAACCTGGCCCGCCATAACTCTCTTGGATAGATCATTCAACTTTCCCCCCAGCAATGCCTCCCTGTCATCAGCCTGTCTCTTAAGTCCACTAGAAACAGCAATCAAGTGCCCTCTCATTGTACACTTCAGAGCCTCCCAAACCATACTTGGACGAACTTCCCCCGTATGATTACTCGCCACAAAACAATCTATCTCCCTCTGCAACGTATCCACCACGTCATCTCTATGCAATAAGGCAACATTCAACCTCCAGGAATTACGCCTCTTTAGGGCATATCTCAACCGTAGCTGCAGAGTCACATGCGCATGATCAGACAACAATATACTGCCAATTTCGGTCTTCTTATAAGATTCTGTCATCTTGCCGGCCGTTAAAAACATGTCCAGCCTAGAATACACCGAATGCACTCCTGAAAAAAAGTATACTCACGAGAGGTCGGATGCTCCAACCTCCAACCATCTTTTAGATCATGTTCCAAAACTAAATCATCCAAAGCCAAGTGCTGCCTGTCAGCACCCCACTTAGCCGAATTCCAACTCCTGTCCATACTGGAGTTAAATACAACATTAAAGTCACCACCCAAGATAATGTCCCGCGAACCCATGTCTTGTAAGGCCTGCGCCACTTTTCTAAAAAAAGTTCCATCATCCACTGACGGCGCGTAAATATTACATAGGGATACCAGTTGGCCCTGTACATCTATTAACAGAATCACCATCCGCCCATCCCTATCCGACATCTCTTTCAAAACCTTCATAGGAGTGTTCCTCCTAATCAGTACCGCAACTCCTCTTGATCTCGAATTGAATGAAGCACCATAAACCTTCCCCACCCAGCCTTTCCTCAGCCTTTCAATCTCATCTTTCATTAAATGTGTCTCCTGTAAGAAACACATATCCGCCTTTAACTCATCCAAATAATGCAACACTTTCATTCTCTGCTTCACATTATTCAACCCATTTACATGCCATGTCACAAGTCGTAGATCATCACCCATCTTCTTTCCGCCAAACCAATCCCAGCACGAATTCAACAGACCAACTATTAAATCAGAAAGACCTGGTAAAATATGTACACCCATACCATATAAACCCAACCCACCCCCGCTGAAACAGATGCAGAAAGCAAACCACAACGCAACTTAACAATACAAGAAATACATTTCAAAGCCCCAATGTCCCGGCCCACCCCCAAACATAACAAACTCACATTTCAAATCCCTAAAGCATACGTAACTTTGATCCGAAACCCCCCATCCCCCACCACTGAAGCACACCCCCCATATTACCCATGTCTTCATGCAAATATGACTATCACCACAGAACCCCATACATTATCCAGTACATCATAATCAAAGTACATAGAACCATACTGCTGCAATACATGTCCCACCTTCCTTATGATCTGAACGGCATAGGATAGGTGCAGGTTATTTAAAATGTTTCTATGAAATGGCAACAGGAGAGTTTTTAAGGTGGTGGAGGGAAAATGTTTTACCTTAATTGGCTCACGTGAATGATCACATCGAATGAGCCGAAACTAACTCAGGTTGGTTTCGGGTCGTGGAAGAAGTTCTCAGCTGAGAAAATGTTTTAAGAATGGGCTTTAAAGCACAGATTTCATAAAAGTTGGGTAAAAAGTCCTAGAATTCACAATGTTTCTATAGAAGAACACATGAAATGCTTCAATCGATGTCACCAACAGTATGTGGAGCATTGCACAATAATATTTTCTTGCTGTGTGCAAACAACTCTTGAGACTTTGCCTCTACAATATTGGGCGACATTGACTCTGCATACTACTCCAATCCAAAGAAAATCAGGAGGCCCGTTTTAGGAAGATATGCCAGGGCTGCCCTTTTTCATGCTGTTTAGCATGAAAGAAAAAATAATGCAGCCGGCCTCAACACATGCCAGCATTGCCACTTTAAATACACAGTTTCATTCTGTATGTATAATGTAAATGGGTCTTGTATATCATAACTTTCACCGTTTTGGTGGCCCCTTGCACTCGGTTCTGCAAGGAGGGCCTAGCTATTTGAAGCAGAAGTAAGGGGCACACCCAGGCATGTTGCTATGTGAGGATTCACCATCAACCACTGACATTTGCCTGTGTAATTCTAAGTAAGTTGAGTTTGGATACAGTTTACCATGTGGCCCCAGGGAGGCCGCCCCGTAGTCCACTTTAGCTCCAGAGTACAGGTAACTGTTGTGCCCGATTGCCTCAGCTTCCAGACCCCCATTTTGGGTATTTTGTTCCGTGTGCCTACCCTTCTTTTTGTGGTTTTTGGTGTTTCTCGCGCTCTTTAGCTGCCTTCTTCCCCTTCTTCCTTGCTTTGCACTCCACTTGCCTGGCCCATAGCCCTCCCCTCACCCCCCATTGGCTCCCTGAATCATCTTTAGTACGACCACCCAGGGCCGCCCACTGCCCGCGCAGCCGCCGTCGGCTAAGGGCCCAGAGGCAAAGGGTTGCACCAGATTAAGTAGCTCCAGTCTGTGTTTGCCTATGGAGCCTGCAGCACATCAGTCAACCAGCAACAACTAATACTGTAAGCAAAGGTCTGGGCAGGGGGAACAGCCATTACTGCTCCCCATTGAACTGTCCCACCATTCTTAATACCTTAAAGCTTCTAGTCTGCTTCCCATAGCCCACGGTTGTATATCAGCCATGTCTGGCATTCAGGCCAAATCTGCTAGTTCGCCATGTCTGCCATTTAGCCATGCATCAGACTTAAATGGAATTATGAAGATTAACCATACATCTCACCTAAAGTAAAATGTGAAGTTTAGCCATGCGTCACTTTTAGGTAGAACTAAGGATTAACCATGTATCACAGAGAGAATTGCAAAGTTTATCCCACCGTAAAACTTAAATCGAATTGTGAAGATTAGCCACACATCCCATTCAGATAGAATTGTGAAGTTCAACCAGGCTTCCCTTCTAGATAGCTTTGTGAAGATTAACCATGCATGACACTTAGAATTCATTTCGCACAACAGATAGGACCATGTAAACTAGCCACAGAGAAAAACTTAGCAAGTAGCCAAAGCACTTACCATCCCGCTTCTACTTCCTCAAAAACACAACCCAAAGACTATAAGCACCCATTGGGCTAGCCAACCTATACCCTAATACACACCCAACACAAGCAACACACACAACAAACAAATCCAGACACTGTACCTAATCCTGTACGGACACAACAAGCCAGTGCACACAACCTTAAACATCTGCCAATCTTCACATAAAACACACATACACACCACATCATAACGGTCACATAGAAACATCCCAGGCATTTGGACCTTATGCATACGGACACAAAAAGCCAGTGCGCACAATCCTAAATACCAGCGATCTACACGCAAGACACACCCCAACTCAACAAACAGCCACTCAGAAAACACCCCAGGCAATGGACCATACGCATACGGATACAACAAGCCAGTGCACTCAACCCACCATCTGCAAGGAAACAGACACAGACTCCAGTTTCTCCTGGTTCTGGACCGATCCTATCCTCTCATTCACCCCCTCATGACCATCTCCATCCTCTTTCTTGCAGAATCACGTGAGCACCTGGAGATTGCCCTTGGGTGGTATCGGTGCTCGCTATAAATTAACAAAAACTACAGTGATTCACCCTCAAAGTTGGAATGGGTGCAGAGATGTAATGTAGTGGAGTGAAAACAAAGATAGGGATCGTGGGCAATATGATGGTAGCGTCTATGTTGCATATTCATTTCTAAAATTGCGGATCATTCATGCCAGCAATGCCACTGTAAAATACATGTTCACGCTACCTGTTGCCCCACTTCTGTCCCATGGCACTTTCCCTGCCCCAACTCTAACCCAATTTCACACTCTGTGCTGAAGATGGGCTTCATTGTGGCTCTGTTCACCAAAGGATGAGCCCAGTGACCTGCCATAATATTGCTCTTAGTGCCCATTTTCTGTCAAAATGTAGCACCCAGTGCCTAGATTCTGACCCAATGTGTCTCACAGTGCCCACATTCTCTTCCAACATGGGTCTCAATGCCTATGGTTCTGCCCCAATGTAGCTCTCAGTGCCTGGTTTCAACCACAATGTGACCCTTTGTGCCCACATTTCCAGATACAATGTTGTTCTATGCACAAGCCCTATCCCAGTGTCAATTTGTGTTCCAGTTCTGGCCCAGGCACATATGGTCACTCCTGCACCCTACAAGGCACTCTCTGCACACCCTGGCATGACATCCCCCTTCTGAACACATACATGCGCATACACACATACTCACAACCACTTTTCATGCTTAACTGCTTTTCTCTACGGGGTCGCTTGGCTCCGCACCTCACTTAGCCTTTGGGTTGCATCATCAGGCTGGAAGTGATGGTTGATTGACAGTCTCCTTCCCAGAGACCATCATTGGCCATAGGCGGCCATGAGAGCATCCTCGTGGTCTCAAGGTCTGGCCCCTCCCACACGCTTCCTACTTCCTGCTGGGACAGAGGCCTTGCAGGCCTCATGTGGGATGGTGCCCTATGTGATGAATCCTGTAGAGTCCTCACAGAATCCTTGCCTAAAATCTCCTCCCCGGTGGCCAGTGGAAGGCAGCTGCTATCTGATCCTGATCCCTGGGGGTGGTATTATAAGGTTGGATCACCTGAGAGGAGAAGGCCACCAAGGGAATAGGACGACTCCGTTAGGAGGGACGCAGTATACATCCTCTTCTGAGGGAGAGGTTTCTTTAATGCCGGAATACCTAATGGCTTGTTGTCAAAGTAGGGCTTCCGTTCCCTCTTTTGCTCAAGTTGTCAGTTCCGAAAAACCCTGTGGTAAATGTGGGAATGATACATCTAGAGACCAGGGAACTAATACCATCACTTCTAATAGTTCTAATTCCATCTTGAGTTTGAATTATAAAATCAATAATCACCCATCCATTACTTTACAACCTTCCCCCTGAAAATTCATTTTATGAATCAGAGGGAATTCAATTATGTAATACAGAACAAGAGCATTAGGGACTTCAAGTCCCATACTGCTCTAGGTACTGGGACGAGGAAGAGGGCCTCAGAGGCGCAGAACTATAATGTGCAGTCTAGTTGTTTTAATGACCCACATCTGAGCGGGACTTTTAACCATTTAAAACCGACTCAGGTGCAAACGATTAGGAGGAAGCCATGGACGCAGCAGTTAAAGCAGCTGAAAGGCGATGAAGCCACCGTGAGATTGGAAGCAGGACGCCATGTCATGAAAGCAGCAGAAGTCAGAAGCTCTGTGGGATGCAGAGTACGTGCAGCAGGAAGCAGTATAGAGGCTGATTGTCCCAAGGGAAAGAGGAGCTCTTTTGGTGCTGATGCATGCAAATCCGGTGTGTGGCTTTTACCGGAGTCCGATAGGAGCAGAGAAAGCTCCAGCTACAGAAGGCGTCAGCGAGGGAAACGTTCCCAGAGCGGTCAGGCGCCTGATAAGTGGTAGAAGGTTATGGTGGCAAGAAAGTGGCAAAGCCACTAAAGTGTTGTAATTAACTATTGAAAAACCATACTGACAAAACTTTATTATTTAAGAAGATATGTGGAAATAGTTGTGTTCTCCAGCATGGGGTCTGGCATGGATTTACATGCTCATGAATATTCCCTATCGTCAGGTTGGGAATCCTAAGTAAAAGAAAAAACAGCTTCACTTTCACTTACATACTGTATTTCTCCTTTAAACCAATGACTGTCCTCTGGGTCATACTGCCCCCATCCAATGACAGTCCTCTCCCTAAGCCCCTCCTCTAGCAGCCATCTTCAGATTTTTACTGCACGGTTTTGTGTTTCAATGGAAAAGGGTTCGATTTTTGTTCCAAAAGAGCCTGTGGGCTCTCTTCTCCATCTGCCAACAGCAGGGATCCATTGTGAATTTCTGCAACCCTCAAGCGCGAAGATCGTCAAAGTTAGGCCATCGGGCCTACTTTGCGCCCTCCGACCATGACGGAGGAGAAGAAGGAAGGAAGATCCTTCTTCAGGTCCTGCACCAAGTGCAGGCTACGGAATGTGTGTGTTGAAGACAACCACCTGCAATGCCTCTACTGCCTGCATCCAGAACCACAAGGAAGGAAAACGCAAGATATGCCTCGGTTTCTCCAAGAAGATGGCTAAGGATACCACAGAAGACCGGTGGTGTGGCTGAACACGAGGCCTCTGCTCTGTGCTCCGAGCAGGGTCATGCCTCACCCAGGACCGGCCAGTCCGAGGAGCGGTCTTCTAAGTCCTTTGAAGGAACCTCATCCTTGGGGGCCCAAGACAAGGCTAAGAACTGCAAGTCAGGGTCCACCAGGGTTGCCGCGCAAGCAGGTCCCACAATGGACAGTGCGCAATCAACATCACCCTCCACCTCCATTGCCAGCCGGCAATCAAGCTCCTCCTCGAAAAAGAAATTGTCCACCCCGGCTAAACTGTGGGAGAAGCCAGAGAAGCCGCGGACGGAGGAGAAGGCGGCCAACCTACCCAAGAAGGCCCAATCGGCACAGGATGAGACTTCCTCAATGATGGAGTTGGTGGCGGCTGCTCTAATTAAGGCTAAGGGGGCTGACCCTGTGAAGTATTCCCCGCAGCTCAGAAGGTATCCTTGCACTTGAGGCACGAAACCGCTGCAGTGACTTTGGCAAAGTCTGATGGTAAGCTGGAGAAGGGGACACCATCTCCGAACTCAGTTCCAACCCCTCAGGGTGGTAAAAAGGCTGGGGGCAAGGAGGCCCCGGATAAGTCCCAGGCCGTGGCCCAAACCATGGTAGTTTCATCTACGGACGAGGACCTGGAGTCCTTACACATGGTCCACAAAGACATGCAAGAGGACGACAGCAGCGACAATGACTGTGGGAGGGTAGATGGGGCGGGGTGGGTTATGTTCCTAGTGTTCCAATCATGCCAGCTCAGCCAAGGGATGTGTCCCTGGACATCCTGCCAACCCTCCACACCTTTGTGTCGGAGATCCAGAGGAGGATGCCACATGGCCTTGTTCCAATGGTCCTCCAGGCCCTCCAATCAGCCGCCAGCGAAGAAGGGGAAGCGTCATCCAATGCCCCATTTCAGCCTCCACATCGGGCCCACTCTCACCCAGCAGACCCAGACACAGGGACAGACAAGACCATGACGGTTGACAAAGTCATTGTTGCAGCGGGTCTCCGCAGCCTAGGGCATCCCCATCTGATGAGGTGGGGTCCTTCCATTCCATGCTTGCCAGAGCCTCGAACGATTCCAGCTTGTGCCCGAAGAAATCAGGAAGGAGGGTTTCTTGTACGAGCGGCACGAGGCCAAGAGGAAGACAATCATGGCAGTGCCCCTTCTGGACGATGCGTGGGAGGAGGGCCTGTCCCTCTTGAAGAACCCTTGCACGGCTCCAGCCAAAGAGTATAGGCGGGAGAAGAAGTACTGGGTGCTGGAATCCACACCAAAGTGCCTGAGGTCGCATCCATCGCCGGTTTCAGTTGTATTCCGAGACCCCCGTCCGGCCCATAGAGCCGAGGTTTGCTCGGTAATACTTTAAGATGAGATAGCTGCACCCTTAAGATGGATGGGGTGCAGATTTGTTACTCAAGCACCAATCAATAAGGACAACTCAATGGATTGGGAAAGGGAGTCCGTTTAATGACAAGTACAGAAAACAGGGAGTCATGGATATCAGCAGTGATGCGATCATCCTTCTCGCTTCAACTCCAATGAACTTCATACAAGTTTTAACATTTATACTAAAAACTCATCATAATTGACGTGTAACACTCAAAAGTTAGCCGGATCTCTGATGAATGTGTCAGTCGGTCTCTCCACTAGTTCTGGAAAATCAGTGACTAGATGAAAGAGGACGTTGTGGCCCAACCTGCTGTCTTCTGGGGACAGGGACATCTGTCCCGTTTTGCTGGCGCCCAGACTGTATGCTTTCACTTTACTGTAGACAATGTCTGCACTGTCTGGTTGCGTGGAGTGCAATTAGGATCCTAATTTTATTAGGATGTGGCTTAGATTTTTGGTATTTGCTGGATTTGCTTGATCTCGAAGAAACGTGAGTGTGTCCGTCGTTCTTTTGACAAGATTGGGGCAGTCTTCGGTTATTCAAAAGAATAATGTATTGACAAGTTCATTTACTTCCTTCTCTACTTGGGACATTTGGCTTCTTTTTGCTGTACTCAGGAAGTAGGAGAAATTGTGCAACAATTACAGTAAGTAATCTTATTACCGTTTCGTTTTCGGGATCTTGAAGAAAGTCTGTGACACTGGTGATTCTCCCCACCAATGACGGCTATGATCTTAGCACTAGATTCAAGTATGCCACCACATCCTTGGTGATGCTGCTACTGCCGGACACCATAACTAATTCCGAATATGGTCTCGGTGTGGATGAGTCTGGATACTGTATTTTCTTCCAATTTATGTGTCCTCGATCAAAATTTGGCATGTCCTTTCCTCATCACAGTTGTATTGTGTCTCTATTTAAAGTTCACCGGACTATGTAGTGGCTTATATGTGCAATTCTCTTCTTCATCCTGAAACTAGGATGCACAGAGTGTCCTTTGTTTATGTCCTTATCCTCTTTTTTGCTCAGAGGAAGTGTTCAATTTTAAGCCACAATTTGCAAAAAGTTCCTCATCTTTGTCTGGCTAGTCATGTGTCCTTCTTTGCCATGGATCTCATCTGCACGTGCTGTGGTTCTTCCCCATCGCTCATAGCGTCCTCGTGCTGGGTTGCAGGCAGGGGGCCTCCTCCGATGTAGGGTTTGATATTGCCCAGGAAAATCCAAGCTCTCCTGCCCTGTAGTTTCACTGCGGACAGAGTGCAGTCCTCCACTGTGAAGGGACTGTTAAATCTTGGCTCATCCCACTTTTTCCTTGTATGGTTTCTTATTTCTCTAGGGAAAAGGGATGGTACACAAAGTCTTTGCACAGTGTCTGTAGCAGTATCTCCTGTGTTCCGTGCTGCCCTGCACCCCTTTCATCGTCGCTGCAGCAGGTCTGAAATTACAGGAAGGCAAGATGTCATGCAATTCTGGTAATTTTGCATTTCAGACCCTAACATTTCTCTTGTCGACTGGGCTTCACATCTAGCTCTATCTCGGGGTGTCGGAGGAGTACGCATTCTTCTTCCTATGGCTATCTCGTGTGGCGTAAGATGATTGTCAGAACGGGTTGGTTCCTAAGTGTATACAGTGCCAAAGGAATGCAGTGCAATCATCCCTTTCTTAGAGTAAGCTTCAACTTGGCTATCTTTTCCTTTAACAAGCCATTGAGCTGCTCACAGAGCCTGTTACCTTGCGGATGATATGCCGACGAGAACTTGTGCTCTATACCAAGCAGCAAGCTGATCTGTTCAAATACTGTATGAACAAAGTGAGGGCCATTATCTGATCTCATAACCTCGCACACCCCCCACCTGGGGAACAATTTTCTTACTAAAAATGTGGCCTCACAGGTAGAGTCTGGGTGTGTACAGGGACCTGCCTCAATCCATCTAGAGAATGGACACAACACAACAATTAAGTATCTGTAACCTTTACATACTTGAATCATGTCGACGTAATCAACATGCAAGTGCTGAAAAGGCCAATTTGGCCTAGGGATGACTCCTCTTATTACTTTTAATGTATGCCCAGCTGTGAATTGTTGGCAGATTACACAGTTTACCATACAGAATGCAACGTGCTTGGACAAATTTGGTATAAACCAGTCTTCTGCGAGTGTTGATGCTATATTCTATTTTATATGGGCCGGATAATGTAACTGTTCCAGCGCTATTTTTAACAGGGCTATAGGAATTACTCGTTTACCAGTGCTGTCTTGTCGCCACAAGCTTTCAGAGGGGTTTAAAGAACACCCTCGTCATTTCCAAAGATTATTCTCCTCCTGTTGTGCCTCCCCTTGGAGCTCCTTTAACTGTGTTTGCCCAAGATTGTTATATCCTTCAGGTGTAGTCCGTGCAACCATCATTCTTTCATTGGTATAGGTGACTTCCACTTCCATTATCGTCTCACTTTTGGACGCCACACGCTTGGCTTCTGTGTCTGCCGCTTGGTTTCCGCGCGAGATAAAATCTGTCCCCTTCGCGTGGGTGGTGCATTTCACGACCGCTACTCCCACTGGGAGCTGTAGTGCCTTGATCAGTCTGTCCAATAAGGCTGCGTGCTGTACTGGTGTGCCGTCCGCTCCGAGGCAGCCCCTCCTTTTCCAGCGCGCTATGCTTACATGCACTCTTTTTTTTTTTTAATAACATATTTTATTGATTTTAAACATACATACAATGCATCTACCTTACCCCCCCCCCTCTCCCTCCCTTCAACACTCCGGTTGGTACATCCCTTGACTCCAGTCATTGCTCTTCCGCACCATTGTTTCCGAGGCTTGTGTTTCTTTCCATGTCTCGTATGTAGAATGTGTCCATCTTTCCCCCCCCCACTTCACCGGCAATTTCTACCACACACAGTCCTCCCATTTACCCCAGATCTTGCGAGCCTTTGCCGGGCATCCCCGTGCTGTGTATATTCTATGCTCCTGTGCTGCACAAATGTCCATTTCATTCGACCATTGATTCACGGATGGGCTTTCCGGGGCTCCCCATTTTTGTGCTATATCCCGTTTTATCAGGCCCATTGCATTGGAAAGAAAGATACCCTCCCATTTGTTCGAGACGCACTCGTCTGGGGCCCCCAATATCATTATAGCAGGTTCTGGGGTTATCGTGCGCCCCAGGGCTCTCGTGAGTTGTCGACAGCATTGCTCCCAGAAAGTCTTGATTTCAGAGCATCCCCAGAGAAGGTGGATGAAAGTGCCCTCCTCCCTTCCACATTTCAGGCAGTTGGGGTCCTCTGCTCTTCCCCAGCTAAATAGGGCCCTTCGGGGGTAGTACACCCTATGTAGTATTTTTAGTTGTACCAGTCTGATCCTGGAATCAATTGCTATTTCGCGTGGGTGCATAAGTATTTGGATCCAGTCCTCTGGTTCAATAGGCCCCACGTCACGCTCCCATTTGTTCTTAAGGCTAATCAGCTCCGGGGTGGCAAAGGCATTAATCGCCTTATACAGGATAGTGGTGACTTTTGCAGGAATGTGTTGTACCAGGAGGTTACGTTCCAGGGGTGTGTAATCTGATAGCTCGTCAAGCTCTAGCCTGTGTGCACCAATGGCATGCTTTAATTGTAAATAGTGGTAATTTTCTGCGTCTGGCAATCCATATGTTTGCTGCAGGGTTTCGAATGGGAGGATTGAGCCATCCGTAATGATGTCTCCTATTGTGGCTATCCCAGCCTCCACCCACCTGGTCCATGCATTCAGCCTCCTCACCTCCTTCAACCCATGGTTGTGCCAGAGTGGTTGTGCCATGGTAATCTTGTTCCCCCAGCCTATGTGGGTATGTGCCTGCCTCCAGACCATCGCGATATGGGTGGACATTGTTTGTGCGGGGGGCCTGGCTAGGGTCTGGTATAGTGTTTCCAGTGGTGGGCTGCCCCGGATAATGGGTTCTTCCGCTCTAATATGTGGTTGTCCGGGATCTCCGTGGAGGAGGTCGTTGACTACGTTTAGTTGAGAGGCCCAGTAGTAGGATCTTAGATGTGGGAGACCTATACCCCCCTCCCAGACGGATCGTTGCAGTGTGGATAGTGCCCGCCCTTCCATATCAGTTTTCCAACCAGGCGCTCTATTTGAGTGAACTCTGAGTTTGGTATAGTCAGTGGGGCGTTCTGTAGCACGTAAAGAAAGCGCGGGAGCGCCATCATTTTAAAGAGGGCCGATCTGCCCATGAGCGTAAGAGGGAGGAGCATCCAATGTCTTACATCCCCTACGAAACGATCTATTAGTGGGTGCAGGTTGTGGGTCACATATTCCGAGAGAGTCCCGGAGATCCATATGCCCAGATAACGGAAGCCCTCCCTCTCTACCCGGTATGGGGTGCCTCGGGGAATCGCCAGGTCCCCCCCCCTCACCGGGAACAGGATCGATTTACCCCATTTGACCCTCAGTCCACTGAATTCCCCAAAAGTCGTCAACATCTGGGTTATAATTGGGCATGCGTGCTCTGGGTCGCTGAGGTAGAGTAATAGATCGTCAGCGTAAAGGGACACTTTGTCCTCTCGTCCATCCGGCCAACGGAATCCCGACCATGTAGCGACTTGTCTGAGCCATTGGGCCAGTGGTTCGATCGCCAAGGCAAATAGGAGGGGGGAAAGAGGGCAACCCTGTCGGGTGCCTCTGCCCAATGGGAAGGCCTTCGAGGTCCAGCCATTTACCCTAACCGCCGCCATTGGGGCTTCGTATAGCAGCCGAACCCAGCCGAGAAAAGGCTCGCCTATATTCATACGTCTCATCACCGCCCATAAGCTTTCCCACACTACCGAGTCGAACGCCTTCTCAAAATCAATTGCTAGAAGAGCGAGTGGCGCTTCTATGCTCGGGGCTTTTTCCAAGAGTAAATGTAGCCTGCGTAGATTCATTCTAGTGGATCTCTGCGGCATAAAGCCGCATTGATCCGGGTGGACCAATGTGGGTATGGCCTGTTGGAGTCTATTGGCCAATGCCTTGGCAAGAATCTTCGCTTCGCTATTAATAAGCGATATGGGCCGATATGACGTGCATTGGTCAGGGGGTTTTCCCTGTTTCGGAATAACCACAATATTTGCTGTTCGTAGGTCCCTCGGGAGGATGCCCAGGTCTTTGGCTGCTAGGAATAGTTCCCGAAGGGGGGTCGCCATTTTGTTACTGCCTAATTTTTTCCAAGTCTCGGCCGGAAAGCCGTTAGGACCCGGTGTCTTCCCGGATTGTAGCTGGGACATGGCCTCTACGATCTCAGCTTCATCCAGTTCTCTGTCTAGATGTGTTTTTTGCTGTTCCGAGAGGTATGGAATTGCAATCTCATCCAGAAGGGACGGATCCATCGGTGATGTCGGGGCAGCGTAAAGTGTGGTATAGAAGTTGGCGAATGCCTCCGCTATTTCTGGGTCTGTTTTGGCCGGGGTGTTGGGGTCCTCTGTTATCTGTCTGACATGACAGTGCCCTTCCTCTCGGCATTCCAGCCAAGCCAGTAGTTTGCCGGCTTTGTCACCATACTCATAAACTCTGGTCCTGGTCTCCCTGTGTGCCTGTTTCGCATTATCTAACACTGTGTTATGAAGAGTTGCTCTGGCTTTCATAAGGGAGCGGTGGACCTCGGGGCTGGGATTGGTGACATATCTAGTTTCCCATTCCTTTGCGGCTACCTCCGCCTCCGTAATTTTTTTGTTTTGTTCTTTCCTTTAATTACACGTCCATGCCGTTATTTCCTCTCTAAGTACCGCCTTATGGGCTTCCCATAGCGTCACCGGGCTTTCTACAGAACTCGTGTTTATTTCGAAGAATTCGTCAGATTTTTCCGTAATGTGTTTCCCGAACTCTGGCAGACCCAGGTAATAATTATTTAACCGCCAGGTCCTGGGGGGCAGGGGTTTATCCACTTGGAGCATTAATTCCAGGGGAGAATGGTCGGAAATACCGCGGGGAAGGAGTTCCGCTGTTTTAACCCTATATGCTTCGGGGGTCGGGAGGAAAAAATAATCCAACCTGGACAGGGATCCGTGAGCCCCTGAGTGAAAGGAGAACCCCTGATCTATGGGGTGGAGGTCTCTCCATATGTCACTCAGCCCCAGAGCTGTTGCAAAGGTCGCTAGTCGGGTAGGTTTATTTGGGTTTCGATTTCGTATATGAGTTCGGTCCCGTGTATTACACATCACATCATTGAAATCCCCTCCCAGGATCCATAAATCTGGCTGTTGTTGTACCATCAGTGCCGTGACATCCCTTAGGAGAGTATCCCCCAGTCCCGGCGGGGAGTATATTGCCAGGATAGCCACCTCCTCCTCCCATAGGGTGCCCTCAAGCAGCACAAAACGGCCACTGGGGTCTAGTTCCACTGCCGACAGTGTAAAGGGGAGCCTCTTGTGTAAAAGAATCAGGACTCCTCGGGAACCCATCGTGTACCCTGCGTGATGTGCCAGGCGATAGTTTGTCCTGCGGAAAAATTGGCAGGTCGTGCCCGCTAGGTGCGTCTCTGTAAGGAGAGCTATATCAGGAGAACGCCTGTTAAGGAATTGCATTATGAGTCGGCGTTTAATGCTTGAGCCCATGCCATTCACATTCCATGTAAGGAGTTTTAGGGATCTGTGCCGTGTATTAAGTCCCCTCGGGTCATGTGTTTCTTCATCTGAGCCGCTGTTATATTGTTGTGTGGCCATTCCTGTCTACAGGTCTAAATTGTTGTATCGGATGTGTATGTGATATATGCGAGTGTGAGAGTGCGGTGGTCATGCCCTTCGGGGGCGTGGGTGTTGGGCGTGAGGTGCATCTTAGCTTCTTGGTGGGAATTGGTTTGGTGTCGTGTCCCGGAGAAATTTTAACATATAACAACTCCCCGTCCCCCCTCCCCATACTCCTCCCCAACATGAAGTATCTGTCGCCCGAACTTTACTGGCGCTGGAAAAACTATGCGGCCAGATTAACTTAAACTTAAACTGTTATTTCTTTCCCTCTGACTTACTACTCCTTACTGATTCGAGTGTCCGGAGCCTTGAGTCGGGGGCGTGGCGGTCGCCGGTGGTCTGGTGTGTTGCTTCTGATTAAATACGTTGCGTTTGATCCTTCATGCAGCGGCGGCTATGACCTCACTCTGGTAACTGTTCAAACAAGGAGGATGTCGCCATGGCCCGCCTAATAGGCCGTTGGTTAATACGCTCTGTCCCGGTTTCCATCCGATGTTTGGTTTTGCGATTGACCCTGCTAACTTCTTTCGGGGTCAGGATCCCCATTTGGTCCGTCGTGGTTTCCCGGCGCGGGGTGTTGAGCAGGTCCTTCCTCCCTTGGTCTTGGTCTCGGTCTTTCCCCACGGTTTCGCTCAGTCCTGGTCCAGTCTCCCACAATGTGGGTTTCGGCCCATCTCCATGCCTCCTGTGGATCAGTGAAGTGGATTGTCTTGCCTTCGTGTTGGATTTTCAACTGTGCCGGGAACAACAGTCCGTATTTCACGTTCATCGAGTGTAGCTTCCTTTTCAGATGTTCAAAGGACTGTCTGGCCCTCTGGACTTCGCGGGTGTAATCCGGAAAAAAGGCGATCCTGGAACCATTATATGTCACTGTCCCTTGTGTCCTGGCCATCTGTAAAATGGCGTCTCTATCGCGGTAATTGAGAATTTTTGCAATAACCGTTCTTGGGGGAGCCCCTGGAGTTGGTCGACCGGTGGGTACCCGGTGCACACGTTCCACCGAGAAGAAGTTCGAGAAGGTCTTCGGGGCGAAGAGGTCCGCTAGCCATTGCTCCAAGAAGAGTTCCATACTGGGGCCTTCTGTGCGCTCCGGCAGGCCCAAAATGCGGATGTTATTGCGTCGGGACCTGCCCTCTCCCTCCTCCACTCGGGCTTCTAAGGTTCTCAGGCGGGTTAGTGTTTGCGTGAGTTGTTGGTGCACACCCCCCATGTCATCCTCCACATTGGATATTCGCTGCTCTGCTTCTCCTGTCCTAGATGACAGTTTTTGGAGGTCGTGGCGAAGAAATGAGACCTCGGTGGAGATAGCATCCACTTTTTGTTCCACCGAGGAGCATGAGTTGGCGATTGCCGCCATCACGTCTTTTAGTGAGAGGGCTTCCTCCATCGGGGGGGTGGTGTTTGTTTCGGTGTTCTCCGCAGTTTGTGTCAGTTGTGAGCTTGTTGCGTACTAATCCATGGTGCTCTGCGTTGCGTTTTTCTTGAATCTTTCCTTCCCCATGATGTGGGAGTTCCTCAGGGTTGTGGACGTGGGAGCTAAAGCGTCCTATCCTCCCACGGCGTCGTCAGGGCTTTCCCCCGCTACCTGGCAGCCCCTGCCTCACACCCGTTGTGTTGTTACTTGGTCGATTGTATCTTCGTCTTCCCCAGGGCATCAAGAGCTTGTGGATTGTGCTCGGAGCCCGACGCAGGCGAACGCCCGTGGGGAGCACCTACTTGCTGTGGGTCGTCCCTTTGTTGTTTGCCCAGCCACCCTGCCTGTTAGTTGGGCAAAAGCACCGGATGATATCGCAGGCCAGTGTCGCCGTTAGGTGGCACGTCGTCGCGGCCTCACAGCCATTCCGGCATATCAATATGCTCCCACTAGAGTCTCTCGTTGCGGGTCTGCCTGCAGCTGCGGTCCGGTGGGCAGTGCGGGATATTGGGTTGTGGCAGCGTCGGCGTACCAGAGAAATACGCAGTACCCCTCCGTTATTCCCTCCTTGTCCTTAAGGCCTGCAATTGCGCCGGACGCAGCCCAGGTTGTCCACCCGATTTGCGACTGGTTGTGTGTGCGGTTGTGTCCACAGTGGCGCAATTCCAGCCGGTCCGTCGCCCGCTCGTTTCGCCGCTCCTCCCTCGGGGCCCTCACAGCCGCGCTAATATGCCGGGAGGGGGGGGGAGGGGCCACTGCGGCTTACTGTAAGCTTGATGCCGCCGGGGCGATCGAGCCGACGCTCAGTCCCCCTCACCAAGTCCCACGGATCGCTGCTATTTGGGGTGGCGGCGTCTTCTCGGGCCCCTGCCGAGGGAGCGGCGCAGGGTGGGTGGGGGTTATTCTCCCCCCCTCGGGTTCATTCAGTGGATCGGGCTCGGGGGCTCCGCGGCCTTCGCTGTGTCTCTAGCTCCTCTCCGACGCGGTGGCCATCTTGCTTTGCCGGAGGGGTTTCCCTTCGTTTCTTCGATGCAGATATTTCGTTCACCGCGCCTCGTTTTTGGTCCAAACCTTGGTCGTTTGCTGTCGCCAGGGTCCGCTGCACAAAAATGTCTTTATTTCTTCTGAACGAGTTCCCGAAGCAAAGGATTTTCTCAGGATATTTCGGGCGGCCACGAGAGCGCTCGGGGATCACGTCTCCATTGCGCGCTCGCAGGCCACGCCCCCCAGCTTACATGCACTCTTGACGTCACATAGGCAGAGTCACTGTACACTGTTACTTCCTGGTCTGCGTGATTCTCAATGGCGAGTATCAGCGCCAATAATTCTGTAACCTGTGCTGAATAATGAGATAGTATGCGTGCACTAAGGAGTACTTGAAATTCTCCATTTGCGGTGTGTTTCACTACAGCGACACCTGTATATCGTTGCCCATCGCTTTGATCGATTCTTGACGAACCATCAATAAAGACAATTTCTCCTTTCACCAAAGCATTTTCTTTTACTCTGGGGATTTCATCATAGAATACTTCATAGTTTGCACAGTCATGTATTGGTTCTCCTTCAGTGACTGGCTCTGCTATGAACATAGCTGGGTTCACTATCTTGCATTGGACTACCTTAATCGATGGATTCGATCTGATCACTTCATAGGCAGAAGCTCTCTGAGATGTCAGTGTACCTTTAGGTTTCTCTAGAATAGCAAATAGCGAGTGCTCGACGTACAATGTCATTGAGCATCCCATTATAATGGTTGTAGCCTTCTCTATAGCGAACGCTGCGGCAGCTAAACTTAGTTCGCACAAAAAATGGCCCTTCATCACTGGGTCCACATTTCCACTGCAGTATGCCAGTGGCTTGTGCCCCAATGTGGTTCTCTGTGTGAGCACTGCCGTCATGATGCTGCCATTTGTGTGTGAGAAGAAGTAAAATTCCTCAGCATAATTGGGGATTCCTAAAACTGGTACTGTGCAAATTGCTATTTTAAGTTCACTAAATCCTTTCTCCATGGTATCAGACCAATCAATCTTTTCTGTCGTCACCTGGGCCTTCTTGAGGGCTTGAAGTAAAGGCTTGGTGTTAGAGCTATAATCGAAGACCCATGCCCTAACATAATTGCACAGGCCTAAAAAGCTCTGCATTTGTTTTATCGTGTGTGGCTTAGCCGTGTTCATTTTGGATTCAGCCCTTTATGGGGTAATTTTCCTTCCCTCATGTGAGATCAGCTGGCCTATGTATAGCACTTCTTGTTGACAATATTGTAACTTTTCCTTGTCAACCTTATATCCTTTCTCAGCCAGTATAGTCAATAACTGGACAGAATCGTGCCTGCATTGCTCTTCTGTCGTGCTGCAAATTAAGATATCATCTATATATTGGAAGACAACACTTTCTAATGCAATACTGCTGAGGTCCATCTGCAGGACTCTGTTAAAAATAGAAGGAGACTTACAGTACCCCTGGGATAGCCTCGTGCTTTTCAAACGCATATGTCTGAATGTGAATGACGTCTCAGAAGTTGACATGCAATTCTATTGCCGCACTATTCTTCTATTTAGCAGAGCAAGCCACACTGTTTTTTTAGCTTTCTTGCGGTTCCAAGCATATTTACAGGTGTAACCTGGTCGACTGTCTTCATATTGCTTACAGCTTAATTCTCTTACATTTGGACATCATTCTTTTGTTTTAAGTTCACGATATCCCTACTCATGGCGTTTCGTCTCTTTGTGTCATTCTCGGGTGGTCATTTCTTCTATCTGTGAGTCAGTCCGGGTTCTTGTGACGTCACCATTTGTCTTCCATTAAGACCTTTTTGGTTTCTTCCGGGACTGTACTTATGCAATCATCCTTTCGTCTCATTTGTTGATAGGGTTTCCTCACTGGATACCTTACTGTCCATGGTTTTCTTGGTACGTACTTCAATAGGTGCTATTTTTCCGATAGGCACTGGGCAGAGCCCTACTGCGGCTCTCTGCTGGTTTATTTGCTCATCATACGTCACGTATCCCGGTGTGAACGTTCCTGGAGCTTCAAAATGGACGATTGGAGTACAGGCTTTATTTGGGACCTCCTCTACACAGTGGTTTCAGCGGCCGCGAGGAAACGGTTGGCTAACCCATCCTCGTCGTCTTCAGGGGAAGGTGATTCACACAGCGGCTTCCACCATCAAGGCAGCCAATGCACTGGTGATACTAGCCAGGTACGACAGGGAGCTGTGGTACAAAGCTGGGTCCAATTTTGGAGTTCCTCCCCAACGACTAGATGGAGGCAATCTTCCAGGAAGGGGAGCTAGCGTTGGATCACGCCACCGCAGTGGCGCTGGACATTGCCGACACAGAGCTCCGGCAGATGGGGAACGGTGTCTGCCTTTGTCACCAAGGCTGGATGAAGGCCATGAATTTCCGCCAGGAGGTCCAAGCGAAGGTACTGGATATGCCTTTCAATGGAGAAAACCTTTTCAGGAAGGTCGTCGACAAGTCCCTACAGGCCATCAAGGCGAATATGGAGATGACACGTTCCCTGGGATACCCTCCCGCAGCATTGCTCTTTTCGCTCCTCCAGAGGAAAGTCGAGCAGGTCTTCAAAAGGTTTCTCCTCATCGTACCGTCAGCCTTCTAGATCCACTGCTCAGGAAGCATACAGAGGCCGTTCCCAGGCCTACGGTGGTGCAGGCCAGTGTCGCTGTCCCACGCAGGGCAGGACACCAGTGCCGAAATAAGCCTGAACTGACCAGGATGTCAGGCCCTCACCTGTGCACCCCAGTGGGAGGCCAGCTGACTAGGTTCATCAGCAAGTGGGAAAAGATCACTACCGACAGATGGGTGCTGGACGCTCTCGCCCAAGGACATATGCTGGAGTTTCAGCGCAGGTGTCCGCTGATCCCTCGGCTCTTGGAGGTGCTATGGGCCATGCTGCGAAAAAGGGGGCAATAGAGCAGTTCCCCAGTGACTCTGGAGTCTATTCCAGCTACTTTTTGTTCAGAAAGAAGATTGGGGGCTAGAGGCCCATTCTAGGCCTGCTACGTCTGGACAAATACCTCAAATCCCAAAGATTCAGGATAGTCACATTGCAACACGTGCTTGGCCAACTGGAAAAAGAAGACTTCTTGATGTCGCTGGATCTGGAGGACGCCCACTTCCACGTCCCTATTCACAGGAAACACCGAAAGATTCTACACTTCATAGTACCGGAACAGCACTACCAGCTCAAGGCCCTACCTTTCGGCTTGAAATCAGCCCCCAGAGTGTTCACTAAGTGCCTGGCACTGGTGGCAACCCATCTGCATCTACGGGGTATACACGTATACCCATACCTCGACGACTGGCTCATCCGGGCCCGCTTGCAAGAGTTGGCCGTCGGACACATGGAGGCGACCATCCAGCTGCTGATGGATCTGGGATTCTCCATCAACTATCCAAAGTCCTGCTTGACACCATCGCAGAACGCACTGTTCATAGGAGCCAGACTCAATGCGTTATCCTGCCTGGCATCACCCTCGGATCAGAGGTGTCCGGAAGCTTTGCAGACATTATCCTGCTCGACAAGGAGCCGGGCAATAAGGTGGTGGGGCGTCTGCTTCAAAATCTCCCGGAGTACAGGGTTTCAAAACCCCCCATACCAGGAGATGGTCACCACCGACACTTCCCTGGAAGGCTGGGCAACCCACACTGGGTGTCTGCATGCTAGAGGGCTGTGGCTGCCAGAGAAGGTCTCCATGTCAACAGCCTGGAGCTACGGGCAGTGTTCTGGGCCCTCAAGTAATTCATTCTGTCTCTGAAGGGCAAGGTGGTGAGGATCTTCATGGACAACACTACCAGAATGATCTACATCCGGAAACAGGGAGGGGGGGCACTCAATCCCCAGCACTTTCCAAGGAAGCGCAGTACTTGTGGAGGCTGGCCGCTGGACAAGAGATGTTCCTCATGCCTCTTCACCTAGCGGGAGTCAAGAACACCGTCGCAGACTCCCTCAGCAGTGAACTACGCGCCTGCCACGAGTGGTAATTTCGGCAGGACTAGGTGGACCGCATCTTCAAGTGGGGCAGGTACCAGGTTGATCTTTTTGCGATGGCAACAAACTCCAAATGCCAAAAGTTTGCCAGAAGATTCCACCAACCGAGGAGCCTGAGGGACATGTTTTCCTTACCGTGGGAAGGCCAGTGTCTGTATGCGTTTCCTCCGTTGCCTCTCCTGCTTACGAGTCATCAACACTCTCAGACAGTGCCAATGCCGGATGATACTCATCACCCTGGCATGGCCGAGACAGATTTGGTACCCGGACCTTCTCAGCCGGTCAGTGTCGCCTCTGGTCAAGCTGCCAGTAGTTCCGGATCTTCTCAGCAGAGAAGGCGGCACAATCCTTTACCACGACCCAGGATTGCTGAACCCAAGGGCTTGACTCCTGCAGCCCTAGAGTTTGGAGGATATGAGTTGCCTGCGGACTGTAGGTAGGTCCTCGCCAAGGCCAGGGCGTCATCGAATTTGAAGTGCTACGGTCACAAGTGAAAGCGTTTTGCTACGTGGTGCCGGTCTCAGCAGAAGATTACCCTTCTGAGGGTCACGGCCCTGCAGATTCTTCCATACTTGCTATCCTCGACCAAGGCCAGACTGGCGCATGCCTTGATCATGGTACATCTGGCAGCTATCTCTCGCTAGACCAGGTCTCCAGGAAGATCTTCACTTTGGTCTCACCGACTCATCAAGGAGTTTCTCAAAGGACTGTTTCGATCTTTCCCGCCGGTGAAGGCTCCTGCCCCGGTGTGGGAACTCAACGTGGTGCTGACGAGGCTCATGGGGGACCCCTTCGAGCCTCTGCATCAGGCCCCTCAAGATCCTCTCATGGAAAATGGCTTTGCTTGTGGCCATCACATCTGCCAGGAGGGTATTGATATTGATATTTTATTTCTATCGCGCTCGTACACAAGTGTTTCAGAGCGTGACAAGGCAAGGGAGGGGAACAGGGGAGAACAAAACAGCGATCTTACTAGGTCCAGTGACATTGAGAACGCGCAGGTGCATGGGAGAGGGGAAAAGTGCATGGAAAGGGGGAGAAGTGGAAAGTGCGAAGCAGAGGAGGAACAGATAAATAACAATAAATAAATAATAAAGGCAACAAACGGTGGTAGTGCAGCCAGCAATTTGCAAGTACTAGGTTTAAGGCAGCAGACAGGGTAGGTCTGATAAGTGCAGGAAGAAAAAGGGTACAGATACAGACCCCAGTGCAAGGGGTGGCGCGGAGGCAGTGCGGGAGGGTGGCAGGGTGAGCAGGTACCTGGTCCCGGAGGACAAAGGGTGGCCAGGTGCACAGTGCCAAGAGAGAACAGATTAGCAGGGGAGAGGGGGAGCGAAGGCAGAAGAAAAGAGGAAGGTCTTGAGGTGCTTCCGGAACCAGAGATGGTTCTCCTCAAGTTTTAGAGTGGCAGGGAGGCTGTTCCAGAGGGAGGCCCCAGCCGAAGACAGAGATCTACCCTCAGCTCGTTTCTTTGAAAAATGACTGACCCTGAGGGAGTTGGAGGTAGAGGAGCGAAGAGCTCGAGTGGGGAGGTATTTGCGGAGGGATAGCTGAAGGTATTTTGGACCCAGGCCCCAGAAAGCCTTGTGGACAATGCAGAGGGTTTTGAATTTAATCCTTGCATCCACTGGGAGCCAATGGAGAGATTTCAGAGCTGGAGAGATACGATCCCAGGGCATTAGGCCAAGGACAAGTCTCCCAGTCCTGTTCTGGATTAGTTTCAGAGGGCGGAGAGTAGAGGCAGGTAGATTTAGAAAGAGGCTGTTACAATAGTCCAAGCTAGAGAGAACCAGAGCTTGGGATACCATGAGCTTCTGGGGGAAGGAGAGGAAAGGCGGAGAAGCTCTGAGGAGGTGCAGAAGGAAATTTGACTTTTTAGAGACCACAGAGATGTGGACGGAGAAGGAAAGGGTGGAGTCAAAGATGACCCCGAGGTTCTTAGCCTCGCAGGTGGGGGTAGGAGTAGGGCCAAGGGAGGCCGGCCAGAGTGTGAGGGGAAAGGATGGTGAAGGTGTGCCGATGAGGAGGATCTCCGTATTGCTGACATTCAGACAAAGATCATTGGCGATACACCAATCTTGAATGGCAGTTAGGCAATCAGAGATGAGAGAGGGAGAGGTTGTGGCAGAGGGCAGCCTGAAAATGAGTTAAGTGTGGTCATCGTAGCACTGGAAATTTGAGAAGAAAGTGGCAATGCAGTGGGCAAGAGTTGCCAGGTATTGGTTGAAAAGCCAGGGTGAGAGGTTAGACCCCTGGGGAACACCACAGGTAGAGAGGAAGATAGATGAAAGGAAGGACCCAAGTTGGACCTGGGAGGGTCGACCTGAGAGGAAAGAGGTCAGCCATGCCAGAGCCTGATCCGTGATACCAAGGTTTTCATGGAGACGGTTGAGCAGGATGCTATGGTTGACCATGTCGAAGGCAGAAGAGAGATCGAGGAGGATGAGGACAGAGGGAATGTTAGAGTCAAGGTTGGAGAGAAGATCTTCACGGATGTTCAGGAGAGCAGTTTCCGTGCTTCTGGCAGCTCTGAATCCAGACTGGTGGTCATGGAGAAAGCCAACAGAATTGGAATGAAGGTTAAGCTGAGAGATGGCCAACTTTTCCAGGAGTTTGCCCAGAAAGGGAGGAATGAAAATTGGGCGATAGCTGGACAAGAAGGATCAGCTGTGGGTTTCTTGAGAAGAGGATGCACAAAGGAGTGCTTCAGAGTGGAGGGGAAGGATGCCGATGCAAAATCAGCAAGGGCCGGAGCGAGGGTGTCAATGTGGTCCTTGATGGTTTTAGAGGAACAGGGATGAACCTGTTTTGACAAGGCTTTCATAGATCAGACTTGTCTAGCGACCTAATCAGGGGAGAAAAGAGGAAAGGATAAGAAGGATGGTGGGGGGTGGCTAAAGGAGGGTGAGCAAGCACAGATGGAGAGGGGTGAGAAGGGGTGTGGGTGGGCAGGATGTCCTGGGTTTTTTAAATGAAATGAGAGGCAAGGGCATTGCAAAGAGCCTGGGAGGCAACAGGAGGGGTAGAAACTGCAGCAGGGTTGGCCAGCTCCTTGCAGATTTTAAAGAGTTTGGCTGAGTTGTTCGATGCTGCAGAGACACGAGCTTGAATGTGGACTCTCTTCTTGGTGAGGACAGAGAGTAGGTATTGCCTTTGTAGTAGGAGACAGGCCAGTTTGTCAGAGGATGAACAGGAAGTCCTCCATTTCCTCTCAGCCACCCTACACTTACGTTTAAGTGTAGCTAGCTCAGAGTCATACCAGGAATTGCACTTGGCTTTGGACTTCAAACGGATCCTCATGATAGGGGCAAGAGCATCAAGCATATCAGAAATTGAAGAGTAGAGCAGAGACAGGGCTGTGTCAGGATGTGAGACAGCCAAAGGTTGAGGCGGGGGGAGAGAAAGTGGCGGCAAAAGCCGCAACTGACACACGCTTCATGGGCCGGATGTCCGAGAAGGTAGGTGGCAGTGTTGGGGTAGGCTTGGCCTGGGTGGAAGAGAGGGAGAGATGAGGAGAGGAGGGGAGGGAGTGATGGCTCCAGGAGAGAGGAGTGGACAGAGGGATGGAGAGTGGGAGGTCAGAGGAGATCAAGACATCGAGTGTGTGCCCTGCAGAGTGAGTCGGGCCAGAGGGGAGGATGGACAGGGAGAGGAAGTCGCAGAGGTCACGGAGGAGTACAGAGGAGGAGCAAGGAGAGTCTTAATGTATATTGAGGTCACTGAGGCGGAAGAGTTGAGTGGTAGAGACCAGGAGGGAGGAGGGGAGGACTGCCCACTCAGAGAAAAATTAGGTGATTTGACCAGGAGGCCGGTAGATGGTAACCACAGTAAGAGAATGGGTAGGTGAGAGAGAAAGCCTACAGACAAGGCATTCAAAAGAGGAGTAGGTCCGAGTGGGAATTATAGAGGCAGGAATCCACTCAGGAAAGATCAGGGCTACCCCCCCCCCCCCACCGGACTGGGAAGATCTGGGTGCTGAGAGGATCTTGTAGCCATCAGGGAGGAGTGTGTCAAAGCTTGTGACAGAGCTGGCCGTGAACCATGTCTCAATAAGACCAAGGACATCAAGGTCTAGTTCTTCAAGGAGGTGGCAGATGTCAGGAGTGTTTGACATCAGAGCAAGAGTTGAGAGTGGCAATATGAAGAAGGTTGCCTGCCTTAAAGACCTTCCGGGGAGGGGTACAGATCAGCGGTAGGCCCTGCGGAGGAGAAAGAGCCCTAGGAGGAGGAGAGAGGGCAAGGTAGCCTAGGGGGGAAGAAGGGGGGACAGCAGGAGATGAGGAAATTGATGAGGCGAGGGAAGTGCCTATCAAAGAGGAGGAGATTGGCCTGAGGGCCTTGGACCATGACAGTGCCATTTTGGTAGACTTTAATGATGACTTTAGAGGAGTCGAAGGAAGCCATGAGAACTTCCCAGCGAGTGCCACCATTGATGGGAGAGGAGGAGATAGTCCAGAGCACAGAGACCACATGAGGAGTCCATAGATCTGGCGAAGGAACGACAAAGAGGATGTCTGTAAGGGTCTGTCTGGCGGAAGCATTGGAGTAGGTGTCGGCGATAGGAAGACCAGGGTTAGAGGCCAAGATATCCTTTTTGAACTTCTTCCTACCAGACTTAGTGAGAAGGGAAGGATAGTCAATGGAGAAGCAGTTGGAAAAGATAGGAGAAACAGAAAGCGCCATTGGGGTGGAAGTGAGGAGAGGATGGAGATACTGGGGGGGCTAAGGCAGGTAGGTGTGGGACAAAAGAGTGGTGACGTCACTGGACTGGCAAGTTACAGAAACGAGACAGTATATAAGCAAAATACAGAGAATTTTGCAATGGGCAGCAAGATTTAACTTTTTAGAACAAAGCAAAAATAGCAAGATTTGACTTTTCAATCTTGGAATCAGATGTTAGCAAGTGGTTTTAGAAAGCACTGTGCATCAGGATGACAACATGGGAGTAACAAGCAGAAAGAACAGTGATAGTCAAAGGCGGTAGGAGTGAGTCCATAAGGAGGGAAATAACTCATAGTTCTAGAGGAGGCAAAGTCAAGGCAGTCCGGATTTCTTAGAGGAGTGAGGTGGCAGCATCATTGTGGTTAAGGTGCAGGGAGGACCCCAATTAGCGGTCCGGAAGCGGACAGGGAGCAGACAGGAACCTTAGAAGTGGGCCTTTGCTGAGAGGGCCGGCTGAAGCCTGCCGGTCCCCGATTGGATGGAAGAAAACATTCAGCAACCAATGGGAGTGCAGCACAGGGGTGGTTCAGCACAGCCTGCCTACACAACAAAGAAAACCACGCTGGCCATCTTGGAAGGGCCAAAAAACAGTCAAATAAGCAGGCAATAGTGGGGAAAAAAACTTGTGCTTTCAAAATAGCAAGGCAGCGCCAGGTATTAAAAAGCTCCAAAAATGGCAGCATGATGAAAATGCCAAATAAAACAGTCCTTTCCAACAATTATATGCAAATTTTGTTTTTTTTTCTTTTTCTTCTCTTTTTTTTCCAATTTTAATTTTTCAGGTTCAATAATTCCCTGGAGGTGCTGTAATGCACCAAAAGTGCACCTACCTAATGGAATGGTCAGCAGCCAGTCACAAACTCCACATGTGCAGGAGAACAACACATGGTCAGGAGGGTGGAAACAGGACCTCACTCTCAGAGGGTAGGTGAGATCCAGACCCTATCCTGCAAACAGCCATACCTGACTTTCCACAAATGGAGGGTGGTGCTTGGGATGCAGCCCTCTTTCATGTCGAAGGTTCCGTTGGAATTCCACCTCAACCCATTTTTGTCCCAAAGCCGTCATCACTGGCTAAAAGGGCCTTGCACTCGCTGGACGTTGCTCGTGCCCTGAAGTTCTTCGTGTGTGACTCACATGAAGGGTTTTCGGAAGACTTCTCAACGCTTTGTGAACTTTGGTCTTGTGAATCATGGGAAGCCTTGTCCAAGGCTTCCATCTCAAGGTGTCTCTCCAGCTGCATCACGCACTGTCATTGGTTGGTGAACCGATCGCTGCCCGGCCGTCCAAGAGCCCACTCCACCAGAGCGAACGCTGTAACAACGGCGTTCCTGTCTGGTGTGCCCCTGCTGGATATCTGCAGGGCAGCTACATGGAGGTCCACTTACACCTTCACGACATTCTACTGCTTCGACAGGGATTCCAGGGAGGAGTCCAGAATCAGTCAAGCAGTGCTGCGCAACCCACTTGAGGTGAGTCCGTTCTAGAGGTAAGAGTGATTGCTTATGTTGAGCCTTGCCACCTCCCGTGGTTGTGTAATGTTGTACTGCTATGTATTCGTTATTCATGAGACTGAATCCATGCCAGACCCCATGCTGGAGAAGGAACAAGTTACTTACCTGTAACTATTGTTCTCTGGCATGGATTCACATGAGAACCCTCACTCCGTCCCCTCTGTGGCTCTTCTTGGTCATACTGCCATTTTACATGCTACCAAATCTGAAGAAGGCTGCCAGAGGAGGGGCTTAGGGAGAGGACTGTCATTGGCTGGGAGCAGTATAACCCAGAGGACAGTGATTGGTTTAAAGCAGAAATAGTTTGTAAGTGAAAGTGAAACTGGTTTTCTTTTACAGAGGATTCCCAGCCTGATAACAGGGAATATTCATGAGCATGTGAATCCATGCCAAACCAATGCTGGAGAACAATAGTTACAGGTAAGTAATGTGTTCCTTTTGCAAAGAAGAGAAATTCTACTGAAAACTGACTGGAAGTGCAAAGACAAAATCTTTTGGTTTATCAAGCAAGAATTGTGGAATTTTGACAAGAATTCTGAAGAGTTATTTTGTTGAAAAATAAGTCGGCTCAAGTGCCAAGGGAAAGTCTTGTGTAATGAAAAGAACTTTCTTATATTTGGAACAGAACGTGGCTATTGAAGGGAACTCTCTTGATTTGAACTTTTTTATTTTGGACAATCCTGAATTTATCCTGGGGAAGGGGATCCAACCCTGCTTACAAGGATACATGTTTCATTATTACTGTTGAGTAATACCAGCTATATGATACCTGTATGCTTTTTCTGTGATTGTAAGGGACAGATATCCTTTTGGAGTTGTTTCCTTTAGTCTTAGTTTGACTGGCAAGGAAGTCCTTGTTAGGTTAGGGAAAGTGAGACGTTCATCCCACCTTTATTATTTAATAAAATGGCTACTTGTGGAAATATCTACTTGCCGCCTCACATCGGTTACACTTGGGAGCTTGCAGGGCTCCTTCACCTGAAAGCACAAGCTGGTGCGGTCATGTAGTGCACTCTTCGTGATGAGCAGTGCTGCATCCTCCCCCGTAACGTCATTAGAGCGGGCCCAAAAAGCTTTCTTATTCTGATGTTTACGGCTTCCATTACTGCGCATGCCTACAGCCTTTGGAGTAGGTGATCCAAAGATTCCATGCTCGAGGGGCATATTTTTCCCGATCCCAGGCTTTCCTTTTCTATCTCTCATATTTGTTAAAGTTAATTTATTTGGGTGAACCTAGCTGCCCCCCCCCACCCGCCCATCCCCGGTTCTTTGGACGGGTGCTTTTTTCCTGTGTCTCATGCTACTCGGCAGGCACACACTACTACCAGCAGCCAGAGATTCTTGCACGTGTAAGATTCTCTTACCATGATTATGAGGGAGAAGCAATCACTAACCAAGTACATCACAGGAGGGACACTCACACCCAGCACGAGACATTGCATGGCATTTGTGACTCGCTAGACACACTTTGGACAAGGGGCTGGGGAGGATTAGCGGAGTGGTTGCACCTGCCCTGAAGACACTCATACTGAAACAAGGTACATGCTTCATTAAGTGAGAACAAAATTCAGGAAAACGCATGAGCAGACAGGAGAAGAGAGTGAACATGCAACGGAAAGAACCATGTAATGACAGACCATGAGAATCAGATGTTTGATCAGCAGAGTATCCGGATAGAGGCAGACGGATAGATTCCTTGGGCAAGAGGAGATGGGAAATTGAAAGACCCCCAGCCCATGAATTTAAATCCAGTCAATTCTTAGCAGCAGATCACGCGTGGATGCATTCACTCGATAACGAGCCCAGGTTGGGATAGGGATGCTCCTGGAAGACGATCCCTTATAAGCAGAGTATTTCTGAAGACCATATAGTGCCTGTGCCACAGCCAGAGTGGAGGTTAGGTCAGCTGTGCTCCACGCGGATCTCACACATAAGACATCTGAGATGGCGACACCCTGGCAGTGGAAGGAAAACGTAGAAAGTAGAACACAAAACAACAACCTTGTTTCACAACTTTTTATTTGAAAACAAAATAGGAGTTCAAAGCCACCAAAGGGACACTGATGGCTGCAACACATGGCTATGGTTTCTCAGCACGAGGACCAGTCTAGCCAACGAACCAACTGACAGGAACGTCAAGCGAACTAACTATTTAATTCATCATGGCTTATAAAAACATCCCCTTTAGGCTACCAAACCATTTATCTTTTTATAAAAAAGTAATACATAATACTATTGTCAACACTCCCTTTGTCTTCAACCCATTCACCGACAGTGGGAATTTCTCGGACAGCATTTGTGGTTAAACCCTTTGAAGTTCAGTATTGTCCAGGAGATGGCCAGGCCAGGCAATGCCATGCCTGTCTTCTCCTCAATAAATCAATATTATGAGGAATCTACATTCAACAATTTGCTTTCATGTGGATCATTAGAAGAGAAATGGTCAGAAAACACTTGTCTATATGAAAGCTACGACAACGAAGGAAAAACGGAGGCAGGCAATACGCCATCAATTCTGCGTGGTTACCCACATCCAACTACAGTAGAAACAAACCTCTAAAAGCAACTTTGCATGTCTGCCGATACTTATGATGTCCCCCTTTGAATTCTTTCCATTTCTTGCCCCAGTACAATTAAGCGGATGTAAGACTAATTTATGAAGCATGTATAGTTATTTATAGTGCCAATCTAAGAAGTATGGGTTCCGTTATCAGAGCACCTCTTTTGAAAGGTTACCCGTGCCAACACACACCTCTTCTAGCTTTGTTGCAAATGTTTTACTGTGTGGGTCATTGATGGATCAGCGTCACCGACCATCAGCAATGCTAACAAACGTGCCAGGTAACTATTGCCAGTACTCAGGACAGGAAAATTGATGAATGGAACTTGTATTGAATGTCTTCACGATAAGACATTGCATAAAAATGACAGCCTGGTTTTTAGGGAAATCTAATGCTACCTCGATATACAAAAGGAAAGGGGACCAGAGGATATGGAGCAGGCACCAGCTGTGTGATGGTGGTCTCCCTTATTCTGTACAGAGCTTCTGCCCTGGAGTGTCGTGTACTGGATTAAGCCATTAGCTCCACAACACTTTGCCAAGTTAGAGCCGATACCCTTTCTTTTTGAATAATTGAGTGCTTTACTTCCCTCTATTTTAAAGGGGTTGGGAGGGGGGGGGAGGAGCAAGTAATTACTGAGGGGTGTTTACAGGGGGAGCATGCAAATGTGCTTTAGAAGATGCATCCCCCATTTAAAGTGGCTTTATAATGAATGAAAATCCAACACGATTACAGCGAGACAATAAATAAAAGCGCGACACCGTGGGCACAGTGAAGGTCCTGCCCGCCCCCAGGAGTTTCTGCATCTCTGCCCTGAGTGTAGGATACCCAATGGTACCCAGAAGAAATTCATCAGAAAGAAACCAGCAATCTAAGACTCTAATTAATATTGGCAAACTCCACTTGTATATGACGCATACAGCATTAACACACATCGGTTTGGGTAACCGCATAGAGGTCCCCCAAATGTAGTGTACAGTCTATATATCTCTCTATCTATATCTAAGCCACTGCTTTTTGCAGGTCCATCAAGTGCCATCTGGATAAACCAATGGGCCAACCTGCCTTACCTCCCTCATAACTATCTGGCAACGCCAGCCCATGCCCAAGGATCAGAAACGAGGGTCTTCAAGTACAATTGGAAAAAAAAGATGCCCAATTCTGGGCACACAACGACCAGGGGAAGAGTCCCAGAAACAACAAGCACCTTTGAGCCCTTCCCCGAATGTGGCATCCAAAGGCTGGAATTGTATTGTGAAAAATATAAAATGCAGAAGCAATAACCAAAGAATACAATACAGGCAAAAATATGTTATATTACCATATAAAGAATAATGCTCATTATATTATACACTATAAACACCCGCTATCCAATTAAACCAGCTCGGTGATTGGCCGCAGACCAGGGCGTCCTTCAAATCTGAAGCCAAGGAACAGAAATTGCCTTGCTTGAGGCTGGGGCGCCGGACAGGTGCAAGCTCTTTGGGGCAACCTCATGAATATTAAAGGTTTATTGGAAAATAAGATTGTCCATTATTTAAAGGGTTTACGACATGTGTGAGATATATTAAGAGCCCCCCCCCCAGTCCTCGGGTTAAAATGCAGGGGTTCCTTTACAGATTCAGCTTCTTTGGATATATGGCAGGCCTAGGGGGATAACGGACCAGCTGCAGAGCACGCCCCCAGTCCCAATATTCGGGGGTCCCCAGACTGGCCCATGGCATGTCTATGACTCTGGGAGATGAGAACCTGAGCCCTCCACACATTGTGAATGGAGCCTGCTTCGTTGTATGTCACGCAACTGGGAGGACCACAGAGAAATGCCTTGATCCTGGGAGGACATTAACCCATATGCCTTTCCCAGCCATCTAACCGCTCTACAGCTGATGCACAGTTTAAAGGAGCCCTCAAGCGCACATGGCCCGAGTTCACATTTTGCACACCATTCCATCAGCTCGCAAACAGGAAGCTTGCGGAGTAAGTCGCACGCTCCCACTTAATTTCACTACATCGAAGTCTTCTATCACTTGAAGGTGCCATGACTTGGATACCAGTTCCAAAAGAAGCCAAAACGTCTACCAGGGGGTGCCCTTTATTCCTGAAGTGGCTCCAAGAGACCGTACTGATTGGAGCACTGGCCAGAGCATCTCCAACTGGGAGGCAAGGGCTCATAGGGGCGTCCATGGCGCGACAGCTCAATGCACTGGACTTTGGTAGAAGGAAGGTCTCACTTCATTTTGCACGCAGACTGCAGGGAAGGAATATTAC
Source organism: Ambystoma mexicanum (assembly GCF_040938575.1). Classification (NCBI taxonomy): domain Eukaryota; kingdom Metazoa; phylum Chordata; class Amphibia; order Caudata; family Ambystomatidae; genus Ambystoma; species Ambystoma mexicanum. The sequence continues at coordinate 36,397,430 of NC_090938.1, forward strand.
AATGGTTTCTGACAGATTGCACGGTGTAAAAGTATGGCCCTGTATCGCACGCCAGGGCGCTAACCGTTATAAAGACCCCGGTAGGGAGCAGCGTCTTCCGCCATTGTGGAAGCTAAACGCCAAGGCAGACCGCACTGCATCATTCACGCAATCACTTACTTGCCCTCCTGTCTCTTGTTTAGAAGCCACATCTACAACCTTTCAAGCTGGTGGAGGAAACTCCGCTTTCCATTACAAGGCACATGTATAATGGTCTCGACGCTGAAACGGGTGCGGATGAAAACACTTGGCGTGGACGGCAATGTCCAGTCATTCCTACTGAACAGCGCGGATCAGTTTAGCACCAGAGCCCATCCTTTTCTTATGGAGTTCAAGGAAGTCAGCAGCTGCAATTTCCAGATGCATGCTTTGCTTTAGTGAAAGGTAAAGAGTGGGGGCCGCCCTAAAGCGAACGAAAACAAGGGACCATGAAAAGGGTACATATTGCCTAGTTCCCATCAGGCAAGACCACGAAAAGCCAATCCCCTCCGCCTCTTCCTTTGCCTCTCCCAGGTGGGGCTCCTAGTTAGTTGCATGCAAGAGGATACAATTCCAAACTTCTCTGCCTCTTGCCTTCCTCCTGCCAGCAGGGATTCCCCTGGAAAATGTTAGGCATTAGGTCTACAAGACAGAAACCCAGCAATGGGACAAACGTTGCCTCATGAGCCAGGGACAAGAGTTGCTCACTTGGCCCTCCGAAGCCCTGATCCGAAGCCCTGAGCCAGGGACAGTTCGCCACTTTGCAAGAGTTGCTCTGGTGGCCCTCCGAAGCCCTGAGCCAGGGAAAGTTGACCACTTTGCAAGAGTTGCCCTGGTGGACCTCCGAAGCCCTGAGCCAGGGACAGTTGACCACTTTGCAAGAGTTGCTCAGTTGGTTCTCCGAAAGCCCTGAGCCATGGACAGTTGACCACTTTGCAAGAGTTGCTCTGGTGGCTCTCCAAAGCCCTGAGCCAGGGAAAGTTGACCACTTTGCAAGAGTTGCTCAGTTGGCCTTCGGAAGCCCTGAGCCAGGGACAGTTGACCACTTTGCAAGAGTTGCTCAGTTGGCCTTCGGAAGCCCTGAGCCAGGGACAGTTGACCACTTTGCAAGAGTTGGTCCTCCGAAGCCCTGAGCCAGGGACAGTTGACCACTCTGCAAGAGTTGGTCCTCCGGAGCCCAGCAACTGCTAGAATATTCCCTCCCCAAAATGCAGTGGGCAGACCGTCAATTAAGTCTTTAAATGACTTGATTGCGGAAGCGCATGTGGGTCTTCTGCTATCCCGGGAATTTCTCCATCCCCTAGCACTACACACTTTCATTGGGAGACCAGGCGTAGCAAAGAAGCTGGGTTCAGCTCACGTGTCATCAGCAGGACACCTTTGATTTTCTGTTCTACAATGGAGGCAAATACCAGAGATGAAGAAACCGCCATTTCCAAAGCATTAGAACTGATAAAACAATGACGGTATAAAGCAATACTGGAACGAGACTAACCTTGAAAAAACAACTTAACTTTAGGTGCAGGGGACCCCAGCATCTTAATGCTTTCATCCTCCACTGGCTAGAAATAAAGATGAGCTGCCCTCGCTCTGCATCTTTGCCAGGAGTGGGGCATAAAACATGCATATATATTTTTCACAATTATTTTTGTCCCAAAAACGATGGAACTTTTGTACGTACAGGCCCTACAGAAGGAAGGAAAGGGCCAGCCCTGGAAGGAATAGTTTTTGCAAGCCTCAAAGATCGAATGCAACAGAGTCACAATAACAAAGGGCCTCATTACGAGTGTGGCGGTCGGGAAGCAAGGGGGCCGGTAAGCTTACCGACACCCTTGTTTACGGACCATCACACTACGAGTCTGCCTGCCGGGGCCGTTGTGCCTGGCAGGTCTGAGCTGCCGGGAACAGCTGCCCCGGTAGGCAGACTTGTCACTGAAGCAACGGTGCTTCCGTCTCCCCACTCCCATACAGTCTTATGGAACTCAACGGGAATGGGAAGTTACAAAATCCGGCACCTGACTTCCTGCGCAATCCGGATTTGTAATGTCCTGGTGGCACTGGTAAGTCTAGCGCCGGATTTGGTGTTACGGGGTTGGCAGCAACCCGTCGGTCGCACCGGTGGGTTACCACCAACCTCATAATGAGACCCTGAGTGTTCTTCTAAACTCTTAATAGTGGGCACGGTGAAAGCAGCACTTAAACTCAGCTCCAACCAACACACTTGCGCAGTTGTTCACCGAGACGGTAATGAGGGGTGGAAAATGAGCCGGTCCATCCATTGAAGAACAGCTCATGCTTAGCCAATGGGCGCAGATGTTTTTGTCTAGCAGTAGTCTCCTTTGAAGCCCAAAGGACTCCTATTCAGACCCATAATGGGGACACACTGATCCCTCATTTTCAAATGCATCTTCAACTCTGCAAAGGCAGACATGGGGTCAGACTCAAAGGGGCGCCGCCCTTCCCCAGAGGAAGCCTTCTCGGCATCTATACGCTCATTCCTTACGCCACCGAGGAATCCTCAAAAACGTATGGAAAATGGGCACTAATAAGGAGAAGCAGAAGAGGAGGTGCACAGTGGTCGAAAGCCAAGATCGTTTTCCATCTCTCTCTCTCACACACACACACCTGCCTGAATCAGCTGCTAAAGCCATTGCACAGCTTTCCACTAGGTGTCACTGCTGTGCCAGAGTGTGCCTGATCCTACCCACTAGAACCCGCGCAATGCCGTAGCCTAGTCACTAAGTGTGCCTGCTGCACAGAGGCACCACCTTTTTGCTTTTATACAGAACATAAGCCCATACCATAACCCGGCCGGATGCCCACCTCACAGCAAGGCCTCAGCCCATGTAACACAACGCCACTGCTTCACTTGAGTTTGCCATCTCCCAAGCCTCGTGAACACAGTAGATGCCATAAAGACCGGGCTCAGAGTGCCGCTACTGAATCACTGTTGGTTTGCCGCCGGCCGAGCAGGGCCTGCAACCTTCGGTTCTCCAAATGTTTTGGACAACAACTCCTATAAGCCCTAGACAGCCTAGTCAATGGTGAGGGATGCTGGGAGTTAGAATCCAAAACATCTGGAGAGCTTCAGTCCAGAATAATCCATGCCCTAATCTCTGGTCGCCCAGTGCCACTGATTGGCCATGCAAGATGTTTATCTCCCACCCTGTGCAGTGAAAGAGGCAGTCGCCAGTGGCGCTGTGTGTAGGATGTGCATGGGGTGTGCCGGAGGGGCGAGGAGTGAACATCTGGCAAACCTCACACTCCTACAAGCTTGCATCACTGTCGGTACATGGATGTGTATCCAGTCATATGCTGGACAGCAGGATGACGACAACACCGACCAGCTACTTAGGCATCTAGACCGTAAACGCTAATTACTCCAGACCTACAACACACAAAAACAGAAGCTCAAATCCCACGAATCTTGATCTCGCTTTTAAATTAACACCATCATTCCTCTTACTTTTCCTGTGCACCATGTTGGGGCAAAAGTTCAACACGTCTGCAATTCTGGGCGGAAGGAAGCACGATGGCAAACACTTACAGAAGAGTCTCTTTTTCGAAACAGTCTTTGCCATTGCCTGGCCCAAAATATCCACAGGGCAAAAGGCTGTGCCGCTTCAGCCCATGGAAGTCCGGTTCTCAAAGCTTCGTCCACAGTCAGTGCTTCGGCAAAAGGTCCATTGCTCCCAGCTTCCTCTGATAAAACACGTTCTACCTGGGGCGCACTGGCCAAGAGCCACTTGGTCCACACCCGACAAGAACAAGCCCAACTTGCCTTCTCCCTTACCTGAAACGAGGCATGGGGCTTGCCCCGCCAGTGATCCCAACTCAAGTAGGCCAGCTCCTCCACTTGCAGCGCTTCACAACTGCGTTCCACACCCTATTGGTGAGGTTGCATTTGTGCCCGCCAACCGTACTGATCGAGGACATGAACTTCTACTGGTAACTGACCATGACGTGTGCCAGTATGGCACACGTCAACTGTCCGTTTGTGCCCTTTTTGTACCACTGGAAGAATACAGTGGCTACGCGTTACGCGTTTCACAAAAACAACAATGACAAAACCAAGCGATGGTCCAATAAGAACATGAAGGCCCATTAACAACACTTAGGAAACGCAGATAGAAATACTTGACAAGTCAACGTTCCTTCTTTGAAAATCCTAAACCCCCAATTTTAACGTGTCCCTTCAGGATAGAATTCACTTTAGCATTTTTAAAAATAAAAATATTAATATCAGTTCGCAGGTCCTATCCTCCCACTGCCCGCCCCCCAATTCCTGGTTCCCTTGACACAAGGTAAACTTAAAAATCTACTGCAGTACTTCCAGTCCTGACCGGAGATCCGTCCTGACTGGACTCCCAGTCTCCATAGGAAAAATCCCTTTCTCCAGAGAGGAAGGGGCGCTAGTTCTTTCTTTCTAGGGAAAAAAAGTGAACAAAATACACCCGGATCCATCCATGGTGCGTCACATGAAAACTCCCGGAGTTTGTTTCAGGTTCTGACGGCCTTAAGCAGAATTCAAGGCATGAATGCCGTGGATCAGCCATGCTCACAGGGTCCCTTGGCTCCCAGAGCCCAGCTTGTACCAGCACAGCTTCTCCCCGGCCAGATCCAGATCCCGAAGTCGGATGACCACCTCCCCGAGCAGGACGTTCTCCCAGAAGCCTTCCTCGCTCAGGACGCTCAAGCGGATCTCTCGCTGCTGGAGGTCTCCTTTCGGAATGCCATCGTACACCAGCTGCACAGGGAAATGGGGCGGGAAAAGGGAAAGAATAAAGGTTAGGAAACATGAAAAACGATGGCGAACACAGTGTAACAGGGAGAAAGGGAGGGGTCAGAGAGATGAGAAGGCAAATTATGCTCAATTACCAAGTGATCTTATCCACATCACACTCTTGGCTAATGGGTCTGAGCCCAACTGTCCCTGGACACAATTATAGATGGCATTCATGAGAATTAACTTTATACAGGCCTACAGCAGTGCACGCTGGGTAACTATCATGAGCCTGTCTGTTAACTGTCCCCTAGTTTTGTCAGGACTCCCTTTAAACCTCAGTTGCATGATATGATAAGTAATTTATAGCGCACCTGTATACAAGTGTTTCTAGGCGTGACAAGACAAGGAGGGGGAAACGGAAGAAGGACAAACAACAATCTTACTAGACCTTGTGTCATACAGATCCCACAAGTGCGGGAAAGAGGGGAGAAGTTCAAAGGTTGGGTCGGGGGTGAGGAGACGTGTAGGTGACTCAATAAGTGCCACCACAGGGTGGCTCTTAAATGCAAAGAGAAGAGACTATAGCGTTACAGATGCAGACCCTTAAGTGCTTGGGAGCCCGGAGGCAGTGCCAGGGGAACTGGACATGCAGGAGCCTGGGCCTGAGTTCAGGGGTGGCCAGATGACCAGTGTGTGGAGCTATAAGGGACATTAGCAGTGGAGAGGAAGAGAGAAAGCGGAAGCGAAAGGAAGGTCTTGAGTTGCTTCCGGAACCACAGGTGGTTCTGCTCAAGTTTGAGAGCGGCAGGTAGGCTGTTCCAGAGGGAGACCCCAGCGGAGGAGACGGATCTGCTTCCCATTCTCTGCTTGGAAAAGCATCTGACTCTCAGAGAATTAAAGCTGGATGAGCAGAGAGCTCAAGAACAAACATGTTTATGTAGAGAAAGCTGGCTGTAGTGCAGTCCCAGGCCCCAGAAAGTCTTGAATTTGATCCTTGCAGCCACAAGGAGCCAGTGCAGAGATTTCAGAGCTGGCGAGATACGATCCCTTGGCTTTAGGCCAAGGATATGTCTTGCAGTCCTGGTATGTATTAGTTGTAAAGGTCGAAGTGTAGAGACATGCAGATTTAGAAAGAGGCTGTTGCAATAGTCCAGCCTGGAGAGGACCAGGGCTCTAGAGACTGTGAACTTCTAGGGAAAGTGAGAGAAGGAAGAGCTCGGTCTTACTGGCATTAAGGCAGAGATCATTGACGGCACATCATTACTGAATTGCGGCCAGACAGTCTGGTATGAAAGAAGGAGCAGAGGTGGCTGAGGGGAGCATGAAAGAGAACCAGGATGTCATCCACATAACACTGAAAATTGGAGCAGAAAGTAGTGATGCAGTGGACAAGAGGTGCCAGGTAGTGGTTGAAAAGCCAGGGAGAAAGGTTAGACCCCTGGGGAACACCACAAGTAGAGAGAGAGATGGAAGAGAGGCAAGACCCCAGTTGGACCTGGGAGGGTCGGTTGGTGAGAAAGGAGGTCAACCAGGCCATGGCCTGATTAGCGATACCCAGGTTGTTGCGGAAGCGAATTGAGTAGGATGGCATGGTTGACCGTATCCAGATCGAGAAGAATGAGGACAGAAGGAAGAATAGAGTCAAGATTAGAAAGCAGATTCTCACGAGTGTTCAGGACAGCCGTTTCCGTGCTTCTGGTAGCTCTGAAGTCAGACTGGTGGTCGTGGAGACGGCCAACAGATTCAGTATGCAGATTAAGCTGGGAGATGGCCAGCTTTTCCAGGAGTTTACCCAAGAAGGGAGAAATGGAGATAAGGCGAGAGGAAGGGTCAGAGAGGAAGGATCGGCAGATGGCTTCTTAAGAAGGGGGTTAACAAGGGAGTGATTAAGGTGGGAGGGGAAGGTTCCAGTGGCAAAGGCATAATTGTAGAAATCGGCCAAGGCTGGAGCCAGGGTGTCAATGTGGTCCTTTATGGTTCTGGATAAGCAGGGGAGAACCTGGTTTGATAAGACTTTCATAGATCGGACTTGACTAGAAACATTGTCGCGGGTGACAGGGGAAAGGAGGAAGGGAAGCAGCCGAAGACGGGCCATGGGTGGCAGAGGAGGAGGTAGAGTGGACAGGATGTCCTGAGTGTTAGTGGTGAAATGAGAAGCCAGGGCAGTGCAGGGGGGCTGGGAGGGAACAGGAGAGGTAGAGACTGCAGCAGGATTGGCCAGCTCCTCGCTGATTTTTAAATGTTTGGCAGAGTTGTTAGATGCCGCAGAGATGCGTGCTTGGATGTAGGCTCTCTTCTTAGAGACGACACAGTCTCTCTGTACTGCCATTGGAGCAGTCGGCAGGCCAGTTTGTCAGAGGGTGCACCTGATAACTCCCACTTCCTCTCAGCCGCCCTACACTTGCCTCTCCGGGTGGCGAGGTCGGAATAGTACCAAGAGTTTCACTTGGAAGTGGGCTTCAAGCGGATTCTCCCGGCAGGGGCAAGGACGTCAAAAGTATTCGAGATAGAGAGATGAAGATTAGAGAGGGCGGTGTTAGAATGCGAGTCAGCCAAAGGTATATGAGGAGGAAAGAAAGTAGCAGCAAATGTTTCCACTGACACATGCTTCATGTGTCGGATGATTGAGAAGGTAGGTGGCAGTGCTGGGGACGGCTTGACCTGAGGGGTAGAGAGACAGGTCAGAGGAGAGGAGGAAGTGGTAATTCCAAGAGGGAGAGGAGTAGGGAGAGGGTTAGAGAGGTGGAGGTCTGAGGAGGTCAGAGTAGATCAGAACATCAAGGGTGTGCCCTGCAGAGTGAGTCCGGCCAGAGGGAAGAGAGGGGGAGGTGGAGCGGCAGAGGGGATTGCAAAAGAGCCCAGATGAGGAATTGGTCGCATCCAGGGAGGAGGAAAGGTCAGCCCACTCAGAGGGGCGGCCTGTAGATAGTGGCCATAGTGAAAGAGGACAGGTGAGACAGAGCCTGCAGACTAGGCATTCAAAGGAGGAGTTGTCCTGCGTAGGAATGATAGAAGCAGGGATCCACTCCGGGAAAATCAAGGCTACACCCCCACTGGGACGGTTAGTTCTGGGTTCGGAGAGGATCTTATAGCAATCAGGAAGGAGAGTGTCAAAACACGTGACAGAGTTGGCCGTTTACCAAGTCTCTGTGGGACAGAGTACATCCAAATCAAGCTTGTCCAGGTGCAAGGAAGGCATGGTATGGTATCAAGAACAGACAGACACGTGATCACCGTTCAAGGGTGTTTTTTAAACTGTATAAGTAGGGTGGAAAAAACGTCTAATCTAAACCTAAATCTAAGATGGGAGCAAGCTGCGACCATCAAATCAAAATAAGGCAGCACTAGTGGCGTCTTGTCAAATAAAAAGGGCCTATACTAAGAAAAAACTATTGCCAATCCTTACGCTAAATACAAAAGAGTGTGGGATAGTGCTCATAAGAAATATAGAAGTGTCCACAAACAATATGTCAGGATGCAAAAGTCGTGGTCTCCCTTCCCCATGTTTTGAGCATGGGACAAGGCGCGACTCTGGAGCACAGCCTCAGAGATATTAACCAATGGATGACAAGAGACACCTCTCAATCTGGTTTCCGCCCTAAACACCCCACTGAGACAGTCCTCACCTATGTCCTCAACTCTCTCCTCACTGCTCGCTACTCTAAGCAATCTTCAATTCTCATCCTCCTTGATCTTTCTGCAGCTTTTGATACCATAGATCACCCCTTACTTCTTTAGCACACTGTCCTCCTTCGGCTTCAAAAACTCTGTTCTCTCCTGGTTCACCTCTTACCTCTCCAATCAATCCTTCACTGTCTCTGTCTCCTGGGGCGGCCGCACCTCCTCCAGCCTCCCCCTGAACTATGGTGTCCCTCAGGTTCCGTGCTGGGACCTTTTCTTTTCTCTCTCTATACCTCCCTTCTCTCCCCAGTCATTTCTTCTTTCGGCATCTCCCACCACTTCTATGCTGATGACATCCAACAATTTCTTTCCTACTCTTCTTTCACATCTGACCTCCATCTCACTATTTCTTCCTGCCTCACGGCCATAAAAGACTGGATGTCATCCCACTTTCTTTCCCTCAATACTGACAAGACTGAGGTGCTTTTCTTCCCTCCTAACACTCTCTCCCCTTCTCCCCATCCCTTCATCCACTTTCCAACCTCCCCATTTCTTCCCATGCCTGCAATCTTGGCCTCCACCTCGACTCCTCTCTCTCCTTCTCCAACCACATCTCACTAACCTCTCGAGCTTGTCGCCACCACCTCTATAACATCCGCAAGTTCCGCTCCTCTCTCACATTCCATGCCTCCAAACTCCTAATCTCCTTCCTTATTTTCTCCCGCCTCTTCTACTGCTCCTCTCTCCTCTTTGGACTCCCTGTCTCTCACCTAACTCCCCTAAAATCCATCTACCACTCCTCTATCCGTACTCTATGTCTCCTCGGCCCTCGAGACTATTTCTTCCTCTCTCTCTCTCTCGCTCTCTCTCAACTTGACTGGCTTCCCTTCCTCTCACAAATGAAATTTCAATTCCTCTGTCTTGTTTTCAAATCTCTCCATGTCCTGGCGCCCCCCTACCTTTCCTCCCTCCTCTTATTTTACTCTCCCCTCCCGCTCTTCGCTGAGCAAACCTCTTCCTCCTCACTGTACCCCCAGCCCCATGTGCCTCCTCACGCTTCCGCTCCTTCCAGCTCTTGGCCCCCCTACACTGGAACTCCCTCCCGCTCTCCATCCGCTCCACCCCTACGTACTCATCCTTCCGCCACTTCCTGAAAGCCCATCTTCTTCACTCCCCCCTGACGTCCTTTGTCTACCCCTCCCCTCCTACCCTAGCCCCCCTCCTTTCCCCCCATCCTCTCTCCTTCCCCTCTGACCTGTAAATAGTTCTACTTATTGTTCTAATGACTTGTTTCATGTTTGTTAATATGCCTCTCTCACTTTTGTACCTGTTATATTGTAAAGCGCTTTGGCTTAAAGCACTATATAAATTCAATAAACAAACATAAGAAGCCACCTCCTTCTGAACCCAAATAAAACTGTAATCATGGTGTGAAGCCATACTGCCCTTCTCCCACAACCTCTCCCATGGCCCCCCTCCCGTGACATCTCCCCTCCAACCTCCAATATAGTCAAAAACCTTGGCTGCACTATGGACTCAGGCTTAAATCAACAATGTATATAAATCCTGTCAGTACCACCTCAAACTCCAGCGAGGCATTTTCCCATATCTCACCTACCTCAACAGACTCGCCATTATTATTTCCATTGTGATGTTGAGACGGGACTATGCCAACTCCTTATACCTGGGTGCACGGGCATACTAACTTTAACTCCAAAGAGCCCAAAACGCTGCCGCAAAACTCCTTCTTGCTCCGGGACACAGGGACAACATCTCCCCCACTCACCGCACCCTTCACTAGCTCTGTGTTGGACGAAGGGCCACTTTCAAGTTCCTGTGCATTACCCACCGAGCAGTGCACATGACCGGGGCAGCTTACCTACAAGAGAAGATTAAACCCTACCTCCCATCTCGAACCCGGAGGTCAATTACTGTCCTCCTACTAGTGATTCCAGCCTCCAATTCAACCAGGATTGGAGGGCCCACCTTCTCAGCCTTGGCTCCGACTCTGTGGAACTCACTCCCTCCGCACATTCGACACACCCAAGACTACACGGCCTTCCGCAAAGCTCTAAAAACCTGGCGCTTTCCGTAAACCATGATTAGGCCCATGTAGGGCCAGTAAAACCCAGCGATATTATGATTCATGACTTCAACGACATTACTCTGGAAAATTCTACAGCCGGCCGACTAATGTCACAACCGACTGACAACTGTCCAGCCTGTCCTTTGGCATCACTGCCTCAGTGGGACCATCTCGGTGCGAGATATCTCCTGTCCTCCAACAAAAGATCCTCCCTAGACCAACCCTGCAACCCACCATACACCACAGCCAGAGACCCAGAAAATGGACTCCAAAGACACAGTGCTGAGCCTATGAATAATGACCCTCTGACCGAGCGAAACATAACTTACCACGGTCCTACCTGTGAATCTGCCTCAGCGTGGAGCTACGACGAAACCTGAGGGTGTCCACTGCCAGCTCGTCCAGATCCCGAATGTAATGCAGGAAGAGTGGGCCCCTAACAGTGAATCATCCATTCCAGACACTCACTGCTCCTACACTATGCTTACTCTCTACTTTACACCAACACACAACAGAGCGCAGAGCGCAGCTATACCCCTCGATCAATTTTAGCCAAGCTGCACACATACGAACAATACTCCATGAGCACCTCAACATCCTGCTAGAATGCAGCTATACCCCACGAACAAATCGGCCTAGCTGCACACAAACATCCTACACAGGCCTAATGCCGCCAGAATGCAGTCTTGAAGAACAAACACCGGACTACACACATTCGACTGATCCCTCACCATCATCCCGCCAATTGTTAGGATGCAGCTACCATCCGGCAATCACACTTGCTGCACACATTTTGAGTGCACAAAGCACCCTGTACTATCCTACTCTCGACTGAACTGGACTGCGGTGCCCAACAGCGTTCAACCCACAATCGCTTTGCGATCATACCAATGATATATAGGGTGCTACATAAATGCTCAATAACAATAACAGCACACGCTCAAGCTTTCCCAGCACGAGGCAACAGTTCCGTTTTTAGCCATCATGATCTTCGATGCCACGTCTCTTGGTCTATAAAAAGTCTCTTGCCTTCGAGGGCCGGATACGTTAAAAAAAACAAAAAAAACTATAAAGGTTCCCTACTGCTTACATGTTGGGTGATGCTTTCACCCCTGGGTCCCCCTCTTCTGGGTGCAGACCCCTCTCTCCTCACGCTTCCGTTTCCTGCCAAACACTCAACCCCCACACTTGCCCTTTTCTAACACTTTTGCACATCATGAAAGTCGACGGACAAACACGGGAGCAGTTTACCCGATGTGTCCCAAGGCAACTAGGGTCAGGCAATTGACCTGAATTACACACACCTGACGGCCCTTTCCCTTCCTCACAGGAGTAAAAGGTGGAGCACGAGAGCACCATACATACGAGCAAGGCAGACCGCACAAAGAGACAGCTATCCAGGCACTGCAGTTTAAGAGGAGGAGAAAGATGGCACGAACCAAGAGTAACACGGAGAGAAGCGACCTTCCCTTTTCCGACCAAGGCCTGTGAGACCTCTGTGGAACGAATTGTAGAATTCCAGTGATTAACTGCCAGGTGCCGGAGCAGGGAGGGATAGAAAAATAAAAAATAAAGTGCTGTGTCTTGCCTCCCCCCCACCCCCACCCAGCCTTCCACCTGGGGCGAGGGGGGCACCAATTCACCCAGGGCACTGCCACCACTAAGGCCAGCCCTGCATGCAAACCATGTGCCGGCCCTATCACAGAAACCTGAGCAGACAGTGTTTGCGTTAGAGTGAGATTGAAACAACCCCACTTTTCCCCCCAGCCCGAACCATCTTTGGGTGCTGTTGAAAATGTGTCTTGTAAACGATTCTAGCTCAAGAGCAGCGGCCTTGCATGTGCGCCTTTTCCTACCAGCGCCGGCCAGCGTGGATGAACCCTGCCCTTGTGAGTACAAGAACCTTTCCTGCCGCACTTTGGTAGAACTGAAAATAAAGGCTCGTGTGCTATATTCACACTGAAATCATGTGGTGACGAATTACAAATGGTGATGTATAATGTCAGAGTACGGATTGAAATGGTGACACGGTGCGATAGTACTTATAGCACTGAGCACCGCGAGGCAGCGGTAGGCCATGTATGGTTGGGAGCAAGTCTCATACGTATTGCTACTAAGGTAGACATTGCTATGTCCAGAAGGAAGGTTGCAACATGTGACCTGCCTGGGAACCTTTTTAAATGGATAAATCCTCCTCTTGGTTTGAACCAAAACAACCTTGAGAAAACTCGCGTATAGGAATGAAATATCTCCGCAGGGCGTTGCCCATGTTTCGCTGGGCAACAAGGTTAGAACTTTCCAGTGAAGTTTGGTAAAATGAAGAAATGAAGGCTTAAGAGATTACTGCCCTCTCGAGCGTGGCCATGACTATATACTGAATACTTTCCCCCCAGCATTTGGGGTGTCTCCCCAGGCGGGTTTGCTTAGGACCCCCGGTGGTGGGAACGGGAGGACATCACTCTGGAAACATTTCTTCAGGGATTAAAAGCAGGAGCTAAAAGCAGCTCGTGGGGTCAGGCATTACCCACAGGAAGCGGGCGCTACCTCTGGGGAACTAGGAGCTAAAAGCAGCTCGTGGGGTCAGGCATTACCCACAGGAAGCGGGCGCTACCTCTGGGGAACTAGGAGCTAAAAGCAGCTCGTTGGGTCAGGCATTACCCACAGGAAGCGGGCGCTACCTCTGGGGAACTAGGAGCTAAAAGCAGCTCCTGGGTGTCGGGCATTACCCAAGGGAAGCAGGCGCTGCCTCTGGGGAACTAGAGAAGCCCCTGGGTGTCAGGCATTACCCAAGGGAAGCAGGCGCTACCTCTGGGGAACTAGGAGCTAAAAGCAGCTCGTGGGGTCAGGCATTACCCACAGGAAGCGGGCGCTACCTCTGGGGAACTAGGAGCTAAAAGCAGCTCGTGGGGTCAGGCATTACCCACAGGAAGCGGGCGCTACCTCTGGGGAACTAGGAGCTAAAAGCAGCTCCTGGGTGTCCGGCATTACCCAAGGGAAGCAGGCGCTACTTCTGGGGAACTAGGAGCTAAAAGCAGCTCCTGGGTGTCAGGCATTACCCAAGGGAAGCAGGCGCTGCCTCTGGGGAACTAGAGAAGCCCCTGGGTGTCAGGCATTACCCAAGGGAAGCAGGCGCTACCTCTGGGGAACTAGGAGCTAAAAGCAGCTCGTGGGGTCAGGCATTACCCACAGGAAGCGGGCGCTACCTCTGGGGAACTAGGAGCTAAAAGCAGCTTCTGGGTGTCAGGCATTACCCAAGGGAAGCAGGCGCTACTTCTGGGGAACTAGGAGCTAAAAGCAGCTCCTGGGTGTTGGGTATTACCCCTGGGAAGCAGGCTCTACCTCTGGGGAACCAGGAGCTAAAATCAGCTCCTGGGTGTCGGGCATCCACCAAGAAGAAGGCGCTACCTATGGGGAACTAGGAGCTAAAAGCAGCTCCTGGGTGTCAGGCATTACCCCCAGGAAGCAGGCACTACCTCTGGGGAACTAGGAGCTAAAAGCAGCTCCTGGGGTCAGGCATTACCTGCAGGAAGCGTGCTCTACCTCTGGGGAACTAGGAGCTAAAAGCAGCTCATGGGGTCAGGCATTACCCACAGGAAGCGGGTGCTACTTCTGGGGAACTAGGAGCTAAAAGCAGCTCCTGGGTGTTAGGTATTACCCCTGGGAAGCAGGCGCTACCTCTGGGGAACTAGGAGCTAAAAGCATCCCCTAGGTGTCAGGCTTTAACCGGGAAGCAGGAGCTGCCTCCGGTTAACTTGGAGCTAGTTACAAACTTCCACATGAGCTGCAAACTATAACGCTTTGTCCATTACATAGGACCCATTGTGCTTTACAGGTCTTCAAGAATTGTCCTAGCACTTCTATATACTCATTCCCAAAAACACAGATTTAACGTCACATACAAGATAGGTTTGTATGGCATCAGGTGGCCTGGGGAGCCCAGCGTCCCAGCAATCCCAAACCCTTCCTGTGTAGAGTGCACCCGAGAGCTGTGCCAGCACCTACACAGACTCATCTTTCAGATACCAAGTGCATGTTTGGACCAGCTGGGTGCGCCTCAGATTAACCTACCTTCAACTCCATTTCTCATCCAATTTCACTGCCTCCTACTTGAAAGTGGGTGGTTACATTAGGGGCAGAAATTCAAGTTGCACGATACTAGCAAGCCATCATAAAACTACTTGCCACCTCGATTCTATACATACAGACAGCACACCATTTCTTACTCGCCAAATATCAATGGCTAGTGACGAGTGCACATTTTGCCCTCTGCTTACGTCACAATCACACATCACTTGAAGGCGCACAGCAAGCGTCACCCTTCTTGTTAAATGGGTGGCAAACTGGAAGCAGATCGTACCATTTCATTGTACGTGGGGTTGCAGGTCTTCCGAGCCACCTTGGTTTTCCTCTTGGTGGTCTTCTGTGGGTCTGGTAGCAGGTAAATCTTTACGTAGGGGTCGGGGTCGTTTCCATCCTGCATAGGTTGCTGAGGAAAACAGATACCATGTTTATCCATGCAAGAAAAGGGGAAAAAGATAAGATGAGAGAGAAGAAAGGAAATGACGAGTTATATTCCGTGCAAGAAGTGGTCGAGACGGACGGACGTCTGACGAGATCGCGTGGAAGGCATGCACTCCGAGGAGCAAGAGAGATGGAGAGGAGTAGAAAATCTGCAGGCAGAAAGTTACTGTCTAGAAGGAGAAAAGGGGATAACATGGCTAGTAGAGAAACCGGCACCACAACACCACGTACCAGACCCCGAATGTGCATCACCATGATGAAAAGTGTGCTGTTCTTGTACGAGATGGAAAGCTTCACCTCCCCTCCAACCTTCCCAACAGGGGGAGACCAGGCAATATCTACAGAGAGGGGAAAAAACGGGCGGTGAGTCGGAACAAACCAATTCTCTCTCACAAGGGGAAGTTCAGGAGTTGGAAGCCCAAGTAAACAAAGCTCCCTACACCTGGAGGAGGGGCTGTGAGTTCAAAGTAGTGATTGTGCAGGAGAGTGTGTGCATGCGTAAGGATGGGACGTGCAAGAGGCCACGCATGTGTAGAACGTTCAGGTGTGCCAGATGGTTATATGTGATCTTACCAACTGACAATCGAACATTTCATTGCGACCAAAATAAGGAAAAACAATTTCAAATTTATTTTTATTTTGGGGGTTCCCTCCACAAACCCCACAATTTCCTACCCTAATAACGCCAACCCGACTAACTTTGACCCCTTACCCAACTACCCTATGACATGCATTACTCACCATAATAGCATTTCTGATGATTGCATCTACTTAGATCCACATGCTGTGCATACAGTCCAACATCTAGTGGTAATTGCAGAGTATTGCATCTTTCTTTCGAAAATCAAAAGGGGACGTCGACATGGGCATCACTGTAACACTACCCCTAACGTGATGTCTAGTGCACCCAAAATCCCTCACACGTCGAGGTCTCTTTGGTTGTGTTTTTTCTGCCGTGTGGGAGACTTATAGTCGGCGTGAGAGTACAGAAGAGAGAAGGTGTAAGATGTCTATGTTCCTTCTACTCCACGAGGGGAGGAAGGGTGGGCACATGTGAATCTAAGTAGATACAACCATCAGAAATGCTATTACGGTGAGTAATGCATTGTCTTCCGATGCTTGTGAATCTACTTAGAATCACATGCTGTGCATAGACTAGCCAGCAGTACCCACAGATGGTGGTGGGATGTGTTAAGGAACAGTAGCAAAGATGTCTTGGCACCGCTTGTCTCACCCGAGAATCAGAACCAGAGTGTGTATCTAGACAGTAGTGTTGTGGAAAGGTGTGTACAGAACTCCAGGTTGCTGCTTTGAATGGACTTGAGAGGAACATTTGCAATTAATGCTATGGTTGCCCATGTGCCCCGAGTAGAGTGTGCTCTAGCCGGGAGGGGCAGGTCTCTCTTGGCAAGAATGTAACACAGTGTGATGCAGTTTACAATCCACTTTGAAATGGCTGATTTAGAGACAGGGTGCCCTTCTACCAGCTGCCAATGAAACGAAGAACTGGTTTGTTTTCTTTAGTGGCTTTGTATTTTCCAGATAATAGATAACCACTCTCCTCACATCTAGTGTGTGGAGCAGAGGTCGCCAAACAGTCAGCTCGCCTGAGCCTTTTCAGTCGCCCGCCTGAAGATACCGAAAAATAAACATAATGGTGCGTTTTGCAGGTATTTCCGTGTTCCGGATCCGAGCTTGGCTGCTGTGCCACATGGAGCTGCTTGGAAATCCACTGACAAGTGTCAGTATCACGTTATGCTTCTGCAGTCCGCCTGTAGTACCACAGTTGGCCTTGTGCGCCCCCACGACAGTCTTGCTTAAGCAAGCTGCTCTTGTTTGCCAGAGATGTTGGAGGGGCTGGGGCAGGATCAGGATCATTGTGACCACACAATGTAAATATCACAGTAGCACTGCCACTCGCCTGGAAATGTTCAAAATAATATTTAAAAAATGGTGCAATTTCTTTTATGTGGCTTCTTTCCAAATTCCACATTGTACATTTCCACTTTAAATCACTTCCATGACACAGGTA
Source organism: Ambystoma mexicanum (assembly GCF_040938575.1). Classification (NCBI taxonomy): domain Eukaryota; kingdom Metazoa; phylum Chordata; class Amphibia; order Caudata; family Ambystomatidae; genus Ambystoma; species Ambystoma mexicanum. The sequence goes on from NC_090938.1 coordinate 36,414,434, forward strand.
CACCCACTTTTAGTACATTAAGCGATCCATAGACACGCTGTACAGTAGAAGCCTACCAGGGTAGCTCAGCAGGTTGACAGACCGATGCTGAGATGTCATATATTCAAAATTACAGGTTGTTAATCGTATGACTTTTTGCAATGCCTTATAAAAAGTGCTATACAATGTGTTTGGCCAGGGTATGGGTTGGGCTGGTTGCTTGCTTATATTCAGGGCTGAGGTGGGGATATTTCTGCCCCTGTAGTGAAAATCAAAAGTTGGCACCCATGAACCCACAGTTTAATTTTCTAAAAACTGCTGTCAGCATAACAGAAGCATTTATTTGTGATCAACCAGTTTGACAAGCATTTAAAATCTTTATAAATATAACTTGTGCTAAAACACAGAGGGGCACACAAATAATGATAATGATGTGTTATTTATATAGCGCCTTAATCCAAAGCGCTTTACAGAGCACATATTTACATGCAATATCACCCAACTGAAATTGGTACTCATTTATCGACCTCAGAAGGATGAAAGGATGAGTTGGCCTTGCCGGGACTTTAACCTGCGACCTGCAGATCACACTCAGATCGCAGCAGCGAACGCTCAACCCGCTGAGCTATCATATCAGCAAATAACGGAGTATGTGTGGTGTCTGACAAAAAAAACATTTCAAAGAAAACTCGTGAACGCAAGCAGCATTTTTCAATTTGGAAATTGCTTTTTTTTTTTTTTTAATGGAAGTGTGAAATGCACATTTGGAAAACAATAGTGTGCCTAGCATGTAGAAAGCCTGCATAAAACGCAAAGGAAGGGGCACAAAAATTACAGGATATTTGTGTGGAAGTCCAACAAATATCTGTCTTTTTGAGACAGCTACTAATAAATAATAATTCAACAAAGAGGTTTTTGAAGTTCTTAATATATTCGTGAAGGGATTTGTTATTCCATCTGTTTAAAGAGGGGAAATAATGGAGCCAAAATAATATTGGTAAAAATTCTGAGGTTTATAAATATCCCCACCCTGATATCGCCCGCTAGTAGCTCTCCACTGTTGGCCTCCACTACAAGTAGCTCTAGCTAACGTAAAGGTTGGAGACCCCTGGTGTGGAGGCTTCTTTCCACCACGTTGGTGGGGTTCTGGAAAAAGGTGGTTAGTTCTATGGATTGGTTTACATGGAACTTGGAGATAAATTTAGGCGCAAAGCATGGGTGCGTGCGCGCAAAACCACCTTATCTTTGTGAGTCGTGACGAATGGGTCCTGAACTGAAAGGGCCTGCAGTTCACCAACTCTCCTTATAGAGGTGATCGCCACCAGGAAGGCTGTCTTGTAGGCGAGTGCTTTAAGGTTAGACAAAAGGGTCCGTTATTTTGGAGGAAATCTGTGACAAATATGCTCACCTTAAATTAAAGTCCACAAAAAAATCCAAATCCTGGTGTGGACCAGCACTGAACCTGATTCGGAAACAAGTTCGACAGGTGAATAAATTATGGAGGGCATCTAAATCAGCTAATGAAGCTATTAAGGCGAAAAATAGTATTAAAAGCATATAAAATAGTGCTCTTTGAGGCAAAAAAATGGTTTCTTCATAAGGAAATTGAACAGGCAGGGACCCATGCTAGGGCGCTGTTTGACAGTGTGGCCAGATTCAGAAACATCTACATGTATGACAGTGCCTATCGTTCATACGCAGACACAAGCCAATTAATTCAACCTTAAAAAAAAAAAAGAAATTGGCGATATTCAAGAAATCATTGCCAGTGAAAGGGCACTTGAAGTACAAGTGGAGCCCACAGTAGAAAGTGACACGGTGGGAATAGAGATAGAAAATGAGGGCTCAACTTCCAGTTGGTAAGGGAAGAATCGGTCCATGCCCTGATACCACAACTTAAGCCAACCAATGACCAGACATTTCCAATGCCGGCTGGTTTGGCCAAAGATTTGGTGACTTACATCACCCCCTTTGTAACCATCTTTGACAACATATCCCTACAAGAGGGCCTTTGCCTCTAAAAAGGGCAATAGTGAAGCCTCTCCTAAAAAAACCTAGCCTGGACCCTACATTACATAAAAACTAAAGCCCAGTGGCCAACTTATGATGGCGCACTAAAATACTGGAGAAGGTAGCCTGTAGTCAGTTCCAGGCATTTGTCGACAGTAGGGATCTCCTGGACGGGCTCCAGTCCTGGTTCCGACCCAAGTTTGGGACAGAGACTGCACTGTTGACCGTCCAGGACTATCGGTTGAAGGCTGCAGCCAGAGGGAAGTCCACTGCATTGCTAATGCTGGATCTGTCCGCAGCCTTCGACGCGGTGGACCACCGGATTGCAATCCAACGTATAAGTAAAGTTGGGAGAGCATGCAAACAGGTGTTCCAGTGGTGCAGCTCTTTTCTAAAGGATAGAACGCACCAGGTTGCTTTGGGATGTTTTCTCTCTGAGATAATTTGATTGAAATGTGGTGTCCCACTGGGATCATCACTTTCCCCCCTGATTTTGTAATCTATATTTTCATCCAGTATTCAACATTTTGAGGAGACACAGGCTGCGATTCCACTCCTATGCAGATGATACCCAAATATATAATGAGATTGATAACTTTGAAGTTGCATTTGAAAAGATTGATCAATACATGAGAGAAATTAAGAGGTGGATGGCAAGTAATCAGATGCAGTTGAATGCATCAAAAACTGAACTTCTATTGTTTGGACCTGAAGGTAAAATGACTCAGGAGAGAACTGCTTCCCCCCCTGACCCCCCCCCCAACCCCTCAGATATTAGGGGAAGAACTGTATTACTCTAAGAAAGTTAAACATGTTGGGTGTCTCTGGGAAGAAAATTTGGGTGGGGAAGCACAAGTGGACGCCAAAGTGAAGGCAGTTTACTACTCACTACGTGTGTTGAGAAATGTACTTCCATTCGTCCCAAAGGAAGATCAGGCAATAGTTGTAGGTGCCTTAACAAACTCACATTTAGACAACTATAATCGTCTGTTAGCAGGGCTGCCAGGTAATCAGATTAACAGATTACAGAGGGTCCAAAATGCAGCATTTGGGCCCATTGGGCATTTAGGGAAGCAGGACCATGTCTCCGCCCTACGTAGATCGTAGATTGATGGTCGACGATTGCAAAAAATGTAAGGTGGCATGTTTGTTGTTCAGGTGCATTAATGGTCTTGCACCTGGGTATCTTGCAGCCAAAGTGTGTGCCTATCACTCAACAAGAGACAAACGACCGGGAGACAAATTCTTGATGTGTATACCTCGGACTAAACAGGTATATAAGGGAGACAGGAGGTTTGCTGTGTTTGGCCCTAAAACCTGGAACCAGCTACCTTGGGATATCCGAGCCAGCCGTCCAGGGAACTCTTCAGGAAGAGATTAAAAACCTTCCTATTTAAATAAACTCGCTGGTGCTCACCCCTTTTGTAATATGCACACAGTATGTCTGGTATGTAGTGAACATCTGCGCCCGAATGCAGTTCAGTCTGTTTGGTGCGCGTGAGAAATTAAAAAAATCAAAATCAATCAAACTCAACTACATTCAGGTCCAACCCAGGAACTGTGTTGCAAATAGGGGGGATGAAGCCTTTTTTCCCCTTCCATAAATACTTTAATTACTGGAATCTTCCACCGCGAAACCTTGTTCTGCCACGTGGTGTACGCTGAAAGAACAACCAAGTGAACCTTTAGAGCATTGAAAACCAGAACTGAATCTAACAGATGGGTTGAATACAGGACAATATGTTTAGGTGTGCATTCAATAGGATTGATGTCTTTGCCATTACACTAGATGGCGAATCGCTTCCATTTGCTTGAGTAGCAATGCCTGGCGTTAGGTTTCGTTCAGGCACATCCAACTCCCTCAATGACCTCAGGCGCCAGGCTGCTAAATTGAGAGTTTGAGGGTATGATGTGATCCCCTCCCAAGCGTGAATTAATGATGACAAGCGACCCCCGACCGGGGAGGCGTCAGAGGGGACCCAAATCGATGGTTCACTTTGAGGTGGAGGTCGGGGAACCTCTTGGAGTAGAGTTCCTGCCTCTACCCTTGCATCTACGAGGACCTCTCTGCTGATACTGGCTTTTACCGGAAGAGCCTTGCCCAGAGGACCAGGGGGTACTTCCAGAGCCATATTGTCCATGGGGAGACCGGGAGAAAGACTGTCCACAAAAGGAACTGCAGGAGTTAGAGTCTCCCCACTGGTGGAAGGGCTTGGCCGTGATCTGGCTGAGTGATTTCAGCATTTTGTGCTCCTTCTTAGTCTCCAGGGCGTCAACAACAGCTTTACCAAAGAGGTTGGAGTCCTTGACAGGTTTATTAATAAGAGATGCCTGAGTTTCTGGTTTAAAACCCGAGTACTTCAGCCAGGTGTCTCTCTTAAGTAGGGTCCTCTGGGTTACAGTTTGTCCAGCAGTCTCAGCAGCGTCCAGAGTATTTTTTTAATATATCGTTGGTCACCTGTCTGCCCTCAGTCACCGCCGCCAGCAGGCGTGATTTCGTGGGCTCTGGGACCTCTTGAAGGCCTTCCTGGAGTAGGCCCCATTGGACGTCGGTGTAGCTAGCCAGGAGAGCCGTACTGTTGGAATCCTGGTTTTATAGGCAGCAGAGGTAGTGATACGTTTCCCAAGGACATAAAGTTTCTTGTAATCTTTATCCGGAGGGACTGCCGTGACATTTGAACCGCGCCCTCTTTCTGGTGGTTGTAACCACCAGGGAGTCCGGTGTGGCATGACCCTGTATGTACAAGGGGTCGAACAGAGATGGGCGGGACAATTTCTCAAGCCTAGGGTTGACTGCCCGTGTGAGGGACGGTGATAGCAAAGAAGGAGCAAGGCGCTTCATTACAGAGTTAAGCAAGGGGATTGCCTGACTAGTGGCACAAAGAGCCAGGGACGGCGTCCTGCGTAGCAATCTCAAAATCATCGGCTGCCCTCTTTAAAATGGCGCTGTTCAACATTTGGTCATCCATAGGTGATGGCTCCCTTTGTGCAGGTTAAGAAGGTGGGTCTAGACAAATTATGTCCGGGGCAGGGGTCTGTATAGGTGATAGCCAAGGGCCCAGATTCCCCTGACTGATCCTGATCCCAATCGGGGTCTTGGTCAGCTGTGTTGTGAGCAAATGGATCTATGTCCTCATATGTCTCTTGTTCTGAAACATCTAGGATATCCTCCTGGTAGCCTTGTACAGAGACTGGAAGTTTCTGCAATTTTTGTGGTATGGGGCAGGAGTCCTCTTCCCTACATCTCTTGGGAGGGATGTATTTATCTGAGAAATTGATAAATTGGGCCATTTTGTCCATATAATTTTCAAATCACTCCCTAGTCCATAGGGAAGATGCAGAAGTGCCTGGAGGTGGAAAAGTTTGACCAGAAGGCTGAGACTTTCCTAATAAGGCCTTTGAGAGAGGCTGGGGGGGCTTCGGAATACTCCTCTCCTCTCCCTTGTGTGCTGCAGTGACCTAAATAATAGCCGTGAGACTCTCACAGATTTTCGGGAGCTGAATGGCAGGTTTCGGTGCGCCTGATGGCGCCGTCGCGGTCATCGATTCCACCGAAGCCTTAGGTACATGTGCACCCTTGGACAGCGTGTCAGCAACCGTATCCATACGTCTTTTTGGGGGAATGCCCTTTACAGAGGAATGCCCAGTCGCATGCCGCGAAGACCGTTGCGTGGAGGGCCCCGAACCACGAGGTTCGGGAGGCACCGTCAAAGTTTGACGCTTCCTTCAAGGAGGCCTTGGGGGTTGTGTGTTTAGTACTTTGTGGTGTGTGTGAACTACTCATAACAGAGCCAATGGGTTGCTGTCTGGGCCGGGGACAGGAATTTGGGAGCCTGAAGGTTCTGCCGAAAGGTCGATGGCTTCCAATTCAGAGCCATGGATACCGATTGATTCCTCGTCATCCAAAGCAACAGCGCAAATGGGGGAATGGGTTTCGGTCTGCATCGCGTAGGCCATCCACCGTTTAGTCCGCCTGTCCTTTAACGTCTTGGGACGGAAGAGCTTGCAGGACTTGCATGAACACCCATCGTGGTCTCGAGTTAGACAACGATTGCAACGGCAATGGGTGTCCTTCCACAGGAATTTGCCGTTACACGACAGACACAATTTAAAAGGCGTCCTCTCCATAGCAGAGGGTGGCGACAGCCAGACCAAATAGGGAAAGAGAAGGGAAAAGGAAATGCATTCTTGAAAAAGAATAAACCCAGGGCCCCACTCTCCCTACTGTAAGTGACTGGCCGGAGGGCTGAGGCCACGTGGTCGACAGACGTCTAGCAGATCACCAGTTGCTGAGCAGTTGTGGATGTCTTTGGCAGCAGGAAGACCACGAGGCAGCCGTTGAAAAGAAGTAGTCGGGAGACTAGACGATGGGACAATAGTAAGCAATATTTACTCTTGCGAGTTCCGAATAAGGCGACCAACTAGTTGGGCGGCAAAAATAAATCTGAGGGACCTTGACCCGTGAGGGATTTTGGGTACACTACACGTCACGTTAGGGATAGTGTTACAGTCACGTCCATGTCGATGCCCCCTTTCGAACTTTGAACGAAAGACGCAATACTCCGCGATTACCACTAGATGTCGGACTATACGCACAGCAGCACAGCATGTGATTCACAAGCATCAGGAATATATTTAATATTTTCTGTGTTTTTTGGTATTATGGTCCCCAGTGAAATGTACCCACACTGAAATATTTTCAGTAAATTGACTGGGGTGCCAGATGTCCGCAAATGAAGAAATATGGCTTGTGCAAGGAAAGCGTGGTGTGCACAAAGAGAACGGTGTGGTGAACAGGATGGTGTGCAGGTCCATATGGGAGGGCTTTGGCATGGGTTGTGTACTGGAAGGAAGCAGGAGTAAGAATGCCATGTGGGGGGGGGGCAGTGTTTATTATGAACTTTTATTCAAGGATATAAACCTCTAAGAGGGGTTTCCCTGCCTCAACGGAAATAACTAGTGTCAGAATATGCAAAGCAAAAGTCACAATGTCCAGTGTCAAAATCCTAAATATGTCCCTTACACAATCTAAGCTAACTAAATCAAAGGAAATGTCTTCTTTTTCCATGGGGGCGACTCCTCGTCCCCCTGGACAAAGGCAGTTCTTGTCCCAATAGGATTTACCCAATACTTGGCTGTTGAGGAAATGTCTCGCACTCTCCAGCCTTTCTCAGGCCCGAAACACAGTTCCCTGGGGTCCCAGACCTTGGTTGGCAGCGTTAACTTCCTCTTGCCTTGTACCGTGCTGAAAAAGAACAGCCTGGGTGCTTGCAAGCTGTAGCGGGTTCTTGACCCTGGTGGGCAGACTTGGTTCCCTCTCACGAGGTACTGTGACGAAGAAGAATTGCTTGGACACACTTTCCAGGCTGAAGGGGGTCCGTGACCCTGGTGTGCAGACCTGGTTCCCTCTCACCAGGTACTGCAGCGAAGAAGAATAGCCTGGAAGCACTCCTCTGGTTGTACTGGGTGACAGCCTTGGTTCACTAATCTGCCAAGTACTCTATGAACTGTCCATCAAGTTACAGTTCTCTTTAATTGGGTGCGAGTCCCAGACTTGCAATTCCGATCTCAGTTTTCCCTTCTGTGGAGTTAGTTCACACTCCTGCCAAGCCGTAGTACAACTATTTACTGCTATGCTTTTCTCCACATGTATTAGGGTCGCCGACTCTCCTTTCCCAGATTTCTGACTTGAGCCACAACCTCCTTGAGCATTCACCTCCTTCCCAACTGCCAGCGTACCTTGTGTTGTGGTCTGCGCAGTTGTCAGCTCTGCTGAGGCAGCTGGCCTCGTTCGCAGAGCTCCAGTACCTTTCCTGGGTGTTCCCTTGCTCTGCAGCGGCTCCGCAGTCTTGCTTCCTTCCGGCACAGGGTTGTCCTAGACTTCCATGCTGCCTGGGTCTCTGTGGCACCCAGAGTCTTTGTCCGGGAATGGGCTATGCAGTTCTCGCGTCCTGGACCAGCCCGGACTCCCTCTCCTTCCTCTTGGCATCCCGGTCAGCACCAGTCTGCATGTCTGGTTCCTCCTGGCTCTCGCCGCTCCTCCAGGAAGGACTGGAAAACCTTTGTTGGTTTTTATCTTGCTTCTTCCGACCAATGGTTGTGAACCATAAAACTGGTCAAAGTGGTTCCAATGTTTATTCAGTATTGCTCTGCACCTCCTCCTCCTCCTCGTCTCAGTACTGAGTGCCTGTGTGGTAACTCACTAGGAATCATCCTTGTCGCAGTCGTTTCTATATGGACTGCTTTACAAAAATACATAGGATATGAGGGTAGGAGTGTAGAGGAAATAGGTGAAGAAGTGGGGCAACTTTGGGAAGAGCGTCTAGGGTCCTGGGCTTGGTGAAAATACTGTGTTCTCCTAATGTGGTCGTCACTGGTCCCAAAGGGGGTCTTCCCTCCCATGAAATCCTCCCGCCGAGTACCACCCCCAGGGAGACTATCGGGCAGCGGCCGCACCTCCCTGGCCTCATGGGAAGGGCCCCCCCACCCCTTTGGAAGCAGCGACGACATCCTGGGAATCGTTACAGCATATTCAGCAATGTGTGCGTCATGCAAAGGTGAAAGTTGAAGGAAAGGAATGTCAGACACAGATTTGTACAGATAATCCTGTGTTGTGGCTCCTTAGCATGTGTATCATAATTTGCGGGTGTGCAAATATTTGACAGCTTCCAATGTATGTCCATAACCCCCAAGTAGCTCTGCCTATGGGAGAAATCTCAGAAAACAATTGTCATTATATATACACACACAATTTGAAAATTGTTAAAATCAATAAAAAAAAAAGAATATATAATTGCCGATCTGGCGTTCTTCTCATTTGAATTATCCGTTAGTTACAGATTGCCGCTGCAGGAAAGATCCTGGTGTGGTTGTCTCAATAGATACTCAAGGATCCGGTACCACCATTCCCGTGGCCAAGCTGGTGCCATTAGAATCATCGCTTTGACTGAATTCTCATGTTGGACAGAAGAGAATCTGCCTGGCTTTCTTCCATCAGCCCCTTTAGACCTTAGAACCAGTCTCCTTTCTCATAGTCCATTCTCCTCTTTGCTTCCCATGTAAACTCTGCCCGAACGCAACATCAACATTGCAGACTTTACGTCCCAGCTCTTATCGTTTCCGGCGTCTGTTTGCTGTGCCCACTCTTCTCCTCGCAACCACCCTTCAAGAGGTGGAGCGTTGGACACTAGTTCCATGGAGACGCACCCTCAACTCGTATCCTCCTAAATAGGATGCTTGCTTCTGTCTTTCACAAAGGGCTTTTTGCAGAGAATTTAAACATTGAACACAACCAGCAGCAGTAGTACCTTCCTTAATATCCAACTGTTTTTTTAAAAAGAAATATTCACAAGCTTGTAGTTCAAAAACGTGCTTCTATACCACTTGCATTCAATCTGCTAACAAGATACAGGAACAAGATACTGAAGCTCAAGTTTCAGATGCTGCAAGCCTTCACCTCTCCCAGACCTTGCAGCAACACTGGTTGGCCTGCCCAGCAATTTTACAGTGCCCATTCAGGGCCAAGCTCTTCAGAGGGACTTTTTTCCTAATACCTCTACAGCCTTTACACCATTATTAAACAATCACCAAGGCGGAAGAAACTGCTCAGATCAAACTAGACCGTTTATTGGCCTATAAATGGCTTTGTGAGAAAGACTTACCTGCAGGTTTCAGGGCTGGAGTACCGCCAGCATTCTTCTCATCCCTTGGTAACGGATGGAAAAAGGTGTAAACCAGGTCACACTAAGCAAAAGAGGAAAATACACAATTACTGAGATGGAATGCTAGCAGATCATGCAGTACACGCCCCAATGCAACTCTGCCCCCTCCGCCCCGCCAGCCTGGGCACGCTTCTGAATGCAGTGCAAGTTCCCTCCTCTGGCAGCACAGCGGCCCAGTCAGAACTCGTCAAACCCTTTAAAGCCACACACAAAACTTCTTATTTAGTAAATAGCTTAAAGCAAAGTCTCAATAAATATTTAAAATTTCACTTGCAACAAGGAAAGAACTAAGTCAGGACCCAGCCCGCCCCTTCCCCACCCATAACATTTTTTGACCACTTCCAATCACACAGGACCCGATCATTCCTTCCAATACGAATTCAGGCCTAGACAGAAGACCATCACACTCCTTTTGTCTACCAACTCTTCTCCCCAGGTTTTTCAGCTTTTGACATTTCCCTCCTATATCGTCATAATCCCATTTGTGTTTGGTTCACAATGTTAAAGGTATTTGTACCGCACACTGTCACCACCGGAGTGGTCCCCAGGCGCTCAATGGACAATGCCCACACTAATTGCTTGCATTGGAAGGCATTTAAGACAACGGCCTGAAGCCCCTCAGCTAGAAAGCCTCTACTTTTAAAGCTTGAAAGGGTCTCCATCTTGTTAACTCAGGATTGCTGTAGGACGGGAGCTTTCACTTGACCACAGTGCCGAGGTATTAGTAGATTTGATCATTTTTATTTGTCCGAATGGTACATTTGACTGAATTTGGCCTGTACCATTCGACCAAATAAAAACAATTTGGCTAATACATACCTAACATGTGGAGCGGCGGTTGCGGGGGTGTCCCTCGCTTCCCCAATATTTGAGGCAGGGGACCGGGAAAAAAATAAAAAATAAAAGAAACAGGGACCCTGCGGCATCTGATCCGACCCACATTAGAGGGACGGATCTGATGTTGCAGGGCTGAAGTGGACCAGGCAGTGAGCGAACAGGTAAGTAGGGAAGGGGTGGGTGGTGGTGTTTGATCATCTGAGAATGGATTGCATTCATGCTGTTTATTTTTTTGAACAGTTTGCTCTGATCAATTCTCACACAATCTCACACAATCACCCCCAAACCCAATGCTGACCATGCAGCCAGGAGCAAACCTCTAAAAGCCCCACTCATTGTGCATGGACCAGGCAGTTTTCCTTTGCCTGCTCACCGGGACTGTAACGCTGTACACTTCCATTCCTGGCGTTTGTATCATAATGTGCATTATAGTTTTCACCAGCCATGCCATCCCAATTCAAGATGGCCACCCCGATTACTGGCACTCACGTGCAGATGTAAGTGAATTGCTCCAACATTCATAAGACCTTAAGGTCTACCTCTTTCCACCCCACCAATCCCAACTCCTTCAGGCCATGCTTAGTCTAACGCAATCAAGTTAACAGGAAAACAAACCAAAAGCACACAAAAAAATATCTGCGGTGGACGCCTTCCAGACCAAGAGGGCCTTGAAGCAACTGGATAATGGCTGCTGATGTCTAGAAGCCTCAAGAGCGATGATCGGCGCAGGAGTCAAACAAAGGAAACACTCCAAGAACAGAGTAAAGAAATGGGGTGGAAATAAGAACTTGCCTGAGACAAAAGGGTATGAATGCACAGCAGGAAACCTATAAAAAACTACAACCCATATGCGTCTTAGTCCTATGTAGGTCGAGTAGTGCGACACTTCTGTGCAATAGCACCTTGAAGCGTTTATTATGCGCAGTATGGAATTACCATACTAAATGACCCCAGGCTCAAATAATCGGACAGACCCAAAGAATATGGCAAAGAATTACTTTATTGTCAGTTCAAAATAAAGTTGGGCAATCTGGCGAACCACAAGCAGTAATCCGCACACTCAAATGATTTTAATTACACAAAGGCTTTATGCGTCAGCTATGACGCCATCCTACGTTGCAAACTTAAGACCTATTGAAGAGAGGGGTTGGTTAAGGGAACATATGTACCATTAGTATGTGTAAGTGTTAATAACTTCATTGGCTGCCCGTTATCTAGTAGGCACATATTGAACTAACTGTAAATACTTTTAATACTGATTATGACAGAATACAGTAGTGGATTGGCCTGTGCAACGTTGTATAGCAGGTTGCTACATGGCCCCATATGATTGGTTAGCAGTCTCTCCCAACCTTGGACGTTGCCTCTTCTCACTTGTTTCGTTGACACTGATGAGTTCTTCAGACTTGATTACATGTTTCGCTTGTTGCTTCAGTTACATTGTTATTCTTTTGAATATTCATAGATCGTTTCAGTGCGTCATGTGTCTTTACTTCAGGACGTCACTCTGCAACTGTTAGATTTTGTTTACAGTTCTGCAATGTTGATTGCGGTATGTCGACATCAGTCTACTGTCTCAGTACTAGGGGCTACATTCGATATGGTTGAGTGCATAACGTCTCTCGTACTCTCGATGCTGCATCGGAACAATGCTTGGTGTCATTCATACGACTCTTTCACTGTCATGTCAACATGACGGAGGCGAGGGGGTGTAGTTTAACAATGACATATTTGTCTGCTCCTCTACACCTCAGGCAAACCATGTTGCCTGCTGTTGGCCAAACATAGCTGTGGTTCTTCCCCTGTAGGTATGGCGTTGAGAAGCATCGTCGTAGGGGAGAAGTGATCTAACCTGCAGTACAGCTTTCTGCTTCCAAATCTGGGCAACGGACGACACTCCTGGTCCAACTACCAGGGGTGCTCCTGCCCTGCAGGACAACGAGCAGTCACCGATTAAGAGGCGGCATCTGGGAGCACCAACTGTGCCACAGGAGAAGACTGGGCCACATAACCACAGATACACTCGGGCACGTGCATTCATTACTGGCTAGTGGGGGTTGGTGTAAAGACGTCCGTGCCTTTGCGGGCAGGTGTACAGTTAAAGTTACTTACCTGTAACTGCAGCTTTGCAGCTCGATGTCGGTTAACATGCGCAATCCTGCAATCTAAAGGTTGGGTTTTGCAGATGCCAACTATCCTAGCTGTTGATCTTGGGCGGGTCCCTGTGGGCACTTGCTGTATATGGGCGTGTAGCTGTGTTGGTAGGTGTTTACTATTTCATTGACGTGAGGCAATGTGTTCCTGTTTCAGCAGGTAGCTTGCCGTGAGAATGGGTCTGTGCACCTGCGAGTGCAGCACTTTCTGTTTGACTGACCCCCCTCCTGCCCCCCCTCCCTCCCTCCCTCGTCCTCCCTCCCTTCCCCCTCCTTCCTTCCTTCCCCTGCTCCACCAGTACTGGCATCATGTACTCCTTGGTTTCCGATAGTTATGGACTGGTAAGGCTACTGGGGAAGGGCGTTGAGTGACAAGCAGGAAGGCAGTGGACGTGCAGCCCGAGTGTGTGCTCAAGGATAAGGGAGGAATGCAGCCACGTGTGAGAAGCAACGAAAGGCCTTCACAGAAACACCTGATCACACTGAGGTCTGGAGTTTCATTGCCAGCTCTTCTGCCACTTGCCTAAAGACAGTATAAGGTTTCTGCTTACCGTGGGAACGAATCCAGCCCATGCACAGACCTGGATGAGGGTATTCGTGTAGTATGCCTGTTAATAATAATTAGGCATTTATATAGAGCTACGAACCCTCGGGTATCTGAGCGCTGCTTATGTTAATGTTAATGTTAAAGGACATTTGTACCGCACACTATCACCACCGGAGTGGTCCCCTGGCGCTCTGGCGGCTCTGAAAGAGGGAGGGAGGGCGGGTGAGTTAGTGGGTGGAGGTTGGAAAAGTGCAAGAGAGCAGTGATGTACTGTTGGCAGCCTCAGCCCGGTGGGTCCGTCGGCTGGGCCTGGAGTGTATGCGGCCGGTAGTCATCGTGTACTGATGTGCGGGTCTATGTGCATTTATTGTTTTGTTGTTGCAGTGTGGTAAAGTTTGTGCGGTTTGTTGTGCTGGAGGTTTGTGGTTGTGTTTGGTTTGGAGTTTGAGAGGTGTATGCGGAGGAGGAAATTGTTAGTGGTCTCGGTTAGTTGGCATCTATATCCTGGTGGACCAGTTGTGCTTGCGTAATCTCGCTCGATGGGGTGCTTGGGCATCATGTACCTCTGGAGGTTCGTACTCGTTTTGTATACGAGGACCCTTGAGCATCTCACTGCCTCTTCTGCCCATTCTGTCAACAGCGTTGCATGCTCCCCACTCCCACCCACATGGCCAGTGCACCTGCCAATGTCCATATCTTAGTGCGGTGATTGGTGGTATCTCGCTAGTTCCACAACCCAGTGGTACCTAGTTGTAGCTATACGGCAGATGGGGATGGTAAGAATTGGCTGGGGTTGTTATTATTACCCACGGTGTGTGGTGCTCATTTATCGACCTCGGAAGGATGAAAGGCTGAGCTTGGCCCTTCCGGGATTCGAACCTGCGTTAACAGGCTCTGCACGGATGTCAAAGCGAGCGCTGTACTCGCTGTGCTACTTGACCGGCTTAAAGGACCTTAAAGCCAAGTGAGGTAAGGGCTGGTCCATTGGGTGTTGACCCCAAGATAAACAACAAGGTACCAGAACTGAATGCCCAACATTGCGACCCTAAAGCATTCAAAGCGTATTCACAAGTAGGCTGCAACTACCACTATAGTACTTGAGCTACCTGCAGGAAGGCAAATCTGTACCCACACACATTCACATTAATCAGTGAAGGCGTTAGAGGAACCTGCGGGGAAAAAAGAGCGCGTCCAGACAGCAAAAAAAAAAAAGAGCGGCCTAGGTAAAGTATCCAAATAGCGATCTAGAACCTGCCCGCCCTGTACTACTGCTTCCAATGGTGGCCCTGCACCAGTTCCTCATATGAAGGAAGCACCCAGCTGCATAAAAAACAGCTGGGCTCAAGTAGTGGCTCTGGACTTCCTCTGGGGAGCGAGTCCCCAAAAATGACAAACACTTGGTATGAAAGAAACTGGGACACGAAAGACAGAAAACGACAGCTTGAAAGCCAGACTGTGGGTGTTAGGAGTGAACTACGCATGCATTATATGCCAATAGGCCGGGTCGCGGAGGACCCAGAGCCTGGAGGGAAATACCCCGGGGTTTGCAGGGCCCAGCCCATTGCATGAGCCTCTGCAACTGCTGAATTATTCCACGTGCCATTGAACTCGGACTAGCATGCCAGGAGGGTCCCATACACAAGGGAAATGTGGATTAAGTGGGTGCCTGGGGCACAACGTGTCCACTGCCAACACAAGCCCACAACTCGTCCTCTGAGCCAGCATCGCCTCTTCTCCTAGGCCGCAACCTCATCATGCAAGAAGGCAACCGCTATTGCGATCAGTCACCATCTGTGTTTGCACCATATGACAATGCATTACTTACCGTAAAAGCATTTCTGATGGTTGTATCTGCTTAGATTCACATGCTGTGCATAGGTCCGACATCCAGTGGTCACTGCGGAGTATTGCATTTTGTTTTTCGTCGTCGAAAAGGGGACGTCGACAAGGCGTGTCTGTAACACTATCCCTATAGTGACGTGCATTGTACCCATAATCCCTCACGCGTCGAGGTCCCTCTGTTTGTATTTTTCTGCCCTGAGGGAGCCTTCTAGACGTGATTGAGTACAGAAAAGAGAGATATAGAAAAGGACGTCTATGTTCCTTTCATCCGAGCAGGGAGAAAGGGTGGGCGCATGTGAATCTAAGCAGATACAACCATCAGAAATGCTTTTACGGTAAGTAATGCATTGTCTTCTGATGTTTGTTAATCTGCTTAGAATCACATGCTGTGCATAGACTAGCGAGCAGTACCCGGAGTTGGAGGTGGGTTGTGAGAAGGAACAGTAGAGAAAAGATGTCTTAATACTGGCTGTCCCACCTGGGAGTCAGATCTAGAGTGGGCATCTAGACAGTAGTGTTTTGTAAAGGTGTGTACAGAACTCCAGGTTGCCGCTTTGCAGATGGACTCAAGGGGAACATTTGCAATGAATGCTATGGATGCCCCAGTGCCTCGAGTAGAGTGTGCTCTTGGCTTGGTACAGTTCTCTTTTAGCAAGAGTGTAACAGAGAGTGATGCATTGTACAATCCATCTAGATATAGTGGATTTTGAAACTGCATCTCCTTCTCTTCCTGCTGCCACCGAGACAAAGAACTGATTAGTCTTTGTCAGTGGACTAGTTCTTTCCATGTAAAACATGACAGCTCTGCGCACATCAAGTGTATGCAGGCTTTTTTCTCCTAGATTTGAAGGATTTTGAAAGAACGTTGGTAGTTCTATAGACTGGTTGACATGGAATTTGGAGATGAATTTCGGTGCGAACCTTGGGTGTGTGCGTAGAACCACTCTATCCTTGTGAACTGTTACAAAGGGGTCTAAAACCGAAAGGGCCTGTAGTTCACTTACTCTCCTAATGGAGGTAATATCGATTAGGAAAGCAGTCTTAAGAGTGAGATCTTTAAGAGTTGCCTTGTGCATGGGTTCAAAGGGTGACCCCATGAGCCTGGTGAGTACCACATTTAGATCCCAGCCAGGAGCTGGGTTTGCTATTCGAGGGTGTATTCTCTTTACCCCTTCCATGAAGGCTTTGATTACTGGGATCTTCCACCACGATACTTTGAGTTGTGAAGTGGTGTATGCAGAAAGCGCTGCCAGGTGGACTTTAATAGAATTGAATACTAGACCCGAGTCCAGTAAATGGGTCAGGTACAGAATAATTTGTGTGGGAGAGCAGTCAACGGGGTTGATACTCTTCCCTCTACACCAGATGACAAATCTTTTCCATTTGCTAGAATAGCAGTGGCGAGTGTTAGGTTTTCTGGCTTCTTTGAGGATGTCCATGCATCTCTGCGGGAGCTGTAGATGTCGGAATTCTATGACCTCAGGAGCAAGGCTGCTAAGTTCATGGTCTGAGGGCATGGGTGCAGTGTCCTGCCCCTGTCTTGTGACAGCATGTTGTACGGGCAGGGCAGTTTCACTGGAGGAGATAGAGACATCTCCAACAAGTGAGCGAACCATGGCTGTCGGGCCCACATAAGGGCCACCAGTATCATGGTAACTTGTTCCTTGTTGAGAAGGGGAGTCGGGGGGAAAAGCGTAAACAAATTTCCCTGACCATGGAATCGATAGACCGTTCCCCTTGGACTGGTTCTGGGGGTACCTGGAGGCGTAATCTTGGCATTGAGAGTTTTCCAGAGTTGCGAACAGGTCTATTTCTGGGAAACCCCACTGTGTGAAGACGTCGAAGACAATGTCTTCTTGTAACCGCCATTCGTACTCTACGGGCAGGGGGAAGTCTCTGCTGAGTTCGTCTGCTAGCAGATTGAGTTCCCCTGGTACATGTGATAGTAGGAACATGTGTTTGAGAGCCCACTTCCAGATGTTCTGGGACAGCTTGGACAGTCCTGGAGAGTGAGTGCCCCCTTGCTTGTTGAGGTAGTACATGGCTGTGGTGCTGTCTGTGAGGACCATCACTGTCTTTCCTTGTAGGTGTTCCTGAAAGGCTTTCAGTGCTTTGAACACCGCTAGTAGTTCCAGCAGGTTTATATGCTTGGATGCTAAGCTCGGAGTCCACGCTCCGTGAGCAGTCTGATGGGATAGGTGAGCCCCCCATCCTGTAAGGGATGCGTCTGTGGTTAGAGTGGCTTCCACTGCGGATGTGGCAAAAGGTTTCCCTAATAACAGGTTTTCTTTTGTCCACCACCGTAGCGAGAGAACCAAGGCCTGCGAGACCACCACTAGATCGTCCCATTGTCCGCTGGCCTGACACCACTGGCTGTTGAGCCACTCTTGCATTGGGCGCAGGCGCGCGTGAGGTACCAAATAAATACATGACGCCATCATTCCTAGCAAGCGCATTGCTTTGCGTACCGTCACCTCTCGACCTGGCCCTGTTATGAGCCAGTCGTCGAGGTAAGTGTATACCGGGATGGATAACCTGCGCAGGTGGGCCGCTGCCATTGCCAGTACTTTCGTGAATACCCTTGGTGCAGATGCTATCCCGAAGGGTAGTACTCTGAACTGGTAGTGTTTGTTCTCTATCTTGAACCTGAGGTATTTTCTGTGCGCTGGCAACATTAAAATATGAAAGTATGCATCTTTCATGTCCAGTGTTGTCATGTAATCCCCCTGTGATAACAGTGGGATTACTTCCTGCAAGGTCCCCATACGAAACTTTTGGGGTTTGACAAACTTGTTCGCTGGGCGCAGATCTAATACAGGGCGCATGGTTAAGTCCTTTTTGGGTACAAGGAAGTACACTGAATAAATACCTTCTGTTACCTGAGATAGGCGGACAGCCTCTATAGCTTCTTTTTTCAGTAGCTCTTCTACTTCTTGTAGAAGAATGGTGAGGTGTTCCGTTGTCATGCGTCGGTTCCGTGGGGGTCTGTACTTCGGGGAACCGTTGAATTCGATGCAGTATCCGTGGGCTATGGTGGATAATACCCAGCGGTCTGACGATATTCCCTCCCATGCTGAAAGGAACGATGTTAGCCGGCCCCCGACCGGTGATGCATGGGAGGGGACCCGAATCTTCGGGTCATTTGTTGGTATTGGGCGTGGAACCTTTGGGGCTGGAGCCGCAACCTCTTCCCCTGCCACGGCGTTGGCCTCTTTGACTGAACTGGGTGTTGTTACCCTGGTTAGAGGGCCAGTTGGTAGCAGAGTAAAATTGCTGTTGGTTTTGCTGCTGGCGTTGGCCACGAAAGGAGCATCTATTGCCATAGCCGCGTCTGTTAGGGGGCCTAGAAATTTGGCCAAGAGTTTTGATGGTATCAAACTCTTTCTTCGCATGTTCTAGGGCCTCATCAACTGCTTTCCCAAACAGATGTGTTTCTTCTATGGGCTTATTTATCAGGGAAGCCTGGGTTTCCGGCTTAAATCCCGAATTGCACAGCCAGACATGGCGTTTGAGAAGTGTTCCCTGAACCAGGGAACGGCCAGCCGTCTCTGCGGCATCTAAGGAGTTCTTTACGATGCCCTGGTTTACAAGAGTTCCCTCTGAGATTGTAGCTAACAGGCGAGAACGCAGGGGTTCTGGTGCGTCCTCTGCTTCGCTGCGCAGCTTGCTCCACTGTGCATCTGCGTAGCTAGCTAGTAGGGAATTGTTATTTGCAATCCTAGTTGAAAAGGCGGCGGACGTCGTGATTCTCTTCCCAAGTGCGTAGAGCTTTTTGCCCTCTTTGTCAGGTGGTGCCTCACTAGTGGATAGTGGTACCCCTGCTCTTTTCCTTGTATTAGTAACTACGAGGGAGTCCGGAATAGAATGGCCTCTGATGTACAACGGGTCAGAGGGCGAAGGGCTGAAGAGCTTTTCTATCCGAGGGTTGACCCCTCTGACTAAGGCAGGATTGGAAAGGGAAGGAGTTATTCTTCTCTTTATAGAAGCCAGGAGCAGAATAGACTGACTAACAGGGGCTTTTTCTTTAATAACTTTCTCTACAAAGTCTATGTCAGGAAGAGTCTCCCCTGTGTCTATTTCAAAATGCGCTGCTGCCTTGCGTAAAATAGTGCATTAAGTGAAGGTTGGTCATCTATGGGAGAGGTGTTTCCAATAGGTGAATCCTTGGGAGGAGAAGGGTGAAAGACATCAGGGTCTGAGTGCACTGATGGGGATTGCCAAGGCTGCGAGGTAGCTGTATCTTCTTCGAAAGCTCCTGCACTAGTGTAAGGATCTTCTTCAAACCCCTCTTCCTCATGTTCTTCCTCTCCACCCAAACACTCATCTTCCTGGAGGTATTGCTCCTCTTCCGTGAGGCCATATACGTCTGTAGAAGGGGGAAACAGCCTAGGAATTTTGACCCTAGGGTCATCCTGGGGCCATTCTCTTAGTCTTTTGGGTGTGGGTGGGTTTTGGTTTCCCAAAAACCTTTCCATTTTCTCCATACAAGAATGGAGTCTTTCAAGGGTCTCATGGGGGACCCCTGAATAGTCTAGAGGGGGGAAATCAGTGTTTTCACCTTCAAAACGCTTAGAACGCTCCCACAACATCGAAGAAAGGTTTCCGTCGCCATCTGAAAAGCCCTCCGGTAGTTCCGAAGTGCCCTTAGATGAAAGGGGCAGTTCCTGGCTACTCTTATGCTTTTTCAGCATTTCTATAGCTTTTTGTGCGGTATTCGACGTTTGTTTCGTCGTCCGCTTACGTGTGTCTTTGGAAACAATTCTCACCAGGCTCTCGACAACGAGTTTGTCAGTAGAGGACTCTGGTGTCGACGTTGCCTGCGTTACGCGTTGTTCCTCGATGGCCGCTCTATGGAGCGTTACGTCGGATGATTTTGGGGTAGCGCCCGTGTTTGATGAAAGCCCAATCGCTGGTCGCGACTGCGTTTGCGGGTGGGGCTTGAGACCCTTACGGTCTGAGGTAGACGCCGGAGTGCCCTGCGTCCCCTTCGGCGCTAATGGATCCTTCGTCTTCGACGAAGAAGAGTCGTGGGTTGTGTGCTTAGGCCTATGGGGTCTGTGTGTGTCCCTGTCGCCGGGGTGTTCATCCCCATGAGCAGGGCGTGAGCCGAGCCCGTCGGGGCCGGGGACGGACGTCGAGGAGCGCGAGCGCTCCTTCTGGGGGTTAATGACTTCCGTAACGGACGTCGAGTTATCACCCTCCTCGTCACTTTCTGTAACAGCGGCGGCGGGTGAGGAAACTGACTTCGACATAGCGTAGTCCGCCCACCTCTTAACTTTGCTTTCTTTAAGAGTTCTTGGTTTCAAGAGCTTACAGGCCACACAGCTGTCCTCCTTATGATCGAGGGGCAAGCAACGATTACAGAGCTTGTGTTTGTCATTCCAAGTGTATTTGCCCCTACAGCGTGGGCAAAACTTAAAAGGTGTCCTCTCCATAGCTGAGGCAATAATAACTGGTGATAACAACCCCAAGGGAAAGATAGGGGAGAAAGAAAGACATTCTCAAAGAGAAGATAAAAGTTCGAACCCCCACTCTCCCTACTGTATGTTGGCCGGCAAGGCCAGGCCACGTGTTCGGCAGCGCCGAAGGATCTCCTCCGTCTCTTCCCCTCCGTCGAAAACTTGCTCGGCGGAGAAACAGCTTCACAGCTAACGTCGAGGGGAGGGATCTTTAACAATATAATAAGTATAATTAAGGACCGAGGTCCGATAGTAAGTATTTGCAATGTCTCTCTAGGAGCTCCGCGTAAGGCGACCAGAAGCTGGGCGGAAAAAAACAATCTGAGGGACCTTGACGCGTGAGGGATTATGGGTACAACGCACGTCACTATAGGGATAGTGTTACAGACACGCCTTGTCGACGTCCCCTTTTCGACTACGAATGCAATACTCCGCAGTGACCACTGGATGTCGGACCTATGCACAGCATGTGATTCTACGCAGATTAACAAACATCAGAATGTAGACTTCAAGGACTGCTTTTAATATTGCTGTTGCCTTCAACCTTTGGCTCTTCAGATGTGTTGGGCAACTACTCACATCAGCCCTAGCTGGCATATTCAACAGCAGTGGATGATGGGAGATGTAGTCTAAAATCTATGGAGAAACAAAGGTTCACCCTGTAATACAGTTTACTTTTTGACATTTCTAACTGTTGGTGGGTCTTCACTATTATCTTTGAATGAGGAACCAGAATTCTACATTGAGCAAAGGGAATTGAGACACAGTCACATAACAGTCCCCATTAATCCAGGAGGGGCAATGTAAACCCCAATATCCTTCCTTCAAGCCCCGCCAACATCCAATCAAATCCAGGGATGAAAATCTCAGATGATCCCGCCCAAAAGAAAAACGGATCTACGTCTATAGCGGGAACAGACCAACTTTACAGATCCTATGCCAAGTAGGCCACACCAGCAAAGTCGGTCTTTTTCGGTGTGGGGAGTGGAGGGGTTACCCCCTGCGCTGTCTACTGTGTCCCCTCCCCCACCCTCTTCCCTTCCCTGATGCGTGCTCCGGTTGCCCGTCTCGTCGCTCCGCAGGCCGTGTAGATGGAAGCCTGTGCTTCTATACGTTCGCTTGTGCGACTCGAACAGATAAAACAGTGCGCACCAAGTGCAAGGAGACCTCCAACTAAGTAGAATGAACTAAACATAGCTGCTGACCAATGCCCTATTTCCACCCTAGTCTCTAGCCAAAGTCACTCCAAGCGTATCCCCCACGCAGGCTTACCTCTGCCACCTCAGGGGCCGCATGGATCAGGTGCCAGACATAACCATTCAGCTCCTCTTTCCTTCGCTCCGCCGCTGCCTCTCCTCGAGATCGGCCAATCACAAACCTGCTGGGGAAGCTGGATCAGAAATAGCGAGAGGGGAGTCAGGGAAAGAAAAGTGTCAAGGCCTGCTACAACACTGCACGACTTGCCCCTCTCCCCTGGTCAGGTAACATAGTGTGGTCCACACTCTTCCCTTCTTCCCCCATACTCTACTTCCCCCCCGCCCACACTCTTCCTCAATGCCGAAAACACACTTACCCTGCTGTACTCCATCTACTCCTCTCTGTACCCACATTCCTTCCATCACTAGTCCTCTTCTCCCCATTGTGCGGTAAAGGGTTGAGTGAGTGGTAGATGCCTCATCTCCTTGCCTGATAGTCTCCCTGAGCCTGTCCCAGTCTAGCCCGCATACATGGATGAAACTAACACGCCAGAAATCCAGAAAGTCCAAATACATCAGGTGCTTGTTCCTATGCTTCCTAATCCCAATTTCAAAGCATCCTGGAATGTGTGGTCTTGTTCAGCCTTTCAGAATCTAGGGCCCTCCATTAAAGTAGGACAAGAGGTTAACACACTAGGCTTTTACTTGGACTCTATCTTCTCCTTCAACAAACAGGTGAATTCCTTAGTCCCATCCACGGCCTACACGTGTAAACTGATCTGTGCAGCCAAACCCTTTCTGTCCAACACAAGCTGTTTGACCCTCGCTAGAGCCCTCATACTGTCCCGCCTGGATTACTGTAACGCTTTCCATCTTGGGTCCTCTAAAGCCGCCACCAGCACACTTCAAACTCTCCAGAATAACGCTCTTACAGTGGCACTGGGCATCTCCAGAAGAGAGCATATTACAGTATACTGCCAACGGAATAATTGGCTCTCTATCATGCGTTGTACCTGGTATTTCATTGCCCCAGATAGATCCTGTTCAGTAGTCCAGCGACCCCATTATGGTTGACGTGACCATTGTAGGTCGGCTGTCCAAGGGTAACAGAGGCAGGATCTTCCTCAGAATTTTAAGTTTCTCGAAACCTGCCTTACAGACAGCTGTCATGTCTTTTTTTCTATGTAACCAGGTAAGCCCTATTGTAACAGTGCCACGATGAACAAGGCCGCTTTGTGCTCTTTATAAATGTAAAAAATAATATCAAAGACAACATTCTCCTAAAAACTGCCTCACTCACTCACAAATCCCTTAATAACGCTGCCCCTATCTATTTGATCGACAGATTCCATAGACAGACCTCCCTGAGACCCACAAGAACAGCCTATAAAGACTGCCTTTCTGTCCCCAACTTTAAACGCTCCACTATAGAAGGTAACAGCTTCCCAGTGAAAGCAGCTAAACTGTGGAACTCTCTACCGCCAACTCTCAGAATGGAACTGCCCTATCAGAACTTCCGATCTAAGGTTGTTTTATGGTTGAAAACGTAGGCCTCCAAACACATCCATGCGCCTAGTCTTTCATACTCTTGCCATCTGTACATATTGTACTGCCTATTGCCTGTACTTATTGCTGCCTACTTGTATATATGTATATAATCCTGATAATACTGTGTGTTATATTTTCTTGCTGTGTAACTAAGCCTTGCAATTTCATGTAAATGTTGCGCACTGTTACCTGAGGGTATGCTCGGCATTACAAATAATAAAACAAACAAAACAAACAAACAATGCTCATGAACATTGAAGGAACAAGTTACTTACCTGTAACTGTTGTTCTCCAGCATGGGTCTGGCATGGATTCACATGCTCATGAATATTCCCTGTCGTCAGGCTGGGAATCCTCGGTAAAGAAAAAATCAGTATCAGTTTCGTTTCTGATCTGTCTTTCGTAGTAGTAACCAATCACTGATCTCTGAGTCATACTGACCACAGCCAATGACTGCCCTCTACCTAAGCCCCGCCTCTGGCAGCCATCTTCAGATTTGGTAGCACGTGAAGTGGCAGTATGACCAAGTGAAGAGCCGCAGAGGGGTAGGCGGGAGGGTTCGCTTGTGAATCCATGCCAGACCCATGCTGGAGAACAACAGTTACAGGTAAGTAACTTGTTCCTTCTCCAGCATGGGGTCTGGCATGGATTCACATGCTCATGAATAAAGAATACATAGCAGTACACACATGCACAACCACGGGAGGTGGCAAAGGCTCAACATTAAGCATTACATCAAGCTCAACATTAAGCAATTCTTACCTCCTCACCAGGCTCACCTTAGGCGAACAGGTTGCGCAGCACTGCTTGGCCGACCCTGGCCTCCTCCCTGGAATCCCGATCGACGCAGTAGAATTTCGTGAAGGTGTGCGTCGACCTCCACGTAGTAGCCCTGCAGATGTCCAGCAAGGGCACACCAGATAGGAACGCCGTGGTAGCTGTGATCGCTCTGGTGGAATGGGCTCTCGGACGGCCAGGCAGCGGTCGGTTTGCCAACCGATGACAGTATATGATACAGCCGGAGAGCCATCTGGAAATGGAAGCCTTCGAGAGAGCCTTACCCCGATTGACAGGTCCAAAGTTCACAAAGAGTTGTGACATCTTCCGAAAACACTTTGTGCGGTCCACGTAGAACTTCAGCGCTCTAGCCACAACCAGCGAGTGCAAAGTCCTTTCAGCCGGCGACAAAGGCGACGGGAAGAAAACAGGCAACACCAAGGGTTCGTTGAGGTGGAAGTCCGACGGCACCTTGGGCATGAAGGAGGGGTGCGTCCTGAGCACTACCCTTGTGTCGTGAAAAGTCAAGTACGGGGCCTTGCAGGAAAGGGCCTGGATCTCTCCCACCCGTCGTGCGGAGGTGATGGCCACAAGAAACGCTGTTTTCCACGACAAGAACTTCAACGGAGCCGAGTGCAGAGGCTCGAACGGAGGTCCCATGAGCTTGATCAGCACCACGTTGAGCTCCCACGCTGGGGCTGGAGCCTTCACCGGCGGGAACGATCTGAACAGACCCTTCATGAACTCTTTCACCAGACGATGAGACCACAAAGACGTCCGCCCCGTGGTTCTGGTGTATCGGGAGATCGCAGCAAGATGAATCTTGATGGACGCGTGCGCCAGTCCAGCTTTAGCCAGCGTCAGTAGGTACGGCAGTACTTGGGGAGCCGTAATCCGTAGAGGGTTAATCTTCTGTGCGTGGCACCAGACAGACAGAGAACCTCTTCCATTTGTGTCCATAGCATTTAAGAGTTGAGGACGCCCTGGCCTTTGCAAGAACCTCTCTGCAGTCGGCCGGTATGTCGTATCCTCCAAACTCTAACGCTGCAGGAGCCAGGCCTGCAAGTTCAGCAACTTCGGGTCGTGATGGAGGATGGCGCCTCCTTCCCTGGAGAGAAGATCCGCGTCCACTGGCAGCTTGATTGACGGGGACGCTGACAAGTCCAGAAGGTCCGGGAACCATATCTGCCTCGGCCACGCAGGTGCAACGAGGATCATCCTGCACTGTGACCTCTTGAGCTGGTTGATGAGCCGGATCAGCAATGGCAATGGAGGGAACGCGTATAGAAACAGGCCCTCCCAGGGGAACGAGAAAGCATCGCCCATGCTCCTCGGCTGGGGAAACCTGCCGGCGAACCTCTGGCACTTGGAGTTCGTCGCCGTCGCGAACAGATCGATCTGGGGTGTGCCCTACCGTCGGAAGAGGCGGTCCACTAGATCCTGTCGTAGTTCCCATTCGTGGCACGAGCGCAGCTCCCTGCTGAGTGAGTCGGCGATGGTGTTTTTTATCCCTGCCAGATGAAACGGCACCAGAAACATCCCTTGGGCGACGGCCCAATGCCACAGATCCTGCGCCTCCCTGGACAGGGCTGGGGACCTGGTTCCGCCCTGTTTCCTGATGTAGAACATGGTGGTGGTGTTGTCGGTGAAGATCCTCACCACCTTGCCCTTGAGGGACGGAAGAAAGGACCTGAGAGCCCAAAACACTGCACGGAGCTCCAGGACGTTGATATGGAGGGACTTCTCCGTCGGGAGCCAAAGGCCTCTCGCGTGCAGATTTTCGGTGTGCGCTCCCCACCCTTCCAGGGAGGCATCCGTGGTCACTGTCTCCTGGTGGCCGGGGGTCTGGAAGTCCATGCCCGCCGTCAGATGCGCGCGGGTGCCCCACCACCGGATCGCTCGTCGGAAACTCTCGTCGAGTGTGATCCTCTCCTCGAAGCTGCCCGTCGTCTGGATCCAGCGCACGTCCAGGAACTCCTGCAACGGGCGCATCCGGAGCCTGCACAGGCGGAAGAGGTAAATGCAAGAAGACATCATTCCGAGGAGGGACTTGATGGACCTCACTCTGGCCGCGTCCGCAACCAGCATCCGCTGCACCTTGCCCAAGATGGCCCTCGTCCTTTCCTCCGACGGAGAGGCCAGAAGCGACACTGTGTCGAGCTTCGCTCCCAGAAACACTGCGACTTGCGCGGGCACCAGGTGGGACTTGGTGTAGTTTATGGAGAATCCCAGGTCCGTGAGAAGTTGGACGGTCCTTGCCGTGTGCTCCACGGCGAGCTCCTTCGTCTTCGCTCGGATGAGCCAGTCATCCAGGTAGGGGTAGACGTGGATCCCCTCTCGGCGCAGCTGCGCTGCCACCGGTGCGAGGCACTTGGTGAACACCCTGGGTGCCGACCTCAGTCCGAAGGGAAGGGCTCTGAACTGATAGTGACGCCCTTGGACCACGAACCTTAGAAAATTTTGGTGTCCCTTTAGAATGGGAATATGGAAGTAGGCATCCTCCAAATCCAAAGACGACAGGAAATCGCCCTCCTCCAGCTGACCCAGGACGTGTTGGAGGGTGACCATCCGGAACTTCTGTGCCTTGATGAATTTGTTCAGTCGTCGTAGGTCCAGGATGGGACGCCATCCTCCCGTCTTCTTCTTCACGAGGAAGTATCTTGAGTAAACTCCGGAGCCCCGAAGCCTCTTTGGGACGAGCTCGATGGCGCCCTTCTTGAGCATCGCCTTTACCTCCAAGAGAAGTTGAGGGACGTGATGTTCTTTCCTGGCCACAGGGGGGGACGCGCGGGCACCTCTTTAGAAACTCGAGCGCGTGACCCTGGGCTAGGGCGTCCAGCACCCAACGGTCGGTGGAGATGGACTCCCACACGCTGACGAAGCTCGCCAGCCGGCCTCCCACCGGGGTGCTTCGGTGGGGGCCCGACCCCACGGCCGGTTCAGTCCTGCTTCGACGAGGCTTTGCCGCCTTGTCCTCCTTGGCGATGACAGCGGGGTCCGCCTGACTTGCCTCGTCCCCTGTATGCTTCCTGCGACGACGAACGGGCCGCTTCACGGTAGGTGGAAAATCTGCCGCCGGAACCTTTGGAGGCACCCTGTTTGCCTCCGCCGCTCCGAAAAGGGTGGCCGCCGTTGCTGGAGAACCCCAAGAGCCCGGGCCGTCTCCGTGTCTGCCTTGATGGCTTGAAGGGAATCGTCCACTGTTTTCCCAAACAGGTTGTTTCCGTCGAACGGCATGTCCAAGACTCTGGTCTGCACGTCCTGACGGAAGTCAGTAGCCTTGAGCCATCCACGCCGCCTAAGGCACACGCCGTTGCCCAACTGGCGAAATCCAGTGTCAGCGATGTCCGTCGCAATCGTAATGGCGTAGTCCGATGCCACCTCTCCTTTCTGCAAGATCTCTAGGGCATCCGCCCTCTTGTCGTCCGGTAGGAAGTCCAGCAGGGGGGCCAGTTTGTACCACAACTCCCTGTCGTAGCGGGCTACGATAGCCAAGGGGTTGGCTGCCTTAATCGTCGTCGCTGCAGACGAGATGACTCTGCGTCCCATCGTATCCAATTTCTTTCCCTCGCCGTCCGGCGGGGAGGTCGATGTAGAGGCCGCACCCCCCCCCCCGCTTTCTTCCTGGCCGCCGCGGAGACGACGAGTCCGGGGTCGGCTGTGCCCGAAGGCACAAGGGGGCCGCGTCCGGGACCCGGTACTTCTTCTCGGACCGATCCCTTCTAGCCGGCGTCGTGGATGGGTTCTTGAGGAGGGCGAGGCCCTCATCCCAAATATCGTCGAGTAGAGGTACGGAGAGGACAGTCTTCCTCTTGGCCTCGCGCCGTTGATAAAGGAAACCTTCCTTCTTCTCTTCCGGGCAGAGCTGGAAAAGCTCGGATGCCCTGGCGATCATGGAGTGAAACGATCCAATCTCGTTGGGCGGGGAAGCCCGGGTGGGAGGTGATGACGGCAGATCCTCGTCGTAAACCTCGTCGTCCGTACCCGTCGCGGCCGTGTCTGTCCCCGTATCATCCCCACGAGTCGTGGACGGAGAGGAGGGCTGAACAGGGCGCGATGGCTGAAAAGGATGAATCCTTCTCTTAGGGGGAGGGCTCCCAGAAGGGCCTGGCTCCGGGTGCCCCGTCGGGAGCGGTTCCTCCGCTGGTGGTAACGGCAGTCTCGTCCTTATCTCCGAGCATAAGGACTGTATAGCCAACAAAATGGCCGCCGAGTTGTCTTGCGGCACTGGTTGAGGGGAGTCCGACGGGCGGTCAGGGGCCCCGTCGGCACCCTCGACGTTATCGTCGTCTCCTACGTCGGGGTCCCTCCCGACAGGCTGGTCTTCTTCCACACCAACACCGTGGCTTAAGACTTCGATCAGCTCTTCCTCAGAGGTTGAGGCCGAATCCACGACGACCTCCTTGCCCCCCCTTTTTCTTCTCCGTCAGAGGTTTCACGGGGGTCCTGTCGATGGGCATAAAAGAGGACTCCCTCCGCGGTGGCAGGGAGACTGAGCCCCGAGGTCGCCACCACTGGTGTAGCCTCCACAGGCTGAGCCAGGGCCGCCGCGACTTTCTCGATAGAAGCCTTGGCCGGATGGATTAAGGCTTTCACCACCTTAGGTGCGCTCACCGCCTTCTCCTTGGGGGGAGGGTCACTGCCTCGCTCTCCCTCCGATGGGGCCTTCGAGCTCGACCGGGGCCTCTCCAGGAGCTTCGCCGGGTGCTCGGCCTTCCTCTTACCCGAACCAGAGCGTTGGCTCGTGGTTGATGGTGCCGGGGAGGATGCGCCCTGCCTGGCGCCCGTAGAACCCGACCGTTCGGCGCTTCCGGTGCCAGCGGACTCGCGGTACTTGGCCTTGTGTTGGACCCCCGTCGCCGGGGCGTCCTCAAAGGTCTTAGAAGACCGCTCGGACTTCTTCTTCTTCTTCTCGCCTGACGGGCTCTTCCCTTCCAGCCAGTTGGCAAGATGTTGATGGCGGTCCTTCATGGTCCGCTCCGACATATTGCCGCAAAACGCACAGTCCTTCTCCACTTGCGTCTTGTCCTCATGTAGGCAGTAAAGACAAAAGGAGTGTTTGTCCTCCTTAAAGACATTCTGAAGCTGGCATCCAGGGCAGACCCTGAACAGCTTTCCGGGCGTCGAGCTTCCCTTCTCCTGGGCCATGTCCGAGATGGGCCTGAGAAACTTCTGGAGTCCTCCAAAAGCGTGCCCCGACGAAATCTTCACCCTTGAGGGGCGTAGACGAATCCGACACGGGTCCCCGTTGATCGGATGAAGTAACAGTGGAGCTAGAGGCTCTTTTGACCGAAAAATCGAAGTTTTTGAGAAAAAAACGTGAAAAAATAGCACTACGCTCGAGAGCAATAGCACGAGGATCCCAACACTTGAACGTGCGGTAAAAATCTGAAGATGGCTGCCAGAGGCGGGGCTTAGGTAGAGGGCAGTCATTGGCTGTGGTCAGTATGACGCAGAGACCAGTGATTGGTTACTACTACGAAAGACAGATCAGAAACGAAACTGATACTGATTTTTTCTTTACCGAGGATTCCCAGCCTGACGACGGGGAATATTAATGAGCATGTGAATCCATGCCAGACCCATGCTGGGGAACAACAGTTACAGGTAAGTAACTTGTTCCTTCAATGTTCATGAGCATTGTTTATTTGTTTTGTTTGTTTTATTATTTGTAATGCCGAGCATACCCTCAGGTAACAGTGCGCAACATTTACATGAAATTGCGAGGCTTAGTTACACAGCAAGAATATATAACACACAGTATTATCAGGATTATATACATATATACAAGTAGGCAGCAATAAGTACAGGCAATAGGCAGTACAATATGTCCAGATGGCAAGAGTATGAAAGACTCGGCGCATGGATGTGTTTAGAGGCCTACGTTTTCAACCATAAAACAACCTTAGATCGGAAGTTCTGATAGGGCAGGTCCATTCTGAGAGTTGGCGGTAGAGAGTTCCACAGTTTAGCTGCTTTCACTGGGAAGCTGTTACCCTCTATAGTGGAGCGTTTAAAGTTGGGGACAGAAAGGCAGTCTTTATAGGCTGTTCTTGTGGGTCTCAGGGAGGTCCGTCTATGGAATCTGTCGATCAAATAGATCGGGGCAGCGTTATTAAGGGATTTGTGAGTGAGTGAGGCAGTTTTTAGGAGAATGTGTTCTTTGATATTATTTTTTACATTTATAAAGCGCACAAAGCGGCCTTGGGGCATTGTGGCACTGTTACAGTAGGGTTTACCTGGTTACATAGAAAAAAAGACGTGACAGCTGTCTGTAAGGCAGGTTTCGAGAAACTTAAAATTCTGAGGAAGATCCTGCCTCTGTTACCCTTGGACAGCCGACCTACGATGGTCACGTCAACCATAATGGGGTCGCTAGACTACTGAACAGGATCTATCTGGGGCAATGAAATACCAGGTACAACGCATGCAGGTGCGCCAGGATTCGGCAGCTAGATTGACGCTTAATGCGCCTCGTCGGGCCTCCTCTGCAGCTCTGCTACATCGGCTCCACTGGCCACCGGTTGCGGCATGGATTGAGTTTTAGATACTTGTGTCACTCACTGGGCTCTACACCGTGTAGGTCCAGATTACTTGCAAAATAAGATATGGAGTTACTATCCAGCTAGGCAGCTATGCTCTTCCTCTCAATTACTTCTTAAAATGGAGGTATCAGCATGCACGGTTGGGAGGCCACTCCTTCTCAGTAATGGCTCCTACATTACGGAATCTGCTTGCATTATCATTGAGAGTAATTGAGGAGCACCTTCCCTTCCTTAGGCCACTTAAAACCCATCTGTTTTAACTAGTCCGTGTGCAAATCTGCAAAGAGCTTTTTTCCGATCTCTGTACTGTCAATACTAGAACCTAGACCCCTTTGGGCCTTAGTGTGCGCTTTATACGTTTTAAATAAATAAACCAAGAGAAACTGGCGTCTGTGTGTTGGCTTGCATATGGTAGGTTGTGTGCACTGGCTTGTATCCATACAGTCCAATGCCTGGGGCGTTTCTGGGTGGCTGTTTGTTGTGTTGGGGTGCGTCTGTGTTTTATGTGTAGATTGCTGGTATTTAGGGTTTTTCGCACTGGCTTGTTGTATCCATTTGGGATGGGTCCAATGCCTGGGATGTTTCTATGTGATGGTTTATGTAAGGGTGTGTATGTCTGTTTTATGTGTAGGACGTTTGTGCGCACTGGGTTGTTATGTCTGTACGGATAAGGTCCAGTGTCCGGGTTTGTCTGTGGTAAGTGTGTGTTGCTTGTGTTGTGTTTGCCCAGTGGCTGTGTATAGTGTTTGGGTGGTGTGTTTGAGGAGGTAGAAGCGGGTGGGTAGTGCTTTGGCTACTCGCTAGGATCTTCTATGTGGCTAATCTACACAGTCCTACCTGTTGTGACAAATTACTAATCTCTATAGTCTTCTATCTTAGTCGGACGCAGAGTTAATCTTCTCAGTTCTATCCAAATGTGAAGCATGGCTAAACTTCCCAATTCTATCCAGATGACGCATGGCTAAACGTCTCAATTCTATCCAGGTGACGCATGGCTAAACTTCCCAATTCTATCCAGGTGACGCATGGCTAAATTTCCCAATTCTATCCAGGTGACGCATGGCTAATTGTCTCACTTCTATCCAGGTGACGCATGGCTAAACTTCCCAATTCTATCCAGGTGACGCATGGCTAAACTTCCCAATTCTATCCAGGTGACGCATGGCTAAACTTCCCAATTCTATCCAGGTGACGCATGGCTAAACTTCCCAATTCTATCCAGGTGACGCATGGCTAAACGTCTCAATTCTATCCAGGTGACGCATGGCTAAACGTCTCAATTCTATCCAGGTGACGCATGGCTAAACTTCCCAATTCTAGCCAGGTGACGCATGGCTAAACTTACCAATTCTATCCAGGTGACGCATGGCTAAACGTCTCAATTCTATCCAGGTGACGCATGGCTAAACTTCCCAATTCTATCCAGGTGACGCATGGCTAAACTTCCCAATTCTATCCAGGTGACGCATGGCTAAACTTCCCAATTCTATCCAGGTGACGCATGGCTAAACTTCCCAATTCTATCCAGGTGACGCATGGCTAAACTTCCCAATTCTATCCAGGTGACGCATGGCTAAACTTCCCAATTCTATCCAGGTGACGCATGGCTAAACGTCTCAATTCTATCCAGGTGACGCATGGCTAAACTTCCCAATTCTATCCAGGTGACTCATGGCTAAACTTCCCAATTCTATCCAGGTGACGCATGGCTAAACTTCCCAATTCTATCCAGGTGACGCATGGCTAAACTTCCCAATTCTATCCAGGTGACGCATGGCAGCATTTTCTAAAAACTGGAGCCAGAGAGGAACAATTGCTCACCTGTTAAAATGGTTCTAAGGCATGGTGATAATCTGCAGACCCCCCTGCGACCCGCTCCCACTCATGAGCTTTCACTACCGCCTTTCTAGGTGATCCAAAAAAGTAACCTAAAGGGGGTCCCCAATGATGGGCAGTTATCACCTCTGTGAAACCACAGCCGTGCAAGAAAGTAATCTACCGAAGAACGGAGAGACGCCATAAAATGACTTATTCCAAAATAAAGAGTTCAGGGGGCTTATTCAATGCTGAACTTTCCAACCAAGCAGGCGCCCCTCTGGACAATAGTCCTGTAGACCGGCTGCTTCTGGTCCGTAAGCTTCTCCTAGCCATGAGAGATTGATTGAAACTAGTAGGTCTGCTAAACAACCCAAATCGCTTATTTTTCCATCTCGGTTGTCTAATCTAGTTCAGGTCACTGAATGCAGATATGACACGAGGGCAGAAACAAAGGTCAGGGGTCATAGTGGACTGGTGGAGAGCTTGGATGGTACCTGGGCAGCTGGGAGGATGGGAAGAGCAGTCGCAGCTTGTTATGAAGCTCCTGGAACTCTTCGAACGACCTCTGGATGAAAGACATCTCGAACGGGCCCTCTCGCTGCACCTTCACAATGTACACCTGCATGAATAAGGAAAAGATAACATTTTACACCTTGGGAAGTGGGCTCCAGAAGTATACTTATACAAATGGTGCAGAGTATCCCCAAAAGCAGAGGGGTCTGGTTCAGAGAATCTGGAAAAGTTGAAACGGTTGCATAGTCCAGGAAAGTAGAGAGGGAAACAAAGGGCGCCAAAGAAGAAAAGCAACTGAAAAGGAGAAAAACAGGAACGCAAGACACAAAGATAGGGCCTGCGGAGAAGGAACAGGCGAGGAAACAATCCAGAGATAGGTCACTAGGGAGGATGACGTGTGCACTCACGTAACCCTTGTTGGGGTTGAAGATCTTCTCGTAGCGGCAAAGGAAGACATCCTGTAAGCGCCCATCAGTCTTCAACGTGTGCATCCGAGGAGCAAAGGACAGTGCCAACCTGTCGTCCGTGCCAGTGAACTTCATCTGCGCCAGGTTGTGGATGAAGAAGTTGAGCTTGGTGGCCACACTGCCCAAGCTGGACTCAATCAACCTACAAAGTAAATTCACAGGATACCCTGGTCAGTAAAGGTCAGTCTCCAGAGATCTGACTGAACACCACTCCCCTTTCCCTGCATGTGGAAAGGTTCCTCCCTTCGACAGTACAATTAGTAAGGAGGCAGCGCCTTTTATGGGCGTCATCGTAGACCGCTTGTCCCCAAGAGGCAGCCTGGGAGCTTACACTGTCCCGTTCAAGAGGCATTGGTAATGCATTTTGTGTGTGAAGCACAGCATTGTTAACTACACTAATCTGCGCTTGACCCTGCTCGTGCCCCAGTGTCCTTAAGTAACTGCACATTATGTCATGTTACTGGGATTTATACAGCGCAGTGCTGACAATTGTTTAGTTTAGTTTATTATTTGATAATGCGCACAAAACCCAGGTGTCGCCGGGCGCAGCAGGTACAAGGATACTTGAGCTTAGGTTGCCTACAGAGTATAAGAAGCATGTCAGTACAGTGCATACATGTCAATACAAGCAGTTGAAATGAGAACTGACATGTTACAGTATTGAGAATACGTATATACAAAAAGGTAAAAAGGGTAAACGCAAAATGGTCTTAGACTGGGTTTCAGGAGTATCACGGCCGTTAGGTACAGCTAAAATTAGTTGTCATAGGACCAGAGCCAGTTATTTACCTTACATCTGAAGCTGGAGTAGGGTAGGTTAGCTCTCAATGCAGTGGGCAGTGCAATCCAAGCCTGGGCAGCTCTGACAGGGAAGCTTGCTCCGCCCGCTCTGGATCGTCTAAATCTAGGGGTTTCTAGCGGAGGTGGTTGGTAGCCCTAGTGTGGTGGCTGGACGATTTTCTAGTCAGTCTGGCCGAGATGTAGGGGGGTGCTGTGTTGTTGAGTCCTTTGTGGGTGAGAGATAGTGTCTTGAGGAGGACTCTGTCGCTGATTTTTAGCCAATGGTGGTCTTTCCTGATGTTGGAAATATGTGCTCTACGGGGTATGTCAAGGGCTGCTCTAAGAGCGTTATTTTGAAGGATTTGCAATTTATTTATGATAGTTTTATTAGCTCCTGCATAGAGGGCATTACAATAGTCCAGTTTGGACATGACTAATGCATTGGCAAGCGTGATGCAGTTAGTTTTGGAGAGGTAAGGTCTACAGGTCCCGATTAATTTGCAGGTGTACGCTGTAGAGGATGCCAAGGTATTAACTTGTTTTTTGAGGGATAGAGTGGAGTCAAGATAAAAGCCTAGTGTTTTTACCTCAGTTGCCACCTTGATTGTGTTACCATCTTTGTTAAAATTGCGATAGCTGGGACTCCGTTTTTTAAGGTTGGAGTCGGAGCCCAAGATCAGTATCTCTGTTTTGTCGTCATTTAGGCAGAGGCCGTGGGAGGCCATCCATGCCTGAATGAGGAGGTACATTTTGTTTACTAAAGCTGTGTCTTCGACAAAGTTGCCTGATAGTGGTATGATAATCTGCGTATCGCCCGCATAATTAGTATATGTTACCCCTAATCTGTCAAGTTTGTCGAAGAGTGGCTTAGTAAAGATATTATACATTGTTACATTGTTGGGGAGACACATGAGCTTTGTGGGACACCACAAGTGATATGGATTGGGTCCGCTGCCGCTACAGGGGAGAACACTCTCATTGTACGGTTAGCTAGGAAGGATTGTACCCATGCTATAGCTTCACTTGAGAAATGGGCGGCAGATGCTAAGTGGTTGCATAATACTGCATGATCCACCAGGTCAAAGGCCACTTATAGGTCAAGGAGGAGGAGAAGAGCTGTACTACCTTTATCCTTCAACTCGTCGATTTGTGTCTTGAGGTCGATTAGAGCCATTTCAGTACCGTGAAGTGGTCTGAAGCCAGATTGCCGTGAGCCTAATAGTTGGTGCAACTCCAGATAGAGTAGCCTACCTCCAGATCCAAAACTATCGATGATTTTAAGGAGAAATGGGACCATGGTAATGGGCCTATAGTTAGTGGGGATGGCTGGGTCAAGTGACTGTTTTTTGAGTAGGGGCAATACCCAAGATTCTTTAAGGTTTGTGGGTACAGTACTCGTATTGAAGGAGGCGTTGATTAGTTTCGAGATGAAGGGTGCTAAATCTCTGGCTGCATCCTTAATGACTTGCGCCGGGCAACCGTCACCTTGGCAGTTCGAGGGTTTAAGGGATAGAATAACCTTTTCAGTTTCCAGTATAGAGATGTTCGTAAACCTGAAGGGTTTACCAATGCTTTGGGTGGATGTGCTGGGCATCTCTTTCAGTGGGGTGGTGTGAGTTTCACTAGGGCTCAGGGAAGCTTTTTTCTTAGCAAGTTTAGATTGAAGGGTTGTGATTTTATTTGCTAGTGCATTTTGGATGCTGGTGCACCAAGATTTGTCCTTGGGGACATTGTCTGTAGGGGCAATTGGGTTTTCCAGTTCTCAGAGAATAGTGAAGAGTTCTTTGGAGTTCGAGTTAGCTTTGCTGATTCTTTCGTTGAATTAATCTTTTTTAGTTTGATTTATTTCCTTCTTGTATCTTTTGGCAAAGTTGGCAAGTGTGGGTTTATTGTCAGCAGAAGGAGTGCGCCTCCAAATAGCTTGGAGTTTGCGTTTATGGATGCGCATTTCTTTGAGTTGGGTAGTGAACCAAGAGTTAAGGTGAGTTTCACGTTTACTTTTATGGCGCTCTTGCAGATCTGTAAGACAGGGGCATGGGTTAGGTTATGGGGAGAGAGGGAAAACAAAGAGGCTGAATTTCATCAAAAGGAATTCCCCGACAGGTCACTTACATCGAACAGTGGCCTGTCAGGAACTGCGCATGTGTTTACGGAATCTTCGAAGTGGCGGAGTGTGAGGTAAGTAGGTGTGTAGGGAAGGGTGGGGGTGTGTCTATGTGTGTGCAGGGTGTCAGGGCCGGCGCTGGTGTGTGCAGCATGTGCAGCTGAACTTGACCCCGCGCAGGGGCGGGTGCCACTGACTCCCGGTTTTTGCAGGCTACAGTGTGGACCATGCGCTCAGAGTAGCTAAACTTGCTGCAGTGCACTCTGAGCACACAGGGGGCCCATGCTTCAGCATGCATGATGGGGAAGCTTGCTGGTGTTGTGGACTATCTTATCAAATGCAGCTGTTCTACCTCGAGGCTGGGCTCCCTTTTTGTTTGTCATTTGAGGCAATGTGTTAGATCTCAACCTCCTGCTGCTGCAACTACCCCACCTCCCAGCA
Organism: Ambystoma mexicanum; assembly: GCF_040938575.1. Classification (NCBI taxonomy): domain Eukaryota; kingdom Metazoa; phylum Chordata; class Amphibia; order Caudata; family Ambystomatidae; genus Ambystoma; species Ambystoma mexicanum. Next base: position 36,451,171 of record NC_090938.1, read on the forward strand.
GCCCAATAGGCTCTACTGGCCTTTTAAGCACTGCTGATCACTTTCTTAAAGAGCATTTAAAGCGGGTGCGATTTACAAGTGATGGCCTATTTAAGAGACCATTGTTTTGGACAACGTGTTCCTAACGTTTTATTTTGTAAGCACATGCAAAGCACCAGTTAACTGTCTAAAATATGTACCTTCCTCCAGCACACGTTCCTTTCTGAGTTTTTCTAAATCAGAGTGCAGACTCCCAAAAGCACAGAATGCTTTAAGAACACCACATGTCTACAAAATAGGGCATATAATGTAGTTTTCATTGTTAGCACCTGTATTCATATGCATACATTTTTGGGCAATTGAAATCGTGATGTGGCGCTAGTACTTGCAGGTCAGGGGAGTGATTGGAAGGGTAGGGGGTGTAGGGGGCCACTTATTCTCACAGCAGTCCTTAAGTGTGTGGTTTCAGATGTGAAGAAGAGTTATAAGAGAATATCAGAGAATATAAACTAGCCCCAGCACACGTTGGGCTGCTCATCAGCTCCAACAAACAGTGCAGGCTTGTCCCAAGTCTAACCCTTAAGGATGACATGCTGTTGGCAATGTGGGCAAACCAGGTAGGCATTCACCCACCAATCCCGTAGCACCAATTACATTATTGAAACTTGACAATCTGTGATACTAATATATATATATGAGCCAAGTCACACATTCCACAACGCCAACTAGTAGCCATCGCTGGAGGTTCACCTCCAGTTGTGAGCCACAACAGCAAGGCATTGTGGGTATGCAAATTAGCCCAAATGCAAACCTTTTTCTCCAGGAAATTGTCTTTGTCTAAGAGGGCAGTGCTACTTCCGGGGCACCAGTGGTCCAGGGGTGAACATCGGTTTCTAAACCAACAATCAACCCCACACCTCTAGTACACCAGAAGGGATCCAAACGGATTGGAATACAAGTAAATTATAAACCTCCATGTCCAATTTTGGTAACGTGGACGGAACAGCAAGCTCATCGCCGCAAGGTCGTGGATCGTTGGTTAGTTGCAACACTGCGAAAATACAATTATTACCCAATGATAAAAAGGACTGTCCAGTCAAGGTTGTATAAAAATATTGACTTTATTGTTACTACAACAGGCCGTTCTAACACACTACAATTACCATCCCCAGTCTAAAGGAACACAGAAGACAGACAGTTTCACGAAGGAAAGGGATGCACTCTGGATACTGACAGGAGGGTAGTTGGTAAAGTAACCAGTCTTATAGTTCAAGATTATTTGGTTTCAACAGCAAAGGGGCAAACGGTTGTAACTGTCTCTAGGAGCCTTCAGAGAAGGACCAGGGTGGCACAACCACAATGTACCTGGTGCTGAAGACGTTTTTGGTGCTCGACAGCGTCAAGGTGTTTCCAGGGCGCTTGGCATCCCGTGAGACAGTGAGTGGCGGTAGATAGCTGCGGGTACCAGGCGGCAGGCAGTTCGGCAAGCGAGACTGGATGGATGTCTGCAGGCTGTCCGGCACAACGGCTCGGGCCAAGAACCGCTGTCTCTGTGCTGGTTGGCGGATTTGGAATGCTGGTCAAGGCCTCTGACCGCTCTGGTGACTGCGGCATGACAAGAGTCAGTGGTGCAGCCGGGAGCGGTTTGGGGACTCGACTGTCTCGAAATTGTCCTTTAAAAGTTGGATGCTGGATGATGCTTGTGTGGCACTCCTCCTAGCTTCTTCGCAGGGCTTGTGTCCTTTCAAGGCAGACGGTCCAAAGCTCAGGAGGGTGTTAGCAGGCAACAGCCTTGTCCTTTGTCCAGAGACTCTCAGGGACTTCTGCCTGCTGTCAGAACCTAGCAGGGCACGCTGTGTGCTGGCTGGGTACTGGTTCTGGAGCTGCTGGATGGGCCCTCCAAGTCCGGTATCTCCCTCTGTTCCCTGCGAGATGTTTAGGGGAGGGATCTTGCTTCCCTCTTTGAACTCCTGGCCTTCCTTCACTGGCGGAAGATGCAGCAAGGTAGACTGTACCTTCAGCTCGGGTCCAAATGAGTCCTTATTACTCCTTGCAAAGTCTTCAGATTTCCTCATTAGTGAGGGGTTCAGCCCCCCTTTAAAGCCAAACGGGGCCCCAGTGATTGGTGCAGGCTACGCCCACCTTAAGTGAACCAATCCTAGGTGCCCACCAACAATCTTCACTGATGCTTCAGGTCAGAATCAGAGCGCTTGGCAACATATACTTGCAAGTCCCACCCATCTTCCTGTCTGCTGTACATCAAAGTGTCTCCCTAATTAACTGAGCCCTATGCGGCGCTTGGTCACAACATGGGCCTCCTTTGAAGTAGGGGGTTGCAGGCAGACTTTCGTCTCCTACAATACACATACTTCCAAGGAGGGGTGTTAGTACCACGTTCACACTGCAGTACAAAGAGGTGTTGGTGTCTGGTCTCCATTGTCACTTCCTGCACCCAGGACTTCCCTGAGGCCTATTAATTAACATTCTTCAGGATTTGCCTCCACCAGCAAGGTGCATCAATGGAGATGCAAATCCATGGGGCATCGAAATGCTAATGAGGCTGCCCCCGGCCAGAGGCTTTAGATGTACCTAAAGCTGCTAGGTGTCAGCTACACATGACAGGGGAGGGCAGCGCTGGTAAGCTGTGTCCTCCCAGAGTACATGACTATTTTTCTGCTGTGCAGTGAGAATGGGAAATATGTGTGGGAATGGCCCCGCATATTTTCCCAAGGTTGATCTCCCATCATTCATTCTTTTTAATGAAACAAAGATCAAAAAGCCCAGGCGAGCGCACTCTCCCTGTGCGGATGGTCGAATTCCTCACATCCTGGAGTTTTAACGCAGGTGTCCGCGGATCCCTCCCGTTAGCCGTCAGGAGCAGCACATCACTCAGCTCCTGGAAGAGGTAGGGGCCATGCTGCGAAAAGGAGTGATGGAGCTAGTTCCCCAACGGCTCTGGTGCTCCAGAGTCTATTAAAGATACTTTCTGGTCAGAAAGAAGACAGGGGGCTGGAGGCCCATCCTAGACCTACGACTTCTGAAGAAATACCGGAAGTCCCAAATGTTCAGGATGGTCACGTTGCAACACGTGCTCAGCCAACTGGAAAAAGGAGACTTAACGTTGTTGGACCTTTAGGACGCCTACTTCCACGTCTCCATTCACAAGCAGCATCAAAGGTTTCTACACTTCGTGGTGAGGGACAGCACTACCAGTTCAAGGCTCTACCTTTTCGGTTTGAAGTCGGCCCCCAGAGTGTTCACGAAATGACTGGCACCAATGGCAGCCCATCTGCGTCTACAGGGAATACATACCCGTTCCTGGACGACTGTCTGATTCACGCCCGCTCGTGGGAGCTGGCCGACAGACACACAGAGACGACTGTCCAGCTACTGACGGATCTGGGATTCTCTGTCAACTATCCAAAGTCCAGCTTAACGCAATCACAGAACGTGCTGGCCGTAGGCGCCAGACTCAATACAGTGTCTTGCCTGGCATCACCCTCGGAGGAGATGGTAGCAGCCATTCAAGGAAAGGTGCAACAAAGACATCCACAGTGCCGGCCATCAAGTCGTTACTGGGCATGATGTCATCCTGCATCTACCTCATCCGGCTATGCAGGCTGCAAATGTGACCTCTTCAGGAATTCCTGGACGCTCGTTGGATACAGGTGTCCGGAAGCTTCGCAGACAAGATGTCTCTAAACGACAAGTTCCGTTGGCCGATAGGATGGGAGGCGTCTGCTCCAACATCGCCCAAAGCACAGGATTTCCGAACCCCCCCATACCAGGAGACGATCACCACGGACACTTCCCTGGAAGAGTGGGGAGCGCACACCTGACTTCTGCACTCCAGAGGCCTGTGGCTGCCGGAGGAGAAGGATCTTCATATCAACATCCTGGAGCTACGGGCAGTGTTCTGGGCCCTCAAGTAATTCCTTCAGTCTCTGAAAGGCAAGGTGATGAGGATCTTCACCGACAACACCACCACCATGTTATACATCAGGAAGCGCAGGGTGGAGGGGGCACTCGATTCCCGGCGCTTTCCAAGGAGGCGCAGGACCTGTGGTGCTGAGCCGTCAGACAAGGGATGTTCCTCGTACCTCTCCACCTGGCGGGAGTGAAGAACACTGTTCCAGACTCCCTAAGCAGGGAACTGCGCTCCTGCCACAAGTGGGAACTTCATCAGGATCAATTGCACTGCCTGTTTGTCAAATGGGACAGGCCGCAGATAGATCTGTTTGCAACAGCGGCAAACTCCAAGTTCTGGAAGTTTGCCAGCAGATTCCACCAGCTGAGGAGCCTGGGGGACGCGGTCTCCTTCCCTTGGGAAGGCCTGTTCCTGTCCGTGTTTCCTCGGTTCCTGCTCCTGCTACAAGTCAGCAATACATTCAGACAGTGTCCATGCAAGATGATGCTCATCGGCCCGGCGTGGCCGAGTCAGATTTGGTATCCAGACCTTGTCGGCCTGTCGTCGGCGGCTCCGGGCAAGCTGCTAATAGTTCCGGATCTTCTCACTAGAGAAGGAGGTGCAATCCTTCATCACGACCCAGGATCGCTGAATCCGAGGGCTTGGCTCCTGCAGCCTTAGAGTTTGTAGGATTATGAGTTATCTGCAGACTGCAGGGAGGTCCTCGCCAAGGCCAGGGGGTCATTGACTTAGAAGTGCTACGATCACAAGTGGAAGCATTTTGCTACGTGGTGCCGGTTTCAAAAGATTAACCCTCTCAGGGTCACGGCCGTGCAGATCCTTCCATACTTGCTATCCTTGGCCAAGGCCAGACTGGCACACGCCTACATCAAGGTACATCTGGCGGCTATCTCCCGCTACACCAAGTCTTCATGAAGATCGTCGCTTTGCTCCCAGACTGGTCAAGGAATTTCTCAAAGAGCTTTTTCGATCTTTCCCGCCGGTGAAGGTTCCTGCCCCGGCGTGGGAACTCCACATGGTTCTGATGAGGCTGATGGGGGGGGCCCCCTTCCAGCCTATGCATCAGGCCCCACTCGGTTCCACTTGTGGAAAACGGCTTTCCTTGTAGCCATCACCTCTGCCAGAAGGGTAGGTGGGTTCCAGGCGCTATCCTGTAAGCGACCATACCCGACTTTCCACAAATCAAGGGTGGTCCTGCGTACGCACCCCTCTTTCATACAGAAGGTTCAGTCGAAATTCCACCTCAACAAGCCTTTGGTGTTACCTATGTTTTTTCCTTAACCTCCGTCACCGGCGGAAAGGGCCTTGCACTCGCTGGACGTTGCTCGTGCCCTGTAGCTCTACGTGACACGCACAAAGGGTTGTGGGAAGACCTCACATCTGTTTGTGAACTTTGGTCCTGTGAACAATGGGAAGGCCTTGACCAAGGCTTCCATTTCAAGGTGGCTCTCCGCTGCATCACGCACTATCATCAGTTGGCAAACTGTCCACTGCCCGGCCGTCCGAGAGCCCACTCCACCAGAGTGATCGCTGCGACAACAGTTTTCCTGTCTGGTGTGCCCCTGCTGGACATCTGCACGGCTGCTCTGTGCAGGTCCACGCACACCTTCACGAAGTTCTACTGCGTCGACAGGAATTCCGGGGAGGAGTCCAGAGTTGGCCAAGCAATGGTACGTAACCTGTTTGCTTGAGGTGACCTTGTTCCGGAGGTAAGAATCAATTGTTTTTGTTGAGCCTTGACACCTCCCGTGGTTGTGTAATGTTGTACTGCTATGTATTCGTTATTCATGAGCATGTCAATACATGCCAGATCCCATGCTGGAGAAGGAACAAGTTACTTACCTGTAACTACTCTTCTCCGGCATGGGTCTGGCATGGAGTCACATGCAAACCCTCCCTCTGTCCCCTCTGCAGCTCTTCTTGGTCATACTGACACTTTACGTGCTTACCAAATCTGAAGATGGCTGCCAGAGGAGGGGTTTAGGGAGAAGACAGTGATTGGTTTAGAGGCGAAATACAGTTTTAACGTGAAAGTGAAATGATTTCTCTTTTACAGAGGATGCCAGCCTGACAGGGAATATTCATGAGCATGTGAATCCATGCCAGACCTATGTTGGAGAAGAATAGTTACAGGTAACTAACAGACCTTCCCTCTACTCAGCGCTATATAAATTCAATAAACAAACATACTCTGCAGTGACCTAATCCTCCTCCTGTCCCCAGCAGTGACATCACAATCCCCTCTTCTTAGCAGTGACATAATCCTCTCCTGTCCCCAGCAGTGACATCACAATCCCCTCCAGTCCCAAGTAGTGACATCACAATCCCCTCCTGTCCCTAGCAGTGACATCACAATCCCCTCTTCCCAGCAGTGACCTAACCCCTTCTGTCCCCAGCAGTGACATCGCAATCCCCTGTCTCTAGTAGTGACATCACAATCCCCTCCTGTCCCCAGCAGTGACATCACAATCCCCTCCTGTCCCGAGTAGTGACATCACAATCCCCTCCTGTCCCTAGCATTGACATCACAATCTCCTCTTCTCAGCAGTGACCTAATCCTTCCTGTCCCCAGCAGTGACATCACAATCCCCTCCTGTCTCGAGTAGTGACCTAATCCCCTCCTGTCCCTAGCAGTGACATCACAATCTCCTCTTCTCAGCAGTGACCTAATCCTTCCTGTCCCCAGCAGTGACATCACAATCCCCTCCTGTCTCGAGTAGTGACCTAATCCCCTCCTGTCCCCAGCAGTGACATCACAATCCCCTCCAGTCCCAAGTAGTGACATCACAATCCCCTCCTGTCCCTAGCAGTGACATCACAATCCCCTCTTCCCAGCAATGACCTAACCCCTTCTGTCCCCAGCAGTGACATCGCAATCCCCTGTCTCTAGTAGTGACATCACAATCCCCTCCTGTCCCCAGCAGTGACATCACAATCCCCTCCTGTCCCGAGTAGTGACATCACAATCCCCTCCTGTCCCTAGCAGTGACATCACAATCTCCTCTTCTCAGCAGTGACCTAATCCTTCCTGTCCCCAGCAGTGACATCACAATCCCCTCCTGTCTCGAGTAGTGACCTAATCCCCTCCTGTCCCTAGCAGTGACATCACACTCCCCTCTTCTCAGTAGTGACCTAATGCCCTCCTGTCCCTAGCAGTGACATCACAATCCCCTCTTCTCAGCAGGGACCAAATACCCTCCTGTCCCCAGCAGTGACATCGCAATACCCTCCTGTCCCCAGCAGTGACATCGCAATCCCCTCCTGTCCCCAGCAGTGACATCACACTCCCCTCTTCTCAGTAGTGACCTAATCCCCTCCTGTCCCTAGCAGTGACATCACAATCCCCTCTTCTCAGCAGGGACCAAATACCCTCCTGTACCCAGCAGTGACATCGCAATCCCCTCCTGTCCCCAGCAGTGACATCGCAATCCCCTCCTGTCCCCAGCAGTGACATCACACTCCCCTCTTCTCAGTAGTGACCTAATCCCCTCCTGTCCCTAGCAGTGACATCACACTCCCCTCTTCTCAGTAGTGACCTAATCCCCTCCTGTCCCTAGCAGTGACATCACTCCCCTCTTCTCAGTAGTGACCTAATCCCCTCCTGTCCCTAGCAGTGACATCACACTCCCCTCTTCTCAGTAGTGACCTAATCCCCCTCCTGTCCCTAGTAGTGACATCACACTCCCGGTTTTCTACTCGCGGCCGGAGCCTTTAGCCTGTGTATTTCAAGAAGTTTCAAAATGCGAGTGTTATTTTCAGACGCAGCCTTCGAGCGGCTTACACCGTGAATCCCGGATTACTAACATTTTGGTTTACTTGTATCCAAGCCGTGGGTAAGCATTAGAACCTTCATTGTAGCACTTATCCATAGGTCACTTGCATTTATAATACTACTATATTCATTAGGGCATTTGGACAATAGATAACTAGACAATTTATTTTGTTGTAGGATTCGTTCTTTAGAACACTTGAGAAACTCATTGCATCGTGAGGACTTAACTACCACTGGGCACCATCTTTAGCCCGCAGCATTTTTAAGAGCATTTCACTATCTTGGACTGGACTGCATATGTAGTGAGAGGTATGCCTTCACATTTACTCTCTGAGCTCCATTAGCTCGCTTTCTCAGGCTATCTATTAGCATTTTTGAATAGGTCTCAGAACATACACCCATTTATTGGAGTTTGTAAGTGACATTCTGTTTTAGTCAGTTCAGACGTTATTATTATATCACATGATTGTTCTTTAAACATTTAGATTGCCGCCCTGACAGAGAAGTTGTTCACTAGTCCTGAATTTTGAGGACCGACACCCGCACAACATGCCATAGAGGCTGTCACTTTTTCTTTTCAAGAACACTATTCAAAGGTATGTTAGTCTCTACCTGTGCTTTCTAATCCGTGTCCTGTTACAACATCTGGGCATCTTCTGTGATGTTTTCATGTAGATGATTAACATGTAGGTTCACCTCATCTCGGCTATAATTCAGACAAATCAACTGTGAGGATTATTTATTGGTCACATTTCCAACTCCCCCTGGAAGGATTGGTGCCTTTGGAAGAATATGTAACTGGTTTAATACATATGATCGATATTTTGGTTCTTTAAAAATATAGGAATTTTAATGGATCATTTCACAATTAATGGGTTTTGCCTTTGCCTTTTTACATGCTTGGTGAGCGCTTTTGTTTAGGAGTATTTACTAGTCAAAAAACCTGACATGCGCTTTCTTCATTTCATTTTTCATACAGTTTACAATTCACTTGGCTCTAGAAGAAGGGACAGGATCCCGAAACGCGTCAGCCATTTTTTACTTGAGTTGTGATTATATACGCACTGGGTCCACAAGGTCCCAAACAATTTGTATATTGTATATCATTTGATATTTGGTTTTGGTCTCAGCATCACAAGATTAATTGATGTACATTTCTTCAATTAAAATGGTCTTTAACCACTGAACTCTAAAATTTGAAGCATTTGTTTGTCTTGACATTATATGATTAAATATTTTACATCACCATATATCTATGCTTTATTTTAGATTTACCCTTAATCGTTATTATACGGGATACCAATAGTGTGCAGGGGACGGGAGGGCTCCTACCTTTGGATCCTCTTTTTTTCTCAGTACGGATAGGTATTTGTGATCCTGTGCCAGGGTCACGTCTCCTCCCCCGCACCTTAAAAGATTACTTAAAATTATCTACACTCACTTCTTAAAGATTTTGAATACGTTAGGTGTGTGCATCTAGATTCCCCTCTACATCACACTCCCCTCTTCTCAGTAGTGACCTAATCCCCTCCTGTCCCTAGCAGTGACATCACACTCCCCTCTTCTCAGTAGTGACCTAATCCCCTCCTTTCCCCAGCAGTGACATCACAATCCCCTCCTGTCCCGAGTAGTGACATTACAATCCCCTCCTGTCCCTAGCAGTGACATCACAATCCCCTCTTCTCAGCAGGGACCAAATACCCTCATGTCCCCAGCAGTGACATCGCAATCCCCTCCTGTCCCTAGCAGTGACATCACAATCCCCTCTTCTCAGCAGAGACCAAATACCCTCCTGTCCCCAGCAGTGACATCGCAATCCCCTCCTGTCCCTAGCAGTGACATCACACTCCCCTCTTCTCAGTAGTGACCTAATCCCCTCCTGTCCCTAGCAGTGACATCACACTCCCCTCTTCTCAATAGTGACCTAATCCCCTCCTGTCCCGAGTACTGACATCACAATCCCCTCCTGTCCCTAGCAGTGACATCACAATCCCCTCTTCTCAGCAGGGACCAAATACCCTCCTGTCGCCAGCAGTGACATCGCAACCCCCTCCTGTCCCTAGCAGTGACATCACAATCGCCTCTTCTCAGTAGTGACCTAATCCTCTGTCCCAGCAGTGACATCACACTCCCCTCTTCTCAGTAGTGACCTAATCCTCTGTCCCCAGCAGTGACATCACACTCCCCTCTTCTCAGTAGTGACCTAATCCTCTGTCCCCAGCAGTGACATCACACTCCCCTCTTCTCAGTAGTGACCTAATCCTCTGTCCCCAGCAGTGACATCACACTCCCCTCTTCTCAGTAGTGACCTAATCCCCTCCTGTCCCTAGCAGTGACATCACAATCCCCTCTTCTCAGCAGGGACCAAATACCCTCCTGTCCCCAGCAGTGACATTGCAATCCCCTCCTGTCCCTAGCAGGGACATCACAATCCCCTCTTCTCAGTAGTGACCTAATCCTCTGTCCCCAGCAGTGACATCACAATCCCCTCTTCTCAGTAGTGACCTAATCCTCTGTCCCCAGCAGTGACATCTCAATCCCCTCTTCTCAGTAGTAACCTAATCCTCTGTCCCCAGCAGTGACATCACAATCCCTTCTTCTCAGTAGTGACCTAATCCCCTCCTGTCCCCAGCAGTGACATCGCAATCCCCTCCTGTCCCTAGCAGGGACATCACAATCCCCTCTTCTCAGCAGTGACATAATCCCCTCATGTCCCTAGCAGTGACATCACAATCCCCTCTTCTCAGTAGTGACCTAATCCTCTGTCCCCAGCAGTGACATCACACTCCCCTCTTCTCAGCAGTGACATAATCCCCTCCTATCCATAGCAGTGACATCACAATCCCCTCTTCTGAGTAGTAACCTAATCCTCTGTCCCCAGCAGTGAAATCACAATCCCCTCTTCTCAGCAGTGACATAACCCCCTCCTATCCCTAGCAGTGACATCACAATCCCCTCTTCTCAGCAGTGACATCACAATCCCCTCTTGTCCCGAGTAGTGACATCACAATCACCTGCTCTCAGTTTTAAGGACAGAGGGGATTGTGAGGTCACTGCCGAGAGCAGGTGGTTATTGTGTTGTCAGTGCTGAGATTAGAGGGTTCTGATAGCTCTGAAGGAGAGAGCAGTGAGTGTGATGTCACTGCTGAGATCAGAGGGCTGTGACGTGCTGCTGAGAGGGCGGGCACGAGAACGGGGCAAGTGAGAACCTTGTCACGATATGTTCTGCAGTTGAGGACGTGTACTGGACAGGACACCATTGTGCACTGGGTCAGGGCCTGTTTTACTGTTAAAATCCTACTGTGTCGCTGAAGTCACACCGTTTAGCATCAGTGCGTGGCATTATTGTTCCGAGAAGCACCGATATATGGTAATGTTGTAAGAGATTCCCTGTGCCATATTTCAAACTGGACCTCTATGAACTCTGGTTTTCGCACCGACCACTGTCTGCTGGTATCCGCCCATTGCACCCCTCTCCGGTGTTTACGGTTGGTGCCAGTTTGCAATAAGGTGGCAATGCTCAGGAGAGCCACTGTGTGACAACAAGCGCCTAGTGATGCATTATTCCAAGTATGTCCAACCTGCCCTCATCTCCCTCTGGATGGAAACTTGTGTGCCCGCGCTAGGTTGGCATGGGAGCCAGCCAGGGCGCCAGCGTTGCAGGCTCCTTGCATCAGAAGTGAGCAGCCAAGGCGTGACCCTTGAGCCCAGCCTAGGAGTCCGGAAACTGCATCACAGAGCAAAGTCCACGCAAGAGCCTTTAATAATGCCATGCCCACAGCAGGCCTCAGTGTGAAAGCTCCACCAGGAGTCTGCAAGCTGTGGCTCTCCAGATGTCTTAGACTACGACTCCCATGATCCCTCACCATTGACGAGGCTGGCTAGCTCTGATGCCAGGTGCTCTCCCAGACGATTCCTAGATACACAAGGCTCGTATCTGAAAGCACAGGCGGGCACATACTTAAATATAGCGCTGCCGATTGCATTCAGTGCACCGTTGCTAGGCTTCAGAGACCAGTTGCACACGTTCGGAAATAACGCTCTCTTTGTTGAAGGAGCAGATACTTTTTTGGCAACGAGACTCTGGGATCACCGAGCAACTCTGAAATAAATAGTTTGAATATCTAGTGCTTCATGGTGGAATCGTCTCACATCTAAGCCCTTTACCCGATTTAATGGAACTCACTGTATCGACCTCAGAGGATTGCATACAATCGCTACAGTAAGGGCTTGCATCAGCCAGCTGTTTTACCAGCGACATAAATGCAATACAAATGTTGGTGTAAAGAGCAGAGCAGACAGGGCCCCTAGTGGCCGGAAAATACATGTGCACGCCCAGCAACTTTTATTTTCATTGCTTCAATTCTAAACCTCACCAATAAAAATGCCAAGACTACTTTAATATTAATAGAAATAACATCTCCAGCGTGCTGCATGAGGCTGGGTCCAGCTCTCTGGCGCAGCGCGTTGCCACCCCTTTCAAACCAGTAGAACCAAAGGGAACAGCGTTTGCTTTGGTGTTGGAAAGGGTTAGGCATTTTCCAAGCACAGCCATAATGCTACTACTTTGCAAAAGCTGGCAAATGTATACTATGACAGGGCCTGCACAAGAGTCAGAACTGTGATGTTTTGCCAGTGCTCGTTTCGGACAGGAGTTCGATGCAAGGGACACTTGTTTACACCAGGAGCTGGCTTATAGCTTCAAGCAAGCCGTTACATTTCAGAATGATAATTATGTGTTGTTTATATAGCGTCTTAATCCAAAGCGCTTTACAGACCACATATTTACATACAGTATCACCCAACTGAAATTGGTACTCATTTGTCGACCTCGGAAAGGTGAAAGGCTGAGTTGGCCTTGCTGGGATTCGAACCTGTGACCCTCAGATCACGCTCAGATCGCAGCAGCGAGCGCTCAACCCGCTGAGCTATCGTGCAGGCTGCTCAAAAGGCACAGAACTAGACTCAGGGATCCGAGGAGGAGCAGGCAGTGGGTGGGACTAGAAATAGGGATTAGCATGGCCATGGGCAGTCAATGGGGCATTAAATAACCAAAAGCATCCCCTCCAGACTGTATTCCTCCTTGCATCCCATCTCTCTAGTAGGATAGCTCAGTGGCAACACACTCGTCTTGGAAGCAAGATGACGCAGAGCAACATAGATTTGAATCCGGGGTTCGTGCTTAGAAACCTCTTTGGTATTAAGTGTGCATTATAAAAAACTATTATAATCATACTCCCCAGGGCAATAGTGTTGGCTTATGGGGAGCGCTTACAGTGCCAACTAATAGCCAAAACTAGAAATGACCCACCAAGTTTCTCTGCATGGGAGCATGTCTAATTCTAAAAAGACAAAGTAACCCAGGGGGCCTGGCAACACCTTCCATTTCACCTGAAACATCCTGGAAAATAGAACTTGAAATCCAATTCTACAAATTGTCTAAAATTCCTTTTTTTTTTAAAAATAAAATAACAGTCAAATTCTGTGCGATGGGAAAATCACAGTGGTTTTCTCTACAGCAATGGACCCTCACGGAAACGAGAATGTCCTTGTTCTAGAAACACCACCCCAGAAACGGATGGGTCTCCTCGAACTGAAGTACCTTGTGTACAGTGCTTAATTAGTAAGAAAATAAGTGCCAGGGCCCATTTATTGGGACAGGCAACTCCCTGCCCACTGTTGATAGTAACCACGGCTGCTCCATACTGTGTCAACATATTTATGGTTAAAGCTGCAACTCCCACTGGTTCAATGAAGGTGATGAATGATTGGATTCTAGCAGTGTCCTACATACACGTCGATGTTCTTTCGAGCCACAAATAATATGTCATGTGTTTCTTTAAAACACATCATCGTTAACATGTTACTCTACTTCGATCACTGGCAAGTGGAACATATGAACATCTAACCACAGACAAAAGAGCAAGCACGCTTTCCTCCTATGTCGAATTGATGGACACATACAGGCAAAATTATTACCGAACTAATGACATTTCCTGTCAAACACTGCAGTAAGGTCCTCTTGTATAGGTTGTCACTCACGGCAGGCACTCCTCTCAGACATTGGCCTTTATGCTGGCCTTGCCTCTGTTTTGGGGCTGCTCACTGGCGACTGTCCTGTTGCCAACCCACCCTGCTGTGGCAGTGCTGCTGGGTATTAAGGTGGAGAATGTGTACCATTGCCAGGCAGGCTGAGTGGAGCAGTGTGCAGGGATGGCTAGCATGAGTGACCAGCATGGTCCCACTCGTTTATTTATCTATTTATTGGTTGCTTGTTAGGCGCTTATACAATAAGTAAATACTGTAGCAAAGCGCCCACAGGGCAGGTATGGAGCAAGGGCGGGGGAAAAAAACCCATTAAAATCACAAGATTTAAGAGCAGAGAGGGGGGAAAGGTAGAAGGGGTGAACCTACTATTGCCTTGTGAGTATTCAGAACGTGCAAGTGCAGCAAGAAAGAGGGAAGAGGTAGCAAGTGGCAGGGAGTCCGAGCTCATGAGTGAGCCGCAGATGAAGTGCTAGGAATGTGAGTGCTACACGCACTGGGGCCGCGGGAGGTGTAAGTGCGAACCTCCAGGGTGGAGGGTCTGCAGATGCAAGTGCTGTGGATAGACAGGAGCTGTGCAGGATTGATGTGGGAGCTCAGGGTCCCAAGGATGCATAAGGGACCAGGACACTGATCGCAGCAACTGTGGGATTAGCAGAGGAGAGAAGGGAAGGAAGAAAGAGGAAAAGTGGAAAGTTTTAAGGAGCTTCAGGAATTTGAGAAGATCCTGCTCAAGGCGCAGAGGGAGGAGGAGGAGGCTATTGCATAGGAGGGAGCCCGCTGAGGAAAGTGAACGACCACCTACTCTCTGATTAGCTAAGCGCTTTACACACAGAGTTGGTGCCAGAGGAACATAGTGGTCTAGAGGGAAAGTATTTAGTGAGATAGAGTTAGAGATAGTGTGGTCCTCGGGACCAGACAGCCTTGTGGATGATGCAGAGGGATTTGAATTTAATCCGTACAGCAAACGGGAGCCAGTGAAGACTTTTTAGTGCAGGAGAGATGTGGTCCCTGGGCTTAAGGCCAAGGATAAGTCTTGCTGTCCTATTCTGGTTTAGCTGGAGGGGTCGCAGAGTGAGAGGTGGTAGATTCAGGAGGTGGCTATTGCAGTAGTCAAGCCTAGATAGAACTAGGGCTTGGGTCACATTGAGTCTCTGAGGGAAAGTGAGAAAATGAAATGTAAAATTCCTTTGAGAAGGAATAGCTGAAAGTGGGACTTCTTGGCAATGTCCCGAGTGGGAGGCGGGTAGGAGTCGAAGGACTCCAAGGTTTCTGGCTTCAGTTGAAGGCGCAGGGGGAGAGCCCAAGGAGGAAAGCCAGAGTGAGGGGGGAGAGAAGGAGGGAGCAGGGGTCCCTTTCGGAAGGATCTCAGTTTTACAAGCGTTGAGGCAGGGATCGTTGGAGACCCATCAGGACTGGATGGCAGATAGGCAGTCCGGGATCATGGAGGGTGCAAGGGGGTCAGCAGGGAGTTTGAGGAAGAGCTGTGCGTCATCTGCGTAACACTGGAAGTTGGAGGAGGCGGCAATGAGGCGTACAAGGAGAGCAAGATAGATGTTAAAGAGCCAGGGGAGAGTATAGATCCATTAGGGACACCACAGGTGGAGAGGGGAGGAGGAAAGGAGAAGGTGCCCAGGATGACTTCGGAAGAGCGGTTATTGAGGAAAGAGATAAGCCAGTCCAGTGCCCGTTCCGAGATACTAAGGGTATTGTAGAGCCTTTGTATGAGGATGGAATGGTTGACTGTGTCAAAGGCAGAGGACAGATTGAGAAGAATAAGGACAGCTGGAGTCCAGAGATACAAGCAGTTCTTCACGGGTGTTCAGGAGAGCAGTTTCTGTGCCTCTGGATGCTCGGAATCCAGATTGATGGTCATGGACACTACCAACAAGTTCAGTGTGTGAGTTGAGTTTGGGCAAGGCCAGCTTCTCGAGCAGATTTTCCAGGACAGGGGTGATGAAATAGGGCGGTAGCTGGCAGGGCAAGTAGGGTATTAGGATGTTTTTTTTCAGTAGTGGGGCGCACAACGGGGATGGGGGGTGCTTAAAAGGAGAGGGGAACGAGCTGGTGGCAAAAGAGTGATTGCAGAAATTAGCAAGAGTAGGGGCAGGTGGAGGAGGTCTGTGCCTTTAAAGGTTTTCTCAGGTGGAGTACAGGGGCGTGATACACCAGTCAGAGGAGGGAGAGGGAGAGAGAGAGAGAGAGATTAGATGGGGGAGATCCAGGAGAAGGAAGGAAGTTAATGAGAGAAGGAAGGATGCGGTCAAAGAGAAGGAGTTTGGGTTGTGGACTCGGAATCAGGATTGTGCGAGTGTGATGGACATTAACGAAGCAACGTGAGGATGAGAAACCAGCAAGGGAACTTCCCACTTGGTGCCACTATTATTGGATGAGCATGAGGAAGGAGAGAGTAGAGATGACATGGGGGGTCTATAGATCTGGAGAGGGGACAGAGAAGATTATATCAGTGAAAACCTCTCTAGAGGGAGCGCGGACATAGGTGTCTGCAATCGGAAGTCCAAGGTTTGCACTCAAGATGTATTTTTTGTGTTTTTTCCTAGCGGACTATGAGAGAGAGGGGGGATAGGCGATAGTGTAGCAGTTAGAGAATATAGGTGAGATGGAGAGAGCAATAGGTCGGCAGAGGTTTAGACAAGAAATGAAGGAGGAGTGGCTGCACAGCACAGTTCTAGCTAAACTCACCAGCAGGCCTAGTAGTAGAAGTCGGAAAAAGAATAACTGCAAACCACAGAAATAGAATTACATCAGATAAGTGGTACAGAAATGTAGGACTATACACACTTAAGTTCGATTTTGAAAACGGAGGCAACAAAAACAATGCATTGTTACTCGAATGTAAAACTAAATGGGCAAAGCAGATGGTGCACAGATCTAATGCTAAACGCACCTAAATTAAGATTTTAAAATGGAAGCAGCAACAGTGCTGTTGAGGTCGGCCATGCTGGAAGGTGCAGGCCCAACCAGAGATGGAGGGCCCAAATGGCTTGTTATTCATGAAAATGGTTAATTAGCCGTGACCTGCCAACCTGGGCCAGACTGTTGTTGCTTATTGTGTTACTATGACAGACAATTAAAATAATACAATTACCAAATTACCACAATTTAAACTGGGCTCAGAAATAAGTGACAGGGCTCAGAAAGAAGTGCTGGGGATGAGCCCTGGCAAACATCCCTCAAATTAAGCCCTGCTTGTCTATAGCACTAGGAACGTGTGGCTGTTGTGGTGTACATGTCAGGTAAGGAGGCTGGTTGGAGACACACTTCTCCCAGGGCAGGAAGCTGGAGCTTGTCTTGGCCATATCCCTGGCACAGGCTTTCATTTAAGAAAATAATGCATTCTAGGAGCTGGGCAAAAGTACCGGATTAGTGTGGGGGAAAGTAAAGGAAAGATATGATAGATTTTATTTGATTCACGCCCATACACAAGTGTTTCAGAGGTGACAGGTCAAGGGAGGGAAACAAGGGAGGGCAAAACAACTATCTTCCTAGGCCCAGTGACATTGAGAACGCGCAAGTGCAAAGACTGGGGTTTAACAAGCCCCAAGGATATGGGGCCATCTGGTCTCCCTCCAGGTGCCTTCCTTAACCACTTAAATGTGCAGCACGTGGCTGTCCAGGTTCTTAGCATTCCCGATAGACCGCGCTGCACCGCGTCAGGAATTCTTGCCATGGTTAGGCAGTTCAAGTAACCGGTTTGCGGCCTCGCTCCAGGAAGCACAGTTCCACACTTATCTTTCACGTTCTACCTCTGGGTTTGTACTGGACCCTACATGGAGATAGCAGAGGTCACTGCGCATAATCATGTCTCACCTGGTGAAGTAGGTGGTGGCGTCGGCTTCCGAATCCTGCGGCCGCAGCGCATCGTACACATACTTCAAGTCTTCCAAGTTGGAGAGCTCGGGGATGCCACAGGACAGCATCTGGGAGAAAGGGGCATGGAAGAGTCAGTGGGGGGCACATGGGTAAAAGGTCAACGGCCCTCCCCTCCATTGCACTCAAAATAGCCCTCGTTCAAATTCTGATTCTTTCAATGCATTCCATGCACACGTGCACCAGGGCAAGGGCTACACTAGTGCGCAACCTGTGCCACATTGGCACCAGCTTTAACATTGCCCTGGTGCAAAACGACATTAAAAGAACAGTTTTCTTGCATCAAGGCATGTTTGCCTTAGTGACACTTGCATTGGTGCAAGGTTTCCATAACGAGGGGACAAGGCCCGTTTCTGGCGTACACGGTGAAGTGTCCCGGAAGCTATATATAGGATGCATTCCTCACCGTAATCGTATTTCCGCAGTTCACACGGATGACACATATATTGGTTGACTTATTGTTTTGTAGTGCACCATATAAACTCTTTCATATTTAGACGTGATGGCCATCATGTTTAAAAGCCCCAGGAATCCGTGTGTAAACGTTGTACGTATGGCTTTGGGCGACCACACGATGGCTTTAGCGCGTTTTTGGGAGATGGAGCAGGGAATTTACGTTGCTCCCACTCTAAGGCGTTTGCATCTGTATCTGATTTTCATGCTAGCGGAAAAGCAGGGGACTCGCATTGCATGTGAACGCCTGTCACCATGCACACTAACACGCATGCTTAGCGTAACCCTTCCCCAACCCCCCAGCGAAATTGGCACTCTGGAGAAAATGACTATGTATCTGCTTTCCATAAATGCCTACATGGTTACACACTTTAAGCAAGACGGGCTGGTCTGTACGCGACAGCGGAAGCAGAGGGTGTATAAGCGGTCCGCCGGGCTGGTCTGTACACAGCAGCAGAAGCAGAGGTTGTCTAAGCGGTCCGCGGGGCTGGTCTGTACGCAACAGCGGAAGCAGAGGGTGTATAAGCGGTCCGCGGGGCTGGTCTGTACGCAGTAGTGGACGCTGGTCTATATACACAGTAGTGGACGCTGGTCTGTACACAGTAGTGGACGCAGAGGGCGTATTAGCGGTCCGTGGTGCTGGTCTGTACGCAGCAGTGGACGCAGAAGATGTTTAAGCGGTCCGCGGGGCTGGTCTGTACACAGTAGTGGACACAGAGGGTGTATAAGCAGTCCGTGGGGCTGGTCTGTACGCATCAGCAGACGCAGCGGGTGTATAAGTGGTCCGTGGGGCTGGTCTGTACACAGTAGTGGACGCTGGTCTATATACACAGTAGTGGACGCTGGTCTGTACACAGTAGTGGACGCAGAGGGCGTATTAGCGGTCCGCGGGGCTGGTCTGTACACAGTAGTGGACACAGAGGGTGTATAAGCAGTCCGTGGGGCTGGTCTGTACGCATCAGCAGACGCAGCGGGTGTATAAGTGGTCCGTGGGGCTGGTATGAACACAGCAGTGGACGCAGAGGGTGTTTAAGCGGTCTGCGGGGCCGGTCTATACACAGTTAACACAGTAGTGGACGCAGAGGGCGTATAAGCGGTCTGCGGGGCGGTCTGTACACAGTAGTGGACGCTGAGGGCATATAAGCAGTCCGTGGGGCTGGTTTGTACGCATCAGCAGACGCAGCAGGTGTATAAGCGGTCCGTGGGGCTGGTATGAACACAACAGTGGACGCAGAGGGTGTTTAAGCGGTTTGCGGGGCCGGTCTGTAAACAGTTACACAGTACTGGACGCATAGGGCGTATAAGCGGTCCGTTGGGCTGGTCTATACACAGCAGTAGACGCAGAGGGTGTTTAAACGGTCCGTGAGGCTGGTCTGTACGCAAAGCGGACACAGAGGGTGTATAAGCGGTCCGTGGGGCTGGTCTGTAGGCAGCAGTAAACGCAGAGGGGGTTTGAGCGGCCTGTGCTCACAGTCGCATGGTACAATGTGTTCTTGCTTGCCAATCTGTGTACCTGCCATTCTAGAATTAGAATGTACGAATACCAGGAGGCACATACATCCCTAGTACGTCTGTACACCTGGGATTCCACCTCAGCCTTTCACGGGGTACGCTATATAGGGCCCCAAACAGGCCAGCAAGGCAACGCAGTGACCTTTGGCATTGTCTCACCTCAATTAATAAAAAGTCCTTTCCTCAAATTCTCAAGCAATGCATTGTAAAAAAATAAAACAAAATAAAAAAAAAACAATTTGCCCTAAATTGCTTAATTTCCAAAGAACACCATGATGTCCTAACGTTTGCACTAGTGCTAGTTCTTGGGGGTTCGCCCCCCACCCCCATTTGTGACTTCAGTGAACGTCTCCTCTTGGGTCTACCACTGGAGGACTCGCTTGATGATAGGAGTTGTCCTACCAGCTGCCTCTATAGGCAGACAGGACCCCTCCCAGCATCCTCTGGGCCAGCAGATCCTCCCTCGTGCAAAGTGCCTCACCAGCCCCAGCAGGTTCAGGAAGAGGTGCGTGTGCTTCCGGATCAGGTTGTAGGCCTGGCAGCAAAGGTCCACGAAGTCATGGAAGCGGCTCGAAGGTTTGTCCCCGCCGTTGATGACATACGCCATGTCTGATGTGAAGACAAAGGGGGCCCGGTCCCTGCAACGGAAGGTGGGAGAGCACAGTTAGCAGGGGCAGGAAGCGAGGCCTGAAAGACCAAGGAGAAGGCCAGCATTCATACAGAGAGGCAGAGAGAGGCAGAGAGAGAGACAGAGAGGGACAGAGAGGCAGAGAGACACAGAGAGAGACAGAGAGAGAGAGAGAGAGAGAGGGAGGGACAGAGAGAGAAACAGAGAGAGAGAGGCACGAGGTGAAATCAGAGAGCGGAAGGCACTGCTTAAGAGGTAGCTGCTACGGGGCAGGGACGGCGCCAGGGCTTTTCAACTTTGCTAGTTGAAATAGGCCTTCATCAGTCGCCTCTGGGTTGACAGTCTTAGCTTAATGCAAATACTTCATTAATTTAGTACATTGAAAGTCTGCTTTGCAGCACACGTTCAAGGCTGCCATTGCTGGCGACATTAGCCCGTCTACTCCCCTCGGAGCGCTAGCTCTTACACCCCCCCACACCTCGTAGCCAAAGAAAGAGTATTTGCTTCTTTAAGTTGGGCTTCAGCTCTCACCTGGGTGCCTTTCTTTGTACTGCCAGCAGAGGCCAATGAACCTGTCTTGTGATGATCTGCAGCTACTCAGCCCTCCCTAAGTTGCTTTATCCAGGATGTTCCCATGAATGGGTCACAAGGTGGGGCAGATGGTGTGCGGATGGATACCCCATAAGAAAGTATAAAGTGCCATACAAATGCTCAATAAAATAAATAAATAAATAAGTAAATACCAGTCTTCACAAACTAAAGGCTGTGTCACGAACTGTGAACCTACCGGCCAAAGACAGGCCTCAATAAAAGGGTTAACTTATCACAGACTGGCAAGGTGGGGGGGCAAAATATTTAGAAATGGCTCCCACAAACCTTCATGGTGGGGGCGGGGGGAGAAGAAACTGTTACATCTACAAGAAAAGTCACGGGACAAACAATAAAAATTCAAGGCGTTTGCAGTAAGCTACTTTAAATGAAAGAGGATGTGTTGGTGTCAAGGGGTCCCACTGGTCTCTGCTGGCTATCGCTGCACCTTTGTACACAAGCCTCTGCCCGTTTGCCACTTCCTTGCGGACCCCAACTGCCAGGAGCTGTTCTGTTCCTTTTGGTGTCCCTCTGCCACTTAAAATCCCATAGATAGTAAAGCACATCAGACAAAAGCAATTCTATTTAACAATTCATCCATTACAAAGAGTGCCACACCCACGTCTCGTCTGCAAGAGCTTGCGGGCGGTATTTCGCCTCACTGAGGCTTTGCCAGGTTTCCCGTGCCAGCTTTGTACCTTCAGTGGAGGGGCCGTACTGGCCAGTAGCGGCCTGCCAGCCCTAGCTAACCAGCAGAGGGGAACTAAGGCCATGGACGGCCTAGGGCGGCGACGCCATTGGGTTTCCTTGCTCCAGAAATGGCTAAACTAGAGGATTTGGTGATGTGTTCTCAGAAGCGTGCTCCATTGGACTAGCCACATCCATTCGGACCTAGAGTGCGTGTACACGTCGTATAGAGAGGGAGGGTGGCAAATACCAGGCCTGGAAGACCCGCGTGGGATTCATCTTAGAATGTAACATTGGAGCGGACTGTGGGGCGTAGGCTCTGGTTGGCTAGAAATAACCGGATCCACAGCGGGGTACCCCGAAACACGTGGACATCAATGCAGAAAGTGTGTGGACCCAACTCCCTATCACTATTATGGTGGGTTTATAAAGAGAACCTTAATCTGTTGGTGAGTGGAATAGGCCATGGAAGTTGGCACCCCACAGTGCTTTGCTGCCTGACTGAACTAGAGGAGACGTTCCGGGAATGGCCAGTAGGAGGCGCTGCGGCATGTTTGGCGGGATCTCCTGTGACATAGGCCACAGACAGCACACATCGGTTAAGAACGGCTAGTCGGGGCTACAGGGTTTTGCCGCAGCAAGGCAAGCGCCCCCAAATATGTGGCAAAGGTACGGATGGTGCATCGCATGGACCCTATCCAGGGCCCATAAATCCTTGCACCTTCTAGAAACCCTCATGAAGTGTGGCGAGAAGTTCTTCTCGGGCGTGCGCATGATCAGGGTTCCTGGAGGCCTGAAGCGCTGGCGGTTATACAATAACTTGTAGGTTTCCATAGGTTTTGGAAGGGACTCGCACTCCAAGACTTAGCCTCCCACCGGACACAACGAAGAATTCCTCTGGGATAAAGGTGGTCGCAAAGTGCACCCTGAAAGAAGGGACAGGTTGGTACCTCAGCAATTTCTAGGTCCATGGTACTGATGCAGTTTTTCACAATTTGGCAAGTTTGAGGATTCATGTCCCGGGGGTTCAGGGGGTACAATACTTAGTTAGACATATGTGGCTAGTGAGGTTTCAATACAGCTACAGGAGGGATCAGTAACCTGCCGTTCACTAGATGTTTCGGACTACAACTTCCATGATCGATCACCATTGGCTAGGGCTGGTGGGAGTTGTAGTCTATAACCACTAGGCAGCCAAAGGTTGCAGGCCGATGGGTTCCCGGGCGCGAGGCAGCAAGCTTGGCAGAGATTGTGTCGCAGCGCATTGTACATTCGTGGACGCCTCCAGTGAAGTCATTACATGGAATGTTCCAAACGTTTAGTATCCTGATAAGGGGGAGGACTCCCCAATGCATGGCTGGAATTTCCAGGCAGTACTCTGCCCGTCAGGTCCAGAATGAGCCAGTATTGCCTGGCGGCCATTTCAGCTTCCAGTTCCCACTTCACACCAAGAGCGTCAGTGATGCTGGAAAGGAGGTGTCCTGGGAGGCGATGCGGGTGATTGCCTAGCCAGCCCCCCCCCCCCCCCCGCACCACCCCCTGTGCTTCTCGAGGGATAGGCTTGGGCGATGCTTTTTGGTGATCTGTGTCTGACACGGTTTGATGGTTCTGTAGCGTGGGTGTGGTCCAGGCGGTTATAGTGATTGTGATGAAGTTCTGACCCGTGCACGACAGACACTCAGGAGACCACCGATGGGCTGGCTCTGGTTGGGTAGAAGTAGCAATCCACATCGGGGTGCCCCGAGACCAGTGGCGCCGCTAGGGTGGGGCGGAGGCGTGGGCCCCTCCTCTGAAATCCTGGCTACTCACTCTGCAATGCTGTGTGCGCGCGCGCGCGCGCACACACACACACACACACACACACACACACACACACACACACACACACACACACACACACACACACACACACACACACACACACACACACACACACACACACACACACACACACACACACACACACACACACACACACACACACACACACACACACACACACACACACACACACACACACACACACACACACACACACACACACACACACACACACACACACACACACACACACACACACACACACACACACACACACACACACACACACACACACACACACACACACACACACACACACACACACATGTTAAGTTCCCTCAGCTGTCAAGAGCAGCCCCTCCAATCAGAATCTAGCGCACAAAACCGTGAATGGTTTCATGCCTACATTCCGGTGGGGGGTGCAGTGGGGTTTGGTAGTTGGTGTGCACAAGAGCTTCTCTGCAGGAGTGCTTGTGACGTCACCCATTCCCCTTCATAGGCGGCCACCCTACTTGTGTCTTTGACCCCTTCTGTGCCCCCCACCCCTAAATGTGATTCCTGACAACACCACTGCCCGAGACTTCCAAACACTAACGCAGAAAGTAGGTTTACCAAACATCAATATTTTGGTTGGTTTAAAAAAAATGTAAGAAAATAACTTCTCCCGGTAAACTGAGACTACAATAGGTCATTCGAGCTGAAAAAACGAATGGATACCAGCGCTAATTTGCATACCCATAATGCCTTGCTGTGTAGCGCCGAGCTGGAGGTGAACCTTCAGGGTTAGCCAATTCAAAGGCAGGCCCTTAACAGCATGGCACGATGCCCCGTGGAAGAGCAGAGGCCAATGCCCCCCCTCGCCCCCCCTCAGTGGCTAAACTACCGTTCTGATGATGTCCATCAAACATGATGGACACAGAGAGGCCTAATGATGATGGGGGCGTGGAACAATTTAAGGGGTTGGGGGGGCCGGGGGGGGCTGGTGATTCAGTGCAGTATCGGAGGAGGGCACAGGACAAGTTTCACCATCAAAGGAGGTGGGCATATTATATCAGTGCTTTGACGGGTGATCTTCCAGACTACAGGGGCCATCACTGCAGATGGTCACAGAGGAGCGCGCGCACCTTCTTCTGGAGAGAGGACTACACTCTTCAAAACCACAGTCTCATTCTATGGAAATGTGCCTTTTCCAGGAGTTCCTGGAATGGGCATGGCTGGTCCAAACGCCGTCCCTCCGCAATCGGGTTCATAAATTCCCCCCTGCCCCTCACCCCCCCGCTCTCCCCTCAACTTCATAAGCAAAGCAACTGCAACTTTTCACTGCCCTTATATTATGGCCTACAACGCCTATTTGTTCTAGACAGAATAGTCAATAGTGAGGGATTCTGGGAGATGTAGGCCACAACATCTGGAGAGCCACGGGTTACAGGCTCCTCCTCTAAAACATACTAATAACCCAGTGTCAGCCATATAGATTTGGGTCGCATGTTTTGGCATCGTTTGCCTTCGTTGGGAGAACTTGACTGCTCATTGCTGACCTTGCACCCTATAAATAGAAATCCATCCCCTGTACCTCACGGCGAGAACTTACTGTCCAGGCTACACAGACCTCTGACGCTCAGGGGGGCCTGTAGCCAACCGTACCTTCTAGAGAACTCCTTGCTACCTTGGACAGCTAGGTCCCAAATGCCCAGATAAGGAAACGTCCCCACCCTTGCCTCCACCCACATCAACACACCGCTTCTTACCACGCCAGCCTCACTCACTCACTCACTCACTCACTCACCGCTTGATGTTGCCAAACATCTGGGCGTGGCCCAAGAACCTGCCGAAGTCAATGTGGAACATGTGACCGCTGGTCTTCAACATGATGTTATCATTGTGGCGGTCGCAGATCCCCAGCACGTACGTGGCCACGCAGCAGCCCGCGCAGGAGTAGATGAAGTTCTCCACCGCCTGTGAGATTAGGAGTGTACCACAAGGTTAACACAGAGGGGGGGAGAAGAGCAGCGAAGGGAGATAGAAAGTCAAAGGGGTGGAAGAGCAGAGAAGTGCACAGGTGAGGAGAAAAGCCAGCGAGATGCAGTGATGTGAAGAGCCGTTGAGGAAGGAGAAAGGCAAGAGTGGGGAGAAATAGGCGAGGGACCGACAGAAGGAAACGAGAAGCAAGAAAGAGAACAGGTAGGGAGAGAAGCAGAGATTAGCAATGACCAGGGTGGGACCAGGCCAGAGTGTGAAAAGCCAGGGAGGTTGGGCGAGGTGAGGAGAGTATAAAGTTCAGATGAAGAAGGAGGTAGGGGTTAGTGGAGGAACATAATGGGATCGAATCAGGAAAAACAAGAGCAAATATTATTTGTTCAAATAAAACACCCCTCTTTTTCAACCTGCACACACTTACTCCAGCTGGCAGAGCAGAGTTCACATGCAAACTTTCATAGTAAAGAGGTTCATTGCGATTGTGTTCTGGATTTATAGCTGTTCTAGAGGCTGTCAGTATCACAGGCATTTTAGATCACCCTACTTTGCATTAATTCCCAGTGAGGAATTCGACCATGTGCACAGGCATTTTTTTATATTTACACAAGCAATTGAATGATGGGAGATCAACCTCGGAAAATGTGTGGGACTAAGCCGCACACATTTTCCTATGCTCACTGCACAACAAACACATACAGACTACAGAGGTGCAGTCCTCCTGTCATGTTCATTTGGAATGTGACAGCCAGGAGTACATGAAAGCAGCAAGAAGATGAGGGCAAAACCTTCCTCCTGCCATGGCCAGCCTAATTAAATATCAAAGGCTCCATGGATCTGCCCTACCCTTGGTCTGCCTGCTGGTGACCGTGCATACTGATTAGTTCATTGAAGCAGGCCTGCGGGAGGCCTGGTCGCAGGACTGTCAAACGGGACAGGAAACCCAACACCCTTTTGATATGCATCTTTGTCAACTTGAAGTCAGCTCCCACCCCTTTGTATGAAGGGCAGCGAATGTCACGTCAGGGGCAACTGTTTACAGTAGGCAACCCCTGCAGGGGGAGCCCCTTTCAGAGGGAAGAAATATGCGATTTGATGGAGACAGGCTGTTCTTGCCATAACTTCAAGGTAGGCCTGAACTTTGATCAGGGACCAACAGAGAGCTCAATTAACCAGAGACCCTTTGATCCACAGCAGACAGGAAGATTGGTGGGACTTCGTACATGTTTTCACCCCTTTACCTTTCCTGTTACAAAGCACTTTGGTTATGACCTCATGCATAACAGAAGATTGTTATTGGGGCCCAGGACTGGTTAATTAAAATAGGCTTAGCCTGCACCAATCACTGAAGCCCATTTTGCTTTAAAATAGGGCTGAGCCCCCCTCTTAGCAGATCATCCAACGACTTCGAAAAAAGTAAGGAGGAGGAATCATCTGGACTCTGGCTAATGGTACAGACTGCCTTACAACTTCCGCCAGTGAAGCAGGGCCGGGATTTCCAAGAGGGAAGCAAGATCCCTCCCAAACATCTCCCAGGGAGCACAGGGAGATAACGAACTCAGAGGACCCGTCCAGCAGCTCCAGAACCGGTACCCAGCCAGCACACAGCGTGCCCTGCCACATTCTGCCAGCAAACTTCCTAGGTGGGAAGTGCCAGAGAGTCTCTGAACAAAGGACAAGGCCGTTGCCTGCAAACACTCTCCTCAGGTTTCGGCCGTCCACCTTAAAGGACGACCCAAGCCCAGCGAAGAAGCTAGGAGGCGGGCATTGACAAGCATCAATCAGTGTCCATCTTTTAAGGACATTTACGAGACAGTCGAGCCCTCGACCCATGACCGGCTGGTGGAGGCACCTCGACCAGCATTCCAGATCCGGCAACCAGCACAGAGATAGCGATTCTTGACCCTGAGCCGCTGTGTAGGCATGCCTGCAGCTGTCCATCCACCCTCGCTCCCGAACTGTCTGCCGCCCGATACCTGCAGCGGTCTTCTGTCTTCAACTCTGTCGCAGGAGCTGTAAAGTTTCCTGGAACCAACTCCATCCTGTCGAGCAAAAGGATAATCTCGAGCACCAGGTACATTGTGGTTCTGTCCTCCTGGTCCTTCTCTGAAGGCCCCTAATGACATTTACGACGCCTTGCTCCCTTGGTGCTCAAACCAAATAACCTTGAACAGTTAAGACTGATTGCTTTACCAACTACCCTCCTATCAGTATAGAGACTGCATCCCTTTCCTTCGTGAAACTGTCTGTCCTCTGTGTTCCTTTACAGGGTGAGTTGTATTTTGTAGTGTGCTAGAACTGTCTGTTGTAATAATAATAAATTAGATATTTTGATACAACCTTGACTGGACAGCCCCTTTTATCAATGGGTAATAATTTTATTTTCGCGGTGTTGCAACTAACCACCAATCCACGACTTTGCAGAGATAAGCCTGCCGTTCTGTCCACGTTACCAAAATTAGACAAGGAGGTTTATAATTTGCTTGTGTTTCCAATCTGTTTGGAACCCTTCTGGTGTACTAGGGGTGCGAGGCTGATTGATGCTTTAGAAACGGATATTCAACCCTGGACCACTGGTCCCCTGGAAGTTGATTTGCTACACTGTTGAAACATTTTTTTCAATTATACAATCTATTAAATAAACATGTTTTGATTATTTGATCGAGTGCAACGTTACGTAAACAAACGTTTCTTCTTCCAATAGCCAATCACAACCTAGTGAGATAAATTACAAATGCACTCCGAAAAATCTTTTACTAGAATGTTAGCAAAACAAAATACAGCCGCTAAACTCGTGTTCCAGAAATACGCGTTACCACTGTGTGAGCCGTATGAAATACCTGTTTCGACATCGACTCCAAACTGCTAGACCAAGTTCACCAAATTTTTATATGAAATTTGGTGAACTTGAGTCAGCAGTTTTGAGGAAATATTGTAACATATTTCATGCAGAGCGATTTGGAAACTTTCTACACAGATTCAGAGTGAAACAATCATGGGGGGCGGGCGTGGTTGGGTGGGGACAGAGGATTAGTTCAAATAGGCCCAGGTTATACGCTAAGAAAGCGGCCCAAAAGGAGAGGAGACTACCCTTCTGTGCCTATAGGATACCACCTGTAGATACCGGCAGGAAGTCCATGCTACGCCCTCACAGGCCTTAGATTGCAGCGGCATGGGGTGAGTCACTGAAAGGTAGGCAGGAATGGCTGGGTGTGGGGGGAGTCATCTATGCCAGCAAACGCACTGCCCGTAATATGGCTATGCA
The DNA here is from genome assembly GCF_040938575.1 of Ambystoma mexicanum. Lineage (NCBI taxonomy): Eukaryota > Metazoa > Chordata > Amphibia > Caudata > Ambystomatidae > Ambystoma > Ambystoma mexicanum. Next base: position 36,479,714 of record NC_090938.1, read on the forward strand.
GGGTGCCCTTTGCACTTTGTAACATGGACACTTTTCCCGTACGTGCCGGTGACGGACCTCGGTCCACAAGCCCACCCTATTTTATGGCACATAATAATAGTGCCACGGAAGCGTTTGCCGTTCATTCCCAAGTGCCACGGAAGCGTTTGCCGTTCATTCCCAAGTGCCACGGAAGCGTTTGCCGTTCATTCCCAAGTCCAGCCCAGGTTCTATGGAAATCCTGCACCGTATTTCCTTGCATTTGAAATGTTTTGGCTTATGCATGTCTACCCGAGGCCATATGAACCCTCTTGCCCTATTAGTGACAGTCCTACTTTGCAATAGGACTGTAGGAAGTGGGTCCTACATGCAGAAGGCTGAAACAGGACGCTCTGGAGGGATGCCCAGAGCAATGCCAATGGTTAGGATTCATTCCAACCCTTCCTGAAAGCTCTCGATTAGGGTTATTTACATGGACAAACTAAAGCAATGTTCCTAGGGGCAAAGTGTGAGGGGCCAGTAATGCGAGGCGGCAACTGCTCGTAGTATTTAAGATCAAACATGTTATTAAAGTAAACGTTTGCAAAATAAGCTGCTTGCCCTACTCCATCAGGGAATTCCCTACCTAGTCTAAAGGCCGAGGGAACCGCTCCTAACGTAGGTAAACTGGCCAATGGGCGGGCTAGCACCGCAGCAAGGCTACCGGCGCCGATGCATCGCTTCGACACGCTGCTGTTCGGTGGTGTAAATGGAAGCAATTTATTGGCCGATCCCACAAGTGCCAGGGTGGGGGCAGAGTTTAGAGGGAGAGTTCGGAGGTGGGCAAAGCTGGCAATTGAATTCCACTCAAAGAAAATGTTCCAAGTAAGAGCTTAAAAATGTAGCAGTTTCTTTCATGCTGCTTCTGTTCAAACTCCAACATATACCTCAATTCCACTTTAAATCACTTCCGTGGCAGTGGCGCCCCCAAAATATGCTTTAAATCCTGCCAAGGTGCTCCCCCTCACTGCCTCTGCACTTGCCTTGGCTTTTAGTGAGATCACAGCACAGGCAAGCATGAAGTCGAGGCAGTTTGCCCCCCTCTGCTGCCCGCCAATCCCCTGCCCCGACACCCTTAGACGGGCAGCCACAGCGGCCAATCCACCAACAATCATTGTCTGTAGCATCCGAAGGAAAGGCCTATTGCTAGATTGGACAGCACGGCCAAATAGGTACACCCACAAAACCAAAGCAACTGGGAAACTGTTGGGAAAACAGTCCGCATTTCTCTGCTATGAATTGCACTGCGAGACCCGCTTTGGAACACTCGTGTGTTCACGAGGCTGGAGTTGGAGACTGCCTGGGCCCCTTGCCAAGGGCAAAAGGTGTGCTCCACACACAGGAGCATCCATCTTTATGCTTTCAGTGAAGCTGATGGTGAGGGCCTGGCATGATGGTGTGCCAGACCAGACCATATCTCTCGTACACATACACACAGACACACCACACCCCCCCCCCCCTCCCACTGCCATCAGCTGCATTCAGCACTGCACCACACATCTGGTTTCCACCCAGTCTGTAACGTAAATCATGCCCCAGCTCTCTCTGGGGTGAAGGAGAGGGCTCTCCTGGAGTCTCTGTCCCTCGGAGCGCAGCCAAGGGCTCAGAACTCACAGAGCAGGTTAGGGTCACTGAGCCCGTAGACTTAAAGCACAGCCGTGTGTTGTTTCTCTGCATGGGCCGGCAGAGTACTCCAACTCTGCACGAGCCTCCAGGCCTGCAACAACACACAGGCACAACAATGGATCTCTGTCCCTGGGAGCGGATCTGAGGGCATGGTCATCTGATTGCCTTCAACATCACTGAGGGAGAGACACTCCCTCATTACAGCACGCAGGGCTTTAAGTGGGGTAAGAAATCGAGGAGGGCCCTCATTTGGCAGCGTGGCTTGTGGGAGGGGTGTGGCCTAAAAAAGTACGCAAACGGTAAGGTACGCACACACATATATATATATAAATGTTATATATTTATGTGCGTACCTCACTATGGTCTGTGAACTATGCAAGACATCTTTTCTAAACATAGAAATATGTAACATATTTCTGTTTATAAAAGATGGCTTGCAAAGTACACACACCATAGTACGGTACGTACACACATATATAACATTTATATATATATTTGTGTGCAAACCTTACCGTTTGCGTAATTTTCAGACCATCTTTTTAAACATTTCATGTTTATAAAAGACGGCTTTGAAAGTACACAATTCAATCCATCTTTTACAAAGCTTTGCCGACGGACAAAGACGCCTCAGGCTTAGTCAGTCAAAGCTCTATAAAAGATGGCTTGAATTGTGTACTTTTCAAGCCATCTTTTATAAACCTCGAAATATGTCGAGGAATCCCCAGGTTCGCCGAGGGTTAAAGACGCCTCGGCCACCTGGGGAAACAAAGGGACAGTAACTGCCTCTGGTGATCCCTCGCGTGAGGGGTCACCAGAGGCAGTTATTATGACTGACGGGAGTGGCAGCCAAGCTGCTACTTCTGTCAGCTAGCCTGACTTCATTGCGGGCGCATCTCCGGGCGCGGCTGCAGTGGGATGATGTGTCCCGTCAATGTTGCGCTAGGACTCGGGGCCCCGGCAGGGCCCCGGCTCAGCCCCACTTTTTGGGGACTGTCAGGGCCCGGGCCCAGCAGGCCCAGGCCCACTTAAAACACTGACAGCACGTCTCATCCCTTGGAGCTAAGTTGGGGCCTCAGTGTTCTAATCTTCTCTCTGTGCACACTCTAGTACGCAGAGCAGATGAGAGCATCAGTGAAAGCCTGGTCGTTCCTTCAAGGCCAGGGCTGACGCAGGCCGGATTCCGAGAACACATTTTGCTGGATCTCGGACCCGGTAAAATCCAGCCCAATGTCCAGGGCTACTGGTGTTTCAATGACTGCCAAACTTAAATCAACCCAGTGCTGGCCCCAGGTCTAGCAGCATGCTCGGTGCCATTTCTGGGTGCCCTGCTGCACCACCCAACGTTCTAACAGCACTGGTGCATTTTTCTGACAGGCGACAGCTAATAGACTTAAGAAATGAACTTGATTGGCAGCCGGGAGGATAGCTTGGGTGCAACACGCTGGTCTTGGATGCAAGACAGCGCAGAGCACCGGTTCAGATCCCGGTCAAGGGCTGCAGCCGCCAGCTGTTCAATCCATCAAGAACAGAATCTGTGTGAGCCGCCTGCTGTTCTTGATGGTGTGGCTGGGGCACAGCAGGTTGCCTGAATAGGCGCTGGCGCCACTACCACACCGGACTGCAGTTTGGAGTCGGCAGATAGAAAAAGTAATTGACTGACACTTTACATTGTGTGAGCTGGCAGCGGCCTTCATGCGCAGCGCCCCTGTGCCACCGCACCACTTGATTGGACCTTGAGCTGGCTCTGGGGCAACCTGTCTTGGTCAGCATATCTGAGCACCTGAAGACCAAACAAACGGCAGCGCTGTGCGGTATAAAGCCCATTAACATAGCATACATATGTGTGCCATTACTAGGGAGTAGACACGCGTGCACTGCGTTGATTAATCTTGCTATGAATTTCCTCTCATACAAACCAGTACAAGACACAAATTAGAGACAGTTCTGTAACTGACCACACGAGGGCAATGTTTCCCAACATTGGAAACATAGGGAGGCAGTCACTAATATTAACACCAAATTTGATTTGTAGACCCAACGTGAATAACACTAGAAGTAAACAAGACTGGGCAGGGTTTATAGATTTTTCTACCATATCCAAAAATATCAAACCTCTGCTTACCTAAAGTTTTGTACACTTAATATACACATTGATAGAATCACGTCTATGTACTCGGGCAGACCTACTGCCACGCACAGGTTTTCAAGTGGCATCCCTCTGCCCGGGTTTGGATGCATTTCTTTGTGAATTCAAAGCAGTGCCACTGAGCTATGCATCAACAATAGGATGTGACGAATCCAAGAGGTGGTTCACGCCACTCTAGCCAGCATTGCTCTCCCTCCTTAGAGAGGGGCGGGGCCCTAGGAGTCTCGGGAGGATAGCTCAGGGGCAACGTGCTCACCTGGGAAGCAAGACGACGCGGAGCAACACAGGTTCGAGCCCGGGTCCGCGCTTAGAAACCTCTGGGTAATAAGCGCGTTATAAATAACCTATCATATCATATCATAGTCTGCCCGTGCCTCGGGCCGGCTCGATGGCCGCCCCTCCCTCACTACCTGCATAGCACGATCCACTGAGTGGTTAGTGAGAGGGTTAAATCGGCATGAAGGAGAAGTGGCAGACAGATTGCTAATACTGGCGCAGATTCCCAATGGAGAAGAAAACCAAAGCAGTGTACGTTTGGCAGCAGCCTCACAAATAGGGGAAGGCTTAAGTGGGGCAGTCTACTGTCCTGGTTCACCAGGCTGGCTGGCTGCCCCCCCTTGGTTATTGCCCGTCAGTCTCTCCCTCCCGAGTATCCAACACCAGCCACAAAAACTGTACTTCGGGTAACGTATTCTCTTTGCTGTTTTGAACTGCTCTGCCTGCCAGGAGAATTCTAGACTTAGACGGAGGAGTTGCATTGCAGTAACTTCATGTTCTCACACATTCTGCACATTCGTGCCTTGCCCCTTCCTCTTGATACCCCTTAACAAAAAGCAGATGACAACAGAGCAGATGCTGCACTTGAAAATGGCCGCTGGGGGTTCCTTACGACCAAGCTCGTCTCCATATGGCGATTCTGGGGTGAGCCGGTCCTCCACCAAGAGCCTCCTTTAGGAATGAATAACCCTGTACGGCCCGAAACCGCTCCCTTTGCGCCAACATACCACAGAGTGTGTACTGCACATCGCACAGCGACCCAGGTGTTGCCTGCATTGACAACCTTCCCAACCACACAACCATTGAAGGAGGAAACAAGCCTGCTTCAGTCCGCCAAGCACCCCTCCTCTAGCTGAGCCATGCCGAGCAGCAGCTATGCCAGCCCACCCACCTCTGCAAGGGAAGCAGAAGTATCTGAACACTGCCCATGCCTTGAATTTGCTCCTCTGCCCCTACGAGTAAGAGCCATCCCTTCCAACTAGGGTGGCCACCTTTTTGAGATCCTTTTGCGGGACAATTGCCCACAAGGCGGTGATGACGGCCCAGCATCATTCACATTTGGCCCGCCCCATTGGTAATTTAAATAATTTGTTAATGGCTCTTAACACCTGGCTTAATTGCAATGCAAATGGTTTGTTCTTCGGAGGGGATGGCCACGGTTTTTAACTGCAAGCATGACCATCACGACCCCAGGAACAAAGCTTTAGTATTGGAATGAAGAAAGGTGTCAGAACGTAAACAGCAAGCCTGGAACAGCAGCAGCAGCAGCTCGACTTGCAGGCTAAAAAAAGGAGCCGGCCTGCAGTGCCGCCCAGAGAAAGAAAGCAGCAGACGGCAGCACAGTGGTGTGTAGACAGCCACTTCAGTTTGCAGAGTGGCTGTGCTGGAGGCAGGTTGTCCTGACTTGCTGTCTCCCGAAAGTCACACTCCAGGGAACAAAGTAAGTCGGGACAACTTGCGTCCTGCACAGCCACTCTGCAAACTGCAGGACAGAGTCGCCAAATATGGGACGATCCCAAAAAATATGGGACAGTTGGCCACCCTACTTCCAACCCATGGCATGCACCTTGCCAGCCCCAATACCCTTCCTGCCAGTGCTCTCTCCTACACCGCACCTCCCAGAGACCCATTCCTTGCCAGCACCTACATGCCAGATGGATTCTCTGTCGCGCACCGCCACATGCAGTAAAGGTCACGCCGCTCTTGCTACCTGCGACATTCTCCAAAAGCTTAAACCCATCCTCCAGGCAGGAATCACTATCCTCTTACAACAAGCATTCCCCATGCATTGGTAGATCTCGCCTCCCTAAGCACCAGGCTCGGCACACAGGATGCAGGAACTCTGCCGCCGACCCAGCCTTCTCCGCACCTTTGCCCCTGTTAACATCTACCCCCTTCCTTCCACCCCGCCTTCCTCCATCTCACACCTCCAGCCCCACCTCAGTGCCTAAAAGCAGCATAGGACCTCACGCCAATGCATAGGAAGCAGCCACTTCATCAGTTAGACCTACCAACAAAAACAGTTTGGCTCAACACACACACACAGACTCAAACGACCAAACACCAGAACCCTAACTATTCTGCCCCCCCACCCCACCCTCCCACAAGCGACACCACCAATGGACACATGCACACTGCAGACCACATAAATTTGCACCCACGCCGATACACACATCAGCCGTGCCACGCACAGCACCTCGCCACCAACATCTAAGAGCTCCCAACTCAATTCTAAATGCTCAAGGCCTTCTGACCTCCCCTTACATCGCCACCCGACGGCCACACTCCAAACGCATCACCCATCTAACTGTGTGCACATAAAACCCTTTACCACCTAACTTTCTGCCACCTTGCATCTCACTCAGGAATGCACACCTTAGGCAGCGCACCACTCTTCCGCCCGCCCTCTACTAAATCCAACAACCCCCGTGCAGATCAGATCCTCTGCATCTCGCTAAACACCAGACCGGTAGTTGCACACGCCTCAGACGTTCTAGACCTCATCACACGCAACAAATCAGGCATCCTGGCCATCACAGAAACATGGCTCACCCCCACATCAGGCCCAGCTTTGTCCATCGCCATCCCCTCCAGTTACTCCATCATCTACAATGACAGAACTGACAGAAAAGGCAGAGGTGTAGCGTTTATGTACAAAGATAACCTCCTGCTTCGCCCAGTCAGCTCTATGCAGACTCCCCACTGCAGATCTCCATCAGACAAGCTCACCTGTACACCCAACACCACCAATGTCAGCCTTATTTATCAGCCTCCATGCGTCGCACTCAATTTTAAAGGCAACCTTAACCAACTCATATCTGCCAACCTTAAGCCTTCAACCAAACTAGAGACTTGAACCTTGGCTTCGGAGACCCGACCGAGACGGAGGCTCCCACATTAGCCAAATCCACTTCAGCCTTAGACTGCACCCAACGCATCCTCCAACCTTCACATACTCAAGCTAGGACTCTCGACTGGATTTTGGATCCCAGTTGCAATAGATCCATGCTCTCCAACACCCTGTGCCGCTGGTCTGACCACCATACTAGTCCCATTGAGAGGAGCAATCATAACCATAACAAGACCACCACCTACAAGCCCCTATTCATTTATTTTATTTATTGTTTATTTATATAGCGCTTATACAAAGGTGAAGTGCTTCAAAGCGTTTCAAGGCGGGAAGGGAACAAGGGAATACAGTAATCATTCTTAGGCCTTGAAGATTCGGAATGATCAACACAGATAAACTAGAATACTAGGCCTGATGACATTTCTCCCAGTGCAAGGTCATGAAGTGTTAAGTAGCGACCAAGCTCGGGAGGAGGGTGAGGGTGGGGGGGGGGGGGGGCGATAGACGGTGGGGAACAGGACAGACATCTAACTTGTACCAGTACATTTAGGTAATGCATACATACAGACTGAGGTGCAGGGAACAGAGGGCTTGGGGGAACAAAACGAGTCCGGTCCAGCAGGGACCTAGGTTAAGTGAAGGGAGGTTGCCTCGCTCATGGAGCATTCGCTGAAAGTGCAGTAATGCTGAACAAAGTGCAGCGGCCCAAAGGCAAGTGCAAAAGACTGGCAGGAAGCCCGAGACCTGTAGGCTCTGGAGGTGAACCAGGCAGCCAGTCAGCAAAAACTGGACAGAGCTAGGGAGGAGAAGGGGGGGTGGAGAGAAATGAAAGAAGGTTAGCAGGGGAGAGGGAGCGAGAAAGAGGAAGACAAGAGGAAGGTCTTGAGGAGTTTCCTGAACTTCAGGTGCTCCAGCTCAAGATGGAGAGAGGCAGGGAGGCAGTTCTAGTGGGAGGCAGTTCTAGAGGATAAAGATCTACCCCCAAATCTCTGTTTGTGAAAGCAGCTCAGCCGCAGAGAGTTGGAGGAAGAGCAGAGGGCTCTAGAGGGAGAGTATTTAAGGACCCACCCACCCAGTTGGCTCGCAGCACCCGAAACCTCCCAAGAGGCCTTTCCCGTCCCCAGCTCAACCAACCCCTGCCTGTTCTCCTTGATGTACATACTCTGGTTGATCACTACAACACTATCCTAACCAACGCCATCAACACCTTGGCTCCCCTCAAAGGCTGCAAGGCTATACCAGCCAAACACCAGAACTCCTGGTACACCCCAGTACTCCGTGCCCCAGGCACATTGAAAAGAGCAGCCGGACCTGACTGGCTGGAAATGCCTTCCACAAATGGCAAAGCCTCGCTTACGGAGGCTGCAGTGATTTACAAACGACGCATCCACACTGCCAACGCGGCTAGTTATAGCAATAGGATAGCCAATGTCACCTCCAGCACCCGGGAACTATTCACCATCCTGAGGGACCTTAAAACCCCTACTTTCCCACCAGCAACACCCTCAACAGGAGAATTAGCCACCAAAATAAGATCAATACAAAGTGCTCTCTCGTGGCAGCCCCAACTTACATGGCATCAAGCCCAGACATCCCACGCTTCCAATTCCAACCTATTTCTACCACCAACCTAGAAACTATCATCAAGGGCCTTAAAACCTCCCGCTTTAAAGGTGACACCTGCCCAGCCTCCATTGTCAAAGACTAGGCTGAACCACTATTCTCGCTCATTGCAGCCCTCACAAACTCATCCTTCGCCACTTCCTCTGTGCCCAAAACCCTCTAAGCATCTTGGATGTCCCCCTGCTAAAAAAAAAAACGACCCTAGACCCCACCAATTCCCCACCTATCAACACTGTCCCCTTTCTGCTGAAAATCATTGATAGAGTTGCATACCTCCAGCTCCAGGACTTCCTCGGGTCTCACAACTTCCCAGGCACCGGCCAATCAGGCGCTCACCCCAAGCACGGCACAGACACAGCCCCCCTTGACTTAAGAAATTCAATGCGACGACACTATTGACACAGGCAAACTCTCACTGGTCCTAAGTAGGAGTAGGCTGAAAGCTGGTGTAGGTGTAGGTGTAGGAGTAAGATTAGGTCAAAAGTTTCTGGTAAGTCAAGTGACGACTTGGCAGCTTTTGACCTGGTAGAAGACACTATTCTTGGATATCGATTCACCACTTCAGCTCACTTTCCTGTGACCCTCCACATAATATACCGGCCTCCCGGCCAATGAACCTTCATTGAGGAAGACATTCAAATGTTAGGAAACGACATCAAACCCACTATCAGGACTATAATACTCGGGGACCTAAATCTAGGTCCCACTGACAACTCCGCCGCAGCTGTAGCAAATGCCCTCTCCAACCTCGGCTTCTCTACCCAAACCCACAGTAAAGGCAGAACCTTGGACTGGGTAGCGGATCTGAATAACCAGATCACTACCACCTCCATACTACCCTTCCTCTGGTCAGGCCACCTCATTGTGTCGTTCTCCTTCCAGCCACTGAAACAGCTACCGCCTGCCCCTCCTGCCCACCCACTCACGCTGCTCCCACAAAATAACCAAAGACTCCATCTCACCCCTGCACACACCACTCCTACCCAAAAAAAGAATCCTTGACCCAACAGACCCAGAGACCCTAGCACACATTACTGCAACACTAACCAATGCGGTTAACCTGGTGGCCCCCCTATTGCCCAGGAAAGCCAAACAAGCCTTGACCTTTCTCCTTCTCTGCTCTATTTAGGCTTCTCTATATGTTTGTCTGTCCTGTTAAGTTTCTATGTGCGCCCTGAGGCCTACGGGCATGTTGGCGCTTTATAAGAATTAAAATAAATAAATAGAATAAATAAATAAAAGTGGGTCCCCTCAACTCATGAACTCACGGTTTACCCTAGACCTACTAGCCTTAAGCTTCAGAAAAAGACAGGCAGAAACCATCTGCAGAAATAACCCATCCAATAAATTGAAAGCTTCATTCAACACGATCGCCAAAGAAAATAAACAGGCCCTCATCACAGCCAAAGTAAGCGCCTACAATACTAGAATCACAAATGCTAGCGCTACCTCATAAGACATTTTCAGAATCCTCGGAATTAGAAACACTGTCCACACTCGCCTCTATCACCACCAAAGAGGAGACCTGGTGCATAAACATCCAAAAGGCTATGCGATCAAAATCACATCTCTAACAGAAAATAAAAATGAAACGTGCCCTCATCACTCCTACCACCTCTCCCACTCCCCTCCAACCCCTCTCCTCCCTTCCACTTTAGGGAAGTGTCAGAATTAGAAACGGCCAATATACTCAGAAAGCTGAAACCCTCTTAATGCAAAGAGGGCATCTGCCCTTCGATCATCATCAAAGATTGATCTGAAGCCCTAGTCCCGTTCATCACTAGATTCATAAATGCCTCCTTCTCAACGTGCAAAGTCCCAGCCAGCCTAAAAGAATCATGGATCCCCCCCCCCTACTAAAAAAGCCCTCACTTGACCCATCAGCACCTAATAACTACCGCCCCATTACAACGGTCCAGTTCCTACTAAAAATCTTGGACACAGCAGCCTATGAACAAATCCAAGCCTTCCTAGAATTCAACCACATCCTCGGAATGCGCCAATCAGGCTTTTGGCCAGGACATGGAACTGAATCAGCATTGCTAGACCTAAAAAAAAACAGCTCGACACCTTCAGGGATGAAGGCAAGCCAGCCCTCCTACTCCTCCTGGGTCTGTCTGCCATCTTTCACCCGGTGGACACAACACCCTCTGCCACCACCTCATGGCAGCCGCCAACTTCTCCCATGAGGCCACGACCTGGGTAGCCTCTGTCCTGGAAGGAAGAACCATGAGAGTCTTCTGTGACATTGCAGTTCCCTTCCACCACTCCCATCCCGTGAGGGATCCCACAAGGGTCCTGCGTCTCCCCCTCACTCTACAACATTTTTACCAAACCCCTCTCAGCCTGTACTCCATCGGCACAGCCTACATCAACTACGCCGATGACACCCAAATCCTCATCCCCTTTACTGGCATTAATGACAAACATTCGCTATCAACAAAATATATGCATCAATCCAAGCCTGGATGGCTATGAACCACCGCTGCCTTAACAATGACTAAACAGATAATTCTGGCGGGATCTCCAATCATTTTGAACAAACTTGACTTCCAATATTCAGCTTTCACCATAGATGGCATTCGCATCACTGTCTCAGCATCAGTACAAAACCTGGGTGTCTATTTTGATGCCTCACTCTCCCTCACTAGACAAGTAAACGCCATTGCTTCCTCTGCGTCATACACAGCCAAGCTAAAATGCAGCTAGACAGTTCCTCACACCCACCAGCTGCCTCGCTATCACCAGAGCAACCATAGGAGCGAGACTTGCAACGTCCACTTCGCAAGGACCTCTAAACAGATCAACAGACTTCAGGTGATCCAAAACAATGCTGTAAGAGCAGCCCTCAAAATCTCAAGAAATGATGACATATCAACAGCAAGAAAGGAAGCACACTGACTCTCCATCCGGGAAAGAATCCTCTTCAAAACTCTCTCCATCATGTATAAATGTCTTGCCAACACCGCCCCGAAATATTGGTCTCAAAGAATTCTGAGAGCCAAATCCTCGAGTCCAGTGATGTCCTTCCACGCCCATCGCCTTGTCCCTCCCTCGGTCAAAGAAGCCAGAGGAGGATGCTCCAGCTTCCCTGCAGTGGCAGCACACCACTGGAATGCGATGCCTCCCATCCCCACCTTAAGGACAGAGGAATCCTACAGGCCCTTCCGCAAGGCCCTAAAAACCTTGCTCGTTGCCTAAACACTGCAAGATGATCTAACACTTCCCCTGAAATGTCTTTATCCGTGGGGACAGTCCTCTTGCCCCAGGTACTTTTCATGTGTAAGTGGTTTCAATAGCAGCGCCCTGACGCCCCCAGGCTAAGGCGCTTTACAAATGCAAAAAATAAATAAAGCCACTAAATGGGTTGCATCTTTCCTATCTAACAGGACATCACGAGTCTTCGCAAGTGATGCACTAGCTATGCCTTCCCCCATCACTTGCAGTGTATCCCAATAATATTGGGTCTCTCCCACTTTCTACAAGATTTATACAAAGCCCCTGTGACCTCCTCGACTACCCCGGCACCTCTTACAGAAACTATGCCGATGACACCCAAATCATTATCCCCTGTCTGGCAACCTCCCCAAAGACACAGCCATGGTAAATGCCATCCATAGCCTCTACTTGAACGATGAAAAGACAGAACTTGTCTTGGCTCCCCAAGCTTGACAAGTCCTTCAACTCCTTCACCATCGATGGCCACAACATCCCGCTGTAAAAATTCTGGCAGTCTACCTTGGTGCCTCCCTCAACCTGTCACGATAGATGAATCACACTGCTTCCACTTACACTTATGCCACCAAGCTGATCAATGCCAGCCAACCGCACTTGCATGGCCCGAGCACATCGGAACCCAAATTGGACTATTTTAACTTCCTACTCTGCAGCACTTCTGAAAAACCCTGAATAACCAGCAAGTGGTCCAAAACAATGCCCTTACCTCTGAGCAGCCACCGATTTGTGCAAACATGACCATGTATCTGAAACGAGGAGAGCCCTCTACTGACTCCCAGATAGGGATAGAATAACATTTATCAATGCCTAGCCAGCCACACGCCAACATCTCATCCAAAAGATCAAAAGACAAGTCCTCACAAGACAGCGCTGGCCTACAATCATCACCTGCAGGTTCCGAGATACAATACCAGGTGGAGGCGAGTTCAGCGCTGGTATGGGAAGGCTACCCGCCACATTGTTGGATTTCTGTCGAAAAGGCATAACTATGCTCTCTCCACAGAAACATGCAGTGTCAGTCGGCTGCACTCCCCTGCCAATAGGCCCTCCTGCACCACTAGGAGCCTGCGACTGCCTTACCTTTTCATATTCATCCTCTGAAGGGTTGTGCTTCTGCAGCCAATCAGCCAGCGGGCGATCCTTAAAGGAGCCGGTCACTCCGTGCTCCACCTGGATCTTCCGCAGAGTCTCAGCGCTTGGGATCATCTCCACCATCCCTGAAAAGATCCTTACAGTCACTCACAGGAACACTCAGGAATGGACACCCCAACATCCCTGGGTCACTCACAGGGACACTCAGGAATGGACACCCCAACATCCCTGGGTCACTCACAGGGACACTCAGGAATGGACACCCCAACATCCCTGCAAAGATCATTACTGTCACTCACAGGGACACTCAGGAATGGACACCCCAACATCCCTGCAAAGATCATTACAGTCACTCACAGGAACACTCAGGAATGGACACCCCAACATCCCTGCAAAGATCATTACAGTCACTCACAGGAACACTCAGGAATGGACACCCCAACATCCCTGCAAAGATCATTACTGTCACTCACAGGGACACTCAGGAATGGACACCCCAACATCCCTGGGTCACTCACAGGGACACTCAGGAATGGACACCCCAACATCCCTGGGTCACTCACAGGGACACTAAGGGACAGCCCACCATCCCCGCAAAGATCATTACGGTCACTCACTGGGACACTCAGGAATGGACACCCCAACATCCCTGCAAAGATCATTACTGTCACTCACAGGGACACTCAGGAATGGACACCCCAACATCCCTGGGTCACTCACAGGGACACTAAGGGACAGCCCACCATCCCCGCAAAGATCATTACGGTCACTCACAGGGACACTCAGGAATGGACACCCCAACATCCCTGGGTCATTCACAGGGACACTAAGGGACAGTCCACCATCCCCGCAAAGATCATTACGGTCACTCACAGGGACACTCAGGAATGGACACCCCAACATCCTTGGGTCACTCACAGGGACACTAAGGGACAGCCCACCATCCCCGCAAAGATCATTACGGTCACTCACAGGGACACTCAGGAATGGACAGCCCATCATCCCTGCAAAAATCATTACGGTCACTCACAGGGACACTCAGGAATGGACACCCCAACATCCCCACAAAGATCATTACGGTCACTCATAGGGACACTCAGGAATGGACACCCCAACATCCCTGGGTCACTCACAGGGACACTAAGGGACAGCCCGCCATCCCCGTAAAGATCATTACGGTCACTCACAGGGACACTCAGGAATGGACAGCCCACCATCCCCGCAAAGATCATTACGGTCACTCACAGGGACACTCAGGAATGGACACCCCAACATCCCTGGGTCACTCACAGGGACACTAAGGGACAGCACACCATCCCCGCAAAGATTACGGTCACTCACAGGGACACTCAGGAATGGACACCCCAACATCCTTGGGTCACTCACAGGGACACTAAAGGGACAGCCCACCATCCCCGCAAAGATCATTACGGTCACTCACAGGGACACTCAGGAATGGACACTCCAACATCCCTGGGTCACTCACAGGGACACTCAGGAATGGACAGCCCATCATCCCTGCAAAGATCATTACAGTCACTCACAGGGACGCTCAGGAACGGACACCCCAACATCCCTGGGTCACTCACAGGGACACTCAGGAATGGACAGCCCATCATCCCTGCAAAGATCATTACGGTCACTCACAGGGACACTCAGAATGGACACCCCAACATCCCCGCAAAGATCATTATGGTCACTCACAGGGACACTCAGGAATGGACACCCCAACATCCCTGGGTCACTCACAGGGACACCAAGGGACAGCCCACCATCCCTGCAAAGATCATTACGGTCACTCACAGGGACACTCAGGAATGGACAGCCCATCATCCCCGCAAAGATCATTACGGTCACTCACAGGGTTACTCAGGAATAACAGCCCATCACCCCTGCAAAGATCATTACAGTCACTCACAGGGACACTCAGGAATGGACACCCCAACATCCCTGGGTCACTCACAGGGACACTAAGGGACAGCCCACCATCCCCGCAAAGATCATTGCTGTCACTCACAGGGACACTCCGGGATGGACAGGCCACCATCCCTGCAAAGATCATTACAGTCACTCACAGGGACACTTAGGAATGGACACCCCAACATCCCTGGGTCACTCACAGGGACACTAAGGGACAGCCCACCATCCCCGCAAAGATCATTACTGTCACTCACAGTGACACTCAGGAATGGACAGCCCATCATCCCTGGGTCACTCACAGGGACACTAAGGGACAGCCCACCATCCCCGCAAAGATCATTACTGTCACTCACAGGGACACTCCGAAATGGACAGCCCATTATCCCCGCAAAGATCATTACGGTCACTCACAGGGACACTCGGGGATGGACAGGCCACCATCCCTGCAAAGATCATTACAGTCACTCACAGGGAAACTCAGGAATGGACACCCCAACATCCCTGGGTCACTCACAGGGACACTAAGGGACAGCCCACCATCCCTGCAAAGATCATTACGGTAACTCAAAGGGACACTCCGGAATGGACACCCCAACATCCCTGGGTCACTCACAGGGACACTCAAGAATGGACAGCACATCATCCATGCAAAGATCATTATGGTCACTTATAGGGACACTCAGGAATGGACAGCCCAACATCCCTGCAAAGATCATTACAGTCACTCACAGGTACACTCAGGAATGGACACCCCAACATCCCTGGGTCACTCACAGGGACACTAAGGGACAGCCCATCATCTCCGCAAAGATCATTACGGTCACTCACTGGGACACTAAGGAATGGACAGCCCATCATCCCCGCAAAGATCATTATGGTCACTCACAGGGACACTCAGGAATGGACAGCCCACCATCCCCGCAAAGATCATTACGGTCACTCACAGAGAGACCCAGGGATAGACAGTCCTCAATCCCTATACAACGCAGACACTCATAAAACAGGGGTAGATGCCTGCTCAGTACCCCAAGTCCCTGATACTCGCTGCACTCCTAGAACGAGATGGCTGGGGACCACCCTCAAGCTCATTTCCTCATGTTGTTCACCTCACCTGCCCCTGGAAGCGTAAACAGCAGAAGATGCAATCCACCTGTCCAACCCGACCCCCAGACTCCTTTTGAGACTCACGTCACCTGCAGGTGGTTAAGAAGCATCAGAAAAAATGTCCAAGCCGACCTCCTTGCCTCCTTCGGATACCTCAACCATGCCTAGTAGGGAGGCAGTGGAAGAGGACCAGCTTCGTGTCCAACCCCCTCTCCCTCCTGTGGATAATGACACTCATTTTGTCCACGCCCGGTCGAGAAGCAGTGGACGATGACCATCCTTGTGTCCAACGTCCTCACCCCCTTGCTCTCTAGTGACACTCACCTCGCTCTCGCCCAGTAGAGAAGCAGCGGAAGATGACAGTGCTTGGGTCCGACCTCCTCACCCCCTTTGCTCCCTAATGACACTCACCTCGCCCAGTAGAGAAGCAGTGGACGATGACCATCCTTGTGTCCAACCTCCTCACCCCCTTGCTCCCTAGTGGCACTCACCTCGCCCAGTAGAGAAGCAGCGGAAGATGACCATCCTTGTGTCCAACGTCCTCACCCCTTTGCTCTCTAGTGACACTCACCTCGCTCTCGCCCAGTAGAGAAGCAGCTGAAGATGACAGTGCTTGGGTCCGACCTCCTCACCCCATTTGCTCCCTAATGACACTCACCTCGCCCAGTAGAGAAGCAGTGGACGATGACCATCCTTGTGTCCAACCTCCTCACCCCCTTGCTCCCTAGTGACACTCACCTCACCCAGTAGAGAAGCAGCAGAAGATGACAGTCCTTGTGTCCAACCGCCTCACCCCCTTTGCTCTCTAGTGACACTCACCTCGCCCAGTAGAGAAGCAGCGGAGGATGACAGTCCTTGTGTCCAACCACCTCACCCCCTTTGCTCCCTAGTGACACTCACCTCGCCCAGTAGAGAAGCAGCGGAAGATGACCATCCTTGTGTCCAACTTCCTCACCCCCTTGCTCCCTAGTGACACTCACCTCACCCTCGCCCAGTAGAGAAGCAGCGGAAGAAGACCATCCTTGTGTCCAACGTCCTCACCCTCTTGCTCCCTAGTGACACTCACCTCACCCTCGCCCAGTAGAGAAGCAGCGGAAGAAGACCATCCTTGTGTCCAACGTCCTCACCCCCTTTGCTCCCTAGTGACACTCACCTCGCCCAGTAGAGAAGCAGCAGAAGAAGACCATCCTTGTGTCCAACCTCCTCACCCTCTTTGCTCCCTAGTGACACTCACCTCGCCCAGTAGAGAAGCAGCGGAAGATGGCCGTCCTTTTGTCCAACCTCCTCACCCTCTTTGCTCCCTAGTGATACTCACCTCGCCCAGTAGAGAAGCAGCGGAAGATGACCGTCCTTTTGTCCAACCTCCTCACCCCCTTGCTCCCTAGTGACACTCACCTCGCCCAGTAGAGAAGCAGCGGAAGATGACTGTCCTTGCGTCCAACCTCCTCACCCTCTTTGCTCCCTATTGACACTCACCTCGCCCTCACCCAGTAGAGAAGCAGCGGAAGATGACCGTCCTTGTGTCCAACCTCCTCACCCCCTTGCTCCCTAGTGACACTCACCTCGCCCTCGCCCAGTAGAGAAGCAGTGGAAGATGACCGTCCTTGTGTCCAACCTCCTCACCCCCTTGCTCCCTAGTGACACTCACCTCACCCAGTAGAGAAGCAGCGGAAGATGACCGTCCTTGTGTGCAACCTCCTCACCCCCTTGCTCCCTAGTGACACTCACCTCGCCCTCGCCCAGTAGAGCAGTAGAGAAGCAGCGCAAGATGACCGTCCTTGTGTCCAACCTCCTCACCCCCTTGCTCCCTAGTGACACTCACCTCACCCAGTAGAGAAGCAGCGGAAGATGACCGTCCTTGTGTGCAACCTCCTCACCCCCTTGCTCCCTAGTGACACTCACCTCGCCCTCGCCCAGTAGAGAAGCAGCGGAAGATGACCATCCTCATGTCCAAGCCCTCTTGGATCCAGATTTTGTTCATGATGCGAATCATCTGCAGGGTCAGCATGTCCTGGCGGAGGTCATCGCCACACTGGAAGAAACAGAAGAGGGATGTGAACACAGAGTCTGGCGTCATCATTCGAGATACTCATGAAAGCACAATGGATCATTCTCACCACAGCTATCCTTTCTGAGTACGTTTGTCCAATAATGGATGCCACAGGGCTTCCTAAAAAACAGTGCCTCTGTACAACAAGCTTTGCACCAACATCGCCACCCACCAAATCATGTGTTGTACCCTAGCCCAGAGCCAGATCTCCCCCAGCATCAAGATCCCGAGAGACTAGAACCTCAAAAGCCATGTCGTTGTGTCACCTATTCCTCACGCACCAAGGCATTCTCAGGAAAACCTCAGCACGGACAATCCCTGAGTGCACTGAACCGAAAACTCTTCATCTGGATCCTCCAGTTAGGCTGGGAGTGTGGAAGTTTAACCCTTTTATGTCCAAGGAACACACTCGCCCAGGTCGTTCCACACCATAGTTACTTATTCTGTTCCCCTCCAGATGTTTCCTTCACCATTTGACTATGCTGGCTAAGGATCATGGAGGTGAAGTCCAAAACATCTGGAGGAAAACATTATGGGTAAATATTCTTCACACCATAGACAAAGATCTCTTAATCAGAAAATAACTACAAACCTCTCTTTTCTGAATCCTGCACCTATATGGACCACTCTTCCTAACCACATAGCTCCTTGAGGCGAATTGGCATCCATAGCTCAAGTCCATTATTCGTTCATCCCTTATGAAACCATTATATCTACTGTGTGCTCCAGATCAGCCTTTTCCTTGGCGACTCATTGTATTAACAATGCTTTAGAAAAGATCAAAGTTAGTTTCAACACATCTTTTCTAAGCACAAAAGTACCCTCAGAGGCGGAGAGCCAGTCTGAAGGTAACAGTTCGGGTGGGACACAGGGAATGAATTGGTCTCAAGATCTTTTCATCCTTCAGAAGAGTAATGTAATTTGTCTTGTACAGCGCCCTTCTGCCACCCACAAGGAGCGCCAAGTGAATGAGGGTTGGTTGCGTTACTCTATAAAGGTGTCTAGGGACCTTGGAAGAGGATTGAAGTGCTACTTGAGTGCAGTGATGATTATTTCGCAGCAAGCAGAGTTGATTTACCTTAAATATGACCTTGATGTTCTCTCCTAGAGGGTCCACATTCTGGAAGGACAGCTTGAGGGGGACTGCGTTGGAGTTAAAGTACGAACAATCCTGTCAAGGGAAGATCCAGAGAAAGAAATTGAGCAGTGACGTAAGGACAATGATTAAGGCAGAGGGACACTAGGCAGAGGAAGTAACGGGAGCTAAAAACGGGGATTAAGAAAGAGCAGCTGTGCAGAGAACCAAGGGCTCAGAGGAGAGGAGCAGGATTGCCAGAAGAGGATACTAGCAACAAAAACAGGGAGCAACATTGGCACAGAGCGCAGGAGCAACATAGCCGCAGAGCAGGGGGGGCAACATAGCCACAGAGCAGGGGGGGAGTAAGAGACCCCGGAGCGGGGGGGGGGGGGGGGCAACATAGCTGCAGAGTAGGGAGGGAGCAACATAGCCGCAGAGCAGGGGGGAGCAACATAGCCACAGAGCAGGGGGGGAGCGACATAGTCACAGAGCAGGGGGGGGGCAACATAGCCACAGAGCAGGGGGGGGGCAACATAGCCACAGAGCAGGGGGGGCAACATAGCCACAGAGCAGGGGGGCAACATAGCCACAGAGCAGGAGGGGAGCAACATAGCCACAGAGCAGGAGGGGGGAGGAGCAACATAGCCACAGAGCAGGGGAGGAGCAACATAGCCACAGAGCAGGGGAGGAGCAACATAGCCACAGAGCAGGGGAGGAGCAACATAGCCACAGAGCAGGGGAGGAGCAACATAGCCACAGAGCGGGGAGGGGCAACATAGCCACAGAGCGGGGAGGGGCAACATAGCCACAGAGCAGGGGGGTCAACATAGCCACAGAGCAGGGGGGGCAACATAGCCACAGAGCAGGAGGGGAGCAACATAGCCACAGAGCAGGAGGGGAGCAACATAGCCACAGAGCAGGAGGGGAGCAACATAGCCACAGAGCAGGGGGGTGAGCAACATAGCCACAGAGCAGGGGGGGGGGTGAGCAACATAGCCACAGAGCACGGGGGGAGCAACATAGCCACAGAGCAGGGGGGGGAGCAACATAGCCGCAGAGCAGGGGGGGAGCAACATAGCCGCAGAGCAGGGGGGGGAGCAACATAGCAGCAGAGCAGGGGGGGGAGCAACATAGCAGCAGAGCAGGGGGGGGAGCAACATAGCAGCAGAGCAGGGGGGGGAGCAACATAGCAGCAGAGCAGGGGGGGGAGCAACATAGCCGTAGAGCAGCGGGAGGGGCAACATAGCCGTAGAGCAGGGGGGGGGGCAACATAGCCACAGAGCAGGGGGGGGAGCAACATAGCAGCAGAGCAGGGGGGGGAGCAACATAGCAGCAGAGCAGGGGGGGGAGCAACATAGCAGCAGAGCAGGGGGGGGAGCAACATAGCCGTAGAGCAGCGGGAGGGGCAACATAGCCGTAGAGCAGGGGGGGGGGCAACATAGCCACAGAGCAGGGGGGGTGAGCAACATAGCCACATTGTAGGGGGAGGGGATCAACATAGTGAGGAATTCGACCATCCGCGCTGTGGGTGTACGCTCACCTGGGCTTTTTAAAATTTTTTATATGAAACTGAATGAGGGTATGTCCACCTCTGGAATACGTGTGGGGCTGATCTGCACACATTTCCCTATGCTCATCGCACGACATACACATAGACATGTGTACTGTGGGTGGGCATAGCCTAAAGGCGCAGTCCCCCCAGTCACATTTAGTTGTAATGTATGTGAGGGATTCAACCATACGAACGGCAGGAGTGTGCTCACCTGGGCTTTTTTTTGTTTATTTAAAAAGAATAAATGATGGGAGAACAACCTCTGAAAATATGTGGGGCCATTCCTGCACATATTTTCCACGCTCACTGCACAGCAAAAAATGGTCTTGTACTCTGGGAGGACAGTTTAGCAGCGCCGCCCTTCCCGGTCATGTGTAGTTGACACACGATAGCCGCGGGTTCATCAAAAGCCTTTGGCCGAAGGGCAGCCTTATTAGAATTTCAAGGCCCCATGGATTTGCATCTCCATTGTCAAACCTTGCTGGTGGCAGCAAATACTGAAGAATGTTAATTAGCAGGCCTCAGGAAAGGCCTGGGTGCAGGAAGTGACAATGGAGACCAGACGCCAACACCTCTTTGTAATGCAATGTGTCAACTTGGTACTAACACCCCTCGTTGATATGAAAGGGCAGTGAATGTCCAGTCTAAAATGACTCCTTTCAGAGCAGGCAAGTATGCAAATTGTAGGAGACAATGTTGTGTTCAAGCGCCGCATAGGGCTCAGTTAATTAGAGAGACACTTTGACGTACAGCAGACAGGAAGTTGGGCGGGACTTGGAAGTATATGTTGTCATCCTTCCCCCGTCTGTTGCCAAGCGCCCTGGTTCGGACCTGAAGCATCACTGAAGATTGTTGGTGGGCACCCAGGATTGGTTCACTTAAGATAGGCTTGGCCTACACCAATCCCTGCGCCCCATTTGCCTTTAAAAGAGGGCTGAGCCCCTCACTGATCAGATCATCTGAAGACTTCACAAGGAGTAAGGACGACTCATTTGGACCCGAGCTGAAGGTACACTCTACCTTACATCTTCCACCAGTGAAGGACGGCCAGAAGTTCCAAAAGGGAAGCAATATCCCTCCTCTAAACATCTCCCATGGAACAGAGGGAGATACCGGACTCAGAGGGCCCGTCCAGCAGCTCCATAACCAGTACCCAGCCAGTACACAGCGTGCCCTGCTAGGTTCTGACAGCAAGCTTCCTAGGTGCGAAGTGCCGGAGAGTCTCAGGACAAAGGACAAGGCCGTTGCATGCCAACCCCCTCCTGAGCTTTGGCCCGTCTGCCTTGAAAGGACACGAGCACTGTGAAGAAGCTAAGAGGAGTGCCACACAAGCATCATCCAGTGTCCATCTTTTTAAGGACAATTTCGAGAGTCGAGTCTTTGAACCACATCCGGCTGCACCGCTAACTGTTGTCACGCCGCAGTTACCAGATCCGCTCGAGGCGCCTCGACCAGCATACCAAATCCGCCAACCAGCACAGAGGCAACGATTCGAGGCCCCGTGCCGGACAGCCTGCAGACGTCCGTAAGAGCCTTGCTTGCCGAACTGCCTGGCACCTGGTACCCGGTCTCCTGCCACTAAACTCTGTCTGACGAGCTGCAAAGCGCCCTGGAACCACCTAGGCGCTGTCAAGCACCAAGAACTTCTTGAGCACCAACTACATTGTGGTTCTGCCCCTCTGGTCCTGCCCCTACAGACAGTTACGACCCTTTGCCCCTTTGGTGCTGGGACCAAAATAACCTTTAACAGTAATACTGATTGCTTTACCAACTACCCTCCTGTCAGTATCCAGAGTGCATCCCTTTCCTTCATGAAACTGTCTATCCTCTGTGTTCCTTTACAGTGTGGGTTGTAATTGTAGTGTGCTAGAACCGTCTGTTCTAGTAATAATAAAAGTAGATATTTGTATACAACCTTGACTGGACAGTTCCTTGTATCATTGGGTAATAATTCTATTTTCACTGTGTTGCAACTAACCAACAATCCACGACCTTGCAGAGATCAGCCTGCCGGTCCGTCCACGTTACCAAAAATTGGACAAGGTCGTCTTATAATTTCCTTGTATTCCAATCTGTTTGGATCCCTTCTGGTGTACTAGAGGTGTGGGGCTGATTGATGGTTTAGAAACCGACATTCATCCCTGGACCACTGCTGCCCCAGAAGTCTATTCGTCGCAATGTGACACACAGGAGTAGATCAAGATATCTCAAAAGGGGGAGGGTAAAACCTCCCCCTTGCCATGGCCAGCCTAATTAAATAACACAGACTACATGGATCCGCCCTATCCTTTGTTGGCCCTGCAGAAATGGTGGCAGCAATTAAGCATAATTAGCATACCAAAAGAGTATACTTCAAACAGGCCCACATAGGCCTATCAGCAGAGGCTAACAAAAGACAGGAACCCCAAACACCTTTGATATGCATCTGTTTTAACTTGAAACCAGCTCTTGCCTCTTAGTATCAATGACAATGAGCTGTTATGTCTGGTACATGTGTTTCCAGTAGGCAACCCCTCCACAGAAGGACACCATTCAGAGGTGTGTGTGTGTGTGATTTGATGGAGACAGTCTGTCACGAAACCTTCAAGGGAGACTTGGCACTTTAACCGGGGACCCCTGAGAGCTCAATTAACCAAAGAGACCCTTTGATCCACAACAGACAGGAAGATTGAGTAGTACATGTTTTCACCCCTTTACCTGTCCTGTTGCAAAGCACTCCGGTTATGACTTCGGACATAACAGATGATTGTTGGTGGGGACTCATGATTGGTTCATTAAGGTAGGCTTAGCCTACACCAATCACTGGGTGCCCATTTGGCTTTAAAAGAGGGCAGAGCCCCTCTTTTGACAGATTATCTGAAGACTTTGAAAGGAGTAACAATTAGAACTGCTTTGGACCCTGGCTGAAGGTACAGTCTGCCTTGCTGCATCTGCCAGTGAAGGAAGGCCAGGATTTCCAAGAGGGAAGCAAGATCCCTCCCCTAAACATCTCCCAGGGAACAGAGGGAGATCCTGAATCCAGAGGACCCTCTAGCAGCTCCAGAACCACCGGTACCCAGCCACCACACAGCCAGCTTGTCCTGCTTGGCTCTGCCAGCAAGCTTCCTAGTTGGGAAGTGCCAGAGAGTCTCTGAACCAAACCCAGGACAAGGTCGGTGCCTGCAACTCCCTCCTCAACTTTGGACCATCCACCTTAAAAGGAAGACACGAGCCCAGTGAAGAAGCTGGGAGTATATCAACAGGCATCAACCAGCATCTGCCGTAAGGACATTTTCGAGCCAGTCAAGCCCCTCGAGCTGCAAACGACTGCACCCCAGACTGTTGTCACGCCGCAGTCGCAAACATCGTCCAAGACCCCTCAACCAGTTCTTCAGACCCGCCACTCAGCACTGAGACGATTCCCGACCCTGAGCCACTTTGTAGGCGAGCCTGCAGCCATCCGTCCAGTCTCGCTCACCGAACTGACTGCCGCCCGATACCTGCAACTGTTTCCCCATCTTGAAGTTGTCGAAGACCAAGAACCTCTACAAGCACACGGTACATTGTGGTTCTGTCCCCCAGGTCCTTCTCCGAAGCACCCTAGTGAAATTGTACGACCAATTTCTCCCTTTGTGCTGTAACCAAGTACCCTTGAACTATTGCGATTAATTACTTTACTGGTTACCCTCCTGTCTAGTATCCAGAGTGCATCCCTTTTCCTTCTTTGAAACTGTCTGTCCTCTGCATTCCTTTACAGGGTGGGTTGTACTTTGTAGTGTTGCTAGAACTGTCTGTTGTAGTAATAAAGTAAATATTTGTATACAACCTTGACTGGACACTCCCTTTTATCATTGGGTAATCACTAACATAGCGGGGGAGCACAACAGCCGCAGAGCGCAGGAGCAACACAGCTGCAGAGCGGGAGCACGTAGCTGCATAACCACAGAGCAGGATGCATGGAGCAACAGGGCCGCAGAATTGGCGGGGGCATGGGTGCAGAATGGAGTAGGAATAAGGCTGCAGAATGGGGGAGCAACCAGCGCACAAAGCTTGGGAGAACCTGGAGCACAGAAGGTGGGATCAACAGGGCCACAGGTCATGCGAGCAACCATTGCACAGTGTGGGAGCCACCTTGACTCAGAGGGCAGGAGCAAAAGGGTCACAGAGTGTGGGAGAGGCTTACGAGATACTTTCTATGCAAGAAGAATGATATGTTGCAATTACTATGCATTTCTCACACCATTTGCCCCAGTACAGGCATCTCTGGGGGTTCCCCACTGAGGTCACTGGTTTTCATTCCAGTTTCCCCCAGTCACTGTATACCCAGTGGTGCCTCTTTGGGAGAACCTGGTGGCCAGTCTTCATGTAGGCTTGTTGGCAGCCCCTGTACGCACCCGTGGAATGATGCCTTTCACCAGCAGGCTGGGGCTGAGGGGCAGGCGGCAGGAACCGTTGACGTTGAAGAAGTGCTCCACATCATCTAGGCCATCCCGGAGGATTGTCTGCAAAGAAAATGCACAGGTGCGCGTCACCAATCAGTTCCATGGAAATCGACCCCTCTCCCCATCAAGCCCTTGCACTTCCCCTCCAATTCTCCCTCCTCCAATAAACATAATGCACATGTCGCTCTGTATTAGGAGCAGAACTTAGTTGGCATCTCTATAAAAAGCTGATCACAGATACGTGCATAGAGTTTGCCACCATTTGTATGGCATTTTGGCAAGTGCATTGTTTGCTAACCTCAGTTCCAACTCGTATTCTAGGAGTAGAGCCTAAATCCTATGTTATACTCAGCAGAACACCCCCACCTCCCCTGCACCCGGAACTCTGCCTTTTCAACCTTACCTCACATTTCTCCTGGAGCGCACGATCTTGCTCCTGAGTCTACTCCAAGGAGTGGCATTCCCAGACGACTTCTCTCTGGATGAGCAGTACTCCACTCTCCTTTTAAAGAGCATTACTCCTCCAAGCCTACCCATGTATCAATAGCACTACCCCTCTGTCCTTGGCTTCATGGGCAGTAGTAGGTCGCTCTCCCATCTCCCAGTCAGCAACTATAGGAAAAATGATGTATACAACCAACCTGACGTGAAGAAGGAGAGGCTTCCCGAACCTTCTGAGCCAACTTGGACAAGCAGTTGACAAGCCAACACTGCCGGTCAAACTCTTCACGAAGACCTTTCCCGCAACAGCAGAGCAAGGCAGCCAGGAGGTATTGGTACCGAATGCTGAACTGGGAGTCCTTCAAGCCGTCCTTGAGTAACCTAGAGAAAGAGTGAATGGAAGAAGTTAAATCAAGGCCTCAGAGATCGCACCCAAGGCCCCATCATCTAACACAAACTAAAGGTGACAGAGCAGCGACTGGACAGGATCTCCATGAGATCTCCACCCTGATGCATTGAAGACCCAATCTTCTAACACGAACTAGAGGTGACAGAGCAGCGACTGGACAGGACCTCCATGAGATCTCCAACCTGATGCATCGAAGACCCAATCATCTAACACGAACTAAAGGCGACAGAGCAGCGACTGGACAGGACCTCCATGAGATCTCCACCCTGATGCACTGAAGACCCCATCATCCAACATGAACTAAAGGTGGCAGAGCAGCGACTGGACAGGACGTCCCTGAGATCTCCACCCTGATGCATTGAAGACCCCATCATCCAACATGAACCAAAGGTGGCAGAGCAGCAACTGGACAGGGCCTCCATTGAAGACTTCATTATCCAAGATAAACTAAGGGCGAAAGAGCAGGGACTGGACAGGGCCTCAGTGAGATTGCCACCCTGATGCATTGCATAGCCGATCATCCATTTAACATGAACTAAAGGTGAAAGAGCAGGGACTGGACAGGGCCACAGTGAGGTCTTCACCTGATGCATTGCGTAGCCGATCATCCATCTAACATGAACTAAAGGTGAAAGAGCGGGGACTGGACAGGGCCTCCGTGAGATCGCCACTCTGATGCATTACATAGCCGATCATCCATCTAACATGAAGTAAAGGTGAAAGAGCAGGGACTGGACAGGGCCTCCGTGAGATCTCCACCTGATGCATTGCGTAGCCGATCATCCATCTAACATGAACTAAAGGTGACTGAGCAGGGCACTATAATCCCAGATGACAATGAGGATGGAAATCTAGTGGTCCTTGGCCTTGTCTCACTCCCCCATACTATCGACTGTCTGGACGCCTCGGCACTGGGGCAACAGATTATGTGTAGAGTAGCCACACAGTGAACAACTTTAACTACATGTCACTGAGTCCAAAAACAAGGCCAAGGACTGATGCCACCATATGAAAAAGTCATTATGGAAGGGCAAAGCTTCAACCTGTGTAGAGAGGTGAACTTATTCCAAACAGCATCAAGGCCAACGATTACGGGACTGAGCCAGGTCAAGACTAGCACCGAGGACAGAGAAGAAGAGAGTTAATCGGATGATCAGTTACACGTCAACCAAGGTGGTCTTGGGAGAGTAAGAGCAGGAGACATAACTTGGCACCAATGAAACGGCCAAGATGTCCATTACTATGAATCACCGGAAAGTCGCGAATGTGATCGTCCCCTAAGCTACTCCTCCGGGTAAGAACTCCTTAGAGGTCATCGAGCAGATCGACAGAGAGACCCAACCTGGCCATCAGAGATACTTCAACCCTGGGTTCAAGGAATAGGGAAACTAAACAACAACAAGTGTGCCATAACCAAAGGGAAAGAATGCAAAATGCTGGAGACGAAGGTGGACCCAAGCTTGTCCGATGAGTGAAAAGCATGCCCGTCCAGGAACGGACGTTCAGGGCGCGGTCCTTACCAGAAGAAGTAGTGCGTGATCCGCAGGTCACAGATGGCGCGTTTCATCAGGAAGCGGACCAGGGGGCTGTCCAGGTAACATTCGTACTTCAAAGCCTGAGGGATGAGAGAACATATTGCAAACAGTCCAATAGGGTGAGTGAGCGAGTTAGAGCATCATCAGAAGCACAATGAGGGAAATAAGAGGAGGGTATAGGAGAACACGTCAGTGAGGGTTAGGCGAGACATGAAGGGAGTAAAAAGCAGCAGAGGGAAACGAGCACGAGTATGCTACAGGGAAGGGCAAAACCAGAGGGCAGGCGAGACAACAAAAAAACGAACAATTTGATTGAATAGGAGCTGTCGAGGAGTGACAGATTAGTTGTTAAGATTGGTACATTGAAGAAGAGATATGTGATGGAGTGGTTTGAAAGCAGGAGCGAGAGACAGATAGGGAATGAGAGAGGGGGAGAGGGAGGGAGAGAGACTGCGAATGGGAGTGAGGGGCAGGGGGTAGAGCGCAGAGACGCACCTGTACGAGCTGCGGCAGGTAGTCCAGGAGCTCGGCGTCGGATATAGTATCTATCCACTGCACAGCTGTGCGCCGCACCTCCTGGTCTGGGAATCTGCGCAGAAGGAGGGAATCACAAAGCAAGCGTTCAGCGCGCATCTACACACACACGCAAGCGCACGCGCAGCGCAAAACTGCACCCAGGCGCGACCGTCACTTACGTGGCGTGCAGCAGGCCCAGGGCATCCTGGTGGTTCATGTGCGTCCATTGGTTCAGCAGGGCATAGATGTCGGGCAGACAGGCCCATTCCCAGCTGGGGGCGCTCGCCAGCACCAGAGGCAGGGAGCTGGTGTCAGAGTGGCAGTAATGGCGCTTTTCCCACAGACGCTTGCGATCTAAATCGGTGACCCTGGGTCACCAAGAGTCAGAGAAAGAGGCTGTCAGTGGCCATGTCCCCAGCAGCAGCGTCACATGGCATAGAAACAAACCGTTTGCAGTGGCAACGAACACATGAAGTCTGCGAGCCATTTCAAGGGACCCTCTACCCCAGACCAGCATTCCTATTTTCAGCTTTTGCCCTCTTCACGGTGGTCTCCGCCGCTGGCAAAGGGCTGTGGTGCTGTGGTATCTCTAGGCTAGCATGTCAGACTCTGCTCTATGATGGCTGTGGAATCTCTAGGCTAGCATGTCAGACTCGGCTCTATGATGGCTGTGGAATCTCTAGGCTAGCATGTCAGACTCTGCTCTATGATGGCTGTGGAATCTCTAGGCTAGCATGTCACACTCTGCTCTATGATGGCTGAGGAATCTCTAGGCTAGAATGTCAGACTCGGCTCTATGATGGCTGTGGAATCTCTAGGCTAGCATGTCAGACTCGGCTCTATGATGGCTGTGGAATCTCTAGGCTAGCATGTCAGACTCTGCTCTATGATGGCTGTGGAATCTCTAGGCTAGCATGTCACACTCGGCTCTATGATGGCTGAGGAATCTCTAGGCTAGCATGTCAGACTCGGCTCTATGATGGCTGTGGTATCTCTAGGCTAGCATGTCACACTCTGCTCTATGATGGCTGAGGAATCTCTAGGCTAGCATGTCAGACTCGGCTCTATGATGGCTGTGGTATCTCTAGGCTAGCATGTCACACTCTGCTCTATGATGGCTGAGGAATCTCTAGGCTAGCATGTCAGACTCTGCTCTATGATGGCTGTGGTATCTCTAGGCTAGCATGTCACACTCTGCTCTATGATGGCTGAGGAATCTCTAGGCTAGCATGTCAGACTCGGCTCTATGATGGCTGTGGTATCTCTAGGCTAGCATGTCAGACTCCGCTCCATAATGGCTGTGGTATCTCTAGACTAGCATGTCAGACTCTGCTCTATGATGGCTGTGATGCGATAGAATCTCTAGGCTAGCATATAAGACTCCGCTCTATGATGGCTGTGGTGCTGTGGAATCTCTAGGCTAGCATGTCAGACTCGGCTCTATGATGGCTGTGGTATCTCTAGACTAGCATGTCAGACTCTGCTCTATGATGGCTGTGATGCGATAGAATCTCTAGGCTAGCATATAAGACTCCGCTCTATGATGGCTGTGGTATCTCTAGGCTAGCATGTCACACTCTGCTCTATGATGGCTGAGGAATCTCTAGGCTAGCATGTAAGACTCGGCTCTATGATGGCTGTGGTGCTGTGGAATCTCTAGGCTAGCATGTCAGACTCCGCTCTATGATGGCTGTGGTATCTCTAAACTCTGCTCTATGATGGCTGTGATGCGATAGAATCTCTAGGCTAGCATATAAGACTCCGCTCTATGATGGCTGTGGTATCTCTAGGCTAGCATGTCACACTCTGCTCTATGATGGCTGAGGAATCTCTAGGCTAGCATGTCAGACTCGGCTCTATGATGGCTGTGGAATCTCTAGGCTAGCATGTCAGACTCCGCTCTATGATGGCTGAGGAATCTCTAGGCTAGCATGTCAGACTCCGCTCTATGATGGCTGTGGTGCTGTGGAATCTCTAGGCTAGCATGTCAGACTCCGCTCTATGATGGCTGTGGTATCTCTAGACTAGCATGTCAGACTCTGCTCTATGAAGGCTGTGGTATCTCTAGGCTAGGATGTCAGACTCCGCTCTATGATGGCTGCGGTATCTCTAGACTAGCATGTCAGACTCTGCTCTATGATGGCTGTGCTGTCTCTAGGCTAGGATGTCAGACTCCGCTCTATGATGGCTGTGATGCGATAGAATCTCTAGGCTAGCATATACGACTCGGCTCTATGATGGCTGTGGTATCTCTAGACTAGCATGTCAGACTCTGCTCTATGATGGCTGTGGTATCTCTAGGCTAGCATGTCAGACTCCGCTCTATGATGGCTGTGGTATCTCTAGACTAGCATGTCAGACTCTGCTCTATGATGGCTGTGGTATCTCTAGGCTAGGATGTCAGACTCCGCTCTATGATGGCTGCGGTATCTCTAGACTAGCATGTCAGACTCTGCTCTATGATGGCTGTGCTATCTCTAGGCTAGGATGTCAGACTCCGCTCTATGATGGCTGTGGAATCTCTAGGCTAGCATGTCAGACTCCGCTCTATGATGGCTGTGGAATCTCTAGGCTAGCATGTCAGACTCTGCTCTATGATGGCTGTGGTATCTCTAGGCTAGCATGTCAGATGCCGCTCTATGATGGCTGTGGAATCTCTAGGCTAGCATGTCAGACTCTGCTCTATGATGGCTGTGGAATCTCTAGGCTAGCATGTCAGACTCCGCTCCATAATGGCTGTGAAATCTCTAGGCTAGCATGTCAGACTCGGCTCTAGGATGGCTGTGGTATCTCTAGGCTAGCATGTCAGACTCTGCTCTATGATGACTGTGGTATCTCTAGGCTAGAATGTCAGACTCTGCTCTATGATGGCTGTGGAATCTCTAGGCTAGCATGTCACACTCGGCTCTATGATGGCTGTGGTATCTCTAGGCTAGCATGTCAGACTCGGCTTTATGATGGGTGTGGAATCTCTAGGCTAGCATGTCAGACTCCGCTCCATGATGGCTGTGGAATCTCTAGGCTAGCATGTCAGATGCCGCTCCATGATGGCTGTGGAATCTCTAGGCTAGGATGTCAGACTCCGCTCTATGATGGCTGTGGAATCTCTAGGCTAGCATGTCAGACTCTGCTCTATGATGGCTGTGGAATCTCTAGGCTAGAATGTCAGACTCCGCTCTATGATGGCTGTGAAATCTCTAGGCTAGGATGTCCGACTACGCTCTATGATGGCTGTGGAATCTCTAGGCTAGCATGTCAGACTCCGCTCTATGATGGCTGTGGTGCTGTGGAATCTCTAGGCTAGCATGTCAGACTCTGCTCTATGATACCTGTGGTATCTCTAGGCTAGAATGTCAGACTCCGCTCTATGATGGCTGTGGAATCTCTAGGCTAGCATGTCAGACTCTGCTCTATGATGGCTGTGGAATCTCTAGGCTAGAATGTCAGACTCCGCTCTATGATGGCTGTGAAATCTCTAGGCTAGGATGTCAGACTCCGCTCTATGATGGCTGTGGAATCTCTAGGCTAGCATGTCAGACTCTGCTCTATGATGGCTGTGGAATCTCTAGGCTAGAATGTCAGACTCCGCTCTATGATGGCTGTGAAATCTCTAGGCTAGAATGTCAGACTCAGCTCTATGATGGCTGTGGAATCTCTAGGCTAGCATGTCAGACTCCGCTCTATGATGGCTGAGGAATCTCTAGGCTAGCATGTCAGACTCCGCTCCATAATGGCTCTGGAATCTCTAGGCTGGCATGTCAGACTCGGCTCTATGATGGCTGTGGTGCTGTGGTATCTCTAGGCTAGCATGTCAGACTCGGCTCTATGATGGCTGTGGAATCTCTAGGCTAGAATGTCAGACTCCGCTCTATGATGGCTGTGGAATCTCTAGGCTAGGATGTCAGACTACGCTCTATGATGGCTGTGGAATCTCTAGGCTAGGATGTCAGACTCCGCTCTATGATGGCTGTGGAATCTCTAGGCTAGCATGTCAGACTCTGCTCTATGATACCTGTGGTATCTCTAGGCTAGCATGTCAGACTCCGCTCTATGATGGCTGAGGAATCTCTAGGCTAGCATGTCAGACTCCGCTCCATAATGGCTCTGGAATCTCTAGGCTGGCATGTCAGACTCGGCTCTATGATGGCTGTGGTGCTGTGGAATCTCTAGGCTAGCATGTCAGACTCCGCTCCATAATGGCTCTGGAATCTCTAGGCTAGCATGTCAGACTCAGCTCTATGATGGCTGTGGAATCTCTAGGCTAGCATGTCAGACTCCGCTCTATGATGGCTGTGGAATCTCTAGGCTAGCATGTCAGACTCGGCTCTATGATGGCTGTGGAATCTCTAGGCTAGCATGTCAGACTCTGCTCTATGATGGCTGTGGAATCTCTAGGCTAGCATGTCAGACTCTGCTCTATAATGGCTGTGGTATCTCTAGGCTAGCATGTCAGATGCCGCTCTATGATGGCTGTGGAATCTCTAGGCTAGCATGTCAGACTCTTCTCTATGATGGCTGTGGAATCTCTAGGCTAGCATGTCAGACTCTGCTCTATGATGGCTGTGGTATCTCTAGGCTAGCATGTCAGATGCCGCTCTATGATGGCTGTGGTATCTCTAGGCTAGCATGTCAGACTCAGCTCTATGATGGCTGTGGAATCTCTAGGCTAGCATGTCAGACTCCGCTCTATGATGGCTGAGGAATCTCTAGGCTAGCATGTCAGACTCCGCTCCATAATGGCTCTGGAATCTCTAGGCTGGCATGTCAGACTCGGCTCTATGATGGCTGTGGTGCTGTGGAATCTCTAGGCTAGCATGTCAGACTCCGCTCCATAATGGCTGTGGAATCTCTAGGCTAGCATGTCAGACTCCGCTCCATGATGGCTGTGGTATCTCTAGGCTAGCATGTCAGACTCCGCTCCATGATGGCTGTGGAATCTCTAGGCTAGCATGTCAGACTCCGCTCCATGATGGCTGTGGAATCTCTAGGCTAGCATGTCAGACTCAGCTCTATGATGGCTGTGGAATCTCTAGGCTAGCATGTCAGACTCAGCCCTATGATGGCTGTGGAATCTCTAGGCTAGCATGTCAGACTCTGCTCTATGATGGCTGTGGAATCTCTAGGCTAGCATGTCAGACTCAGCTCTATGATGGCTGTGGTATCTCTAGGCTAGCATGTCAGATGCCGCTCTATGATGGCTGTGGTATCTCTAGGCTAGCATGTCAGACTCCGCTCCATAATGGCTGTGGAATCTCTAGGCTAGCATGTCAGACTCAGCTCTATGATGGCTGTGGTATCTCTAGGCTAGCATGTCAGATGCCGCTCTATGATGGCTGTGGTATCTCTAGGCTAGCATGTCAGACTCAGCTCTATGATGGCTGTGGAATCTCTAGGCTAGCATGTCAGACTCCGCTCTATGATGGCTGAGGAATCTCTAGGCTAGCATGTCAGACTCCGCTCCATAATGGCTCTGGAATCTCTAGGCTGGCATGTCAGACTCGGCTCTATGATGGCTGTGGTGCTGTGGAATCTCTAGGCTAGCATGTCAGACTCCGCTCTATGATGGCTGTGGAATCTCTAGGCTGGCATGTCAGACTCCGCTCTATGATGGCTGTGGAATCTCTAGGCTAGCATGTCAGACTCCGCTCCATAATGGCTCTGGAATCTCTAGGCTAGCATGTCAGACTCAGCTCTATGATGGCTGTGGTATCTCTAGGCTAGCATGTCAGATGCCGCTCTATGATGGCTGTGGTATCTCTAGGCTAGCATGTCAGACTCAGCTCTATGATGGCTGTGGAATCTCTAGGCTAGCATGTCAGACTCCGCTCTATGATGGCTGAGGAATCTCTAGGCTAGCATGTCAGACTCCGCTCCATAATGGCTCTGGAATCTCTAGGCTAGCATGTCAGACTCCGCTCTATGATGGCTGTGGAATCTCTAGGCTAGCATGTCAGACTCAGCCCTATGATGATAGCGACCAGTATGCATTTTATTCTAAAGACTACACTTCACAGAATGCCTTGCACCCAGCTTTAGCTCTACCCATGCATACCAAAGGCGGGTGGGGGACAGATCACACCTGTGGCAGGCAGGTGCTGTCACTTGATCACACCCAAGGCGTGTGATGAGTCAGCTTTAATGTCTCGGCTTACTTCATTCCAGCGCCATGCTCCAGTCCAGCGCCTGTTGCCACACCCGTTCCGGTTTCATCTTCTGCAGTATTTACTAGTTCGTGTTCTACTTCCCGATTCCCTACCTTGCTGCACCTGTTCCCCAGGTTCTCCCTTTGCCCCTCGCCCGCTCCAGTGCTAGCAGACCTGCAGTGTGTGCTTGTGCTTAGATTTGCACTGTTTTGCTTCTATGTTCCGTTGCGGGGGGCAGGAGTAGTGTTGGGCTTGCTCGTGTGCCCTGCTCCCTTCTTTACCTAGGTTGGCAGTAGGAAGGGCCTGGTTTATTCCCTGGCTCCTTCTCTCTGCTCCTTTCTTTTCCGGGCCTGCGAGGATTAGGTGTTGGGCTTATGTCGGAGTTTTCCTTTTTAATAGTGAATAGGGTTTGGTGTACAAGTGTTATGCATTGCTACAAAAGAAAAGGTAACTAAAGTGAGCAACCAAGGGCTGTAAACCCCGTGGGGTTGCATTCTTAGTGATGAGGGAGAGGCGGGAAGACGCACTTAAGGGGGTGAGAATACAGATGGCGAGGAACAAAAAAGAGATGAAGAACGAGAAGGAGACTACACAGAAACAAGAGAGTAGAGCTATGCAAGGACAAAGGAGTGGACACATTTAAAGACAACAGACACAATGGAAAGTGTAGACAGCCTGGCATGGAGGGCCGGAGGAAGACAAATAGAGTTAAAGGCAGCCCTGATATGAAAAGGGGAGCAGGTGGGAGGACGAAAAGTAGCAATGACACTGGTCAAAAAAGTCACTGTGGGAACAAGGGACTAAGTTCCAGAAAAGAGGGAATTTTACAGCTATTGTAGTGTTCGTAGCGAGTTTACCAGGCCGGAAGCAAAGTGGTGCTGGAATGGGAAAGAAAATCATGGTTATGAGCCGCAGAAGAAGGTGAACAAAGGTTGGAAGAGAAAAAATAAGATGGGGAGTGGAGAGTCATGGGAAATCGGCGCAGGGAAGAATGTTCTGTCTGCACGAGTTAAGGTAAAGAGTGGGATCATGACTTCAGAGCGTGAGGACAGTCGGTGTGAGGAATTACACCATTCGAACGGTGGTTCACTATTAAATTGAATGATGGTAGATCAACCTCTGAAAAATGTGTGGGGCTAATCCGCACACATTTTCCTATTCTCACCGCACGACAAACTCATAGACCTGTGTACTCTGGGTGGACACAGCTTACAGGCTGTCTGGTCGCAGTACTGACAAAAGAGACAGGAAAACCCCAACACCTTTGATATGCATCTGCGTCAACCTGAAGCCAGCCCCCACCCCTCAGTGTCAAGGGCAGTGAAGCGTCATGTAGGCAACCCCTGCAGGGAGACACCATTCAGAGTATAGGAGAATGTGATTTGATGGAGACAGAAAGTCTGGTCTCACCAGATCTTCAAGGGAAACCTGCCACTTTAATCAGGAACCACAGAGCTCAATCAACCAGAGATGCCCTTTGAACCACAAAAGACAAGAAGATGGCTGGCACTTAGTAGCACATGTTTTTACCACTTTACCTTTCCTGTTGCAAAGCATTCTGTTTATGACCTCACGCATAACATAAGATTGCTGGTGGGGACCCAGTATTGGTTCATTAAGGTAGGATTAACCTACACCAATCACTGGGGCCCCTTTGTCTTTAAAAGAGGGTTGAGCCCCTCTTTTGACAGATAATATGAAGACTTTGCAAGGAGTAGCAAGAAGAACTAATTTGAACCCTGGCTGAAAGTACAGTTTGCCTTAAAGCTTCTGCCATTTAAGGAAGGGCAGGACCTCTAAAGAGGGAAGCCAGATCCCTTCCCTAAACATCTCCCAGGGAACAGAGGGAGATACTGATTCCAGAGCCAGCAGCTCCAAGGTGAAGGTGTACCTATCAAGAGGATATCGCCATATCAAAGTCATCATCGGTGGAGGAGTACCCATCAAGAGGATATCGCCATATCAAAGTCATCATCGGTGAAGGCGTACCCATCAAGAGGATGTCGCCATATCAAAGTCATCATCGGTGGAGGAGTACCCATCAAGAGGATATCGCCATATCAAAGTCATCATCGGTGGAGGAGTACCCATCAAGAGGATATCGCCATACCGAAGTCGTCATGAGGATGGAGGAGTACCCATCAAGAGGATATCGCCATATCAAAGTCGTCATGAGGATGTAGGAGTACCAGTCAAGAGGATATCCCCATTCCCTAAGTCGTCACGAGGGTGGAGGCATACCCATCAAGAGGTTATCACCAAGCCGAAGTCGTCAGGAGGGTGGGCGGTCAACGCTCCTGAGCGGGATATAGCCACACCTGAAGTCATCATGAGGGTGGAGGGCTTACGTCCCTGAGCAGGATATCGCCACGCCTGAAGTCATCATGAATAAATACTATACATCATGAGGGTGGAGGGACTACGCCCCTCAGCAGAAGGAACAAGTTACTTACCTGTAACTGTTGTTCTCCAGCATGGGTCTGGCATGGATTCACATGCTCATGAATATTCCCCGTCGTCAGGCTGGGAATCCTCGGTAAAGAAAAAACCAGTATCAGTTTCGTTTCTGATCTGTCTTTCGTAGTAATAACCAATCACTGGTCTCTGCGTCATACTGACCACAGCCAATGACTGCCCTCTACCTAAGCACCTCCTCCGGCAGCCATCTTCAGATTTGGAAGCACGTGAAGTGGCAGTATGACCAAGTGAAGAGCCGCAGAGGGGTAGGCGGGAGGGTTCGCATGTGAATCCATGCCAGACCCATGCTGGAGAACAACAGTTACAGGTAAGTAACTTGTTCCTTCTCCAGCATGGGGTCTGGCATGGATTCACATGCTCATGAATAAAGAATACATAGCAGTACACACATGCACAACCACGGGAGGTGGCAAAGGCTCAACATTAAGCATCACATTAACTCAACATTAAGCATCTTACCTCCTCACCAGGCTCACCTCAGGCGAACAGGTTGCGCAGCACTGCTTGGCCGACCCTGGACTCCTCCCTGGAATCCCGGTCGACGCAGTAGAATTTCGTGAAGGTGTGCGTCGACCTCCACGTAGCAGCCCTGCATATGTCCAGCAGGGGCACACCAGATAGGAACGCCGTGGTAGCTGCGATCGCTCTGGTGGAATGGGCTCTCGGACGGCCAGGCAGCGGTCGGTTTGCCAACCGGTGACAGTACATGATACAGCCGGAGAGCCATCTGGAGATGGAAGCCTTCGAGAGAGCCTTCCCCTGATTGACAGGTCCAAAGTTCACAAAGAGTTGTGACGTCTTCCGAAAACCCTTCGTGCGGTCCACGTAGAACTTCAGCGCTCTAGCTACATCCAGCGAGTGCAAAGTCCTCTCAGCCGGCGACGAAGGCGACGGGAAGAACACAGGTAACACCAAGGGTTCGTTGAGATGGAAGTCCGACGGTACCTTGGGCATGAAGGAGGGGTGCGTCCTGAGCACTACCCTCGTGTCGTGGAAAGTCAAGTACGGGGCCTTGCAGGAAAGGGCCTGGATCTCTCCCACTCGTCGTGCGGAGGTGATGGCCACAAGAAAAGCTGTTTTCCACGATAGAAACTTCAACGGGGCTGAGTGCAGAGGCTCGAACGGAGGTCCCATGAGCTTGGTCAGCACCACGTTGAGCTCCCACGCCGGGGCCGGAGCCTTCACCGGCGGGAACGATCTGAACATTCCCTTCATGAACTCTTTCACCAGACGATGAGACCACAAGGACGTCCGCCCCGTGGTTCTGGTGTATCGGGAGATCGCAGCAAGATGAATCTTGATGGACGCGTGTGCCAGACCAGCCTTGGCCAGCGTCAGCAGGTACGGCAGTACTTGGGGAGCCGTAATCCGTAGAGGGTTAATCTTCTGTGCGTGGCACCAGACAGAGAACCTCTTCCATTTGTGTCCGTAGCATTTAAGAGTCGAGGACGCCCTGGCCTTTGCAAGAACCTCTCTGCAATCGGCCGGTATGTCGTATCCTCCAAACTCTAGCGCTGCAGGAGCCAGGCCTGCAAGTTCAGCGACTTCGGGTCGTGGTGGAGGATGGCGCCTCCTACCCTGGAGAGTAGATCCGCGTCCGCCGGCAGCTTGATCGGCGGGGACGCTGACAAGTCCAGAAGGTCCGGGAACCATATCTGCCTCGGCCACGCAGGTGCGACGAGGATCATCCTGCACCGTGACCTCTTGAGCTGGTTGACGAGCCGGATTAGCAGAGGCAAAGGAGGGAACGCGTAGAGGAACAGGCCCTCCCAGGGGAACGAGAAAGCATCGCCCATGCTCCTCGCCTGGGGAAACCTGCTGGCGAACCTCCGGCACTTGGTGTTCGTCGCCGTCGCGAACAGGTCGATCTGGGGTGTGCCCCACCGTCGGAAGAGGCGATCCACCAGATCCTGCCGTAGTTCCCACTCGTGGCACGAGCGCAGCTCCCTGCTGAGTGAGTCGGCGATGGTGTTTTTTATCCCTGCCAGATGAAACGGCACCAGAAAAATCCCTTGGGCGACGGCCCAGTGCCACAGGTCCTGCGCCTCCTTGGACAGCGCTGGGGACCTGGTTCCGCCCTGTTTCCTGATGTAAAACATGGTGGTGGTGTTGTCGGTGAAGATCCTCACCACCTTGCCCTTGAGGGACGGAAGGAAGGACCTGAGGGCCCAAAACACTGCACGGAGCTCCAGGACGTTGATATGCAGGGACCTCTCCGTCGGGAGCCAGAGTCCCCTTGCGTGCAGATTTTCGGTGTGCGCTCCCCACCCTTCCAGGGAGGCATCCGTGGTCACAGTCTCCTGGTGGTCTGGGGTCTGGAAGTCCATGCCCGCCGTCAGATGCGCGCGGGTGCCCCACCACCGTATCGCTCGTCGGAAACTCTCGTCGAGCTTGATCCTTTCCTCGAAGCTGCCCGTCGTCTGGATCCAGCGCGCATCCAGGAATTCTTGCAACGGGCGCATCCGGAGCCTGCACATGGGAATGAGGTAGATGCAGGAAGACATCATCCCGAGGAGGGACTTGATGGACCTCACTTTGGCCGCGTCGGCCACCAACATCCGTTGCACCTTGCCCAAGATGGTCCTGGTCCTCTCCTCCGACGGGGAGGCCAGAAGAGACACTGTGTCGAGCCTCGCTCCCAGAAACAGTGCGACTTGCGCGGGCACCAGGTGGGATTTGGCGTAGTTCACGGAGAATCCCAGGTCCGTGAGGAGTTGGATGGTCCTTGCCGTGTGGACCACGGCGAGCTCCCTCGTCTTGGCGCGGATGAGCCAGTCGTCCAGGTAGGGGTAGACGTGAATCCCCTCGCGGCGCAGCTGCGCCGCCACCGGTGCGAGGCACTTGGTGAATACCCTGGGTGCCGACCGTAGTCCGAAGGGAAGGGCTTTGAACTGGTAATGACGCCCTTGGACCACGAATCTGAGGAATTTTCGGTGCCCCTTTAGGATGGGAATGTGGAAGTAGGCATCCTCCAAATCCAACGACGATAGGAAGTCTCCTTCCTCCAGCTGACCCAGGACGTGCTGGAGGGTGACCATCCGGAACTTCTGCGCCTTGATGAACTTGTTCAGACGTCGCAGGTCTAGAATGGGGCGCCATCCTCCCGTCGTCTTCTTCACGAGGAAGTATCTCGAGTAGACTCCGGAGCCCCGAAGCCTCTTTGGGACGAGTTCGATGGCGCCCTTTCTGAGCATCGCCTTTACCTCCAGGAGAAGTTGAGGGACGTGAAGTTCTTTCCTGGCCACGGGGGGGACGCGCGGGCACCTTCTTTGAAACTCGAGCGTGTGGCCCCGGGCCAGGGCGTCCAGCACCCAACGGTCGGTGGAGATGGACTCCCACGCGCTGACGAAGCCCGCCAGCCGGCCTCCCACCGGGGTGCTTCGGTGGGGGCCCGACCCCACGGCCGGTTCAATCCTGCTTGGATGCGGCCTTGCCGCCTTGACCTCCTTGGCGACGACGGCGGGGTCCGCTAGACTTGCCTCGTCCTCTGTAGGCCTCTTGCGCCGACGAGCGGGCCGCTTGACGGTAGGAAGCGAAACCGCCGCCGGAACCTTTGGAGGCGCCCTTGCCTCCGCCGCTCCGAAAGGGCGTCCGTCGTTGCTGCAGGACTCCAAGGGCCCGGGCCGTCTCAGTATCCGCCTTGATGGCCTGAAGGGAATCGTCCACTGTCTTGCCAAACAGGTTGTTCCCGTCGAAGGGCATGTCCAGGACTCTGGTCTGGACGTCCTGCCGGAAGTCCGTAGCTTTGAGCCATCCACGACGTCGAAGGCAAACGCCGTTGCCCAGCTGGCGGAACCCAGTGTCGGCGATGTCCGTCGCCACGGTGATGGCGTGGTCCGAGGCCACCTCACCTTCCTGCAGGATCTCCAGGGCCTCCGCCCTCTTGTCGTCCGGCAGAAAATCCAGCAGGGGAGCTATCTTGTACCAGAGCTCCCTGTCGTAGCGGGCCACGATAGCCAAGGCGTTGGCCGCTTTAATCGTCGTCGCTGCCGACGAGATGACTCTACGCCCCATAGCATCCAATTTCTTTCCCTCGCCGTCCGGCGGGGAAGTCGATGTGGAGGCCGCACCCCCCCCGCTTTCTTCCTGGCTGCCGCGGAGACGACGGAATCCGGGGTAGGCTGCGCCCGGAGGCATAGGGGGGCCGTGTCAGGGACCCGGTACTTCTTCTCGTACCGGTCTCTTCTAGCTGGCGTCGTGGAAGGGTTCTTGAGGAGGGAAAGGCCCTCATCCCAAATGTCGTCCAACAGAGGCACTGCGAGGACCGTCTTCCTCTTGGCCTCGCGCCGCTGATAAAGGAAGCCTTCCTTTTTCTTCTCCTCAGGGCAGAGTTGGAAAAGCTCGGAAGCCCTGGAGATCATGGAGTGGAACGATCCGATCTCGTCGGGCAGAGAAGCCCTGGTGGGAGGCGACGACGGAATATCCTCGTCGTATGCCTCGTCGTCCGTACCCGTCGCTGCCGTGTCAGTCCCCGTATCATCCCCTCGGGTGGACGGGGAGGAGGGCTGGACGGGGCGCGACGGTTGAAAAGGAGGTGGTGGATGGATCCTTCTTTTCTTGGTAGGGGGAACACCAGAAGGTCCCGGTTCTGGATCCCCCGACGGGAGAGGTTCCTCCGTCGGTAACGGTAGCCTCGTCCTTATCTCGGAGCATAAGGACTGTATGGCCAACAAAATGGCCGCCGAGTTGTCTTGCGGCGCTGGCAGAGGGGAATCCGACGGGCGAGCAGGGGCCCCGTCGGTATCCTCGACGATGTCGTCGTCGTCACCTGCGTCGGGGTCCATTCCGACGGGCTGGCCTTGTTCCACGCCTAAGCCGTGGCTTAAGACCTCGATCAGCTCCTCTTCTGAGGTTGAGGCCGAATCTACGACGACGCCCTGCCCCCCCTTCTTCTTCCCCACGGAGGGTTTCACGGGGGTCCTATCGATGGGCACAAAAGAAGACTCCCTCCGAGGAGGCAGGGAGATTCTGGGCCCTGAGGTCGCCACCACTGGTGCAGCCTCCACAGGCTGAGCCAGGGCAGCCGCGACCGTTTCGATAGAGGGCTTGGTCGGATGGATCAAGGCCTTACCACCTTAGGTGCGCTCACCGCCTTATCCTTGAGGGAGGGGGCACTGCCACGCTCCTCCTCTGCCTTAGAGCTCGACCGGGGCCTCTCCAGGAGCTTCGCCGGGTGCTCGGCCTTCCTCTTACCCGACCCAGAGCGTTGGCTCGTGGTTGATGGTGCCGGGGAGGGTGCGCCCTGCCTGGCGCCCGTAGAGCCCGACCGTTCGGCGCTCCCGGTGCCAGCGGACTCGCGGTGCTTGGCCTTATGTTGGGCCCCCGTCGCCGGGGCGCCCTCAAAGGTCTTAGAAGACCGCTCGGATTTCTTCTTCTTCTCGCCAGACGGGCTCTTACCCTCCAGCCAGTTGGCGAGACGTTGATGACGGTCCTTCATGGTCCGTTCCGACATGTTGCCGCAAAACGCACGGTCCTTCTCCACGTGCGTTTTGTCCTCATGAAGGCAGTAAAGGCAGAAAGAGTGTTCGTCCTCCTTAAAGACGTTCTGCAGCTGGCATCCAGGGCAGACCCTGAACAGCTTTCCGGGCGTCGAGCTTCCCTTCTCCTGGGCCATCTCCGAGACCGGGCCTGAGAAGCTTCTGGAGTCCTCCGAAGTGTAGCTCGACGAAATCTTCACCCTTGAGGGGCACAGACGAATCCGACACGGGTCCCCGTTGATCGGATGTAGGATCGGTGGAGCTTGAGGCTCTTTTGACCGAAAGAATCGAAGTTTTTTGTGAAAAAGCGCGAAAAAATAGCACTAACGCTCGAGAGCAATAGCACGAGGATCCCAACACATGAATGTGCGGTAAAAATCTGAAGATGGCTGCCGGAGGAGGTGCTTAGGTAGAGGGCAGTCATTGGCTGTGGTCAGTATGACGCAGAGACCAGTGATTGGTTATTACTACGAAAGACAGATCAGAAACGAAACTGATACTGGTTTTTTCTTTACCGAGGATTCCCAGCCTGACGACGGGGAATATTCATGAGCATGTGAATCCATGCCAGACCCCATGCTGGAGAATATCTAAACACCTGAAGTCACCATGACGGTGGAGGGTCTATGCCCCTCTGCGAGATATCGCCACACCTGAATGAGGGTGGAGGGCCTACGCCCCTCAGTGGGATATCGCCACACCTGAAGTCATCATGAGGGTGGAGGGTCTACGCCCCTCAGTGGGATATCGCCACACCTGAAGTCATCATGAGGGTGGAGGGTCTACGCTCCTCAGTGGGATATCGCCACACCTGAAGTCATCATGAGGGTGGAGGGTCTACGCCCCTGAGTGGGATATCGCCACCCCTGAAGTCGTCATGAGGGTGGAGGGTCTACGCCCCTCACCGGGATATCGACCACACCTGAAGTCGTCATGAGGGTGGAGGGTCTACGCCCCTCAGTGGGATATCGCCACACCTGAAGTCGTCATGAGGGTGGAGGGTCTATGCCCCTCACTGGGATATCGCCACACCTGAAGTCATCATGAGGGTGGAGGGTCTACGCCCCTCACCGGGATATCGCCACACCTGAAGTCATCATGAGGGTGGAGGGTCTACGCCCCTCAGTGGGATATCGCCACACCTGAAGTCATCATGAGGATGGAGGGCCAACTCCCCTCAGCGGGATATCGCCACACCTGAAGTCATCATGAGGGTGGAGGGTCTACGCCCCTCAGCGGGATATCGCCACACCTGAAGTCGTCATGAGGGTGGAGGGTCTACGCCCCTCAGTGGGATATCGCCACACCTGAAGTCGTCATGAGGGTGGAGGGTGTACGCCCCTCAGCGGGATATCGCCACACCTGAAGTCGTCATGAGGGTGGAGGGTCTACGCCCCTCAGCGGGATATCGCCACACCTGAAGTCGTCATGAGGGTGGAGGGTCTACGCCCCTCAGCGGGATATCGCCACACCTGAAGTCGTCATGAGGGTGGAGGGTCTACGCCCCTCACTGGGATATCGCCACACCTGAAGTCGTCATGAGGGTGGAGGGTCTACGCCCCTCAGTGGGATATCGCCACACCTGAAGTCGTCATGAGGGTGGAGGGTCTACGCCCCTCAGTGGGATATCGCCACACCTGAAGTCATGAGGGTGGAGGGCCTACGCCCCTCACTGGGATATCGCCACACCCGAAGTCATCATGAGGGTGGAGGGTCTATGCCCCTCAGTAGGATATCGCCACACCCGAAGTCATCATGAGGGTGGAGGGTCTACGCCCCTCACTGGGATATCGCCACACCCGAAGTCATCATGAGGGTGGAGGGTCTATGCCCCTCAGCGGGATATCGCAATACCCGAAGTCGTCAGATGACATAATAACCGTAAATTAACTCTGCAGAAGGACTATGGACTAGTGACAGAATCGGTTGTGTTTGGTGGAGGCAGATGTGCGTTCCGGCAGGCCTGGTGAAATAGAGTTACACATACTATACAAAATATTGCACCTAATTTTATCGGTGTGTGTGTTTTGTTTGTTCTGTTTTTTACATGAATAATGTGAATTCTTAAGTTGTAAGGGTCCAGTTTTATAGCTCATATGTCCACTGGGAAATGAGATGTTGAGTCAGTGTCCCGGCAGGATAGCTTAGCGGCAACGTGCTCGCCTTGGAAACAAGACGACACAGAGCAACACAGGTTCGATCCCCGGGTCCGCGCTTAGAAACCTCTGGCTATTAAGCGCGTTATAAAAGAGCAACTAAGACATATTCCTGGAACAGCACCTCGATGCGCTCCTTCTGTGTGAGCGCTTTAAAAATTCAAATAAATAAAACAACATCCGTGTAACATGATTGTGTGTACACGTGATGCGCTTATATGTACACGTTTCTGAGAAGTCCAAGACTGTGGCAGAATTCTTTGTGTAGTGGTCTAGGCGGGGCCACTATATAGTATGCATATGCGACTGGCATGTATCCGCGTGTACGGGTAGTAGCATGGGCCTCCATTGTATTTTTGCTTTCATGTAGAGGGCCCTTTAGAGGTCGTTTACCGAATCTGTATTTTTAGTTTGCGGTGGCGCCTTAGATTTAACATTTCAATTGTTTCTAGACGTACCTTTTTTTGCAACCTTAGCAGTTTGTTCTAAACAAAATCCTGTCCGTTTCATAACATAATGTGTGTACTCGATACCGCCAGCAGGGGGCAGCAGTTGCCATGTAAGGATTGCAGGATTACAGCCTTTGCCGCCCTGCAAGCCCCTGTCATTGCAAGTCCGCGACGCCTCACATGGCCGACCACCTGGGGAGGTTTGCAGCTCGAGGAGACAGAGGCAAGAGTCCTGCCACCAGACAGGGGGGCGGCAGGTCTGGGCGCCTCACCCAGGCCGGGCCCCGTTCCTCCCCCAAGCATGGTCTGTGCTCAATGGACACCCCAACAATAACACTGATGTCTATATATCAAGGGGAAGGGGGAGGTGG
This sequence comes from Ambystoma mexicanum, assembly GCF_040938575.1. Lineage (NCBI taxonomy): Eukaryota > Metazoa > Chordata > Amphibia > Caudata > Ambystomatidae > Ambystoma > Ambystoma mexicanum. Next base: position 36,524,683 of record NC_090938.1, read on the forward strand.
GGGCAGAGTCCTGCCACGACGCAGAAGACCCGCAGAGCTCAGAGGTGATAAGAGCCACATCCAGGCAGCTCGGTATCCCCAGTGCCCGGAACCCGCGCTCGCTTAACCCATCAGGGGGTCCATAGTCATGTGACCGACGCACTTTAAAGGGTAAAGAACAGGGCATAAGGCCATGAGGCGGGAAAGGCAGGAGGCGACGAACAGAATGAAAACTTGCACAAACTGCGCAATATTCAGCTCATGTCCCGTGGCAGGCATTAAGCGTAACCTCTGACCTTTGCAAGCCTACTGGACGCGATGGCTGCCCTAGTGGATTAGCCGAGTGTCTCTTCTGCTGGTTGTGGGGTTCCCTTCGAAGGAAGCCCCATAGGGGCATTGGGTTTAGCAACTTTTCCCAGTACTAACCAGTGAGTATATCAACAATGGAGCCAGTGGTCTAAACTCAATGGGAGGGACTTCTCTCAAGGGCTGCGTGCTCCCCATGGAAGAGGGCTTTGTACTGGTGCTGTGTCCTTCCCAGTTAAGCGCTTGTGCAGGAAGTGGGGGGGGGGAGGGGGGAATCTGCTCTGCATTCATTAGCAATGTATGCCCAGTGGAGGGAGGCTCCCCCTACCTGGGCGGATTGTGTACTGTACTTGGCTCTGTTTGCTTATGTATGTGTTTGGGAGTGTCTCCCCAGCTCCTGCGTTCTCACTGTGTGCTTTGACATTATGTTCTGATATGTCAATATTCCAGATATTGTTGGAGTCCCTGTTCTTTCTCTGCAATGAAGTCAGCCCCTACAGTGTTGGGTTTATAAGGAGTGCAGCTATGCGGGATATTGCCCTGAAAACAATTCTGCGCCTACTGTGCGGGGCTGTACAAATTCTAATAGTAATTTGTACAGTGCCTTTTACCATTATTATAGTCTCAAAGCGCTTATGGTGGGAACGCCCTCGGGAACTGCGGTCCAGAGTATGGAAAATTCTCAGACGTTTAGAATGCGCGTGTGCATATAGCCAAGATTAGGAATTGGCTGGGCTGGCTAGGCTCTGTTAAGCAACCCAAGAGATCAGGCATGTGGGTGGGTGCTGGGGGGTGGGGGTGTCACGATTGTGGACGAGTGCAAGAGACTCGTTATGTGTCCAGCTAAAGCGGAATTTTATTGTAGGTTGTCGCTGTAATGCAATGGCAGAGGTGTGGAGGCAAGTCTGGAGTGAGTAGGCTTCAAAACGTTAAGTGTCCAGCTAGACCACATTTTGTTATCGGTTGTGGCCGCATATTAATGTGCGTGGTTGGATAGCCGTGCTTGCAGCAGATGTCCACCGAGGTGGGACGTTTATACGTACCTGGGGCTCCGACAGAACTTATCTTTGATGTTGCTGTGTCCTCAGATCTTCTGTTGGGACAAAAGGCTGGCTACCTGGAAAGAGTCCTCTAGGCGCTAAGAGGAGGCCATCCGCCTCACCCTCCCCCCAGTCTTCTAAGTGCAGTAGACAGGATGTCCTAGTCCCTCTTCTAGGCGGGACAGGTAGGCTACCATGGAATACATGATGTAGGATTCAGAAGGCGTCATAGACAGGCTACCTTGAAAGTCTTACTGAATATCTTCCTAGTTCTATACACGCTGCTAGCGGCCATCTACCAACTGCAGTATCGGGATACCAGTGCTGTTCTAGCATCTTTAGGTGCAATGCAAGTTACCAGCAGAGATCTTGAGCGTAAAGACCGGCTAACATTGCCTGCTGTCTCAACAATCTCTTCCAAGTGCCAGGCTTGTGCTAGTCTTGGATATCCAAGTGCAGTAGATGTTGACCTACATCTGTAGTCATCAAAGTGCAATGTCCTTCCCTAGCCCACAAAAGAAAACCATCCCAGTGCGATGTTTCCCACTGCAAGATACATCCAAGTATTAAATACATTCCCATCCCCCCAACGTTCCTTCTGGGTGAGGCACATTTCCTGCCCCTCCAAAACCTAAGTGTAGTACATTTCCTACCCCCGGAAATCCACCACAGTGTAACACATTTCCTGCCCCCAAAATACAGCAGTGCTAGAGTTCCAAGCTGCATCTCTGAAGCATGAGGTTACATCACATTAATCACATCTCGGCACTCTGTGTATTTATGTGTTCGTGTACCAGTGTTGGCGATCTCTGTACTACCTTTCCTTTCCGAGTCTTGTTTGGTGGACCTCTGTAATAACCTTTGTTGTGTAAATGTCGGCAGGCATTGCCTTTTAAGAGTCTGCGGGAATGCCCCACTTGGTCACTCACCAGTAAAGTGACTTCTTCCTCATCACATCCCTGAGTTTCCGTTGGTCATCCTCGGCAAGGCTCTTGAACTCACACTTGGGGCTAAACTCTGCGTTTGGTGGTCGGGTGAACTTGACGTCGAAGGCGGAGGTTGGGAAGTCAATCTGCAAAGAAACCAAGAAGCAGCAAATCAGAAAAAGGCCACTCGTCCTAAAAGCCGATAAGGGTCAGACTCGGTCCAGGGTCAAGACACAACAATGTAGTAATTGCAAAGGGGAGAACAGACGTAACAACTGCCCGCACTCCTGAGTCTCGCTCCTTCACATGAGGAGCCTCGTTTTGCCACCAAAAAATCCTGTATCATTCTTAGTTTGATTTGCGTACTAATCAGATATACAGTCTTTCTAAACAGCATTTACTCTGTATATCGTATATAGTCAAAATCATTATGCAAGTATATTTGGATCTTCCCCACAAAGGCGACTATTTGAAAAAACGAAATCTTCATTACAAAAAAAAAGTTGCTTTTGCTTCCGACGCATTCACCCGTCCCACAGAATCTCACTTAATAGCATTTAAAGTCCAAATCTGGATAATGTCCGCTCACACACTACCTTTCACACATATCACTTCCTGGTTCTGCCTTTACTCAACTGTATTACCAGGCACTTTGAAGACTGATCATTGTATTTATTATTTATTTTTGCATTTGTAAAGCGCACTGCAGCCCTTAGGCATTGAGGCGCTATGAGAAGGCTTAGGGAGGCTTGATTCAGGGTTACATGAATGCGGCCCCAGCAGAAAACTTGAAGACAAACTAGTTACGGTTAACAATGGACATTTTCATGACAGTTTCAAAACAGTTGGGCAAAAAAGCAGTACATTGTCAAAATCATGTTCCAGCATATATAACATAGGTTGTTAGACAAAGAGTATAGTTTTGATGGCCTTCCTGAAGGTTGCATGGGAGTCAATCCCCCTGATGGAAGGGGGAAGGGAGTTCCACAGCGTGGCCGCCATGTTAGGCAAACTTGTAGCGCCCGTTTTCACTTTATGGGTAGAAGGTACAAGGATTCTGTTGGTATAGGCCGCTCTGGTGGGTCTAATGGGCTGGATATGAATCTTCTCCCTTCAGTATAAAGATTTTACTCTTAACTGGCTTAATTATAGAGTTGCCTTTTATAAGAAACATGCACAATCCAATTGTTCATTTATGCTTTTAGGAGATTATGGGTCCAGTAATTAAACCCAAACATTCTTCCAGTTGAAAATATCTTCCCATCTTCTGTCTGGAAAGATTTGGAACCACCTTGAATCGGAACAGAAGATGCCTCGCGCTGCGCTGGAGTCTAGGGCTTTGCCAGCGACCAGCTCGGAAGAGTAATTCTCATGAGGCTCCGGTTATCGCATTTGCGGTCACCTCTCTCATGGCTACTCCACACAGAGGACGACTTACACAGCAATGTCTTCATGGCAATCTTTTTTATCCTGTATGCAGAATTTCATATAATGACCCTTAATTACATCATTGCAAAAGACAAAACTCAGGTATCCAAAAGGACACATTCAGTAACACATTCTTAGCCTGATTTTTGCAAAATGTTCTTAACCCCCAGCCGCTGCTCACTCTTCATTTAATCAGTGGCTACTGTCAGATGGGCTGATATGTTTTCCTTTCTCTTTTCCCCTTTGAATAGAAACGTCGTTTCATGATGCCTCCCCCGAGTGTAAGCATGTATAACCAATCAGAGCTTTTAATTACCAATCTTAATTTCAGGTCCCTGGGCAGCCTTTTAAATTTCGTATCCCTCGGTATCTAATTCCTCAATCTTAAAAACGGAGGGTAAGTAACCCCTATACTTCAGAGTTCAGATGAAACCTGTGATGCAAGACAGTTCTGTTTCTCCTTATTATTGCAAAAAGTAGTTCAGCACACCCCCACCCAGAACCTGCGATCCGGCCGGGCCAAGCTCCGTACAAAGCAATCCAAGAGAAAGAACGATCATGGAAGAGCATAAACGGCGACGCGGGGCAAGCTCTGCACCCATTGGTAGCTTGCTGGGAACACACGTCAGCTACCAATGGTCTAAGGAAGGTGTCAAACTTGGGTTATGCGTTTGGCGGCTAAGGGCACGATGCCAGAGCTCCACCAATGATGCCAGAGCTCCACCAGTCACCTAGGGAGGGACCCTGCCTTCTGGCCATTGAGCCGATTGCTCACACATTGAAGCACTTCCCACTCAACAAACCAGTCGGCCAACGTCAGTGGAGGAGCCGCTCTACTAGCTGCGACTACATGGCCAAAAAATAAAGAGTCGACTGCTAACACGGTCCTAGTTTATCAGGCTTGTTGGACAAAGGACGCAGAAGCGACCATGCGGCGACCTGCAATGCTGCATTGAATACCCCATCCAAGATTCCCCAAGGCTGACGCCTGTTAGGAAGGTGTGCAGTGGACAGGGAGAGTGTCTTATTCAAGTTTCTTAGTGCCAGTGATCTGCCAATGGAGTACTTCAGGCAATCCACTCGCGGGCTCTCTGGGGATGTCGTCCTCACAGGGAGAGTGGATGGATTGGACGTAGCACCTATTACAATCTCACAAGGTCTTTGGATAAAACTGTCCTCTCCTCGGAAGTCACTTCTTACAGCCAAGTAGAAGCCCAGTTGGACCACACTAGTAAAAATGTGGCCTTTGCACGCTTCTGGCCCGGGTGGACTGTACTCTGGGCTTCCTGCAAGTCTCGTCTCGGACCAGGTCTAGGTAATCCCCAGGACGCTCTTAAGATATGAGGTTTTCCATGCCGCCAAATGCGCAGCGTTTATGTATGTAAACCAATGAAGGCGTGATATGATGGAGGACATTAACATATTGGTTGACATAGGACTGGGTATAGCCATTGGCAATTGGAGAGTGGGAGTGCCCAAACTGTGATGCAAGCTTCCGATTGGCTTATGCAAACCCGCCACTCACAGAAAAGGGGCAATTGTACACGTATTACATTAAAAGGACTCAACAATTATCCAATGGCAGGATGATATGGTCAGCCAATTCAAACACCTCTTAACTCAAGCAGCCAATTATGCAGCATGCGCCCACTTGCTGCTGGTCATACCAAATGCAGTGGCTTGTCTGGTGGTTGAGCCTTTGCCTCATGCAAGTGCTGCATTCTACATCAGATAAAGCATTGGCGCAATCCCCGATTGGAGTGCTTAGAGGGTGTGAACGTGCCCAGCTCGGTTCAGAGTCAGGGGCGGGTGACCACGAGAGCTGGGTACTGCCGCCCGCTAAGGGATATAGGACCACACGGCTGAGTCTGGAAGATCTCCTAGTCGACACCACTTTCGTTTTTGCTTGGCAGGGACTTGTCATAAGGTTCCAACCAAAGTCCTTGACCCTTTAAGAGAGCCTTGTTCCATGAGTCAGCAGTTGCTATATGCCCCCTCAGCCCACAGCAGGGTTCTAAAGTCAGGTAAAAAAAAAACCTAGTACGCCAAGCAAGATCTAGTTGCTCGCAAAGTGGAAGGCCGGCGGAATCCTGTCTGCAGCTCCAGGGTGCAGTCTGTTGCCATAGATTTCACCAAATACTATTTCACCCAAGGAGAAGTGACCGAATGTATTTGACCGAAAATGGTAGGTAATGTGGTATGTGTATAGTGCATAATAGGTGGGGTGTGGGGTAAGGGTATAAGTTAGGGTAGGGATGGGTAAGGGGGACTGCGGGAGGCAGGGGGATCTCCCGCTGCATTATAAAACAAAAAAAGTACAAAGAGTAAAAAGTGATTTTTGTTTTCAGGTTAAATAAATGCACTCACTTCTCCATTAGATAAAATATTTTTGAAAAAAACATGGACATCCAGTGCAGCCAGGGGCATTGAAGAATAGCAGAAGGCTTGGGGCCACAGATCCAAAATGGTGGCTGGCCTTCATAAAAGCTCAGGCTGTGCAACCAGGACCAGCTGCAGCAGGGCTGTTGTAGCAGCACCAGAAATCGCTCCTCCATTCAAAGAGGCCGATTTCTCCAGAGCCCCTCTAAAATCGGATATGCCAAATGTGAATAAAGCAGGGCGGTCCCCGGGGGCAGGGCTAGACACCAATTGAGGGCACCGACCTGAACACAGGGTTTGAAAGTCTGAAAAAGCATAGGTGTGGAGAAGGAGCCTGTTGGGGGTGGGAGAAGCAGAAACCAGGAGGCTTGGTCGGAAGAGGCTGGAAAGGAGATGCAGAGCAGAGTTGGTCCAGAGCGAGGATGAGAAAGTGGCTAAGAAAAGGAGAAGATTAGAAACCGAGGAAGTAGAGGTGGACAGGGGGAACAACGGGGAAGAGGAGAGATGTACAGGGTTGGTAATAGAGTAACAGGATGAGGTGACAGGTCAGCAGGAGATTAAGCTCATAAAAGAGTGGAGCCACAAAACAAGGAACCTGGGAAGGCTACGACAGATTGCAGGTAGGCCAGGGGTGCAACACACTTTATGGACCAGTGGGATGGAGGAGAGGAGGTACGAGCATGTGGAAAAGTGGTGAGGAGGATGACAACAAGGAAGAGTACTGTGTAGAGTACACAGAGAAACCGAGGTGTATTGTGTAAGGGTGTTGAAGAACGATTCTGACACAAAGGTGGCATGATTTTGGTTATAGACTTATTGTGAACTGAAAAAAGATCCTTACTATCTCTAACTTCTAAGAGGGGTTTCCCTGCCTCAAAACCAACACTAAAAGGGTCTGCCAGAACATCCATCAAAGTAAAATACCTACTTCAATGAGAATTGCTCCCTTTTTCTGCTTCCTGGATGGGGTTCTACGAAATGTTCCTTCAAAACAGATATGCCAGGGGAATTACTAACTTCCTCTGGCTTGCAGGTTTCATACCGTCTTTGCACAATGTTCTCTCCAGGAGAATGGCTCCCTTCTTCAGGTGTGGCTCTTTACAATTTCAGATAGAACCAGGGAGAACGACTCCCTTCCCCTGATATGGTTTGGTACACTCACCACAGGGCCAGGCGGAATGACTCGCTTCCCCTTGCGTCTCTATCCCAACTTCTGCTTTGGTACCAGGAGGAATGACTCCCTTCCCGTGGCTTAGTCACCTCCACTCTCAGTTCAGGACCAAGGCAACGCCTCCCTTCTCTTTGTCTGCTTTGGCACAGTTCAACACAAAGCCAGAGGGACCGACTCCCTTCCTCTGGCGTCTCCATCCCACCTTCTGCTTTGGTACCAGGAGAATGACTCCCTTCTCCTGGTATGGTTTGGTACACTCACAACAGGGCCAGGGAGAACGACTCCCTTCTCCTGGTATGGTTTGGTAAACTCACAACAAAGCACAGGGGAATGACTCCCTTCTCCTGGTATGGTTTGGTACACTCACAAAAAAGCTAGGGGGAATGACTCCCTTCTCCTGGTATGGTTTGGTAAACTCACAACAAAGCACAGAGGAATGACTCCCTTCTCCTGGTATGGTTTGATACACTCACAACAAAGCTAGGGGGAATGACTCCCTTCTCCTGGTATGGTTTGGTACACTCACAACAAAGCCAGGGGGGAACAACTCCCTTCTCCTGGTATGGTTTGGTACACTCACAACAAAGCCAGAGGGAATTACTTCCTTCCTCTGGCGTCTCTATCCCAACTTCTGCTTTGGTACCAGGAGAATGCCTCCCTTCTCCTAGTATAGCTTGATTCAGTTCCTTCTTACTGCTTCCTGCTGGATATTCACTTTGCCTTTGTGACTTGTTTTCAACTATTTTCCAAATCTTGTTAGGATCCCAGGCCCTTCTCTTGTAACTAGTGGACTTATCGCCACCACTATAATGAGGAAGATTTCCTCTATGTTTGGTTTGTTCTGTTTGGGTCCCAAGCCCTTCTTTTATGGGCAGTGGTCGTCTCTTTTACACTGTTAAGATTGACAGGATCCCAGACCCATCACTGGTGGCCAGTGGCTTCTCCTCCTCCCCCACCACTGTGGCGTTGGACAGGGTCCCAGACCATTGCCTAGTGGCCAGTGGGTTTCTCTTCCCCACTGTCATGGTGGACAGGGACCCAGACCATTGCCTAGTGGCAAATGGGCTTCTCTTCCCCACTGTCATGGTGGACAGGGTCCCAGACCATTGCCTAGTTGCCAGTGGGCTTCTCTTCCCCCACTGTTGTGGTGGGCAGGGTCCCAGACTCTTCCCTGGTGGCCAGTGGGCTTCTCTTCCCCCACTGTTGTGGTGGGCAAGGTCCCAGACCCTTCCCTGGTGGCCAGTGGGCTTCCCTTCCCCACTTAAGATGGACAGGATCCCAGACCCATCCCTGGTGGCCATTTGGCTTCTCTTCCCCACTGTCATGGTGGACAGGGTCCCAGACCATTGCCTAGTGGCCAGTGGGCTTCTCTTCCCCACTGTCGTGGTGGACAGGGTCCCAGACCATTGCCTAGTGGCCAGTGGGCTTCTCTTCCCCACTGTTGTGGTGGGCAGGGTCCCAGGCCCTTCCCTGGTGGCCTTTGGGCTTCTCTTCCCCCACTGTTGTGGTGGGCAGGGTCCCAGACTCTTCCCTGGTGGCCAGTGGGCTTCTCTTCCCCCACTGTTGTGGTGTACAGGGTCCCAGGCCCTTCCCTGGTGGCCAGTGGGCTTCTCTTCCCCCACTGTTGTGGTGGGCAGGGTCCCAGACCATTGCCTAGTGACCAGTGGGCTTCTCTTCCCCACTGTTCTGGTGGGCAGGGTTCCAGACCCTTCCCTGGTGGCCTTTGGGCTTCTCTTCCCCACTGTTGTGGTGGGCAGGGTCCCGGACCCTTCCCTGGTGGCCTTTGGGCTTCTCTTCCCCACTGTTGTGGTGTACAGGGTCCCAGACCCTTCCATGGTCGCCAGTGAGCTTCTCTTACCCCACTGTTGTGGTGGGCAGGGTCCCAGACTCTTCCCTGGTGGCCAGTGGGCTTCTCTTCCCCCACTGATGTGGTGGGCAGGGTCCCAGACTCTTCCCTGGTGGCCAGTGGGCTTCTCTTCCCCCACTGTTGTGGTGGGCAGGGTCCCAGACCATTGCCTAGTGCCAGTGGGCTTCTCTTCCCCACTGTTGTGGTGTACAGGGTCCCAGGCCCTTCCCTGGTGGCCAGTGGGCTTCTCTTCCCCCACTGTTGTGGTGGACAGGGTCCCAGACCATTGCCTAGTGGCCAGTGGGCTTCTCTTCCCCACTGTTGTGGTGGGCAGGGTCCCAGGCCCTTCCCTGGTGGCCAGTGGGCTTCTCTTCCCCCACTGTTGTGGTGTACAGGGTCCCAGACTCTTCCCTGGTGGCCAGTGGGCTTCTCTTACCGCACTGTTTTGGTGGGCAGGGTCCCAGGCCCATCCCTGGTGGCCATGTGGCTTCTCGTCCCCACTGTTGTGGTGGGCAGGGTCCCAGACCATTGCCTAGTGCCAGTGGGCTTCTCTTACCCCACTGTTGTGGTGTACAGGGTCCCAGGCCCTTCCCTGGTGGCCAGTGGGCTTCTCTTCCCCACTGTCGTGGTGGACAGGGTCCCAGGCCCTTCCCTGGTGGCCAGGGGGGTTCTCTTCCCCCACTGTTGTGGTGGACAGGGTCCCAGACCATTGCCTAGTGGCCAGTGGGCTTCTCTTACCCCACTGTTGTGGTGGGCAGAGTCCCAGACCTTTGGGCTTCTCTTCCCCACTGTTGTGGTGGGCAGGGTCCCAGACCCTTCCCTGGTGGCCTTTGGGCTTCTCTTCCCCACTATTGTGGTGGGCAGGGTCCCAGACCCTTCCCTGGTCGCCAGTGAGCTTCTCTTCCCCCACTGTTGTGGTGGGCAGGGTCCCAGACTCTTCCCTGGTGGCCAGTGGGCTTCTCTTCCCCCACTGATGTGGTGGGCAGGGTCCCAGACTCTTCCCTGGTGGCCAGTGGGCTTCTCTTCCCCCACTGTTGTGGTGGACAGGGTCACAGGCCATTCCCTGGTGGCCAGTGGGCTTCTCTTACCGCACTGTTTTGGTGGGCAGGGTCCCAGACCCATCCCTGGTGGCCATGTGGCTTCTCGTCCCCACTGTTGTGGTGGGCAGGGTCCCAGACCATTGCCTAGTGCCAGTGGGCTTCTCTTCCCCACTGTTGTGGTGTACAGGGTCCCAGGCCCTTCCCTGGTGGCCAGTGGGTTTCTCTTCCCCCACTGTTGTGGTGGACAGGGTCCCAGACCATTGCCTAGTGGCCAGTGGGCTTCTCTTCCCCACTGTTGTGGTGGGCAGGGTCCCAGGCCCTTCCCTGGTGGCCAGTGGGCTTCTCTTCCCCCACTGTTGTGGTGTACAGGGTCCCAGACTCTTCCCTGGTGGCCAGTGGGCTTCTCATACCGCACTGTTTTGGTGGGCAGGGTCCATGACCCACCCCTGGTGGCCATGTGGCTTCTCGTCCCCACTGTTGTGGTGGGCAGGGTCCCAGACCATTGCCTAGTGCCAGTGGGCTTCTCTTCCCCACTGTTGTGGTGTACAGGGTCCCAGGCCCTTCCCTGGTGGCCTTTGGGCTTCTCTTCCCCCACTGTTGTGGTGGGCAGGGTCCCAGACTCTTCCCTGGTGGCCAGTGGGCTTCTCTTCCCCCACTGTTGTGGTGTACAGGGTCCCAGGCCCTTCCCTGGTGGCCAGTGGGCTTCTCTTCCCCCACTGTTGTGGTGGGCAGGGTCCCACACCATTGCCTAGTGACCAGTGGGCTTCTCTTCCCCACTGTTCTGGTGGGCAGGGTCCCGGACCCTTCCCTGGTGGCCTTTGGGCTTCTCTTCCCCACTGTTGTGGTGTGTAGGGTCCAAGACCCTTCCCTGGTCGCCAGTGAGCTTCTCTTACCCCACTGTTGTGGTGGGCAGGGTCCCAGACTCTTCCCTGGTGGCCAGTGGGCTTCTCTTCCCCCACTGATGTGGTGGGCAGGGTCCCAGACTCTTCCCTGGTGGCCAGTGGGCTTCTCTTACCCCACTGTTGTGGTGGGCAGAGTCCCAGACCATTGCCTAGTGGCCAGTGGGCTTCTCTTACCCCACTGTTGTGGTGGGCAGAGTCCCAGACCTTTGGGCTTCTCTTCCCCACTGTTGTGGTGGGCAGGGTCCCAGACCCTTCCCTGGTGGCCTTTGGGCTTCTCTTCCCCACTATTGTGGTGGGCAGGGTCCCAGACCCTTCCCTGGTCGCCAGTGAGCTTCTCTTCCTCTTCCCCCACTGTTGTGGTGGGCAGGGTCCCAGACTCTTCCCTGGTGGCCAGTGGGCTTCTCTTCCCCCACTGATGTGGTGGGCAGGGTCCCAGACTCTTCCCTGGTGGCCAGTGGGCTTCTCTTCCCCCACTGTTGTGGTGGACAGGGTCCCAGGCCCTTCCCTGGTGGCCAGTGGGCTTCTCTTACCGCACTGTTTTGGTGGGCAGGGTCCCAGACCCATCCCTGGTGGCCATGTGGCTTCTCGTCCCCACTGTTGTGGTGGGCAGGGTCCCAGACCATTGCCTAGTGCCAGTGGGCTTCTCTTCCCCACTGTTGTGGTGTACAGGGTCCCAGGCCCTTCCCTGGTGGCCTTTGGGCTTCTCTTCCCCCACTGTTGTGGTGGGCAGGGTCCCAGACTCTTCCCCGGTGGCCAGTGGGCTTCTCTTCCCCCACTATTGTGGTGTACAGGGTCCCAGGCCCTTCCCTGGTGGCCAGTGGGCTTCTCTTCCCCCACTGTTGTGGTGTACAGGGTCCCAGACTCTTCCCTGGTGGCCAGTGGGCTTCTCTTCCCCACTTAAGATGGACAGGATCCCAGACCCATCCCTGGTGGCCATTTGGCTTCTCTTCCACACTGTCATGCTGGACAGGGTCCCAGACCATTGCCTAGTGGCCAGTGGGCTTCTCTTACCCCACTGTTGTGGTGAGCAGAGTCCCAGACCCTTCCCTGGTGGCCAGTGGGCTTCTCTTCCCCCACTGTTGTGGTGGACAGGGTCCCAGGCCCTTCCCTGGTGGCCAGTGGGCTTCTCTTACCCCACTGTTTTGGTGGGCAGGGTCCCAGACCCATCCCTGGTGGCCATGTGGCTTCTCGTCCCCACTGTTGTGGTGGGCAGGGTCCCAGACCATTGCCTAGTGCCAGTGGGCTTCTCTTCCCCACTGTTGTGGTGTACAGGGTCCCAGGCCCTTCCCTGGTGGCCAGTGGGCTTCTCTTCCACACTGTCGTGGTGGACAGGGTCCCAGACCATTGCCTAGTGGCCAGTGGGCTTCTCTTACCCACTGTTGTGGTGGGCAGGGTCCCAGGCCCTTCCCTGGTGGCCTTTGGGCTTCTCTTCCCCCACTGTTGTGGTGGGCAGGGTCCCAGACTCTTCCCTGGTGGCCAGTGGGCTTCTCTTCCCCCACTGTTGTGGTGTACAGGGTCCCAGGCCCTTCCCTGGTGGCCAGTGGGCTTCTCTTCCCCCACTGTTGTGGTGGGCAGGGTCCCAGACCATTGCCTAGTGACCAGTGGGCTTCTCTTCCCCACTGTTCTGGTGGGCAGGGTCCCAGACTCTTCCCTGGTGGCCTTTGGCCTTCTCTTCCACACTGTTGTGGTGGGCAGGGTCCCAGACCCTTCCCTGGTGGCCTTTGGGCTTCTCTTCCCCACTGTTGTGGTGTACAGGGTCCCAGACCCTTCCCTGGTCGCCAGTGAGCTTCTCTTACCCCACTGTTGTGGTGGGCAGGGTCCCAGACTCTACCCTGGTGGCCAGTGGGCTTCTCTTCCCCCACTGATGTGGTGGGCAGGGTCCCAGACTCTTCCCTGGTGGCCAGTGGGCTTCTCTTCCCCCACTGTTGTGGTGGGCAGAGTCCCAGACCATTGCCTAGTGGCCAGTGGGCTTCTCTTACCCCACTGTTGTGGTGGGCAGAGTCCCAGACCTTTGGGCTTCTCTTCCCCAGTGTTGTGGTGGGCAGAGTCCCAGACCCTTCCCTGGTGGCCTTTGGGCTTCTCTTCCCCCACTGTTGTGGTGGGCAGGGTCCCAGACTCTTCCCCGGTGGCCAGTGGGCTTCTCTTCCCCCACTATTGTGGTGTACAGGGTCCCAGGCCCTTCCCTGGTGGCCAATGGGCTTCTCTTCCCCCACTGTTGTGGTGTACAGGGTCCCAGACTCTTCCCTGGTGGCCAGTGGGCTTCTCTTCCACACTGTCATGGTGGACAGGGTCCCAGACCATTGCCTAGTGGCCAGTGGGCTTCTCTTACCCCACTGTTGTGGTGGGCAGAGTCCCAGACCCTTCCCTGGTGGCCAGTGGGCTTCTCTTCCCCCACTGTTGTGGTGGACAGGGTCCCAGGCCCTTCCCTGGTGGCCAGTGGGCTTCTCTTACCCCACTGTTTTGGTGGGCAGGGTCCCAGACCCATCCCTGGTGGCCATGTGGCTTCTCGTCCCCACTGTTGTGGTGTACAGGGTCCCAGGCCCTTCCCTGGTGGCCAGTGGGCTTCTCTTCCACACTGTCGTGGTGGACAGGGTCCCAGACCATTGCCTAGTGGCCAGTGGGCTTCTCTTCCCCACTGTTGTGGTGGTGGGCAGGGTCCCAGGCCCTTCCCTGGTGGCCTTTGGGCTTCTCTTCCCCCACTGTTGTGGTGGGCAGGGTCCCAGACTCTTCCCTGGTGGCCAGTGGGCTTCTCTTCCCCCACTGTTGTGGTGTACAGGGTCCCAAGCCCTTCCCTGGTGGCCAGTGGGCTTCTCTTCCCCCACTGTTGTGGTGGGCAGGGTCCCAGACCATTGCCTAGTGACCAGTGGGCTTCTCTTCCCCACTGTTCTGGTGGGCAGGGTCCCAGACTCTTCCCTGGTGGCCTTTGGCCTTCTCTTCCACACTGTTGTGGTGGGCAGGGTCCCAGACCCTTCCCTGGTGGCCTTTGGGCTTCTCTTCCCCACTGTTGTGGTGTACAGGGTCCCAGACCCTTCCCTGGTCGCCAGTGAGCTTCTCTTACCCCACTGTTGTGGTGGGCAGGGTCCCAGACTCTACCCTGGTGGCCAGTGGGCTTCTCTTCCCCCACTGATGTGGTGGGCAGGGTCCCAGACTCTTCCCTGGTGGCCAGTGGGCTTCTCTTCCCCCACTGTTGTGGTGGGCAGAGTCCCAGACCATTGCCTAGTGGCCAGTGGGCTTCTCTTACCCCACTGTTGTGGTGGGCAAAGTCCCAGACCTTTGGGCTTCTCTTCCCCACTGTTGTGGTGGGCAGAGTCCCAGACCCTTCCCTGGTGGCCTTTGGGCTTCTCTTCCCCACTATTGTGGTGGGCAGGGTCCCAGACCCTTCCCTGGTCGCCAGTGAGCTTCTCTTCCCCCACTGTTGTGGTGGGCAGGGTCCCAGACTCTTCCCTGGTGGCCAGTGGGCTTCTCTTCCCCCACTGATGTGGTGGGCAGGGTCCCAGACTCTTCCCTGGTGGCCAGTGGGCTTCTCTTCCCCCACTGTTGTGGTGGACAGGGTCCCAGGCCCTTCCCTGGTGGCCAGTGGGCTTCTCTTACCGCACTGTTTTGGTGGGCAGGGTCCCAGACCCATCCCTGGTGGCCATGTGGCTTCTCGGCCCCACTGTTGTGGTGGGCAGGGTCCCAGACCATTGCCTAGTGCCAGTGGGCTTCTCTTCCCCACTGTTGTGGTGTACAGGGTCCCAGGCCCTTCCCTGGTGGCCTTTGGGCTTCTCTTCCCCCACTGTTGTGGTGGGCAGGGTCCCAGACTCTTCCCCGGTGGCCAGTGGGCTTCTCTTCCCCCACTATTGTGGTGTACAGGGTCCCAGGCCCTTCCCTAGTGGCCAGTGGGCTTCTCTTCCCCCACTGTTGTGGTGTACAGGGTCCCAGACTCTTCCCTGGTGGCCAGTGGGCTTCTCTTCCCCACTTAAGATGGACAGGATCCCGGACCCATCCCTGGTGGCCATTTGGCTTCTCTTCCGCACTGTCATGGTGGACAGGGTCCCAGACCATTGCCTAGTGGCCAGTGGGCTTCTCTTACCCCACTGTTGTGGTGGGCAGAGTCCCAGACCTTTGGGCTTCTCTTCCCCACTGTTGTGGTGGGCAGGGTCCCAGACCCTTCCCTGGTGGCCTTTGGGCTTCTCTTCCCCACTATTGTGGTGGGCAGGGTCCCAGACCCTTCCCTGGTCGCCAGTGAGCTTCTCTTCCCCCACTGTTGTGGTGGGCAGGGTCCCAGACTCTTCCCTTGTGGCCAGTGGGCTTCTCTTCCCCCACTGATGTGGTGGGCAGGGTCCCAGACTCTTCCCTGGTGGCCAGTGGGCTTCTCTTCCCCCACTGTTGTGGTGGACAGGGTCCCAGGCCCTTCCCTGGTGGCCAGTGGGCTTCTCTTACCCCACTGTTTTGGTGGGCAGGGTCCCAGACCCATCCCTGGTGGCCATGTGGCTTCTCGTCCCCACTGTTGTGGTGGGCAGGGTCCCAGACCATTGCCTAGTGCCAGTGGGCTTCTCTTCCCCCACTGTTGTGGTGGGCAGGGTCCCAGACTCTTCCCAGGTGGCCAGTGGGCTTCTCCTCCCCCACTGATGTGGTGGGCAGGGTCCCAGACTCTTCCCCGGTGGCCAGTGGGCTTCTCTTCCCCCACTATTGTAGTGTACAGGGTCCCAGGCCCTTCCCTGGTGGCCAGTGGGCTTCTCTTCCCCCACTGTTGTGTTGTACAGGGTCCCAGGCCCTTCCCTGGTCGCCAGTGGGCTTCTCTTCCCCACTTATGATGGACAGGATCCCAGACCCATCCCTGGTGGCCATTTGGCTTCTCTTCCCCACTGTCATGGTGGACAGGGTCCCAGACCATTGCCTAGTGGCCAGTGGGCTTCTCTTCCCCACTGTTCTGGTGGGCAGGGTCCCAGACTCTTCCCTGGTGGCCTTTGGGCTTCTCTTCCCCACTGTTGTGGTGGGCAGGGTCCCGGACCCTTCCCTGGTGGCCTTTGGGCTTCTCTTCCCAACGGTTGTGGTGTACAGGGTCCCAGACCCTTCCCTGGTCGCCAGTGAGCTTCTCTTACCCCACTGTTGTGGTGGGCAGGGTCCCAGACTCTTCCCTGGTGGCCAGTGGGCTTCTCTTCCCCCACTGTTGTGGTCCCAGACTCTTCCCTGGTCACCAGTGGGCTTCTCTTCCCCCACTGTTGTGGTGGGCAGGGTCCCAGACTCTTCCCTGGTGGCCTTTGGGCTTCTCCTCCCCCACTGTTGTGGTGGCCAGGGTCCCAGACTCTTCCCTGGTGGCCTTTGGGCTTCTCTTCCCCACTGTTGTGGTGGGCAGGGTCCCAGACCCTTCCCTGGTCGCCAGTTAGCTTCTCTTCCCCCCACTGTTGTGGTGGGCAGGGTCCCAGACTCTTCCCTGGTGGCCAGTGGGCTTCTCTTCCCCCACTGGTGTGGTGGGCAGGGTCCCAGACTCTTCCCTGGTGGCCAGTGGGCTTCTCTTCCCCCACTGTTGTGGTGGACAGGGTCCCAGGCCCTTCCCTGGTGGCCAGTGGGCTTCTCTTCCCCCACTGTTGTGGTGGGCAGGGTCCCAAACTCTTCCCTGGTGGCCAGTGGGCTTCTCTTCCCCCACTGGTATGATGGACAGGATACCAGACACATCCCTGGTGGCCATTTGGCTTCTCGTCCCCACTGTTGTGGTAGACAGGGTGCCAGACCATTGCCTAGTGCCAGTGGGCTTCTCTTCCCCACTGTTGTGGTGTACAGGGTCCCAGGCCCTTCCCTGGTGGCCTTTGGGCTTCTCCTCCCCCACTGTCATGGTGGACAGGGTCCCAGACCATTGCCTAGTGGCCAGCGGGCTTCTCTTCCCCCACTTTTGTGGTGGGCAGGGTCCCATGCCCTTCCCTGGTGGCCTTTGGGCTTCTCTTCCCCCACTGTCATGGTGGGCAGGGTCCCAGACTCTTCCCTGGTGGCCAGTGGGCTTCTCTTCCCCCACTGTTGTGGTGGGCAGGGTCCCAGGCCCTTCCCTGGTGGCCAGTGGGCTTCTCATCCCCCACTGTTGTGGTGTACAGGGTCCCAGACCCTTCCCTGGTGGCCAGTGGGCTTCTCTTCCCCATTGTTATGATGGACAGGATCCCAGACCCATCCCTGGTGGCCATTTGGCTTCTCGTCCCCACTGTTGTGGTGTACAGGGTCCCAGGCCCTTCCCTGGTCGCCAGTGGGCTTCTTTTCCCCAGTTATGATGGACAGGATCCCAGACCCATCCCTGGTGGCCATTTGGCTTCTCTTCCCCACTGTCATGGTGGACAGGGTCCCAGACCATTGCCTAGTGGCCAGTGGGCTTCTCGTCCCCACTGTTGTGGTGTACAGGGTCCCAGACCCTTCGCTGGTCGCCAGTGAGCTTCTCTTCCCCACTTAAGATGGACAGGATCCCAGACCCATCCCTGGTGGCCATTTGGCTTCTCTTCCACACTGTCATGGTGGACAGGGTCCCAGACCATTGCCTAGTGGCCAGTGGGCTTCTCTTCCCCACTGTCATGATGGACAGGGTCCCAGACCATTGCCTAGTGGCCAGTGGGCTTCTCTTCCCCCACTGTTGTGGTGGGCAGGGTTCCAGGCCCTTCCCTGGTGGCCTTTGGACTTCTCTTCCCCCACTGTTGTGGTGGGCAGGGTTCCAGAACATTGCCTAGTGGCCTTTGGACTTCTCTTCCCCCACTGTTGTGGTGGGCAGGGTTCCAGACTCTTCCCTGGTGGCCAGTGGGCTTCTCTTCCCCACTGTTGTGGTGGGCAGGGTCTCAGACCATTGCCTAGTGGCCAGTGGGCTTCTCTTCCCCCACTGTTGTGGTGGGCAGGGTTCCAGGTCCTTCCCTGGTGGCCAGTGGGCTTCTCTTCCCCACTGTTGTGGTGGGCAGGGTCTCAGACTCTTCCCGGGTGGCCCTTGGGCTTCTCTTCCCCACTGTTGTGGTGGGCAGGGTTCCAGACTCTTCCCGGGTGGCCCTTGGGCTTCTCTTCCCCACTGTTGTGGTGGGCAGGGTCCCAGACCCTTCCCTGGTGGCCTTTGGACTTCTTCCCCCACTGTTGTGGTGGGCAGGGTTCCAGGCCCTTCCCTGGTGGCCAGTGGGCTTCTCTTCCCCCACTGTTGTGGTGGGCAGGGTCTCATACTCTTCCCTGGTGGACAGTGGGCTTCTCTTCCCCCACTGTCATGGTGGACAGGGTCACAGACCTTTGCCTAGTGGCCAGTGGGCTTCTCTTCCCCACTGTCATGGTGGACAGGGTCCCAGACCATTGCCTAGTGGCCAGTGAGCTTCCCTTCCCCCACTGTTGTGGTGGGCAGGGTCCCAGACTCTTCCCTGGTGGCCAGTGGGCTTCTCTCCCCCCACTATTGTGGTGTACAGGGTCCCAGGCCCTTCCCTGGTGGCCTGTGGGCTTCTCTTCCCCCACTGTTGTGGTGGGCAGGGTCCCAGACCCTTCCCTGGTGGCCAGTGGGCTTCTCTTCCCCATTGTTATGATGGACAGGATCCCAGACCCATCCCTGGTGGCCATTTGGCTTCTCGTCCCCACTGTTGTGGTGTACAGGGTCCCAGGCCCTTCCCTGGTCGCCAGTGGGCTTCTCTTCCCCAGTTATGATGGACAGGATCCCAGACCCACCCATGGTGGCCATTTGGCTTCTCTTCCCCACTGTCATGGTGGACAGGGTCCCAGACCATTGCCTAGTGGCCAGTGGGCTTCTCTTCCCCACTGTTGTGGTGGGCAGGGTCCCAGACTCTTTCCTGGTGGTCTTTGGGCTTCTCTTCCCCACTGTTGTAGTGGGCAGGGTCCCAGACTCTTCCCTGATGGCCTTTGGGCTTCTCTTCCCCACTGTTGTGGTGTACAGGGTCCCAGACCCTTCCCTGATCATCAGTGAGCTTCTCTTACCCCACTGTTGTGGTGGGCAGGGTCCCAGACTCTTCCCCGGTGGCTAGTGGGCTTCTCTTCCCCCACTGTTGTGGTGGACAGCGTCCCAGAACATTGCCTAGTGGCCAGTGGGCTTCTCTTCCCCACTGTCATGTTGGACAGGGTCCCAGACCATTGCCTAGTGGCCAGTGGGCTTCTCTTCCCCCACTGTTGTGGCGAGCAGGGTCCCAGACTCTTCCCTGGTGGCCAGTGGGCTTCTCTTCCCCCACTGTTGTGGTGTACAGGGTCCGAGACCCTTCCCTGGTGGCCTTTGGGCTTCTCTTCCCCACTGTTGTGGTGGGCAGAGTCCCAGATCCTTCCCTGGTCGCAAGTGGCTTCTCTTCCCCACTGTTGTGGTGGGCAGGGTCCCAGACCCTTCCCTGGTGGCCAGTGGGCTTCTCTTGCCCACTGTTGTGGTGGGCAGGGTCTCAGACTCTTCCCTGTGGCCCTTGGGCTTCTCTTCCCCACTGTTGTGGTGGGCAGGGTCCCAGACCCTTCCCTGGTGGCCTTTGGGCTTCTCTTCCCCACTGTTGTGGTCGGCAGGGTCCCAGAGCCTTCCCTGGTCGCCAGTGGGCTTCACTTCCCCCACTGTTGTGGTGTACAGGGTCCCAGACCCTTCCCTGGTGGCCAGTGGGCTTCTCTTGCCCACTGTTGTGGTGGGCAGAGTCTCAGACTCTTCCCTGGTGGCCCTTGGGCTTCTCTTCCCCACTGTTGTGGTGGGCAGGGTCCCAGACCCTTCCCTGGTAGCCTTTGGGCTTCTCATCCCCACTGTTGTGGTGGGCAGGGTCCCAGACCCTTCCCTGGTCGCCAGTGAGCTTCTCTTCCCCCACTGTTGTGGTGGGCTGGGTTCCAGACTATTCCCTGGTGTCCAGTGGGCTTCCCTTCCCCCACTGTTGTGGTGGACAGGGTCCCAGGCCCTTCCCTGGTGGCCAGTGGGCTTCTCTTCCCCCACTGTTGTGGTGGGCAGGGTCCCAGACTCTTCCCTGGTGGCCAGTGGGCTTCTCTTCCCCCACTGTCATGGTGGACAGGGTCCCAGACCATTGCCTAGTGGCCAGTGGGCTTCTCTTCCGCACTGTCATGGTGGACAGGGTCCCAGACCATTGCCTAGTGGCCAGTGGGCTTCTCTTCCCCGACTGTTGTGGTGGGCAGGGTCCCAGGCCCTTCCCTGGTCGCCTTTGGGCTTCTCTTCCCCCACTGTTGTGGTGGGCAGGGTCCCAAGCCCTTCCCTGGTGGCCCGTTGGCTTCTCTTCCCCCATTGTTGTGGTGGGCAGGGTCCCAGACTCTTCCCTGGTGGCCAGTGGGCTTCTCTTCCCCCACTGTTATGATGGACAGGATCCCAGACCCATCCCTGGTGGCCATTTGGCTTCTCGTCCCCACTGTTGTGGTGGACAGGGTCCCAGACCATTGCCTAGTGCCAGTGGGCTTCTCTTCCCCACTGTTGTGGTGAACAGGGGCCCAGGCCCTTCCCTGGTGGCCTTTGGGCTTCTCTTCCCCCACTGTCATGGTGGGCAGGGTCCCAGACCATTGCCTAGTGGCCAGTGGGCTTCTCTTCCCCACTGTCATGGTGGACAGGGTCCCAAACCATTGCCTAGCGGCCAGTGGGCTTCTCTTCCCCCACTGTTGTGGTGGACAGGGTCCCAGGCCCTTCCCTGGTGGCCTTTGGGCTTCTCTTCCCCCACTGTTGTGGTGGGCAGGGTCCCAGACTCTTCCCTGGTGGCCAGTGGGCTTCTCTTCCCCCACTGTTGTGGTGTACAGGGTCCCAGACCCTTCCCTGGTGGCCTTTGGGCTTCTCTTCCCCCACTGTTGTGGTGGGCAGGGTCCCAGACCCTTCCCTGGTGGCATTTGGGCTTCTCTTCCCCACTGTTGTGGTGGGCAGGGTCCCAGACCCTTCCCTGGTCGCCAGTGAGCTTCTCTTCCCCCACTGTTGTGGTGGGCAGGGTCCCAGACTCTTCCCTGGTGGCCAGTGGGCTTCTCTTCCCCCACTGTTGCCGACAGGGTCCCAGGCCCTTCCCTGGTGGCCAGTGGGCTTCTCTTCCCCCACTGTTGTGGTGGGCAGGGTTCCAGACTCTTCCCTGGTGGCCAGTGGGCTTCTCTTCCCCCACTGTTATGATGGACAGGATCCCAGACCCATCCCTGGTGGCCATTTGGCTTCTCGTCCCCACTGTTGTGGTGTACAGGGTCCCAGACCCTTCCCTGGTGGCCTTTGGGCTTCTCTTCCCCACTGTTGTGGTGGGCAGGGTCCCAGACCCTTCCCTGGTGGCCTTTGGGCTTCTCTTCCCCACTGTTGTGGTGGGCAGGGTCCCAGACCCTTCCCTGGTCGCCAGTGAGCTTCTCTTACCCCACTGTTGTGGTGGGCAGGGTCCCAGACTCTTCCCTGGTGGCCAGTGGGCTTCTCTTCCCCCACTGTTGTGGTGGACAGGGTCCCAGGCCCTTCCCTGGTGGCCAGTGGGCTTCTCTTCCCCCACTATTGTGGTGGGCAGGGTTCCAGACTCTTCCCTGGTGGCCAGTGGGCTTCTCTTCCCCCACTGTTATGATGGACAGGATCCCAGACCCATCCCTGGTGGCCATTTGGCTTCTCGTCCCCACTGTTGTGGTGTACAGGGTCCCAGGCCCGTCCCTGGTGGCCTTTGGGCTTCTCTTCCCCCACTGTTGTGGTGGGCAGGCTCCCAGACTCTTCCCTGGTGGCCAGTGAGCATCTCTTATCCACTGGTACGAGGAGGAAGAGGTTGGATGCACTATTGACCCTTTAGGAGTCTGTCAGCAGTATGCAGCAAGGTAGAGATTGCTTGCGCGCTTCCTGCCTGCAGCCTGGCACCCCCTCCAGAGCTCCTGTATCACCCTTTATCCGCTTTCAGGCATTGGTACGCCAATGGGGCTTCCTGGGATGGCAGTCCGTCTTCTCGGCTTTCCCAGTCTGCTTCTGTGGCCGCTCAAGCTAATGGGCTGCCATACTCTTCTTGCCCTTAGCCTTGTGCACGGGTCCGCTCCTGCGGGTATTCACACGGCCCACTGCCTGTCTCCTCAATCCTTCTCCTCGAGTCTGCAACCAGATGTTGGATTTCCTGTGCTAAACGTGCTCTGCATCTGTTGCTTCTCTCAGCAGGTGCTGCAGCTGAGCTCCGCGCTGGGGTGGACGACTTTACTAGTCCATTGTCAGTTTGTATGCAAAGTAGCCCGTTCTTGAGCGGCGAGCTGTCAAAGGTCCCTTGTTACTTTTGACATGTTGATCCCTACGCCTCCTCAAGGCCACCTTATTTTAGTACCTGTATTGGGAGCAGTCTTTGGGCCTCATCACAAGTGGGCGGTATCCCGGTGGTAAATCCAACAGGAAACCACCCAACACAATGGGGCATTTTCAGCGCAATTACTGCGGTACTAATTGCGCCAAAATGTTGGCGCATTCACCTCCAGCTGAGAGCGGAAGGTGAATGCTCAGAGTTTCTCCCCCAACTCGGGATTGGGCGGAGCGGTAATGCAGCAGTAAAAGCATTACTGCCACATTTTTACTGCTCCGCCCAGCTCCGGATCAGACCCTTTGTGTTTTCTGTGTTCTTCCTCGTCTTGGTGTTTGAGGCCATTTCTTTCTTTTGCATCACATATGGTTCTGCTTTCAACAAAAAGATGAGGATTGGAAGGATGGGCTACAGAATGTGGAGATGTCTTATCATACCCTGGGCTAACCCCAAGATGGTCTTCCTTGTCCCCAAGGAGGAAGTCCATCCCCACGAGGGATGGGGATGTCCTCCTGCATTAAGCCACCCCTGGGGGATTATTGGGTAGCAGCCTTAACCTCCCAAGCCTCATGAGAAGGGGCTCACCCTTGGGGAGAAGTGACGACACCTAGTGAATCGTCACAGATCCAGAGGAACGAGATTGATACGCAGGGACAAGGAGATTAGCCTGGACAGGACATTGGGTGTCAGACAGTCCTCAGATCCGGTCTAGAAGAACCTGGAAAAAGGAGGAAGAGAAGCACTGGTCCAGCAGCCAATAGAGGGAGTCTAAAGTGAGCATTTAGTGAGAACATCGAACTGGGATTTCACTAAAGTACTTTTGATTTTACACCAAGTATATTTACTGGCACTTCGATGGGCGATCAGTTCTCCTCTGAACTTGAGAACATTTCCCAAAGTGGCTGGAACAACATCAGATCTTATACTCCACGCAATGGCTTAAGGGCGATGAAAGATGCAAGCGGTACATCAAGATTATAATGATTAGAAGAAATTCAGCAGAAAAATGTACTCTGCTTTCTTTTTTGAGTCCCGTCTAATTCCTTTTCAAATAGGAACCAAACCACTTACTTTTTGGGATAGGCCAGTGGCGATGAACAGATTTGGATTTTTCTCCACATCAGAGGAGCATAGATTACATTTCATGACGGCACGCCACATCAATGCGTCCACGCTACACTATAGCAGCATTTGCATTCTCGCGGAATTTGAGAGGTAAGCGGATGACTACAGCACAAGTAGAATTGGACCAGATGCCCAGCCTTTCGACAGCACGGCTATTCCTTGCAAAACCTATGAAAAGCAGATGCCAAGACAGTGTACAGAGGAAACCAGCTTTAAGTCGCAAAGAAAAACTAGCTTCCATTCCTCATACTAATTGTGGACTTGCATATGGACTAGCCACGAAGACAATACGAAATATAATTTCACCCCCTCAAAGATTTCTCGATCTGGCCTTGCAAATTCTGCGAGAAGGGCAGATGTGATAAAACCAAGGGAAGTCCAAACCAACATGGCTGCAGCTACACCTGGGCTATGTCCTCGCATCTCATTCTTGCTCCAGGATTATTCAGAAAGGGGTGTCTTTATCCCACCCAATAGATGGGAATCTACTTCAGTCAAGAGATTACGAGATCGGCCTCAACAAATACGATATATATATATGCTTTGATCTCTTATTTAAAGATCGACTTAGTGAAAGTAAAATCAGACATACGGCAAAGTGACATTAAGCCTGGCGTGACCAAACAATATATGGAACAAAGATTCTGTCTCTTAGCTACATTGGGAAGTATTATCAAAACAAATCCTTGTAGTAGAGATCGAGGGATCAGATTCTTACAAAGAGAACCCTTTCCAACATTTAGTCTTCAATTAGAAGGATTACCTAAAGGTCCGAATGGGGCCTCGAAATGGCAGTCAAGTGCCTTACGATTAGCTTAAGTTTTAAAAAAAATGTATTTTTGATTACGCTCAATGGACAAACCTAGGTGCTCTAATGCCTGTGCTGCGCTTAGAGACTGCTCTGCGGTGTTAAGCACGTTACAAAAGATTAGATACATATATATAAAGTCGAACTGAAGGAAGCATTCAAAACAAGGAGAGCCTTTGGATTGGTCATGGCCTCAATCGTATCAGAGTGCAAATGTGCAGCTAGGAACAAAAATGGTAGCTCAGATTGACTTAAACACTGGAAGAACCTCTTGCCAACCCAGCCCGCTAGCAAAAGGACTTGGAGATGCCACGTGGTGGCCGGTAGCCTTATTCCCATGGTAAGGCAGATCTATGCCCCCTGGAAGAAGATCCCCAGATCTATGCCGCCTAGAAGAAGACCCCCACTGGGAAAGTGGGCAAGACGACAACCAATACCGGGTACTTGGAAAAGTGCAGGGAGCGACTGAAAGCCCCCACTAAGGACTGCTGCCAGGGGCCCAGACCTCTGAAAGCCCAGGAACTGTCTTTCACGTTTCTTTTTACCACCATCCAGACCCTCTGTTTATGCACCCTTTTCAGACAGGCTTGCCTGCGATTTCTTGATCGCCTTTGAAGCCAGTTCTTATGGGAGCGCATAGCTCCCTTTCTAATCCCTCTGTGAGGAGCCCGATTCATGGTCTGCTGCAACGCTTCGGGCTGGGTTCTGGGCCTGCCGGATTATTTAGCCGCCAGTTATTGATTTCCAGAGCGTCAGCCATATTGGAAGATTGCCTGGTTCTACTCCCTGCGAGCTCAACAACAGTTGCAGCTCCTCCATAGCAGGTCTCCCTCCTTCGAGACCCGTTACCACTTTGCTTCTAGGCTTTCGAGAGGCGCTTCAGACTCATGTATTCTCTGTAACTGACTGCGCATACGTTTCTCTCTATTTTAGAATTTTTGTTTCATTTTAAAATTATCCTATTTACTGTTTCCGATTTATTGGATAATTAATTTTTATTTTTGGTTTCACACTGCATCAATACCCTGGGAGTCGGATTGCATTTCATATATTTTTAAAAGAAAAATTAAAAATACAAGAGAAGACAACATGCTTTGGAATTCTTTTGCATGTTAAAAAAAGAAACCCTTGGAGTTTGACGATCTGCTCCAGCCTCTCACTCCCCCTGGATCTGCTCCACTCTCTCACTGATGCCCACTCACTCCCCCTGGATCTGCTCCACTCTCTCACTGATGCCCACTCTTCCTGGATCTGCTCCAGCCTCTCACTGATGCCCACTCACTCCTCCTGGATCTGCTCCACTCTCTCACTGATGCCCACTCTTCCTGGATCTGCTCCACCCTCTCACTGATGCCCACTTACTCCTCCTGGATCTGCTCCACTCTCTCACTGATGCCCACTCACTCCTCCTGGATCTGCTCCACACTCTCACTGATGCCCACTCTTCCTGGATCTGCTCCACCCTCTCACTGATGCCCACGTACTCCTCCTGGATCTGTTCCACTCTCTCACTGATGCCCACTCACTCCTCCTGGATCTGCTCCACTCTCTCACTGATGCCCACTCACTCCTCCTGGATCTGCTCCACCCTCTCACTGATGCCCACTCAATCCTCCTGGATCTGCTCCACTCTCTCACTGATGCCCACTCACTTCTCCTAGATCTGCTCCACTCTCTCGCTGATGCCCACTCATTCCTCCTGGATCTGCTCCACTCTCTCACTGATGCCTACTCACTCCTCCTGGATCTGCTCCACTCTCTCACTGATGCCCACTCACTCCTCCTGGATCTGCTCCACTCTCTCACTGATGCCCACTCACTCCTCCTGGATCTGCTCCACTCTCTCACTGATGCCCACTCACTCCTCCTGGATCTGCTCCACTCTCTCACTGATGCCCACTCACTCCTCCTGGATCTGCTCCACACTCTCACTGATGCCCACTCACTCCTCCTGGATCTGCTCCACTCTCTCACTGATGCACACTCACTCCTCCTGGATCTGCTCCACTTTCTCACTGATGCCCACTCTTCTTGGATCTGCTCCACTCTTTCACTGATGCCAAATCACTCTTCCTGGATCTGCTCCACATTCTCACTGATGCCCACTCTTCCTGGATCTGCTCCACCCTCTCACTGATGCCCACTTACACCTCCTGGATCTGCTCCACTCTCTCACTGATGCCCACTCACTCCTCCTGGATCTGCTCCACTCTCTCACTGATGCCCACTCACTCTTCCTGGATCTGCTCCACTCTCTCACTGATGCCTACTCTTCCTGGATCTGCTCGACCCTCTCACTGATGGCCACTTACTCCTCCTGGATCTGCTCCATTCTCTCACTGATGCCCACTCGCTCCTCCTGGATCTGCTCCACTCTCTCACTGATGCCCACTCACTCCTCCTGGATCTGCTCCACTCTCTCACCGATGCCCATTCACTCCTCCTGGATATTCTCCACTCTCTCACCGATGTCCAGTAACTCCTCCTGGATCTGCTCCACTCTCTCACTGATGCCCACTCACTCCTCCTGGATCTGCTCCACTCTCTCACTGATGCCCACTCACTCCTCCTGGATCTGCTCCACTCTCTCACTGATACCTACTCACTCCTCCTGGATCTGCTCCACTCTCTCACTGATGTCCACTCCTCCTGGATCTGCTCTACTCTCTCATTGATGCCCACTCACTCCTCCTGGATCTGCTCCACTCTCTCACTGATGTCCACTCTTCCTGGATCTGCTCCACCCTCTCACTGATGCCCACTTACTCCTCCTGGATCTGCTCCACTCTCTCATTGATACCCATTCACTCCTCCTGGATCTGCTCCACTCTCTCACTGATGCCCACTCACTCCTCCTGGATCTGCTCCACTCTCTCACTGATGCCCACTCTTCCTGGATCTGTTCCACCCTCTCACTGATGTCCACTTACTCCTCCTGGATCTGCTCCACCCTCTCACTGATGCCCACTCACTCCTCCTGGATCTGCTCCACTTTCTCACTGATGCACACTCACTCCTACTGGATCTGCTCTACTCTCTCACTGATGTCCACTCACTCCTCCTGGATCTGCTCCACTCTCTCACTGATGCCCACTCACTCCTCCTGGATCTGCTCCACTCTCTCACTGATGCCCACTCTCCCTGGATCTGCTCCAGCGTCTCGCTGATGCCCACTCACTCCTCCTGGATCTGCTCCACTCTCTCACCGATGCCCACTCTTCCTGGATCTGCTCCACCCTCTCACTGATACCCATTCACTCTTCCTGGATCTGCTCCATTTTCTCACTGATGCCTACTCACTCCTCCTGGATCTGCTCCACTCTCTCACTGATGCCCACTCACTCCTCCTGGATCTGCTCCACTCTCTCACTGATGCCCACTCACTCCTCCTGGATCTGCTCCACTCTCTCATTGATGCCCACTCACTCCTCCTGGATCTGCTCCACTCTCTCACTGATGCCCACTCTTCCTGGATCTGCTCCATCCTCTCACTGATGCCCACTCACTCCTCCTGGATCTGCTCCACTCTCTCACTGATACCCATTCACTCCTCCTGGATCTGCTCCACTCTCTCACTGATACCCACTCACTCCTCTTGGATCTGCTCCACTCTCTCACTGATGCACACTCACTCCTACTGGATCTGCTCCAACCTCTCACTGATGCCCACTCACTCCTCCTGGATCTGCTCCACTCTCTCACTGATGCCCACTCTTCCTGGATCTGTTCCAGCCTCTCACTGATGCCCACTCACTCCTCCTGGATCTGTTCTACTCTCTCACTGATGCCCACTCACTCCTCCTGGATCTGCTCCAGCCTCTCACTGATGCCCACTCACTCCTCCTGGATCTGCTCCAGCCTCTCACTGATGCCCACTCACTCCTCCTGGATCTGCTCCAACCTCTCACTGATGCCCACTCACTCCTCCTGGATCTGCTCCACTCTCTTACTGATGCCCACTCTTCCTGGATCTGCTGCAGCCTCTCACTGATGCCCACTCACTCCTCCTGGATCTGCTACAGCCTCTCACTGATGCCCACTCACTCCTCCTGGATCTGCTCCACACTCTCACTGATGCCCACTCTTCCTGGATCTGCTCCACTCTCTCACTGATGCCCACTCACTCCTCCTGGATCTGCTCCACTCTCTCACTGATACCCACTCACTCACTCCTCCTGGATCTGCTCCACTCTCTCACCGATGCTCACTCTTCCTGGATCTGTTCCACCCTCTCACTGATGCCCACTTACTCCTCCTGGAATCTGCTCTACCCTCTCACTGATGCCCACTCACTCCTCCTGGATCTGCTCCACTCTCTCACTGATGCCCATTCACCACTCCTGGATCTGCTCCACTCTCTCACTGATGTCCACTCACCACTCCTGGATCTGCTCCACCCTCTCACTCCTCCTGGATCTGCTCCACTCTCTCACTGATGCCCACTCACTCCTCCTGGATCTGTTCCACTCTCTCACTGATGCCCACTCACTCCTCCTGGATCTGTTCCAGCCTCTCACTGATGCCCACTCTTCCTGGATCTGTTCCAGCCTCTCACTGATGCCCACTCACTCCTCCTGGATCTGCTCCAGCCTCTCACTGATGCCCACTCACTCCTCCTGGATCTGCTCCAGCCTATCACTGAGGCCCACTCACTCCTGCTGGATCTGCTCCACCTTCTCATTGATGCCCATTCTTCCTGGATTTGCTCCACCCTCTCACTGATGCCCACTCACTTCTCCTGGATCTGCTCCACTCTCTCACTGATGTCCACTCACTCCTCCTGGATCTGCTCCAGCCTCTCACTGATGCCCACTCACTCCTCCTGGATCTGCTCCACTCGCTCACTGATGCCCACTCACTTTTCCTGGATCTGCTCCACTCTCTCACTGATGTCCACTCTTCCTGGATCTGCCCCACTCTCTCACTAATGCCCACTCTTCCTGGATCTGCTCCACTCTTTCACTGATGCCCACTCACTCCTCCTGGATCTGCTCCATTCTCTCACTGATGCCCATTCTTCCTGGATCTGCTCCACTCTCTCACTGATGCCCACTCTTCCTGGATCTGCTCCATTCTCTCACTGATGCCAACCCACTCCTCCTGGATCTGCTCCACTCTCTCACTGATGCCCACTCACTCCTCCTGGATCTGCTCCACACTCTCACTGATGCCCACTCACTCCTCCTGGATCTGCTCTACTCTCTCACTGATGCCCACTCTTCCCGGATCTGCTTCACCCTCTCACTGATGCCCACTTACTCCTCCTGGATCTGCTCCACTCTCTCACTGATGCCCACTTACTCCTCCTGGATCTGCTCCACTCTCACTGATGCCCACTCACTCCTCTTGGATCTGCTCCACTCTCTCACTGATGCCCACTCTTCCTGGATCTGTTCCACTCTTTCACTGATGCCCACTCACTCCCCCTGGATCTGCTCCACTCTCACACTGATGCCCACTCACTCCCCCTGGATCTGCTCCACTCTCTCACTTATGCCCACTCACTCCTCCTGGATCTGTTCCACTCTCTCACTGATGCCCACTCACTCCTCCTGGATCTGCTCCACTCTCTTACTGATGCCCACTCACTCCTCCTGGATCTGCTCCACACTCTCACTAATGCCCACTCTTCCTGGATCTGCTCCACCCTCTCACTGATTCCCACTTACTCCTCCTGGATCTGCTCCACTCTTACACTGATGCCCATTCATTCCTCCTGGATCTGCTCCACTCTCTCACTGATGCCCACTCACTCCTCCTGGATCTGCTCCACCCTCTCACTGATGCCCACTCTTCCTGGATCTGTTCCACCCTCTCACTGATGCCTACTTATTCCTCCTGGATCTGTTCCACCCTCTCACTGATACCCACTCTTCCTGGATCTGCTCCACTCTCTCACTGATGCCCACTCACTCCTCCTGGATCTGCTCCAGCCTCTTACTGATGCCCACTCACTCCTCCTGGATCTGCTCCAGCCGCTTACTGATGCCCACTCACTCCACGTGGATCTGCTCCATTCTCTCACTGATGTACACTCTTCCTGGATCTGCTCCAGCCTCTCACTGATGCCCACTCACTCCTCCTGGATCTGTTACAGCCTCTCACTGATGCCCACTCACTCCTCCTGGATCTGCTCCACACTCTCACTGATGCCCACTCTTCCTGGATCTGCTCCACCCTCTCATTGATACCCACTTACTCCTCCTGGATCTGCTCCACACTCTCACTGATGCCCACTCACTCCTCCTGGATCTGCTCCACTTTCTCACTGATGCCCACTCACTCCTCCTGGATCTGCTCCACTCTCTCACTGATGCCCACTCACTCCTCCTGGATCTGTTCCAGCCTCTCACTGATGCCCACTCACTCCTCCTGGATCTGCTCCAGCCTCTCACTGATGCCCACTCACTCCTCCTGGATCTGCTCCAGCCTCTCACTGATGCCCACTCACTCCTCCTGGATCTGCTCCACCCTTTCACTGATGTCCACTCACTTCTTCTGGATCTGCTCTACTCTCTCACTGATGTCCACTCACTCCTCCTGGATCTGCTCCACTCGCTCACTGATGCCCACTCACTTCTCCTGGATCTGCTCCACTCTCTCACTGATGTCCACTCACTCCTCCTGGATCTGTTCCAGCCTCTCACTGATGCCCACTCACTCTTCCTGGATCTGCTCCAGCCTCTCACTGATACCCACTCACTCCTCCTGGATCTGCTCCACTATCACTGATGTCCACTCACTCCTCCTGGATCTGCTCCACTCTCACTGATGCCCACTCACTCCTCCTGGATCTGCTCCAGCCTCTCACTGATGCCCACTCACTCCTCCTGGATCTGCTCCAGCCTCTCACTGATGCCCACTCCTCCTCCTGGATCTGCTCCACCCTCTCATTGATGACCATTCTTCCTGGATCTGCTCCACCCTCTCACTGATGCCCACTCATTTCTCCTGGATCTGCTCCACTCTCTTACTGATGTCCACTCACTCCTCCTGGATGTGCTCCAGCCTCTTACTGATGTCCACTCACTCCTCCTGGATCTGCTCCAGCCTCTCACTGATGCCCACTCACTCCTCCTGGATCTGCTCCACTCGTTCACTGATGCCCACTCACTCCTCCTGGATCTGATACACTCTCTCACTGATGCCCACTCCTCCTGGATCTGCTCCACTCTCTCACTGATGCCCACTCCTCCTGGATCTGCTCCAGCCTTTCACTGATGCCCACTCACTCCTCCTGGATCTGCTCCAGCCTCTCACTGATGCCCACTCACTCCTCCTGGATCTGCTCCACTCTTTCCCTGATGCCCACTCACTCCTGCTGGATCTGCTCCACTCTCTCACTGATGCCCACTCTTCCTGGATCTGTTCCACTCTCTCACTGATAACTAC
Source organism: Ambystoma mexicanum (assembly GCF_040938575.1). NCBI lineage: Eukaryota > Metazoa > Chordata > Amphibia > Caudata > Ambystomatidae > Ambystoma > Ambystoma mexicanum. The sequence goes on from NC_090938.1 coordinate 36,556,187, forward strand.
TCCTCCTGGATCTGCTCCAGCCTTTCACTGATGCCCACTCACTCCTCCTGGATCTGCTCCAGCCTCTCACTGATGCCCACTCACTCCTCCTGGATCTGCTCCACTCTTTCCCTGATGCCCACTCACTCCTCCTGGATCTGCTCCACTCTCTCACTGATGCCCACTCACTCCTCCTAGATCTGTTCCAGCCTCTCACTGATGCCCACTCTTCCTGGATCTGCTCTAGCCTCTCACTGTTGCCCACTCACTCCTCCTGGATCTGCTCCATCCTCTCATTGATGTCCACTCACTCCTCTTGAATCTGCTCCACTCTCTCCTCCCGGATCTGTTCCAGCCTCTCACTGATGCCCACTCACTCCTGGATCTGCTCCACCCTCTCACTGATGCCCACTCTTCCTGGATCTGCTCCACTCTCTCACTGATGCCCACTCACCACTCCTAGATCTGCTCCAGCCTCTCACTGATGCCCACTCACTCCTCCTGGATCTGTTCCAGCCTTTCACTGATGCCCACTTACTTTTCCTGGATCTGCTCCACTCTCTCACTGATGCCCACTCTTCCTGGATCTGCTCCACCCTCTCACTGATGCCCACTCACTCCTCCTGGATCTGCTACAGCCTCTCACTGATGTCCACTCACTCCTCCCGGATCTGCTCCACTCTCTCACTAATGCCCACTCACTCCTCCTGGATCTGTTCCACTCTCTCACTGATGGCCACTTTTCCTGGCTCTGCTCCACCCTCTCACAGATGCCCACTCCTCTTGGATCTGCTCCACTCTCTCACTGATGCCCATTCACTCTTCCTGGATCTGCTCCACTCTCTCACTGATGCACACTCTTCCTGGATCTGCTCCACCCTCTCACAGATGCCCACTCCTCTTAGATCTGCTCCACTCTCTCACTGATGCCCATTCATTCCTCCTGGATCTGTTCCACTCTCTCACTGATGCCCACTCACTCCTCCTGGATCTGTTCCACTCTCTCACTGATGCCCACTCTTCCTGGATCTGCTCCACCCTCTCACGGATGCCCACTTACTCTTCCTGGATCTGCTCCACTCTCACTGATGCCCACTCACTCCTCCTGGATCTGCTCCACTCTCTCACTGATGCCCACTCTTCCTGGATCTGCTCCACTCTCTCACTGATGCCCACTCACTCTCTGGATCTGCTCCACTCTCTCAATGATGCCCACACACTCTTCCTGGATCTGCTCCACTCTCTCACTGATGCCAACTCACTCTTCCTGGATCTGATCCAGCCTCTCACTGATGCCCACTCACCACTCCTGGATCTGCTCCACTCTCTCACTGATTCCCACTCACACCTCCTGGATCTGCTCCACTCTCTCACTGATGCCCACTCACCCCTCCTGGATCTGCTCCACTCTCTCACTGATGCCAACTCACTCTTCCTGGATCTGCTCCAGCCTCTCACTGATGCCCACTCACCACTCCTGGATCTGCTCCACTCTCTCACTGATTCCCACTCACACCTCCTGGATCTGCTCCACCCTCTCACTGATGCCCACTCACTCATTCTGGATCTGCTCCACCCTCTCACTGATGCTCACTCACTCCTGGATCTGCTCCACTCTCTCACTGATGTCCACTCACTCTTCCTGGATCTGTTCCACTCTCTCACTGATGCCCATTCACTCCTCCTGGATCTGCTCCACTCTCTCACTGATGCCCATTCACTCCTGCTGGATCTGTTCCACACTCTCACTGATGCCCAATCACTCCTCCTGGATCTGCTCCAGCCTTTCACTGATGCCCACTCTTCCTGGATCTGCTCCACTCTCTCACTGATGTCCCTTCACTCCTCCTGGATCTGTTCCACACTCTCACTGATGCCCCCTCACTCCTGGATCTGCTCCACACTCTCACTGATGCCAACTCACTCCTCCTAGATCTGCGCCACTCTCTCACTGATGCCCACTCACTCCTCCTGGATCTGCTCCATTCTCTCACTGATGCCCACTCACTCCTCCTGGATCTGCTCCACTCTCTCACTGATACCTACTCTTCCTGGATCTGCTCCACTCTCTCACTGATGCTCACTCACTCCCCCTGGATCTGCTCCACTCTCTCACTGATGCCCACTCACTCCTCCTGGATCTGCTCCACTCTCTCACTGATGCCCACTCACTCCTCCTGGACCTGCTCCACTCTCTCACTGATGCCCACTCACTCCTCCTCGATCTGCTCCACTCTCTCACTGATACAACTCACTCCTCCTGGATCTGCTCCAGACTCTCACTGATACCCACTCACCACTCCTGGATCTGCTCCACTCTCTCACTGATTCCCACTCACACCTCCTGGATCTGCTCCACCCTCTTACTGATGCCCACTCACTCCTCCTGGATCTGCTCCATCCACCCTCTCACTGATGCTCACTCACTCCTCCTGGATCTGCTCCACTCTTTCACTGATGTCCACTCACTCTTCCTGGATCTGCTCCACTCTCTCACTGATGCCCACTCACTCCTCCTGGATCTGCTCCACTCTCTCACTGATGCCCACTCTTCCTGGATCTGCTCCACCTCTCACTGATGCCCACTCACTCCTCCTGGATCTGCTCCACCCTCTCACTGATGCCCACTCTTCCTGGATCTGCTCCACCTCTCACTGATGCCCACTCACTCCTCCTCCTCGATCTGCTCCGGCCTCTCACTGATGCCCACTCTTCCTGGATCTGCTCCACTCTCTCACTGATGCCCACTTACTCCTCCTGGATCTGTTCCACTCTCTCACTGATGCTCACTCACTCCTGGATCTGCTCCACTCTCTCACTGATGCCCACTCACTCCTGTATCTGCTCCACTCTCTCACTGATGCCCACTCACTCCTCCTGGATCTGCTCCACTCTCTCACTGATGCCCACTCTTCCTGGATCTGCTCCACTCTCTCACTGATGCCCACTTACTCCTCCTGGATCTGTTCCACTCTCTCACTGATGCTCACTCACTCCCGGATCTGCTCCACTCTCTCACTGATGCCCACTCACTCCTGGATCTGCTCCACTCTCTCACTGATGCCCACTCACTCCTCCTGGATCTGCTCCACTCTCTCACTGATGCTCACTCACTCTTCCTGGATCTGCTCCACTCTCTCACTGATGCCCACTCACTCTTCCTGGATCTGTTCCACTCTCTCACTGATGCTCACTCCTCCTGGATCTGCTCCACTCTCTCACTGATGCCCACTCACTCCTCCTGGATCTGCTCCACCCTCTCACTGATGCCCACTCACTCCTCCTGGATCTGCTCCACTCTCTCACTGATGCCCACTCTTCCTGGATCTGCTCCACTCTCTCACTGATGCCCACTCTTCCTGGATCTGCTCCACTCTCTCACTGATGCCCACTCACTCCTCCTGGATCTGCTCCACTCTCACTGATGCCCACTCACTCCTCCTGGATCTGCTCCACCCTCTCACTGATGCCAACTCACTCCTCCTGGATCTGCTCCACTCTCTCACTGATGCCCACTCTTCCTGGATCTGCTCCACTCTCTCACTGATGCCCACTTACTCCTCCTGGATCTGTTCCACTCTCTCACTGATGCTCACTCACTCCCGGATCTGCTCCACTCTCTCACTGATGCCCACTCACTCCTGGATCTGCTCCACTCTCTCACTGATGCCCACTCACTCCTCCTGGATCTGCTCCACTCTCTCACTGATGCTCACTCACTCTTCCTGGATCTGCTCCACTCTCTCACTGATGCCCACTCACTCTTCCTGGATCTGTTCCACTCTCTCACTGATGCTCACTCCTCCTGGATCTGCTCCACTCTCTCACTGATGCCCACTCACTCCTCCTGGATCTGCTCCACCCTCTCACTGATGCCCACTCACTCCTCCTGGATCTGCTCCACTCTCTCACTGATGCCCACTCTTCCTGGATCTGCTCCACTCTCTCACTGATGCCCACTCTTCCTGGATCTGCTCCACTCTCTCACTGATGCCCACTCACTCCTCCTGGATCTGCTCCACTCTCACTGATGCCCACTCACTCCTCCTGGATCTGCTCCACCCTCTCACTGATGCCAACTCACTCCTCCTGGATCTGCTCCACTCTCTCACTGATGCCCACTCTTCCTGGATCTGCTCCACCCTCTCACTGATGCCCACTCACTCCTCCTGGATCTGCTCCACTCTCTCACCGATGCCCACTCTTCCTGGATCTGCTCCACTCTCTCACTGATGCCCACTTTTCCTGGATCTGCTCCACTCTCTCACTGATGCCCACTCACTCCTCCTGGATCTACTCCACTATCTCACTGATGCCCACTCACTCCTCCTGGATCTGCTCCACCCTCTCACTGATGTCGACTCACTTCTCCTGGATCTGCTCCACTCTCTCACTGATGCCCACTCCTCCTGGATCTGCTCCACTCTTTCACTGATGCCAACTCACTCCTCCTGGATCTGCTCCAGCCTCTCACTGATGCCCACTCCTCCTGGATCTGCTCCAGCCTCTCACTGATGCCCACTCACTTCCTCCTGGATCTGCTCCACTCTCTCACTGATGCCAACTCACTCTTCCTGGATCTGCTCCAGCCTCTCAATGATGCCCACTCACCACTCCTGGATCTGCTCCAGTCTCTCACGGATTCCCACTCACTCCTCTGGATCTGCTCCACCCTCTCACTGATGCTCACTCACTCCTCCTGGATCTGTTCCACTCTCTCACTGATGCCCACTCATTCCTCCTGGATCTGCTCCACTCTCTCACTGATGCCCACTCACTCCTCCTGGATCTACTCCACTCTCACTGATGCCCACTCCTCCTGGATCTGCTCCACTCCCTCACTGATGCCCACTCACTCCTGGATCTGCTCCAGCCTCTCACTGATGCCCACTCTTCCTGGATCTGCTACACTCTCTCACTGATGCCCACTCACTCCTCCTGGATCTGCTCCACTCTCTCACTGATGCCCACTCACTCCTCCTGGATCTGCTCCACTCTCTCGCTGATGCCCACTCACTCCTCCTGGACCTGCTCCACTCTCTCACTGATGCCCACTCACTCCTCCTGGATCTGCTCCACCCTCTCACTGATGCCAACTCACTCCTCCTGGATCTGCTCCACTCTCTCACTGATGCCCACTCTTCCTGGATCTGCTCCACCCTCTCACTGATGCCCACTCACTCCTCCTGGATCTGCTCCACTCTCTCACTGATGCCCACTCTTCCTGGATCTGCTCCACTCTCTCACTGATGCCCACTTTTCCTGGATCTTCTCCACTCTCTCACTGATGCCCACTCACTCCTCCTGGATCTACTCCACTATCTCACTGATGCCCACTCACTCCTCCTGGATCTGCTCCACCCTCTCACTGATGTCGACTCACTTCTCCTGGATCTGCTCCACTCTCTCACTGATGCCCACTCCTCCTGGATCTGCTCCACTCTTTCACTGATGCCAACTCACTCCTCCTGGATCTGCTCCAGCCTCTCACTGATGCCCACTCCTCCTGGATCTGCTCCAGCCTCTCACTGATGCCCACTCACTTCCTCCTGGATCTGCTCCACTCTCTCACTGATGCCAACTCACTCTTCCTGGATCTGCTCCAGCCTCTCAATGATGCCCACTCACCACTCCTGGATCTGCTCCAGTCTCTCACGGATTCCCACTCACTCCTCTGGATCTGCTCCACCCTCTCACTGATGCTCACTCACTCCTCCTGGATCTGTTCCACTCTCTCACTGATGCCCACTCATTCCTCCTGGATCTGCTCCACTCTCTCACTGATGCCCACTCACTCCTCCTGGATCTACTCCACTCTCACTGATGCCCACTCCTCCTGGATCTGCTCCACTCCCTCACTGATGCCCACTCACTCCTGGATCTGCTCCAGCCTCTCACTGATGCCCACTCTTCCTGGATCTGCTACACTCTCTCACTGATGCCCACTCACTCCTCCTGGATCTGCTCCACTCTCTCACTGATGCCCACTCACTCCTCCTGGATCTGCTCCACTCTCTCGCTGATGCCCACTCACTCCTCCTGGACCTGCTCCACTCTCTCACTGATGCCCACTCACTCCCCCTGGATCTGCTCCACTCTCTCACTGATGCCCACTCACTCCTCCTGGATCTGCTCCACTCTCACTGATGTCCACTCTTCTTGGATCTGCTCCACTCTCTCACTGATGCCAACTCACTCCTCCTGGATCTGCTCCACTCTCTCACTGATGCCCACTCACTCCTCCTGGATCTGCTCCACTATCTCACTGATGCCAACTCACTCCTCCTGGATCTGCTCCAGACTCTCACTGATGCCCACTCACCACTCCTGGATCTGCTCCACTCTCTCACTGATTCCCACTCACACCTCCTGGATCTGCTCCACCCTCTTACTAATGCCCACTCACTCCTCCTGGATCTGCTCCATTCTCTCACTGATGCCCACTCACTTCTCCTGGATCTGCTCCACTCTCACACTGATGCCCACTCACTCCTCCTGGATCTGCTCCACTCTCTCACTGATGCCCACTTACTCCTCCTGGATCTGCTCCAGCCTCTCACTGATGCCCACTTACTCCTCCTGGATCTGCTTCACCTCTCACTGATGCCCACTCACTCCTGGATCTGCTCCACTCTCTCACCGATGCCCACTCACTCCTCCTGGATCTGCTCCACTCTCTCACTGATTCCCACTCTTCCTGAATCTGCTCCACTCTCTCACTAATGCCCACTCCTCCTGGATCTGTTCCACTCTCTCACTGATGCTCACTCACTCCCGGATCTGCTCCACTCTCTCACTGATGCCCACTTACTCCTCCTGGATCTGCTTCACCTCTCACTGATGCCCACTCACTCCTCCTGGATCTGCTCCACTCTCTCACTGATGCCCACTCACTCCTCCTGGATCTGCTCCACCCTCCCACCGATGCCCACTCTTCCTGGATCTGCTCCACCCTCTCACTGATGCCCACTCACTCCTCCTGGATCTGCTCCACTCTCTCACTGATGCCAACTCACTCCTCCTGGATCTGCTCCACTCTCTCACTGATGCCCACTCACTCCTCCTGGATCTGCTCCACTCTCTCACTGATGCCAACTCACTCCTCCTGGATCTGCTCCACTCTCTCACTGATGCCCACTCACTCCTCCTGGATCTGCTCCACCCTCCCACCGATGCCCACTCTTCCTGGATCTGCTCCACCCTCTCACTGATGCCCACTCCCTGGTGATCATGAAAGGAGACAGGACGTCTATACACGAAGGAGCATCTATTTCATGTCTGCATCTGCTTATGTGCAGTGTAGAAGTAATAGCTTCCCTCCGCCAGGTGCCCCGGCCCAGCACACCATGTGGGTGTGCCCATCTAAATTGGATGCCATGCAACTTCTCTGTGCCGGCACTAGCTTCGTCCTCCCAATGGGAAAAAGAATCCCCCAAAAGCAGATTTCCACCGCCTCCTGGATCTGGCAGAGAAGCTGGGCACAGCTGCTTTCTATCTGCTGCCCGCCCAGCTCCTCCTGCACTTTCCAGTGGGCAGCAGTACGCGTGGCAGAGGGACACGCACACAAACACTCTACTTCTGCATGGGCAGCAGGTGCTCGGCTATGGGTGCTTTAGCAAAAGGCATCATACGCGATAAGAGGCCGAGGGAGCAGGGCGGGTCCAGAGGGAGTATGTGAATTTATTGAAAGGGGCCAGTGCTTAGCCTAGGGCCCACCCATGGCTGGCGCCGTGCCATCGCTGGGTGCTTTACACAGTCACGAGGTAGCAGTTAATGGATTGAGTCCGACGGTGGTGGGAACACATCTTCATTAATGACCGTGCGTACGGATGCGCACTCCAGGAGTGGCAGTGGTGGGGAGCAAGCTGGGTGCAGGAGGGAAGGTGGCAGGCAACACAGGGTGGATGTCTAGGTGGAGTAGAACTTCGGAGAGTAGCCAGATACTCAGCAGAGGAGGCAGGGGCCAGCCCATGGCCAGGCTAAACACAAGATGGAGGAAGTCGATTTGGAATGGATGCTGGCAGGTATATCCAACCCATGTGTAGGGGATGCAGAGGGGGCGAAGATCACGGGAAGTAGCAGGGTCCATGGGGAACAAACCTCAATACCTTCTAGAGAAAAGACGAAACGTGCTGGAGCATTAATCCGGAGTGGACAGAGTGTTTCCTGTGTGGAGCAGTCTGTTATTCATTGCTATACTGGAGAGGAGGAGCCAGCTGTTATAATCCCCCAGCAAAACGAAGCGGAGCGGAGTGGACAGAGTGTTTCCTGTGTGGAGCAGTCTGTTATTCATTGCTATACTGGAGAGGAGGAGCCAGCTGTTATAATCCCCCAGCAAATCGAAGCAGAGTTTTCTGTGTTCCCTGGTGTTCCGTGGAGGTCCGGAGAGGCTTGGAAACTCGCCAGTAGAAGGAAGAAGGAACGGGTAAGAGTAGCTGCGCGTGCGTGCCCTCCTCATAGTCCCCCTCTTTTTCTTTCCAACCGCTCTGCCCTGCGCTCTCTACGAGTGAGCCCCGAAAAAAAAAAAAGACACGAAGTGCACGAAGTGTGCCCCTCGTGCTGCAGGAGCGATTTGGAAGTCGCAAGGATGAGAACGGGGGACACGCCCCCCCCGAACACGCGAGCACACGCAAAAAGAGAGAGAGTAACGTTAAGTGCCCCGATGAAGGGCGTTCACACCACCCTAACAGCGATGCATGGGAAGCCAGCAACCGAAGGGAGAGAAGAAAGAGGAGTGGGTGCAGACGTTTCTCATGTAATGAGCTCATCCTCAACACACCATTGTGCTGATGCGTTGAGACCAAGAAACGAGAGGAAAGATGACTTATCACTTACCCGAGAGGGCAATGTCTCCAACTTAGCCATTGAGGAGTTGAGCACTTCAAGTGATTGTGATGGTGACGGTGAGGGGATAAGTGAGACAGAGTACCAAGATGGTGACGACGATTCCATGGAGGGGGACACTGGTTGCCCAGAGGAGTGGACACATCGGAATGAGGGGCGAGAGAGAGATACAAAAGAACAGATTTCCCCCTCCCCCCCCAACGCGCTAACGCAAATTGAAGAAACTACTGACACGATGAGAGCTGAAATAGTCGTGTCGCAAACACAATTGGAGGAGGAGAGAATGACGGGGGTCGAGGCGAGACTGAAGATCTGTACTGCTATGATACACTCCGACTCTGCCACGACAACATCTAATGATGGAATTCCACGCACCAGGTCCATGAGGGAAAAATGTACAACAAGGACAGAGAGAGAAAATTCCATGAAGGCTACCTCGAACCCTACATACATGGTCGCTCAAACGAGTAGTAGCGCCCAGTCCGATAAAGCTAAGGGGAGTGTGGACCGAACGAAACACGATTCACAAGCCAATAAGCAGAAGAAAGAAATGAATGAAACAACTTGTGTGCCAGCAGAAGAGACAGCAGCAGAGATGCTTGATCTAACAAACGTGACAACTCCAGGGAGTGTGAGAGGACAAAGTGTGTCCCCATTAGATTGCTCGGATGGTCCCCACGAGTCCCCGTTTAAACCAACACACACTGGCGCTTCTCTAAAACTACTGGCATGGACAAGAGTGGCCACAATGCACAACAAGGATTGCAAGGATCACAAAGTCTTAAATTTACAAACTCAAGAGGAAAAAGATCATGCGCTAAGAAACAACAAAAAAAGAACATCGGAGTCAAGCGTGGAAACGAGTATCGCTATGACAGAAGAAAACCCCTTAGAGACGCGGGCCCGCAACGTGAGATGGAAAGAAAGATTTACAAAGGATAGAGCTGCCGAGACACCAAGTAGAAGGGATTCAATAGAGCTCGCTGACCAGGTTCTGAGAGGCCTAGTAGAAATTAATTCCAATTTAGCGAAACGACGAAGGAATTCAGAAACACTCTCATGTGGAAGGACAACTCCACAAGCAGAGTGGCAAAGAACGAAGGAAAAGAGCCTACACAATTTGATGGCATTAGAAGCGAATACTCCTTCCTTCGAATCTAGAAACGAAGAGATTGCAGTATCTCAAAAAAGATGCAGAAGAAAACGAAGCTCTGATCTAGAACTTGAAGGCGGACATAAAAGATTTAAAAGTAATACGAGACGGAGTTTGACACCTACACCAAAGAGAGTAAGGGAGCAAACTCAGAGTCAGGCCTCATCTGAGCCTGAAGATGAAGTAGAGTCTCTCCATTCAAAAAAGAAGAGACAACAATTTGAGGCAACTCCGAGGGCTCCACAAAACTCTGACGAAGTCACAACACTTGTGGAGACGACAATTGGAAGGCTGAGCCCTGTCTTAATGTCCGCCACGACGATAGCGGTGGCTCCGCTGCTGAAACTTTATGAAAATCTAAATGAGAGCCTTCGCGACCAAACAACACTGGTCGCCCTGCTGAATTCGAAAATTATAAAGCTCGAAATAGACTTGTTGGACATGACGACACAAGTCGTGGAAACTAGAAGAGGCAATGACATATCTTTAACAGCGCTAAAAGAGTCCTTAAAAGCAACAATAGAAGACAAAAGACTCTTGACAGAAGTGACGAAACAAGCCCTGACTCTACTACAAAAAGATCGTGAACATAGAGCAGATGCGAATGAGAACCGATCCCCAGCAAAAATCCAAATGAATCCAGAGACAACACATGCCACGATCACAATTGACAGCGATGTTGTATCTCTGACAAATGAGGAAACATTAAAACTAAAATCTGCGCCCATAAGAACAAGGAAGAACAAAAGTAGTTGCTCCGTGACAGACGTGGAAATGTCAATTGTGATGAGAGATAGCGCAGAGAAATCAAAAAATACAAAGGACTCCTTGGATGGAATAAGTGAAAGAAGCAACATAGAGAAAAACAATAAGAAAGAGGATCCCTCCAAAGAGGGTAAAGATGGGGGCAAAGACATGAATGAAAACTCACTCAAAACTCCAACAAAAAAAAAGAGGCCCCAAGAAACGGACCTAATTGAGATTATACAAACTGAAAATGAGGAAGAAGGGTGCCAGAGTGAAGTCTCAGATGACACAAGGACGAATTCGAAAGGAAAAGAAGCAAGACAGACGCCGTTAAATAAAAAAGTCAATGACACAGCTGAAAAGAAGAACGATGTGGAATGGTTTGACATTTTTGAGCCTAGAAATGCAAAAAAGAGCTCCAGTTCAAGCCTAAACAGTAAGTCTGTCGTCTCAAAGCAGAGCAAACAGAAAATGAAATCTAAAAATCAGCAAGTGCAGAAGGTCAAAAATCCACGAGGCGCTGCAAACTTCTTCCGAAACATCAAAGCGCTAACTATTACAGTAAACAACACAGAGCCTACGGGCACGATTAACAAAAAAAGCATCCCAGACTCCAGTGAGGCCAGAATAACAACGGCCACAGAAGAACTACCTAAAGATAAGTCCAGACAGACAGAGAAAACCAAAGAGGAAAGAAAAACAAAAACACCAGTGACGATCGAGGAGGAAGTCGAAAACGACGAAAATTTACTAGATATGTCAACCTACAGTTTACAGACTGAAGGAGAAGATGATGAAGATCACGCCATTGAGACAACTGACGAGTGCGAATCGAAAATCCAGCAAGACAAAAGGAGAGGAGTACCAATCTTGACATGCAAGATTCCTACAGAACCTGAAAATGAGGGAGCGACAAGGCAAGTAGGAAAAAGAGTCATCCAATGGCCGGCGACCCCAAAGAAAGCAGACGCAACGTTAAAAAACAAAGAGCCCACAGACGGAAACGGCAAAAACTTCTGTACGTTGGAGGAGAAACGTTTAAGGAGCACACAACAACAAAAAAAAATTAACGTGACATGTAGACCATGTGGGGTAGCACCTAATTCAACATTCAAAGACACGAAGCGCCAAACGAAGAATGGGATACAATCAAATATAGTACCTTCTCCGAAAAATCAAAAAAAAGCAGACAAAGCAATCGAGCATAGCTGGAAATCGAAGAAAGATGAGAACTCCACACGATATAGAATACTAGTGGAAAAAATTGACCCCAAACAGAGTGACTCCGCTTTAAACAGATACTCGATACTGCAGATATTCCAAAAGATCCCGGTGTTAAGAACTTTAAAGAGTCCACAAATTGACAGGGTGGAAATTATAGCAGACTCAAACCAGAAATTTGTATTGCTTCATATTGCAGAGAGAAAAGTTGTCGAACGGATAATGACGGGTGAGAGACAATTGTTGAACGCAGGTTATCAAGTGTACGAGGTAGACAATGCACTGGGAGGAAATGACCGTGAAAATTACAACGAAAAAGGTGCACAGCTGATAACCGAAAATGAAACACAAATGAAAAGCCAACAGGAGAAAAGATTAATAAATTAAGCACAGGAAAAGAAACGAAGAAGACGAGGAAGGTGGCGGTACAAAACTCTCGCTGGAGGAGATAAAGCAGAGAAAAATCAGTATAACAGTGGAGAACACCCAGGATCCAAAAAGGACACAGTGCAAAAAGATACTGAATACTGAGGAAGTGTCCCAATCATGGAGATGGATAGCAAAATCCTTAAATGGGTCACCCATGAGCTAATGCCAAAAGGGAAAATTGGTAATAACCTCCTGGAACACGAGGGGGTTTAACCACCTACTGAACTCAACACCAGAGGACTTGAGGAAAGCCGACATTGTCTGTATGCAAGAAACATGGCTATCATGTATACCGTACATAGAAGGACATGAAATAGCTTTTAATCCGGCAATCTGTAATGGAAAAGGTCGCCCAATGTCAGGAAAACTAACTCTAATTAAAAGGAAAAGGGGTCTGAGAATTAAGGAAATGTGGAATCTATCGTCCCATTTACAAAAAACCAGCATTGAAGCAGTGTGTCCGACAAAAACTAACAATCAGACTATCTACGTTTTAAACGTGTATTGGAATACAACAGTGAATTTGCATCTACAATTTGAGGATGACATCCTAGATGCAATCGACAGCACACTAGAAGGCGACCCAAACGCACTACTAATATTATGTGGTGATCTTAATATGAAGCTGATTGAGACCATGCAAGCTAAGGTACTAGTGAATCACAGAGAAAAAACAAACTGTGAACGCTGGCTTAACGAAATGTCCTTAAGAAATCTAGTAATGCTGAACGGAGCAATAAATGGTGACATTCCAGCCAAACCAACCTGGACACGAGGAACACAAAAGTCAATAATAGACTACATTTTTGTCTCTGACAATATATTCCAGGAAATCGACTCCTTCCAAGTGGTCATGACTAACCACAGCGACCACAACATAGTAGCAGCCGAATGGAACAAGAACATCTTAGAGGAACGTAAGCAATGGAGACAAGATCCATCTGTAGTGCCTGGCCGAAACAGATTGCGCCTGAAACAACGCGACATTGTGGCAATCACCGAATTACTAGGAAAATCTCAAGAACAGAATTGTCCGACGGCTATAGAATACCAACAATTCCTTGAAATTTATAAAGTCAAAAAGGGAACGTCGTCGTTGAGACCGGAACACAGAAACCATCAGTTTGACCCGGAAGTTGCATGAAGAAAAAGAGAATCAAGGAAACTAATACGGAAAATCAGGGCCTTTCAGGCAACAGACACAGTAACACAGATAAAAAAGATAAAAAACCGGTACAACAACTGGTATAAACAGCGCAGAGCAATAGTAGAACAAAGAGATGCAGAGTCAATGTTGAAGGCGCTAAATCGTAAGAATACCAGAGGATTTTGGGACATCATCAATGATACACAGAACTCCGATAAGGCGCTGCTATCAAGCATGGTGCAAGAAAAAGAGTTGGTAAGGCATTACACAAGGTTATTTCAAAGGAGAAAATCATTCGAGACACTAAAGGAAGACACGAGACAGCCGTGGGAAATTGAGATGGAAAGAGATGAAATCAGAGCGACCATCAAAAGATGTAACGCTTCCCGTGCGGCGGGACCTGATGGCCTGTCAAATGCAGACCTAAAAGAAAACATTGAAGAATGGTCAAATTTTTGCTACACACTATTCAAAGCAATAAAAAAGGAAGGGAAAATCCCTGGGACATGGAAAGCCGGGATTATAGTTCCAATCTACAAGAAGGGCGTTCGTACTGACCCCGCGAACTATCGCCCAATAGCCCTACTTGATGTAGTGGGAAAAGTGTTTGCATCGATGTTACAAGTCCAGCTGACCAAGTGGATCCAGCAAAACAAAGTATATGACGAACGCCAATCGGGCTTTGTCAAAGGTATAGGCTGTAGTATAAATCTGCTGATACTGAACCTGTTAAAAATCGATTCCATCAGATCAGGAAGAAAAATATACCTCGCCTTTATCGACATGGCAAATGCATTTGACGGTGTGGATAGAGAAATATTATGGGAGAAACTTAAAGAAAGAGGATGTAATGCGAGCCTCATCCATGCCATCAAAGAGCTATACTCCGACACCTATATACAGGTGAGATTAGATCGTGAAGGAAACCTCACCAACCCCATACCAACTGAGAGGGGCGTGAAACAAGGGTGCCCGTTAGGAGCGACCCTGTTCTACTTCTACATATCGGAAGTTGGAACAGTATTCTCCTCTGTGGTCGCATTCCCGCCACTCATAAATGGAGTCCCAATAAACCACATCATGTATGCGGATGACATGGTAATTATAGACCAGACTCCCATAGGGCTCCAACGAAAACTTACAGCTCTAAGAACCTTTGTTGAAGCATTAGGTCTCGAGATCAATGTGGCTAAATCGGAGATCCTAGTACTAGAAAACCAAAGGGGAAGATGTCCAAATAAAAAAAAATCAACATGGTACATAGGAACAAATAAATTAAACAAAGTACCGCACACAAAATACTTGGGGACAATAATCAACTCGAGTATAAATGATACCCCAATGACAAAAAAACTTTTAAATAGCTGTAAATTACTAACAGCACAAGGCGCCATTTTACAGCAAAAATATGGCAAATTTTCTTATGAAGCGGTAAGAAGATTCTACCAGAGTAAAGTATGCCCAATTCTCACTTACGGTGCCGAGAATATGTTTGGGTGCGACTACAAAATATGGGCTCGTTGCGAAAGCATCTTCTGGAAAAGGATTCTGCAGATCCCACTAAGTACACCCACAGCATGTGTACTATTCGAGATGGGTCTTCCCACTCTGAACGCGAGGATCACCTGGAACAAACTGGCGCTATTTAGGAAAACCCATGAAGCAGCAAACTTACCCCCCGTCAAATTCTTGACTGATGACAAAAGACAAAGAAAATCAGCATTATGGGAGTGGAAACAACAATGCAAAGAAATCTTAGCACAGTTGGGTTCAGATGAAGACACCTTATGGCAGAATCCAGAGCTAGTAAAACGAAAACTACTAGACTGGGACTGGATAGAAACCAACGAAAAAAGATCTTTGCATAAATGCATGCGGAACACCCCACCTGAAGTAAAAAGACGTAACACACTAGCGAAATACCTAACGTTATCACCATGTAAACGACTACGAAGAATATACCTGAAATTTCGCTTAAACATCTATGAAACGAAAGAGATTTTAATCCATCGAAGGAAGATTGCGGCAAGAAACTCGAAATGCAGGTTATGCGCAGAGGAAGATGAAAATCTAAAACACCTGGTCCTGCACTGTCCTGAACTCAAAGTTCAACGAGAAAAATGCTTAAAGAAAGAGAGATGTCGAGTCTTGTCGTATGGTCTGGAAGAATGGTGGACGCACCTCCACATCGGCGAAAGCAAATCCCTACTGATCGCAATGACGCGATTCCTCGACCAAATGCAAATTCGGTTAGAGGAGACTTCTCCATACGATGAGGATAAGATAATCACAAACGAATGATCAGGCGAACAGTGGAGACAAGGATCAAGAATGTCATCAATTTCATTCACACAGTTGCGAAAATAGAAGGCACGAAGAGCATAGAACTAAAAGAGAACTAGACAAATCGCCTGAGCAGAGTTACACTAAAGTTTAGGCGCGACAACCCAAGGGAAAAATGGTCTTCCAGTCGTAATGTTCTCTGTTGCTTTTAGATGCAATTGGTACATTTTAAAAAAAGTGTTTTATTTTTGTGTAAAAAGTAAGTGTTTAAAAAAAAGTTTTCAAAAAGTTTGTAAAAACTGAATGAAAAATAAATAAAAAAAAAAAAAAATTAATCCAGCCCACTGCAGCCCCGGGCACGGCGAGTATGCTGCTAGAGCAAAAGGTGGGACGAGAAAGGATTTGACTGGATGTCCAGTAGGTTAATCCTGGCCGCGTGACAGTGAATGTGAGGTTAAGCCAGGCAGCGCTGGCAGTGGATTGTGGCGGTTAAGCCAGGCAACCGTAGCAGTGGATGCAGAGGTTAAACTTGGCAGCCTTGGTAGCTATTGTGGAGGGTAGGGCCGGCAGCCGTGGCAGTGGATGTGGAGGGTAAGCCCGCTGGCCGTGCCAGTGGATGTGGAGGGAATGCCTGGCAGCAGGGGATGAGGAGGGTATGCGCGGCAGCCGTGGCAGTGAATGTGGAGGGTATGCGCGGCAGCCGTGGCAGTGAATGTGGAGGGTATGCGTGGCAGTGGGTGGGGAGGGTATGCGCGGCAGCCGTGGCAGTGAATGTGGAGGGTAAGCCCGGCAGCCGTGGCAGTGAATGTGGAGGGTAAGCCCGGCAGCCGTGGCAGTGAATGTGGAGGGTAAGCCCGGCAGCCATGGCAGTGAATGTGGAGGGTATGCGCGGCAGCCGTGGCAGTGGGTGGGGAGGGTATGCGCGGCAGCCGTGTCAGTGAATGTGGAGGGTAAGCCCAGC
This sequence comes from Ambystoma mexicanum, assembly GCF_040938575.1. Taxonomy (NCBI): domain Eukaryota; kingdom Metazoa; phylum Chordata; class Amphibia; order Caudata; family Ambystomatidae; genus Ambystoma; species Ambystoma mexicanum. The sequence continues at coordinate 36,572,951 of NC_090938.1, forward strand.
AGCCGTGGCAGTGAATGTGGAGGGTATGCGCGGCAGCCGTGGCAGTGAATGTGGAGGGCATGCGTGGCAGTGGATGGGAAGGGTAAGCCCGGCAGCCGTGGCAGTGGGTGGGGAGGGTAAGCCCGGCAGCCGTGGCAGTGAATGTGGAGGGTATGCGCGGCAGCGTGTCAGTGGGTGGGGAGGGTAAGCCCGGCAGCCGTGGCAGTGAATGTGGAGGGTAAGCCCGGCAGCCGTGGCAGTGAATGTGGAGGGCATGCGTGGCAGTGGATGGGAAGTGTAAACCCGGCAGCCGTGGCAGTGGGTGGGGAGGGGAGGGTAAACCCGGCAGCTGCGTCAGTGAAGGTGGTGATATGTTGACGTTTCAGGTTTCTCCAACTAGAACCCCCAGATTTTCAGGCTCGGGCAATGGGGATATGGTTATTGGATGCAGAAGAAGGCATGTGGGGTTGCTGAAACAGGCTTTGAAGAGATCACATAAGTGACAGTGTAAAGGGAGGCAAGAGCAGGTCAGGGGTTCCAATTCCTTGCCGGCTGGTGGTGTGAAAGGGTCAGCAGGATCAAATGAGGGACTGGCAGCCCAGAAGATGGGTGCCAGCTAAGCCATGGTGGTTGATAAGAAGTCCAATTCTGAGGAGCTTATTCGCCTGGTAGTGGCGAAGAGAAGGAATGGGAAGAAGGAATAAAGGGCAGCCTGTGTATCTCGTATCATAGAGCTTATGGGGAAGTAGCTGGCTGAGAGGGCGGAAGAGAGCGAGGAGCTGAACATGGCCTGGAGCGTCATGGATCGCTCCCGAGGATTAGAGCCCAGAGAGGAGATAGGCTGACTTGCTTGAGTCCAGAGGAGAAGTGCAGCCGTGGGAGTTTCCGCAACCTCATCCCTGGGACCTAGACCCCCTCCCCCTCTCCAATCCCCCTCCCCAGGTGTCAACGGAATCGGAAGGCAAGGGATGTAGACGTTTGGGAGGATGGGGTCCAGTGCCGACACGTTCCCCACAGTAGCAGTTTAGTTCACGCTGCCTGTCGCTATTTTCTAAAGTTATGCAAACAGGTTCTCCTCTGGTGTTCTCTCGGCTTGCCCACTACCGCCCTGGACGGTCACCCAGCCTTCCCTGCTGTTTAACTTAAGTGTTGACCCACAGTTGTGATGTGCTAGTATTCACTTGAATCCCCCAAACTATGACAAGGGCCAGAAAAACAAACAGAAAATAGAAGAGAACACGGCGTGTGAAAGGAAATAAAGAGAATAGAGACTAGCATGGGTTTGTGAAAATGGGGGAGCAGCCAGACAGGGAGTGTTGACATAAAACTGGCAGAAGAGAAGGGTGAGAGTGTTGTTGGGTCAGGCATTTTGGGAGAAAGATATTTGGAAAGAAGGACGGTGTGAAACAAAAGAGGGAAGAGTATTAGGCAGGAAGGAGATGGAGACGGCGCAGCAGTTGGAGGGCTGAGGGTAAAGGAGTGGAGGGATGAAATGCAGGAGAAAAGGAGGAGCAAGAGGACCAAGGCAGGGAAAAGAATAGCACCCGAGAGGGAGAAGATGGAGGCAGGGAAGGATAGATACCAGTCAGGTGAAAAATGGGGAAGCAACAGATAACGTGCAGACAACCCACTGAGCTGCCTGGGATCTAAGACCCACTGAGCTGCCTGGGATCTGGGACCCACTCAGCTGCCTGGCATCTGAGACCCACTGAGCTGCCTGGGATCTGGGACCCACTCAGCTGCCTGGGATCTGGGACCCACTCAGCTGCCTGGGATCTGGGACCCACTCAGCTGCCTGGGATCTGGGACCCACTCAGCTGCCTGGGATCTGGGACCCACTCAGCTGCCTGGGATCTGGGACCCACTCAGCTGCCTGGGATCTGGGACCCACTCAGCTGCCTGGCATCTGAGACCCACTGAGCTGCCTGGCATCTGAGACCCACTGAGCTGCCTGGCATCTGAGACCCACTGAGCTGCCTGGGATCTGAGACCCACTGAGCTGCCTGGGATCTGAGACCCACTGAGCTGCCTGGCATCTGAGACCCACTGAGCTGCCTGGCATCTGAGACCCACTGAGCTGCCTGGCATCTGAGACCCACTGAGCTGCCTGGCATCTGAGACCCACTGAGCTGCCTGGCATCTGAGACCCACTGAGCTGCCTGGCATCTGAGACCCACTCAGCTGCCTGGGATCTGGGACCCACTGAGCTGCCTGGCATCTGAGACCCACTGAGCTGCCTGGCATCTGAGACCCACTGAGCTGCCTGGGATCTGAGACCCACTGAGCTGCCTGGGATCTGAGACCCACTGAGCTGCCTGGGATCTGAGACCCACTGAGCTGCCTGGGACCTGAGACCCACTGAGCTGCCTGGGACCTGAGACCCACTGAGCTGCCTGGGACCTGAGACCCACTGAGCTGCCTGGGACCTGAGACCCACTGAGCTTTTAGCGGGCATTGAAAGCACCACTCCTGCTTTTTTTAGCCAGTTACTAGACCTTTAAGTGGCAGTGTTCCCTCCTCGTAAGGGATGGACGCTCTACCCCGACAGAGATGAGGGCTTTTCAGTTCACTCACAACGAACAGCTGGAAAAGGTTTTGTTGTCAGGGTGGTCCACAGTTGGCAGGCTGGCTCCCAGGAATTATCATCCCACGCTCTCGCCTTCCAGGCAAAACGGTGAAAATAAATCCCACCCAAAAGCAAGAACGAGTTCATCTCCTGCTCTCTGCGTTTGCCGGGCTCAGCAGTTTGGCGCAGAGGAGCACTCAAGAGGATCTCCGGCAAGGCTGAAACCCAACTGTGGTTGTTCGTGAACAAAGATCACACCAAACTCCATGAAAAGATGTGCTCTACCAAAAGACACACATCATTACCCTCAGGCACTTAAGACATTTCTCCTCTACATCAGGAGAGCACAATGTGCGACTTACCTGCAGGATGACGCTGTCGGGTTGGTTGATGTTGGGCGCACTAGAACGGGCGCTGGCGTTGTCCTTCGTTGCTGGCCACAGTCCGAGAAGCTTCCGGCCACAAGTGAGGACCCTGCAGGAGGAAGAGAAGAACAATTATGAGAAACGGTTGGGAGCAGAAGAACTATGCCCGGTGAATGAGTGTGGTGTCCTGCAATGGTGTGGTGTCCTGCAATGGTCTGTACCCGGTGAATGAGTGTGGTGTCCTGCAATGGTCTGCACCCGGTGAATGAGTGTGGTGTCCTGCAGTGGTCTGTACCCGGTGAATGAGTGTGGTGTCCTGCAGTGGTCTGTACCCGGTGAATGAGTGTGGTGTCCTGCAGTGGTCTGTACCCGGTGAATGAGTGTGGTGTCCTGCAATGGTCTGTACCCGGTGAATGAGTGTGGTGTCCTGCAATGGCCTGTACCCGGTGAATGAGTGTGGTGTCCTGCAATGGTCTGTACCCGGTGAATGAGTGTGGTGTCCTGCAATGGTCTGTGCCCGGTGAATGAGTGTGGTGTCCTGCAATGGTCTGTGCCCGGTGAATGAGCGTGGTGTCCTGCAACAGTCTGTACCCGGTGAATGAGTGTGGTGTCCTGCAATGGTCTGTACCCGGTGAATGAGTGTGGTGTCCTGCAACGGTCTGTACCCGGTGAATGAGTGTGGTGTCCTGCAATGGTCTGTACCCGCTGAATGAGTGTGGTGTCCTGCAACGGTCTGTACCCGCTGAATGAGTGTGGTGTCCTGCAATGGTCTGTACCCGCTGAATGAGTGTGGTGTCCTGCAACAGTCTGTACCCGGTGAATGAGTGTGGTGTCCTGCAATAGTCTGTACCCGTTGAATGAGTGTGGTGTCCTGCAATAGTCTGTACCCGGTGAATGAGTGTGGTGTCCTGCAATGGTCTGTACCCGGTGAATGAGTGTGGTGTCCTGCAATGGTCTGTACCCGGTGAATGAGTGTGGTGTCCCGCAATGGTCTGTACCCGGTGAATGAGTGTGGTGTCCTGCAACGGTCTGTACCCGGTGAATGAGTGTGGTGTCCTGCAGTGGTCTGTACCCGGTGAATGAGTGTGGTGTCCTGCAACGGTCTGTACCCGGTGAATGAGTGTGGTGTCCTGCAACGGTCTGTACCCGGTGAATGAGAGTGGTGTCCTGCAATGGTCTGTAGCCGGTGAATGAGTGGTGTACTGCAACGGTCTGTACCAGGTGAATGAGTGTGGTATGCTGCAGCGGTCTGTACCCCATGAATGAGTGTGGTATCCTGCAACGGTCTGTACCCCGTGAATGAGTGTGGTATCCTGCAACAGTCTGTACACGGTGAATGAGTGTGGTATCCTGCAACGCTCTGTACCCGGTGAATGAGTGTGGTATGCTGCAGCGGTCTGTACCCCGTGAATGAGTGTGGTATCCTGCAACGGCCTGTACCCGGTGAATGAGTGTGGTATCCTGCAAAAGTCTGTACCCGGTGAATGAATGTGGTATCCTGCAATGGCCTGTACCCGGTGAATGAGTGTGGTGTACTGCAACGGTCTGTACCCGGTGAATGAGTGTGGTATCCTGCAATGGTCTGTACCCGGTGAGTGTGGTGTCCTGCAATGATCTGTACCCGGTGAATGAGAGTGGTGTCCTGCAATGGTCTGTACCCGGTGAATGAGTGCGTCGTCCTGCAATGGTCTGTACCCGGTGAATGAGTGGTGTACTGCAACGGTCTGTACCCAGTGAATGAGTGTGGAATCCTGCAACAGTCTGTACACGGTGAATAGTGTGGTATCCTGCAATGCTCTGTACCCGGTGAATGAGTGTGGTATGCTGCAGCGGTCTGTACCCCGTGAATGAGTGTGGTATCCTGCAACGGTCTGTACCCCGTGAATGAGTGTGGTATCCTGCAACGGTCTGTACCCCGTGAATGAGTGTGGTATCCTGCAATGTCCTGTACCCGGTGAATGAGTGTGGTATCCTGCAATGGTCTGTACCCGGTGAGTGTGGTGTCCTGCAATGATCTGTACCCGGTGAATGAGAGTGGTGTCCTGCAATGGTCTGTACCCGGTGAATGAGTGCGTCGTCCTGCAATGGTCTGTACCCGGTGAATGAGTGGTGTACTGCAACGGTCTGTACCCGGTGAATGAGTGTGGTATGCTGCAGCGGTCTGTACCCCGTGAAGGAGTGTGGTATCCTGTAACGGTCTGTACCCGGTGAATGAGTGTGGTATGCTGCAGCGGTCTGTACCCCGTGAAGGAGTGTGGTATCCTGTAACGGTCTGTACCCCGTGAATGAGTGTGGTATCCTGCAACGGCCTGTACCCGGTGAATGAGTGTGGTATCCTGCAACGGCCTGTACCCGGTGAATGAGTGTGGTATCCTGCAACGGCCTGTACCCGGTGAATGAGTGTGGGATCCTGCAACGGCCTGTAGCCGGTGAATGAGTGTGATATCCTGCAACGGCCTGTACCCGGTGAATGAGTGTGGTGTCCTGCAACGGCCTGTACCCGGTGAATGAGTGTGGTATCCTGCAACAGTCTGTACACAGTGAATGAGCGTGGTATCCTGCAACAGTCTGTACCCGGTGAATGAGTGTGGTAAGTGTGGTAAACTCTCCCGTGGTCGTTTAAGGTGAGCCCAGACATTAAGTCCCAGTTCTACAAGACAAGTTTAGGGCTCCAGAAAGTGCAAAATGTTGTTCCACCTTCAAAGCCACAGCCAGTAACCACTGCATGTTGTAAAGGCACCCTCGCCCCAGGACAGCCTCTGATACTTTATCCTATAGAAGGTATTTCTGTTTGAAATGACATCCTGACTGACTAAATAAATAAATGCAAACAGTATCCTGTGGTGGCCTCGAGTAGCAGGTTCCATTTTACCAAAGTTATTTTAGCAAAGATGCAGCTCTGCTTTGGGGAGAAGTAGGTTATGTAAGAGTGCGGCATCCAACATTAGAAATTGTGAATTGCCAGGAGGAGAGGGTGGGAAGGGGAAAGGACTGAGGGCTATAGCGGACAGAGGAAAACGCAGGAAGGGAAAGGACTGAGGGGTATAGCGGACAGAGGAAAGCGCGGGAAGGGAAAGGACTGAGGGGTATAGCGGAAAGAAGAGAGCACGGGAAGGGAAAGGACTGAGGGGTATAGCGGACAGAGGAGAGCGCGGGAAGGGAAAGGACTGAGGGCTATAGCGGACAGAGGAAAGCGCAGGAAGGGAAAGGACTGAGGGCTATAGCGGACAGAGGAGAGCGCAGGAAGGGAAAGGACTGAGGGCTATAGCGGGCAGAAGAGAGCGCAGGAAGGGAAAGGACTGAGGGTACAGCAGACAGAGGAGAGCGCGGGAAGGGAAAGGACTGAGGGCTATAGCGGACAGAGGAGAGCGCAGGAAGGGAAAGGACTGAGGGCTATAGCGGACAGAGGAAAGCGCAGGAAGGGAAAGGACTGAGGGGTATAGCGGACAGAGGATAGCGCGGGAAGGGAAAGGACTGAGGGCTATAGCGGACAGAGGAGAGCGCAGGAAGGGAAAGGACTGAGGGGTATAGCGGACAGAGGAAAGCGCAGGAAGGGAAAGGACTGAGGGCTATAGCGGACAGAGGAGAGCGCAGGAAGGGTAAGGACTGAGGGCTACAGCGGACAGAGGAGAGCGCAGGAAGGGAAAGGACTGAGGGCTATAGCGGACAGAGGAGAGCGCAGGAAGGGAAAGGACTCAGGGGTATAGCGGACAGAAGAGAGCGCAGGAAGGGAAAGGACCGAGGGTACAGCGGACAGAGGAGAGCGCGGGAAGGGAAAGGACTGAGGGCTATAGCGGACAGAGGAGAGCGCAGGAAAGGAAAGGACTGAGGGCTATAGCGGACAGAGGAAAGCGCAGGAAGGGAAAGGACTGAGGGGTATAGCGGACAGAGGAAAGCGCGGAAAGGGAAAGGACTGAGGGCTATAGCGGACAGAGGAGAGCGCAGGAAGGGAAAGGACTGAGGGGTATAGCGGACAGAGGAAAGCGCAGGAAGGGAAAGGACTGAGGGCTATAGTGGACAGAGAAGAGCGCAGGAAGGGAAAGGACTGAGGGCTATAGCGGACAGAGGAGAGCGCAGGAAGGGAAAGGACTGAGGGCTATAGCGGACAGAGGAGAGTGCAGGAAGGGAAAGGACTGAGGGGTATAGCGGACAGAAGAGAGCGCAGGAAGGGAAAGGACCGAGGGTACAGCGGACAGAGGAGAGCGCGGGAAGGGAAAGGACTGAGGGCTATAGCGGACAGAGGAGAGCGCAGGAAGGGAAAGGACTGAGGGCTATAGCGGACAGAGGAAAGCGCAGGAAGGGAAAGGACTGAGGGGTATAGCGGACAGAGGAAAGCGCAGGAAGGGAAATTACTGAGGGTTATAGCGGACAGAGGAGAGCGCAGGAAGGGAAAAGACTGAGGGGTATAGCGGACAGAGGAGAGCGCAGGAAGGGAAAGGACTGAGGGCTATAGCGGACAGAGGAGAGTGCAGGAAGGGAAAGGACTGAGGGGTATAGCGGACAGAAGAGAGCGCAGGAAGGGAAAGGACCGAGGGTACAGCGGACAGAGGAGAGCGCGGGAAGGGAAAGGACTGAGGGCTATAGCGGACAGAGGAGAGCGCAGGAAGGGAAAGGACTGAGGGGTATAGCGGACAGAGGAAAGCGCAGGAAGGGAAAGGACTGAGGGTTATAGCGGACAGAGGAGAGCTCAGGAAGGGAAAGGACTGAGGGCTATAGCGGACAGAGGAAAGCGCAGGAAGGGAAAAGACTGAGGGGTATAGCAGACAGAGGAAAGCGCGGGAAGGGAAAGGACTGAGGGCTATAGCGGACAGAGGAGAGCGCAGGAAGGGAAAGGACTGAGGGCTATAGCGGACAGAGGAGAGCGCAGGAAGGGAAAGGACTGAGGAGTACAGCGGACAGAATAGAGCGCAGGAAGGGAAAGGACTGAGGGGTATAGCGGACAGAGGAGAGCGCAGGAAGGGAAAGGACTGAGGGGCATAGAGGACAGAGAAGAGCAAGGGAAGGGAAAGGACTGAGGGTTATAGCGGACAGAGGAGAGCGCAGGAAGGGAAAGGACTGAGGGCTATAGCGGACAGAGGAGAGCGCAGGAAGGGAAAGGACTGAGGGGTATAGCGGAAAGAAGAGAGCGCAGGAAGGGAAAGGACTGAGGGCTATAGCGGACAGAGGAGAGCTCAGGAAGGGAAAGGACTGAGGGCTATAGCGGACAGAGGAAAGCGCAGGAAGGGAAAAGACTGAGGGTTATAGCGGACAGAGGAAAGCGCGGGAAGGGAAAGGACTGAGGGCTATAGCGGACAGAGGAGAGCGCAGGAAGGGAAAGGACTGAGGGCTATAGCGGACAGAGGAGAGCGCAGGAAGGGAAAGGACTGAGGAGTATAGCGGACAGAAGAGAGCGCAGGAAGGGAAAGGACTGAGGGGTATAGCGGACAGAGGAGAGCGCAGGAGGGGAAAGGACTGAGGGGTATAGCAGACAGAAGAGGGCGCAGGAAGGGAAAGGACTAGGGGTATAGCGGACAGAGGAGAGCGCAGGAAGGGAAAGTGCTGAGGGCTATAGCGGACAGAGAAGAGCAAGGGAAAGGAAAGGACTGAGGGGTATAGCGGACAGAGGACAGCAAGGGAAGGGAAAGGACTGAGGGCTATAGCGGACAGAGAACAGCAAGGGAAGGGAAAGGACTGAGGGGTATAGCGGACAGAGAAGAGGCAAGGGAAGGGAAAGGACTGAGGGCTATAGCGGACAGAGGAGAGCGCAGGAATGGAAAGTACTGAGGGGTATAGCGGACAGAGGAGAGCGCTGGAAGGGAAAGTACTGAGGGGTATAGCGGAAAGAGGGGAGTGTGGGAAGGGAAAGGAATGAGGAGTATAGCAGACAGAGCACAGGAAGGGAAAGGACTGAGGGGTATAGCGGACAGAGGAGTGCGCGGGAAGGGAAAGTACTGAGGGGTATAGCGGACAGGGGGGAGCGTGGGAAGGGAAAGGACAGAGGGCTATGGCGGGCTGAGAGTAGAAGGCAGAGAAAAGAGTGGGTGGAGGGCAGGGAACAGAAGGATGAGAGGTGGGAAACAGGGAAGGAGCGAGACAGTGGAGAGAGTTCAATGGCAGAGGGAGAGACACCTACTGTCTGAAGTTGAAGAGAGGGGTAGTCACCCAGCCCAGGGCCTCTGGAACACGCCGCTGCTTGCTGGCCTCTGAAGAGTTTCCGGGCGGTGGGTTGGGGATCGCAAACAAGGTCACCGTCAGCAGGGTCTCTCTGGGCAGCCGGTTCACCTGGACAGGGAAACAGATCCTGAAAGGAGAGAGAAGGAGAGGTCAGCGGACCACCAAACAGTGGCCTGGTGGTCCTACTCTGTGGGGAGGTAGGAATACTTGCAAGCAAGCCATCTAAGCTGGGTGGCAGCTGCCTCCACCCACACACAAGCTTCATCCTACAGGAATGTTTGGCGAGGATGGCTTCATGTAGAGAACGGAGCGATCCATGCTAAGAAGTGTCTGGTACCAGGTTTCTGCTGTCACCACCTGTGGGGCGTCCTCTGCAGAAGTACCCTAATGAAGCACATGGGGTCCCAAGATTTAGGGTACTCTAGAAGCCCAGCCCCTAGAGTTCACGGGGTGGTTACTGAAAGACCCCCTTGTTCCTAGTAAAGACCGCTCCAATCTTTAATGGCCACAGAGCACCAGGGGACGGGTGGTGACGTCCTCTGTAGAGTGGCCACCAACACATTCCAAAGCGGGTTCCAGATTCCATCACAAAGAGACACAGAGCACAGCTGCCAATCATTCCGGACCACCAAAGCCTGGTCAGGGCGACTACAGCTCCAGCCTCTACAAAACATTTAGCTGAAATCTGTGGATCAAAGAACGGACTGTTCAAGGTCTTGCAAAAATAGGCCGCCAAGTGTCGTTTCTCCCGGCCCACTAATGACTTAACGTCAGCAAGACACCAAGTCGCAAAGGACGGTGGGAAAAAGCCTGGCGGACATTTTTCATATTCTTTCTGGCTGCCCCCTCTGTATTGAGTGGGCGAGGTATGGGCGCAGACCTTGTGTACTTTGATGTGTTGGCATGAGAGCAATTCTTTTCAGATCACCTCTGCTGTAGCCACAACCACCGGAAGCTCCTCTCCTGCTTCCAACCAGAAAATAACCAAATTGAGTCAGGTGAATTGAAACAAATACATTACGTGTCAAAATTTCACAAGCGATGTCCACGAACCTAAAGGGGTCTGCAGCCATCTGCTCTCCAGATGTTTTGCACTACAATTCCCATAAACCTTAGCCAGGCTAGTCAATGGTTAGGGATAATGGGAACCATAGTCCAAAACATTGGGTAAGTCGCAGGTTGCAGGGCCCGGGCTTAAGAAAAGGACACGTGCTTTGGCCAACAGGACACTTCTCCACAAGATGGTCTGTTGACAATCAGAAACCAGCTGAACAAGGATCCCACTCTCTAAACAACTCTTCCATGCCCACAGAATCTCAAACAAGCATCTACTCTCCAAAAGCAAACTCTGAATCACCATTAAAGCAGCACGGCCTCCCTGACACGCTCGCTAACTCACACTCTACCCGCCCCTCGCAGGGCCTTCCCCAGGAGCAACTGCACTACCAACCCATGTGCACCACCAAATGCCCTGTGCATCTGTCCAACCTCCTGGTCTCTGGATGGACTCTTCAGTGTTTACATCCCTTTACAACCTCAGGGTTGGCCTCTTCTGTTGGCTTCCACCACTCACCCTCTCTAGGCAGCGCTTCTGTTGCCTGACCGGCTCACTGAGCACGCTCTCCTAGAGCGACCGGTATACCTCCACAATCGCCATGGACCCCAGACTAAGTGCTGCCACTCTTCTCTCTGACTAATACTTCACTGACTGGCAACTCTCATTATTGTTTCCACCCAGGCACCTAGCTAAGTAAAGACTCTCTCGGAACCTGTGTAGGCTATCCAGAGAACAACCTCACCTTTCACGAAGACTTGGAAACTTTGCTCTCCCAAAAGCCTGACCAGGGATGTTCAAGTTTCAACACATTTAGCAGGGATTTCAGTTAATGTGTGTTCTCTACAGCTCCCCAAAAAAACAATGTTGACCTCCTTAATTTTATAAATGAGATCCCCAATCACTTGGGTACCCACATGCTTTTTGATAACCCACAGCATATGCCCAACGCTGTATAGATTGTCCCATAAATCCACACACATCACCATACACAACCAAATGCCAAACGACCACAACAAGCGCAATAGAATTCTTACTTGCCAAAATGAAATTACTACACACCCAATGCATACTTTGAGGAGGCAATGGAACTGCTGAAAACTCGGTGGTTCCTCAACACGCACACGATGGAACCCTTACACACCGAATGGTCCCTCTAACCAGGGAATAGTCTGCACCCACTACACACCCAACACACACCCTCCTCGCAAGTCGGGCCAGGGACAATGTAGGCCTAGCAACTCTTTAGCACACCTAAATATCGCTAAGAGAACCCGAACATTGCGTGGAACCAAACTAGTGGAGCAAGTGTCTGTGCTTCTCAAACCGAGGGATACCCGGCGACATCGGCAAAAGACTATAATGCACATGACTGGGCTCGACCAATCAGAAGCCAGAATTAGGAAATGGGGCCAAGCACTGTGGAACTCTGGCTAGCCAAAGATTCCAGGGTGACATGAATGAAAAGTTGGCAGGACCCCCTGCATGAATAGACGCCACCAAGGTTGCATGTTTTACCCGCAATCCTTGTACTCTCCAGTGATCTCTGCACAATGCAACGCTTAACGACTGCAAGGGACCCCATAGGACACCCTCTCTTACTTTGCAAGCACCCGTTTCTAGGGCGCACCCGCTAATGTAACGTTGCCTCCCCCGGGAAGGGATACATGGAGAATAAGCCAAGAGCCAGCCCCACCTTTTCCTGAAGCATATGGAGGAATAATTCAAAGCCAGCCCTGGAGATTTCACCTCTAGGTCAGTGGAACATGGAGAAAGCCTTCGCAGAGGAGGCCGGAGCTGCCAACTCACAGCCCCCCCCCCCTCCCGCTCTTTCTCCTCCCTCCTCTGAGGGTTACCTCAACAAGGGCTGCTCGGGAGACTAACCCTCAAAGCCTCTCACAGCGGCGCGATACCTGGCAGAGGTAAGGTTGCTGATGGCCTGCGGCGTCCATGACTTGCTACTGGTCCTCACCAGCTCATGCAGGCAGCCCCATGTCTCCTGAGAAGGCTGCGCCCCACCTTAAGGGATGGCCTTGGCACTTCCAGGGTCTGGGTCAGGATCCGCGTCACAGGAAGGAGAGAGCCTTGTCCTAGAGGCCTCCTATCAGAAGGAGTTGGGGAGTCCTCCAAGGAGTTAGTTTCGCGACTGCGCTATGCGCCTAGTCTCACGGTGTCTCTTCCGCAGTCTCTCTCTCCACCTCTCCCGGGGTCTCTGGGCCTCCTTTTACACCAGCCTAGTTCCTCTCCTTCTGGACAGCATTTTCTTTGACCTGCGCCCCTTCGGTCAATCCAGCTCGTGCCACCTCTCTGGCTCCCTTTCCCTGCAGCTGCGTCTTCGGGCTCCTGCTGTCTCCCCAACTTCCTCCGTCAATTCTTTCCCTGAGAGGGACTCATTCTAAAATTAACCCTTTTCCACAGCCCGGGTGAGTAAAAATGCGCAACCGCCCGGCATTGCATGGTCCCGGCGAGTCTGGGTCGGGTGCCCACGGCCGGCTCGGTCAAGTTCTATTTACAGACTTGTCACTCTGCCTCCTCGCCATAGAGTTCAGCTCGGGGGGGGGGGGGGGGGGGGCGAAGCAGCAGCTGCACCTGCTGAGGCCTGCCTGGGGAAGCGAGTGTGGAGAGGGGCCTCGGAGGAAGCTACCACTTCACAGCCCAGGAAAGCTTTGGGATAGTTTGTGGCGACCTTGTGCCTTCAGGGCGTCTCCCACCTTGAACTCCAAGGCCGCCAAGATCCTGTGCCCAAACAGCATGGCTGGCCCCAGGCGGGGTCTCCTTTCAGGGAGGGTTGCGCAGAGCGCTTACAGTGAACGCCACAAGGCCCTCTGGAAACGCGCAGGCCCGCACGCGGACCAAACAATTGCACCCTTAATATGCTCTGCATACACACAACAGGTGTGGCATGGCATGGCAAGCTGTGGCGCAACACCACTGAACTGATCGGGCTCCAGCCACCAAAATGCTGGGCTACCTTGACTCGACCCGGCTGAACTGCAGAGCCAGAACAGGACGCAGACGTTAAGGGGGGCCAGGGCTTCTCTGTTAACAAAGGCCCTGCAATTACCAACATAAAGCATCTCACCATTAGCGCCTGCATTCCTGGGCACGCGTGCACACATTTCAGGCAACTGGAATCGTGATGTGGGGTTAGCACTTACACGCCAGTGGAGAGATTGGAAAGGGTAGAGGGGGCACAGGAACTGCTCATTATCACAGCAGACCTTAAGTGGGTGCTTTCAGAGGGAAAGGGCAGAGTTAACTGCTTTTAACATTGAAGCTTCCCCAGATGAGTCTCACTGGAGTGTGTAAAGAAGTTAGATGCCCCCCACACAAGTAAGTTTGCCCCTCCCCCACATTCTCGGAAGTTACGCCTCCACCATTAGTTGAAGGGTTAGCCCCTCACCTCCCTGAAATGTTAGCCTAGGACCTAGGCGCACCCCCTGGAAGGTGAGGAGGGGAGCCTTTCCTGAAACGGGCAGCAGTCAAGTGTTACTCGGCTCGTGCAGATGCAGAAAAACGTACTTCCACAAACACAGTAACACTTGAAAGCTGCCACTTTCAAGACATTCATCGCCCCTCTGCCTCAGCAAAATCAAATGCGCACTCGGGACAACCCCAGCACCCTCGCCGGTTATAAAAAACCTGGGGGTCCTGATGGACCATAATCTCACGCTAGAGCCACAATTAAACGCCCTGCTCAAAAAATGCTTCCTCCTGGGAGCAGCAAAGAGGATCCTACCATTGCTATCGTTCGCCAACAAAACAACCACCATCATCATACCCTCGCCATGTCCCGAGTAGACTACGCCAACAGCCTATACTTAGGCATGCCGGAACGACTTTAAAAAAAACTACAACGCATTCAAAGCGCGGCAGCCAGACTGCTTCTGAAACCACCCCAAAGAGAACACACCACACCAGCGCTGAAAACACTACATTGGCTACCAATAAAACAAATACAATTCAAAACAATGTGCATCATGCACAGAGCGGTACACAACGAAGGCGCAGAGTTCTTGAGACACAAACTGCTTCTACATCAACCAACAAGAACGCTCAGATCAAGCATTGACATCCGCCTGGAACCGAAATCCTACAACAAAAGAAAACTTGGAGGATCCTCCTTCTCTCACCAAGCCCCGAAAACCTGGAACAACCATCCAAAGTACATACGTAACACAAGAAACCGCCTACCTTTCAGGAAACAACTCAAAACCTGGCTCTTCACGTCATAACTAGAAAGACCGGCCACAGGGGCACACACACAACTAAAACATTGATGAACGTAGAGAGAGACCCCGATACACACCAAGCAATCAATGGGGAAAAACCCTCAGGAAAATCCCACGACATACTAAACAAGTAACCGGGAGACAGCCGCAATACGACCAAAGACCGTATATGTCACAACTCTCTCCCCTTCTCACCAGTTTTTCTTGTTTGCTTGTGACCTTCTTTGGGGACTTCTTTTGCACGGTCCGGGATTCATATAAGCCCGTGTACTGGTCTTCGGATTCCAGCGTGAGAAAGATCTTTCAACTCCAGGATACATTCAGAAGTCCAGGACGGAACCAGGAAGGAATGGTGTCAGGGCTCGCAGGCACGGAACGCCGTGACTCGAGCGCGGGCGAAAATCCAGGAAGTTCGGAGGTAAGTTAGAGGGAAGAAAGGAAGAAGGAGGATTCAAGGAACTGGGAAACAGGAGTGAGGAAAAAGCCCAGAGCGAACTCTGGCAGCACACGTCCAACTACAGCGAGCGGCAGCGTTGAGACACGGAGCGCCACAGGGGCGTGTCTGTTTAGTAGTGTGCAAAGCGTGGAGCGCAAAGACTGGCAGGCTGCGTTCCGTATCAGGCGGCCATGTTGGGAGGATAACTGCATTCAGTCCTCTATGGGTCAGGGATCACGAAGTCCAGAATGGACGCAGGCGACGGTTCATGACAGTATACATAGCAAGACAAAGACAGAAACACTAGGACGAATCGTCAAGAGGACATGACCTTAAACTATAGCCATTCCCTACAGACCTGAAGACAACAGAGAGGGAAAGGAAGCACTACACCATGAGCCCCAATCCAGTGGGTGAGAAACATAATGTTCCATCACTACAAATGTTGTCCTACTACACGGGAAGCACAATGCCCCACTACACAAAAACTACTACTAAACGACAGTCCCAAGTATTTTCACCCCACAGAAATCAAAGAACCAACGGAAAGACAGTCATGACAGGAAGAAACAAACGACCGAATACACAGGCTCACTAAAACGGGAGCACTAGAACGCCACTCCGACCCTGAACCATTCAAAACCTCAACTGCCCAGTGTCACACTAGACACCAAGAGAATAGATATTACCAACCCACTCCCACACCCAAAGAAAAGGTTCAGACGCACCTATCAATCCAAACAATATGCACTATGATACAGCAGAGTCCGCACAGCACCAACAAAGCGAGTCGGCCCACGAGGAACCAGCATCAACCCAACCCACAGGGATACAACTCTAACGGAATCAGAAGTACTTGAATCAGGACACAGACCCACTAACTCAACCCTCAATCTTCTAAACCACACAAAGCCACACAACCATCTCTCTCCCAGCAATCCACACATACTTTACCACACCGCAAGAACAACACAAACTACACCCACAGCACTCGAGGTCTCGCCCGATCCGATACTAGCACCAAAACCCAGCACTCGTGTATACCGAGCTGAAGCTGCCAACAGTACATCACCTCTCCCACTCTCCTACTCCCCTCCAACCGACTAACCCTACCCGCCCTCCTTCCTGTTTAAAGATCCACCAGAGCGCCTGGGGACCAATTCCGTTGGTGACGGTGCGCTATGTAAGCACCTTTAACATAACATCAGCCCCCTCCCCACGGATGCGAGCCAACATATACCCACATTATGTGTACTTTCACATCCAAGGGGCGTAGGTGCACACTTGTTTTTTTCTTCAGCATATGTGCTATGTGGCTACACTGGCATTGTGGTGCAGCCTACTGTGGCACGACCTTAATGGTACAAGTGTTATGTTATATAATCTCGTTTTTTTCTCAAGAATATTTTTCAGAGGCTGCTGTCCATGGCATATAAACATTACCAGAGCAACTTGACGTGGATGTTGTCTTTACATCCAAGAACATCTTCATTCTCACCGGCAAATTGCACTTTAAAATGTACCATTTGATACTTGGTCCTCACACCAGACGACCCTTGGGGGTAGAACGGAGGGGTGGAGCCTCCAAGTCAGCCCTGCCCAGTTTTTGATGGGGCCCCTCCCATCACCAGTTAGCGCGCCCCTCCCCGCCCCCCAAATGTAGGTTTCCTTGCGCCCCTGATGGCAACAGCTGGGCAAGCTTGTTCCACATACCTAGAGAGGGGCAAGCTTCGCTCACAGTTAAGAGGGGAGGCGCACCCTGGCTCCTTAAGGGCCACCCCATTTGTCGCTGGAGACGGGGGTCAAACCCCCTGCTCATTCAAACATTGACCTTGCTGGACAGGTCTGATAATTAGTGCACGTGTGTGTGGTGTTTATTTCAATACAGCCTATAACCTCCATAAGCACCTCCAAGCACCTCCATAATCTAAAGAGAGCCTGAGTGGTCTGGTGGCATCACCCCAGCTCCACTTACCATGAGTCCACGTGTCTGCTGCGCTCACCTTATCGTTGGAAATGCTGCCGAAGGTGGCCTATACCAGAACATGGTGGACCCCTTCAATGTGCAGCATGGTTACAGCCCCCTTCCCACCCCACGCCACGCCCAGCTGTCCCAATGCCCCCAATGATTGTCGCTGGCCCCACATCTCCTCTACCAATGAGTTCCAGGCGCTCTTACATGTGGTCCCAGAGGATGAGGTGGAACAGGGACTTGGAGACCTGCACCTTCTTGGTCTGGAGTTGGCTGCACAGCTCTTTGCTTCCATGACTCAGCGAGCAGCAGACGTAGAACTCTTCATAACTGCAGCGAGGAGGAAAAATCAAAGGGGCTCCATTACTTGAGAGAAGATACAAGGCACCAGTTATTTCTACAGTTTCCTTTCATAGAGACCTTTCCCGCTGCCATCGCCTCCTGGGCTGGGACACACACTCAGCTCTGGATGGTTCAGAATACACCAGTTTAGATAAAGTACTACTAGAACGTGATTTTAAAGCAAAACTAAACCCAAGTGCATAAGAACATTCAGCTAAAAAGCGAGCACTGCGGGCCCAGCTGTAAGCACAATTGAGTGAACGCAAACCACAGGAAACGTGGAGCCGTAATATTAGTCAGGTGGGCTGAAGAGACAACTACACAAGCTTAGGTGTGCCACCCGGGCAGCAGAGCGGCCACCTTGCCACCCGGGCAGCACACAGGTAGTGCAGAGTATCTGCTGTGTAAGGGGGAGGGGCTTAAGACTACTTCCAGTTTTTCGGCCTTCCATTTTACAAACCAAAAGTCCAATTGTTTCCAGTGACATTTAGCTTGACTACAACTCCCAGAATACACTAGTTTGTTAAACTAAAGTGGCAGTCATCGAGAACAAACGAGAAAACACGCGAAAAGCTGGTATTTCCCCCATTGAAAGAAAAGATGTAAAATAAAGCAGGGCGCGCTCAAGACTCGTGTACATGAGTGGAAAGGGGGGTAAGTTCACTGCTCGGATATAATGCGGGGCAGTCCAGCCCCACCCAGTGCAAGCGGAGCCCTCCCCGGGGAGGCAGAGCGACATATGCCGCGGTCCATCGCATCACAAGGCGACAGGTGCCGAGCCGGGCGGGTTGCGTGGCGACACAGGTCAAAGGGCGCCGCCATCTCCCAGGCCTGGCTTCCTTTGTCCTGGGCCACTCGCCAACGAGAATGCATCAGAGCGCGCAACAAAAGGCCTGGGCAGGGTGGGGCGGGAAGGGGTGTGTGGCAGCACTCGGAGGCGGAGGCAGGGCAGAGGGCCAGCCCTGGCTGGGCTGATACAAGGACGGGGGGGAGGGGGTGGTGGGGGTCGGCTAAACAGAGAATGGCCGAGAAAAAGGCGGGATACAAGGGCAGAGGGCGCGAACACAATGGGATAGCAGAGAGGGTGCCAGAAAACCATGACCACACAGCCAATGGGCAATACAAGGACAAAGGGCGGGAACAACAGCCAAGTAGAGGGAGAGTGTCCGAATACAAGGACAAAGGGAGGGAAACATGATCACACAGGGAATGAGCGAGACAGGAACAAAGGGCCTGAACAACAGCAAAAGAGGAGTCAAAATGGCAGAGCAATGAGTGATACAAGGACAACGGGTGGAAACAACTGGCAAATAGAGAATGGCAGAGAGGCAGCCATGAGTAACACCAGGACAAAGGTATGGTTAGAATAACCACACACAGAATGGGTGATACAAGGACAAAGGGTTAGACCAACAGCGAAGAAGTGAGAGAATGGCTGAGAAGAATGAGCAATACAAGGACAAAGGGCAGTTAGAATAACCATACACAGAATGGGTGATACAAGGACAAAGGGTTAGACCAACAGCGAAGAAGCGAGAGAATGGCTGAGAATGAGCAATACAAGGACAAAGGGTTGGAACAACAGCCAAGAAGTGAGAGAATGGCTGAGAACAATGACTAATCCAAGGACAAAGGGCAGTTAGAATAACCATACATAGAATGGGTGATACAAGGATAAAGGAAAGAGCAACGGCCCAACAGAGAGAATGTTCTCTGCAAAAGTGTAATCCAAGGACAAAGGGTGGGAACAATGACCACACACAGAATGTCAGAGGGAGAACAATGGGGATACAAGGACAACAAATGCAAACAATGACTTCATGCCGGAGAGAGCGGTTGATGCTAGAACAAATGGCGGGAACAATGACAACACACACAGAATGGCCGGGCGAGAACAATAGTGCGAATGATGACTAAATGCAGACAGAATCGGTGACCCAAAGTCAAATGGCAGGAACAATGGCAACGCAGAACAACTATTAATACTGCTATTATTGGGCTTTTTCTACTGTGTCAGTTCACCACCATAATGGTCCCAAAGTGCGTAATGTCTGAGAACAATGGGTGATGCAAGGACATAGGGTGGGAGTAAAGATAGCTGAAAGCAAGGACTGATACAAAGGCCAGAAAGAGAATGGCCGAGAACAATGAGTGATACAAGGACAAAGGGCACGAAAAATTACCACACAAGGGAAATGTGAGCGAACAATGAGGGATACAAGCACCAAGGGTGGGAATAATGACAATACACACACACACACACACACACCCAACCCCCCACACACACACACACACACACCCACACAATCACCAAGAGCAATGAGTGAACGGACAAAGGACGGGTACAATGGCCAGAGAGAGAATGGCCAATGAGTGGTACAATCAATGGTAATGAATTAGAACAATGACCGCATGCACAGTGAAAGGCAGATCAATGCACAAAGGGCAAGAACAATGTCCAAAGAGAATGGTTTAAAATAATGATACAGGGACAAAGGGCGGGACATTGGTAAAACCAGGAGAATGGCCTAGAACAATCTTCTGTTAAGCACCAAATCACCAGCGTACGAGCGCCAAAGCTTGCCTTTGGGGTGGTGAACCATACCTGCGCTAGGAGTATACAGAAGTCAGTCTGCTGGAGGAAAGAAAAATGTGGAAAAGGAAGATAAAAGGATTGGAATGCATCAAATAGAAGCAACAAGCAAAGGGAGGGAGCACAGTAATAAAAGCACAAAAAATGGGACGCAGAGGCGATAGGGCTACAAGGACAGAGGGCGAGAGCCACGACCAAACACAGGGAGAATGGGCAAGAACAATGGGTAAGGAAGGGGCAAAGTTTGCGATTGGTGCCCAGAGAAAGAATGGACAATAACGGTGGGCTATAGATGCGAGGGTATGGGAGAGAACAGTACCAAAAACTGAGAGCATGGCCACGAGCAATAGTCAACACGAGCATGGGTAATAAAAGGACAAAGGGTGGGAACAGTGACCAAAAAAAGAGGGTAGTATAAAGGTGTTCAAGAAGGATGCGGACACAAGGGTGGCATTTTGGTAGCTAAAAACGTTAATCAAAACGGAAGAAACCCTCACTATCCCCATCTTCTGAGGGGTTCCCCTGCCTCAAACTAATACTAAAGGATATGTCCGAATGCCAGTGAAAATCAAACTCCACTGTCCCGTGGCACAACCTACTTCTATCCCTTATACTACAACTAGAGAAGAAGGCAACAGAAAGTTCCTTCTGCAGGAGAATGACTCATTCTCCTGGTATTTGGCTGGTATTCCCAGAGGTGTTCTTTGGAAAAAAAGGATGCCAGGGGGAAGGACTCCTTTCCCCAGGCTTGTGGTTGCAACAAACCTTTGCACCAGTCAACTTTCAGAAGCAGGAGAATACCCCACTTCTCCTGGTAGAGGTTCACGCACTCCAATATAGTTCACACCAATGCCAGGGTGAATGACGCCCTTCACTTGGCGTCTCTTGTTCAATGGGCTTTCAGTTTCTTCAACTTTCTGGGCCAAGAAAAGGACTCCCTTTTCCTGGTTTTGGGCCGCACACTCCAATATATTTCACAACAAAACCAGTTGGAATAACTCCCTTCCCCTGGCACCTCTTGAGTGTATCAAAAGGGCTTTTAGTCTTCACCAGGAGAACAAATCCTTCTCCTGGTATTAGAGAGTTCTTGTGTGTCACCTTGATATTTCTTTCACCCCCTTCTCGTGGAATTAGCAAGTTCCAAATCTTTCTCCTTTAAACCAATCGGTGAACTCTGGGTAATACTGCCCCCAGCCAATGACTGCCCTCTCCCCAAGTACCTCCTCTGGCAGCCTTCTAGTAGCATGTAAAGTGGCAGTATGACCAAGAAGAGCCGCAGAGGGGTAAGAGGGAGGGTCCGCATGTGAATCCATGCCAGACCCATGCTGGAGAACAACAGTTACAAGTAAGTAACTTGTTCCTTCTCCAGCATGGGGTCTGGCATGGATTCACATGCTCATGGATAAAGAATACATAGCAGTACACACATACCCAACTACGGGAGGTGGTAAGGCTCAACAGAAGCAATTACTTTTACCTACGGACCAGGCTCACCTTCAAGCAAACAGGTTGGCTAGCACTGCTTCGCCGACCCTGGACTTTTCTTTGGAATACCCGTCGACGCAGTAGAATCTTGTGGAGGTGTGCATAGACCTCCACGTAGCCGCCCTGTAGATGTCCAGAAGGGGCACACCAGACAGGAATGCCATTGTTGCAGCAATCGATCTTGTGGAATGGGCTCTCGGATGGCCGGGCAGCGGTCGCTTTGCCAACCGGTGACAGTGCGTGATACAGCCGGAGAGCCACCTGGAAATGGAAGGCTTGGACAAAGCTTTCACATGGTTCACAGGACCAAGTTCATGAAAAGTAGAGATGTCTTCCGGAAACTTTTCGTGCGTGCCACATAGAACTTCAGAGCATGCCCCACATCCAGCGAGTGCAAAGTCCTTTCAGCCGGCAACAAAGGCATTGGAAAAAACACAGGTAACACCAAAGGCTCGTTGAGGTGGAATTCCAACTGAACCTTTGGCATGAAGGAAGGGTGCGTCTGCAGCACCACCCACGTCTAGTGGAAAGTCAGATGAAGCCGCTTGCAGGACAGGGTCTGAATCTCACCTACCCTCCTGGCAGAGGTGATGGCCACGGGAAAAGACGCTTTCCACGAAAGGAATGAGAGGGGCTTGATGCAGAGGCTTGAAGGGGGCCCCTCCATGAACCTGGTCAGTACCACATTGAGTCCCACGCCGGGGCGGGCGCCTTCACCAGCGGGAACAATCTGAACAGTCCTTTGAGGTACTCCTTGACTAGAGAGTGGGACCAAAGAGAAGTCCGTTCCAGAGACTTGGTGTAGCGGAAGAAAGCCGCCAGATGCACCTTGGAGGCGTGCGCAAGCCCCGCTTTGGCCAAAGACAACAAGTATGGAAGAAACAGGGGGGCATCACCATGAAGGGGGTTGAGCTTCTGCGATGCTCTAGCCCTGGCAAGGACCTCCCTGCAGTCCGCCGGCAGCTCGTACCCTCCGAACTCTAAGGCTGCAGGAGCCAAGCCTTCAGGTTCAGCGATCCTAGGTCGTGGTGCAGGATTGCGCCACCTTCCCTGGCGAGTGGATCTGCGACCACTGGTAGCTTGACTGGGGGTGACGTTGACAGGCCGAGAAGGTCCGGGTACCAAATCTGCCTAACCCACGCCGAGGCGACGAGGATCATCCTGCACCATATGAGTTGACCAATGACTCACGGGAAGGACAACGCGCCCCCCATGCTCCCCTGCTGGCAAATCTCTAACATTTGTCGCCATGGCAAACAGGACGATCTGGGGTCTGCCGCCATCAAAGGAAGAAGTTGTCCACTTGATCCTGTCGAAGCTCCAACTCGTGGCAAGAGCGTAGTTCCCTGCTGAGCGAGTCAGCAATGGTGTTCTTAATTCCCGCCAGGTGAAAAGGAATGAGAAACATCCTCTGGGCGACAACCCAGTGCCACAAGTCCTGCGCCTCTTGGGAGAGCGCTGGGGATCTTGTGCTCCCCTGCTTCCTAATGTAGAACATCGTGGTGGTATTGTCCATGAAGACCCTCACCCCCTTCCCCAAGAGGGACGGAAGGAATGACTTTAGGGTTCAAAATACTGCCTGCAGCTCCTGGACATTGATGTGGAGGTCCCTCTCCTACAGCAGCCACAGGCGTCTGGCGTGGAGACATCCAATGTGAGCTCACCAGCCCTCCAGGGATGAGTCTGTGGTGACAGTCTCTTAGTATGGGGGACTCTGGAAATCTGTGCCCCTTGCAATGTTGGAGCGCACGCCCCACCACCTTATCGCTCGGCAGAACGCCTCGTCGAGCACAATCCTTTCTGTGAAGCTTCCGGTTACCTGGACCCATCGCGCATCCAGGAATTCCTGAAGGGGCTGCATCCACAACCTGCAGAGTCTTATCAGGTAGACACCCAACGACATCATGCCGAGCAGTGATGTCCGTACCGTGGCGATCTTCAATGCCAACAGCTGTTGCAGCTTGCCCAGAATGGCCACTATTCTATCCTCCGAGGGGGCCGCCAGGCAGGAGACTGTGTTGAGGCTAACCCCCAGGAACAGCGCATCCTGCAATGGAATCAAGCAGGACTTTGGATAGTTCACTGAGAACCCCAGATCCGTCAGCATCTGGACGGTTCTGTCCATGTGTTGGCCAGTGATCTCCATTGACTTGGCCCGGATGAGGCAGTCGTTGAGGTACGGGTACACGTGTATCCCTTGCAGACCTAGATGGACCGCCACTGGTTCCAGGCACTTCGTAAACAACCTGGGTGCCGACTTCAGTTGGAAGGGGAGGGCCTAGAATTGGTAGTGTTGACCTTGCACGATGAAACGCAGGAACTTCCAATGCTTCTCGTGAATGGAAATGTGGAAGTAAGCATCATCTAGATCCAGCAATGTCAGGAAATCCCCTTCCTCCAGTTGGCCGAGCATTTGTTGAAACTTGACCGCCCTGAATTTTTGGGACTTGAGGTACTTGTTTAGCCGCCACAGGTCGAGAATGGGCCTCCAGCCATCGGTCTTTTTTTTTTTGACAAGAAGCATCTGGAGTATTGTAATTGTTTATTTATAATTGTTTATTTATAACATGCTTAATACCCAGATGTTTCTTAGCGCAAACCCGGGGATCGAACTTGTGTTGCTTCATGTGGTCTTGATTCCAAGGTGAGCACGTTGCCCCTGAGCTATCCTCCTGAGCCCCGGAGACACCTTGGAACCAGCTCCAGTGCCCCTTTGCTTAGCATGGCCCATAATTCCTGCAGGAGCTGAGGGATGTGCTCCTGCCGGGCCACCGATCGGTCGGTGGAGATCTTTGCCAACTCACTGATTAAGCCTGCCAGCCGGCTTCCAAACCGGGGACAATGTGTGGGCCCCCCCCTACTGACACCCTGGCCAGTTCAATCCTGCTTCGGGGCCTGCGTGCCACCTTGGGAGTGACGGCAGCCATCTCCGAACGCCTTGGAACGTCCCCCTGTAGGCCTCCTGAGTCGTGGATCAGGAGGGTTGGCGGTACGAGGATCATCCCCCGCCAAAACCCTTTGACGGTCTTCCGGATTTGCCTCCTGAGGCACGAAAGGAAGGCCGATGCTGCTGCAGCTTGCCCAGGGCCCGGGCCGTCTCTGTGTCGGACTTGATAGCCTGCAATGAACCACGCCGCCAATCTGCTGTACCGATCCTTCATGGTGCGTTTGGTGAATCCCAGGCAAATTTCGCAATCTGCCTCCTTGTGATCCGGCTGGAGACAGTAGAGGAACTGGGAGGGTTTTACCTCCACAAACACATTCCTCAATCCCCAGCTGGAGCAGAGCTTGAAGAGAGAACCTCTGTCCTCCTCTGCTCTGACATGGTCCAGCGTGCGGTGTAGGCCGATGTCCTTCTGGAATCCTCGATGAAAACGATTTGTGCCGTTAAGGGGTGAAGAAAGACGCCAACAAACTGATCCCCGCTTGCTGGTCAATGGAACGAAAGAGCACACAGGCTCGATTAGACAAAAATCAAACTTTTTACCGAAAAAGCGCAAAAGAAATCGTAGATCAGCTCATGGAGCAAAACATGAAGACTCCCAGCACTTGAACGTGCGGTAAAAATCTGAAGATGGAAGCCAGAAGAGGGGCTTAGGGAGAGGTCAGTCATTGGCTGGGGGCAGTATGATCCACAGCTCAGTGATTGGTTTATAGAAGAAAGACAGTTTATAAGTGAAAGTTAAACAGTTTTTTCTTTTACAGAGAATTCCCGGCCTGACAGGGAATGGGAATGAGCATGTGCATCTATGCCAGACCCCTTGCTGGAGACCCTGTGAAACCAGCTCTACTGTGAGAAGTCCACACAGACCAAGAAGAATCCTAACCCGAGAAGATGGGGTAATGAGGAGCAAGACTCGCAGCTGGCGGATACAATACATCAGCAAGAAGAAGGCAGACAGCTCGGGGGTCCTAGGGCTCACCCAAGCAGACATTAATGCCTCCTACCCCCCTGCCCCCCAAGCATAGTGTGAATCAATACTCTCTCTCTCACTCAGCGTCCGACCAGACTGCCACTCCGAACCATGAAGCTGCCCGCCAAGGAACCCAAGTGAGCGCCCTTCTTCTCTTCTGCCCACTGCTGCAGGTGCACGTCTCACCTTGCCACCCAGGAGATGGGGATCCGGTGTGCGGCATAGATAGTGAAGGCCAGGGGGCTGGTGAGGAGCGATGCTTCCTGGGTCACGTACTGCTTCCGCCCCCCATGTACCAGTGCCTGGAAGTCAGCGTTGAAGGCACTGCAGTACAGCTGCACCAGGTCCAAGACTGCCGCCGTCACAGCTTCCACCACCTTTTCTGTAAGAAATGTACATGTGGCATCAATGACAGGACGAAAACCCTCACAAAAGGCACCACAACCAGAACCTGGACCCTGTAGGACCACCCGTACCTTTGCTTATGTTAACACCCGTTTTCGCAGTCGTATAGAACTGCAAAAAATGGCAGCGGCAACAAGTTGTTCCTTTTGCTGGAGTAGGTTGACCATGGACCCGACCATAGGGGTTAGGGGATGGTCCCAGCTCTTGTAGTGCCCATGAGTAGGAGTCTCCTCGGATTCATTCTCCTGAACAAAATGTGTGGGTGCTAAAGACTGTCCTTCTGCATGTCCCCCCCTTAAGGGAAGGTGTACATTATCAAACCGGGGGCACTTCCCCTACCTCACTGCGTCCCCTAGCAGTGGGCACTTGGGTCTGGACTTGCATCAGTGGGCTTCCTTAATGCGAAGGAGCGGCGTAGGCCTCCCATTCCAGGCCCAGTGTTTCCTCATCCTTCCCACCTTACTGCAACACAAGGTGGGCAAGAGGGCTGCATCAGCCATGCCACTCCTTTCTCCCAAGGGGGTATCCGTCAGGGCCACAGATTCATGGTGAACTAACTAGCCAATCACGTGAGCTGCCAAGAGATTTCCCAGGTTCACACAGGGTCTTCTGGCCTGACGCAGAGGCAAAGACATGGGGTGTGTGTGTGTGTGTGTGTGTGTGTGCAGGGCTTGCAATCTCGCATGAATACCTCCCAACATGACGCAATCCATTCGAGGGGGCTAGTGGCCAGTCCTGGTTTCCCTTTGCACTCCGGGACATGCAGCCCTTTATTTATCATAGGTCATCTAGGAGTTGGAGTTCCAGAATGCAAGGAAAAACAGCACTGGACAATGACCTCGCTAAAAGGAGGAGTCGTGCCTGTATGAGGCCTTGCCAAAATGTCTGCTTCAGCAGTTTATGGGAAACGTTTCTTCCCAATAACATGAGTACCGAACTTTCGGAATCCAGAATACTTAATGCATATGTTCCTTCTAAGCCCTTTAGTAGCAGGTGTTATTACCCCATTAAATGGAAGCAATTTGATCGACCTCAGAAGGATGAAGGGCTGCGTCGCTCCTGCCACAGGATCCAAACAAGATGTGTAGCTGACGCCATGAGGCAGGCGCACCCTTCAGTCACAAGCTCCCCAAGATCGGGAACAGTACCTACACATACTCAATCAAGCTCGATACCTTTTTAGGTGGTCACTGGCAATAACGTTCTCTCCTAATAACTCCCATGGACACGTATAGTATGGTATGGTATTGTATTGTTTATTTGTAAAGCGCCTACACACAAAGCAAGTGTTTCAAAGCACTCGAAGAATGAGGGAACAAGGGGAAAAAAAAACAACAGCCATTCAGAGCCCTTGAATTTCTGACCGATACAAGTCTGCACGGGCAGAGTGGGTGAAAGGAACAAGTGCATATAGCAATGAACAGTAGGCAAATAGGTCAGACGATGATTCTGCAGTTTTTCAAAGTGTTTTGAGGCGTCACCATGCAAGGAGGGGAGACTAGGGTAAAACAGATTGACGATCTTTAAGACATGGTGCATTCAGATCATGCAAGTGCGCCGACAGGTGCAGGAGATGGGAAGTGGGGACAAGTGCAAGGGGTGGGGGGGGGGACTAAGTGCACCCAGTCAGTCAGAAGCTGGGCTAAGCGCTGAGAGATGCCACTCTCATGGGTCATTGACAAAGTGCAAGGCCTGGAGGCAAGTGCGAGAGGACAGGCGAGGGTGCCAGGGACCTGTGAGACCGAGGTACACCAGGCGTCCAGTCAGTAGGCTGTGTGGAAAAAGAGGGCAAGAGGGATAGAGCAGAGAGAAAGGTTAGCAGGGTAGAGGGAGAGAGAAGGAAGAGGAGAAGAGGAAGGTCTTAAGGAGTTTCCAGAATTTAAGAGATCAGGCTCAAGGTGGAGAGAGGCAGGGAGGCTACTCCAGAGGGAGGTCCCTGCAGAGGATAAAGATCTCCCTCCAAATCTCTGCTTCGAGAACCGGCTCCCTCGCAGAAGGTTGGAGGTAAATGAGCGGAGGGCTCGGGAGGGACAGTATTTGGGTAGGCAGCGTTGAAGGTAGGTGGGTCCCAGGCCCCAGAAGGACTTGTGGACAATGCAGAGGGTCTTGAACTTAATCCTTGCAGCCACGGGGAGCCTGTGGAGGGACTTCAGTGCCGGAGTGATGCACCCCTGGGCTTGAGGCCTAGAATAAGTCTTTCAGTTCTGTTCTGGATGAGTTGCAGAGGGCACAGAGAAGAGGCAGGGAGGATGAGAAAGAGGCTGTTGCACTAGTCCAGCCTTGAGAGAACCAGGGCTTTGGAGACAGTGATCCGTTGGGGGAAGGTGAGAAAAGGAAGAGTACCTCTGAGGAGGTGTAGCTGGTAATTGGATTTTTTTTAGAGATGTCCGAAATGTGAGTGGAGGAGGAGAGAGTGGAGTCGAAGATGACCCCAAGGTTTTTTGTCGCGCAGGTGGGTGCAGGCGCAGGGCCAAGGGAGGCCAGCCAGAGTTAGAGTGGGAAAGCAGGAGCAGGGGTCCCAATGCAAACAATCGCAGTCTTACTGGCCTCGAGGCAGAGGTTGTTTGCAGCACACCATGCTGCGGACTGTCAGATATGAACAAGGTAGAGGAGGTGGGTGAGGGTAGCCTGAAGGAGAGTTTCTTGTCATCCGCATAACACTGGAAGTTAGAGATGAAAGTGGCAATCACACATGCAAGGGGAGCCATGTGGACATTGAAGAAACAGGGGGATAGGTTAGAACTCTGGGGCATGCCACGGATTGAATGAGTGATAGAGAGAAAGGACCCAGGTTCCACCTGGGATGGGTGGTCAGAAAGGAAGGAGGTTATACATGCCAGAGACTGACCTGTGATTCCCAGGGTGTCATGCAGACGTGCGACCAGGATGTTGTAGTTTACAGTGTCAAAGGCAGAGGAGCGGTCAAGAAGAATGAGGACAGAGGGAGTTTTAGTGTCGAGATTTGAAAGCAGGTCTTTCAGAAGAGCAGTTTCTGTGCCTCCAGATGCTCTAAAGCCGGACTGATGGTCGTGGAAGCAACCAACAGTTTCAGTGTGAAGGGTGAGCTGAGAGATGACCAGCTTCTCTGGGAGTTTACCCAGGAAAGGGGTGATAGAGATAGGATGGTAGATAATGGAATGGAGGGGTCGTCCTTTTCTTTTCTCTGTTTGGATAACTGTTTTTGGTGCAGACTTTCAAATCAAATCCCACTCGTCCCAGGCCTTGCAAGCGAGTAAGCCTGATGCTAGAGAACCCGCTCCTGGCTTTGCTGCAGACTCTCAGTCTGAACTTTTGCAAGATCCTCTGTCTCTTTGCTAGAGTAGAAAGTGGCTAAGACTGAGCTAAGCAACAACTGTGTTTAGGTAGTTTGCAACACCACCAACTAGGTGGCGATTGATGTAGGAAGCTTACCTCGAGTCTCTCGGCTGGCCAGAGCATTCGGGTCCTGGTGCAGGGGGAAAAACAAGGTAGACAGAAGAGAAGTCAAATAAACATCTGACAAAGTAGGATTATCTTATGCCGTTGCAGTAGCGTTTAGGGGAAGCCATGAGTTTAAGATGATCCAGGGTCACACGTTCATGTACAGACAAGCTCCGCAGTCATGCGGTGGACCAAGAAGGCGTTTGAATGGGAAGAAGGGGAGGTTAGCATGGCAGCAGTAAGTCACATCTAGGGTATGGTTTCATGGCAGCAGTAAGTCACATCTAGGGTATGGTTTCATGGCAGCAGTAAGTCACATCTAGGGTATGGTTTCATGGCAGCAGTAAGTCACATCTAGGGTATGATTTCATGGCAGCAGTAAGTCACATCTAGGGTACGGTTAGCACGGCAGCAGGAAGAGCCACATCTAGGGTATGGTTTCATGGCAGCAGTAAGTCACATCTAGGGTATGGTTAGCATGGCAGCAGGAAGAGCCACATCTAGGGTATGGTTTCATGGCAGCAGTAAGTCAAATCTAGGGTATGGTTAGCATGGCAGCAGGAAGAGCCACATCTAGGGTATGGTTTCATGGAAGCATTACGTCACATCTAGGGTATGGTTAGCATGGCAGCAGGAAGCCACATCTAGGGTATGGTTAGCATGGCAGCAGTAAGTCACATCTAGGGTATGGTTTCATGGCAGCAGGAAGCCACATCTAGGGTATGGTTTCATGGCAGCAGGAAGCCACATCTAGGGTATGGTTTCATGGCAGCAGTAAGTCACATCTAGGGTATGGTTAGCATGGCAGCAGGAAGCCACATCTACGGTATGGTTTCATGGCAGCATCAAGTTACATCTAGGGTATGGTTAGCATGGCAGCAGGAAGAGCCACATCTAGGGTATGGTTTCATGGAAGCATTACGTCACATCTAGGGTATGGTTAGCATGGCAGCAGGAAGCCACATCTAGGGTATGGTTAGCATGGCAGCAGTAAGTCACATCTAGGGTATGGTTTCATGGCAGCAGGAAGCCACATCTAGGGTATGGTTTCATGGCAGCAGTAAGTCACATCTAGGGTATGGTTAGCATGGCAGCAGGAAGCCACATCTACGGTATGGTTTCATGGCAGCATCAAGTTACATCTAGGGTATGGTTAGCATGGCAGCAGGAAGCCACATCTAGGGTATGGTTAGCATGGCAGCAGTAAGTCACATCTAGGGTATGGTTTCATGGCAGCAGTAAGTCACATCTAGGGTATGGTTAGCACGGCAGCAGGAAGCCACATCTAGGGTATTGTTAGCATGGCAGCAGTAAGTCACATCTAGGGTATGTTTTATGGCAGCATTAAGTCAAATCTAGGGTGCAGGTATTTCATACACATATCCATTCTTGATCTAGGGTTCAAGGGAAGCAAGAAGACAGTTCCTAGGCCAAATCCCAACAGTCAGTGGACGGCGGGAGTGGATTTCTAGCGCTTAGATGCTGCCCTCCTCCACTCAAAGGCTCCGGCAAGCAGTTGCGTGCGCTTCTAGAGATGCGAGTGATCGGATGCTTGGAGAGAGGAGGTATCTTTTACAGGCAAGGGCTGAAAAAGTACTCGCCCCTCTGGTGATTATGAGTGGTGGCCAAGGGGTGGAATGTCCAAATCCTGAGGGGGATTAAGCTTTCCAGTCATTGTCTTGGCTCCATGAGGACCCACTCAACCCACCCCCATCCCGAATCAAGAAGGCGATGTCCGATGCCTAAAAAGGGGAGCACAGGAGCCCAGTTTTCTGACCCCGACTTCCTCTCTTGCTGACTGTGTGTGATCTTGGCCACATTACTCAATGAATATTTATTTATTTATTTGGATTTGTAAAGTGCATTAGCAGCCCGCGGGCCTCGAGGCGCTGCTGCATGAGATTGTCTTAGTTACATAGGGATACTTGGATCTTGGTTACAGTGAGCATGTTACAGTTACAATGAAATGTACAGAAATAGTATGATCCCCTTTTCTCAAATCTTCCAAAATAAATAGCATTTCAAATCGAGAAACCCGGCCGTTGGCACATGAAGCGCTATGCTGTAGATAAACTCCACACCACCTTGAATGCTTGAGATGCGCCCTAGTAGACATGGCACTAGCGAGCTTGCTCTGAGGCCAGGAAAGGCATCTCCCACCTCGCCACATACATACCTTGGGTCCCTTATGCTGAATGCGGGAAGAGCAGGTGGGCAGCTGGTTCAGGGCGCTGGTCACCTCCTGAGTCTCCACTGCCGCCAGGGCGTTACACACCACCATCACTGACTGCACAACGCGCTCCGCCTTGTGCTGGTAATCCACCTGGGCAGAGAAAGGGTGGCACCACACTTAAGACTGAACAAATGCATTCAAGCACCAAGCCTCTTTCACCACCACCACCACCACAAAGGCGCAGCGATTCCGGAATAAGAACCACCCCTCGAAGCAACCAACTCCTATCCCCCCTGTCCCTCCCACAGTGAGCAGCCGCTATCCTTGAAGCAAGCAACTCCAACCACTCAACAGCAAGAATGCACAGCAATAGAGCAACATGCACCCCCATAAATGGCAAACCACTGCCCAGTGGGATGGGCAGTCCAAGTCCACAGACAAACATGCCAAGCTCGCAGGACTGCTGCTGAAAAGAATACTGAATAGCAGGTCCATTGCTGCAATATTGGTGCCAAGGGTTTCCTAAAGAAGGTTGTGTGTGTATCCGATGGGTCTGCAGCGCTTCCATGCCACCTGCGCCAGCTTTAATGACCACGTTCAAGATTGAAGCTATTGGGTTGGAAAAGGGCTTCATCCTGGCCACTGCGCAACAGAAGACACATCGCCAGATGGCAGGCCTACCTCTGCCAACATATATGGCACCAGAGCAGGATGCTTAGGTGACACACAGTGTACATGCTCTGCGGGCTGAGTGGTGACCGCATGAAGCTTGAATGCACGCCCTAGTGCGACGCATGGTTCAAACACCAACATGCGCATCAGCAGGGACACAACACGCCACCCTGTGCGACAGACATCACGGCTGGACTGGGACCCAACAGCCCGCCTGGCAAATGATGTCAACTGACCCGAGTACCCCTAGACCTGGGGGCACCTTCAGAAGTGATGTTAAATGTTAAAGGTATTTTTACCGCGCACCGTCGCCAACGGAGTTGGTCCCCGGGCGCTCTGGTGGATCTGGAAACGAGAAGGTGGGATGGGTAAGTACGTGAAGCAGGAGTACGATAGTGAGAGGAGTGGAGTTCTGTTGGCAGCTTCAACTTGGTATACAGCCGGTGCTGAGCTTTGGTGCGAGTCTCGGATCAATGTCAGTTCTTGTGTGCTGTTGGTGCGGTTTATGTGTTGTTGCGGTGTTGTGAAGTGCGTGCGGGTTGTTGTGCGAGAGATGGTTGTGTGAGATTTTTGAGTGAGATAAGTCCGCAGAAATGCTGAGTTTTTTTGTTAGTGGGTTGTATGAATTTTAACATGCTAACATTCAGAACTCTGTCCGAGTGTGGCGCTCGCCAGTCCTCCCAATCTCATCAGGGTGGGCGAAGGGGTTACGCCTGGCAGGGTTTTAGTTTGTGTGAGGCGCTCCCTGTGCTGTTCTAACGCGCTCTGTAAGTGTTCTAATTGCTCCTCGCCGTTCTACATTTCTGTGCTTTGATCCCTTTCCTGCCACGTGATACCAACAAGTAACCTTGCCCTTCAGCACTTCTTAACAGATAAAAGCTATCATTCTTTAACATGTTTTGCACATTTAGTGCTTATTACAATCCTGGGAGTTTATAAAACACACATAGTACAAAATAAAATTTCCCCCAAAGTTCATTTTTCTCAACGGAGGATTAATGGTCCATAATCTTTGGGGTTCCCTGAAAACCCCTGCGACGCGAAGTTCCCTCTTTCCCTCCACTCCAGGCTCTTCAGATGACCCTGAAACCCCCTGTGATGCGCCGTTCCCTCTTTCCTTCCACTCCAGGCTCTTCAGGTGACCCCAAAACCCCTGTGATGCGCTGTTCCCTCTTTCCTTCCACTCCAGGCTCTTCAGATGACCCCGAAGCCCCCGTGATGCGCCGTTCCCTCTCTCCTTTCACTCCAGGATCTTCAGATGACCCTGAAACCCCTGTGATGCGCTGTTCCCTCTTGCCTTCCACTGCAGGCTCTTCAGATGACCCTGAAACCCCTGTGATGCGCCGTTCCCTCTTTCCTTCCACTCCAGGCTCTTCAGATGACCCTGAAACCCCTGTGATGCGCTGTTCCCTCTTTCCTTCCACTCCAGGCTCTTCAGATGACCCTGAAACCCTGGTGATGCACCGTTCCCTCTTTCCTTCCACTCCAGGCTCTTCAGATGACCCTGAAACCCCTGTGATGCGCCGTTCCCTCTCTCCTTCCACTCCAGGCTTTCCAGATGACGTGCTGTGTCTGCAGTGTCTACTCCACTGCTTCGTGGTTACTGGAGATCTGGCTATGGGAGGGGGGGCAGGGTCTTGCTGGGAATTCTATGAACGCAACAGGGACTGCCAGCCTTTCCTGGGTCTACGTCAGCCATAAATGTATACAGATCTCCAAGCCAGCACTCAGCTACTGCTTCTGGCTGATGTTACACCCGCCGTTCAGATCAAGAACTTGTTATACTCAATAATACTCCTTACTTGGATTTATGGATTCTTTCAAAATTGGATATTCATTTTCCTACAGCACCATAAGAACCATTTAGTTCTTTAACAAGCAACTCAAGGAGAAGGAACCTGCGCATGTACAAGGACTTGTCCCTCGCCTCTTATTTACTGGTTCAAGGTGTAAACCTCAATTTTGCAAGCACAAGATATCGGCACTTAACCGTTTTTGGAAGTTCTGCCACCCTATAATTTAAGGAGATGTGTCCTCTATCAAGGAGGACCGGAGGAGATTGCTACTGGAAGGACCAATGGGTAGGGGGCGAGATGTCGAACCTGCAAGATTCTATGGCGCAATCCTACCAGCTTCCTCGGAGCGATGTTCCTGGGGCCCACAGGTTGCTGGAGCTCCTTGCTGTTGCCGACCACACAGTGTCAGCAGGACTGCACCTCTGGTCCTCGGAGCGATGTTCCTGGGGCCCGCAGGTTGCTGGAGCTCCTTGCTGATGCCGACCACACAGTGTCAGCAGGACTGCACCTCTGGTCCTCGGAGCGATGTTCCTGGGGCCCGCAGGTTGCTGGAGCTCGTTGCTGATGCCGATCACACAGTGTCAGCAGGACTGCACCTCTGGTTTTCCCAGGGTTCCTATCCCATTTGGTCTACCCCAAACATTGGGTGAGATCCCAGAATAGAGTCGCAGAAGATGGCGCAGCCTGCTTTCATGCGCTCTTCTGCTGCAGCGCTTCACACATATGGTGAGCTACTCAAGGAGTGGCAAACCAGACTTCTACGTTGTGCTTGCTCCTGCTTTTGGCCAGGTGTGCCCGCTGCGCTCGTCCTCTTTCACCTTTCTGGAACCCCTACACTGATACCATACCAGGGTGGTTCATAGAGCACTTTAGCTAAAGCACTGTCCAGAATTAGTTAAAGTGTTACAAAAGGGTTTGCTGTCAATCAACAAAAAGGTACCAATAAAGACCTGTGCTAGTCATGAGAGAAACCGAGAGGACACCGGCAGACATGTCGGCAGTGACAGAACGCGGTCATACCAGAAGGTTGCTCTGCAGGGGGGGGCACAGAGACCATGCTCCATTCCTTGCGTTTCAGAAGGTAAAGTCACAGTACCCAAGACTAGGAGAGGGCTCCAGAAGAGAAAGGCTGCTCCCTAGTCCTGCTGCCCTTGCCGTCTAGATTTTCTTTTCTGTGAGTTTAGATGGGGGAGGATCCCTCCGTTCCCAGAGACTAGGTGCGTTGCTGCAAACAGATGATTCGAGGTATCTTCTGTAAAAATAGAACTCTTGAATGCTGTGTAACAGGAACTCCACTGAGGACTCCCATTCACCGTGGCAGCACGAGCCTGCCCAGGATTTACCAGTGAATGGTCAACGTGGCAGCACGAGCCTGGTCAGGATTTACCAGTGAATGGTCACCGTGGCAGTACGAGCCTGGTCAGAATTTACCAGTGAATGGTCACTGTGGCAGTACGAGCCTGGTCAGAATTTACCAGTGAATGGTCACTGTGGCAGCACGAGCCTGGTCAGGATTTACCCAGTGAATGGTCACCGTGGCAGCACGAGCCTAGTCAGGATTTACCAGTGAATGGTCACCGTGGCAGCACGAGCCTGGTCAGGACTTACCCAGTGAATGGTCACCGTGGCAGCACGAGCCTGGTCAGGATTTACCAATGAATGGTCAACGTGGCAGCACGAGCCTAGTCAGGACTTACCCAGTGAATGGTCACCGTGGCAGCACGAGCCTGGTCAGGATTTACCAGTGAATGGTCACCGTGGCAGTACGAGCCTGCCCAGGATTTACCAGTGAATGGTCAACGTGGCAGCACGAGCCTGGTCAGGATTTACCAGTGAATGGTCAACGTGGCAGCACGAGCCTAGTCAGGATTTACCAGTGAATGGTCACCGTGGCAGCACGAGCCTGGTCAGAATTTACCAGTGAATGGTCACCGTGGCAGCACGAGCCTGGTCAGAATTTACCAGTGAATGGTCACTGTGTCAGGATTTACCAGTGAATGGTCAATGTGGCAGCACGAGCCTAGTCAGAATTTACCAGTGAATGGTCACCGTGGCAGCACGAGCCTGGTCAGGATTTACCAGTGAATGGTCAACGTGGCAGCACGAGCCTAGTCAGGATTTACCAGTGAATGGTCACCGTGGCAGCACGAGCCTGGTCAGGATTTACCAGTGAATGGTCAACGTGGCAGCACGAACCTAGTCAGGATTTACCAGTGAATGGTCACTGTGTCAGGATTTACCAGTGAATGGTCAATGTGGCAGCACGAGCCTAGTCAGAATTTACCAGTGAATGGTCACCGTGGCAGCACGAGCCTGGTCAGGATTTACCCAGTGAATGGTCACCGTGGCAGCACGAGCCTGGTCAGGATTTACCCAGTGAATGGTCACCGTGGCAGCACGAGCCTGGTCAGGATTTACCCAGTGAATGGTCACCGTGGCAGCACGAGCCTGGTCAGAATTTACCAGTGAATGGTCACTGTGTCAGGATTTACCAGTGAATGGTCACCGTGGCAGCACGAGCCTGGTCAGAATTTACCAGTGAATGGTCACTGTGGCAGCACGAGCCTGGTCAGAATTTACCAGTGAATGGTCACTGTGTCAGGATTTACCAGTGAATGGTCAATGTGGCAGCACGAGCCTAGTCAGAATTTACCAGTGAATGGTCAACGTGGCAGCACGAGCCTGGTCAGGATTTACCAGTGAATGGTCAACGTGGCAGCACGAGCCTAGTCAGGATTTACCAGTGAATGGTCACCGTGGCAGCACGAGCCTGGTCAGAATTTACCAGTGATTGGTCACCGTGGCAGCACGAGCCTGGTCAGAATTTACCAGTGAATGGTCACAGTGTCAGGATTTACCAGTGAATGGTCAATGTGGCAGCACGAGCCTAGTCAGGATTTACCAGTGAATGGTCACCCTGGCAGTACGAGCCTGCCCAGGATTTACCAGTGAATGGTCAACGTGGCAGCACGAGCCTGGTCAGGATTTACCAGTGAATGGTCAACGTGGCAGCACGAGCCTAGTCAGGATTTACCAGTGAATGGTCACCGTGGCAGCACGAGCCTGGTCAGAATTTACCAGTGAATGGTCACTGTGTCAGGATTTACCAGTGAATGGTCACCGTGGCAGCACGAGCCTAGTCAGAATTTACCAGTGAATGGTCACCGTGGCAGCACGAGCCTGGTCAGGATTTACCAGTGAATGGTCAACGTGGCAGCACGAGCCTAGTCAGGATTTACCAGTGAATGGTCACCGTGGCAGCACGAGCCTGGTCAGGATTTACCAGTGAATGGTCAACGTGGCAGCACGAGCCTAGTCAGGATTTACCAGTGAATGGTCACTGTCAGGATTTACCAGTGAATGGTCAATGTGGCAGCACAAGCCTAGTCAGAATTTACCAGTGAATGGTCACCGTGGCAGCACGAGCCTGGTCAGGATTTACCCAGTGAATGGTCACCGTGGCAGCACGAGCCTGGTCAGGATTTACCCAGTGAATGGTCACCGTGGCAGCACGAGCCTGGTCAGGATTTACCCAGTGAATGGTCACTGTCAGGATTTACCAGTGAATGGTCACCGTGGCAGCACGAGCCTGGTCAGGATTTACCAGTGAATGGTCACTGTGTCAGGATTTACCAGTGAATGGTCACCGTGGCAGCACGAGCCTGGTCAGGATTTACCAGTGAATGGTCACTGTGTCAGGATTTACCAGTGAATGGTCACCGTGGCAGCACAAGCCTAGTCATGATTTACCCAGTGAATGGTCACCGTGGCAGCACGAGCCTGGTCAGGATTTACCAGTGAATGGTCACCGTGGCAGCACGAGCCTGGTCAGGATTTACCAGTGAATGGTCACTGTGTCAGGATTTACCAGTGAATGGTCACCGTGGCAGCACGAGCCTGGTCAGGATTTACCAGTGAATGGTCACTGTGTCAGGATTTACCAGTGAATGGTCACCGTGGCAGCACGAGCCTAGTCAGGATTTACCCAGTGAATGGTCACCGTGGCAGCACGAGCCTGGTCAGGATTTACCAGTGAATGGTCACCGTGGCAGCACGAGCCTGGTCAGGATTTACCAGTGAATGGTCACCGTGGCAGCACGAGCCTGGTCAGGATTTACCCAGTGAAGGGCACTACATATTTCTTATTACATAGCACTAATTAGCTGGCTTAGCCCATTGTGTGTAATTCCTAGAAAATGCTCCTTGAAAATATTACCCCAAGGGTTTGCTTCATACGCATCCCAAAATGTTTAGGAGTCTACAGCATCCATGTCTATTTGGTGAAACTGAAGCAGGGTGTTCCTGGACAAATTGGGTGAATATCGGGGTGCCAAGAATCGGATTATCAGAAGGCGGTGCCAAGGTGGATGGGCGATGCCCTGCGCCAATTCCAGAGAGACGTGCAAATGGTGAAATTCCTTATGCATGTGCGATAACCAAGCGTCCGACACCTGGGCTCCAAGACCCCCCCTAGGAACCGATCAGCGTTTACCTGGATAGAGGCAAAGCGTTGGCCTTGAGCCTCTTCCTGGAACCAACTAAACGCCCCTTCGAGTAATAGCTTTGGGACTGCCAGGCTGTGCGCAGATTCAGTCCTTCTGCTTTTACCTGAAAGGGTGATGAGGTGGTGTGCAGAGGTGCCACACCTTCTGCAAACAAACATGTGTACTGTCAATGCCTCCAGACAATTCCTCGGAGGAAGAGCTGTTTCCAATGTGCACCGATTGGAAGGGTAGACATTCTGGTGTACATTTTCAGGCTCCATGCAATAAAAGTAGCATGTTGTTTAGGGCAACTGTGAGCACTGGGTTTGCACTGTGCGGTTTTTCTCTTCCCGACATGCACAGCACCCTGATCAGTTGTTTGTGGTGCAGTCGTATTTTCTCTGGATTAAGCCACCTGAGCTCTGTTTGGCGATGCTTGTCATACACACACGTGTGAGTGTGGGTCTCATCACTGGCATTTTGAGTGTGCCCTTCATACAAAGGGCATTTTGAGTGGGTGCTTTATGCACAGGCGTTTTGCGTGTGCCCTTCATCAAAGTGGTTCGGGGTGTGCGGGGCACCCACTATTTTCACCCCATCTTTGCTGCTACAGCCTCACTGTGCGCCATTTCGCCTCTCACTCTCTAGCCAGGCCATTACAACGGCTCCATTATAAGCAGGGGTGGAAATGGGAAAAATGTGGGGGGGTCCCACAAGGGCCAGGGCGGGGGGGAGGGGTGGCGGTGCCTGAGTAGGCGGGGTTAAGGGGAGCGCAGCTAGCAGTTGACCTCCGATCAAAGGAAATGTCCAAAATAATAGTTCAAAACGGCGCTATTTCTTTCGTGCTGCTTCTTTTTCAAACTATATATCAATTCCACTTTAAACCACTTCCATGGCACTGGTGATGAGCTACTTCACTGTGAGCATAATAGTTTTGGCCAGTGTTACTGAGTAAATATTCTTTAAACTGCACAATTTGCACCCCATTTTTTTTAAACTCCCCCCTTGGGTACTATTCAAACGGTGATTTCTGTTCGCCATAAGCAACGTTTTCTTTTTTTTTTTTTTTGTTCTATTTTTTGAAACCAAAGATCAGGGGAAAGCGCGAACGCAGTCCCCCACTACCAGAAATAATGCAGTCGAGTATCCCGCATTTGGGAACATCGCAGGGGTCAGCACATCCGGTGTGCAATGGATGAGCCTCACCCTGGGAGAGCCACCTTAGTGATCATGGCGTCTCACTTGAACCCCACCCGGCACAGCTCCTGCAGCTCCCCTCCGAAAGCAGTTGGGTGGCTGCATCGTGTGTGATGTTAATAGGGGTATTTATTCATGCAATGTTTGTCGGATACAGGTATTGGACAAACATTGCATAAATAAATAATCCGGGTCCATGTAGCCAACAAACATTGCATAAATAAATCGGGTCGTGCCTGAGGACTGTAACTTCCTCTTGCATGGGGTCACCAGAGGAAGTTACAGTTCGCTCATGGGCCCATTTGTTTCTTTTTTTTCTCCCCAGCGCCGAGCAGGTGTTTGGTGCGGCTGACTCTGGCCAGATCCGGCTACACATCTGGTGCCGGATCTCGGACCCGGCGAGAGCCAGCCCAATGAGCAGCGCCGATTTGTAAGATACCACATTGAGAGACACCCATAACCCAACTGTAGAATACAGCAACACAAACTCTCAGCACACACAGCACACAGGAGCACAACAACACAGATGCCAAAAACAGACCCAACAGCAGACTCCTAGGCAGACTCTGCCTTTCTCGGCACCTGTCCCAGCTCCACTCCCACCCCCCACTCACCTCAGCTGCCAGAAAATCATCAACTTCATTGTGGAAATTGTCAAAGAGGAGTGACATGGCCTGTCTGTGGAGGAGAGAGAAAGGGCAAGGTTAGCATTGTAGGAGTGACATGGCCTGCGTGTGGGGGAGTGAGAAAGGGGCAGGTTAGCCTTGTGGGAGTAACATGTCCTGCCTGTGGGGGAGAGAGAAAGGGGCAGGCTAGCCTTGTGGGAGTGACACGGCCTGCCTGTGTGGGGGAGTGAGAAAGGGGCAGGTTAGCATTGTAGGAGTAACATAGCCTGCCTGTGGGGGAGAGAGAAAGGGGCAGGTTAGCATTGTAGGAGTAACATAGCCTGCCTGTGGGGGAGAGAGAAAGGGGCAGGTTAGCATTGTAGGAGTAACATAGCCTGCCTGTGGGGGAGAGAGAAAGGGGCAGGTTAGCATTGTAGGAGTAACATAGCCTGCCTGTGGGGGAGAGAGAAAGGGGCAGGTTAGCATTGTAGGAGTAACATAGCCTGCCTGTGGGGGAGAGAGAAAGGGGCAGGTTAGCATTGTGGGAGTGACACGGCCTGCCTGTGTGGGGGAGTGAGAAAGGGGCAGGTTAGCATTGCGGGAGTAACATGGCCTGCCTGTGTGGGAGAGAGAAAGGGGCAGGTTAGCATTGCGGGAGTAACATGTCCTGCCTGTGGGGGAGAGAGAAAGGGGCAGGTTAGCACTGTAGGCGTGACATGGCCTGCCTGTGGAGGAGAGAGAAAGGGGCAGGTTAGCATTGCGGGAGTAACATGGCCTGCCTGTGGGGGAGAGAGAAAGGGGCAGGTTAGCATTGCGGGAGTAACATGGCCTGCCTGTGTGGGAGAGAGAAAGGGGCAGGTTAGCATTGCGGGAGTAACATGGCCTGCCTGTGTGGGAGAGAGAAAGGGGCAAGTTAGCATTGCGGGAGGGACATGGCCTGCCTGTAGGAGTGACATGACCTGCCTGTGGAGGAGAGAGAAAGGGGCAAGTTAGCACTGTAGGAGTGACATGGCCTGCCTGTGTGGGAGAGAGAAAGGGGCAGGTTAGCACTGTAGGAGTAACATGGCCTGCCTGTGGAGGAGAGAGAAAGGGGCAGGTTAGCATTGTAGGAGTACCATGGCCTGCCTTTTGGGAGAGAGAAAGGGGCAGGTTAGCATTGTAGGAGTAACATAGCCTGCCTGTGTGGGAGAGAGAAAGGGGCAGGTTAGCATTTGCCCACACCTTGTGGGAGTAACATGGCCTGCCTCTGGGGGAGAGAGAAAGGGGCAGGTTAGCATTGTAGGAGTACCATGGCCTGCCTTTGTGGGAGAGAGAAAGGAGCAGGTTAGCATTGTAGGAGTAACATAGCCTGCCTGTGTGGGAGAGAGGAAGGGGCAGGTTAGCATGGGAGGAGTACCATGGCCTGCCTGTGGGGGAGAGAGAAAGGGGCAGGTTAGCATGGGAGGAGTACCATGGCCTGCCTGTGTGGGAGAGAGAAAGGGGCAGGTTAGCATTTGCCCACACCTTGTGGGAGTAACATGGCCTGCCTCTGGGGGGGAGAGAAAGGGGCAGGTTAGCATTGTAGGAGTACCATGGCCTGCCTTTGTGGGAGAGCGAAAGGAGCAGGTTAGCATTGTAGGAGTAACATAGCCTGCCTGTGTGGGAGAGAGGAAGGGGCAGGTTAGCATGGGAGGAGTACCATGGCCTGCCTGTGGGGGAGAGAGAAAGGGGCAGGTTAGCACGGGAGGAGTACCATGGCCTGCCTGTGTGGGAGAGAGAAAGGGGCAGGTTAGCATGGGAGGAGTAACATGGCCTGCCTGTGTGGGAGAGAGGAAGGGGCAGGTTAGCAATGTAGGAGTAACATAGCCTGCCTGTGTGGGAGAGAGAAAGGGGCAGGTTAGCATGGGAGGAGTAACATGGCCTGCCTGTGTGGGAGAGAGGAAGGGGCAGGTTAGCATTGTAGGAGTACCATGGCCTGCCTTTGTGGGAGAGAGAAAGGAGCAGGTTAGCACTGTAGGAGTAACATGGCCTGCCTGTGGGGGAGAGAGAAAGGGGCAGGTTAGCATGGGAGGAGTACCATGGCCTGCCTGTGTGGGAGAGAGGAAGGGGCAGGTTAGCATTGTAGGAGTAACATAGCCTGCCTGTGTGGGAG
This sequence comes from Ambystoma mexicanum, assembly GCF_040938575.1. Classification (NCBI taxonomy): domain Eukaryota; kingdom Metazoa; phylum Chordata; class Amphibia; order Caudata; family Ambystomatidae; genus Ambystoma; species Ambystoma mexicanum. The sequence goes on from NC_090938.1 coordinate 36,614,925, forward strand.
AGAGAAAGGGGCAGGTTAGCATGGGAGGAGTAACATGGCCTGCCTGTGTGGGAGAGAGGAAGGGGCAGGTTAGCACTGTAGGAGTACCATGGCCTGCCTTTGTGGGAGAGAGAAAGGAGCAGGTTAGCACTGTAGGAGTAACATGGCCTGCCTGTGGGGGAGAGAGAAAGGGGCAGGTTAGCATGGGAGGAGTAACATGGCCTGCCTTTGTGGGAGAGAGAAAGGGGCAGGTTAGCACTGTAGGAGTAACATGGCCTGCCTGTGGGGGAGAGAGAAAGGGGCAGGTTAGCATGGGAGGAGTACCATGGCCTTCCTGTGTGGGAGAGAGAAAGGGGCAGGTTAGCATGGGAGGAGTAACATGGCCTGCCTGTGTGGGAGAGAGGAAGGGGCAGGTTAGCATTGTGGGAGTAACATAGCCTGCCTGTGTGGGAGAGAGAAAGGGGCAGGTTAGCATGGGAGGAGTAATATGGCCTGCCTGTGTGGGAGAGAGGAAGGGGCAGGTTAGCATGGGAGGAGTAATATGGCCTGCCTGTGTGGGAGAGAGGAAGGGGCAGGTTAGCACTGTAGGAGTAACATGGCCTGCCTGTGTGGGAGAGAGAAAGGGGCAGGTTAGCATTGTGGGGGTACCATGGCCTGCCTGTGCGGGAGAGAGAAAGGGGCAGGTTAGCATTGTGGGGGTAACATGGCCTGCCTGTGTGGGAGAAAGGGGCAGGTTAGCATTGTGGGGGTAACATGGCCTGCCTGTGGGGGAGAGAGAAAGGGGCAGGTTAGCATTGTGGGGGTAACATGGCCTGCCTGTGGGGGAGAGAGAAAGGGGCAGGTTAGCATTGTGGGGGTAACATGGCCTGCCTGTGTGGGAGAGAGAAAGGGGCAGGTTAGCATTGTGGGGGTAACATGGCCTGCCTGTGGGGGAGAGAGAAAGGGGCAGGTTACCATGGGAGCAGTACCATGACCCGCTGTGGTAGAGTGAAAGAGAAACGAGATCAGCAGGAAGGAGTGGCATGATGCGTGGTAGTGGTAGGAGGGCAGTGCCACGGCCTGCATGGAGTGCTGAGGAGAGGAATGGACCACGGCCTGCATGGAGGGCTGAGGAGAGGAATGGAGAGATCAGTGGGGAGAGGGGCCATGGCCTGCCTGCAGGTGGAAGTAGGAGACGGGCCCACCAGAGAAACGTGGCAGTGATCTCTATGGCGCAGGAATGCCACTTGACACTTCACAATGACAGCACAACCCAAACAGCACACCATGGGACGTAGATGACCACGGCCTACCTGTGACCGGTGGTGAACTGTGGCTGCCAGGACAGTAGATGGCGGGTATGGGTACCACTCAGTCTCAGTGCCTGACCCCTGTATGCTCATCAAGGGGTTTGGCAGATGTACAGTGAGTGCAAAATGCAGTGTGCGTCGGCATGGAAGGTGGGTCGGCATGGAAGGTGGGTGTGGTGACGGCCACAGAGCCGTGTGCAAATCCCGGGCTAGCAGTGCCCTCAACATCTTATACTTGGCCAGGAACGGCTTCCCTAGTGACCCCAGAGCAACCCCCCACAGTACTTCTCCCCGGCACAGGGACCCCACCCAAAGGCCAGACTTGCAGCAGCTGCCACCTGCCAATGCCAGAGCACAAAGGTACAGGGTGTTCTTGCCAGGCGAGGAATCTGATTGGTGAAATGCCTGTGGGTAAGGTTTATTGGCCAATAAGATCGTGTGAGCAGGTGGAACATCAGGATATGCCCAGAGAATGTGATTAGAAATGCACCTGCAGCGATTACAGGACTGTAAACACTCCGTGCCAAAGGCAGAGCCAACCAAGAGCTACGGACTTATCCAAAATATTTTATGTTTCAAGTCAACACGCAACTTTTAAAAGGTATCGTTCCAAACCAGGTACAGTTTCTGTAGCAGGTGGTCTCCAGGCTGGGGTTCCAACAGTTGAGTCTGCTCAAGAGGCAAGTGCTACTGTTTCCTAGACAGCACCCCACCCCCCACAGACACCAATTGTGTTCTTCAATGGAAGAGACTTTAACCGAGTTGGAGATTGGCTGCTTTGGGGTCAAGTCATTTCACTCAGGCTGCAGAATGAAAGGGGATCTAAACTTTCCACGAGATTCAGCAGGATGGAGTGGCACTTCAAGCCCCCTGCCCTCTTAGCCTTCCAGGGATGAATTGCCTATTGCAGGCTTGCAAGACTTCCCTCAGCTCTCAAGATGAACTTTTAGGTCCCAGGATATCACTCCATTTCCTACTATCAATCTCCTTCAGTCTTCCAGCGCCCAAACCCACCGCCCGCACATGAGCAAGGAACCCACTCTTGACATTGTCCTCACATGTTCCGCTTTCCTAACATGCCTCACCTTGTGTTTAGTTTTCCTGTGGCTTGTGTGAGAAACCTGAGGGTATTCTGCCAGGTAAGCCCCAAGATTCCTCCATTCAGGTGGCCAGGAGAGGGCAGTCGCTTTTGGATCCCAACCCTGGGGGTGGAGAAGCGAGGGAGGATCACCTGGGTAGAGGAGTCCAGGGTAATAAATCTGGGAGACCCTCGGGTGAGACGGGGTACTATTAGGAGAACACGGGGCAAGGGAGACCTCCCCAGGCCTTCATAGGATATTCGGGTCCATCTCTCTCTTGAATAAGGGAGAAAAGTCCAAACATATTAGGCTGACAGGGGTGGGGAAGTACGGAAACTAGAGGGAACAGCATTGGTTTGGCTATACCATCAACAGGTCCTTCCCCAACTCAAAGGGCTTCTTATCCATATCCGTCCAACCATTCCAAATCACCACTAAAGAAAGATAATATGGGGAAAAGGGAACTGTCCTGGTTATATAAAAATCAAGTAGGGTGTCCCCCTTCTCCCCAATTTCAACCATCTTATTAACCTTCGCCCTGCAAGAAGCCTCATTTGTCTTGTCCCGTTTCCCCCTCCCCATTTTCTTTAAGTACTGGGATGAGGAAGATGTGATTGGGAGCAGTAAAGATTACCCATAGAAACATATGGATACACAGTGAGGCTTACCATCTAACAGCTTTGAATTGTCCCACTAAGAGTCAGGCAGAGCCAAGCACTCCCCCCCCGCCCCCCCTCTTAAATCTCCTCACCACCCCAACTATGCACACCCGACTCCAATTGACTCACCTGCAGTACAAAAAGTTTGGTTCTGCCATAATCATTGAGCGAGCTGGGGTTGCTCGATGGAACCAGGAGGCCAAGGAGCAGAAGGCTGCAAAGAGAGGAGCCCAGAAGGACCAGTGGAATGGGGGACGCTGAAACTCTGGCCCAGTGTGCGTGTGAGGGGCTGCCCCGTGGTGAGTGTGCTGCGTCTCCTAGAAGCCAGAGCAAAACGGACGGCAGTCTATCGGCCTTGTTTAGGCCAGTGCTCGTTCCCCTATGACGTGTGTGTGTGTCCCAGGGAAGTCTGAGGGGCAGGTGGTGAGACCCTGACCTCGACCCAAACCCATTTGACCTGCTCGCCAGTGCTGCACTACGATTGGTGAGTTTCTTAAGCCATAAAGAAGCTCAGTAACATGCGGGTGGCTGGAGCGGGAGCAGGAGCGTTGAAAAAAGTCAACAGCCTGGTGAGTGAAAGCGGAGAAAGAAACCAAAACAAGTAAAAGGGTAAAAGCGAAGCAAGCAAAATCTGGAAAGTGGTGAAAGAAAGCAAAGTGGAATGACAGAAAAGATGCGCTAGAGGCACAGAAGTAAAGAAAGACAGAGCAAGCGTGCTGGTGGCGCAGAAACAGCCAAGAGGGGCAGCGAAAAACCCAACAGTAAGGAAAGGGGCGCCAGCGACCCGAAACCCAAGAGAGACAGAAAAGAGATAGACGGAGGGTAAACAGACGTTCAAGAGAGGTTGAAAGTATCCCAAAAGTGAGAACAAGACGCAAGGGACCCAAGAGAAATTGTGCAAGAGGCACATTATAGAGAAACTGAAGGTGCAAGAGAGCACGGTGAGAAACTGAAGATGCAAGAGAGCACAGTGAGAAACTGAAGGTGCAAGAGAGCACAGTGAGAAACTGAAGGTGCAAGAGAGCACAGTGAGAAACTGAAGTTGCAAGAGAGCACAGTGAGAAACTGAAGGTGCAAGAGAGCACAGTGAGAAACTGAAGGTGCAAGAGAGCACATTGAAAAGGAATGAAGTGAGCAAGAGCCACGGAAAAGTGGAAAGAAGGTGCAAGTGTGGACAGGAAGCACAGGAAAGGGTGAAAATGGCAGAGTGAAAGAGGCACAAAAGAGGAAAAGGTGCCAGGGAATAAGGAGAGGGGTTTAGAGGTCAGAGTCGTCGCACCTGGGAGGAGCAAAGAACCTAGTGTTGTCGAAGGTTTCCGATACTGCCCCCCTGAAAGAACTGTACAGTGAAAGGTACATCCTGACAAGAGGAATTGTTAGTTGAACTGAGTAAAGAGGGGCCTAGGCTTGGCGAAGGGAACCACAGAGGCCCACTAAAGACATTGTTGAACTTTGTGAGGAGAGGCCTAGACATGGAGAAGGGAGCCCTGAGAGGCCTAACAGGAACTGTGTCTTTTGTGCGGAACTGGAAAGATCGAAGCTGGGGGACGTGAACCTCAAGAGACCCAGAGACATTGTGAACTCTATTGACATACGGCACAAGCCCTATGTTGAAGGTTCCAAGCGCAACCCTTTTGCGTTGAACTATTTTGAACTGCCAGAACTACACCCAATGGGCAAGACTACCGAAAACCAGCTGTGGTTTACATTTCCCTTTTGAGTCACTGTATTTCCTTTAAGACGGTCCCTATCATATTTGTTTTAAGAGTGAGGGCAATCATAGGTTTGGACACAGATAAACTTTGGTTTTGGACTAACGGCCATCGATGGCCCTTAGAAGCATTAGAGATAGGGCCAGATGGGCATTACACCAACCCCACAATGTTTGATAATAAAGGTTTGTTTCTTTTGAGTCTGTGTCTCTCTTGATACCATTACCATCTCGCACTCCCCTTTTCACTCATGCCCTCCCAGGCCCCATGAAATCCTCCTTAGATCCCAAATTCTTCCTTAACCAGCAGCCCTTTGGCCCAATGTAGAGTCATTTCAATACCTTGCGGAACTCTTCGTCCCATCCTCAATCTATACTTGCATCTGAAGGTTCCCGGCCTCTTGGGCTCCCTTGGGTCCTCACCCCAGCACATCACCCCCTTCATCCCTCTGGGGTCCTGACCCGCCACCTCACCCTCCTTCATCCCCCTGGAGTCCTCACCAAACACCCCACCCCCCTACATCTCTCTGGAGTCTTCACACACCATCTCATCCCCATGCACCCCGTTCAAGCCACGCAACCCCACTGAACCAACCTGCTGATGGTCTGCTTGACCGGCCTCTCCTGTAGGTGGACATGGTGGTTCAGTGTCCAAGGACTCTGGTGGTCGCTGGCCTTGGACAAAAGAAAGAAGAGCGGAGTATTAGATGGATCGTACTCCCATATAAACCTGGTGGGATCCCAACACCCCCATGTTAACTTCTGCCACTGCAAGGTGGCCAGAGCTGAAACGACTCCAGAGGCTGGTGCAGCCCAGGTGCACTGTCCCAAAAGAAGGGACAAACATCCTAAGGCCGCATGCTACGACTCACCGTTCGAGCCAGGTCGCCACGCACGTCCCTGCGTTTCATCAGCTGCAGTCGGATGTCTATGTCGAACTTGCGGCATTGCTGGATGTACTCATGGCTTCCCAAGACACGTTCACTGAATGGGGAGGAAAGATTGGTAGCCGCATGAGACAGGAGAAAGGTGAAGGGAAAAGAAGAGGTCAACAGTATCAGATGGTGGACTTTGCAGGACTAAGACGACTGCTGTGACGAGGGAGGATGATACCAAGAGCCAAAAAAGGACAAACCCTACACAAATACAATAGGAGCGGCACATATCACTCTGTATCAACTCCCCCAAACCAACGCCCCCAGTCTGCCACAAAACTTTAAACTTTGAACAGTCCAATCCAGGTACTTCCCATTCCCTTAACAGACCTACCACTGCCTCTCATACGGCAGTTTCTCCAAATCCTTCATAGTCCCACTGCTGTGGATCCCACTGCCTCTAATGTGCACTCTCCCACATACATCCCACAGAAGTACCGAAGCCCAACCCTTCACTCCCTCCAACACCATACTCACATATTCCTCCAATCCTTCCTCCACACTAGATGCTCACATCTCTCTGCCTGTAGTGCTCCATTCTCCTCCAACTACTACTCTTCCGTACTGAAGCCCAACTGCCCCACCCGGCCCCCTCCCACCTGCTACTGGTGATTTTCTCAGTCCTAGCCCCGACCCATCCAGCAAAACCTGCTTAGTGGCAGCCCCACCACTTGGACAGCCAGCTTGTATTTGGAGGTACTGGTCAATGAATTTAGGAGGGGATTGCATTGGATGCAATAACTAACATACTCCTCCCTCCTGTCCTCCAAAGTTGTGGGAGTTTCCGCTTGCGGAGAAAGGACTGGAACAATTTAGGCACAGCTAAAAATTCCCTCAATGTGATTGGCTGTGAATACACACAGGCCCCTGCCGGCACAGCCCTAATTTTTGCCATGCCTATGTTTTTCACTCTCGGCCGGATGGAGCTCCTTCCTTTGGTCATAGTATGGAACGCCTCCTCCGGCCCCCACTGGTGCCTTGTTCCTGCCCCTATGCTGGGTGAAGTCCGTTTTGGTCCCCACCATGGACCCTCGTCCACTCTGCCTGGAGGATATGAGCATCGCTTGACCGAAGAGCAGTCGGTGGACAATATACGCTGTACACATTTCATTCACCGATTTGATGTCACATGTTCCATATGCTCCCAGAGCAATCCTTGCGGCCTAGCACTAGGAAAGTAGCTCCATCTATGGTGGGTAACCTTGAGACCTTCCCCAAGCCCCTCATCTATATTTGCTGTTAGAGTTCTTCAATTCCGGAGCGTCAAGTGCTCAGCGATTCCTAGGGTTTACTTGATCCACAGTCATGGGTCTTTGTTGCTCACTGACTGGGGGTTGTGTAAGGAAGGCCTGCTATCAAACAGTGAAGACAGACACAAGGGATCACAGTTCAAGGGTGTTTATTGAACTTTAAATGGGTTGGTTGAACGCCTGTCTAAACCTCATCCAAGGATGGGAACAAGCTACGACCATCAAAAAAATTATAACACAGTCCTAGTGGAGTCTGTCAAAATAAAAGGGCCTATACTAACAAACCTATTGCTAATCCTTACCTCTTAATACAGAATGGAGTGGGATAACAATGTATGCAAAAGAAAAGTATTCCAGAAATATGTCAGGATAGTTTAACAGTTGGCTTCCCTTTCCCACGTTTTCAGCATTGACCAAGGGGGCACGTACAGGCTTTGCACACACTCTGGCTTTTTGCCCACGAGGTAACAGTTCAAAACATAGGCATCGGGGCTTTACGCCAAAGTCTCTCTCGCAATGACCGTCTCTTATTGCAGCGGGCCTGATGTAACAAACAAAACACAAACGTTCCTTTCCTTTGTCAGGGTGCACACATTCATAACTTCAAGAGTGGTCTCCCTACTTTGCGTTCGGACCACGTGTCCCCCTCGTCTGGGCTCAGACCCCTTTTCTACAATGTTCACAATTTGGTCTCCCTCATCTGCGCTTGGACCACAGATCCCCTTCATCCAGGCTCAGTTCCGCTCGATATTCAAATCTTAAAGACTTTCTAATGTGCAATGGGTTTTGCTTAAACCGTTGCAGGACCACTTCGATTCACTTTACCCAATTACACTTCACATCAATCTTCTACTTTCATTTCTCTTGTCTGGATACTGTACAGAGACCTTTGATTGAGCACATTCACGGTGCCGGACCACTCTGTCAAAGGTATTGTATCCTTCCTTCTTAAGTTCAAACATTCACCAGCAATTTAACTTTACTTGCGTCCCTCATCACACGTGTTTAACAATGTTCATTCATTTTACAATGTTGCCACTTGCAACCTTGACTTCAACACATACTGGTCTGGCATCGGTCTCCCCACCTCACCATCTGTGTTGTTCTCTGCGGTTTCTTTGTTCTTGGAGCCAAGGGCGATACTAAGGTGTCTGCCGCTCCTCCCTGCCTTGGTCAGTTATGCGGAAGGGCCCTCGATATCTCTGACACACAATGCAGGATATTTCAGCCTGGTTTCATGGTCTTATACTTTCTGCCTTGAAGGTCTCTTGAAAGTAACGGCTTCCTGTCGAAAAGGTCAAGGGTGTGCCCATTTTCTCCTCTTGTTCAGCTGCCGACTCAAAACTGCTGTACCTTCGTGTGCTTTGCCTCGCTCAGTGTGTGCTCCCATACTCCGCCTTTTATGTGTGGAGAAGTGTAAAGGAAGTCAGAAGAGGGTGCTAAGAACCAAATGCACTCAGGTGCTGGACCTCAGATAATGTGACCCGTTTTGGTTTTGTATATCCAGCGAAGATATGAGACGTCTTGTCACTCCAGTTTGGAATATAAGTGCTGATTTATCCGGCATATACTGTTCCCTGTATTACTAGCATACAAAGTGCCTGGTATCATAAAGATTGCCACTTGGGTCAATCCCACATCACTGGCCAGAAACCGATCACCCGGGCCCCACCACAAACCACTGGTGTCAATGTCAAGACCGGTGGGGGGGTCTGTACTTCCGCTCTCTATATGGTAGAGGAGAGGCACAGAGGACCCCAGCCAAGATTCTCTATTGTGGTAGCAATGGACGAGCAATCAAGGCCTAGCTTCTCAGGAGGTGATGCAGGCTGGTTCTTAAGTACAGTGTATCCCCAAGCCCCCACAAAGGAATGTCCACACACTGTATTACTGAAAACACAGTCTTTATATAATTAATATTCAAGGGTTATCTACACTTTATCACAATAACGCACTTTGTGCTCAGGAAAATCAATAATGGCAAATATCTACAATTCTAAAGTGGTACCACTAATATTAGACCTTATTAAAGTGCATTCACAATACTGTTAAAATGGCACATAGATCAATAAGAAGGAAACCAGCAATAGAGAGAGGAGAGATAACAGAGGGTTGAAACAATAGGCAGAAGACTGCCCTAGCTACTGGACACAGTTCTGTGTGGAGATCCCCCCCACCTGGGCAACCTGTAAAATAAAGAGATATAACACAAGCCCAGTCCATATATTGTTCAATAGTCTTATTCTCTCCTCCAATGTTTTTACCCCCCCAATGTACCTGGTGGAGTCGAGTTCTTCGAAGAGGCATGGACAGATCCTTCTTGAATGACCCCCTTTAAAGCAGGAGTCACGGATCGTCGAGAGGCGTCGGGAAACGTCGAGGAACTCGGTGTTCGGTGTCAGGGAATCGACGGCCCTTCTTGAATGTCTTCCCTTTCAAGCGGGAGACACGGGGCGTCGAACGTCCGACAACAAACAGGGTAGAACGGCGTCGATGAGGCGGCAGGCTTCGATCCGAGCGGTGCTCGTCGGCGTCGAGACGTCGGCGTCCTGCGAGGAAGAGGCGTGCGGGGCACCTCGGTGACACTAGTTCTGGACCGCAAAGATTGTGAATGACGGTGGCCCAACAAGGGCGTCAAGTCGCTCGAATCTTCGGGGTCGTGAGGTGGCGGGAAACCCACCGGCGGATTCTCCTCGGCGCGTTGGTCGTCCTCGACTTTCTCCGGCAGGACAAAAGCGGTCGACGATGCGGTCGAGGGAGTCCTTCAATTCAAATGTTCTTAGGCAAGGAGCGGACGGCTCCGGTCGTCGGCGGCACGGCGTCAAGTGGTTCCCACGGCTGGGCAACACAACTTCGACGGGCCTCCAGCGGTTACACAGACCTGCGAACCCTGGTCGACGGCAATGGACTTCGACGGCATCGATGTCCGGGTGCTTCACTTCGATCTCCTCGGCAGTCCCGTCTCGGGTCGGCAGCCTTTCGATGGTCTGGCGTCCAGGGAGCTTCGGCGAAGATTCAGCGGTGCTCGATGGTCCCTCGGAGCACGGGAAGAGGGCGCCTAGCCAGGTCCTCTCTCGGGTCAGTCCTCGACGAGCACGGCAGCCTTCGGATCGGTCGAAGCAAATGCAACAGCAAGTCTTCTTCTTCCAGCTGGGCGTCGAGGGTCAGCAGTTCCAGTTACTCTTGAGTGGAGACTCAGCTTCTGAACAATTTCCAGTGGTGAGAGGTCCCCAGATATACTATTCTGTCTCTCATCCACACTGCTGGCACACACACAGCAGCCAATCACACAGAAGGGCATTCATGCAGTCAGTCAGCCAATCAGGCACACAGTGCATTCAGGCCACACTCCTCCCTTTCAGACACTCACAACAAGGAATGTGGATTGGGACAAGCACCCAGCCATTCAACACTACACAGTGCATTCAGGCCAGTTTCAGGCAGGGCTGTCTCAGTCTTTGTCTCACATGCCAGAAACCAGACAACCACAACAAGGAGTGTATATTGGTCACCCACTCCATTCACCCAGGTCCCACCCACAGGAGGTACCCACAACATACAGTCACTGGGAAGGCTCCAGTCAGTCTAGCTGGGCCTTCACAACAATACCATATATGGAACTTCCACCCAACAGCCAGTCAGGGGGAAGGGACAGAGTCAGGGCTTCCCAGGACTTTGGGAAAACAAGGTAAGAGGCAATAGAAAGCAAGAGGCCACAGGGGCCATCTTGTTTTCTATCAGGAATCATCTGATCCCAATGGCAGGGCCTGGGTATCCCAAAATGGAGGACACCCAGAGCTCCTGTCAAATTCAGCATGGAGCTGCCACCAGCCCATACCCTGCTCTGTGGGCCACCCACAGGTGCCCAAAAACATACACTAGGGGCACAGGGTTGTACCCCTACCCATGGGTGCCATAAGGGTATCCCATGGGTCTGTTCACCAAACCAAAAGAGAGAGCTGCACTGCCAGGAGTCCCAAATGGACTCCTGGGCAGAAAACATGACCGAACACACGATAAAAGGCAGTAAAGGACAAGGATTCAGAGGCCCTGTCCCTCTGATGCATTTCCAGCATCACAGTCAAGAAACCCCAACACAAAAAATGTCACTCAAGGGCCATGCAGATCACCTTGCAACAGTGCGCATTCTCAGCCTCCTGCCTAGAGCAGGGATTACAGTTGCGTGCCACTGTCTGAAGTCAGGTGCGAGTGATTGTCGATAATTGCCTGACTTGCCTGACCATAGTATTGGGATAAGTCGGGTGCACAGCTCGGGTGCAAGTCTGCTCTCAGAGCGGGCTGTCCGTGTAAAAGGGTTTGTGCAGGGAAAGGGGCTGAGGGGGTTGAGTTTCTAAATATCCCATCAAGTTGGATGGGGAAAAGGTGTTCCAGGGATACCGCATTTCACCATTCGTTGTCCAACTCCCCGAAGACCCCTCACCCAGGTGATCCTCCCGCACTGGTCCACCCCCAGGGTCTGGATCCAAAGGCGATGGCTGTGCCCTGGCCACCTGAGAGAGAGATGCCTGGGGACCAGTGGGTGAGACACCTACTGATTTCTCAAAGGTGTCATTGAAGAGGATTGAGAGGATTCCCTTCAAGAGACTGGCTGGTAACAACACTGACCCCCCTGAAGAACCTCCGGCCACCAGGCAGCAGTTATGTCACAACAAACGATTATAGGTGCACAAGTACATTTACAAAATTGATTCAATGTTAATCTTGACTGGACTCAAATATAGTGTAAATGGGTTGGTTTCCTGATTAAGCGACCCACGCATATCAGCATTTGTTTTTAAAAACATCAGCTAAGTAGAACATTTCCCCCCCCAGTGATTATGAACCCAACAGCAGCGCTCCAATCTTGCATTCATTTCCTGTGAAACCATATGTTTCTGTAATGTCAGATAGTTGCTTGCTCATAGAGGACTCTCATCCACCAGGATTGGCCCGAGTATGTGGTAAAGGAAAGAGGCATACTGCAGATGGCACAGCAGCCCGGGCACATAATCTCACTGCAGGATAAATCCAGGCGCTTCCAGAGGGAAAGACATCTTCAGGCATCGGGTGCAATTTGAAGTCATGCTATGGGTGTACAACAGCTCTGACAAGTGCGCAAGAGTGCCTACGAGTTGTGCAGTCTTCTACACTAAAGAATAGTTAAGAATTCCCTCGTGATGAACAGAGTGCATCTGGTAGGTTTGAGAATGTTCTTTGTGATCGGAAGGAGGAAGAGTTAAAAGATGTGTAGAGCACAGCGCCCCCTAATACAGAACGATGCTGCCCTACCCTGCATATACCACAATTCCTTCATCAACCCTACCACGTTCTTATCCTGCACCCAGAGACGTCTTTATGCACTTGCCCCAGGCCCCCGCCCTGGAGGGGGCCCCAAGGAGCTTTATTAAAGAAAAAAGTCAGTTTCACTAAGTCAACAAAATGAAGTATTACACATCAGGATTTTCTATGGTGTGCTGCTAAGGTTAAACCTATTTCCTGTCTGCTGTTAAGTACATTTTGTCTTGATCTTTCCACCCTGTAATGCTATGTTCACTGTGGTATACATAGTTTGAGTGGCACAACACCTGTAGCATTCTCACCTTTCTGTGGGGGTTATATATTGATCATGTGCAATAGCCAAAGTTGTAATACATATTGATAAATGTGAGTGCCCTGATGGTTCAGAGGATAGCTCAATGTTTTAAGCACGCATTGCAGAGCTATGCGTTCATATGCAAGATTACAATACCAAATTCCAGCAAGTGTGACTCAGCGATTCGAATGTATGAAGTTGTTAAGCCTGCATGTATATGTACTTTGTTCTATTGCACTCCAGGTGTTATCATCACCAATGCACCTGCACCAGATAGCAGTTGCTATAGAAACTAAGATCGCTTCAGTATGGTGAAGGTCCAGAAATTGTTTTATTTAGATGGGGAGTTGTAAAACCTAGGCAGGCACGTCCATAGATGACAAAGTGTTGGAGGAGTTTATGTATCCAAATTTCAGACTGTGGAACCAAAGCGTTCATGCTTGCATCCTGGCTTTGCCAGCAGATGATACAGTGATCCTGGACAAATCTATCACTGACAGAGCTGCACTGCCTTCTATGAAAAGGTTTGCTTCTCACGTACTGGTGGCATTGTTTGGCCAATTACCTGCTCCTTCCCATCATGTAGGCCATTTGAGTGGAAGGAGTTATAGACAGAGAGGAGACCAGATATTGCAGGCTTCTTACAAGCATATTTTAAGGTCTGCTTATGTGACAAAACGGTTTGCTTTTTTGTACAATTCAAAGGTTTTTCTGCACATTTTTAAATACCATTTCCCAAGCCTGTGTTTGGGTGTATTTAAAGGTTTAACATACAAAACAGAAACCTATCTGAAATCCTTTAAGATCACACTATTAGTATGCTGGTAATCATATACTTTCCTTGATCATGGAGACAATGAAGCTAGAATCATTCCCATTTTGCATAATATGTTTCTATAACTTTTTAAAAAATATATTTATATAGGGTTATGCGATTTTCATATTTTCCAAGTCAGTTCTGTAAAATGGGATTCTTTTATTTTAGGGTAAAAACTAGAAAATACATTGTTAAAGAGGAGAAATTGCAGAATGGGTACGAATCCCAGCTTCACCTCTTAATCAATGTGTGATCCTGGGAATTTCATTTAATCTTGTATTTCCTCACCTGTCAAAATTGCAAGTCCCTAAACCTTTCAAAATTGTCAGCCCTGCAGAGTGATTTCGTTCTCAGGGTATGATCTTTAAAAAAGACCCACTCATGGTTTCACTCGCTATATATAGTGTTTGTTCCTCTATAATGATAGTGAGCATTGATATATTACACTCCACAGCCACCTGTTTCTTTGCTCTCGAATGGCAACACTGCTTGAAAACCATGTCCCACTTATAATCTCAATCTGTCTGGATACGGACACCTTCCTGGTAACTTCAAATCGTCATCCACTCTCTATGCATGGTATGGTATGTGTAGTTTTATCCTCGCTTCCCATTGGTCGCCTGTATGCATGCTTGAGCACTTTTGCTATCTCTGGGGCAGCTAATCTGAGTCGTTTGACTATTCTGGATTATGTGTACCTTTGTCATAAAATCTGTGTCCTGCAGTTATACTATGCCCAGTATACCGTCCACGTGGCCGCTATCGATGACAGGTTTGCTATACCTATGCTTGAACGCAAGTACCCTCGTCGTAGACTGCTAATGTTGCCCTTGAAATGCTACTTGTGTATCACTCTGATTACAAGAATGAAGAGTGTAAGGTATCTGAAAGGGGGATTATCGTGCTTATTTTGATCTCTGCGCGGCAGCGTATCAAGCTATGGGCTGTTATCGTGACGTGGGGTTCGGCACACTAGATCTTCTATATCCCTACATTCCTTTGGTCTGTTGGAGGGGGGTGGGCAGAGGTGTCCATGCCATGGGCCCCCAAAGTGCTTAAGATGCCCCCCACCTGCACCATCTCAAATGCAGCTCCAGCATCCAAATGCCATCATTCCTACCACATCTCCATCCTGCACGCTTGTACACGTACCACTTCTTCTCAGTCCAGCGCACTCCGTGATCTCACCTGCTGCCCACCACGCCCACCAGTCCCACAAGACATCATTGCAGACACCATACCATGTCAAACAAACGTTCATATGCAATCATAAAAAGATCCTTAATCGAAAAGCCTTCAAGTAAAGGGTCACTCCAGCCCGCAGACACAATACGCCACCTTCGTGACGAGCCCCGGCCGCGCTAGACTGCTATGGTGGTGATGGGCGAAGCATCCAAGATTTCCAATGGAACAGAAATGAAAATAAGAGTCGGCAATTTGAATCCGAGCTAGGATGCTTCTAAAAGGACAGATATAAAAACTCTTCCAGAAGGACGTTTTAAATGTGCCAAGGACGTGTATGCTGGTCCTTTTTGCATAGACTTGCAGAATAGCCTGGCAGTTAAGGGGTTAAGACACACCTAGTCTATAGTACCAGAGGGCGCCTAATCTGGCTCAAAGAACTCTGAGCCTTCAGGGTCAGGACGTTCATAATTCACGCCCTTACAGGGCTTCTCATTGCAACTGCTTTTGCAATCACAGATAAACTATAGTTGTCTTAGATTTCTCAGTAGTGGGACATGAATGACCACAGTTTGTCAAAAGATTTACTACAGCTATCTGTGGCCAGTCCTAACTTATCTACGTGGGTCTCGCATTTCCCAGTGAACGTCTGTGATAATACCAACCAGCCCTGTATTTGCTTGGAATTCTGGGACATGTGGTTTCCCCATATTTCAAATGGGATACAAAAAAAGAGCAAATCTTAGAGTCCAAAGGGAAACAAGCAAGACTAGAGGACCTTCTCAAGCATGTTCATGGGGCACTCTGTATCTATGATAGTGGCCCCTTGTCTGTGGTTTCTCTTTGGCCAATCATGGATGAATGTGGTTGCTCCATAATCTTTGCCTCGGTTATCTGTGCTCTCTCTGTGTTTGGCCATGCTATTGAACACAGTCACCTGTGCGTGGTTAGTCCTGGAAATTTGATTGCACATTGGTTCACGTGTGGTGTTGTGGTTTTTCTTGCTGAACAAGGTGACCTCATTTTGAATTTGTGCATTTTTATTTTAGCACTTTGTCATTTAGAATCTTTCAGGGGTTTCTCTTTATTGGATGAGGATTGCCAGGTACGCTGTGTTACACGCTGGGCCACGAGTGATGCTTTTGTTATTTCACCAGTAGTACCCTGACAGGGGGGGGGGGGGAGCCAGCCAATCAGGCGCCTAGGAACACGGGCTGAAACCTACAATCTCAGCCCGTGTTCCAAGCCGCCTGTCAGCTGGTTCCCCTGCCGTCATCTCCCCCCACCCTCTGTCCCCTTTCTCATTTTTCCCACCCCATTTACCTTATTTATGTGGCAGCGAGAGCCACAGCTCCTCCTTCTCGGCTCCTGCTAGCTGCCATGTAAAGGAAAGAGAGAATCCGTACAGAGGCCCAACTTCCCTTTCCATGGTGGCCATCTTGGAAGAGTATTATCCTTCGTTTAGAACCCAGGGTTACTGCTTTGGCAAACTGGGGTGCTAATAGCCTTAATCCCCCGTTCCAAGTGCAACAGGGGGCGACATGCCCGAGTCCTCATTAAACACCCTCGTGCATGTCACAACATTTGTAAATAAGGTTTGGTTTTTGGGTATTGCTCCCTTTTGAATAATGACTTTCAAAAAAATATGCCGAGTTTTGATAGTAACTTTTGTCAATAGTATAATTTTTTTAGGAACAAAAAAGGTACACCCCTGAAGATGGGACCTTGTCCCAAAACACGTAGCATTGCTAGTAGTGTTACACTGTAACCCTCATTGATGTTACATTTGCCATTATCACTGTATAGGAAGTGTGTTTAGTTTCATTTTGTTAGTTGGTAGCCATGATGTTATTCTCAGTCGGCTATACTGAGATGGTGGAAATGTGTATATGTGCTTCACAAGAAGTTGCTTATTAAATTAGCATTGGTACGTTCTTTTAAAGAAGCTATAAGAAGGTGCTGTCTACTTACCCAAATACCATTGAACTTTTGGATACTCTTGAGTGTGCGGCTGGGATCTGGACAGCTTTGTTCAGGCATTTTTGTAATTGTACTCGTTATTGACCATGGTTCTGTGGATCTCTGTGTTTCTTCATGGTTTGTCTTTGATATGGACCATGGTCACCTGTAGTTTCTTTGAGGCTGGCCATGGTTTGTCCTTGATATGGACCACGGTCATCTGTGGATCTCTGTGTTTGGGCATTGTCATGCAGCCACTTACTGGGTTCAGGAGGCCGGCCGCCGGGTCCTGCAGGCCCTGACATGGAGGCTCTACCCTCAGTGGCGCCTCTTCCGTGCTCGCAAGGTCCGGAATACCGACAACTTGGGCGCAGCCGTGATTACGGCTCTGCGCAGACGCCTTTGCCCAATGCTCCGCTCATGCACAATATGCTTGGTTATGAGAGCTTGCATTCCAAGCCTTGTTTTGGACCCAGACTTAACTAGGTCCCGCCAGTAGTGAATCACCACGTCTCAATGTGTTGAGACCCCTGATCGTGTTCCCACTCCAGACTTGTGTCTAAACCCTTGTTTCTTGCTCTCGCCTTGGTTGTTCCCGCCTGCTCCCCTGCTCTTCCTCAAGTACTCTGGGTTGGTCCTTGCCTCTTGCTGGGCCACCTTATTTTCTCCGCCTGGGTCTCGGTGTTGGGCTGTCCTCTGTGGGGTCCATTGACCTCCTAGATTACCTTCCCTTGGTTCCCGGTCTCCCCGGCTCTGTGTATCCGTTCCTTGTCTCTTAGGAGGGCTCTAGCCTCTTGTCAGTGTCCTGCTTGGTGCCTCTGATGGGAACCTGCCCGCCGGAACCAGTGCTCCTTTCCTTGCGGAACCGGACATCCTAGCTCCTGGAACCAGTTCTTCACTTCAAAGATCCTGCGGAGCATCCTGAGGCTGCCTCTGCCAGTGCTTGCACTGTCCTGGTTCCGAGCTAATCTGAGAAGTGCCAGCTGTGGGGTTGGGAGCAGTGCAAGCCCCAACCTGCTGAATCTAGCAGGAGGGTATGGGTTGGTACCCCACCCTGCTACTTCATTGCTTCGGCATTAGTTGACAGACTGGTTGCCTCTTCATGTCAATCACCAGGAAAATCAGGTACTCAGCGCCCACGCGACAGACATGGCTTCTCCTGGATATGGATCAGGGTCAGCTGCGGTTCCTTTGTGGCTGGCCATGGCTTGTGCTTGATATGGACCAGGGTCATCTGGGGTTCCTTTGTTGTGGCTGGCCATGGCTGTTCCTTGATATGGACCAGGGTCATCTGCGGTTCCTTTGTGGCTGGCCATGGCTTGTGCTTGATATGGACAGGGCCATCTGCGGTTCCTTTGAGGCTGGCCATGGCTTGTCCTTGATATGGACCAGGGTCATCTGTGGTTCCTTTGTGGCTGGCCATGGCTTGTCCTTGATATTTACCATAGTTATTGAGATTTCGCAAAGATCGTGCTTGAATGACCACAGTTTGTCATAGATCGTTTCAATGACTGGCTATGGGTTACTGTGGTTTGTCCATGACATTTCCCCGCGTTGTCTGGGATGGCTAACGATTGTTCTTAGATGCCAACTGTTTGCCAAAGATATATAGTTTCTACAAAAAGAAGATGGACTAAACAATGTCTGAACCCAAGGGTAAAATGGCACACAAAAAGTGATATATCTAGTATCCAATTCTCATACATAAAAAATTACAATCCATTTTTATTAATGACATTTTTGCATTCATAAAGTGATCATGTTACATAAAAATAGAAAAAAAAACATGTACAAATATGAACAACAGAATACAAGGAATACAGAAATGCGGGTTGACTTTTCTACTATGAAAAACCAAAACTCTGTGATTCTTCACACTGGAATTTTTTTTATTTCAAGAGATTGTTACTGTTCTCTGAAACCCAACTTGCACAGGTTTCTGTCCTTGGAACACAGACACATGTAGGACATTCATCAGGGGTATAGAGTTTCTTGTCTTTATACTGGTGATAAATCTTCTCTATTTCCACTTCTCATCTTTCACATATATACAATGATGCTGACCCTTATTGACTGGTGGAAAAGTGAGTAGCCACAGTCCACAATACACCACAAATGGTTGTGAAGGAGATCTCCTTTTCGTTGGGAATATCACCCCAAACCTTCCTCCTTTTCTGGAGGAGTTAGAAGGAATATTTTCCACGCTTTTTGATATGTCAACTAGCATGTGGCAAGGAAATTGTACTTCTACACCTATCCGTGGCACGATTCTGGAATGTTCAATGTGCATACATCCCACTCCTAAGGTAAAGAAATTGTAGAGGCCTCGAATGCACACAATTCTCTCAAAGGAGTAAAAGTCTCCTTAGATCCAAGTCCTAAACCCGCATTTCCTAGGTGTGGAATGGTCACTGGATTAACTCGCGGTGCCAAAGATATGTGCCATGGTTATCCGTGGCTTGTCTTTGGCCATTGTGGATGGTCTCGATTTGTCCAGGTTATTTGCCATGGTTTTCCTTAGGATATAGCATGAAAACGTGGTGTCAAAAAAGCGCACTGTAGCCACGAGAGGGGAGTAGCGGGGTATCATGGGAATTGCAGTCAGGGAGGTTCCCATGAAGTCATTAGACGCCATCGCAAAATTTTAAGCCTGCACTGCAAACTTTAATTTGTGGTTCTCTTGAATAAAGTTGGCATCCCTGGAAGAAATAACAGTTTATTTCCCCTCCAACAGGAAAGGCATTGTGAACCCACCCTAGCAGGGCCAGGACCAACCTGTACCAGTCGGAGCCACCTCTTCCTGAGGTCATGAGAAGTTGGAGAAATGTGCCAGTCTTTGCATCGTTTTTTTGGTTCGCCTTTCAAAGCACTCTCTCCAATCTACGTGGGCCCAGCCTAGACGAGGATTAGTACGGGAGAAGGTGACTGGGAAGGCTTCAAGGGGAAATGAAGAGAAGTAGCGAGTGGCTTGGGGCCTAGCATGCTCCAGGTGTGCTTCCTTAGCACGTTATTAAAACTATTCACAAACGGAGAGTGGCCAAAAGACACGACTGCTCGCCTGAGAGTAGCCGAGGCTGAGCTCAAGGCTTAATTCCACCTGAGGTCTTGCATATTGCAGGCATTAAACATCCCCAGCGTAATGCAGTTATGAGCGAAGTAACTCAAAGTTAAAGCAAGCAGATTTACAAAAAGGGAGGCATGAACATCTAAGAACTAGGTACTACTACAAGTGCCAGGAATAATCAAGGGACACAGAATAAAACCAAACCTAAAATTGTATAACAAATTAGCATACAAGTGTGCAAAAGAAGAACAGATCTATTAAGAGCCTAAAAGTAAGGGAGAAAAAATGCACCACAGGGCCTCGGCAAGCCCAGCTCTTCATGACTAATGCCCGCCGAAACTCACCGCAATGATAGAATCATGAGTTCAATTAAAATAGGCTCCCCGACCCATAATGCGGACCCTCTGATCGTACAAATCATAACCTACTCCAGTCCAACCTGTGAATCCACCCCCCTGAGTACCTCTACCACGAATCATGAGAACATTCACGGCCAGCCCATCCTGATCCAGAAAGCAACCAGGGCCAGTGAGCTTCAAAAGTACACCATCCACTCCCGACACTCGCCTCTCCTACCATCATGCTCACTTTCCACCAACACACAACAGAGTGCATCAATACCCCTCGATCAATTTCAGCCTAGCTGCACACATACGAACAATTCTCCATGAACGTCTCAACCACCTGCTAGAGCGCACCTATACCCCACAAAAAAACCTGCCTAGCTGCACACAAACATCCTACACAGGCCTAATGCCGCCAGAATGCAGTCTCAGAGACCAACCACCCGACTGATCTCCCACTATCACCACACCTAATGCTAGGGTGCTGCCACCACCACGCTAATCACACTGGCAGCACACATACAGAGTGCACCCAAGCATTGTATTCTACCCTACTCTCTCGGCTGACCTGGACTACGGTCCCCAAGGGACGATTAACCTACAAGCGCTTTGAGATCATACCAATGATATACAGGGCGCTATACAAATGCCAAATAACAATGAAGGCCAGAGGGGCTGAGAGGAAGTTAGTTGGCAGCAGGGTGTGCTGGGCAAGGAACTTCTTCCTCCGAGTGGTGAAGTTCTCTTCCTCAGTTCTTGCAAAGATGGGACAAAATGCTCTTCCAGTTCCTTAGATGATGAGAATAAAACGGACTGGAGTTGTTGCGGAATTCTTTTCCAGAAATAACGCTTTTGCTCTTTGGGGCAAAGTGTGTGGCTTCATCATGGGGGGAGCTGGCACCCTGGCACCCAGTAGCAACGTTTTTCTCATGGGGCTTTCAAGAGCTTGGGCTCAGACAACGAACGCAGGTCTCCATACAGGAAGGGCAGCCTGTCTCACAAGCCCTGGAGATGGGTTACGAAGGCTGCCCCCCTACCCCTCCCCCCCCCCAAACTCTGGTGAAGGGCTCTGTAAAGAAGGTGTCCCTTCTCGGCAGGAAGACGGGCGTTCCCAGTGGCTCTCAGAGACAGCTTTTAAGTGGAGGAACCCAATTCGGAGACTCTGGGGTGTGATTGGTGTAGCTACAAGACGTGCTAACGGACCAGGAGTGAACACTTCTACCCCTGGTGTCCCCTCACCCTTAGTAGAGTGGACGAGCAACGCTCGATTGAGTGGGCACCTGTAGCCTCGGCCATCAGTCCCATTAAGGGGACCGTGATCCTGGGGCAAACCTCTCCTCCAATCCGAAGAGCCTTCCCTGGAGGACCGAATGCCTGGGCACCCCAGTGCCAGGTCCCACCCCCATGCCAGGTCCCACCCCCATGCCAGGTCCCACCCCCGGGCAGGCAACCATTACTCCTTCCCCACTCAGAAGCAGGCCCTCTGCTCTACCCTTGAGAGTGCCATTACCACACCCAAGGGAATAGCACAACAGGTGTGGATTTCGCCTCTGCTCACCACTGCCAGTCCACCTAGCACACCGGAGACTAAGAAAAGACTACATTTCTAATGTGGCTCACGCCAACAAATCTATAGCTCATTCCTTGCATCATACAATGTTCTACCGATGCGCCAAACTGGGTGCACGTGAGGCATATTGCCAGCAAGGCGGGCACGGTTTGGGGGTAGCAGATCGCGCGGGCACCTCGCCCTGGCTGGGCGACTTGGGCAAATGCAACACGTTTCAGAAGTGTCTGTTCTCTCTTCTGTGGGTACACTCTAGCGGTGCAGCGCTGCTAAGAGTCTTTTTTGGCTTACTGCACAAAAACCCAGACTCATTTAAAAGTGAAAAAGGTCGCTTTAATGTGACAGGCCAAAGCTTACAATTAAACGCTTACCTGGCTCACTGGCCTTACAAACTAAAGACATATTTCAAACAACCAATTAAATAATTAAACATTCTCATATTTTACCCAACAATTAAATAATTAAAGCCCTTTCCTCCCTAACTATCCCTTGGACCATACCAACTCCTTACCCCTTTTCCAGGCGTCCCGCTTTCTCCCCGGGGCCATGCCCCTCCAGGCTCAATACCTGTTCCCCCAGGGTGGCCCGCTTGTGCAAACAGCGCCACCCCACCCTTTCCCGCGCCATTCCCCCATTGTGCTTCCCTCCCCCCACATCTAAAGGGGCCATGCCCCCAGCACCAGAAAAACCCTCCCCTGAGGTGTTCTTTCTGCCCCACCCCCCCACCAATTTTCCTACCTCCAACTCAACCAATCTCCCAGCCAAGAGCTCAAGTCTGCCAGATAATGATTGTTCCCCAAAAACCAGAAAGTTTACCCATCCTCTCTACATCTCATCAATCCTTCCTAAACCATCTCCTTACGGTCCAAAACCTGTACTGCAACCAATGTACAAAATTCTACCATCTCTCTGTTTATCCCCTTCCTTGCCCGCTCTAACGGACCCTCATTTCTCGCTCCCCTCCCAACTCTCTGTGGCAAACACTTAGTCCCCACTACAGCTGCTTGAGGCCACACTTGTCAGACCCATAACAAAAAACCCTTTTTTTTTATTTATTTTTTTTAAGAAGAGCCACACCGTTACCAGATCATTTTTCCCACCACAACGAATCCCCCCCATCTGTAGGCCCATAGCTTTCCCTCAACCCAGCCAACATAGGAAGCAACTAGTCCCATCCCAGCCCCCCCCAAACCCGGACCATCTTACCACATCTTTATAGTTGCACCCCAGTTGCCTGCCAACAACCCTCTTCTCAGCTTCTTTCCCCGTCCACTTAACCCTACAATGTCCCAAAAACCAGATTTTTGACATCTGACCAGACCTCCTAGCAGCATCTGAAAAAGAAATTACAAAATCACTTACAAATCAACAACATCCTAATAAATGCAACACTCCTGCTACCTACTGAAAAAATTCTATAAAGACATTCCGTTTGCCCCGGTCCCTGACATACCCTTTGTATCTCCCTTACTCCCAGCGTCCCAACCTTTTCACCTACTCCTCTGAATAGCCCAGCCTGCTACCTTCAGATGCTGCAGCCCTCCTAAATTAATGAGTTCCAACCTCCTAACCTTTCCCACACCACTAGTAACACCTCCTCAGTACCCTATCCTTTCTGGCCATCTCCTTAACCCTCTCCGGAAACCCCCAAGGTACTCTCCTACCTGTCCCCCTATATTTCGCCCCTTTCACCTAGCCTTTAAACAATACACCTAAACCCACTTAGCCCCCCTTTTACCTCCAAGAAAGGGCCGGTAAGGCACAGGCAGCCCACTTGCTGTGTGCAATGTCGGGGTAGGCCTCCTCGGAGCCATCCATTGCAGCCAAAGATCCATGTCTATCTCCCCCCAGACCGCCTGACTGTCCTCCGCCATTCTCGCTCTGAATTCCTCATCATATCTTACCCAGGCAAAGCCCCCAAAACTCGTGAAAGCCTTCCTAATTACGTCCATATATTTAAGCAGGGCCACGCAACGCTCCGGGAATTTTTCACAATAAACACTGGAATAAATGATAAATGCCGACGTCCAATTCTCAAGAGTCACCGGGACCCTTGGGCGCGACGCCAGTTGCCTCTCTTCTTCTTAAGACCCCCTCCTTTGCTCTCACTTCCCTATGGAGCAATTTAAAAACATCTACAAATTCCCCCGCCTGAATCTTCTCCCTGGTCGCTGCCATAAAGTGCGCCCCCAACGGTTTTGTTATTCCCATGTATGGCAGTTTCTTCTCCTTGCCTTTCACTTCAACCTCCTTTTCTTTTTCAGCTTGCACCTCTAGCACCAATGGTTCCACCACCATGTCTGTTTGAACCTCCACTGAGCAAATGCTCTTCTCATCCCCCAAGGCTCCAATGGCCTGTACACCAACTTCTTTCCTTACCCCTTGCAGGCCAGACCCTTCATTACCCGTCCCCGTTCTCGTGTCCCCTCTCTGCCATGCAGATGACCATTCCCTAGGGCTCCTACTGCAGGGACAAAATATGTCAGCAGACTTACCCAGCCCATTGTTCCCCCAACCTCTTGCCATCTGACCGCCCTGCACCTGTCTTTCCCACTCCCCCCTCAAACTTCTTCTCTCCTCCCCCCCTTTCCCTTACATCCCTATAACCTTCTTCCTCCTACTGCCCCCACATAATCCTCCAAACCAACTTCAACACCCCTTAAATACCATTGTGGATGCAAGCTCATGCTCAAGTTGAGTCGATCTTCTTCCAGCGAGCCCGGGGCGTCCGCCCCGCCACTCCTTTGACATCTTCTCGGCGGGCCACAGAAACCCCTGCCTGGTCCTCTTCTCTCAGGCGAGGCCTGCCGTCCTCCACCCTGTAAACCTCCTAGCTAGCGGCCATGCTGCACCCTCTAGGCTCTCCTTGAACTGACCGAGGAGGGGCCGTTCCTAAACCCTCTCCCTCCAATTGCACAGCGGGGGCTGCGCAGCGCCCTCCGACCTCACTCCTCCTAACGTGGGGGCCGTTCCACGCCCCCCGAACCTCCTCAATTGATGGGCACTCTTCTGCAGGTATTTACCTTCTTTTCCCCTCTGCCCTGTCATCCCCTTCTGCGCTCCATCACCGCCCCCACCGTGGTTCCCTTGACCCACCCCTTTTTGAGCACTCCTACCCTCCCCACGGCTATCATTAACTCCATCCCTCTCTGGCTCCCCACCCACAATCATTTCTCCCCTGGACGCTCTCCTATCTACCTCCCTCCTCCTCTTCCTGCCCCTGGATTCCCAAACCTCCCCTCTTCCCGCCGTGGGGGTGCAAGCCACCACTGCCGCGAGAGCCCAATCTGCCGCCGCTCTAGGCTGCGGCCTACCACCCTCTAACTCCCCTACCCCCGTTACTTCCCCCACCGCCCCTTCCAATTGGGCCTTAGATGCCCTGCTAACGATTTCCAGGGCCTCCCTCAGAGCCCTAGCATCCACCATACTCCTCTTACTGGGTCCCTGGCCCACCATTGTGCACCAATAATCTGATTGTGCACTGAAATATGCCCCTTGCCGCTCAACTAGCTAAACTAAGCCCCCGAACCAGCACCTACCAGTGGATAAATACCCCTAGCAAAGGGAAACCCAGAAAGAAAATGGGGATATAAAATTGACTATCCCAGTAAAGAGTTAATTAACTGTATAATTCCCAGATGGAATATAGTAAATGAATGTCCTAACATAACAAAAATTCTTATTCATTTATTTTTTTAAAAATTTAATTTACCCCCTAAAATTACCCTTTCCTTAACTCAGAAATAGCCCCCCTGCCAAAACAGAAACCAAACTGTGCTCACAGGCTCAAGCTTGAATTAAGAAAACCGCCGTAACACTGCCCCCTAGCGGCCTGCAGGGAGAAGCGCACTGTGACTGCAATATATAATAGCGGGCCCTTCAAGAACACTGCACTGCCCCCTATGTCAATAGACAGCTACCGAGCACCCGACGACTAAAACCAGCAACGGGCAACAGCGGCGGGATAATTACTTAATCACCTCACCTTTTTTTTATTTATTTTTTTATATTTTTTTTTATTTACCCCCCACCTCAACAATACCCCTTTTTTGAAAAAAAAAACCTCCCCTAGCTCCTACTCTGCCCCAAGAGACAATAGCACTCAAAACCCAGGAGCCCACAATCACTGGAGCAGCAAATAATAAAACTTTTTATTTTTTTAAAAATATTTTTTTAATATATCCTACTAAATGTACCTGAAAAACTACCTAGGCACCTAAATTGTAAAATAAGAACTTCACCCCAGAACCGGCTGCCCTTATACATAAAGTGGGAGGCAGAAGACCAGCAACACTGACACCTGGCAGTGGAATGCTATAACTGCTTAGCTATGCCCGATGTAAACAGTCCCTTTAAGGGATCTGCACTGCCTCACAACGTTGAATGACAGCTTCCGCGCCAAGCGCTACGTAGCAAAAGAAACAAGCTTGCGCCCGCTGAACCCAGCGCTCTTCAGCAGTATGAGGAAAGGTACCATAAATGAGGAGGCCCTAACAAAACACCCCAACCGCGGAAGCCCGACCCGACGGGCGCACAGCCCAAGACCGATACCAATATATAAAGGACACGCAACTAAACGTGCCGCAATCAATGTAGAAAAAACCCCTGCACCGAAACAAAAATGACACGCAGAGGCTAACAGCACCAAGGCAGCCCCAACGGCCCAGAACTGCCCACAGGTAAGTGGAGGTACCTTATTTACAGTGCCTCCAACTAAGCTTTCCAAAATCCACGTGTTTTGTAAAAAAAAAAAAAAATTTGATTTTTTAAACATTTTTCTTATTTTTTATATATGACTACCTTCCCAGCCCGCTAACCGAAGTACTCCTCACCTCTCCTCACAACCCCCGTCAGGCCCTAAATCAGGGAAGGCTCGGGAGCAGGCAACCATGGCAATCACCAAGTCCAACCGTTGCCTGCCTCCCGAACCTTCCCTGGCCCTTAAATACCCTAGGGAGGTGCTCTGCCCCCCACGGCCACTCGCTGGCCGTGTGCAGCGCCAAAAAAAGGCTTTGTTCCCCCCGGCCCCCCCCCGTGCGATGCAAACACATCAGACACGTCTCAGAAGTGTCTGTTCTCTCTTCTGTGGGTACACTCTGGCGGTGCAGCGCTGCTAAGAGTCTGTGCGATGCAAATACATCAGACACGTCTCAGAAGTGTCTGTTCTCTCTTCTGTGGGTACACTCTGGCGGTGCAGCGCTGCTAAGAGTCTGTGCGATGCAAACACATCAGACACGTCTCAGAAGTGTCTGTTCTCTCTTCTGTGGGTACACTCTGGCGGTGCAGCGCTGCTAAGAGTCTGTGCGATGCAAACACATCAGACACGTCTCAGAAGTGTCTGTTCTCTCTTCTGTGGGTACACTCTGGCGGTGCAGCGCTGCCAATAGTCTGTGCGATGCAAACACATCAGACACGTCTCAGAAGTGTCTGTTCTCTCTTCTGTGGGTACACTCTGGCGGTGCAGCGCTGCTAAGAGTCTGCGGGGTGCAAACACATCAGACACGTCTCAGAAGTGTCTGTTCTCTCTTCTGTGGGTAC
This sequence comes from Ambystoma mexicanum, assembly GCF_040938575.1. NCBI lineage: Eukaryota > Metazoa > Chordata > Amphibia > Caudata > Ambystomatidae > Ambystoma > Ambystoma mexicanum. Next base: position 36,641,891 of record NC_090938.1, read on the forward strand.
ACTCTGGCGGTGCAGCGCTGCTAAGAGTCTGTGCGATGCAAACACATCAGACACGTCTCAGAAGTGTCTGTTCTCTCTTCTGTGGGTACACTCTGGCGGTGCAGCGCTGCTAAGAGTCTGTGCGATGCAAACACATCAGACACGTCTCAGAAGTGTCTGTTCTCTCTTCTGTGGGTACACTCTGGCGGTGCAGCGCTGCTAAGAGTCTGTGCGATGCAAACACATCAGACACGTCTCAGAAGTGTCTGTTCTCTCTTCTGTGGGTACACTCTGGCGGTGCAGCGCTGCTAAGAGTCTGTGCGATGCAAACACATCAGACACGTCTCAGAAGTGTCTGTTCTCTCTTCTGTGGGTACACTCTGGCGGTGCAGCGCTGCTAAGAGTCTGTGCGATGCAAACACATCAGACACGTCTCAGAAGTGTCTGTTCTCTCTTCTGTGGGTACACTCTGGCGGTGCAGCGCTGCTAAGAGTCTGCGGGGTGCAAACACATCGGACACGTCTCAGAAGTGTCTGTTCTCTCTTCTGTGGGTACACTCCGGCGTTGCAGCGCTGCTAAGAGTCTGTGCGATGCAAACACATCAGACACGTCTCAGAAGTGTCTGTTCTCTCTTCTGTGGGTACACTCCGGCGGTGCAGCGCTGCTAAGAGTCTGTGCGATGCAAACACATCAGACACGTTTCAGTTCGCGAATTGTTTAGATACACATCTGTCACGCCAAAGACCCTGGACAGGAGAGCGGCCACGTGTTAGTTTTGTCGGAGCCAGTGCATGGCTGAAGGGGCAGGGAGGGGAAGGGGGGGCGGAGGGGTCCGCCAAGTATGTAACAGAACACATGAGGCCTGGGCATCAAAACAGTACACAGCAGAGCAGGAGTGCAGGCAAGTGGAGAAAACCAGAGCCTCAGAAGCGGGACTCCCTACAGAAGATGGGTGCAGAGTCCTACCCACTCTCCTCTGCAACTCTTAGGCACGTTGAAGCAGAGTCCCCAAACCTACCAGGCTACCCAAACCTCCATCAAACCGCAGAATCCTCCAACCCCTCCCGCCCCCCAGACAGAGGGGTCTCCCAACTTCCCAGACCCCCACCACCAACATCCCAGTTAGCGGGCGCTCCGAAGCTCTGAGTGCAGACTCCACCAACACCTCATATAGCAGGATCTCCAAGAAAGCAGGCTCCCCCAACCTCCCCATCAGCAGGCTCCCCCAACCTCCACATCAATAGGCTCCCCCAACCTCCACATCAATAGGCTCCCCCAACCTCCACATTAATAGGCTCCAACAACCTTCCAGACAGCAGGCAACTCCAACCTCCACATCAACAGGCTCCAACAACCTTCCAGATGGCAGGCTCTCCCAACCTTCCAGACGGCAGGCTCCCCCAACCTCCCCATCAATAGGCTCCCCCAACCTCCACATCAGCAGGCTCCCCCAACCTCCACATCAGCAGGCTCCCCCAACCTCCACATCAGCAGGCTCCCCCAACCTCCACATCAGCAGGCTACTCCAACCTCCACATCAACAGGCTCCAACAACCTTCCAGACAGCAGGCTACTCCAACCTCCACATCGGCAGGCTACTCCAACCTCCACATCGGCAGGCTACTCCAACCTCCACATCGGCAGGCTACTCCAACCTCCACATCGGCAGGCTACTCCAACCTCCACATCGGCAGGCTACTCCAACCTCCACATCGGCAGGCTACTCCAACCTCCACATCGGCAGGCTACTCCAACCTCCACATCGGCAGGCTACTCCAACCTCCACATCAATAGGCTCCAACAACGTTCCAGACGGCAGGCTCTCCCAACCTCCCAGAAGGCAGGCTCTCCCAACCTCCCAGACGGCAGGCTCTCCCAACCTCCCAGACGGCAGGCTCTCCCAACCTCCCAGACGGCAGGCTCTCCCAACCTCCCAGACGGCAGGCTCTCCCAACCTCCCAGACGGCAGGCTCTCCCAACCTCCCAGACGGCAGGCTCTCCCAACCTCCCAGACGGCAGGCTCTCCCAACCTCCCAGACGGCAGGCTCTCCCAACCTCCCAGACGGCAGGCTCTCCCAACCTCCCAGACGGCAGGCTCTCCCAACCTCCCAGACGGCAGGCTCTCCCAACCTCCCAGACGGCAGGCTCTCTCAACCTCCCAGACGGCAGGCTCTCTCAACCTCCCAGACGGCAGGCTCCAACAACCTCCCAGACGGCAGGCTCCAACAACCTTCCAGACTGCAGGCTACTCCAACCTCCACATCAACAGGCTACTCCAACCTCCACATCAACAGGCTACTCCAACCTCCACATCAACAGGCTACTCCAACCTCCACATCAACAGGCTACTCCAACCTCCACATCAATAGGCTCCCCCAACCTCCACATCAACAGGCTCCAACAACCTTCCAGACGGCAGGCTACTCCAACCTCCACATCAACAAGCTCCAACAACCTCCCAGACGGCAGGCTCTCCCAACCTCCCAGACGGTAGGCTCTCCCAACCTCCCAGACGGTAGGCTCTCCCAACCTCCCAGACGGCAGGCTCTCCCAACCTCCCAGACGGCAGGCTCTCCCAACCTCCCAGACGCCAACCTCCTACAAACGTGATCCACAACGCACCTAACTGAGAATATTCAATTAATGCAAGTCGAAATTCATTATCTTAGTCAATAATACAAAAGACTTACGTTGCAGGAGAGAATAAACAGTCCTGGAACATGGACCGTAAAAGTAAGCAGTGCAAAACAAAGTTCCCAATCTGTGGGAACTCCCGTCCCCTGCACACACTCAATGGCCCAAAACCAGCCAACTGTTACAACAAGAAGTCATGCATGTGTGTTGTGACGAATCAACTTCCGGGGCACCAGAGGTCCAGGGATGAATATCGGTTTCTAAACCATCAATCAGCCCCACACCTCTAGTACACCAGAAGGGATCCAAACAGATTGGAAACACACATCAAATATAAACCTCCTTGTCCAATTTTGGTAACGTGGACAGAACGGCAGGCTTATCTCTGCAAGGTCTTGGATCGTTGGTTAGTTGCAACACATCAACAATACAATTATTACCCAATGATAAAAGGGACTGTCCAGTCAAGGTTGCATACAAATATCTACTTTATTATGACTACAACAGACAGTTCTAGCACACTACAATTACAACCCACCCTGTAAAGGAACACAGAGGACAGACAGTTTCACAAACGAAAGGGGCATGGGCGTAGGACATGGGGGACAAATCCCCCCCCCCACAGTTTTAAGTGGGGGGGATATGATGGCGTTTATCCCCCCAGAATATGTCTGTGTTGGGCTGGGCAAAGGGTGTATGACAGAGTGAAAGCGAACGCATAGTGTATGTGGACTGTACCGATACAAAATGAACCCGAGAAACTATTGAGGCTCTCAGTCTGAGTTTGTTAGAAGTGCTTTTATCCCAAGCATTAAACACTGTCATTAAGAGTTGGGATACTGCAAGGAAATCCCTGGTATTACGGCAAAATTTTAAAATTGGGGGTACACTTTTTTTTGCCACAACTAGAGCTGTTCTCCCAAAAATGCTTTTCTTCGGCAAGTGAAGTGGCTACCACATTCCTTTCGTGAAAACCTGCTGCACCTTCGTGTGCAATTGCAAACCTCCAGGCAAGCCAGGGGGTTCTCAAGACAGTGTACTAAGATGCACACAATATTCACAAATGGAAGGCACATTATATCACCTGTGCCTTTTTGCACAAGCAAAGATGCAAAGACTCTTCTGTCGGTTTCTTTTCAGGATGCAAAAGCTGCTGTAAAAATGCATTTCCATCCCCTTTAGATGGATGAAAGCCATTTTTACACTTTTTGGAAAAGCAGACATAGGTTGATAAGAAACACTGCATGCAGTACTATTTTCACTGAATGCCGTCTTTTAAAAATACTGCATGGATGCTTGGGATGTGTTTTCAACTCCCTAGTGCCTTGGGGCTGCTAAAAAAAAAAAAAAAGCAAAGTCCCCAAGGTGTCCCCTGTCCCCCCCAGATTGTACGCGTCTCCTACGCCCTTGGAAAGGGAAGCATCTGGATACTGACAGGAGGGAACTTGGTAAAGCTAAAGTAATCAGTCTTACTGTTCAAGGTAATTTGGTTTCAAAACCAAAGAGGCAAAGGGTCGTAAATGTCTCTAGGGGCTTTCGGAGAAGGACCATGGGGGGCGGAACCACAAAGTACCTGGTGCTGAAGAAGTTCTTGGTGCTGGACAGCATCAAGGCGGTTCCAGAGCGCTTCACAGTCCGCTAGACAGAGTAAGTGGCGGAAGACAGCTGCGGGTACCAGGCAGCAGGCAGTTCGGCAAGCAAGGCTGGGCCGACGTCTGCAGGCTGTCTGGCGCAGCGGCTCAGGGCCAAGAATCGTTCTTTGGTGCTAGTTGGCGGATCTGGAATGCTGGTCGAGGGGTCTCAGACAGCTCTGGTGACTGCAGCGTGACAACAGTCAGCAGTGCAGCGAGGACTCGACTTTCTCAAAATTGTCCTTAAAAAGATGGATGATGCTTGTGTGGCACTCCTCTTAGCTTCTTCACAGGGCTCATGTCCTTTCAAGCCGGACTGCCCAAAGCTCAGGAGGGTTTTGGCAGGCAACTGCCTTGTCCTGTGTCCAGAGACTCTCCGGCACTTCCCACCTAGGAAGCGTACTGTCAGAACCTGACAGGGCACGATGTGTGCTGGGTGGATACCGGTTCTGGAGCTGCTGGACGGGTCCTCCGAGTCCGGTATCTCCTTCAGTTCCCTGGGAGATTTTTAATCTCGCTCTTGGAACTCCTGGCCTTCCTTCACTGGTGGAAGCTGTAAGGTAGACTGTACCTCCAGCCCGGGTCCAAATGAGACCTTCTTACTCCTTGCAAAGTCTTCCGATTATCTCATCGGCGAGGGGCTCAGCCCTCTTTTTAAGCCAAACGGGTCCCAGTGATTGGTGCAGGTTAAGCCCATCTTAATGAACCAATCCTGGGTCCCCACCAACAATCTTCATTGATACGTCAGGTCAGAATCAGAGCACTTGCAACAGACAGGCGAGGGTGAGAACATATACTTCTAAGTCCCACCCATCTTCCTGTCTGCTGTACATCAAAGTGAATCCCTAATTAACTGAGCCCTATGCATAACTTGGTCACAACATGGGTCTCCTTGAAGTAGGGGGTTGCAGGTAGACTCATCTCCTATAAGTCAGATACTTCCCTGCTCTGAAAGGAGTGGTTTCAGACAAGACATTCACTGCCCTTTCCTACCAAGGAGGGGTGTTAGTACTAAGTTGACACATTGCATTACAAAGAGGTGTGCATGTCTGGTCTCCATTGTTACTTCATGCACCCAGGCCTTCCATGAGGCCTGCTAATTAACATTCTTCAGTATTCACTGCCACCAGCAAGATTTAACAATGGAGCTGCTAATCCATGGGGCCTTGAAATGCTAATCAGGCTGCAGACGGCTGGTGGCTTTTGAAGTACCCACAGCTGTCAGGTGTCAGCTACAAATTACAGGGAAGGCCGCTGCTGGTAAGCGGTGTCCTCCCAGAGTACATGACTATTTTTCTGCTGTGCGTTGAGCGTGTAAAAGATGTGGGTGAATGGCCCCACGTATTTACCAGAGGTTGATCTCCCATCATTCATTCTTTTAAACAAATAAAAAATCATAATATCCTGGTGAGCGCACTCTCCCTGTGCGGATGGTTGAATTCTAACCATTTATTTTTTGATTGTTTGTGTACATGATAACGTATTTTGTTTAAATTTGTCAATTGATACAAATATCCCTGGTTTGAAAAAGGCACTTTTTATTGTGTTGCCGAAACACATATTACCATGAAGGGCACTCATAAATAAATCTCAAGTTTGGAGATACTATTGGACGTAGTTTGGCACATTTGTATGAAGGAGTGCTCCAATATCACATTCTCTCATCATAGAGGTTGGAGTGTGTACCTCTATCTCTCCTGCCAAATGCGACATTCACACTGATGTATATATGTATCTGAAGTTTTCACCAGGTCGCAGAATGTGAAGGTCGGCGTGAAACCACTCCATTTCCTGTGTTCCTTTCAAGAGTGTTTGTTTAGATTCTTCAATGACGAACCACTATGCTTCAAGGACTTTGTGCCGGCCCCTGGCAAGTTCATCATAGATTGGCAAGGACGACGGACAGCGTGTGTGCCCTGTACTGGGACCCGCATCAGCAGCATCGCTAGCCAGACCCACTGCCTGGCGCTTGGCTTTACTGGAGCCCTCCGCGGGTACCTCCTAAGCCAATCTGGATCTCTTACCAGGTGGAGAGCGCTCTGGAGTGCGGCCTGGTCTGGGCTTCAGCTGGAGGCCAGGGCCCCAGTCCTCTTTCAACCATGCAACCAGTGGTGGTGCCTCTTCGCTTTGGCTGAAAAACCTCAGCAGATGTCGCATCAGTCCTCTTCATGGTTGGGAGGCAGACAATAGAGACATCTAGTGTGCTTGCCCTCCACATAGATGTTTCGCAAGCCACACCGGGAGCAGAGCCTGAAGACACATCTCCTTCTTTCCTCCGACATGGTGAGGCGGGAAGTAGGCCTTGGTAGCCCTTTCCACTTGACACGTTGTGTAGACTTTGACACTCAACCGACAACGGAGCCGAGTTACCGGAGCGGATGATTAGTCAGCAGTCTTTGAAATTTACAAAAAGAACAGAATTTTCCATCGAAAAAAACTGGGAAAGCAAAACTCGAAGATGGCCGCCTGGGGCAGGACTCAGAGAGATGACCATCATTGGATGGGTGCAGTATGACCAGGTCTAAAGTGATTGTATATAGGTGAAGGCAGTATTCAAGCTTTTAAAGCAATACTGCTTTTCTTACCGAGGATTCCTGGCCTGACGGGAAATATTCATGAGCATGTGAATCCATGCCAGACCCCATGCTGGAAAATGCCTTGCATGCACAGGGATTCTCTGTGGCGATGGATTTAGTTCTTTCACAGACCAATTACCAATCTCTATAGGAGAGCATGACATGTCAATGCCATTTTTATATTCTAGGCAGACGCCTGTTAACATACTAGGCGTGAGTTAATGACTAAACTTAACATGACTATATCTTTTACCGATGAAGGAACAGCGTGGTCCACTCCAGGGATACATTATATGAAGAGAGAGTTTATATTAGCCTTTCCAGGCCCGAAATCATCACGAGGGGTCCCTTTGGACCCAGAAGTATTTTTGTATGGATGGACTGTTTTATTATCGTGGTTACCCGGATTGATAGGTACACTATTAAGAATACCTGATGAGTTTTTGTTCAGACCAGAAATCCCTATGGATGAAGATGGGCAGATTAGCCCCCTGGAGATAGAAGCAGCAGCGGTCAGAGAAGAAAGTGTGGTTCTTCGTGAGACAGACGAGGGAAGAGGATGTAGAACAGCAATAGCCCTCAGTGAAGGATAAAGGCTGACCGATTTGACAGACGAGGAGCTGTTTAAGGAGGAGTACTCCGATTAATTATTTTTCATGTCTCCGGAGGATAGCTCAGGAACAATGTGCTCGCCTTAGAAGCAAGATGACACAGAGCAACACAGGTTCGATCCCCGGGTCCGCGCTTAGAAACCTCTGGGTATTAAGCACATTATAATTAACCTATTGTATCATAACCCATCATAACTCTCACTTATTGGATTAAAGTAGGGAATAGCAAAATACTGCAGAGAATGGCGCTGGTAAAAAAAGAAACCAACATTTTTCCAGGAAGATTTAGAGAAAGTGTAAAATATTTCATGGACCACAAGTCCTTATGATGTGGGTCTATTAAAAGAAGTAGGAACAGTTAAAATCAAACTTGAACCAGGAGCCATTTTTGCCATGTGCAAAGCAATATCCCATGTCTAGAGAGGCGGATGAAGCTATATTTTAGACTATCTCAGCTTTGTTGAAGCAAGGAACATTAGTACCATCTGATTCTTCATCTAACACGGCTGTGTACCCAGTGAGAAAATCAACCGGAGAGGTTATACAGGACTTTCGCCCGCTAAACAATATAGTCAAAGCCAAGTTTCCCTTAGCTCCAAACCCTGCGACAATATTGCCTAACATGCCATCTAAGGCCAGATATTTTACAGTCATAGACTTAAAGAACAATTCCCCTTCACGAAGACCCACAAGATTTGACTTCCTTCTCGTATAGAAATATCCACATGAAACATACTCTTTTTCCCCAGGGGTATTACGAGTGCCCTTCAATCTTTCAAAGAGTCCATCAGATGGACCTAGGCAATGTTCAGCTCGAAAGTGCGATAATCCAACATGTAGATGATATTTTGGTGTGTAGTGAGACAGAAGAAAGATGCACAGAAGATTCAGGTAAGCTGATGACTATACTCTGAGAAAGGATATAAAGTGGACAAAGGGAAGCTACAATACTGCCAGGACGAGGTCTTGTACATAGGACAGCTGATTTCTCATGAGGGGAGGAAAGTGACACCAGAGAGAGCAGAAGCCATTTTGAAGACCTCAGAATCTAAAACAGTGAGGGAAATGCAACCTATTGGAGCGCTGGGTTTTCCAATTACAGTACATGTATTCAACCACTTTTAAAAGGACTTACAGAAGCACAGGTGGGCAAGAGCAAAGTAATATGAACAGATAAAATGACTGAAGGATTTGAAGAATTAAAAAAGGCAACCAGTACAGCCCTTGTGTTGGGAATTCCAGATTATGAAGAATTTTACTTATTTTTTAATTCAAATGCAGAAGTCATGACAGCAGTCCTTACACTGATAACATGGACAAAAGCTATTGGCCCATTATAGTGGAATTTTAGATCCAGTTCTGAAAGTGAATTATCTTTATGAGCAGTCTTTAGCTGCTGCATTCGTAATTGAAAAAGCTTCAAGTATAACAATGGGTTGTTCAGTAACACTACTTGTAGAGCATGCATTATTTGCGAATTTAGAGAGCCCTAAAAAGTACATTGAGTACACAAAGAGCTTCAGGATACAAGGTAATTATATTGAATCCTGCAATTAAAATTGTCAGATGTAAGACAGTGAATCCAGCAACGTTCATAGCTGAACCACTAGGGGAAGATGATTATTTGCACGATTGCAAAATGTATACTGGACATTATGATATTCCCCGAGCTAGAGAAAATGGCCTCGGGGGTGGGGGGGGGTGGGGGGGGGGGGGGGGGAGGGGGCCAGGGATGTTTTTATTGATGGGTCTTCAGAAATTGACCAAACCACTGGAGAAAGGCATACTGGATGAGCGGTAGTAAAGCTGAACTGAAAGGGCAAATTTGGGGTAGTGGCAAGTGCAAGATTGCCTTTGCATTATTCAGTACAGGCTGCTGAATTATTGGCGCGTATCGCCGCTCTGAGGAAGTGACGTGTACTAGGACTCCGCTTATGTGACATCAACCGTGCACGCAGGATTGTCACGCTGGAAAAGGAGGGGCTTCCTTCACGCAGATGGCACTCGGGTGCAACATGCAACCCTGGATAAACTTATTGAAGCACTAGCACTCCCACGGACTCCAGCATTCGTAAAATGCTCAGCGCACACTAAAAGAATTACTCGCGGATACAAAGCCGCAGGCTTAGAAGCCAAAAGACAGCCTATTTCCCAACCATTTCCAATATTGAAGTAGAAAGTGTTAAACAGATGACAAGACGATGCACGTTGGCATGAACATGCTGTCTATTGACCACTTAATTGAGATACAAGGTCGAGCACCACAAGAATAAAAGGATTTATGGAAAAAGCGAGGGTCTCCTTTATCCCCCACTGAGGCAATTTGGAGACAGGAAATCACTAGTAAAGCCAGTTATGCCTCTAGCATTGAGGTTAGCGCTGGAGCAGCTCCACTGTCCTGCGCATGTGTCGAGTCTAGCTGCTACGATTGCAGAAGAGCAGTTCTCGTCAAATCGGTTTGCGTGCCAGAAATGTACTGCAAGGCACACTTTGCGAGGAGTGAGAGGAGCAATTCCTAGACCCAATGGCCCATTTCAGCATCTGCATATAGATTATGTGGACATGCAGCACACATGCAATGCCTATAGATATATGCTGGACGTGGCATGTCCTTTTTTTCCAGCTGGATCGAGGCAGGTCCATGCACACACCCTGACGCCACGTGCGCTGCCAAGTTCCTTGTGAGTGAGGCGTTTCCAAGATGGGGTGTGTGCGAGGTCTTGCGGTCCAATGATGCACCGCATTTTGTAAATGAACTGTTCGTCAAATTGTTCTTCTATTAGGCATTAAGCATAGGTTTTCCTCCGTGTATCACCCACAGACAAATGTTGTGTAAAGGATTAAATTGATTATTGAAGGAAAGGATGGCAAAAACGATATACATAATATTTTATTTATATTGAGCCCATACACAAGTGTTTTGGAGCGCGACAAGGCACAGGAGGGGTACAGAGGAGGACAAAATGATCTTACAAGGACCAGTGACATTGAGAAGGCGCAGGTTCAGGGGAGAGGGAAGGTGGAAAGTGCAAGGGGGCAGGAGTGGAAAGTGCTGAACAAGTGATCAAAAACAGATGCGGTGGCGGCAAGTGCAAGAATTAAGCCAATCAGCGTGTGTCTGATAAGTGCAGTTAAGGGGACTGTAGGGTTGCCAATACAGGCCCATGTGCAAGGGTTGCCAGGCCGGAGAAAGATCTACCACCAACTTGTTGCTTGGAGAAGCAACTGGTCATGAGGGAGTTGGAAGTAGAGGAGGTATTTCCGAAGGGAGAGTAGAAGGTATTGCGGAACCAGGCTCCAGAAGGCCTTGTGGACAATGCAGAGGGTCTTGAACTTAATCCTTGCAGCCACTGGGAGCCAATTAAGAGATTTCAGGGCTGGAGAGATACGATCCCTGGGCTTGAGGCCAAGGACAAGTCTTGCAGTCCTGTTCTGGAGGAGCTGCAGAGAGTAGTAACAGCAAGATTTAGAAAGAGTCTGTTGCAGTAGTCCAGTCTAGAGAGAACCAGAGCTCTGTAGACAGTGAGCTTCTGGGGGAAGGAGAGGAAAGGAAGAATACCCCTGAGGAGGTGTAGTTGGCAGTTTGATTTTTTTTTTTAGAGATGTCAGAGATGTGTGGGGAAAATGAAAGCATGGAGTCGAAGATGACCTAGAGGTTCTTAGCCTCACAGGAGGCAGTAGGAAGAGGGCCAAGGGAGGCTGGCCAGAGAGTGATAGGAAAGGAGGGTGCAGAAGTGCCGATGAGCAGGATCTTCATCTTACTGGCATTGAGACGGAGGTCGTTGGAGGACAGCACTCCTGGATTGCAGAAAGACAGTCAAATGAGATTGGGAGAAGAGGTGGCAGAGGGGAGCCTGAAAACGAGCCGAGTGTCATGAGCATAGCACTGAAAGTTGGAGCAGAGAGCAGCAATGCAGTGGGGGTAGGGGTGCCAGGTATTGGTTGAAAAGCCAGGGAGAGAGGTTAGGCCCCTGGGAAACACCACAAGTGGAGCGTGAGATCGAGGAAAGGAAGGACCCAAGTTGGACCTGGGAGGATCGGTTGGAGAGGAAAACGGTCAACCAAGCCAGAGCCTGATCAGTGGTATCCAGGTTATCACAGAAGCGGTTGAGCAGGATGGCATGGTTGATCATGTCAAAGAAAGAGGAGAGATCGAGTCGGATGAGGACAGAGGAAAAATTAGAATCAAGGTTGTAGAGCAGGTCTTCACGGATGTTCAAGAGAGCAGTTTCCGTGCTTCTGGCTGCGCTCAAGCCAGACTGATGTCATGGAGACAACCAACAGAATCAGTGTGGAGGTTAAGCTGGGAGATGGCCAACTTTTCCAGGTGTTTGCCCAGGAAAGAGGTGATCGAGATTGGGCAATAGTTAGCCAGGCAGGAGGGGTCGGCTGTGGGTTTCTTCAGAAGAGGATGCACAAGAGTGCTTCAGAGGGGAGGGGAAGGCTCCAGCGGCAAAAAAGCTATTGCAGAAGTCGGCCAGGGCAGGAGCAAGGGTTGTCAATATGGTCCTTGATCGTTTTGGAAAAACAGGGAAGAACCTGTTTTGACGAGACTTTCATAGATCGGACTTGCCTAGAAATCTCATCAGGGAGAACAGAGGAAATAAAGAGAGGGAGGAGGGGCAGCTGGGGGGCCAGAGGAAGCGGAGAGAGAAGCAGGAAGAGGAGGAGAGGACGAGCGGTGGACAGGATGCCAGTTTTTTTTTTATAGATGAAATGAGAAGCCAGGCCGCACAGAGGGCCTGGGAGTGGATAGGAGAAGTAGAGACTGCAGCAGGATTGGCCAGCTCCTTACAGATATTAAAGAGTTTGGCAGAGTTATTGGATGCCGCAGAGAGACAGGTTTGAATGTGGGCTCCCTTCCTAGTGCTGACAGAGAGCAGATATTGCCTTTGGAGCAGGCGGCAGGCCAGTTTGTCAGAGGATGCACAAGATGCCCACCATTTCCTCTCTGGAACCCTACACTTGCGTTCAAGGGTGACGAGGTCAGAGTTGCACTTGGCTTTGGACTTCAAGTGGATCCTCATGACAGGGGCAAGAACATCCGAGTGTATCAGAGAAGGCAGAGTGGAGCTTATAAAGGGCAGTATCCGGATGAGAGTCAGCCAGAGGTGGAGGGGGAGAGTAAGGGGCAGCGAAAGCCTCAACTGACACACGCTTCACAGGCTGGATGACCGAGCAGGTAGGTGGCAGTGCTCGAGCTGGCTTGGCCTGCGGAGTAGAGAGGGAGAGACGGGAGGAAAGGAGAAAGTGATCAATCCAGGAGAGAGGAGTGGTGAGAGAGTTAGAGAAGGGGAGGTCAGAGGAGATGAGAACCTCCAGAATGTGCCTTGGCGAATGAGTCGGCCAGAGGTAAGAATAGAAAGAGAGAGAGTCGCAGAGGTCACGAAAGAGTCCAGAGGAGGGACAGGAAGCATCCAGGTGGATGTTGAGGTCTCTGATGAGGAGGAGTTGAGTGGTCGAAGCCAGGAGGGAGGAGGAGAGGTCCGCCCACTCAGAGGAAGGAGGGGATCAGACCAGGTGGCCGGTAGGTAGTGGCCACTGTGAGAGAGCAGCCAGGTGAGAGAGAAAGCCTACAAACCAGGCATTCAAGGGAGGTGTAGGCCTGCATAGGGATGATAGAGGCAGGAATCCACTAGGGGAAAATCAAGGCTACACTCACACTGGTGCGGTTAGCTCTGGGCGCAGAGAGGATCTTGTAGCCATGTGGGAGGAGAGTGTTAAAGCTCATGACAGATCTGGTTGTGAACCATGTCTCAGTGAGACCAAGGACATCAAGGTTGTGTTCTTCATGGAGACGGCAGATGTCAGTGGAGTGTTTGACAGCTGAGCGAGAGTTAAGAGTGGAGAGGTGGAGAAGGTTGCCATCCTTGAAAGACTTCCGGGGAGGGGTACAAATTAGAGGTACTCCCTGCGGAGGTATAGGAGCCAGAGGGAGGGCAGAGGAGGTCGGAGAGGGCAGGGTGGCCAAGGAGGAGGGTGCCAGAGAAGAGGAAGAGGGTGGGGCAAGGAACCCAAAGAAGGGAGAGAAGGGATAGCAGGAGCTTAAAGGAAATTGATAAGGCGTGGGAAACGTCTGTCAAATAGGAGAAGCTTGGCCTGAGGGCCTTGGACCAAGACCGTGCCATTCAGGTAAACATTAATGATGCCTTAGAGGAGTGGAAGGAGGCAAGCAGTGCCTCCCACTGGGTGCCACCATAAAAGGGAGAGGAGGAGTAAGGCGAGAGCAGAGACCATATGAAGAGTCCATGGTCTGGCAAAGCAACAACAAAGTACGTTGGTGAGAGTCTGTCTGGAGGAAGCACTGGCGTGGGTATCGGCGATAGGGAGGCCTGGGTTGGAGACCAGCATATACTTTCAACTTCTTTCTGCCAGACTTAGTGAGAAGGGAAGGATAGTTGATAGAGAAGCAGTTGGAAAAGATATGAGAGACAGAGCAACATAACTAAAGTGCAGGGAGGTGAGGGGGGGAGGGAGGTGGTAAATGAAGGAAGAAAGGAGGTGGGTAATGGAGACAAAAACAAGGGAGGGGGGGAAGAGTACAAACCGAGGAGACAAAAGAGCTAGGGTGGGAAAGCACAGCAGGTAAAGCACAGTGGTCACTGGGCACAGCACAATTCGAAAAATGTGGTAAGGCAGATATAAGCAATGGTCACAGGGGACAGGGGCAGATTAATACATGAAACAGGGCAGGTAACACATGAAAACATGCAGGCTAAAATAGACTTCAGCAAGGCAGGTGAATACAATTAGTGACTGAGCAAAGCTAGCTTAGTTGGAAGTCCAGAATAAGAAGGAGTGAAAGGTTGAACAGTGCCGGTATGTAGGAAAGGATCGGTGAGGATATTTAAAGCAAATGACTTGCAGAGCAGCGTTAGGTGGACCGTTTCTTGTGAAATGGAATTTTCCTCAGTGCTCATGTGAAAAGTGGGAGGAGGTGTAGAAGAGGGCTACCAGGCAGGGGAACAGACATGGCCTTAGGTGAGAGGGTATAGCCTGCTGGTCCCCAATAGGCCAGTTTCAGATTCCCAGTGCCCAATAGGCACACGAGGAGGCAGGAAGGGAAAACACTCGGCCAGCCTTCACAGCAAGGCAAATGAATCGACCATCTTGGAAATTGTCACGAGGGCGGCAATACAAAGCACAAAGGAATGCAGCCTCACAGCACGCAAGGCCCCGGAGAGATGAAGGGCATCAGAAAATGAATATAGCGCAACGAAAACATGCATAATTTAAAAGTAGTTTAAAACAATTCAAGATAAAGATGAAACAAAATAAAGATGACTATTTTATTAGTATTGCGCTGGCAAACGGGCTAAGAGGCATAATAGCGCACCACAAAACAGACAAATGTATAACATGAACTAACCTACAAGAGGCAGATGGCGGAGAAGAAAGTTCAAATACACAGTCAAATTATTGGCGGGCATTATTCAAATAAATGTGTTTTCAATCTGCTCTTAAACAGTTGCAGATTGTACATGACCTCAGATCTAACGGGAGCATGTTCCACAACCTTGGAGCTGCATGTGGGAAGGATCTACACTCCACGTAAGCCAAATGGGCTCTCTGCTTTTCCAAAAGACTGCTGGTGTTGGACTATTGGTACTCTACGTGCAGGTAGGAGCGAGATACGACTGGCCAAATATTTGGGAGCTTGCCCCGAGAGGGAGTTATGGGTAATGCACATCACATGGTAGATGATCCGGCTATGAATGGGGAGCCAGTGTAAAGCTCTCCTAGCTGATATCACATGGTCTCTCCTTTGTAGCCCTACCACAATGCGCAGGGCCTTATTTTGGATCACCTTCAGCCGGGTCAGATCCCGCTTAGAAATACCCAGCAGCAGACTTAAGCAGTAATCTATCTTGGCACCTACAATGGCACGAGCCACTGTTGCAGTTTTCTAAAGACAGGAAGGGCTGTAACTGTGCTAGAAGTTTAAGATGGTAGCATGTACTGGCAACAAAGAAATTGACCTGATTATTCATGTCCAGTTCCTGGTCCAAGATCACACCAAGTGTCTTGACCTTGCCTGGGTGTGAATGACAGTCAGCAATTTTAAAAGAAGCATAATCCGCAGTACGTTTTTTTAGGTGCGTTGCCGTACCCAGAATCAAAGGTTCGGTCTTTGAGTTGTTTAAAGCTAGTTTATTTACTTGCATCCATACCTGAAAAATGTCGTAGATGGAATTAAGAAAGGCGCAAATTTTCTGGTCAAAGGCACAAGACACTGTCATCAGCGTAATTCGCGTACACCACACCGTGTCTGTTCAATTGTTCAAATAGCAGGATCATGACAATATTAAAGAGGGTGGGTGCCATACATGAGCCATGAGGGACCCCACATACAACGGAGAACTCCTCAGCCCTGATGTTGTCAAAAAATACCCAAGCCCTACGACCAGCGAGAAAAGATTTTACCCATTCCATCGCCGACTCAGAAAAGTGTGCAGATGTCCGTAACCTCTCTGCTAGCACAGAATGATCCACAAGATCAAACACAGCAGAGACATTTCAGCATAAGCGTTATGATATTATCCTCTGCCATATTTTGCATTATATTGGTCTTATGCTCGAGTAAGGTGGATTCGGTACTATGTGCCTTTCTAAAGCCTGATTATTAAGGCCCCGGAATATCAGGGGCAGCCAGAAAGGCTTCAGTCTGTAGATGAGTCACCTTATCCAAAATCTCCAGCAGATATAGCAGTCGTGATAGGGCGATAATGGGCCGCTATACCAGGATCAAAAGAAGGCTTCTTGATGAGTGGTGAAATCCATGCTCGTTTAATATTTTTTTGGGACAGCATTTTCTCTGAACGAAGCATTCATAAACTTGGTAATCAAAAGGTACCAAATGTGGAGCACTGGCCTTGATGGCAATTGCTGGGAAAATATCACCCCTGCAGTTTGTGGACTTGAGTTTGCCCAAGTTCTCAGACAAATACTGCTCAGAGATGGGCTCAAAAATTCATTCTGCGAAACATTTAGAGGCTGCTTGTTCTGGAATAGTTATTCCATCCAAAGGCTAATCAATATTTTTCTGCCTAATATTTTCAAGCTTATCCAGGAAAGCTTCCTGGATAATGATTGTTGCACCAGCCGGCATCCTTTACCACCTGAGTAGGTGGTAGTACATGAGTTTCCAGCTCCTTAAGGATCCGAAAAAGTTCCTTAGAGCTGGATGCTGCTCCAGAAATACAACGATCGTAGTAGTGTCTTTTGGCACAAACAATGGCCAATTTATAAGATTTGGCACCCTGTACATAAATTAGTTTATCCCCGTCCGTCTTGGATTCATCCCAATGTCTCGAAGCCATGCGCGCTTTTTTCCTAAGGAGTTGTATTTCTGGTGTACATTTTTTTTTGTCTGGTGGTTTCGTAGTTACGCGCGATTTCTCTGGTGCTAGGCTTTCCACGGCTAATTTCAGTGTTTTGCAATAAATGTTGGAAAGTTCGTCTACTGAATTAAGTACTGTTAGATCATTAGCCAGAGATGCAAAGAAAGGGGCCATAGCTGCAGGGGTAAGCTTGCGAATATTTCTAAAAGTAGCCCTGCGCCCTTCTCCAAGAATTTTGGGGACTGAAGAGATGGTCAGATTCCAATCCAATAAACTTTTATCCGGCCATGGGCATTGACTATTATGCACATCCTCAATGGAAATGTTTTAAGATGGAGCCCAGTCCAGGGCTCTATCTTTTTCTTGCGTAGAGGAGGTGATATGTTGTTCAAACCCTAGGTCGGATAACAGGGATTTGAGGAGCATAGCTGGGGCGTCCAGTAGGTTAAAGTAACAAAAATTAAAGTCCCCCAGAATCATAGTTTTAGTATTGGATTTTAGCATAGGTGCTAAAAGGTCACTGAGCAAAGTCCTCAGAACTATGGGGTGGTCTATAAACAATCACAATATTGATAGTCAACTTGGTACTTAGCCCAGAGTATTTCGCAATCCGGGATCTGTGGCGTATCAATTTTACGGATGTTACGAGATTGATTATATATTAGAGCAACACCTACTTCTATGGCATTCAGACGATCTTGACTCAGAATATTATAACCAATGGGGACTGCCAGAGAGAGTGAGGGTCCAGCTGCATCATTAAGCCAGGACTCTGTGATTGCACATAGATCTACTTGTTGATCCAGAATATAGTCTGCAACCTCTGTTGCATGCCTAACCAAAGATCTAGTGTTTAATAGCATGCTTTTGATGGTTTCCCCTCCCGGTACACTTCATGTTTACACTACAAGTCATGTAGGATTTATCAGAACTAAAAGACCTGGGAGTGTCGATGTGATACGACAATTCAAATGGATTGTGTCCTCCCACGTATTCCTCATCTTATGATATTCGTATCCTGCCAGCTTTGCTGCTTTGGAAAAAAATTCTCGGCAGAGGGCACTGTGCACGAGGTTGTGGAGTCGATGTCCCTCGATGGGCTCCGTACCACATCAAGGTCACCATCAGTATAAATAGCTTGTGCCGCGCCTGTTGGCTTCAGTTCTGTTTTTCCGATTACTTCGCTCTCGAGAACTGCACGCTTCAAAATGTTCTTCTGAAAATGTCATCCTCTTCCACCCCTTCTACTCCAAATACGGGGTTAAAAAAATATATCGACTGCGGATCAAAGATGTCGATTAAAGATCCTCACTGCATTTGTCTTTGGTGCCTAGGTTCAGACCATCGTACCGGCAACGGTAGCTCCCATCAGTCGATGACGGAGATGGCCCTTTGTGAGAGGAAAGGTAAACTGGCGGTGGGGCGGGAAGCTTCCAAGGCCTCCTCAAAGGCCTCGTCAAAAAGACATAGGAAGTCGAGCAATTCGAAAGAATCGGATCGTAAACACTCTAAGAGATCTCGATCTCGCAGTAGATCGAGATGCTCTTCATCTTCCTCTTCAAAAAAGGTTAAGAGGAGACATGGATCTGCCTCTTCATCCTCCAATACATCTACCGAATTGGAACGATGCCCGACTAAGTCGGATTCACCAAGAAAATGGGAAGAATTTAAAGGGAAGACCATGGAGGTTTTTGGGAATGTGGCCTCGGCCCCCTCAAAGAAACCTCAAAAGAGCCAGACCCCGGTCGCTCTGTCAGACGACACAGGGAAGTCAGGAACTACTGTGGTAAAACCCAGTAGTATGGGTGAAACTCGTAAGACTCGAGTCGACGTCAAATCGTCAAAGATTCCTCGAGAATCGAGTGTTAATTTATAAAAAACAAAAGTCGTTGAAACCCTCGACGCCATCAGCGCCGTCACATTCAGCATCGAAGCCAAAAGCATTTAACGCCTTTGTCGAAGACATCATCAGTGTCCTCAAAGATTCCTTCGATACCATTGAAGGTTCCTTCGATTCCTTCGACCAAATCTCGAACAGGAACAGAGATTTACTCCTTTACCTAAGTCAGACTTCTTTAAGTCTATGTCTTCTATTTTTGAAGAAAGTGGCTCTGAAGAAGCAGCGGTTTCTCCATTTGGAGTACAATATAGTACTAGAGAGGTCCCTGAAGAATTAATCGATCCAAAATGGAAAATGAGAGACCTGTGTGATACCCTTCACTCTGCTAGTGCCATTGATCCATCACCTGAGCTGGAGCTTGCAAAACCTGACGCTGCAGAACATGCAGATTCAGGGTACAGGAGTCTAATGAATAGAGTGGTTGAATACATGGGCTGGGGTAGAGCCTCACCCAAATTTGATCAGACTGATATGACTGATATACTTGATCAGGGCCCCCAGAAGGATCCAGTTCTCCCCTTCCACAGGGCACTTCAAAGAACGGTAGAAAAAAACTGGGAAGTTCCTGATACTGTTGCTGCAGTAAACCGTAATTTTCCTAAGAAGTATAGAACTTCTAGTACTGATCCTGATTATTTAAGCAGGCATCCTACTCCAGAAAATCTGGTTATTCAGGCTGCAACTTCCTCAAGACAGACAGCATATCCCTCTATCCTCTCGGATAGAGAGGATAAGAAGGAGGATGCTTGGGCCCGTAAGGTCTTTACTTCGGGTAGCATGGCTCTCAAGTCAACTAATGTCACGTGTACCCTGGCCATGTTCACCCATACCCTGTGGGACTGCATTTCGGCAGCGGCTGAACATATTCCGGAAGGCGAGGAAAGGGAAGGCTTCCTGAATATTGTCATAGACGGAAAGGAGGCAACGGGGGAATGTCTCCAGTCTGGACTGGATACTGCTGATAGTATCAGCAGTTCCATGGCTGCAAGCACAGTGCTACGCAGATTTGCGTGGTTGAGAAAGTCAGGGTTTGCCCCCTGATGTGCAGGCCAGGCTTCTCAACATCCCTTTTGATGGCTTGAGGCTGTTTGGTAGCAAAGCTGATGAACTACAGACCTCAAAAGCGGCAACTAAATCTCTTAGCGCCTCCATGCGACAGCCTCAGAAACCATATTCGGGCTCATCTTCCTGCAGAGGTCGTTCTTTTCGGGACTACTCCTCTTTTGGTAGAGGAAGAGGACAGGCTATTCAAAGAGGCAAGAGAAATGTTGCTTGTGGTGGACGAGGAAAAAGTGCAAACCCAGACTCAGGAACGGCATCTTTTCCCTCTGCCGCTCCTGCAGCCGCCTCCAGATCACGGAGGCCTCATCACACAAAAAAGGCAGAATCTCTCAGCATCTGAAAGAATGGCGGGGCATTACCTCAGATGCTTGGGCACTGGAGACAGTAGCTCAAGGTTACTGCCTTCCCTTCCTAAAAAGGCCTCAGGACCATCCACCGGGAACCAACTCCCCCAAAAGTCCAGATCCGCTCCTGTTGCAGGAGATTTTAACCCTGCTAGAGAAAGGTGCAATAGAACAGGTATCTGTAACGGAGAGGAACAAGGGTTGGTACTCCCCCCTACTTTCTCATTCCAAAGAAGGACAGAGCATTGACACCCATTTTGGACTTAAGAAACTTGAACAAGTTCCTCAGGAAGGTCAAGTTCAAGATAGTAACCATTTCTCAGATCCTTCAGTCTCTCCAACTCCAAGACTGGTTGGTATCATTGGACCTTCAGGATGCTTACTTTCATGTGCCAATCCATCCCAAGCATAGAAAGTACCTGAGTTTCGCGGTTGGCGGTTCTCACTTTCAGTTTCGAGTTCTGCCATTCGGGCTGACCTCCGCCCGAGGGTTTTCACCAAACTGATGGCGGTTGTGGCAGCGAGTCTCAGGAGAGGGGGGTTTCACGTCTACCGCTACCTGGGTGATTGGTTGATTAGAGTGTTCTCCCGAACAAGCTCAGGAACATCGGTCGATCACCCGTCACTTCCTTCACAAACTGGGCTGCTCCCTCAATTTCAAGAAGTCTCACATGATACCCTTCCAAAAGCTCCAGTTTATCAGAGCAGTTTTGGATACTTCCTCGAGCAAAGCCTCGCCTCCCGAGGTGAGAGCTCTCCACATTCTGCAGATGGTAACAAAGTTCCAGAATGCCCAGCATCTGCCGGCCTTTGATTTTCGGAGGTTGCTCGGCCTCATGGCATCCTGCATTTTTCTGGTGCCAGAGGCCAGATTGAGAATGAGATCCCTTCAATGGGCACTCAGAACTCAGTGGTCCCAGTTCTTGGGGAGTATGTTGGATCTTCTGCAAGTCCCAAGCGCAGTTGCTCAGGATCTACTATGGTGGGCTTGCAACAACAACATCCTCAAGGGAGAATCTTTTTGGCAACCATGGCCAGAGATAACAGTAGTAACGGACGCCTCACTCACGGGGTGGGGAGCCCATACCAACGATCTGACAATCAGCGGTCGTTGGTCTCCATCGGAGTCCAAACTACACATCAACCTATTGGAGCTGAGGGCAATCAGACTAGCGCTGAAGGCCTTCCTGCCCTCTGTACAGGGAAAGAATGTCCTGATAATGGCGGACAACACAGTGGCCATGTACTACCTCAACAAGAGGAGGAGTGGGGGTCACTACCACTGTGCAGAGGCAATGCAGCTCTGGTTCTGGGCAATACAAGAGGGAATCTCTCATCGGCAGTTCACCTAGCCAGAGAGAAGAAAACCGTGGCAGATGCTCTGAGCAGGCAGAGCACAGTCTCCCACGAGTGGGAGCTAGCTCAGGAAGTCCTTCTGGAGACCTTCGCCCTTTGAGGAATGCCTCAAGTGAATCTGTTTGCGACCACGGTAAACAAGGGAATTTCCTGAGAGGAGCTCTAGGAGACGCGTTTGTGGTGGACTGGAACTTTCCACTTCTGTACGTGTTTCCTCCAGTCCCCGTGATTCCTCAAGTAATCAGGAGGTTGAGAAAATTCAGGAAAACCATGATCCTAATTGCCCCGGATTGGGCCAGGAGGACGTGGTACTGGACCTTCTGGACATGTCCATCTGCCCTCCAATACGTCTTCTGCAAAGAGGATCTTCTCTCATAAGAGGAAGGTCGGGTTCTCCATCCAGAAGTCAAGACACTCAACCTTCACGCATGGTTTCTGAGAGGTTGAGACACAAGGTTTGGGATCTTCCGGATGTCGTAATGGAGATTTTGATTTCGGCTAGAAGGCCAGCAACAAAATCCTTGTAACGGTGTTGTTGGAACAAATTCAGTAACTGGTGCAAAGATAAGGATGTGGACCATTTTCAATGTGGCACCCCAATGGTGCTCTCTTTCCTATTGCATCTAGCCAATCTGGGGCTCCAGATCGCAACAATTAAAGGATATCTAGCTGCGCTGTCCATTTTCAAGCGCTCCTCGGAAGAGGTTTCTTACTTCAAAAGTCCATTGGTAATTCAATTCCTGAAAGGGCCTACTAATGTATACCCTCCAGTCCCCTTTCATGTCCCAACTTGGGATTTAAATCTAGTACTGTTTCTAACTTGTATACCTTTTGAGCCTCTGCACTCCTGTCCCTTGAGGTTTCTAACATTGAAGACTGTCCTCCTTGTGGCCTTAACATCAGCCTGCAGGGTTAGTGAACTACAGGCTCTCTCATGTAAACCTCCATATACTACTTTTTACAAGGACAAAGTGGTTCTCAAGGTTAAAACATTTTTCTTACCAAAAGTAGTTTCTGACTTCCACTTGTCAAAAAAATCATTTTACCAACATTCTATCCTCCTCCTCATTTGGACAAAGAAGAGGAGAGACTGCATAGACTGGACCCCAAAATGGCTCTCAGTTTTTACATTTCAAGAAGAACAAGTTACTCTCTTACCTCGTAACGTTCTTTCGATGGGATGGTCCGACGACGTATTCCATATCGCTCCCTCCCTGCCTTCCCCGCTACAGAATTTCTTATGCGAATGCAGCTTACGTTTCCACAAGGCTTTGTGTGGTCTGACTGGCAGAAAACTGGTGCCACAGGTTCTGGGGAAAAAACTACAACTGAGGCTACGCGCGTCCTACTTATAACATCCAGTGACGTCGGCCGTTGGAGGAGGTCCTCGAGGGCGGCGTATTGACGTCATCGACGCAGACGCCGAAAGATTTTCCGAAGCAGCTCAGCTGTGGTGATTACTGTCATAGATATGGAATACGTCAGAGGACCCAATCCCCTCGAATGTCAAAATTACGTCAAGATGACTTTTTGTGGGTTATACAGGTCATAAATTAGGATTAGCGGTGACAAAAAAACTATATCCTGCTGGATCATTCTGGCTAATTGAGTGCTACAGATTGGCAGGAAAAGACCGATCAGATGGGCTGCAAGCCCATACCACTAGGGGGATGGCTACTTCTGCGGCTCTGAAGAGGGGAGTCCCTGCAGCAGATATTTGTTCAGCTGCAAAATGGGCATCAATGCATACCTTCATCAAGCATTATTGCTTAGATGCCTTTTCCTCCAATGGGGGTTTATTTGCCAAGGCGGTACTTAATTCCGTCCATGAGAACAATAACTAGTACTCCCACCTCCAAAATTACCATTGCTATATACGTGGGAGAACACAATCCATTCGAAGAACAAGTTACTTACCAACTGTAATGTTCTTTCGACTGGATGCTCCTCCCACGTATTCCTCATCGCCCCTACCATCCTACCCCGCAGTACAGTTTACGTTGCTTACACTTTCCTCGTACGAAGAGTCTATCAGTCATGAGGCACGCCTGGGTGTTCCTCGAATATTTGCTCGAAAAAACAGACTGAAGTCAACGGGCGCGGCACAAGTTATTTATACTGATGGTGACGTTGATGCGGTACGGAGCCTGTCGAGGGACATCGACGCCACGACCTTGTGTACAGCGCCCTCTGCCGAGAACATTTTTTTCCAAAGCAGCGAAGCTGGCAGGATACGAATATCCTAAGGTGAGGAATACGTGGGAGGAACATCCAGTCAAAAGAATGTTACAGTTGGTAAGTAACTTGTTCTTCACCTCCAGGGGGCATAGTCAACAGCCCTTGGCCCAAGCCTGATATTTCATGCATAATTTGGGCAATATGACCAAGCTCATTATCTTTCTTCCCACACGTACTTGGAGGTTCAAAGGGAATGTTATCTAAAGCATTAATATTATACCCCTCACTGTATGAGGTTGCAACAGCCTCCACAACACAGCACGCCAACCTTCCCTTCACATGGGCCTTTAAAGGGACCTCATGTGACAGGATATCAGAGGCAATAATAGAAGGTGAAATAGAAGCCTCACGGGTGGGAAAACAGAACTAAATACCTCACTATGTCTACCATCAATGTCAGAGCAGATATTAGTACTGGGAGACGCCAGAGATAAATCCAGAGAGCAGGCGCTACGCATGCTACCTATACATGTATCTATACAGCGGTCGGCGTACTCTGCATCGGAGTACAGCTGGTCAGAGGAGATATTTCTGATAGGTTGTAACTCCTCTAACGGAACGCAAACACACTATTTACCTCATGTTTTAAACATGCAGCATGTATGGCTTCCAGAACGTCCATAATGCCCATATTGGCACAAGATTACAAGCAGTTCAACAGTTGGGCAAAGGACACAAAGATATAGGACAGAAAAAATGACCTTAAGTCAAAGAACAGAATGAACTACATAGTAAACAACTCCTATAACCCTAGAAGGGCATGCCCAGTGGACACCAAACCGGTTGTAAAGAGTTTTAAATAGATGAAAAGCACCTGCTATGTGAGGTGAAAACTACACACAGCAGTACTCACTGACAGGAACACCTCCAAATGGTAGGGAGCAGCAGCTGTATCCGACCCGGCCACTCCGTGCCCTAACTGGCACAAACTGGCCCGTTAGCGTCAGGCACGGTCGAGCCTGTGATCAAATATAAATCCTGAGCCAAAAACTACAGGGTATGCTGGAAAATGTTCCCAGCTCCCGGAGCGTGCAGAGGCTCCGGGAGCTCCGATTCAAACCGCCCGAGTTACAGAATGACTACCGTAGAAATAAGGATAAAGCGACCTGTGCAAATGTAGCAATTTAAGCAGCTAGTGAGCAGACTTTGCAAAATAGCAACACTAAAGAGCAAATAACAGGCACACGCAACAATAAAAGCACATTTTAAAAAGTCAATTTAAAATGGATGGCGACAACAATTCATGTAGAATTTAACAATCTAAAGAAGGGATGGCTATATTGCCTACCCCTTGCATTATATGACCTAAGAAACCAGCCTGGCTCAGATCACCATCTAACTCTGCATGAGTTGGTGACTGGACGCCGCATGAGAACCCCACCCTGCCACCCCCCCGTGCTCCCCAAACTAGGTTAAAATCGGATGCACATAGTGTAGGGAAGACACTACGTGACGTGATGAGATGCACGATTACCTAACAACAATGACTCCAATTGTTTCTTTCATGTCTCTACAGGTCAAGAACCAAAGGGAGAGGTCAAAGAGAAGCGACAAAGATTATCAATCCATTCAAGCAGAAGGTTTGTGAAAACAACCAAGCCTATACCCGGGGGACCAGGTGCTGGTATGGAAGTTTGTACGCACTTTGAGTACGCCCTGCTTTGAAGGACCATATGAGCTGGAAGAAGTTACCCCTAGAGCTGCTAAGTTAAAAGGAAGAGCTTGGCTGTATTTGCACGACAACAAACCATATAAAAGAGAAACCTTGACTCCCTCCTGCAACTACCGACGGCGAAGCAAGAGAAGTTCCGCACATGAAGACTCGTTCCATGGCCAAGAGCAGAGACAAGGAAAATGAATAGCACAGCAGCACTTTAAATTAGAAACCAATATCTTTCAACATTGGATGAGGAATAAATAGACTTTCAGTTATCTTGGAACTTTTTAGATACGCTCAAGGATAAACCTTTTAATATATGACAAATCACATTCGTGTATGCTCTTTTTATTTACAAATGTAATAAGAATTTGTAAAGCGCACCTTCACCAGCACGGGCATCATGGCGCTACCGGGCAAGGGACTGTACAGCAGAAGTAGGCTAAAAACGTAGACCTATTTCGAAGTGAAAAGGCAGGTTGTCAAAGCCCACCGAAAGAAGAGATGATCTTCCGTAGCCTGCAGAAACAAGGGGGAGGCATTCCACAGCAGAGATGCTGCGACTGAAAAAGGGCGTCCCCCCACACGAGCCATATTAAAGCGAGGAACTGTCTGCAGATATTCAGGCCCTCTGCCGTAGAAAGCCTGGTGAACCATGCAGAGTACCTTCAGTGTTATGCGCTTGGCACCTGGGAGCCAATGTCGTTTTACCAGAATAGGGGATGGGCAGCAGAATCTTGGTGCCCCTACTACCGAACGAGCTGCAGAATTTTGCAGCACCTGTAACTTCTGGCGGCAGATGGACTGGCTGAGCCAGATACACAGCATTACAGTAGTCCAGGGAGCTTGATATTAAGGAGGACACAACTAAAGCACGAAGATGAGCAGAGAGGTAAGGAAGTACCTTCCGCAGTATCCACATCTTGAAATGTACTGCTACAGTGCACTCATCTGCGATTGCACAGAGAGGGAGATCGAGAATGTTACCCCTAGATTTTTAACAACCGTCAAGGGCACAGGTACAGGACCCAGCCCAGGTGGACAGAAGGCCAAAGACCACCCCGGAGTGACCAAGAAAGAGCCAACCACTAGCACGTCTTTTTTAACGCCGTTAAGGCAAAGCCAGTTCCTACCCATCCAAAGATGATTTGCCAGAAATCAGGACTGACAGCGTTCAGGAGAGGCCGAAAGAGAAAAATCGAGCCGCACCAAGATCTGCGTGTCGTCGGCATAGGAGAAAAAGGAGAAGCCATAAGAATTTATCAAAAGAGCAAGAGGCTGAATGTACAAATTAAAAATAAGAGGAGAGAGCTGAGCATTGCGTAACACCACATGTGAGAGGCTTAGCAGCAGAAATGAAAGGAGGCTGGGAGAGAGAGACTGGGTCCACCCTGAAAAAAAGGAGGCGAACCATTCCAAGAAACTAGCCGAAGACAGTGTCCCCAGCAGGATGGCATGATCCAGGATGTCAAATGTGGCTGAAAGATCCAACAGGATCAGAGATGCCATGCCACCCTGATCCACAATTGGGCCAGATCATCGGCCACCACCTCGAGAACCCACTCTGTTCCCCGGCCAGGCCAGAATCCATATATTACAGTCTTCTCCTGCTTTAGTAAGAAGACACGTGAATATAGGGACTGTTTTTGGGAAATCCTAAGAATAATCATTATTTTCAGAATTACAGCAATCATCTTGCAGTTTTTGATCTAAAAGTGTGACCCAAAAAGAATGATATGAATGGGATGCATTACTCACCGTAATCGTATTTCTGATGCTTGTATCTGCTTAGATTCACATGCTGTGCATAGGCCGACATCTAGTGGAAGCTGCAGAGTATTACAGTTGTTGTTTTCGAAACTCGAAAAAGGAAGTCGACAGGACATGCCAGTAATACTATCCCTAGTGCGACACCCACCCATGATCCCTCACGCGTCGAGGTCCCTCAGATTGTTATTTTTACTGACATGAGGTAGCATGGAGTGCAGCGTGAGTACAGTTGTATCCAAGCAGATACGTATCAGACAAACTCATAAGCATCCATGGGTCTTCTCTCCGAGAAGAGGAAGGGCGGGTCGCAGGTGAATCTACGCAGATACAAGCATCAGAAATACGATTACAGTGAGTAATGTATCCCTACTGAGGCTTGTGGAATCTGCTTAGATCACATGCCGTGCATAGATTAGCAAGCAGTGCAAGAAGAAGGAGGTGGGATGTGAGAAGGTTCCTGAGTGAATAAATGTCTTAGAACTGCTTGTCCCACTTGTGTATCTGTCTTGGAATGAGTGTCAATGCAGTAGTGCTGAGTGAACGTATGTATTGAGCTCCATGTAGCTGCTTTGCAAATACTGTCTAAGGGGACATTTGCAATGAAAGCCAGAGTGGCTCCAGTACCCCTTGTGGAGGTGGCCCTTGACGTAAAAAGCAGTGTCTTATCTGATAGGGAACAACACAGCTGGATACATCCGACTATCCACCTAGAGATGGTGTTCTTAGAGATGCATTATCCTTCTCTGCCCGGCGCTATGAAGACAAACAGTTGATCTGTCTTTCTTAGCGGTCTGGTCTTGTCTACGTAGTAGAGGACCGCTCTCCTTACATCTAGTGTGTGGAGTTTTACCTCAGCAGACAGCTCAATAGACTGGTTTACATGGAATTTGGAGATGAATTTGGTTGAGAACCTATGGTGGGTGCGTAAAACCAGTTTGTCCTTATGTATAGTAAAGAAAGGATCCTGCACCGACAGAGCTTGACTTTCACTGACCCTTCTTATGGAAGTGATGGCTACTAAGAAGGCAGTTTTATAAGTCAGGTGTTTGAGACTAGACTTGTGTATAGGCTCGAATGGGGGTCCCATGAGCTTAGTAAGTACCACATTAAGGTCCCAACCTGGCAGTGGGTTAGAGATTGGAGGGTGGAGTCTCTTTACCCGTTCCATAAATGCCTTGATGACAGGTACCTTCCACCATGAGACCTTATTATGGGAAGTGGTGTAGGCTGATAAAGCCGCCAGGTGGACTTTTAGGGAGCTGAACACTAACCCTGCATCTAGTAAGATGAATGTTAGATGGAGTAAAATCAATGGGGTTGATTTGCTTACTCTGGCACCAAATTACGAATCGTGTCCATTTATCATAGTAACAGTGCCTAGTGTTTGGTTTTCTTGATTCTTTCAAGATATTCATGCATCTCTGTGGTAGATTGAGATGTCCGAACTCTATGACTTCAGGAGCCATGCTGCCAAGTTCATAGATTGTGGCTGTGGGTGCACGGTTAGTCCCCCGCGCTGTGTGAGTAGGTTGTACTGGCACAGGAGTTTGATGGGATCGCACATCGCCAGTTTGCGCAGATGTGGATACCACGGTTGTCTTGCCCTCACAGGAGCAACTAGGATAAGCGTCATCGGTTCCTTGTGTAATTTGTTCACCACCTTCCTCATGAGAGGAATCGGGGGGGAAAAGCGTAAGCAAACTTCCCTGACCAGTTCATCCATAGGGCGTTCCCCTTGGAGCCTGGCTGGGGGAACATGGCCCCGAAGTCTGGGCATTGACGATTTGCGCTTGTGGCGAATAAGTCTCTAGTTGGGAAACCCCATAGAGACAAGAGGTATTTTATGACTTCTTCGTGTAGACGCCACTCGTGGTCCTCTGGTAGGGGATCTCTGCTCAATGAGTCTGCTAGAGCGTTGAGTGCCCCTGAAACATATTGCGATGAAAGGAACATCTTCCATTTGAGTGCCCATTTCCGGATTTTCTGAGCAAGTCTGGATAGATTTGGAGAGCGTGTACCCCACTGTTTGATGACATAAAACATCGCTGTGGTGCTGTCTGTTAGGATCTGCACCGACAGGTTTTTTAAATGCAGTTTGGGGGGTTTGAATGTCTGAAAGGCTTTTAATACTGCCAGTAGTTCCAGAACATTGACGTGGTTCTGAGCTGCAGTGTGAGACCACAGACCCCGAGCTATGTGGTGAAGGTATTGAGCCTCCCACCCTGCCAGTGAGGCGTCCGTTGTGACCACTGCCTGTATATATGGGTCGTAGAAGGGTTTCCCTCTCGTCAGATTTTCTCTCGTCCACCAGCAAAGATTTTGTACAAGTGTTGGCGAAATGACCAATAGGCTGACTGCTTGCTTGAGACCATTGTTTCGCCAACCACTCCAGTATGGGACGCATGTGCAGGCGCGTGAGGAACCAGGTATATGCAAGATGCCATCATGCCAATTAAACGCATCGCTTTGCACACCATTATGGTGGCCGGCCTGATAATGTGGTATTTGCAGTAACACATTTTTTACTCTTTCCTCTGAGGGAAAGACCAATCCTTCCTCTGCGTTTAGGATAGCCACTAGGAACTGTTTAGAAGTGCTTGGCACTAGGGTTGATTTTTTCTCGTTGATTGGGAAGCCCAATTGAAAGAGGAGGGCGATTGTTGTTTGGATATTTTGCAAATCAAAGGTGACTCCCCTGTTATGAGCCAGTCGTCCAAGTAAGGGTACACTGGGATTGCTCCACTGTGCAGGTGCGCTGCCACTACCGCTAGTACCTTTGTGAATACCCTTGGAGCCGATGCTATTCCAAAGGGCAGCACTTTGAATTGGTAGTGCTTGTTCGCTATCTTGAAACGCAAGAATTTTCTGTGCAATGGAAACATTGAATATGAAAGATGCCTATTTTCATATTTTATTGTTGCCATGTAATCCCCCTTTTTTAATAAAGGTATTACCTCTTGTAGCGTAGTCCTGTGGAACTTTTGTGGCTTGACATACTTGTATTCAGGGTGCAAATCTTATACAGGCGCATTGTTAGATCATGTTTTGACACAAGGAAGTAAGTTGAATAAATACCCCTGTTTACCTGGTTGATTGGGACCACTTCTATGGCGTCCTTTAATAGAAGCGCTGTTATTTCTTCTAGAAGGATCCGCTGATGTTCCTCTGAGTGGACTTTCTGTCGTGGGGGGTGGTCACAAGGACGTTGGAGTAGTTCTATGCAGTAGCCCCCTGCTACCGTGGACAGCACCCATCTGTCCGAGGTGATACCCTCCCATGCATGGGTGAAGTTGGAAATGCGTCCTACTGGAGATGCATGGGAGAGTACCTGGAGCGGAATGTCACTTGCTCTGAGGTGGGGTGCCACCTCGAGCTGGGCCTCTGCCCCGACCACTACGATCTCTGCGTTGACCTCGTGGATAGCCTTGGAAGGCTTGTCCTTGATTGTTGCCATAGGAACCTTGGCCTTGACTGTAGCCGGATCCTCTCTGTGAATTTTGGCCCCAAAAACGGCGAAGATTACTGTTACCCCTTTGACCAGTAGGCTTGTTTGTGAGCTGACCTAAAGAATTTAGAGCGTCACACTCATCCTTTGCTGTCTTGAGTGCGTCTTCTAGAGCCTTGCCGAAGAGCACATTAGGTTCCACTGGCATATTTATCAGAGTGGCTTGTGTTTCTGGCCTAAAGCCCGACTGGTGAAGCCATGCATGCCTCATTATAATAGTCCCCTCCGCAATGACTCTCCCGGCATGGTCAGCTGCATCGAAATTTGACTTGAGGAGACAAGTCGATACAGCCCTTCTGTCTGCTGCCACTTGAGCTCATTGTGATTTAAGTGGCTCTGGGGCGGACGAAAGTAACACAGAAACCACCTCCCACTCATGGCAGTTATAACTTACTAAAAGGGTAGCATTGTTGGCTATTTCCGTCTGGTAGGTCGCAGAAGAGGCGACCTTTCTACCCATTACATACATCTTCTTGCTTTCCTTATCTGGTCGTGCCTCGGAGGAAGCAAGGGGCGTGCCTGCTCTTTTTCTTGTGGTGAATCCGGTTTCAATTGGCCTCTTATGTATAAGGGGTCTGAAGGTGCAGGCCTAAACAGTTTTTCCACATGCGGGTTAACTGCCCGTGTGAGATTTGGAGCCTCTAAAGGAAGGTTGTATTCTGCATTGTACGGATTTTAGCAGTGGAATAAACTGACCTACTGTCTTTTTGTCCCCCAATATTTGTTCAGCGAAGTCTATCTTCCTGTACCTCCTGAGTGTCAATACGGAAGTGTTCTGCCGCTTTGGCTAAGACTTCATTGAGGATGGGTTGATTGTCGACAGGGGAAACTACCACTGGGGGGGTCTTGATTAATAGGAGAACCTATGGAGTAATTGTTTGCCTCCTGGTCTTTGTCTGGGTCTTCATCATCCCCATAATAAAGTTCATCTGTTTCCTCTTCAATAAGTTGGGGTTCAGATGTTTCCACAAATTAAAGGTCATCTTGGTCTCCTGGATCTATTTCAGGGTCATATAGATCTATAACCTTGCTTTGTACGGGGACATTAGAGGGAGACCTCTTAGCAGGGGGTTGAAAGGGTAAGGCAGAGGCTTGAGAGCCGGAAGGAGCTGAGGTGGGATGAGTGGAGTGAAAACTTTTAAAGTAATATGGGTTCTTTTCATAACAATTCACCATAAAGGTCATTCTTCGCATAACCCTATCGATATCTTGCAAAGACCATTCCTTCGAACTTGGGATTACAATAGGTTGAGTGGAAATACCCATATCCTGATCAGTGGGAGGTATAATCTTTGGCCTAGAGTCTTTGGGTTTCTCTATGGGCTTGGCCAATATTCCCATTTGAGATGACTTGTCCCTAGAAGGACTCTTGTCCCTATGAGGGATCTTAGAGGACCTCTTATGATGTGTTTCCCCACCCTGGGGCCCAGAGGATTGTTTAACAGACTTCTTGGGGCCTGCCATTTTATCAATCAAAGAACGTCGAACTTCGGGTGTGGGAGCCGAGGCTTCGTCTGCGGACGATCGGTCTTCGGAAGGAGATTTTCGTGCGACCCCCTTGCCGTCTTTCGACAGTTGAACCCTGTTGTGTGGCGATCTTGAACGAGATTGCCCAGAGGACCGGGAGTCAGTGGAACTTTCATGGGGTGTCGAACGTTGTCGAGTATTAGACTCATCTGCCGAATATCGACTAGGGCTTCCATGGCCTCGAGTTGCCTGTTGTAGTGGGCCCAGCGTTTGGTGGAGCGGTCCTTCAACGTCTTAGGCTTGAAGAGCCTGCATGCTCGACAAGACGTTTCGGCGTGGTCTCTCGGGAGACACAAATTGCAAACTAAGTGTTTGTCGACCCAGGAGAATTTGCAATTACACTTAGGCCAACATTTAAATGGTGTATTTTCCATAATTATGGGTTATGGAAATGGCAGCTGGGCAAACAAAGTGTGGGAAGGGGAGAATATGCATTCTAAAATGGCCTCCCCCCTCTCTCCCTACTGTCTGGGCCGGGTCCTGGGGCAACCTTCCAAGGCCGTTCGGTCCGTCGCAATGGTCTCCGGGCAGGGTTTCGTTCTCTTTCCTCGGCGTGGTGTTATGGCAGTCGATGAAAGGATAGAAAGAAAAACTATCGTAATTATATAAAGTCAATGGCTTATCGCCGAAAGGAACTCTGCTATACGCATCCGTCAAGCATGGCAGAAACAAACAATCTGTGGGATCTCGACGCGTGAGGGATCATGGGTACAGTGGACGTCACACTAGGGATAATATTACTGGCACGCCCATGCCCTGTCGACGTCCCTTTTCGAGTTTCGAAAACAACTGTAATACTCTGCAGCTTCCACTAGATGTCGGCCTATGCACAGCATGTGATCTAAGCAGATGCCACAAGCCTAAGAAATTTATATAAAAGAATAAAAAGATGAGACTCCGGAATATAAGAGGCTCATTGCCATCAAAAAAATGGATGAGCTTTCATGGAATAATAATTGTGATATCATTCTTTGTTATGATTTGTGTTCTCCTGATTATTATGGTATTTAGACATGTTATAAGAAACAATAGACATATGGTGGGGAACAATGAAACAGTTACAATTGTCCCTGATGAAAGCACAAACAATATCCTTTATAATCTTACTAGGCATCTAGTTAGATTTAAAAGGAATGCTGGGGAAGACCATTAAGATATTAACACATATCTTGATGATTCGGCTCATTTAAGAAATAACCTATGGTATCAGCACATGAAGGAAGTGGGAAAGAGAGAGAATGTCAGATGAAAGCTGCTATGTCTGTTCCTTAATACCGTATGCCAAGAACGCAGCAAGGACATTTATTGCCACAGCGATGCCTGCACATGCTGTAATATGTCTCAGTCATCCAGTAGCATATACAACCAGAGGGTAATTCGAAGGAAAATGGACAGCTTTATGATGGAAATCGGGAGAAAAATTTTCATATGAAGATACTAATGTGAAGTGAAGACAAAAAGGATGGAAAGTGGAATGGGGTGGACAATCAAAAATGTAAGTATCCATCCCAGATTGGAGAACAAATAAAATTGTTGCGATGAAGAGGATGGATTGCTCCGATATGACAGAGATCAGGAGAGCCAGGATGCTGGGAGAAACCTCAGCTATTGGTATATGACCGTGTTGCCACCAGTACTGGAGGGGAAGAAGGAATATTATCTTGCCCTGCACTCTTATTGAAGAAAGAACCAGTAGGCATAGTGCAAACCGTGAATGACAGATGCCTAGAATCATGGGCCAAGTATTCTAAATTAGTACCCAGCGAGGGCACAATCTGAATGAAAGACCCATTCTGATTGGCCATCGCTGAGTCATTACCAGGCCGGGAATCCCTCTGTCTGGATTCCACGGCCTTTGTCCCCGGCGGGGGGCGTGGCAGCCCCTCAGCCAATGAGGATACTCTAAGCAAGGCCATCCCCGCTCCGAGCCTCCCCACGGCTGAGAGGCTACCTTCGCCCCCTGCTGGGGACTCAAGTAAAGCTTTGGCTTTTTTTTCCCCTCCCTCCCTCCCTCTCTCCCTCCCTCGCTCGCTCGCTCCTCCCTGCCCTCCCCACCCCACCCCACTTACCTTCCATCCTTTGTCCCCAGTGGGGGACGATGGCAGCCTCCTGCTGTGTGGAGACTCGGAGCAAGGCCATCCCCGTCCCGAGCCTCCACATGGCTGTAGGTTTCTATCATCTCCCGCCGGGGAGCCAGGTATGTTTTTTTTTTCTTCTTCCTTCCCCTTCCTCCCTCCCAACTGCACTTACCTTTTTCTTCCAGGAGCGAACGCGCTGGAAACGCTTCTGTTTCCAGCACGTCTGCTCCCAATGGCCGCCATGGAACGGGAAAACGGACTCAGTTTTCCCTTTCCATGGTGGCCATTTTCTTAGATGTCTTTTTTTTCTTTCAGTGCCCCGGTCACACAGTTTTTGTGGGCCGGGGTACTAATAGCAATATGCCCCTCACGGCGGGGTAATTACAGACTCTGGTAATGCCCCGGGGCCTTCGTTAAGGCCCTCGCTTCACTCTGGCCTATAACAATGGGCCTCGGGGCATTACCTGTGTCGGTAATGCACCCGCCGCTCGGGGCATATTGCTTAATTACTAACTTGGTTCAACAACGAAGCAGGACCAGTATCCATATTATCATTAAAGAATGAAACAACATGCTTCAAGAATGAAGGCTCGGTTCTGGTTGGAGAAAACAAAGGATGCAGACATACACTTGAGGTATCAAGGATGAATGAAGGGACTGCAGTGTTGATGGACCGTTATTGGGCTTGTGGATCCAGAGCTTACATGCAGCTGCCTAAACATTTTGGGAGGCGTATGTTACATTGTACGAATACATGTTCCAGCATTAGTGATTCCTCAAAGTGATCTCAACATCAATGAATTTCCAAAAATGAATGACCACCAGAGAAGGAAGAGGTCGCTCATTCTTTGCCAGCTGAAGAGGGAGAACTATTTTTTGTCAAAATCAATAAAGGCCTATGAAGACATTCCAGATGAACTTAAATTGTTCAGCAAGACAGCAATGATAATGACATCGATATTCATGCTAGAACTTCAGAATGCAGTGAACGCCAAGTGGCTGCAGATCACCAGATGGGAGCCGTTTGACGATCAATGCAACAATAAAAGGATTCAATGTAATCGGAAAAGAATGGAGGGCCATCAGGCTGATAACTCTCCCGAACAGGTATGTCCTGGACTTAATTAAAGCAATGGAAGGAGGTATGTGCGCCAAGGTTGGGCCTTTTTGCTGGACATTCCCATCATCCCATGATGGAGAAAAGTGAACCCTGACAGAAGCAATAACTATGCAGACGACTCAGAATACAAAGATGGAAGATGAAGCTGATGGCAGGAGATGACTGGTTCTCATTTCTATTGTCATGGATTCCAACCTGGCTGGCCAATGCTTTCATAATACTTGGAGTAATACTCGTGTTGGTATTGCTACGATTCTTTGTACACTAGAACTTTATTTTGGCCATAACAGTACAACATTACACAAATAAACAAACAATAACATAATAGGCATTTCATCCATAATAAAAATAAATCGTATACAATTCCCTATAATCCTACAAGTGACCCCATTAGACTGCATCTATATGGAACAGTCCAAGCAACTCCCAGCTTAACAAACCGATGAGTC
The DNA here is from genome assembly GCF_040938575.1 of Ambystoma mexicanum. Taxonomy (NCBI): domain Eukaryota; kingdom Metazoa; phylum Chordata; class Amphibia; order Caudata; family Ambystomatidae; genus Ambystoma; species Ambystoma mexicanum. Next base: position 36,677,669 of record NC_090938.1, read on the forward strand.
CAAAGGTACATTTCTTGTGATCATTTTCTCCAACGGAAATGCATTAGCGCCAGAAAGCACAGGCCAACCGGGCTACTTTTTAAAGTGATCAAGTGAGTGACTTCCACCATGCACAGAGACTTCAATCGTAGAGTTAGCTAAGGGGCAGCATCTCTTCAGTAAACCCAATATGCTTATCCCCTTGCTTGGATCCCAGAAATTCATTTGGACAGAAAGATCTGTCTCCCTGGGAGGGCAACCTGGTACCCTTTACAAGCTTTTCTCTGGTTACAAAGAAACAACCCTGGACAACCCGGATCCAGTGAGTGCACTTGTCCACAAGTGCTTCCCTGGATTCTTTGCAATATCTTGTCAGTTTTGGGACCCTGTGTAAGAATATTGACCCTCCCCCTGCTACTGGCCACTATCCCCTTGCACTAGGGACTAGTGGAATTCAAAGACTGGGTATATAAATGGAAGGGGCGGGGTTGTTTTCTGAGTGCTTGGAGAATAGTCGCACTTCCTTCGCACTATGCAGACCGGGGGCACCTTGTCATGCAGTGCATTTTTGATTTTAGGGCTTTCAGTGAAGCTTATGCTGTAGCCTCTACTAGATCCTGGGCTAACAGGGTTAGGACATCTATCCTTGGGGGTTTGGGGGGTGGGGGACCACAGCGTGGTCAAGGAAAACAGTTGACTGGGGGTTTAAATCCCCCTTTTTTTCCACCCCAGTTGTAGCAGTCACCCCCAGTGGCACTTCCTTTACCCGTTCCTCCAACAACAGCCGGAGGAGTTTAATGGTCACCAATTCAAGCAAGACCAGGTTGCACTTGCATACATGAACCCCAGCGGCCTCCACCCTGTATTGGACCGCACGAACCCTTGATACAGAGTCACTGTTTAGGTCTAGGGTTGCGGGGCAGAAAAGTAGGTCAATGACAGGGTGTGAACCACCATTGGCCCCCGTTTCATCTACAATTATTGCGGAGTTCGCAGCGCCCATTGAGGTCAACTTACAGAAACCCTGCTCCATACCCACCCTTCTACGGGATTCTTCAAGTAGTGTTACAGTCAGGCTAGATTTACACTTGCTATTTGCCATCTGCACGATGTCACACATCCCCTGAACATTTGGGGCAGACCCCAGGCTGGCATGGAACGGATAGTAATTTTGACTGGAGAAAGCTGGTTTGGCATCAGTTCAGCAGATAATATGGTGCTCAAAATAGGCCTGGGGTCAATTTGAATGCCATTAATCTGGAATTTTGGACTGCCCGTGGCCACGTGTGGGCAATGTTCTTCTGAAGCAATGGACATTTTATGGGCAGACACTGGCTTTAATAAATCCTCAATGTTCCAATGCAGGGATCTGCCTCGATCATCCATAATCCTGCTGTTTCTGCCCGGTTTGTTACTGGTTGCCTTAACCTTGACAGCGCCTATTTCCTCCTTTATGAAATTGCCCCTTTACCCCCATGAGTGCAAGCTTACAGAGATGCTTGTATTGGCCAGGAACTGGTGGATTTCACCGATGAGGTTATTAGCCTCCCCCACACAAGTTACAGGTGTTAGGCCCAATCTTTACAGCATCCACTGGTGGGCAAGAGGGGGATATGGGCCTTTTCCTCCACACAGTAAGGATTTTCTGTTTGGAAGTAAGCTTGGGCATGGTGGGCTTAGTAGGCAAAAGGTGGGAGAAAACAGTAAAATAAGATTTCACAAAATTAAAATAAATTTAGAAAGAAAAAAAAAATCACCTTCACATTTCCAGTCTCTCAAAGACATTTTGAGTCTTAAACTAAAAAAAAAAGGTAAAATGTCACGGCCAGAGTCCAGCCCCCAGCAAAATGTGAAAAACACAGGAGAAATGCAGCCGTTTGGCTGCCCACTGCCAATCAGCTCACCTCTTAAGAAGTGCGATGTTGCCCCTGTATTAGACATGCTTTATTCGGCTCTCTAATGAAGTAATTAGCTTCCTTGTTGGAGAAATCCCTCGAGGGAAGACAAGTTCAAATCAAGGCAGCTCCTGGTAGAGTCACCTTGCTAACGCCAAACCCTGCACCCTAGCCTCCTGTGGGCTCTGACGGAAAATCTGAAGGTCAGGGGAGCATGGAATGTTAGTGGGGGTGATCCGACGCGACTCAAGCACCTGGGTTTCGTTTTGCTTACATGCTGCTAGCCAAGCCGAAAGACCAACGTTGGGTGGGAATGCCAACCAATCAGCGGGTCTATGGGGCAACCTGCTATCCAATGTTGCATAGACCAATCTGCTTTGATTTTGTCCACTATAATTAGTATTATACATATTTAGAGGTAGTTTGAGGCGTGCCTTACAGATAAGAGACAGACAATGAAGTCCCAACCCATATGTACTCTGTGTAAATATTTTCCCCTAACCAATCCCTCCCTCCCGTCAATAGGTTTTACAGTTTGACACGTAGGATGACGTCATAAATGACACTTATTGGGGTATAAGACCTCTGTGTAATCAAGTGTGTGTGTGAGAGTGTGAGTGTGTGTGTGTGTGTGTGTGTGTGTGTGTGTAAGCATCAGTCCGATGTCTGCCAGTTTGACAAGCTTTAATAAATTGAGAATAAAGTAGTACTTTGACATTCTTTGATTCCGTCCTGTTATTTGGTCTGAGATCTTTATGGGTAATTCCATCCAGAATAAGAGACGCTTCAAGGTGATAGAGCACACTCCCAGACAGCAGGAGCCCCCAATCTCCCAGACAGCAGGAGCCCCTAATCTCCCAAACAGCAGGAGCCACCAACATTCCAGACAGCAAAATCTCCCAAACTCCCAGACAGGCGGCTACCCCAACCGCCCAGACAGCAGGCTACGCCCTGTAGCCCGTCAGCATACTCCCCGAACCTCTCAGTCATCAGGATCGCCCGGAGAGCAGAATCTCCCAAACTCACAGAGAGCAGTATACCCCCAACATCCCAGTAAGCAGGCTCCTCCAATTTCCCATCAGCAGGCTAGCCCAACATTCCAGACAACAGAAGCCCACACCCTACCACAGAGCAGACTCCCCAACATCTCATACAGCAGGATCTCTAAGAGATCAGGCTACTCCAACATCTCAGACCCAAGTTCTCCCAACCTACTCCAACCTCCCGACAGCAGGCTACTCCAACCTCCCCGACAGCAGGCTACTCCAACCTCCAAGGCAGCAGGTTCTCCCAACCTCCCAGGCAGCAGGCTACCCAAACATCCCTGTCAGTAGGCTAGACCAACAATCCCATCAGCAGGCTCCAACCAAATTCCAGACAGCAAGAGCTGACAACCTCCCAGACAGCTGGCTACCCCAACCTCCCAGACAGCAGGAGCCCTCAGCATCGTCGTCAGCAGGCTACCCCCAACCTCCCCGACAGCAGGCTACCCCAACCTCCCAGACAGCAGGAGCCCTCAGCATCCCCATCAGCAGGCTACCCCCAACCTCCCCGACAGCAGGAGCCCTCAGCATCCCCGTCAGCAGGCTACCCCCAACCTCCCCGACAGCAGGCTACCTAAACATAATCATCAACAGGCCCCCCGAAGCTCCCAGACCACAGGTACCCCCCAAGCTCCCAGACAGCCGGCTACCCCAACCTCCCAGAAAGCAGGAGCCCTCAGCATCCCCGTCAGCAGGCTACCCCCAACCTCCCCGACAGCAGACTACCCCAACCTCCCAGACAGCAGGAGCCCTCAGCATCCCCGTCAGCAGGCTACCCCCAACCTCCCCGACAGCAGGCTACCCCAACCTTCCAGACAGCAGGAGCCCTCAGCATCCCCGTCAGCAGGCTACCCCCAACCTCCCCGACAGCAGGCTACCCCAACCTCCCCGACGCAGGAGCCCTCAGCATCCCCGTCAGCAGGCTACCCCCAACCTCCCCGACAGCAGGCTACCCCAACCTCCCAGACAGCAGGCTACCCCAACCTCCCAGACAGCAGGAGCCCTCAGCATCCCCGTCAGCAGGCTACCCCCAAACTCCCCGAAAGCAGGCTACCTAAACAATCATCAACAGGCTCCCCAAAACTCCCAGACAGCAGGCGCCCCCACCCCCCCAACCTCCCTACAGCAAGCTACTCCAACCTTCCCGGCAGCAGGTTCTCCCAACTTCCAAGGCAGCAGGCGCCCAACCCCCAAGCTCCCAGACAGCAGGCGCCCCTCCCCCAAGCTCCCAGACAGCAGGCTCCCCCCAAGCTCCCAGACAATAGCTCCCCCCCCCCCCCCGACAGCCTGCACGACAGCAGGATCCCCAACGTCCCAGATGGCAGGATTCCCAGACCTCCCAGGCAGCAGGATCCCACCAACCTCCAGGACCACAGGATCCCCCTAGCCTCCAGGACTGCAGGAGCCCACCCCCCCCCAGCCTCCAAGACAGCAGGCACGATCCCCCTTCCCCCGCCCCAAACGCCACAAGAATTCAGACAGGAGCAGAAGCTCCGGAGAATCACCCACTTACCTGCTTGCAAAGTCAGCTGGCATTCCTGATCCCCAGAGCACCCCCACACAGCCCAAAAGGAGGCGTGCCCAATGGGACTACCACAAATCCATACTTTACCATTCTGCCCACCTCTCAAATGATGGCATGTCTCTCCATTCGCCTGGGGAAAATCACCACCCAAGTCACTCGCTTCTCTGACCACCTCATGCCCCTTCAGTCACCTCTTATGCGACCCTTCCCTGCCCCAAATCTTCTGTGTCGGTCACTGGGCCTCTTCCAAGGACAGGACCATTTGCGCTCATCCCTCCTCCCCAGGCCTGGATACTTCTGCGCTGTTCAAGTGAGGGTCGCAGAGCGCTGGAGTGAGGGTCGCAGAGCGCTGGAGTGAGGGTCGCAGAGCTGGAGTGAGGGGGGCACAGTGAGTGGTGACATGAGGGGTGCACCGTTAGCTACACACATTCGAAGAGATGACTAACAGACGAGGCAATTCTACAGAGCGAGTGAGGTGTAGAACGACAGTGAGTGAGAATGAGTGAGCGCTAGTGAAGGGTTTGAGATCAGCGATGGGGAACTGAGCACCGAGTGGTGTGAGAGGAGCAGAGAGAGGGGGCGTGCGTGTGTGCACACTGCCAGGGATAGGAATGTGCGAGACTCCCATCGGGTGCAGGTCGTCGGTGTTTGGTAATAAGCGAGGTACCATTCCGGGAATGAGGACGTGGATGGCTGAGTGTGGTGTGAGGCTCGACCTGAAGTGAGGAAGCCAGGACAGTCATTAGCATAGGGAAAGTAAAGGTGTGATAGCACGCCCCAGGCCCCACCATGCAGCCCCACCTGGCAGCTGGTCCCTCTGAGCTAGCAGCTGCTTGGCACCATGCTGGGTGTGGGTGGCAGGAAGCCGCCCCTCAGCCAGTCCTCAGTCACTCTATCATAGAGTAACACTCGTATCCTGCCAAGCCTCCTGGGACTCCAGACGTTGGGCGGTCACTGGAGCAGAACTCAGAGCAGCTGCTTATCAGCACCAAGACAGAACTTCTGGTAAAAACCTGCATTTCCCGGGCAGTGCTGTGGGCAAGTCTCGTGCACAGAACACCCACCCTTGCAAAGATGCTGCACGGCGAGGACAAAAGAGACCTGCGCACAGGATTGGCACAGAAAAGTCCCATTGTAAGTATAGACACTTGCCTGTCACGCAGATGGCCTTTCCCGTGCAGGCGGGGGCGGGAGGGGGGCTAACCACATGCACTATAGTACAAGCTCCCCTAACACAGAAGCTACCGCCCAGGTCACTAGCAGTGCAAGCTTCCATCCCACATATAACCAGTGGTCGAAGTGTACGAAAAGAAGTAGTGGAACTATGTTCCTTGCTGGTCGGCCCTGCTTCCCACTAATCCCATCCCTGCTCCCCTCCCACACACAATTCCAAACCCCCAAACAAACACCTGCTATTTATGGGAATTTGCAGTGCATTGCACTGAAGTGCAAGCTTCAACTTCTTCCTAAACTTTTATTTTAAAACTAAACCATTCTAGAACGGTTTCCCTTTAAAATAAAAGTATAGGAATGGTAAAGCTTAAAAATAAAAAGTATGGGCGCACCGCTCCCGATCGCTCCCATCCACTTCGACCTCTGCATATAACAGGTAAAGAATTGGCAGCCAGAGGAGGTACATCACAGACACTAGCAAGGCAAGCTTCCCTCCCACACAGAACAGGTAAAGAATTGGCAGCCAGAGTAAAAGTTTCTCGTGTACCTGGAGGAGGTACATCACAGACACTAGCAAGGCAAGCTTTCCTCCCACACAGAACAGGTAAAGAATTGGCAGCCAGAGTAAAAGTTTCTCGTGTACCTGGAGGAGGTACATCACAGACACTAGCAAGGCAAGCTTTCCTCCCACACAGAACAGGTAAAGAATTGGCAGCCAGAGTAAAAGTTTCTCGTGTACCTGGAGGAGGTACATCACAGACACTAGCAGGGCAAGCTTCCCTCCCACACAGAACAGGTAAAGAATTGGCAGCCAGAGTAAGGGCTTCTCCTGTACCTGGAGGAGGTACATCACAGACACTAGCAGGGCAAGCTTCCCTCCCACACAGAACAGGTAAATAATTGGCAGCCAGAGTAAGGGCTTCTCCTGTACCTGGAGGAGGTACATCACAGACACTAGCAGGGCAAACTTCCCTCCCACACAGAACAGGTAAAGAATTGGCAGCCAGAGTAAGGGCTTCTCCTGTACCTGGAGGAGGTACATCACAGACACTAGCAGGGCAAGCTTCCCTCCCACACAGAACAGGTAAATAATTGGCAGCCAGAGTAAGGGCTTCTCCTGTACCTGGAGGAGGTACATCACAGACACTAGCAGGGCAAACTTCCCTCCCACACAGAACAGGTAAAGAATTGGCAGCCAGAGTAAGGGCTTCTCCTGTACCTGGAGGAGGTACATCACAGACACTAGCAGGGCAAGCTTCTCAAACACAGAGCCTACATGTAATAATGTATGCTTAGGTCAAGTAGGACAGGAGGCACCTTCTTTAGGGGCATGTGACTATTACGATGCACCCAAGTTTACCCGCAGGACATCAGGGAAGGAAGGTAGAGATACACAGGGAGAGCAGAGACAGCAGGTATCCTAAACCCACAGATGCCATCTCATGGAACACTCACAAGCCCTCCACAAGTCATACATCAGCCACCCTCCATGGAGTTCCACGCAGGAACACATGATACATTAGAACACGGCACAAGCTTCCCTCACATAGATGGTAGAGACACCGCAGTGCACGTTTCTCTGATACAGAGAGCAGCCAGGTAAAGCAAGCGTGCTATCTGTTCCTCTCTAGAATGGATCCAGTCCCTGAACGGTTCCCTCCGGCATGTCATTCACTGCCATGCAACCCCAGGCTGTGGTCATCTGCAACTCTAGTTCCAGCCAAATCTCTACGAAGGCCCAGGCATGTAAGTGTGGTTTGGCAGCACGGTCCGGAAAGAGCCTTGTAAACCCAAGAATCACTATTGGAAACTCTACCGACCTAAAAAGACTATAATCCTGCCATCTAGAGGCGGTATTAGAAATGACATCCAGGTTATGTGAAACACTGAAAATGCGAGCATCAGAGTAGCCCCTGTGCCCAGAGTGTGGGGCATGGCTCCCTAAGACGACCCTAAGTGTGCAGCGAGCGCAACAATAGGCAGCGTCTTCAAGTTCTTTACTTTTCCCCTAATACTTTTGCATGATGTGCAATAAATCGGGGCGATGTGCCTCAAACACGCAGCAAGCCAAACAAGTACTGTTAATGGTAAGTAACGTTCTACTTTTGTAGAGTGCATCCACCGTAGTGTCACTAAGAATAACAGGACTTTAGCACTCAATTGTTCCTCTACAGCGTGATGCAGGATTGAAGAGAGTCTCATGAACGCTCCATCACAAGAGTGAACTTTGTCAAGAATTTGGACTGGCGTAAACGTGTGCATCATTCTCCATGTTGCTACTTTATAAAGGTCCTATAATGGGTGCCTTGTCCGTTTTCGCCATGGATGTAGTGTGGGCAATCTGGGCTGCCCTGGTGTGAGGCATTCTTTAATGCTTTGGCATCTTGTCCACTGTTAAAGCGCTCTTCTTTCCTCATTCCTTCCTTTACATTTCAATCACCCTACTCAGAGTTCCATATTATGTTGCCTCTCGATTTGTCTCAGATGTCACATGAGCCTCCTGTGTTTGGTCCCTTATCTTGCATCCAGTTCGGTCTCTTATTTTATTTATTTATTAGCATTTATAAAGCGCGCAGCAGCCCTGAGGCATCGTGGTGCCATTACAGACAATTGCTGGTTACAGAGAATGCAAGGAGCTTAGTGGTTACAGGGGATGCAGAAAACTTAGTTACAGGAATACATACATACTTCGGTCAGACGTGTGAAGTGGACAGGAATATACATAGGATACAGAGAACACGCGAGGAATGCAAAAGGGTTAGTTGAACAGTGTAGTTTTGGGGGATTTGCGGAAGGTGAAAAGGGAGGGTTCAGCTCTGAGTGCGTTAGGTAGGGCGTTCCATAGCTTGGGTGCTATGTAGGGAAAGCCAATACCACCAGCGTTTGTTCTTTTAATGTGGGGTACGCAGAGTTGGTTGGCGTGGTGAATTCTTTCAGGGCGTGTGGAGGAGTCTGTGGTGATGGTTTCTGATAAGTAGGAAGGGGCAGAGAGACTGAGGCACGTGTGCATTAAAGGGAGGATCTTGAAGTTGACCCTTTCCTCCTCTGGGAGCCAGTGGGCATTGTGCCTGGTCCGAGTGATGTGGTCTCTTTTTGGGATGCCGAGGGCTGCGCACAGCCTGTTTTGTACTGTTTGGAGCCTGTGAATGTTTTTCTTGCTGAGGTGCCTGCAAGGAGGGCATTACACTAGTCCAGTTTAGCTCCTGGCTCGGGTGATGGAGAGGCGGTTTTGGGTGGTTTCGAAAGGTTTAATGGCATTTATAAGTTTGGTGGTGTGGGCAGAGGCAGAAGCAATGGCGCTAACCTCTCAAGTCATTGAGAGGGTCGAGTCAAAGTAGACTGCAAGGGTCTTTATAGGGAAGGGGACAGGTATGATGGTGCTGTCGATGGTGACATTTATGTATTTCTGGTTGAGTTTTGGCATTATTTCCTTGGGACCTAGGAGGATGATCTTGGTTTTGTCCCTGTTTAGGCAGAGACTATTGGCTGCCATCCAGGTTTGGATGGTAGTGTAGATTTGAAGGAGAGATGCTGTGTCTTGGTCTTCTAGCATGGCTTATCCCGGACAACCCTGAAAGGAGTGGCTGGTGAAACTTAATCTTTTTCCTTCCCGATACCGGGTATGTGACCGCACTATTCTGGCATCCACAGCATTTGCTTGAAAGACATTTCATAAGTACCTGAAATGTAGTCATCTCCCCTTTATTTCTCTGCCACAACTTTAGACAAGTTCGCTACGTGTCTGTTTCGCTTATTTTCCAAATGAAGCGCCTACGTGTTAATAAGAACTATTTGATGTGGCAATAAAGGGTAGGATTTCTTAATAACCCTCATGTTCATAACTGGAGAGTGCTCCTGGGTCCTTTCTCCTGTACAGGCACACAAATAGAGTAGCCTACAATTGAAAATCATGTGCTTACCTACGCCACTACAGTCCACCAAAAACTAAAAAGTCTCCTTTTTCAAACTCTTGGGCACAGGTTCCCTCCTGCACAAGAGAATATGCAACCGTAACCACATGCGCCCGTAATAATCAAACGTATGTGTATATATATATATATATATATATATATATATATATATATATATATATATATATTTTTTTTTTTTTTTTTTAAAGAGTTTTTTTTTTTGCTAGAGCATGTTTTTAGCCTGTTTCGGTGTTTGCGAAACACCAGTCGAGGGACGCTGATGCAGTGATGCGGGCCCACTGGGACCCGTTTTGTTTTACCACCTTGCACTAGACGCAGGTGCAGACACAGCAGGCTTGTGGTCTGTAGGCCGTGAGGTGTCTTCTGCCGGCAGGCAGCCTTCCTTCAATGCATTTGTCAAAGAACGGCTCAGGTTGTGTGCTTTTTATGTATGCATGCGTGTGTCTTTGTCGCAAGGCGTTTTCCCCATAGAAGCGCGCTGCGACTGCCTTTCGGGCTGAGGACTTACGCGCAGGAACCGGAAGGTTCCCTCGAAACGTCTTCAGCTTCTGAGACGGAGCTGTCGCTGCCTTGGCCTTTCGCGTCCAACTCAAAGGTGCCGGTAGGGGTTCCAGACTCTGCCATCATGGCATGCCCACTGTTTGATGCATCGTTCCTTGAGAGTTTTGGGCCTGAATAATTTGCACTATGCACAATGTCCCTCTGGGTGGTCTCGGGGAAGGCAGTGGTTGCACACTCGATGGGTGTCCTATAACAGGTACTCTGTTACAATTTGGACAAAATAAAAAATAAAAAATAATAAAAAAAAGAGTTCTCTCATTGGTTCATTTTAATCAAAACGGCAGCTAGACAAGGGCATTGTACAGAGGAAGTGGAAGTATACATTCTCTAGTAATCAGGCCCCACACTTTCCCTACTGCAAGGCCAAAGCCTGGTCTAGGCTGAAGCCGGTCGCTGAATCAGAGGACTTGTCAAATTCAGCAGTCAGAAGGTCTTCACGATGTTCGTCGAAGGGTGCGTTGAACAGAGGCCATTGAAAGAGGACTAAAGTTATAATTAATAACTCTAAAACATAGCAGCACTACAGTAACTGCCTAACACGTCTCACCACGATGGCGGACCAAAATAATCTGAGGGGCATGGGTACCGTAGACTTCACACCAAGGGTAATATTACAAACGCGCCCAGTTGACATCCCTTTTCGAACCTTGAAAACATGTGATATATATATGTATCAAAATTATTATGCAATAAGCAGGAGCTAAAGGTAACTCCTGGGTATCCAGCATTAACTAGTGACCAGGAGCCACCACTGGGGAATGAGGAGCTAGTACTTAAGAATTCCACAAATCTAACTTCCACATAAGTTGCAAAGATCTAATTGTGTCCCTTATTTATGACCCCTTATGCTTTAAACATTGCACAGAAGTGTTTAAATGTTGACACCAACAGCTACTTTTGGCTCCCCAGGCCAACTAATGCCGAACAATCACACCTATGTGAATGTAACTCTGTACATTTGGGACAATCTATAAATAAATATTAGGACACCCATTTGACATTCAAAGCATAAGAGATACAAGATAATGTACACAGTTATAGCTATGCATCTTATGTGAAAGTTAGATTTTAAGAACACTGTGCAATAGTTCCTCATTACCCAGTGGTAGCTCCTGCTCACTGGTTAATGCAGATTACCCAGAGGCCGCTTTCAGCTCCCGCTTATCCAATCTTAATTTCGATCCCTAAATATGGAGAGTAACTTGTCAACCTGTTCATGTGCTACGTTTTGGACCTAGACTTTGGTAGCAGTCATTGTTTTATTTTGGCCATATAGAAACCCCATAAATGCATCAGCTAACAAACTGCAAGAATGATTGGACCTGGCTCTATGTCACTCACTTCTGCAGGAACTCCTCTAGGCCGCATAGCTTCAACACATAGTCATTGACGTCCATGGCGTGCAGCTCGTCATTGGTGTAACACAGCGTCTGGTAGATGAGCAAGTCCACAGTGGAGGAACCTGGGAAAAGAAAGGCAGGGTTAATGATGGGGGCAAAGGCAGGGTCCATGATGGGGGCAAAGGCAGGGTCCATGATGGGGGCAAAGGCAGGGTCCATGATGGGGGCAAAGGCAGGGTCCATGATGGGGGCAAAGGCAGGGTCCATGATGGGGGCAAAGGCAGGGTCCATGATGGGGGCAAAGGCAGGATTGTACCAGCGCTATGAATCCTGGAATACAGATGTACCATAGAGAGGACAACAGCATGCCAGTGAGTAGCACTGCATGAGTGGATTTCTGCTTCCATGTGGATTCCAATTGGGGAAAGAAGGGATAGTTCGAAGAGGGGGACACAAGTGCATGGGATACTTCATGAGCTAGGCATGTCCACTCCATCGTCAGCTACAGGCCTTAATCTTGTCAGGACGACTGCAGACTTGCATGCACAAGGTAAGCCCTGTGCCTCCCAGAAGCTACGCCAGGAAAAAAAGACGTCCGGAGGAAAAAACCTCCAGAAGGTATCAGCAAAAGAGCGAAGCTGGAAGGCTACTGCAGAATGTGCGGGTCCAGAGTGTAAAGATACTGGTGGGGGGTGCCTGTACTTCCGCTCTCTATATGGTAGAGGAGAGGCACAGAGGACCCCAGCCAAGATTCTCTATAAGGTAGCAATGGACGAGCAATCAAGGCATAGCTTCTCGGGAGGTGATGCGGGCTGGTTCTTAAGTACAGTGTAGTCCCCGAACCCCCACAAAGTAATGTCCACACACTGTATTACTGAAAACACAGTCTTTATATAATATTCAAAGGTATGTTACCGATCACAATAACGCACTTTGTACTCGGAAATCAACAATGATAAATATATACAATTCTAAAGTGGCACCATCAATATTATCAGATCTCATTAAAGTGCATCAACTATACTGTTAGAATGTCACACAGATCAATAACAAGGACAACAGCAATAGGGACAGGAAAGAACGCAAGATGGATGAAACAATAGGCAGATTTCTGGCCCCTACCACTAGACACAGTTCTGTGTGGAGATTCCCCCCCCCACACCTGGGCAACCTGTAAAATAAAGATATATAGCACAAGCCCAGTCCATATATTGCTCAATAGTCTTGTTCTCTCCTATAATGTTTTACCCCCCCAATGTACCTGGTGGAGTAGAGTTTTTCGAAGACGCGTCGAAGGATCCTTCTTGAGTGACTCCCTTTAAAGCAGGAGCCACGGATCGTCGAGAGGCGTCGAAGATGGTGAACTTGTCGACGGCGGCGATGAGAAGTTCGAGGGTGCCGAGACCACGGCATCGATCCAGGCGGTGCTCATCAGCGACGTCCTGCGAGGATGAGGTGTGCGGGGCACCTCGGCGAGTGATTGTTCAGGACCGCAAAGAGCTTCAGAAGAACTGTGGCTCAGCATGGGCGTTGAGTCAAAGTCTTTGTGGCCTTCAGGTGGCGGGAAACCCACCGGCGGATTCTCCTCGGCGCGTTGGTCATCCTCGACTTTCTCTGGCGGGACAAAGCAGTCGACGATGCGGACAAGTGAGTCCTTTGATTCAAATGTTCTTAGGCAAAGGAGCGGGCGGCTCCGGTCGTCGGCGGCACGGCGTCAAGCGGTCCCCATGGCTGAGCAACATAACTTTGACGGGCCTCCAGTGGTTACACAAACCTGCGAACCCTGGTCAACGGCAATAGACTTCGACAGCGGCGAAGTCCGGGTGCTTTGCTTCGTTCTCCTGGGCAGTCCCGTCTCGGGTCAGCAGCCTTTCAAGGGTCTGACTTCCAGGGAGCTTCGGCGAAGGTTAGCGGTGCTTGATGGTCCCTCAGAGCACGGGAAGAGGGCACCTTACCAGGTCCTCGCTCGGATCAGTCTTCGACCAATTCGGCAGCTTTCAGATCAGGTCAAAGCAAATGCAACAGCAAGTCTTCATCTTCCAGCTGGGCTTCGAGGATCAGCAGTTCCAGTTACTCTTCGAGTGTAGACACAGCTTCTGAACAATTTCCACTGGTGAGAGGTCCCCAGATATACTATCCTGTCTCATCCACACTGCTGGGTCACACGCAGCAGCCAATCATACAGAAGGGCATTCATGCAGTCAGTCAGCCAATCAGGCACACAGTGCATTCAGGCCATCCTCCTCCCTCTCAGACACTCACAACAAGGAATGTGGATTGGGACAAGTACCCAGCCATTCACCACTGTACACTGCATTCAGGCCAGTTTCGGGCAGGGCTGTCTCAGTCTTCGTCTCTCATACCAGAAACCAGACAGCCACAACAAGAAGTGCATATTGGTCACACACTCCATTCACCCAGGTCCCACCCACAGGGTGTACCCACAAAATACAAACACTGGGAAGGCTCCAGCCAGTCTGGACTGGACTTCACGACAACACCATATATGGAACTTCCACCCAACAGCCAGTCAGGGCTTCCGGACTTTGGGAAAACAAGGTAACAGGCAATAGAAAGCAAGAGGTCACAGGGGCCATCTTGTTTTCCATCAGGAATCAACTGATTCCAATGGCAGGGCCTGGGTATCCCAAAATGGAAGATACTCGGAGCACCTGCCAAATTCAGCATGGAGCTGCCACCAGCCCATACCCTGCTCTGCGGGCCACCCACAGGTGCCCAAAAACACACTAGGGGCACGGGGTTGTACCCCCCCACCCATGGGTGCCATAAGGGTATCCCATGGGTCTGTTCACCAAACCAAAAGAGAGCTGCACCACCAGGAGTCCCACATGAACTCCTGCGTGGAAAACACGACAGAACACACAATAAAAAGGCAGTAAAGGACAAGGATACGGAGGCCCTGTCCCTCCGATGCATTTCCAGCATCACACACAGCTGCTGCCTAAGGTAGTGGCCAGAGTCTGCAAGAAGGTCTGAAGACCAAACAAATCCCAGGAACAAAGGCTCCTGAGGCTGAAGAAAACCAGTGGCCCGAGGCAGACAAAGGAGATACCAAGAAGAAAACACAAAAAAAGGAATAGATAGGGAAAGGAGGGCAAAGGTATTCATGATAGGAACCAGGAAGAAAAACAGCGTCCACTCGGTAGCGTGGAGACGCGAAGCTTTGGCACTGCCACCGACTCCAGACCTGGAATGTGCAGGAGCGCTGTACGCAGATGACGCGGGACATGGCTGAACGCAGCCACCATCTTGAAAAGGAACAGGAACCTTCCAGCCGTGATCCAGTCTCTGGGAAGTGGCACTGCGTTCCTGACAGCCACGCCCAATCATGGGCGCTCCTCTGAAGAAAAGAAGGCAGTTTCCAGAGGATGGAGAAACAGGGCCACCGTGGAGGGAGGGAGAGAATGTGGCTCCACTGAAAGGCGGGAGAATGTGAGAGGGTGGGAATCAATCTGGGGTAGAGAAGGGGGCTCTGCAAGAGGGTGAGTAGGCTGCCCCCCCTAACCCTCCAGAGGAAGGTAAAGTAGTAAGACTTCCAAAGAGAGGGGATGTGAAAATGGGTGTCATTCCCAGAAGGAAGGTTCATGGCTTCCCTGGAAGTAGTAAGACTATGACGGTGTCCTGCCAAGAACTAGAGACGGAAAAAACTACAGTGGCAGAATAGAAGGAAACTTCCTAAAACAGAATAACGCACCCTTGATAAGACAGACCGTGGCCGCCACAAGGATGAGAAGATTTTCAACAAAAGAAGGAAAGTAGCACTTCCAAGAGAGAGACAGAAGAAAGAGAAGTAGGATCCCCAGCTTTCCCAGAGTGGGCAGGAAGACGATGAGGTTCCCTAGAAGGGTCGAGAAAAGGTTGTTATCCTGGGGTGGCAGAGTGTGGGATACAAGGAGGCAGCTCCCCTCAAGGGTCAAGAGAAAAGGGCTACACAGGTGGGGGCCGGAAGAGAAGGAGGCGCCCCAGAGATTGGCTCTTTGGGATGCCAAGAGGTTTCCCTAGATGGGAGATTGGCTATGTGTAAAGGATGCCCCAGTGAGGGAGCTTTACCCATATTGAGGCAACAAGGTTTCCTCTGAGGCGGAGGGAAGGGAAAGAGCTTGTATTGAGCTGGCATGGGGGAGCGGTGCTGGGGTGGGGTGGTGGGGAACTGCCTGGCACCATGAGAACAGTGATAGGCCTGGATTGCCCCATGGCTGGTCCTCCGATACCTCTTGATGCCTCCCTTAGTCCGAACTTATAAAGGAAACTCGCCACAGAAATGTGTTTATGCTCACTAGATGGCGAGCACATTCAAAATCTGGGGGGAAAAAAGCATTTTTAAATGTTACCAGTAAATTCTTTAAACCACAACTAGGCAGAGTAAATAAGGGGAGAACCCCCCTCGCTCACACCTTCCCCCAAACAGATCTGTGCCATAGATTATATGCGTGTTGACACCCTTAGCTTGGCAGACTTCCCAGAAACGGTTCAGGACTAAAATGAGGAATCATGTGTGGCTGTTGGCATGTAACATCCACCGCACGGAAAGGATCCGTGACCCCAGACCTGCTATTATCAGGCATTCCAAGACACAAGAGGTTTGAGGCCTGCCCGGGGTCCCATGCCTGTGGCTGGAGACTGGATGCTGTGTGGTGAGCAGCCTGCAATGAGCACCAAGAAGGGGAAGGGGCTTTCTGCTGCGGTCCCGCCTCATGATTGGGCCATGGAGACCACAACACATGGGGCCTAGCACCCGCTGGCAAGACGGGACTGCGGCCATGCTGGGCCCAAGGGTAGCGGCATGCCTGACGCTTCCGACTGTGAAGAGGTCTGGCAGCCACTGTCACAAAGTCAAAATATATAAGAAAATAAATCTATCCGCCCCCTGCACACCCTCAAAGGCTAAAACAAGCCCCACCGTTTTGAGAAAAGTAGTCACTGCTTATGATGCAAACACATGAAGTAGTCAGAGTAATACAGCACTTAAAATGTTAATTACGGAAATAGACTCTGGTGACATTCCCAAAAACGTTCAAGTCCTTTCATTACTTCCAAGTAATTTATTCAGAAACATGAATCAAAGCATTGCATTTCCAGCAAAACATCTTAAATCTGTAAACATCAATTAGACACCAATAATACTGGATAAATGCACCAGAATTGTCACTACATGCAAGTTCAATAACTGAGTTGATTTACCTTATACTTCAAACAAAAATATAACAGATCGTCCTTACAAAGTAAGGAAACTTACATTGCGCCTGCTGACCCCTCCTGCCCGGCTAACTATCGCCCTATTTCCACTACCCCCTTTCTGGGTAAACTCTTGGAGAAGCTGGTCCACCCCCAACCAACCCTCCACACTGATCTTGTTGGCTGCCTTCATGACCATCAATCTGGATTCCGGGCATTCAGAGGCATGGAAGCTGCTCACCTGAACACCGTGAAACCATGCTCGCTCGCAAATCTCGATTCCAACACTCCCACTGTTCTCGTTCTCCTTGATCTCTCCTGTGCTTTGATACGGTCAACCATTTCGTTCTCAGAAAACGACTCAGCGAGACCCTTGGCATCACTGACTGGGCACTGGATTGGCTTTTCGCACTTATCACCCTTCCAAATTGCAATTGGGCCCTTTCTCCTCCACCACCTCAGTGTCTAACTGTGGCATCCTCGAGGGGTCTATCCTAGCCCCTTGGCTCTTCAACATGGATCTTGCTCCTCTCGCTCATCTGATTTCATCCTTCTTTCCCCATTTCCAGTGTTATGCCAATGACGCGCATCTTTCCTTCAAACTTCCCTCTTCTACCTACTCCTCTCTGATACCTGGCTGCCTGTCCCCCCCATTCAGGCATGGTGTGCAGCGAACAATCTCTATCTTAATGCCAGTAAGACAGATCCTTCTGATTGGGACACATGCACCCTCTTCCTCCTACCCTCTGGCCACCCTGTTTGGGCCCTCTACCCTCACCATCCTATGAGGCCAAAAACCTCAGGGCCATTTTCGATTCCTCTCTCTCCTTCACCGCTCACATCATGGAACTTACTAAGAAGTCTCACTTCCAGCTCCACCACCTCAGAGGTACTCTTCCTTTCCTCACCTTCCCCCAGAAGGTCAATGTCTTCAAAGCTCTGGTCCTCACCAGGCTGGACTACTGCAACAGCATCTTTCCGAATCTCCCTCTTTCCTCCCTACGCCCCCTCCAGCTAATACATAATAGAGCAGCAAGACTTGTCCTTGGCCTCAAGCCCATGTACCGTATCTCTCCAGCCCTAAAATTTCTCCACTGGCTCCGAGGCTGCAAGGTTCAAATTCAAGACCCTCTGCATCACCCACACGTCCTTGTGGGGGGACCACACAGTCTCCAACTTTCCCTCCCTAAATACTCCCCTGCTAGAGCCCTATGCTCCTCTCAGTCTAACATTTTGATTGTCAAATGCTTATCTAGGCAGAGAGTGGGGGCAGGGCTCTCTTCAGCTGGCGCCTTCATCTGGAACGGACTCTCTGCCCCGCTCAAACTTGAGCCGGTCGTCCTCAAGTTGTGGAAAGTGCTCAAAACTCTTCTCTTCTCTACCCCTTTCCCTTCCCTGATAATCAACCCACACTGATGTGACTGATGACCTGATCCTCATGAATCTTGTAGGACTACAAGCCCTTCTTCCCAGTCGATACCAGCACTCCCCCCACCTCCAACCCCCCACTGCCCATGCCTGCTGGCCCCGCTATGCGGCTCTGCATCCCATCCGTGGGAGCCGCCTGCACTTGCACTTAAGCCTGAGGTTCTCCTCCTCTTGCTCCCCTTAGCACTTCTCTCCTGGGCCCTCCACCAGCACTTGCCCATTCCTCTGGTCCCCTCCCTGCACCCCTCTGCCCCATCTCCGGCACTTCTCCTCACTGCACTTGCATGGCCGAATGCCACAAGGCCTAGTAGGACCATGACTGTATTCTACTACTTGCATTCTTATTTTTCCCCTGTCCCTTTCCCATTTAGCCATGTGGCACTTTGAAACATTTTTCAGTTGTATAAAGCACCTAACAAATGCTTAATAAACAAAATAAACTAAACTTCAACAGGAACTTCAACAGGATCCCAATAATGTACATAAAGATAATTGCAGAAATGTCTTCGTATTACTATCAAAAGCAGAGCAGTCTTCAAACAGTAGCCTGGAAAACAAGCTAAATGTGATCAACCCAAGACTATAAATAGGACAGTTCTAAGGACCAGCCCAAGTTCCACAAAAGGCCTAATTCAGACAATAGGAAAAACCCTATAGTCTCAGAACGTATACCTGCTAATGCAATGCACATGCTCTGAACGGCCAGAACGGTCGTAGCCGAATTAAGAAGCCACTGGAAACGTGGCAAGAAAAATGTCCTCCTTAATAATTAGTGAAAGGCGTAACAGCCCGATGAGATCACAATGTTATGAGCGGACTACGTTGCGGATTGATGAAACTCAACAACTGCAATCGCATTACACGTGTCATGTGTACAAAAATGATGAGATCCAGTAATCACCTGCAACAAAATGCAGCTAAATAAATGATAAATCCAATGATCGCCCAGATTCAAGGAGATCCAGTTACCAATAAATGAGCCAATGACCAAGGGAATTCAACTTCCGTTAGGTAAATCAGACACAATCAGGAAGGCCTATTTTCATGAACAGCCAGAGGCAATGGGCTATTGACTAGCAAGACAACATACAAGATACATCCAATAACGAATGAAAGGTTTAGACATACATGCCAGGCTAGATGGTTACCGAAAGTCACGGCAAGGAAGTTGCAAAACCGTAGTACACATACATGTCCTATATATGTTGACAAACCTTGGCATTACACTTAGAGATGATAGAACAGGTAAATAAGGCACCGACTCCTATGATGGAGAACACCCACCGTGCAAGGCTGTTAAAACAAAAGACTGATCTCAACAAACATAAATGTTAAAACAAAGAGAACATTGGAAAAAACAAATGTTTTTTTAATTTTATTTATTGCGTTATAGTTTACGGAAGAAAATGTTTTAGACATAAAATGTTAGCTCACTCTACATTCTCCGCCTTGCTGTCCATACAGGATTACAGAAAGTCTTTGGTCAACTTTAAAATTTTCACCACTGTGTTGTCGTTTCCCTTTCTGGTCACGGTCCTCAGAAGTCTCTATTCATTTACTGTTATTTGACATTGTAATAGGTCGTCCAGAAAGTTTAACACAGCACAGGCGAGGAGTTTTTTCTCTCCATATATAAGCAAGTGCCACCATTCGTCTACAGTTCGTGTACTCGTGTTTATCAGATGTTTCTCTAGATGTAGTTGTCTCTGCATTCTCACCGCTGGACAAGTTAGTAACAGATGTTTAATCGTCTCAACTTGATCATCACATTTGCAGAATCAACAGTTGTTTGCTTCCACTTCCATTTGTTTCCGTCTACACAATACCTCCTTTGTGTGATAGAGATTCAATCTTATCCGTAGAAATTGGTTCTGATGATATCTGCTTGGAAATTTCACAAGATAACTCGGCATCGTTTTTGCTCTATGGGATTCACTCGGCTAGTCACATAATGTTTTGTTGTTAGATCTATTTTCAACTGTCTCAATCCAGTCTCTTTGCTGAATCTTCTTTTTGACCAAATTTGGATTCGCTTTTAAAGTCCCTTTGTTGGCGTTCAGATCTTCCAAATGTTTAAGTCATTTTCCGTTCCATTCATTCAATGGCCATGTGCCAGGACTCCTCATTTGTGTGTAATATTCGATAAGGTACAACTGCATCGCTCATTTTCAGCTTCCTATATAGCGGGAGCCCTTTCCATAATGCCGTTCCAAAAAGTGAATGCAAGCCAAACTCATTCCTTATCAGACTCATAGGGACACTTTTTGGCAGATGGAAAACACTTTTCCAAAATATTCCCTCTAATTTTGTTCATTTTATTGCTAATGCAGCTTCAGAGCCATAAATTATTGTTGGGACCACTTTGGTGCTATAAAACGTTAGGATTGGCAGCATTAATAATTTGCCATATTTGGCATGAATTGTAGAATCCTGTGAGGCAAGCATTTTGATTTTAGTTAAGATATTTAGCCAAACTGTTTCTGCCATTGATTTGTTGAATTGAACGACAAGATATCTGATAGAATTACAAGTTTCATCTGATTCTTTCCCAAGTTTCCATGAGAATGTTGACTTCTTCGTATTAACATGACTTATACTTAGGATTTTGGATTTCTTTTGGTGAATTACTACAGCGTTTTTAGACATGTAGAGTTCCAATTGCGTCAATTTACGTTTCAAACCTTTTTGTGTGCAATCTAATAGCACAAGATCATCTGCGTATAGTACTCATGCAATATGGTGGCCG
Organism: Ambystoma mexicanum; assembly: GCF_040938575.1. Classification (NCBI taxonomy): domain Eukaryota; kingdom Metazoa; phylum Chordata; class Amphibia; order Caudata; family Ambystomatidae; genus Ambystoma; species Ambystoma mexicanum. The sequence goes on from NC_090938.1 coordinate 36,698,487, forward strand.
TTAATTTTGGCCGGAAATTCAGCAACCTTTCTTAAAGCCAAGGGGAGATCGGCTAGGTAGAAATTTATCAAGATGGCCACAAACTGGCATCCTTGTCTTACACCCTTGTCAGTTTGAATCTCCAATGATAATTCACCTTCTTTGTTCAAACGTATTTTCACAGATGTATTTGTGTAGAAGGCTTTGGTGATTTTCAGCAAGGTTACTGACATTTCCATGCAAACATTTCCTTTCACAGTTTGAACCGGTTTACAGTGTCAAACGCTTGCTATAGGACAATAAATGCAAGGAATAGGTTGGTTTTATTTTTGATAGTTTGGATTTTCAGTACATTTAGAATGAATAGGTTCAGATCGGTGCCAGTTCCCTTTGTAAACCCCGTTTGACATATGTCCATTATATGGTAGGTGGTTGTCCAACATATCAATTGTTTTTGTATGCATCACAAAACTTTTTCCTATATCATCTAATACGGCTATCGGCCTTTTGTTTTTTGGGTCTTGTCTGTTGCCATGTTTGTAGATCGGGACAATGATACCTGTTGTCCATGAAACAGGCAATTTTCCCATTACTGATATTCAACTGAAAAAGTCATGAATAAATGTTGCCCATTCCTCTGGTGCTTTTTTTGGTATATTGTTCATCTACCCACCAGGTCCTGGTGCGTTGGAAGCTCGTAATTTCTTTATGTAATCGATTGTTTCGAATCGATTGCAGGTTATGTTCCATGGCAGAAGGTTACTCAGCATCGTTCGCTCTTTCTTCTCGTTTATATCTAAAAATATCCCTGTATAATGAGTTATCAATTGGTTTTCATTTACCCTATAACTGAGGATTGCTTGTTGGTTACTTGTGATTTGATTTAATAGGGTCCATATTTCTCTGCCCTTTGTTTGGCAGATTGCTCTCAACATTACTTCCCCTTGCTCCTGATCTCTGAGGAGTTTGTATGACCGAACCCAATTCCTGTATTTCTCTTTTCTTTTCCTTACTATGTCAGATCTTGAGGGCTCGTTCATCTTCTCTAGTTGTTTGATGTCATTCCTCATCAGTTTATTTTTTATACGCTACTTGCCAACTATAGACATACTTTGTCTTGTGTACCGTATGTTTGAATCCAGTTTGTTTCATTCTATAGGCTGCCAACAAAGGCACATATGTCCGATTTACATATGTTTTTAGATCTATATCTTCCAATTCCTCAGTTAATTCCCTTACGTCCTTATTTGTAAATTTCAGACAATTTCTTCCTTGATTAACAGAAAGATTGGTCATGGTGGAGTTGGCAGGTCTAGATTTCAACCGGCTCCATGTCATTTGAAGAATATCATGATCACTTAGGGATGTCCGTAGTATGTCTAGTCTTTCAATCGTATGGCGAAAGTTTCCAGAACTCCATATGTAAATAATTGTGTATGCACTACACCTACCCTTCCAAGTCGTTTTTACGGGCATTTCCCCCATTATTTGGCCATTCAACATGGAGTAATCCAGCTTGGGAAGTTCACAATAACATTCATAATCGTTTGTTTGATCTTGAGCTTCAATTGTGTAAGTATAGTCAATTGGTCTTCCTTCTGTATCCACGTTCTTTATATTTAAATCGCCAAAATGATTGTATGACAGTTTGGCCATTTTAGATGAGTGATCTATTACAGTGATTATACTGTCAATGAATTTATTTATCGGTGGATATGAGTTTAGGGTTACAGTATACATTTAGGAGCATTGTATACAAAAGGTGAGTGTTCGTCGATATACATATGTTGCAAAATTGTCATCTCTATAAATGGATTAATATTCTTCCTCAGCTTCATGGCAAAACCTGCAGTATTTTGGCTCATGATTAAAAGGCTGCCATAAGGTCTATCATAAGCTCCTTTCTCTGCTGGGTTTAGTAACATGGTATATCTGTCACACGATGTCAAGTCCTGCATCCAAGTTTTCAGTAAACAAATCTCATGACATTCTAGTTGTATGTTGTGGCTGCTAACAGGTGTTTGAACCCTCTGGTGTTCCATGATACGAGGGTTCTCTTGTCTACATTCTGTTGGTCCTGTGGCTAATTGTGTTTTGTTAGCAAGGGTTCTTGGAAGCCGATTACAATTTTTTATGCTGCTGTCCAAGTGACTAGGTGACTTTGCATAGATCTTGTTGCGACTTGGCCTATCATCAAAAGTTACCGTGAGGCGTTTCATCTGATGTCCAGTCATTGATGCAGACTGTTGCTTTAGATATTTTGTCTCGTTTTTAAATTGATGGTTTCCTTCTTTATTTTTTTATTTGATTTTGGGAAGTCTCTGCCTAGATCAGAGTTTAGACGTTTTAAGTCACGCACTTGAAATCCGTAGGAGAGAATTACATCCTTTGCTGTCATGAGTATGTTTTTTTATCAACCTTGATCTCAAATGTAGGATCACCAAGTGGACTCTGGACTCATTGACATATTCAAGTAATACAATGTCATCTGAATTGACAGTTCTTAAAGTCGGTACACAGTGCAATAGTTTCAACACGTTATTTCTATTTATGTTGACCTCATTTTAGTTGTTAGTATATTTTTGAGTAATACTTAATTGTTTGCATCTTGGACTCATGGTGCCTGGCTAGTGTTTTGTGACGTCCTTGTTCAGTCTTTATCCCTTACATCAGAAGGTTTAGACGGGTTGAGGTTTCGGTTAAGTCTCGAATGTCCAATACGTTTTCTCCACTTGCTCTGATATTTTGAAGGATCACAAACCTTGCTTCTTTTCTGTTCGAAGGTCAGAAACCTCGAGTGGTTACTTTCATCTAAATCATCTTCAGATGCCGTCTGATCTGAGTTGGTCTTTATATTCTCACTGCTGTGTGAAGATTTTGAGGCAGGTTGCCAATTTCTTTCTAGCCTTGAAGATGTTGTTAATGTGACTGTCGTCACTTGAGTATCCGGCTTCGTTACCTTCTAGAAGCTCTGATAGATCTCCGAGAGGATCATACTCATCAACTCTCTTTACATCAAGATTGTTGGAGGAGTCTCCTCTCATACTTTTTCCGTTCTGTCATTATATTTATCTTTACACATTCTTTATTTGATTTGCACTTATTATTTGGGTTCTATGTCGATTCTCTGTTGACCTTGGTCTCTACAGTTACGTCGTAGGCTGGTAGATGCACATTTCTCAGAGAAGCATGTGATCCGTTTGATTTTTGTTTGGCTTTAACTTTCATGATTTTTTAACATTTATTTTCAGTTCTCTGGGTCACTTTCTTTTGAGGATCCTTTGTTTTACCTAATTTCTTTCCTTTCGCAGGTCGTCTAAAGATCTCAAACACGTCTTCCCTGCCGCTTTGTTCACTTGTGTGCAAACTTCTGTCATGGGTAGCATTGTCCTCCACTTGTATTGATGTTACCAATGTATTTGGTGCCACTGGTACAAAGCCAGATGTCACTTTGTTTTGTGAGTTATTCTTGACAGGCACATCTACCTCAAGTGTTTGTGTACTCATGTTCTCACGAGTCAGACTCAAATCTGTGTTGATGGTTGACTGTCAGGGTCTTCATTTGGTTCAGACGGTTGCACATATTCGAGTTCTTAATTTGGGTCTTTGGATGCGGCGGTTAAGCATGAGCAACTTCCGCCGACCCGCCGTTTGCTGTTGCTTGTTTTCTGGGCTCCACTGCACTACCTACATTTTTCCTCACCCATTTTATTCCTTCAAGCAGGGCTACCATCATACTAAATTCTTCCAGATGCTCACCCTATGCAATGTCGTATAATCGTGCCTGCCATTTCACTGATGTCTCAGCTTCAAGATTCAATCCATCCTGAATCATAGCAGCAAATGTATCTAGATGTAACAATTTGGCATGAACCATGGCAAGCATTGTGTCATGATCTTTTAAGCAGGTGTGAATGTCCTCATAGAGCTTTAGAAATGGTGCCAATGATAAAGTGAGTGCTGCAATCACATTGTTATGGATTTGCGTTGCAGCCTGGCTCGACAACCGTACACTGTGCGGACTAGGCACACTAATCTCCGTATGGTCACTCAGAGGCGAATATGTCGGCGACCGCTGGGCTGATGGTATATCCCGGCTGTTCATTTGCCTGTGATCGGGGCTATGATCTCAGTTAGTGCTGGTCATCGACACCCTTTTCGTTGGGTTACAAATTTCCCGGATGTCGTTACCCAGCGTGTCTTTTGGTACTGTTGCATGTTTGTTTGTGCAGGGCATAAAATTGTTGTTTATCGTTCCAAGCGGAGATCGCAGGTGTGGATAAGCATTTATTGGCATTCCGCAAGAAATGTCTTTCTTCAAATGAGCACCTTAAGGAGCGCCTCATCTTCCTGCATCCTGGCTAATATCCTTTGTTCTTGCACTTTCGGTTCTTGATGTATTTTGACTGTCATTGTTTTGTTCACAGGATCTTTCTCGTTTAGCTCCAGAGCTCCAAATGTAAACTTATCGTTTAACGCACCAGTGGTAACTCTGTGTGCTCCATGTTAATACAAGTTCGGGCTGATTTACGTGATCGCACTCTTAGCTGTAATAATTTGTTTTTTGTTATCCAGCTTCATCTGTGCTCAATTCAATGGCTTGAGTGCCGTTGTGCGATATGTTGTGCTCTTCCGTGGGAGCTAAGGTGTCAACACAGATGTCTGATCCTGGCTCACTTTGTTCCAGCCCAGACAAGTGGCCCGGTCCACAGGACCCACCCTCTCTGCTGAACCTCCGTTTCAGGTCATTCGCCTTCAGTTGTGGTATAGTTTCTTTGACTGTCGCTGTACGGCACATTATATGCCCCTGAGCAAGAGGAGGCAGTGTTATTTCACTCCCCATTACTCGCAGGGGTTGCTCCACTTGCAGTTATTCGGTGTCCTTTATGTCTAACATGGGTATGTTTTTTTTCTGAATGAGCTCGCGGGCACGGATGGCAGGGTATTTTCAATATGCACAGTGTCATTGAGTGATTTTGCTCCCGCACTCTTAACTAATGCGGGTATACACAAGGAGTGTTCCCTGAAGGCCATGCTGGTGGTCGGGGCTAGATCACTCACCTTTCGTTCACGCACATCACATTGCCGCTTTCAGTTCGTTCAACTGCAAGAGGCGAGATGTGCATACATTGTTTCATGTGTGTTTGTGCACCAATCTGGTCTGTAGTTGCACGGATCAACTCTTCAGAAGGTGCCTTCCTGTTCTGAGTCCTTGTGAGTGACTGTGGAGAGACTGAGACACTTGTGGTGAAACGTGCCCAGGAGCAGTTTTTAAAGGCAGGCGCCTAACGATTCAAGGCACATTAGCAGTAGCAGAATCTCTGTCTCCTTTCCCGCAATGCAAAGCAGAATTCGCTCACTGTCAGAGTAACACGCCCATTTGGGAGAGACTGGGGCTCTCGCACGGAAAAAACAAAGGATGCTAGAGAAAAAGTATCTAGCAGTCATAACAGTCGCTAATGGTAAATCAGGACTTAGAATGCCACTGCGTGTTGGTCACGTTAAAGACAACAGTTGCATAAGCCTGTCTGAGCTTACCTGGTGTTCCTCACTTATTAATAAAGGGAAGGTACTCTGTATGGCTTAGATACGTGCGTGAAAATACAAGCTACACATAGAAATGCACCAAAATGGAATTCCTTATTCATTCCCAGTGGGCTAAGATGATCCAATTGATATATCCAGAACATCTCTTTTTGAGAGAACTTCTTGGTGAGATCATCTCCTCTCGGTAATGAGTGCATCACCTCAAGTATTACACACCTCATTTGTGATACATTATAATGGTGCTCATAGAAATGGCTATATAATGGTAATGTGTCATTACCGGTGCACATGCTAGATTTGTGTTCCATCCAATGCCCTTTTGCTTTACATATGGTCAGACCCATGTAATCTCTCAAACATGAACAGCGGATGCCATAAATGACATTCAAATGGATTGTGTCCGCCCACATATTACTCATCTTTTGACATATTCATCTCCAGCTTCGGCTGCTTTAGAATTGTTTTTCCGGCTGAGGGCGCTGTGCATCTATGCAGTCAACTCGATGTCCCTCAAGGGCCTCTGTCTCTGTGTCTATGTCATCACTGGTACAAATAGCAGGCGCAACACCAGTTACCTTCAGTTCCATTTTTCCTCGATATCTAACGCTTTGAGAATTACTGCGCGCTTCGGTTCCAGTTATAAACTGCGACATCGTGGAAAACGGTGGCCTCATCATCGATACCATCAACCGCGCAGACAAGGTTAAAACATTTTGTAATGATTACGGCACCTAGATGAGGCTCACGGACCCTCATAAAGTGGGTCTGTGGTTGCTTGGTGTGGAGCATGAGACGGCCAACGGTTAATCCTGTCTAGCAATGACCGGTAAGGCATTGAAAGAACTAAAAGTGAAATTAGCGGCGGGTAGGTCAAACAAAATCCCGGTTACGTTTTCTACGCGGAATGACGGCGCCGGCTCATCCGCAGCATTCACGCGAAGAAGAGCACACTCACGAGCTCCCCTCTGGAATCGATACAGGTTGCCATGCCGCTTGTTTGCACGCCGGCACGTCTCGTGTCAGCTGACACCTTGCAGGCGTAAGGAATGCGCACCTAAACCACGCCCCCATGTACTTTAAAGCACCGCTACTCGTACAGCTCTCTGCTGCTAATTGTAGCGTTACTCTCCTTGCGGTTACGTTCCGTATTCCCTTCTGACATTCAGTCAGTGCTCTATTTTTGATCTTCTGGTTCCCGACGCTTGGCTATTCAATTTGGACTGCATTTGGATACTCCTTTGGTTACGCCCGCTCCTTTACTGACCCGGACTCCTTCACGGACTGCCTGCCTTTTTCCTCAGTGACTTCCTGGTTCTACGGCCCACTAAGGTAATTGGTTGTCCTCTGTTCTCGTCCTCGGCCTCTTTCTTGTTCCTAAGGCCATTTCACTTGCTATTATCCTGAACTGTTCATACTAGTTAAAACCCACTCTGCTGGATGCCATCGTTAGTCTTTACTTTTGAACTTGGTTTCTACATCCTTTGGGACTTCAATATTCTACAGTAAACTACTCACCAAGTGCATATTGATGCTTTCCGGTACATGCACCAACCCGTCACTAGTGCGTCCCTCATGCCGCCCGGGTTACTCTCCTGTACTAACCTACCTTTTTATTATTTTGTTCTTTCGTTTTTTCCCTCCATTTGGACTTCATTCAATCCTGCCAGTTTTCCCTTCAGGTCTTTGTTTCAATTATTTATCCATTTATTTCTGGGATGCTCTGGTGTATTACATTGGTGTAGAGGGTAATAGTTTATTTATTTTGTAGGTTAATCCTATAGCAGAGTCCACTCCTCAAACCCCATCTAGGTACTCCTTAGTACTATTGTTTTCTTGCATTCCTTCATACCTTGGCTCCTCTAACCATCTTTGTATTCCTTTGCAGCATTGGATGGCGGAGTGTGTTCTCCCCGCTCTTTTAGGTGATTGGCAATTCTGCCTGTTCAGGTTGAAACAGCAGAAGGGCACATCGCAGAAAAGAGCCCCTCCTTGAGGAAGCCTGAATCTTAGAATTCAGGGGGTGTAGGGTTACCAGAGGCTGTCTTGTGAATATCTGTGGAAACTACCGTCTCCAAGGTCGCCTATCTACAGGCAGTGATCGATTACTGGAGCGGTCAGTAAAAATCCCCCTCAACGACTCAGTCAAGAAAGCGCTCGTCTAACGAGTCGAGAGGTGACTCTCCTCGAAGGAAAAAGTCCAAAAAGCACTCTCGATCCAGGAGTGGGTTGCACCATTCTTCACCTTCTTCCAAGAAGATGAACAGACGCCATAGGTCACCTTCAACCTCTTCCGATACTTCTCCTGAGAGAACAATATCTTGCCCAACCAAATCATCGAAACCTGCTGAATGGAAGGCTTTCAGACAGGAAATCGAGAAGGAGCCCCCGACCACCTTGAAACAGAAAACCAGTTATGCTCCTGTCGCCCCGTTGAAGATTGACAAGGAAAGGATCAAGCCAAAATCCTGCATGCCTTTGAATCCTGGACACAGATAAAAAAAATCCCATGAGAACCTTTGAGGTCTCAACTCAATGAGAAATCAAAGACTCTATGGAATCGGGCATCGAGCCCCTCAAGGGATAAAGTCTTCAAAAACATTGACGGCATTAGCGTCCAAAGCATCAACACCATTAGTGTCGAGACCATCAACGCCATCAGGTTCGAAACCATCAATGCCATGTGTGTCGAAGCCATCAAGACCATCAACGCCTTTGCCTTCTAAACCTGCCATTGTCATTAAGGAGGTTGAACATTGTTTTAAAGTATTAACCTAGAAAGAATTTCTTCAAATCTTTGTCTTCAATTTATGAAGAACATGAATGAACCTTCAGGCACAGATACCCCTCGTTTTGGTTTACAGTATGGTACGCCAAACGTCAGAGAAGCCCTGATCTTGGAAGAGTCGAGGCTAAAAGACTTATATGATACCCTTCAGTCAGCCAGTGGGATTGACACTTCACCAGAACTTGAAATTGGTCAAACAGACTCGGCAGAACAGGCTGATGACCCATATATAATATGGCACTTATAACGCACCTATACACAAGGGTTTCAAGGCGCGATGAGGCAAGGGAGGGGGAACAGAGGGAAGACATAGACAACAATCTTACTAGGCCAGGTGACATTGAGATGGCGCAAGTGCAGGGGAAAGGGAAAGTGTGGTGGTAGAGGGAGGGGGCAGTGCAGTACATAGGACCAATAATAAAAAAAAATAAAACAATAGGTATAAGTGCAGTCCGCAAGTGGCAAGTGCAGGGTTAAGTGCAGACATTGAGTGTCAAGAGCTGGTGAGAACTGTAGGGATACAGAAACAGCCCCAAGTGCAGGGGTTGCCCAGGAGGCAGTGAAGGTGTGCAGCTGGCGGGGGAGGGAACATGGGCCTGAGATCAGAGGGTAGCCAGGTGACCAGTGCAGTATCAGTCAGGAGTTCAGCAGGGGAGAGGAGGAGAGAAAGCAGAAACAAAGAGGAAGGTCTTAAGGTGCTTCCGGAAACCGAGATGGTTCTCCTCAAGTTTCTGGGAGGCAGGGAGGCCCGAGCCGAGGAAAGATCTACCACCAACTCGTTGCTTGGAGAAGTCACTGACCCTGAGGGTTTTGGAGGCGGATGAGCGAAGAGCTCAAGAAGGATGATATTTAGGAAGAGAGAGTTGAAGGTATTGAGGCCCCAGGCCCCAGAAGGCCTTGTGGGCAATGCAGGGGGGTTTGAACTTAATCCTTGCAGCCACTGGGAGCCAGTGCAGAGATTACAGTCCTGGAGAGATACAATCCCTGGGCTTGAAGCCAAAAAGTCTTGCAGCCCTGTTCTGGATGAGTTGCAAAGGGCAGAGAGTTGAATCAGGCAGATTTCGAATGAGGCTGTTGCAGTAGTCCAACTTAGAGAGAACCAGAGCTCTGGAGACAGTGAGCTTCTGGGGGAAGGAAAGGAAGAATACCTCAGAGGAGGTGCAGCTGGTGGTGCAACTTTTTAGAGACATCAGAGATGTGAGCAGAGGAGGAGAGTGTGGAGTCGAAGATGACCGTGAGGTTTTTAGCTTCACAGAGACGGTTGAGCAGGATGGCGTGGTTGACCGTGTCAAAGGCAGAGGAGAAATCAAGTAAGATGAGGACACAGGGGCTATTCGAGTCAAGGTTAGAGAGCAAGTGTTCACGGATGTTCAGTAGAGCAGTTTCCGCGCTTCTGGCAGCTCTGAAGCCAGACAGATGGTCATGGAGACAGCCAACCAATTCAGTGTGAAGATTAAGCTGGGAGATAGCGGACAGGTCAGAGATGAGAGAAGGAGGGCTGACGGGAGCCTAAAAAGTAGTGTCATCCGCATAGTGCTGAAAGTTGGGGCAGAGAGCGGCAATGCGGTGGGCAAGTAGTGCCAGATATTGGTTGAACAGCCAAAGAGAGGTTAAACCACTGGGGGACACCACAGTTAGAGATAGAAATAGAGGAGAGTAAGGACCTAAGTTGGACCTGGGAGGGCCGATCGGAGAGGAAGGAGGTCAGCCAGGCCAGGGCCTGATCGGTGATACCCAGGTTATCACAGAGACGGTTGAGGAGGATGGCATGGTTGACTGTGTCAAAGGCAGAGGAGAAATCAAGTAAGATGAGGACACAGGGGCTAATGGAGTCAAGGTTAGAGAGCAAGTCTTCACGGATGGATGTTCAGGAGAGCAGTTTCCGCGCTTCTGGCAGCTCTGAAGCCAGACAGATGGTCAATGAGACAGCCAACCAATTCAGTGTGAAGATTAAGCTGGGAGATGGCCAGCTTTTCCAGGAGTTTGCCCAGGAAACAAGTGATGGAGATTGGGCGGTAGTTTGCAGGGCAGGAGGGGTCGGCTGAGGGTTTTTTAAGAAGAGGGTGCACAAGGGAGCACTTCAGTGGTGAAGGGAAGACTCCAGTGACGAAGGAGTGGTTGTATAAGTCAGCGAAAGCAAGATCCAGGGTGTCAATGTGGTCCCTGATGGTTTTAGAGGAACAGGGGAGAACCTGTTTTGACAAGACTTTCATAGATTGTCTAGAAACCTTGTCTGGGGAGAACAGGGGAAAGGCAGAGAAGGCGGGAGGAGGGGTGGCCACAGAAGGGCCAGAGGAAGAGAAGGGAGTAGAGGATGAGCGAGAGGACAGGATGTCCTGAGGTTTAGAGATGAAATGAGAAGCCAGGCCCGTACAGAGGGCCTGGGAGGGGACAGGAGAGGTAGAGACTTCAGCAGGATTGGCCAGCCCCTTGTAGATTTTAAAGAGTTCGGCCGAGTTGTTGGATGCCGCAGAGACGTAGGCTTGGATGTGGGCTCTCTTCTTGGTGCCGATAGAGAGCCAGTACTGCCTTTGGGGTATGTGGTAGGCCAGTTTGTCAGAGGATGTACAGGAAGCACGTCATTTCCTCTCAGCCACCCTGAACTTGCGTTTAAGGGCGACAAGGTCACAGTCGTACCAAAAGTTGCATTTGGCTTTGGCCTTAACATCAAGAGTATCAGATATAGCAGAATGGAGCATAGAAAGGGCTGTGTCAGGGTGTGAGTCAGCCAAAGGGGGGACGGGGGATTGAGAAAGTGGCGGGGAAAGCCTCAACTGACACACGCTTCATGGGTCGGATAACCGAGAAGGTAGGTGGCTTAGCCTGAGGGGCGGAGAGAGTGAGCTGGGAGGAAAGGAGAAAGTGATCACTCCAGGAGAGAGGAGTGGAGAGAGGGATGGAAAGGGGAAGGCCTGTAGAGCTCAGAACATCCAGAGTGTGCCCTGCAGAGTGAGTGAGGGTAGAGGGGAGGAGAGAGAGTTGCAGGAGTCGCGAAAGAGCCCAGAGGAGGGACAGGAAGCGTCCAGTTGGATGTTAAAATCTCCAAGAAGGAGGAGTTGAGTGGTGGAGACCAGGAGGGAAGAGGAGAGGTCCGCCCACTCCGAGAGGAAGGAGGAGATCTGATCAGGTGGCCAATAGATCGTAGCCACAGTAAGGGAATGGCTAGGAGAGAGCGAGAGCCTGCAGACGAGGCATTCGAAAGAGGAGTAGGCCTGCATAGGAATGACAGAGGCAGGAATCCACTCTAGGAAGATCAGGACCCCCACTGGCGAGATTGGACCGGGCGCGGAAGGATCTTGTAGCCATCAGGGATGAGAGTGTCAAAGCTTGTGACATAGCTGGCCGTGAACCATGTCTTGGTGAGACCAAGGACAGAGGTCACGTTCTTCCAGGAGGCGGCAGATGTCAGGGGAGCGTTTGACAACTGAGCAAGAAATAAGAGTCGCAATATGGAGAAGGTTGCCGTCCTTGAAAGACTTCCCAGGAGGGATACAAATCAGAGGTACGCCCTGCAGGGGTGTAAAAGAAGCACGAGGAGGGAGCAGAAAGGGAAGGAAGCGAGGACAAGGTAGCCAAGGAGGAGACAGCAGGGGGAGGCAAGGAAGTCATGGAGGGAAGAGAGGGGACAGCAGGAGAACAAAGGAAATTGATGAGGTGCGGGAAGCGTCTATCAAAGAGGTGAAGATTGGCCTGAGGGCCTTGGACCAAGACAGTACTATTCAGGTAACATTCATGATGACCTTAGAGGAGTGGAGGGAGGCCAGGAGGGCATCCCACAGGTGCCTCCATTAATGGGAGAAGAGAAAGAAGAAAGCACAGAGACCATATGAAGAGTCCATAGGGCTGGCGAGGGAACGACAGAGGATGTTGGTGAGGGTATGCCTGGAGGAAGCACTTTTATAGGTGTCAGCGATAAGGGGTCCTGGAATGGAGACCACGATGTCCTTTTTAAACTTCTTCCTACCAGATTAAGTGAGGAGAGCAGGATAGTCGATACAAAGCAGTTAGGGAAGATAGGAGGGACAGAGCACCATAGAGTAGGTAGGGAGAGGAGAGAAGAGGAAGTGGGCAAGTAGGGGGTGGTAGGGGCAGGGAGAACACTAGGGAAGGACACAGGGATGGAGGCAAGCAGATGCGACAAGGAGATACGAGACAATAGTAGTCGAGTGTAGAAAACGACAAGAGCTCAGACATTAGTATAACAGTTTGCTAGATGAACGCTATCCTAAGAAGGCAAACCAAAGACAGCACTACTTTCACAATGTAGTTTAAAACTGGAGACAACACAACTAGGTCCGAGAGTCCTGTATAGTGGGAGAAAGGCCTAGGTTTCACAATGCAGTTAAAATACGGCCAATGACCATAGTGTTTTCTCAGGGTGGCACAACTAATAATCACAGTATTATTCTAGTGTGTGTAAGGTTGCTGTGTGGCAGGGTTTTCAGGATAGAGTGATGGCTCTATTCCTCACCGAGGCCACTCCTACCCAACTTGTCGCTGCTGGTTGACGGCTGGCCACTGGCTTCCCATGCTGACACCTGCAGACACGAGCTGTAGCTTCCTCTATGGGAGCCGCCCTTTGCCTTGGGGGCCCTTAGCCGCAGGGTCGGCCGGGCAGAGGGCTGCCCTGTGAGGGTCAGGTAAGACCGGAGAGAGCACTAATCCGGGATGGTGGGCAGGCTAGGAGGCAGGGGTGAGGGCAACACAATGGGGAAATGGATGTCAGGGGAATCGGGGGTCGCAGCAAGAGCAATACAGTAAAGGCTCAAAGGGGTCTACGGCGCAGTATCTGGCTCACCTGCTCCGTTCAGTTGGCAAATGGCGAGTATGGAGCACTGGGGGTCGCTATACCCAGCAACACTGGAGGGAGCACCAATCGGGGAGGGTGGATGGGCTGGGAGGCGCGAGGGAGAGGAGCGCAATGGGGAAATAGATGTCGACCAATCGGGGAGGGAGAGGGTGAACAGGGGGCTGGGGGGCACAGCAAGAGCAATACGGTCTTTGGCGTGGGATCTGGCTCAGCTCATTTTATATCTAGGTTAATAGAGTTTCTAGGATGGGCTAAGTCTGCTTCCTCCATTCGAGCAAGATGACCTCACCGATATCCTTGAAAAGGGTCCTAAAAAGGATCCGGTACTCCCTTTTCATATTGCCCTACAGAAAAAAAGGAGTAAAGGGAAACTGGGAGACGCCCAAGGCCAGTCCATTGGTGAATAATACCCTCCCCAGATAGTACAGGCCATCCAATAGCAATCCTTACTATTTGTCTAAACATCCAATGCCAGAAAGCCTTGTAGTGCAGACTGAGACTTCTACCTCTAAACAAGCAGCGTATCCAACAATTCCCCCAGACATGAATGATAAGCGTTTTGACGCTAGTCAAGTAAAGTGTTTTCTGATGGGTGCACGGCTCCAAATGTCACTTGTGCCTTAGCTAAATTTACTTTCAACCCTGTGGGACTTTGTAGCCATGGCTACTGAACATATTCCCGAAGGGGAAGAAAGACGGCTTACTAAATATTGTAATAGGCTGAAAGGAGTGCTATGTGTGAGTCTCTTCAGTCAGGACTGTACTCTGAAGGTAGTAGCAGAGCCATGGCGGCAAGCACAGTTATACACTGGTTTGCGTGGTTGAGGAAGTCAGGATTTGCACTGGACGTGCAGTCCACGCTCAACATGCCCTTTGATGTCACCCAGCTGTTTGGCAGCAAGGCTGATGAAAGCCTATAGAGGCTGCAGACCTCAAAGGCGGCAGCCAAATCCTTGGTGCCGCTATCAGACAGCCACAACCATGTCACCCCAGCAGATCATCTTGGAGGGATAGGTACTTCTCGTTTCTATTCCTTGGTTGGAAGAGCGAGAAGACTGGCAAGTCAAAGGGGCCAAAGAAGATTCCCTCATGGTGGACGAGGGAGAGGTGCAAAGCCTTTGCAGGCAACAGCCCTCAGCTGCTGCTTCAGCCACCTCAAAACCAATCTGAGGTATTAAACCACAAGTCCCGGGTGGGAGGCAGACTGTCACAGCATCTGCAAGAATGGTGGGGTATTACTTCAGATGTGTGGGTATTGGAAACAGTAGCCCAGCGTTACTGCTGCCCCTTTCTAAAAAGGCCTCAATACCATCCACTGGGTCGCCCCTCATTCAAAGTTCCAGATCCGTTCCTTGTGCAGGAAATGTTGAGCCTGCTAGAGGAAGGTGCTATAGAACCAGTGCCTGTAAAGAGGCACAAACAGAGGTGCTTTCCTCATTTCCTAACCCCCAAGAAGGACAGAGGATTGAGACACATCTTGGACTGGAGATGCATGAACAAGTTCAAGATGGTCACACCTTCTTAGATCCTTCAGGCCCTCCAGGTCCAGTATTGGATGGAGTCACTGCACCTTCAGGATGCTTCATTTCATGTGCCAATTCATCACAAGCACAGAAAGTACCCGAGGCTCGCCATTGGTGGTTCTCATCATCAGTTTCGAGTTCTGCCATTCGGGCTGACCTGCGCCCGAGAGTTTTCACCAAGCAGATGGCGGTGGTGGCAGCGAGTCTCAGGAGAGGGGGGATTCACGTCTAACCCCTGGACGATACGCTAATCAGTGCATATTCTCCTGAACAAGCCCTGGAACATCTCAGCATCAACGGCCACTCTCTCCATTGACTGCGCTTCTCCCTCAATTATACTAAGTCCCACATGATACCATCTCAAAGCCTTCAGTTCATCGGAGCGGTCTTGGATGCATACTTGGGAAAAGCCTTGCCACCCGAGGTGAGGGCTCAGCACGTTCTGCTGATGGTCACCAAATTCCACAGGGCCCAGCGTCTTCCGGCCTTCGACTTTTGAAGACTGCTCAGCCTCATGGCATCCTGCATTTTCATGGTGCCACAGGCTCACCTGAGAAGGTGATTTCCCCCCAATTGGCTCTCAGGACTCGGAGGTCTCAATTCTCAGACAACATGTTAGACCTTCAGGTTCCAAGCAGAGTCGTGCAGGATTGTCTGTCGTGGGCCTGCGAGAACAACATTCTGAAGGGAGAACCTTTTTTGGCAACCATGGCCGGAGATTACAGTAGTGATTGACGCCTCACTCATGGGGTGGGGAGCCCCCGCACACGATCTGACAATCGGTGGTCATTGATCTCCATCAGAGTCCAAACTACACATCAACCTTTTGGAGCTAGTTGCAATCAGACTAGCGCTGAAAGTCTTTCTGCCCACTGTACGGGGAAAGAATGTCCTGATAATGACGGACAACACAGTGGCCATGTACTACCTCAACAAGAGAGGAGGAGTAGGTTCACTACCACTGTGCAGCGAGTTGATGAAGCTCTGGTTCGGAGCAATTCAAGAAGGAATCCCAATATCGGCGATTCACCTAGCCAGAAAGGAGAACACAGCAGCAGATGCTCTCAGCAGACAGAGCATAGTCTCCCATGAGTGGGAACTAGCTCAGGATGTTTTTCCAAGAGATCTTCGCGCTTTGGGGAACCCCTCAAGTGGATCTGTTCACGACTAGTGTAAACCAGAGGTTTAAACTGTTCTGCTCCAAGGAATTTCCCCCAAGAGGAGCTCTAGGAGACGTGTTCGTGGTGGACTGGGAGTTTCCACTCCTGTATGCATTTCCTCCAGACCCCGTCTTTTCTCACATGATCGGGAGGTTGGGAAAGTTTGGGCAAACCATGATGCTAAATGCCTTGGAGTGGGCCGGAACGACACGATACCGAGACCTTCTGTACAAGTCCATTAATGAGTCTTCTGCAAAGAGGACCTTCTCTCGCGAGGGGAGGGCTGGGTTCTCCATCCAGAGGTCAAAATACTCTACCTTCACGCATGGTTTCTGAGAGGTTGAGATATAAGGATTGGGACCTCCCGGATGACGTAATGGAGATTTTACTTCTGGCCAGAAGGCCAGCAACAAAATGCTTGTATGTACCGCTGCAACAAATTCTGCAGCTGGTTTAGGGAAAATGATGTAGACCCTTTTATGTGAGGTACACCTATGGCGTTGTCCTTTGTTACATTTGGCAAACCTGGGGCTCCAGATTGGGACAAATAAAAGGATACTCGGGGGCAATTTGAATCTTCAAGCACACATCGGAGGAGGTAAAATTCCGATTTGGGACCTGAATCTTGTTCTCAAATTCCTTATGGGCACTCCTTTTTAGCCACTCCATTCGCGCCCATTAAGATTGCTGACCTTTAAGACCATCCTTTTAGTTGCATTAACATCATCCCACAGGCTGAGCAAACTTTAGTTTTGTAACATGAGGGATAACCTATTGTCGGGCAGGACATGAAGGCTAGATAGATATTTTGTACAGGGGCGTGGTCCTGACCTCGAACATTTGTACTACAATGGATTATTGTAGTAACAGTTTAAACACATCTCCATATTGAAGTTTAATACATCTATTTAAGTGTTTATCATTGGAAGAAAGTACAAATCCAAGTCCTGGGGAGAAAACAGTTTCAGTGACCTTTATTAATTAGGTCGCAAGTTTCAGACATTGGTGACTCAACGTAAATACCAAAAATTAAACATAAAAGAAAATAGAATAAACCTTGTCACCCACTTGCTGGGTTATCTAGAACAAGTGTACATGTATTTCAAATATTAATACAGTGCAGCATTCAAAGGTGACTTTTTAGAAATGTACCAACAGTTCATAAAAGCAGTACATGTGTTGTATTGTCGAGTTGCCAAGTATTGCATCATATTGGTCAACCTATATAGCAGACCCTATTTTTAGGTTCCTTTAAAGCATAGTGCTGTGTAGAAGTTGTGTGTGACTAGGACACTTTTTCAATAGGTTGACCAATATGATGCAATACTTGGCAACTCGACAATACAACACAGCACTAGTATAGTCGTGTGTAGGTAACACACTATATTCATTTTGCAAATGTACTGCTTTAATGAACTGTTGGTACATTTCTAAAAAGTCACCTTTGAATGCTGCACTGTATGGACTAAACAGGCTGAATTGAGTGACTACCTGTCACCACTGAACATGTCTTGCTATTTAAATATGTACTTAATATTTGAAATACATGAACTTTGGAAAAGAAACGATTGAAATCTGATAACAAATACAGGTCCCCCCCATGTACCCAGACTGGCAAAGTCCAAAAAAGATCAGAGAACATTGGGACCTTGGGGAGTTGGAGAGACATCTGTCTTGCAGAGGGAGGATGAGGGCCTGAAAGTTTATTTGGAAAGAATTCTACCGGGTCAGGATACTCTATTATTCAATAGAGCCAATGTGATAAAGCTTTTGCAGTGTATTCCAGTGCTGAGATACATAACATCTGACATATGACATTCAATTGGTAGAATTTGTGACGGAAAAATGCTTTGATTGGGTTATCCTCCACCTAGAATCGCAGCTAATCAGGGATGCCCTTCTGCTACCTTTAGGGTATGATCCGAGTGACCATAGTAACGATAAGCTCACTAAATCAGCTAAAAGGGAAAAGGACAACTTGGCTAGAAGCCCAAAGGCTGCAATATCACAAAGGAGAAGGTTAACACCATCAGCACTACTAGACTTAAATCCAGCTGTGAAAAATCTGTCGGCTGTGAAATTTACAATAGCAAATTGCCCAAAACAGGGCACCGACCCAAACCAAGACCATTCCCATCAGATCCAGGAGAACATACCAGATTGGAGTTGGCTAGCTGGTGCACTGGCCAAACCATGTTCGAAAGACTGAGGAAGACAGGCCAGGAGGAACCATACATATAAGGTCTTGGAATACCTTCGATTTGAAAAATTCATGTTCACGGAAGAAGTGAAGGTTCTGAGAGGCCACGATATCCTCTGCTTCCAGGAGACATTGTTAAGGGCCAAACCTGCCAGGAAGGGATTGTTGGGTCGCCCATTTTCTGGTCCATTAACATTGTTCAAAGTTGATTAGGGTTTTAAGATCTGCAATCAAGTTTACTCGAACCCCTATTGGGGGAAGTCAATCTGTTATTGATAAACGTCTACCGGGGGTTCAATAAACTCCAATTCTGAGAGTGTATTGGATCAATAATGGCCACAGTGGATGAAGCGCTGACAGAATGGGTTAACCCCGAGATAGTGATCTGTCGGGATCTAAACTTTCGGCTGCTGTCTAAAGCTGGGGTTCCACTATTGGTGGCACAACTGGTTGAGGACACCAGAAAGTGGGTGCATGAAATAGGGCGGAGTGAATTGTGGATGTTGAATGGTCAGACTGATGGAGAACGGCCGGGAGCAGACACTTGGGGAAATGGAGTTCAAAAGGGCTGTTTGGACTATTGTTTTGTTTCTGCTAATGTTGGGGAAAAGGTAAAGAGGTTTAAGGTAATAGTGTCACCACACAGTGACCATAATTTGTTAGCAATTACCCTCTAAGTAGCTTTCCCCCCTCAAGAGTGTAAAATAATTCCCCCAGTAGAATTAAGTTGGGGGCAAATCAGACTGAGGATACCACAGAGCTAAATCGTTAACATCCCAATTCAATATTGCCATGGCATAGTCGAGGATAGTAATATGGTGGAATACGGATGGATGTTGATGGATTTCAAGCAAGTCCGCGAAAGAGGAAGGAAAACCATAACCCCTATACATGCATATGATAGAATTAGTGAGGAAGCGAAAGGCTTGTAGAGCGGAGGTAAGGAGGATAAGGCGAGCAAAAGGTCTGGGGATGCAAGACTGTATAAGGAAACGCAGGCAAGCATTTAAAAATTGAGTTAAGGCATCTAAAGCATTAAGACTACAGAATGATACAGAAACGATGAGTAAAGCGGTCTGTGGGAAAACACCCGACGCATGTGGGAATTGATCAACAATGATGGCAATTTTAGGAAATCCCGTATGATGGGGCAGGTTACTGAGGAGCGATGGGCGAGTCACTATACAGCACTCTTGGCTAGAGGAGAAGGGAGGAGTCCAGCTATGAAGATGAAGGGGATAAGGGCTGGGCCTTCGAATTCGATGTAATCGATGCAAGGGCAAGGTTACCTAAACTCAGTTCATCTAGAGTGGCTGGCCCCAATGGCCTCTCCAATTTCACCCTGAAAGTGAATCTGGGCAGAGCGAATGGTAGTCCTGTTTGATCAATGTTAAACAAAAAGGTCCCAGAATCGTGGTGTGATGCTATGGTTCTCCCGATATTCAAGAAGGGCGAGGGGGGCAACCCAAGGAACTATCGCCCCATAGCCCTTCTTGGTTCGTTGGGGAAACACTGTGGTCCTACGTGACCTGAATGCTTAGGCATTAAGGAGTGGCATACTTGATCCAAGGCAGATGGGCTTCATAAAAGGTGTTAGAACATTGCTACATTGGTTTATTCTTAATGCATTAAAGCATAAGGCGATTGGGGAAAAATCTTCCCTCTTTATGGCCTTCATAGATCTCCACCAGGCCTTTGATGGTGTAGATAGGAACTATCTATGGGGCAAACTGAAGAGATGGAATTGCCCAACAGATGTGTTAGAGGCTATCCAGGCTCTCTAAACAAGGACATCTATTCAGATCAGGCTAGGATCAGATGGGACAATGTCTAGAAAGATATGTACTCTGTGGGCTTAAACAGGGCTGCCCGTGGGCCCCATTATTTTTCAGCCTATATATCCTGGATCTGGAGAAGTCACAAAGGAGCGTTTGGGGCTTTCCGCCCAAGTTGAACAACTGTGAGCTCCCTTGGCTACTATATGCCGACGACAGTCTAATTTGATTTAACTGCCATAGGTCTCCAGAGAAAGATTGCTGCATTTAATGAATATCTGGGAGCAAATGGCCTAAAAATGATTGTAAAGAAATTGCAGGTTTTGATAATGTCATCGGCTGGTAAGAAAAGAAAGGAGCCTTTGTGTGGAAAGTGGAAGCCCTCCCCCATGAAGTAATAGAATCAATTGTCTACCTGGCTGTAGTGATTAATAAAAATATAAATGAAAGTGGCCACCTTACCTGCTTGAGGGATACATTGAAAAAATTTACAAATCAAGTAATAGCCATCCATAAGAGATAAGGAGGCTTAACCAGAAGGTGGTTCAAGTGTTGACATACGGGCGGCATCCTTATTAAATCTCACATGGAAGGTTTGGCCACTATTGGAAGGGCTTTTTTGGCGCATAGTTTTGAGACTACTGAACTCCTTGTCGATGGATCTCATTCGACGTGAATTGCGGTTACCATCTATGACACCCATAGTATTATGAAGTCCATATCATTATACCAAAAGTGGATGGCAACTGATGGAGCCCTCCCATTTGTTATATTAAGAGCCCAGGAACAGCATGACGAAAAAATCATGAAAGAATGGGGTGTAAAAATACTGAAGATCCTGCAACATCATAAAATCGTGACAGACATCGATGGTAAACCCCCTCAAAGTGAAGGAAATTTTCGGAGAAGGCCGACTGGATGCAAACAAGTGAGGCCAGAAGTAGAGATACACCAAATTACAACTGGTGGAAAGAGAAGGAGGGATTAAATGACCTACCAAAGTACCTCCAGAAATTTCTATCAGCCTTTTATAGAGCTCTTCTCCTGAGATGTCGCTTAAATATTTTGGACAGTAAAGAATAATACCTAAAGAGACACCAAATAGGGGGCATTGATGCATTCTGTAGGTACTGTCGGGAAAAAAGATCAGGTGGAAGCACTCTTTCATTTGGGGACACTGTTGGATGTTTAGGGAGCTTAGAACCTTGTATTTGGGGGATTACCTGGACAATATAAGGTCGTTATACGCGGATGAATGGTGGGACTTAGCTCTATTGGAGGAAAAGGTTGGTTTGACATTGGCAGCATTGAAATGTGTTTTAATTTTAGGGAAGAAGTAAAATTGTTTGAGGATCTTGGGGAGATGCAGAAGCCTGCAGTATTCGTACCCTGGGATGACATCTATAGGTGGATTGGAGCGGTCTCGAAGGTTGACAGGAATTTGTTGTTTTTGTGTTTTGTTCCTTCACTACACGCTGAACTCCTCTTCTCTGCCCCCCCCTCGTTTTTTAAATCTATTTTTGGAAATCTTTATGTTTTTAGTGAGGATAAAAATTGAGATGCTGTTATGATGTTATTGGAGAAACAAAAATTGTTAAAGGTTTCTTTTTGCTCTTAATCTAAGTTTGCATAAAAACCAATAAAATAAAAATGTTTTTTAAAAAAGCGTATCTATCCCAGAATCACTATCCTCGCGCTTCCTACCCAAACACTCCCGGCCATTCTTTTCCACTTCACTCTGGTTATTCTTTCGATAATACCCAGTCTACTCCGAGGAAACATTACCGTTCCCACAATCCCCCCTGTTTATTTTATGAATCAATCCTGGTCATTCCTTGCTTTACAAACCCCACCAATCTCACCTTTCTGAATCCACCAACAACCACAGGACGAAGAATATCATTTCTCAAGACAAACCTTTTCTTTTTGATACAAGCACTTTCTTACCCAACGTTAAACAAACTTGTAATAAAGCTGTTTGACATGTCCCAACACGAAGGTCAGGCAAGGTCAGGCAATTAACCTGAATCACACACCTGGCAGCCCTTCCTTTCACCCACAGGGATAAAAGGTGGAGCAAGAGCGCAGTACGAGCAAGGCGAGCATGGCAGACAGCACTACGAGACGGTTATCAGGCACGGCAGTTCAAGAGAATGAGAAAGGCGGCAGGAATCGAGAGGGTTGCGAGGAAAGAAGTGACCTTGCCCTTTTCATCCTAGACTCGCGGAATATTCGTGAAAGAGAGCCTAAGACTAAACAATAGAAAGTGTCTTGCAGCAGATGTCAACAGTACACAGGGCAAGCCTACGCCGATAAGTAGGAGCAGGGAAGCTCCCGCGACCGTGTTACCAGTCTGGACTTCAATGAAGAAGAAAAGCCAAGCGATTCATCACAGCCGGTGAGTCGAAAGGGAAAATGATAAGAACCGGGCTGTGTGGAGTCAGACTCGCAAAGTGGCAAGTTTGAACCAAGGTCTATGAAATGTGAAAGAACTGTAACCAGTGTAAAAGGGGAAACCAGTTGCAGAGGGAAACTGGCACTAACTGGTGCTAACTCAACAGACACTGGTCGAGCCCCAAATGAGAGAAACTACCATAGGCGAGCAAGCGGAAAAGATCAAAGTGGTCATACAGAGGGTCAAGCCAAATCCCTGTATAATCGAAAGACTTTGATCTACAAGCACTGTGAAAGAAAGGGAAGGGACACCCGCAGTGAGAGGAAACAAGAGAAGTGAATCCCGCCATTAAGGTGAAAGTAAAAAGACGTCAGCGCCCGGAAGAGGGGGAGCCAGGGGTGAGCCACTATCACCCTAATAGAGGGCCACAGTGAACCCAGAGGGGGGAGTCTCACAGTCGAGAGGGGTCGGAGCACAGCAGAGGGGGATCCGAGGGTGAAAGGTTGTGACCCCAAAGATTGGTGAAAGTAAAAGCCAGAAGTGAAAGTAAAAAGCATTGACAAAGTCAGAGTGAACCCGCCGGACGGAGGCTGAAAGCAAAGAGGGGTCTCCGCCCAGAAGAGGGGCACCCAGGGGTGAAGCCATCACCCAAGAGACATATAGAACAGAACTTTGTGTTTGTTAATTGTTTCATGGAAATGTGGCTAAGAATCGCAAGGGGTCTACGCCCACAAGAGGGAGAGCCAGGGGGTGAATTATTACTGCAGCACTACTGTGTGTCAAAGTAATGAGAAGGGCCAGTGCCCAGAAGAGGGGGGCCCCAGGGGTGAAGCCATCACCCTACATGAAACTGTGGTAAACTAAGAGGGTCAGCGCCCAGAAGAGGGGGATCCAGGGTGAACCTATCACCCAGCGAACATTGAAAACAAACTTTCATTTGTTGAAGGAACTTATGTTTTTGTTAGTCAAAGACCTCAGGTCCTCGATGTCAAGAGACTTACAAGGAAACGAGACTTGGCCATCGACGGTCCTGAGAGCTTCCATCAGAACTGTTGTCTCGTGCTAGGGAAGCCCGAGACTGAACTGTGCTCCAAGATCTTACCTTACTCCGTGCTCAAAATGTGGGGAAGGGATACACAGGTTTGGCATTAGGTTTCTTAGTATTGGCCCTTTTATTTGACACAACGCCGCTAGGACTACCTTATTTTTCATTTGATGGTGGACGCTTGCTCCCATCATAGATTTAGGTTTAGATTAGGCATTTTTCCAACCTTCATACAAAATTACTTGTTGAATAAACACCCTTGAACTGTGATCACTTGTGTCTCTGTCTTACTTCTTACTTGTTGCCACTATGAGTTCCTCACAGTATACAGGTCACAAGTTGGGAATTGCAGTCACTAAACAAGCTTTGTCTAGATGGATAATATTCAGCATTACGGAATGCTATTGTTTGGCTGAGATAGATCCCTGAGAAGGCCTTAGAGTACATTCCACATGATATTTACTAGACAATACTGTCTGGATTTATCCTCAGGCCAGGAAGGAAGAATTGGGAAGGCGCTTTTACACTCCGTCCATGACAAATCTAAGAGCACTTCTAAAATTCGTACTCCCTCCTCCAAATCTGACACTGCTTTGGGATTCCATCGAAGGATGAGGAATATGTGGGAGTGCACAATCCATTCGAAGAGCAAGCTACTTACCCCTGGTAACGTTCTTACGATTGGATGTTCCTCCCACGTATTCCTCATCACCACTCCCAACCTACCCCGCAGTAGAATTGCCAGGCATTACACTTTACACTCTTTCAAGGTCTTACACTGCCACGGGCACACTAATGCCGATAATTCTGCAAGAAAAGCAGTGTAAAAACAGAACTGAAGCTAACGGTGCTGCGTGTACTATATGTACCCAGGATTACATCGATACAGTGGCCCTTGAGGGACATCGAGTCGACTGCATCGATGCACAGGGCCCTCTGCCATAAAAAACATTCCAAAAGCAGCTAGAGACGAACATATCAAAAGATGAGGAGTACATGGGAGGAACATCCAATCGAAAGAATGTTACCCAGGGTAAGTAACTTGTTCATCTGTGTGTCACATGTAGCAAAATAACGTAGTCAATGTTCTTCCAGTAGGTGGATGTGTGACTGAATCACCCTGTATGATGCTGTTGTAATGCTGGTAATTTAAGCAGGGAAAGGTCCCATTTTTGGGCTTCTGAATGGGTCTCTGGGTGGGTCTCATGCTTTATTTTTTCAGCTTTAACAGAAAGGATCCTGGCAATGTCTTCCATGCTTATATGCCATCATAGGTGATTTGGAGAATAATCTGTTTAAGAGTGAATCCAGATGAACAAACCGATTTTTCTTGACAATTCTTGTGATCTGGTAGCTCTGGCTGGAGAACTTCATGGTCTGGAAAGCAGGAAAGATAATCACCTTTAGGTTTAGGGGCCAAGAGTTGTCTGCTCTTGCTCTCAGAACAGTCAATTAGTTCTTTAAGTATAACCTCTGGATAACCTGTCAATGAGAAGCTTGTGGTTCTAGTCTCATATTCTTTCTTTAAAGCGTTATCATCTGGGACTATTTGCTTTAGCCTAAGGAACGGACTGGTATGATCAGCTATTCTTAAACTGGGCAAGATGAAAACTCGAGTAATATGATATGTTAAAATCAGTCGGTTTACGGTATATTCTGGTAATCAAGACATTACTGTTCAATATGTCTAACATCTAGAAAACGTAGACTGGTTCACCAACTTTCAGTGCAAATTTGATTTGTGAATGGATCTCATTGAGGAAATTAAAAAAGTTCCACTCCAGAGTCCGAGAATATCCATGTACTGCTTCCAGTATCGTATTTTGGAAGACCAAATAGGATTAAGAATGTAGGTCCATAAAGATGTTGGCATAGACTGGTGCCGTAACTGAGCCCATGTATGTACCAGATAACTGTAAAGAATATCTTTTGTTGAAACGGAAGAAATAATTATACAGAATTATCTTGGTAAGTTCAAAGGTGAAAACGGTTTGCTGGTACTAGGTCATGATGTAACAGCATTCTCTATAAGGCATCAATGCCTTCTCCATGCGGGATGGGCGTGTAAAGGCTCTGTAAATCGAGTGAGAACACGATGTAATCAGATTGTGATCGTTGGAATTCCTTCAATGCTGTCAAAGTGTGAGGTGCCTCATATGTACAGGTTTGTTGAATTAAGGATTGTAGATCTCGATCCAGATATTTAGCCAAAGGATCAAAAATGCTATCAGTGCCCAGAACTATGGGCGTGAAGGGTGGTTAATTGAGATTAGTGTGAATGTTGGACAATGCATAAAAACTGTTATTGTCGTGAATCTCTCCCCGTCTCACCTGAGATCGCTTCTTGCAGGGATCCGCGGGAAGATTCTTCTTGCGGGCGGATCGGGTTTTGTACAGGCCGGCACGAGTCTCTTCCGACTCCAGCGTGCGTTCAGCGTTCCAGGATACTCACGGGTTCAGGACGTCCAGGAAGGAAGAAGCGGTCGCAAGGATACATGGATTCCAGGAACAGGGTGGAAAGGAGAGGGTGGAAGGAGTGGGTATAAGGGTCCAGGAACTTGGATAACAGAAGGGTTTGCCAAGCTGCGAAGTACACGTCTAGTCACTACCTGTTGATAGCGTTGAGACGCGCGGGGCTGCGGAGCGTGGCATATTTATGGGACGTACTACGTCCGCCGTGAAGGTTGGTGCGAGAAGTGCCACATGATATGGCCATGGTGGGAGAAACAATGAATGCAAGCCCTGCCACGATAAGGACCAGGAAGTCCAGAAGGGGCGCGTTCTGTGGGTCATGACAGCATGCCTCCTCCAAAAACCTGTTCCACCAGGTTTGTCCGGGTGTATGAAATGATATCTTCGGAGCAATCGAGGGGTGTTCAGATTAGAAAGTGGTTCCCAGGTTCTTTCACTAGGAGGATATCCTTTCCATTCAACCAGGTATTGAGGTTGACCCCGTTTATACCTGGAATCGCATATTCTGGATACTTCATATTCCAGTTGGTCGTCCACAACCATGGGACTGGGTCTGCAGGATTTCCGGGAGGATCGGATGCAGGTTTCCAATAAAGAAGTTTGAAAAACTGGGTGAATTTTCTTCCAGGAGTCTGGTAGCTTGAGCCGGAATGAGACTGGGTTGATGACTTAATTTATGGAAAATGGCCCATAGTACCGGGGGGCCAATTTGTTTGGTCGTAAATGTCGTGGTAGTAGTTTCGAGGACAACCAGACTTGATCACCGACTGAATAAGAAGGCCCTGGTCTTCTCTTGGAATCCGCATAACGCTTAGTGTGTGTTTGGGCCTTTTCTAAATGTTCTTTGGCTTCCTTGTGTATGTTGATGAGAGTTTCGATCCAGGAGTCGACGGTATGTACTGGTGTAGGATGTGGAAAAACAGAAGGTAAAACTGACGGGTGGAATCCTTGACTGCAATAGAAGGGGCTGGTCTTGACTGTTGAGTGATCGGAATTGTTGTAGGCGAATTCAGCCACAGGTATAAGTAGCGACCAATCATCCTGTACCTTGGTGGCGAAACAACAAAGGTATTGTTCTAGGGTCTGATTTACACGTTCCGTAGCTCCGTTAGTTTGTGGGTGATAACCAGATGAAAGAGCACGTTGGGTTCCTAGAATGCGACAGATGTTTCCAGAATTGTGAGACGTATTGAGGTCCTCGGTCTGATATGATCTTGGAAAGAAGTGCATGAAGACGGAAAATGTGTTCCAGGAAGATTCCAGTGAGTTCTGATGAGGATGGTAGTTTGTACAGGGGTGTAAAATGAGCCATATGAGTGAACAAGTCAATGGTGACCATGATAGTCGTGTATCCCCTGGAAGGTGGTAATTCCACAATGAAGTCTGTAGCGATGAATTCCCATGGCCTGTTGGTAGTGTAGGTTGCAGTAGGAGACCCGCCGGTCTCTTGTTACCGTGTTTGTTTTGACTGCAGATAGAGCAGGCTCGGATGTACAGTTGTACATCAGTCTTCATTCTAGGCCACCAAAATTGTCTTTGTATAAGACAGAGTGTTGGTGATGCCACGATGTCCGGAGTGGAGGGTATCGTGACAGAGGTTTATTATCCTTTGTTGTAGTTTCTGTGTGGGAATGACTAAAGCGTTATCTTTGAACAAATATCCATCCTTGGTTCTCAGATTCCATGGATTCTTCCTTGAAATATCCTTCCAGAGCTCAGAGGATTGGGTTTGCATCCGGACTTCTTCCAAAAGACAGACTGCTTGAGCTACACAAATCGTGTGGGGAAACATCTTGGGATAGGCCCGATCTTCAATAGTTTCGTAATCAGGACGTCGAGATAAGGCGTCAGCAATTATGTTTTGTGATCCAGGAACACGACTGATGTGGAACTGGTACTGGGCAAAGAAGAAGGCCCAACGGGCCCGACGACTGTTCCTACACTCCAAGGATTGTAGAACTTGAAGGTTTCGATAGTCCGTGCGAACCTGGACTGGATGTCTAGCTCCCAGGAGTAGATGTCGCCATTCTGTGAAGGCTTGGCGGATGGCTAACAGTTGCTTTTCCAAGACTGAATAATGTGTCTCACTGGAAGTCAGGGTTCGTGAAAGGTAAGCAATGGAGTGCTCCAACTTGTCCTCAAATTCTTGCTTCAAGACTGCTCCTATGGCGTAGTTAGAGGCATCCGTCTCCACTAGGAATGGCCGATTAATGTCGGTTTGGGCTAGGATGGGGGGCTTGAGTAAACTCTTGTCTTTAGGCGTTGGAATGCCTTGTCTTGAGGTGCAGACCAGAGAAAGGGAGTGTCTTTCTTCAAGAGAGCGATGATCAGTTGAACAATCTCAGAAAAGGTGGGTATGAACTTTCGATAGAAATTGGCAAGCCCCAGAAAGGATTGAACTTGTTTCACGGAAGTGGGAGCCGGCCAAGATAGTATGGCCTTTACCTTCGAATGATCCATACCAATTCTTTCTGGACTAAGGACAAATCCTAGATAATGAACAGAAGTAACGTGAAACAGGCATTTCTCAGGTTTGGCTAGGAGTCTGTGTTCACGTAGTCGTTGTAAGACTGACTTTACATGCTCTTCATGCTTTAAAAGATACTTGGAGTAAATCAAGATATCATCCAGGTAGACAATGACTAAGAGAAACAGCATATGAGAGAACACCCTATCCATGAATCGTTGAAAGACTGCAGGGGCATTAGCAAGTCCAAAGGGCATGACCAGATATTCGAAGTGTTTAAAAGGTGTTCTAAAGGCTGTTTTCCATTCGTCTCCTTCCTTGATACGAATCAGATGATAGGCACCCCTGAGATCCAGTTTCATGAAGATTATAGCACCTCTCACCGCTTCCAGGATATCCGAGATCAAGGGTAAGGGGTAGCGGTCCTTGAGGATGCATCGATTTAATCCACGATAATCGAGGCAAGGTCTAAGTTCTTTGGTGTCCTTCTTGGGAACAAAGACCAGCGAGGCTCCAGCTGGGGATTTCGATGGTTTTATGGTGCCATTTTCAAGGTTGGTATCCAAGTATTCTCGGAGGGCTTTTTTTTCAGGTTCGGATAGGATAAACACCCTCCCAAAGGGAATCACTGTTGAAGGCTCTGTGTCTATGGCGCAGTCTTCAGGTCTGTGAGGGGGTAGAGCCTGAACTTTGGCAGTTGAAAACACATCAGCATAACTTTGATAGGCCTTTGGGACCTGAATGATATTGGAAACCATGAGTGCCTCTTGTTGATCTTCTGGATTACTTTCAGACAATATCGAGGAGGGATCCGGGGATAAACAATGAGACAGACAATACTCTGAACCAAGAAACAAGGATCCTGCTGTCCAATTGATCTATGGATTGTGTTTCTGCAACCAGGGCATGCCTAGTACCATGGGGTAGTGGGCTGATTTGATAATATCAAACGATCAATTCCTGGTGATGGTTTATTGAAAGTTGTATTTCCTTGGTCTGCAAGGATATGGGTCCTGAACTGAGGGGTCTTCCATCAATTGCCTCCACAGGTTGCATTACACCCCGGGCTTCATATGGAATGTGGTGCTTAAAGACCCAATCTTGATCAATGAATACTCCCATAGCCCCACAATCCACCAAGGCCAGGATGGGGTAGGTCTCCTTCTTTGATAACGATAAGAAGGCTTGTAGAACCACTAGGTTGTCCTGGTCCAGGAGAGTTCAAGGATGGAATAGATGTGGAGCAAACATCTCTCTACCGACACCTTGCTCCATCTTGGATCGGGAGCTGGCGTTTCTCGAATGCCGTGGAGGGGCTAGAAGGCATTCTCTAACCAGGTGTTTATTCAATGCACAATACATGCACAAGCCTGTGTGGATCCTTCTCATCCTTTCTTGTGCGGAAATGGGTCCACAGAAGGCTCCTATTTGCATGGGTTCCGGGTCAGTGTCAGGGGTTGAAACAGGATCAGTTTTTACTGAAGTCTCAAGAGAACTTTTCTGGAAGGGCATCTTGGTCTTTTTTTCTCTCTGCCTTTCTTTCCTGGATACGAAAGTCTATCTGCATGGCTAAATCCATAAGAGCCTGGAATGAGCTAGGACGAGCCACTCTGGCTAATTCATCTTTTATATCCTCGTTTAGGCCCCTACGGAAGAGAGTGAAACTTGCTTCTGAGGACCAATCTGCTTCCTTGGCCAATTGTTTGAATCTTGTGACATACGTTAGCATGTCCTGGGATCCTTGCCGAAAGTCAAGTAGGAGTTCCTGGGCACTATAAACCTGTTCTGGTCGGTCGAACATGGTTTTGAGAGCCTGTATGAATCCGTCATAATCATCTAGGAGGGCATCTCCAGAATTGACTAAGGGAGTAGCCCAAGTCAATGCATTTCCTGCGAGGTGCGAGATTATAAAGCCCACCTTTGCCCTAGAAGTTGAATAATAATAGGGCTTAAAGGTAAAATGCACCAAACAGGAGTCCAGGAATCCACGAAGGGATTTTGCAGACCCATCATACTTGTCTACGACACCACCCAGTAACACTCTCCTTTGTAGCGGAATCACGAGACAAAACAAGTTGCTTTAATGCAGCATTTTCCGCTTTTAAGTTCTGCACCTCGGTTGTTAGTGCTTGAATGCCACGCATGAGATCCTGGACGGCCTTTTCCATATCGGTTTCAATATCGGTCGTTCCGCGTCTCAAACTGTCGTGAATCTCCCCCCGTCTCACCTGAGATCGCTTCTTGCAGGGATCCGCGGGAAGATTCTTCTTGCGGGCGGATCAGGTTTTGTACAGGCCAGCACAAGTCTCTTCCGACTCCAGCGTGCGTTCAGCATTCCAGGATACTCGCGGGTTCAGGACGTCCAGGAAGGAAGAAGCGGTTACAAGGATACGTGGATTCCAGGAACAGGGTGGAAAGGTGAGGGTGGTAGGAGTGGGAATAAGGGTCCAGGAACTTGGATAACAGAAGGGTTCGCCAAGCTGTGAAGTACACGTCTAGTCACTACCTGTTGATAGCGTTGAGACGCTTGGGGCCGCGGGGGCGTGGCATATTTATGGGATGTACTACGTCTGCCGTGAAGGCTGGTGCAAGGCGTGTCACGTGATACGGCCATGTTGGGAGAAACAATGAATGCAAGCCCCGCCGCGATAAGGACCAGGAAGTCCAGAAGCGGCACGTTCTGTGGGTCATGGCAGCTATGGGAAACCTTTGGGTAAGAAATTCTTTGGTTTTAGGAGATACCCATCCAGAACCAGAGGCTTGTCCAACGTGTCCTGTATGAGGGCAGAGATGGTGACATTAGGATCATTATCTAGCTCAATGTTAGTTAAAGAATCATCGAAAAGTCCCAGCCAAAAGGAATTGCAGAAATCTGTGTCCATAACAACTATGGCTCCCCCTTTAGCGACCGCTTGCAACGTAATAGAGTGGTCTTCAGATAATTCTCTGACCAATCATGCTTGATGTTGCCTCAGATCTGATTGTGTGTGGATGGTAATTTATTGCTTGTAAATCATTGATTGTCTTAGTGTCAAACATTTCTATAACTGTGTTATGTACCTGGAGACGAAAGGTACTCTATATGTTAGCAGATGACCCTCTTATGCGTTTCCCCCCCATAACCCGGCTATACAGGTTTCACCTCTACCCGCTTACACAATGAAATTAAAAAGTTTGACTTTGAAAAAGCACTGCCTCTGTATTGTGGTCGCTGCATGGCACTTCTGGGCCAAGTGCCAGACCAATCAACAAAATTATACAAAAAACACATGCACTATGCCATGAGCCTGCTCAGATGGACCAGGCCAAAAGGAGCCATAGCACACTATGCAAGGAGGCTGCTCAAACAAAGCGGACCTCAAGGAACCATAGCACACTATGCCAAGAGGATGCTCTGATGGACCAGGCCAAAAGGAGCCAGAACACACTATACAAGTAGGCTGCTCAAACGAAGCTTACCCAAAGGAACCACAGAACACTATGCAAGGAGGCTGCTCAGATGGACCAGGCCAAAAGGAGCCATAGAACACTATGCAAGGAGGCTGCTCAAACGAAGCTGACCGAAAGGAACCCTAGCACACTATGCCAAGAGGATGCTCTGATGGACCAGGCCAAAAGGAGCTGGACACACTATGCAAGGAGGGCTTCTCTGGTGGACCAGGCCTAAAAGGCACTATTGCACACATGCCATGAGCTTGCTCTGCTCAACTGACCCGGCCTGAAGGAACCATAACATACTATGCCATGAGCCTCCCGACACCGACCGGCTCAAAGGAACCATGACGCACTATGCCAGGATCCTGCTCACACCATCCAGACACAGAGAGACAAGAGTTAGCTTTGACCCTAGGCCTGCAGGTGATGCAAGACATTATGCCAACAGACTGTGTTGAAGGGACTGGCTGCAAAGGGGTCAAAACACCTGTCAGCTAGCATGTGACTGACTGCTGCAATGCCACTGGTGCGTCACAGGTACCAGGCAGCTAGGAAATGTGTAGATTTCCTGGAGAGAATTATTCTATCCATACTGAATTACACAAAAGTGTAGACATTCGTGTACAGATTGTATGCATACACAAACATGCACACACTTGGAGGATCAAAACATGTGTACTGGTCAACCAAAGATATGCATCCTGTTGTGACATTACAGTGGTAGGTTGTGAGACTTACAATCACAGGTGAAGGTCAGCGGCTCGGGGAGGCTGTCGCACACGACTGTCACCTTCAAGCTGACACCGAGTCCCAGGTGTTCTGCGCTCAGGTTCACTGGACTCCAGACAAAGCCGGTACTGATGAAGTCCCTGCTGCTGTGATCAGCGCGCAGCCTGCGGGGAGGAGAGAAGAGGGGGTGTTAGAATATGGAGCAGAGGAGAAAGACCTGGGTGGCAAGAGGAAGGGAGCAGGCAAAGAGAAAAAGAGAAGATAGAGGACAAAGAAAAGGGGCTGAAGGCGGTTTGTAGAAGGCGACATGGGTTGAAGATGGAGCAGAAAAGTATGATGTGTGGCAAAGAAAAGAGAGGGTGTCAATAAATGGTAAAGGAAATGGGCAAAAAAGAAATGGGCGTAAAGATGAAAGGCAAGAGGAAGCAACAGAACAAAGATGAGGCCACAAGGTGACAATGGTGGCAAAAGGAGGTGGACAGCGGGTTTAGAGATCGAGGAGAGGTCGGACTGGCTGCTCTCCAATCTCTCCCTGTCCACAGGCATTAGCCAGTCATCCTCCATCATTAGGAAATCCGCTGTGGTCCCCTCCTTTTGCATGCCAGTCTCTCC
Source organism: Ambystoma mexicanum (assembly GCF_040938575.1). Classification (NCBI taxonomy): domain Eukaryota; kingdom Metazoa; phylum Chordata; class Amphibia; order Caudata; family Ambystomatidae; genus Ambystoma; species Ambystoma mexicanum. Next base: position 36,731,421 of record NC_090938.1, read on the forward strand.
TGCCCCACCACTTCAGAACATGCATCATCAACTGATCAACCGATTCAGGGATTCCAGAGCAGATCATCCACTGATATTTCTCTCAATCACATCTGCAAGTGTCCAAGCACGGCTCCCCACTCGCACCTCTTGCCCATGCTCATTCGACTTGGCACGGTGGATCACCCCTCCCCATCTCCAAGGCTTTTCCTTCCTTGTCTTCAAGGACACTGTACTCTACTTGGTTTCCATCTCGGAGCGTTCCATCGCCATCTCATGGAACTTTAATATCTCCTCCCCTGAAGGAGAAGTCCTCGGCCCACTCCTGCGCTGGGAAAGCTCAGAAAATCCTTTGGCTTCCACAGGTAGCTTCATGCAGATGGGAGCCAGATCCTTTTCTCCTTTACCCACCTCCCGCCCCTTCGGAAGTGCATCACCTGCCCCCTCATCACTATCCGTCAATGGACTGCTCTGTGCTGCCTGATGTTCTCGTGCTCCCCGCCTCCAAGGCCAACCTCCGCTTTCCCCCCAACTCCTGCACCCCTGCCCTCCCCACTCTCACTCATGGCTCACAACCATGGGGACTTGAGAACCAAGTAGTCCATCACGACAGCTGCCAGGATTAACCTTCACAATGTAAGGAAGGCCTGCCCCACCTCACCTACCACTCACTCACTCACTCACTAGAACTCCAATCTTCACCCCAGTGCTCAGCGAACTTGCTCGCCTACTCTTTGGTCCTGGCCTCTACGCTTTCACGCCCCTAAGCAAAGTTCTCCCCTTTGCTACACAGAACACTGTGGCACCCTACCCCGATCTTCCAGTCCTTCTAGATGCCCTCACCACGCTGCATGGCTCCCCCGTTCAAAATCACTCTCTCCAAGTTCCTATTTCTCGGCTTCATATCTGTGTCTCCCACCAAATTATCTTCCCTACTTCATCTTCCTTTACTCACCCTCTAAACTCAGTTAACCACTTCACTCTCCAAAACCAGGGGGTCCCTCGCCGTCTACTTACCCCTTCACTGGAATATGCCTCCCTCCAGCCAGGGCAGGCCTTAGCGGCAGCACCGCCCCTAGCCGTTCAAGCACAAAATGTGGCAGCCTATCCTCCTGCCCCCCGCAGTCAATGGGGCAAGGGGGGGGCTCCCCCACCCCCAACTCCTCGCTCCGGCGCCTGGCAGGGAGCTAATCACTGGAATAGGGCGCTCATGCTAATGCGTGAGCGCCCAATTCCAATGAACACCGCCTCGCTCCCGCGTCAGAGCGGGAAGTTATCATCCAAATAGGGTGCTGATGCATTTAACAACAAAATGTCGCCTGCCGCGCCTTCTCCCACTATGTCAGCTCGGGGAAAGCTCTTGAAAGCTGGTGGGGGGCTAATGGCGCCCTGGGGGATATAGCGCCCCGGGCAGTCACCCGGCCGGCGCCCGGACCCCAGCCATCAAAGCAAACTATTAGTGGAAACCTTCGGAGCAAGGCTTAATCCCCACCTACTAGCCGGGGAAGTGGCGTCTGCCAGTACCCCCCGAAACCTACATCTTCCCGAATTCCAGTCACAAATGCATCTTTGTAAACCCTGGAAGTAGTCCCGCAATACACAGCTCATCTATGTCCGCTCCCAGGTCACTGTCCCTATACACACTCGCCTCAACAACCATTGCACACTGTATAGACACCCTCCCAGGAAATGCCGGGCACGTGTGATGTATTCTCTATACAGATTTTCTCTTTGAAATTATGTAATTGTTAAATAAATGAAACATTAATAGAAGATGACATGGAGGAAAAGGAGGGTCTGAAAGGAACACAATGGCTAAACGAGTGAAAGAGAAAAGCCTGGGTCAGGAGGAGGAAAGCTCAGCATGGGGTGTGTGTGGGGGGGGGGGGAGGGAGGGCGCGTCTTCAAGCAGAAGCCTGAACAATTGACTGGGAAAGGAAGATTGGAAGAGACTCACTGGACATGGTGGAAAGAAAGGAGGGCAACTCGAATGAAATAAAAACAGGCACGTGACAGATAAGTAGTTATAAAGGCCAGACCAGGTGAGTGATACAAGAGAAGGAAGAGGCAGAGAGAAAAAGGGAAGATGAGCAAGGGAGTGATGAAACGAAAAAGAGATGAATTCAGAAGAGAAAAAGGAGGAGGGGGAGGGTAGAAAAAGAAGAATACCCCGCTGCCCTCCGATGGGCCAACAGCAAAGCTAGCCAATGCCATCTCCTGCTTGCTCGGCACAGCCTGCACCCCGCCCCATCGGTGGGCAGGCGCGAGAGGCAGGAGCAGAGGGCAGTGCGTGCTGGGCCCTCGACTACTTACCCATCCAACATGTGGCAAAAGGCGGCCACCTCCTCATCCCGCTCCTCCGAGACCTCGAAGAGTTCATAGCCGTTGGAGACGCAGGGTGCCCGCAGAATGCCCTAGGGTGGAAGAGAGAGGGTTAGAGCCTGAAGTGTGGGGGGGTTTGCAATACATCTCCCATGATCTCTCGGCTAGGGCTAATGGGAGCTGTAGTCCAAAACATCTGAAGGGTTGAAGAACTCGGGTTCTAGGCTAAATATGCATTACCACAATCACCAACAAATGGAGGGCAGGGGGGTTAAGAATTAAACAGGCAGAGCAGGTCAACAGATTAAAAAGCAATCTCATATACAAGTTACAGCAAGTAAAATCTAAGCACTAGAAATACAAAGTAAAACATTCTCAGATACTTGTGTTGGGTAATGGCCAGGACACTGCGATGGCCCCAGGGGCCAACGATGCACATTGGGCCGATTCATAGAGTTGGTGGCCCCATAAAAGAAGCCCCAGTGGTGACCTAGCCCGCAGACGACCCAGAGAGATGGAAGACTCGGAGCCTTGGCTAGACACACCACACACAGCGTGAAGAGGTCTCCTCAGGATAGAGGTCTTGGAGCGCAATCTTGCCCGACCTTTCTCATGAGGGAGTCTTCCTTGCAGGATCCAGGCGGCCCGTCACCAACAGTGAAAGAATACATTACTTGCCTTTCGCAAATCAGGCAGTCTTGGCGCCAGGGCACAAGTCCTAAAACAAGAAACGAATAAGCCTACAGATACCGAACACGACATCAAGTGACAGACAGCACGGGGATGGCAGACTCTTTTAGTAACTGTGGTTTATCTGCCCCCTTGGCTTAAAATCCCAAATTAGAATACCCCTCGTCATGTTGGCAGCTAAGGGCCACCTTTCCCTCCTAGCACCACTCCTTGGCCATTCACCCATAGGTAGAGTGCGCTGCGGTGGACGGCTCAAGGCCTGGCTTTATGGTCCCTTGATAAATGTAGGCTTGCCATAACCACTACACACAGTGATGAGAGCTTAGTAGCCCCCGGATAGCTGAAACACTTGCACCTGTCCAGGGACAACTTGAGATTTCTACAAACTCTCCTGCTACCGTAGACCCCACCCATAAGGGCCTGTGTGGCACTGGCAGCCCCCGCTTTTATGAAATCCTGGGCGCTGGCATTGCAGCTCGCTGTTCTGAGATCACATCTGATCTGCAGTTCAACAGAACTCATGTTTTTACATGTGCCAAACAAGCAATCGCGGGGACATGCATTACACAGCTTTCAGCAGCTTAGTTTCGTGAATGCAGGTACTTTGTGGAGTTTTTTTTCCCTTTGAGAAACACTTACACAGATAACAAAAGCAACTTTAAAAAGCAGAGACAGGTTTAATGACATCCCCTTGTACTTGGGCAGGGGACAGTCACTGGTTGGCCCCACATACCTTTATAGGGCCCCTGTATGTTTTACTGGAAAAGACTACGCTTCCCAGAAGGCCTTTCCCAATGCTTCATGTCCACCGTAGCAGGATAAGGTTTGGTGAAGAGAGGAACACCTGAGGCTGGCAGGTGCGAGCTTCCTGCACACCCTAGACATGTGATCGTTAGTCATCTTTAAAAGCCTCAGTTTGCTTCAGCCCACCAGTAGTCATTGTTGCAGTGTTCTTGTTCGTGCTTCAGCCCAGCGGTAGTCATTGTTGCAGTGTTCTTATTCGTGCTTCAGTTTGCTTCAGTCCAGCGGTAGTCATTGTTGCAGTGTTCTTGTTCGTGCCTCAGTTTGCTTCAGTCCAGCGGTAGTCATTGTTGCAGTGTTCTTGTTCGTGCCTCAGTTGTCTTCAGCTCAGCGGTAGTCATTGTTGCAGTGTTCTTGTTCGTGCCTCAGTTTGCTTCAGCCCACCGGTAGTCATTGTTGCAGTGTTCTTGTTCGTGCTTCAGCCCAGCGGTAGTCATTGTTGCAGTGTTCTTATTTGTGCTTCAGTTTGCTTCAGTCCAGCGGTAGTCATTGTTGCAGTGTTCTTGTTCGTGCCTCAGTTTGCTTCAGTCCAGCGGTAGTCATTGTTGCAGTGTTCTTGTTCGTGCCTCAGTTGTCTTCAGTCCAGCGGTAGTCATTGTTGCAGTGTTCTTGTTCGTGCTTTAGTTTGCTTCAGCCCAGCGGTAGTCATTGTTGCAGTGTTCTTGTTCGTGCCTCAGTTTGCTTCAGCCCAGCGGTAGTCATTGTTGCAGTGTTCTTGTTCGTGCCTCAGTTTGCTTCAGTCCAGCGGTAGTCATTGTTGCAGTGTCCTTGTTCGTTCTTGTTCGTGCCTCAGTTTGCTTCAGCCCAGCAGTAGTCATTGTTGCAGTGTTCTTGTTTGTGCCTCAGTTTGCTTCAGTCCAGCGGTAGTCATTGTTGCAGTGTTCTTGTTCGTGCCTCAGTTTGCTTCAGTCCAGCGGAAGTCATTGTTGCAGTGTTCTTGTCTGTGCTTCAGCCCAGCGGTAGTCATTGTTGCAGTGTTCTTGTTCGTGCCTCAGTTGTCTTCAGCCCAGAGGTAGTCATTGTTGCAGTGTTCTTGTCCGTGCTTCAGCCCAGCTGTAGTCATTGTTGCAGTGTTCTTGTTCGTGCCTCAGTTGTCTTCAGCCCAGCGGTAGTCATTGTTGCAGTGTTCTTGTTCGTGCCTCAGTTTGCTTCAGCCCAGCGGTAGTCATTGTTGCAGTGTTCTTGTTCGAGCCTCAGTTGTCTTCAGTCCAGCGGTAGTCATTGTTGGTGTTCTTGTTCGTGCCTCAGTTTGCTTCAGTCCAGCGGTAGTCATTGTTGCAGTGTTCTTGTCCGTGCTTCAGCCCAGCGGTAGTCATTGTTGCAGTGTTCTTGTCCGTGCTTCAGCCCAGCGGTAGTCATGGTTGCAGTGTCCTTGTCCGTGCTTCAGCCCAGCGGTAGTCATGGTTGCAGTGTCCTTGTTCGTGCTTCTTTATTCTTAGTTTTCCATTTCCTAGTTCCTGTTCCCAGATCGCTGGATTTGGCATTTAGTGCGCCGATTAGCATTTTCTGCTTCCTGGATTCCCTTTTTGGCTTCCTCGGTTTTGCAGACAGTGCTTTCGTTTCTGTCCGTCTCTCTCGTTCTTAAAACCTTGCTGTGCAGTGTAAGCGTGCTCCTTTAGACACTGCCCTTTGGGACAATTCTTATTTTTGTTGCCTTTTCTTTTCCTTCCCTGGGAGGGGATGAGGGGGGGCGTTGTTTTGGGCTTGTAATTTTGTTTTCCCTGCTCCTGTGCATTCCCTTCCTCGTGTAGTCCATTCCTGGTTTTCCCTTTTACATCTCATCTGGTTGCCTATTGATTGTTAGGTGTGGTGTGTGCTGTTGTGTACAGCTTTTGTGCGACTACCTAGAATTCCGCACTATCCTATGAGCACTGCTCCTACTTGTCCTTTGTCAAGAGTCTTCAGTATTAATTAATGATAATGGTTTATTATTTGCATAGCGCGTTTGCCAAAGCACTGTACATAGAATACATTTACATACAGTTATCAGCCAAAGCAAAGTTGGTACTGATTTAGTGACCTCGGAAGGATAAACGGCGGAGCTGGGACTCAAACCTGCAAACTCTGCACTTCTAGCCTTTCTTGGTCGCTGTTTGTTCAGCAAAGATCCTGGGCTTTCGCCAACATTCAGAGTAGAGTGTCCTGTCCTTGCAAGAATTGTTTTTAAGTTACTTCATATAATACCATCAGGGGTGTCCGCTCACAGACCCGGTCATTGCTTGTTCTATATGTGGGCTTAGCTCGGACAGGGCCTGCAAAGCATTTCTGGAGAAGGACCTTTCTGACTTTCCTTGTAATCACAAGGAGCTTCAAAGAGCTACTTGCACACCCTTCGTGTGGGTTGCATGTTCATGTTGTTTGATACATACTTATTTACTGTGTGATCTTGCACACATTCCCCTTTCCGTATTCTTTGCACTTTGGTTGCTCATGACAAAAGGGAACACATCTGCAGCATTCTGAATTGCATGGTTTCTTTCAACTTTCTTGCTGGAGAGATCAGAAGGGAAAGTTCACAGAACATGTTTGATTCGTGGGAGAACCAAAAAGAGTGACACAGTAAGGGCTCCTTCAAGATAAGAAATACACGCCTATTAGCAGCAGGGTGGACAAACCAAGCTTACAAACTGTACTCCTGGTACAGTAAGCACCACAAGAGTCACAAGGATGAACCCTTGCTAGGACAAACACACACAAAGCTTAACGGAGCGTTTTCTGACCACAGAAACACATGCTGGCAGTAAAGAGACTCAATTCAAAGCAGGCAACCTCATGAGTAGAGAAGAATTTCTACACACCCAGTTCTATGGAGGAATCCAAAATGGCAACTGGTCTTGATAGAACCTTAGGCCAGCCCCCTTGCCAACCACATGTTCTACCCATGGTGAAAACACAGGTCAACCCAGCCCACACATTCTAGGCACAACCCATATTAAGCACCTGTAGAGGGTCAGATGGGCGCGTCATGCATAGCTCCCGCCCACTCCCCTCCACACTGGAACAGCAGGAGAAGAGCCCTATGTGGGCCTCCGGGTATCATCCCAATACTGCATCGAGTGTATGAGAGACGATATGCACTCGGATAACAGTATCGAATGTGCCCTCGCACTGGCAGGGTGGATGTCTGCACACACCATTGGACATCAAAGAGATATAAGTGAAATCTGACGAGAGCAGAGTGACGTCATCAAGGAAAGACACTAAGACGCACTGAAGCGATATGCAAATACTTAAAGAATAAAGATGTAACTGGAGTTATAATAGAAACATCTAATCGAATATGAAGAAATCCTATGCACCAAAGGAATAAGTGAGAAGAGATGAAGTGAATGTACGCGTGGTAGCCGAGACATATAGAAGTAAACTTAACGTGATTGAAGCAGCCATGAGAAGAACTCGTGTTGAAACCAATCAAGCTACCTAGGTGACAAAACAGGGCTGCAGAGTCAGGGGACGCTGCAAAACCAGTTTCGCGTGAGGAATAAAGAAGAGTCTATTGGCCTGGGATCAAGGACGCCCCATCAAGGAATAATTTCAAGGCACAAGGGAGTCAAGAGGATAAGCCATGTACGTAACTGTCAGGATTCGTCCATGGAAGCTGTGGAGCTCATGGCGTCTCCAATAATAGTATACATCGGTCTAGTCCTCACCCAACATGGCGTCGCTGGGCTATAAGACGCAACCACGCCCCCTTTCCGGCGCGTTGTATCTGTGTTTCCTTCAGACTCTTCAACGCTGCGAGCTACGGATCGTCCTTCCACAGTTCTTCTTAGAGTTCCCCGCTAAACCCTTGACTGCCGTTCACTCGGACCTTCATATCTTGTATTCTTTCCCTTCTCTCCTGTGTTCCAGTTTCTGCCTTCCCCTGTTATATTCTTCCTGTCCTGTCCGCTAGTTTCGCACTTACCCGGTGTTTGCAGCGGTATTGTTTCGGTTTTCCTTCCTTGACCGCGGTACTGTTTTTCCCTTTTCATTTCGCAGCGCCGCGGCACTCCCGTTTTGTTTGCGGTCGCGGAGCTGTTTAATTTGGCGTCCGCGATCTCAACTTGGGTACCTTCACTCTCTGGGTGCTGCCAGAGCTCTCGGTAAGTGGGAACTGTTCTATATATATTATTCCCTTCTTATTTCTCCCATCGAAGTCCAAGCTTCCTTATACTGTTATTCCGCATCTACAACCGGAAGTAGCTCCGAAAGGACTTCGAGATCTCTACAGTCTTTGGCAATCCATCTCAAGGAAGAAATACATCCTACCAGGGTTTTCTGTGCCTTTTTGGCTTTTTCCCTGCCATTGGAGGTTTGGCTCCTCGGGGTTCCCCTTGGGCAGGTGTTCCTTCCCTGTCAAGGTGGCCTCTGAGGGAGCCAGGCCTTATTTACGCGATAAGAAGAAGAAGACATCCCAAAGACAGTTGCCTGCCGAAGACAAGAAAGCTAGGAGAAGACCCACCACAGAAACCAAGGACAACATCTCAGAAGGGTCAGGTGAGGAGGAGGTTGGAAAAGGAGGTTACTCACCTGGTGAATGTGACAGAATACAACGCCAAAAGTCCCCCATGGCGTCCTTGGAGCAGTATCAGGAGTTGGTGGTGGCGATGCAGAACCTTACGGTTGAAGTACAGGCATTGAAAGCAGAGAATGTAGCTTTAAGACAGCAGGTAGTCCTGCATAGAGATTACCGGGGAGATCTACCCCCTATGGCCTTGTCGTTTGGGAAGTATGATGGGCATCCTGGAGGTCTTAAGGAGTTCTTGGATGCCTGCCAGGTGTATTTCGCATTCCGTCCCTATGCCTACCAGACAGCCCGGACCAGAGTGGGATTCATCATAGCTAACCTAACTGGTAATGCCCTGGTTTGGGCCACTCCGTTGGTCACAAATAATGACCTTGCGCTACAGGATTACGACCGCTTCATACAACTGTTCAAGGAGAGATTTGATCGCCCGGAGGTCCTGTACACTTCTTTTGAGGCCATTTTGGATGTGATACAGGGCACTACAGATGTCCAAACCTACTTATCCCGTTTTATCCGGCTTGCCACAAAGGCAGACTGGCCGGACTCTGCCAAACAGACAATATTCCGAAGAGGTCTTCATGAGGATATTAAGGACGAGCTGGCTCGGATTGCTCGCCCATCGTCTTTCCAGGAACTCACTACTATAGCTTTACAGATTGAATTCCGTCTTAACGAACGACGAAAGGAAAGGAGAAGACCTCGTCAACTGACTACCCCACCTCTTTTCCAACCTTCCCGAGAAAACACCGAAAGGGATGAACCCATGCAGATCGGAACAACCAGGGGGCCTTTAACTCCAGAAGAACGAAGAAGACGTCGCGAAGCAGGACTGTGTATGTACTGTGGCTCTTCTAAACATCTACTTCGCAACTGTCCAGAAGTACCACCTCGTCGAAAGGAAAACTCCAGCCCCCGAACCTATGCAAGGGAGGTGTCGGGGATACCAGCTACAGCCCTTGCTTCATTACAAGACCAATAACAAGGGACGAAGACAATAGACTCATGGTATTCAAGGTCCAACTTTGGATAACAAGTCCTGAGCCCATCGAGGTGTTGGCCATGCTGGACTGCGGGGCCGCAGGGAATTTCATTGACATAGACTGGGCCAGGAAGAACAAGGTGCCCGAGCGCCTCAAGAACAAACCTATTCCAGTGGAAGGAGTGGACGGTACTCCTCTGTCCTCAGGGCCCATAGTCAAGGAGTCCGTTCCCTTACGGATGAAGATGGAACAGCATACCGAAGACATGGTATTTGATATGATTAAGGCGGCACACTTTCCGTTGGTCATCGGAATTCCCTGGCTTCGAAGGCACAACCCTTCAATTGACTGGTACACTAACAAGGTATGTTTTGATTCAGATTATTGTCAGGTACATTGCATGGAGGTCCCTAACCTCCAGATTGGAGTAGAAGAGTTAAGCAATCCAATAAAGAAGACAGTATCTTCTATCCCACTCCAGTACCAGGAATACTCTGAAGTCTTCAAGGATATACTGCCAAGAGTACTTCCTCCCCACAGGTCGGAAGATTGCGCCATCAACATCGAGCCTTCCTCTCAAGTACCGTTTGGTCGGATGTACCCTTTGTCTTTGCCTGAAAAGAAGGCTTTAAGAGATTACTTAGACGCTCACCTCCAGAACGGCCTTATCCAAGAATCCAGGTCATCTTTCGGAGCTTCACTGTTCTTTATACCAAAAAAGGACTCAGCAGAACTCAGACCCTGCATAGATTACCGGGGGCTTAATCAGGTAACGGTTAGAGACCGCTACCCCATGCCCTTGATAAGGGACGTGCTGGAAGCAGTTCAAGGAGCCCAATTCTATACCAAATTGGATCTCAGAGGAGCCTATCATCTCTTGAGGATCCGTAAAGGTGATGAGTGGAAGACTGCCTTTCGGACACCTCTAGGTCTCTTCGAATATAGGGTGATGCCTTTCGGGCTTGTAAACGCTCCCGCCATATTCCAGCGGTTTATGGACAGAATGTTTTCAGACTTATTGTTTGTGTCAGTAGTGGTTTACTTGGATGATATTTTGGTGTACTCACGCAGCCTTCCAGAACACAGGGATCAGGTCAAGGAGGTATTATTCCGTTTACAGGCCAACCACCTATTAGTCAAGCCCGAGAAGTGTACTTTTGAAGCCAGGTCAGTATCTTATCTGGGCTTTATTCTCTCTGCAGCAGGAGTACAGATGGACTCGAGTAAGATACATGCTATCCAAGTCTGGAAAGAACCCCAAAATGTCAAGGAGATACAGAGATTCCTAGGGTTGGCGAACTTTTATAGACAATTCATTCCAAATTTTTCCCAGCTAGTACAACCCATCACTCATTTGCTTAAGAAGGGCGTCAAGTTTTCATTTGATCAAGATCAGAGGGAGGCCTTCAGGTGTTTAAAGGAACATTTCTCTACAGCCCCTATTCTAGTCCAGCCAGATCAGAACCGACCCTTTGTCCTTGAGACCGATGCCTCAGCTGGAGCAGTAGGAGCAGTGCTGTTACAAGAGGCAGAGGACGGACTGGAACATCCAGTTGCCTATTATTCAAAGACGTTGTCTAGCAGTGAGCAGAACTACTCAGTCCTCGAAAAGGAACTGTTGGCCATGAAGCTAGCATGTCAAGAATGGCGCCATCTGCTGAAAGGGGCAAACCATAAGTTCCTTATTCGCACTGACCACAGGAATTTAAAGGTACTCCAACAAATGGAATGCACCAATTCCCGCCATGCCCGCTGGGCATATTATTTCTTACAGTTCGATTTTATTCTTACCTACATACCTGGTACTGAAAATCATGTTGCCGATGCCCTATCCCGAAGCGAGGAGAAGAACCCACCAAGATCCAGGGTCATGAATTACTGCTTTCTAAGGCATTGAGAGTGTCCACCGTGATCCCTTTCTTGCAGGAACTCATGGAGCAATATAAGGAGGAAGAAGCACTGCCTCGGTCAGTCATTCAAGACCCAAACGGTTTGTACTACCTAGGGAAGGCTCTCTATATCCCTTCTAAGACCCTGCAGAGCCAGATACTCAAGTGGTGCCATGACTCTCAGTTGTCGGGTCATCCTGGCATACGCAAGACACGGGATCTCATATGTCGACAATTTTGGTGGCCCACTCTCCGCAAGGACGTAGACAAATATGTCTCTTCGTGCCCGGTGTGTGCCAGTAGCAAGAGTCCTACAGGGAGGCCGATGGGCTTGCTACAACAGTCAAAAGTACCAGGAAGGGCTTGGGAACATATCTCCACAGACTTTATCGTGGAGCTACCCTTCTCAAAGGGAATGAATACCATCATGGTAACTATCGATTCCTTCAGCAAACTGGCACATTTTTCAGCCTTGTCCCATCTACCATCGGCTCCAGAGATGGCAGCAGTATTCCTAAGGGACATTGTCAGACTACATGGCCTGCCTAGGACTATAGTCTCGGACAGAGGATCCCAATACACCTCAAGATTCTGGACCACCTTATGCCAACAGCTAGGCATCGACAGAGCGTTGTCATCAGGCTACCATCCGCAGAGCAATGGTCAGACCTAGAGGTCATCTCCATGCTCCTAGGCTCATTCAACGTTTCCACCGCCTCCACCCGGGGAAACCCGGAGGGCCCCCGAAGGGAAAGGGGTATACTGTCAGGATTCGTCCATGGAAGCTGTGGAGCTCATGGCGTCTCCAATAATAGTATACTTCGGTCTAGTCCTCACCCAACATGGCGTCGCTGGGCTATAAGACGCAACCACGCCCCCTTTCCGGCGCGTTGTATCTGTGTTTCCTTCAGACTCTTCAACGCTGCGAGCTACGGATCGTCCTTCCACAGTTCTTCTTAGAGTTCCCCGCTAAACCCTTGACTGCCGTTCACTCGGTCCTTCATATCTTGTATTCTTTCCCTTCTCTCCTGTGTTCCAGTTTCTGCCTTCCCCTGTTATATTCTTCCTGTCCTGTCCGCTAGTTTCGCACTTACCCGGTGTTTGCAGCGGTATTGTTTCTGTTTTCCTTCCTTGACCGCGGTACTGTTTTTCCCTTTTCATTTCGCAGCGCCGCGGCACTCCCGTTTTGTTTGCGGTCGCGGAGCTGTTTAATTTGGCGTCCGCGATCTCAACTTGGGTACCTTCACTCTCTGGGTGCTGCCAGAGCTCTCGGTAAGTGGGAACTGTTCTATATATATTATTCCCTTCTTATTTCTCCCATCGAAGTCCAAGCTTCCTTATACTGTTATTCCGCATCTACAACCGGAAGTAGCTCCGAAAGGACTTCGAGATCTCTACAGTCTTTGGCAATCCATCTCAAGGAAGAAATACATCCTACCAGGGTTTTTTGTGCCTTTTTGGCTTTTTCCCTGCCATTGGAGGTTTGGCTCCTCGGGGTTCCCCTTGGGCAGGTGTTCCTTCCCTGTCAAGGTGGCCTCTGAGGGAGCCAGGCCTTATTTACGCGATAAGAAGAAGAAGACATCCCAAAGACAGTTGCCTGCCGAAGACAAGAAAGCTAGGAGAAGACCCACCACAGAAACCAAGGACAACATCTCAGAAGGGTCAGGTGAGGAGGAGGTTGGAAAAGGAGGTTACTCACCTGGTGAATGTGACAGTAACACCGATTTCTCCAAGATTACGCGAAGAAGAAAACATAGGCAACTGCCAAGTATTGGACCGTCAAGGATGCAAAAATCTTCTGTGAGGAAGAGCAGCCAAGTCTCCAGAGGGCCAAGCAGAGTAATGACAGCCAGCTTAATTGAATTAAATAGCATTAAATAAAAGGTTGAAATGTACAAAATCGTTGTCTCCTCACACATAATTCAGGAGTAGAAAACAAGGACTATTCATTAAGCTCTAGACGAAGATAATGGTGTATTTACACTCCCTTGAAAGTCTCAGAAGAGAGAACCGGCTGCAAGGTCAACTACAAAGGAGAAGCCTTGGCTTCGGGCCTGACCGATGAGAGATGATGGACTAATTGAGCAAGTGGGTAGTAGTCTGGTGTTGCTCTCTACACCTGGGTTTTGTTTTGCTCACGTGCGGCTAACGAGCGGAAAGTCCAAGGTTGGGAGAGAATGCCATCCAATTAGAGGGTTTGTTTATTGATTTGTAATGTGTGCCGAACCCGAAGGTATCGGGGCGCAGAAATTCACAAGATAGCAAGTATACGTTAGGCTTATGTTACAGACAGCAATAAAGGTGACAGGTTACAATATTTGACATATCCAGAATAGATAGTGCATATACAAGTCATAGTACACTACAAAGATAATGAGTCATAGGGCAATACAATATGGGCATAAAAGATAAGGCTGCAATAAAGGTAAGTATAGAGGCAGGGTGCAAGTGCCCAGTGGGCACAAGAGTGATGCACCTCAGGGGGGTGCCATTCAATCATGGATGGCAGTAGGGATCATATGAGGGGGACAAGTCAAGAGTCTTTGGAGACAAGCCAGTTAATGCTGTTGCGTGTGAAGTGTGGGAAGGGTTGATCAATCCACTCTCAGCGACAGAGGGAGGTCGTTCCACAGTTGTGTCTCCAGGACAGGAAAGCTACTCCCTCCTGCCTTTTTTAGTTTGAATCTCGGCACAATCAGTTTGGCGGAGTTAGCAGTTCTGGTCGGTCTAGTGGGAACTTTCTTGATAATTTTTTCAGATAGGTAACGTGGGGCCGCACCGTCCAGACATTTGTGGGTAAGGAAGAGCGTTTTAAGGGTAATTTTATCATTGGTAGAGAGCCATTTGTTGTGTCTTCTTACATGCGAGATGTGCTCTCTCCGAGCGATCCCACAAGCTGATCTCAGCGCGTTGTTTTGTGAAATTGTGGATTTTTTTGATGATGCCCTTATTGGCTCCTAAATAGAGTGCATTTCAGTAATCCAGCTTCGACAAAACAAGGGCCCTTGCCAGGATCAAACAGCTATTTTTAGAGAGAAAGGGTTTACACGCTCTGATCAGTTTACAAGTGTAAGCTCTAGGACTTGTTGGTTTAGAGAGAATGTGGAGTCAAGGTGAAAACCTAGTGTCTTGACCTCCTTTGCCACTTTGATAGTATTTCCATCAATATTGAATGAGGAATAGTAGGAGTTCTGTTTTATCATCATTCAGGCATAGGGCATGGGCGGCCATCCATGCCGGAATGATTAGATACATTTCGTTCACCAGAGCCAAGTCCACACTGTAGTCGCCCGTGAGTGGAATGAGGATCTGGGGGTCACCTGCATAGTTAGTGTAGGTGACATGGAGATGGTCCAACTTATTGAACAGAGGTTTCCTGAAGACGTTGTACAGTGTGGGCGAAACACATGATCTTGTGGCACACCACGCCAGCAGCGTCACTGGTGGAGAAGACTCATTGTCCTGTTATTCAAGAAGAATGTAATCCATGTGATAGCATCCTAGAGAAGTGGGCAGCTCTGGCCAAATGTTGACAATACTTTGTGGCCAACCAGGTCGAAGGCGGCCGAGAGGTCAAGGAGAAGTAAGAGGGCTGTTTTATCAGTGTCTTTTAAGGGTGTCAATTTGGGTCTTAAGGTCTAATAGGGCTGTTTATGTGCCATGTTGTGGCCTGAAACCTGATTGGCCGAAGCCTAGCAGGTGGTTAGACTCGAGGCATTTCTGAATCTGGATGTAAGCCACTTTATCCAGTATTTTGAGGAGAAACAGTACAGTAGTGATGGGGCGGTAATTGGTAGGGTTGGTAGGGTCCAGGGTTGCTTTTTTAGTAAGGGAAGTACCCATGATTCTTTTAGGTTCCTAGGGACAGTCCCTGAAGAAAAAGAGGCATCGATTAGTTTAGCTATGAATGGGGATAGGTCTCAGGCGGCATCCTTGATAAGTTGGGCAGGGCAGCTATCTCCCTTGCAATTGGAAGGTTTGAGTGAGATGATAGTTTTTTCAACCTCTAGAATGGAACCTTTAGAGAATCTGAAGCTTTGAGCAGATTCGTTAGTACGCTCTGGAGGGACAACATTGTTGTCAACGGTGGATAGGGATTTTTCTTTTCCTCAATCTTTTTCTGTAAGAGGGAGATTTTGTTAGAGAGGGCATTTTGGATGTTGGTACCCCAAAGTTAGTCTTTTGTGCAGTCTTCAGATTGTGGAATGGGCACTTCTAAATCTCTTAGGATCGTGGAAGGTTCCTTGGAGCTAGAGCAGGCCTGCTGAATCCTGTTGTACGTTTGTTTAGATAGTAATATTTCATGTTTTCTAACGTGCAATACAGTGGACCAGGTTTGTTTTGTTATCTGCAGCAGGGAGGAGTCGCCAAGTGGATTCTAGCTTCCTTTTTTCAGCTCTTATTGATTTAAGGGGAGGCGTGAATGGTGGGTGGAGTGGAGGGTCTATGTAGCAACATGCTATACAGTGTTGCACAGGCCAATCCGCTGCTGTTATTCTGCTATAATCTTTATTTTACGTATTAAGAGGTGGTTTAAGGCAGGCCTACTAGATAAGGGGCATTCAGTGAGATTACTAATACTTATAGAATATATAGGTACATATGTTCCCTTAAACAATCCCTCCCTTCCATAGGTTTTATTGTTTGCTTCGTAGGATGGGGTCATAGCTGATGTACATTGAAGTATAAAAACTTTATGTAATCAGAATTGAAGTTTGAGTGCGTGCACTACGGCTTGTTGCTCGTCAGATTGCCCTACTTCATTTGAGCTGATAAATAAAGTAGTACTTTGCCATATTCTTTGAGTCTGTCCGGTTATTTGGGTCTGAGATCGTTATTGGTAATTCCATCAAGCACAGGAGATGCTCCAAGGTGCTAGCGCCCACAAAATTCAAGGGGAGAAGAGCTCGGCCTTTAAATGGTAGCCAGCCCAGTCAGCTGGGGTCAAGTCTTGGGAGACCTGACAGGAAAGCAGCAGAACACAGGGCTTCACTGTCCTGGAAACAGAGTGTCAGGAGAGTGCAACAGCCGAGACCAAGAAAGAAGAAATGATGGTGCATCGTATGGAGGCCGACGCATGGCGTGCAGAGGAGGAGGATATATTAGGTTGGAGAAGGAACTTGTAGTTTTAGAGGAGGGGAGTAATAATTGTGTGTTGTAGGAGGAAGTAGCCAGAGAGAAAGGCAGGAGGAGGAGCAGTAGAAGGTGATGTAGGGCCATCCACGTTTCCGAAATCCCACCAGGGTGCAGCAAATCCAACCATATCCCCAACCTTGGGCCCAGTCTGACTGGGAGTCTTTGTCGTCCTATGGGAGGGTCCCTCAAAGAAACCCTGTGCAAGGCAGTGAGCCGGAGTACCCAAAACATTTGGTTACTTCGGAGCCATGGGTCTGCATCTAGGAAAAACATATGCCCTGCGCAAAGGATGTGAGGACCGAACAACTCCCACCAGTCCTACACCGGGGGGAGCAATGACATCCGTCTTGAGGAGGGTGCAATTTGATTTTCCCATTGATCTTTTTTGTTC
Organism: Ambystoma mexicanum; assembly: GCF_040938575.1. NCBI lineage: Eukaryota > Metazoa > Chordata > Amphibia > Caudata > Ambystomatidae > Ambystoma > Ambystoma mexicanum. Next base: position 36,748,119 of record NC_090938.1, read on the forward strand.
TTGGCGGAACAGGTGTAATACTTAGCTTTGCACTGGTCACTTGGCCTGGATTGTTTAGGTTTGGTTTCTAGAACTTGGCCAGGCTGAACATTTATCTGATGGGCCCCCGTTGGGAGCAAGAGGCGGAAAACCTGTTCTGTTGTTGGGAGAACCTGACCATTCCCTCCCCTTGCACCCGATACTTGGAGTCATCAAACACCTTTACCCTGACGCATTGTTTATTGAGTTTTGCCACCATCCTGGCAAATTTTACTTCGTTTCTATAGAGAGGTTACTAAAAAAAAACTAAATCCTACTTCGTGTCGGAGTCTAAGTTCTGGGAACACAGTCAGAGGCTGTGCTAATGGCCTCACACAGGATAGTAAGTATGGACCTCTCCAGCAGTCTTCAGCCCTCATGGCCTGTTCCCTGGACTGGAGTCCTTAGAACCTTGCAGATCCCTGGACCTCTAGGATCTTCCGGTCTCCTGGGCCTCTCCTCCAGTCTCCTTGTACAGGCTTCGCTCCAGACTGTGCTCCCACTCCTTCAGCCATCCATCCATCTACAACTCTCACAGCCTTCTGGCCCAGGCCTGCCTTTTATAGATGACTTAGCCCCACCTTCCAGTCTCTCTCTGGCGTGAGGTATGTGTGAGGTAGGTGTGTGTGTAGGCCGGCTATGGGGAACGTGGAATTCTAAGGTCTATGGTCCTGGGAAGTTCCATAGGGTTTTGGTGGGCTTCAGCTGCATCGCGGAGGTCCCTACTGCCTCCTCATCCTTAGGTTGTCGGTGGCTGCTTACAGTCCAGATATGGACCGTTGCTTGTCCCTCCCCTTGGGCCGTCCTCCCTCTGCCAGATCCTGGGGTTGGACACCCTTCACCCCATGCAGTCCTAGGTGTAGGTATATGCCGCTTTCTGGAGGTGACTGGTGGATTACCCACATGCTACGTCCTGGTTTAGGCCCTGCTCCTTGCCCCTGTGCGTTTATATAGGATTTCTGTACCCCAAGGAGGGGATCCAAGCATGTCAGTGGGGTCGGCTCTGCAGAATAACAGCACCCAGATTCCATTAAAGGGGCAGTGTCAGTGACCGGAGCCATGGGTCTGCATCTAGGAAAAACATATGCCCTGCGCAAAGGATGTGAGGACCGAACAACTCCCACCAGTCCTACACCGGGGGGAGCAATGACATCCGTCTTGAGGAGGGTGCAATTTGATTTTCCCATTGATCTTTTTTGTTCTTGGCGGAACAGGTGTAATACTTAGCTTTGCACTGGTCACTTGGCCTGGATTGTTTAGGTTTGGTTTCTAGAACTTGGCCAGGCTGAACATTTATCTGATGGGCCCCCGTTGGGAGCAAGAGGCGGAAAACCTGTTCTGTTGTTGGGAGAACCTGACCATTCCCTCCCCTTGCACCCGATACTTGGAGTCATCAAACACCTTTACCCTGACGCATTGTTTATTGAGTTTTGCCACCATCCTGGCAAATTTTACTTCGTTTCTATAGAGAGGTTACTAAAAAAAAACTAAATCCTACTTCGTGTCGGAGTCTAAGTTCTGGGAACACAGTCAGAGGCTGTGCTAATGGCCTCACACAGGATAGTAAGTATGGACCTCTCCAGCAGTCTTCAGCCCTCATGGCCTGTTCCCTGGACTGGAGTCCTTAGAACCTTGCAGATCCCTGGACCTCTAGGATCTTCCGGTCTCCTGGGCCTCTCCTCCAGTCTCCTTGTACAGGCTTCGCTCCAGACTGTGCTCCCACTCCTTCAGCCATCCATCCATCTACAACTCTCACAGCCTTCTGGCCCAGGCCTGCCTTTTATAGATGACTTAGCCCCACCTTCCAGTCTCTCTCTGGCGTGAGGTATGTGTGAGGTAGGTGTGTGTGTAGGCCGGCTATGGGGAACGTGGAATTCTAAGGTCTATGGTCCTGGGAAGTTCCATAGGGTTTTGGTGGGCTTCAGCTGCATCGCGGAGGTCCCTACTGCCTCCTCATCCTTAGGTTGTCGGTGGCTGCTTACAGTCCAGATATGGACCGTTGCTTGTCCCTCCCCTTGGGCCGTCCTCCCTCTGCCAGATCCTGGGGTTGGACACCCTTCACCCCATGCAGTCCTAGGTGTAGGTATATGCCGCTTTCTGGAGGTGACTGGTGGATTACCCACATGCTACGTCCTGGTTTAGGCCCTGCTCCTTGCCCCTGTGCGTTTATATAGGATTTCTGTACCCCAAGGAGGGGATCCAAGCATGTCAGTGGGGTCGGCTCTGCAGAATAACAGCACCCAGATTCCATTAAAGGGGCAGTGTCAGTGACCGGAGCAGCTTCCTGAATATAGGAAAGACTGACATTTGAGGATTCGGCAAACATTCTACCATGGCCTTCGTTAGCTTCAGCTCTTCGCCAGCGAAGCCTGCGTCTCTTAAAGAAGCAGTGCTTTCATTCTCCTTCATGTGGGAACCCCACTGCCATGTGATGGGGGCTCAGTGAGGATGCCCAGGTTATCATCTCCATAGACCCTCGAGCTCATCATCCAGGGGTCACCCCACTACATGTCCCAGATCCATGCAGGGAGCTTTGTCACCAGGCTCGGACTGGCCTATAGAACAACAGGCCAATGCCTGCACACAAAAAAATAATTAAAAAAAAAACAGAAACACCCTGCTGGTGTGGGCCACTTGTTGTGGCCCATGTGGTCCAGTTTGATAAGTTGCTTCACTCTGTGGTTAGTAGTTCTGACCAGTGTTGCTGAATAAATAGTCTTTACAATACATAATTTTCATCACATTTTAACAAAACCTTTCCCCTTGGGTACTACTCAAACAGTCTGAATTGCCATTTGCAAGTGTGGGCCATTTTTTCATTGGCGCCTTAGACAATGTTAGGCTCTAATCCTACCCTGGTTCTGACAGAGGCTGTGCTCTGCGTTCACAAGCCCATGTGGCAAGACAGCAGTGGCAGGCTTTGTAGGACTCCTCGGGTGCATGCAGTTGGAGCCGCTTCTTTCTGCAATCAAGCAACACACAGTGCCTGCATATGTAATCACATGAACTCACAAGGAAATCCTCCCTTCACCTGCCACTTCTACAGATGCCCTGCACTCTTATATAAAAGTAGCTCAAGATATATTTGACACCCGAAGATCACAGCGTAGGTGGGTGTTGGGCGGGTCAAGCTACTAGGTAGGCACAAAAAGTCACTAGCCCCCTCCATTGTCCAGATGCAAAGAGCACATCATGTATTACTTGCTGATGTCTAGCGGCAAGTGCACATGTTGAGGGCCGAGTGACAGCACACATTGCCAACATAACGGAGAACAGCCGGGATCTGTGCACACTCATCGAAAACGCCACTGATAGTTGGCCATATTCCAGCAGGGTCATGTACAATAATCACTAGATCAGTCCTAATCACTAGAATTGTTCCGAATTACAGTACAAATACCGTCTTGGAACAGAGCTGGCAACCCTCAATGGGCTCTTGAAAATGGAAAATTAGCTCATACTGAAAGGGCAGAGCTCCGGGTTCCAACTCCTGGGTTTGCAATCCAGACCTTAAAAATGCGCTCGTTGGTACATAAAAAACAGTGAAAGTTAAAAACGTCCAGTCTATAACGGGGAATGCACTCTACAAACACAGGCTGGACGCTAGACATTTCTTAAACAGATTTCATTTGGCATGCATATTTTAGATGTGGGCGTATTTTAGATGTGGCCAGAACAGATGCTACCAAATTTGGTGCCCTTGCATAGTGTGAGGCATGCATGGTATCAAGAGAGACACACACTCAAAAGAAACAGTTTGAAAACCTTTATTATAAAACTTTGTGGGGTTGGTGTAATGTCTAACTGGCCCCAACTCTAATGGGGTTGTTCCCTCAACTGATGCTTCTAAGGGCCGTCAATGTACGCAAGTCCAAAACCAAAGTCTGTCTGTGTCTAAACCCACGCTTGCCCTCACTCTTAAAACAAATGTGATGTTGTGTCTTCTTAAAGAACAATGGGGGCTCAAAAAGAAATGCAAACCAAGGCTGGTTTCAGGAAGCCTGACTGCCAGGTTTAGTACTGTCATATTGAGAATAGTTCCACACAAAAAGGGGTACCCTCGGAACCTACCAGGTAGGGCTCTTGTAGCAAGTCAAAGTTGACAAGGTCTCTGGGTCTCTTGGGGTTCCCTTCCCCAAGCTCTAATCCCAAAAGAAAAGACACAGTTCCTTCTAGGCCTCTCAAAGTTACCTTCCTCAAGCACAGGCCCTCTTTGTTTCAAACAAAAGTTTCCCTTGTACCTCTTAAAGCACAGTTCTTTCACAGGGCAGTATCAGGCTTTCCATTACTCAGGAATTTTGCTCCTCGCGAACACTCCCATTTCTGGCCTCTCTCCTTGCACTCGGTACTTTCTTTCTGGCACGTTTTCCTTCCTGTGCCTCTTGCACCTTGTTGTTTTTCTTCTGGTCGCTCACACCCTCTCTGTGCTTCCCGTTCTTCAAAGCGATGACCTTTTGCTTTATTCTGCTTTCACGCCACGTGACCACCTTTCTTTCCGATGCTTTATTTCGCCGTTTGCTGCTTCTGTCACTGTTCCCGCTCCAGCCACCCGCACACGTCAGAGTTTCTCCCCCTCTTTCCCCCTCGCTCGTCCTCCCACTGGTGGGCAAGCTCATTGAGATTTGTGGGTCATGGTCAGGGTCTTACCACCTGCCCCCTCAGCACACATCCCAGGGGAACGAGCACTGGCCTGTATACAGCCAACAGGTCACAGCTTTCCCCACTCTGGCTCCATGGAGACACTGCTCCCCAATCACGCTGCAACCACTCTGACACTGTCAGCGTCCTGGCGTCCCTTGCTCCTCTGGGCTCCTCCTGTTCCCTGGCTACCACGATCCATCCAGCTCGCCCTCTCCACCTGGCAGAGCAGCACCTTTTATACCCAAACTGGGAGTCAAGCGGAGTCAGGTGGGTATGGTTAATGTCAGGTGCCTGACTTAACGGGACAGCCTAGCAGTGGAGTGTAGTGTAGTAGGCCTCTCCCTGCATCACAGTGTTGTTCCTATGGGTAATCATTATAACTCTCGGTTGCCTCTTTCTCGTCCCAGCACATGTTGGAAATGCAAAGGGGGAGATGGGATGAGATTGAAAATACCCCACAAATCTGAGGGAGAGTGTACAGATGTATAATTGAGAAAGGGGAATACCATCTCTCACCTTTAGGTATTCGCCTCCTAGTCCCCTGCGACCCTCCACTCAGGTGATCCTCCCTAGCTTGTCCACCCCCAGAGTCGGGATCCATAAGCGATGGCCCTTCCAGTGGCCACCTGAAGAGAAGATGCCGGAGGATTAGGTGGGAGAATACCTTCAGGTTTCTCAATAGAAAGCCAAGATTAAAAGGTACACAAGAAAATTATTTCCCACTTGCCTGTGTAAAGGGTCATGTAGTCTGAACTATTGACTCAAACACAGCACTATACTCTTGTGCCAACAATAAGTGCTGCAAAGCTAGTCTGCATTTCGTAAAACCACATGGCCTCATAAAAGGGAACTCGATATTTTCCCCGAATATTCTTAAAAATGTGACAGAAGACTGTGCACATGAACTCAATGCTTTTTCACCACACTCCCCTCGACACCGTCACTGCTTTACCAGGTGGTTGGTTAAATCTGCCACTTGTCATCCATCACTGTCATTTTATGTTATCTTGTATTTGTTTAGCGCCTCCTTCCATTTGTTATAGCGTCGAAGCACTGTATCAACATGTCTGGGCCAAATACGGCTGGAGTATCAAAATGTATCCAAATGGCAAGTATACTTCTTACAAGTGGGGTACTTTAAAAAAGGTGTAAACTTAAAATGTTCTTTTAAAATAAGTCTGAATTTTTAATCTCCCAGTTGTTTGCAGCTGGGGATAGGGGGCTCCATCTTCGAACCACTAGGCACATCCTATCACATTGAAGCCACGGTTAGTGGCTACTAGCCACCAGTTGCATGACCAGATGAGGGTGTCAAAAATATTATTCCTTACATTGTGTTAAGTGAGCTTCCCAGTTCGAGCAGACAGACAACCATTTGTATTCTCTCCTCCGCCTAACCCACTCGTAGGAACGTATAGGTTCCATGGTGGTAGACAGGGGAATACTCCTATCACCTTTATAAAGTTACTCTTCCCCCTTTTGTGGTGCTGCTAGGCAGACATTTCCCCAAACTGCAGCACACAGCGGTGGACCCCACTTTTAGAGAAAGACTCTCTTTGTGGGTCCTGTGGTGATGAGGTGGTCCTTCGATGGCAAGGAAGGAGGGGACAGTTCCGAGGGTGGGTGAGGCAGTGATCAGTCCAAGAGAGGGAGTGGTGTGGCTAATAGACAAGGGAAGATTCAATGTAAGGACAGTGTCCAGGGTGTGGCCACTTGGGGGAGAAGATCAAGTCCACCGAGTAAGGTGCACACTTTTCACATGCGCAAGGAATCGTACGGTGGAGGTGTTGGGGAGATCCAAGTTGCCTGTGAGGATAACTTTGGGTTTCATTGATCAAAGTTGAAACTACGTTCAGCCTTCTCCTGCAGCAGCCGACGGTAGTACATGGCGGGCGATGATGTAAAGGGTGGTCTTGGGGTCTAGATGCCACTGTTGGTGTTGGACTCATGCGGTCAGGTTGGTGGGTACTGACGCGGTGTGGATGATGACAGGGACGATGCCCCGGAGATGCCTCCACCAGTTTTTAGTCTGTTGGCAAGGATTTTGTACACAAGAGGGGGGAGGTTGGCATGGTGTTGTAGTGGTCAGAGAGCCATGTCTCGATGTAATCGGTGAGGAAATTGAGGACGTTTGAAGCATGCTTGCAGGATGAACGAGAGTTCTGCCGCCCGTGATCAAGGGGTTTTTGGAGATTATGGTTTTAGTGGACGTAGGGCATGGTCATTTGAAGGAAGCAGAGCTGGCTGGTGGAGGTGGGAGGAAAGCAGGAGAGGGCGGCGGCTCGTTGGCAAGAGGGGGATCCAGAGCGGAGACTGTGAGAAGCATGGGGTCCACCGCCAGCACAGTCATGCCATGTTTCTGCCCAGTAGTGGGCCTGGTCAGGGGGCTGAATCAGCATGCATGCAGAGCCGAGGAGGGCATCAAAAGGCAAGAGGATTACGGCGGCTTCGCACCATTGTGATGTCACAGATGTCAAACTTGAAGATCAACTGAGTGTCACGATGATGGCATTGAAGAGAGTTGCATCTGGTTCCCTGATCATAGAGGTGCCCACTGAGGAGGTTTTAATTTCACCCCATTAACTGCAGTCTGGCTGCCATCCTCTGCGCAGTCACTATTTGCCTCTATTCGACCACTATTGTGGCGATGTGTGCAATATAAGAAACGAATAACATAACAAGAAACTGAAAACCATACAGTCTAGAGACACTCTGATTCGCTGAGCAATTCTCTCCCCCAGTGGACACCTTGCGAAAGGTTCCGGCTGCACGGAGGAATGGCGAGGAAGACTGGTGCCAACTGTGATAAGTCTGCCTAATGGAGCTGGGAGGGAACGTGGCAGCAGAGAGATGTGATGCACTGTGTGCTGTAACAGGACAGCAGCTGGATCTTAAGAAGAAGTTTATCCAGCAGAGACTCTTATTTAGTTTGTTAGACCCTCCTGCAAATGTGCAAACTTAACCGTTAGATAGCGATGCTTGCTGGGGGTGATCCCGGCCCTTGGGAACGCGAACACGTGTGTTAAGAGATTTCAGAAAAAGGATCCAGTTCTAAGATGAAGCATTCGCACCCAGCCAATCAGGAAGCTGGAACAGGGGCGGGCAAGGATATACATTCTCTGTCCGCTGTTCCAGCCACCCCAGGCCCTTCCCCGGGTGACGCAATTATTTTTTGTTTATGTGGGGAGACAACAAGGTGCCTCTCCCTGTTGCCTCCCACTCTCCCAAACCCAAACCTCTTCCCTCCCCATTTACCTGCGCACCGCTCGCCGCCAATAGAATGTCACTTTTCCCCGATGGCAGTGGCCATCTTGGTTTCTTTTTTGTTTTCCTTTGGAGATTGGTGTTGCTTACGGCAGCCAATCTCTAGAGCAAAAACAATAAAGCAATTTGCATCGCGGATGAACCCCGGGGTGTGAATAGCTTGCACGGCATGGCAGGGGGACGGACATGGCCGTTAATGGTCCACAGCCCTCGCCTACCATGGCTCGGGCTGGCTGGGCTTTACCAGCCATGTCCGCACCCTTACCCTCCCACCCCGTCTGCCGGGGCGTGAAAGCCATATTCTGTAGAATGGATCCGATGCCTAGTAAATCTATTCCTAGGGCAGTGTTTCATGATTTCAGGAGGATCCCCACCTGAATTAAAGAGACATTGTGGATGAACAGGGGTTTGATGGTGGCAAAGTGGCAGATGCTAAGGTGCTGGTAGGCGCGGAAGAAGAAATGTGGACCCTTGGATCCAGGACTTGGTCACTCTTTCCAAATCTGATGAGATACAATGCAAAAGAATGTCAGGAGGCGGTCTGGTGAAGCTAACCAACAATGCATTGCTTGTATGTTGTGGGGCTTCTTTCAGCCACGCCTGGAGTGTGAACCCCACTCCTGTTCATCCCCCCCTTGTGTTCGCTCCCTATTATATGTTGGTAAATATGCTGAACTGTAGAGCACTTTGCAGCTGCCCGCGGAAGCTAGACTTTTGAATGAGTGGGAGAAGCCATGCCCTACCCCGGGTGCATTGCTTTGCTTTAATTAGTAGGTGGCCCGAGTCAGTGGTCAGGTACCCTGTATATGTTTGAAAATCCTAATAAAATTGCAACCAAAAAAAAGAGATGGAAAAGAGGGTGAAATTTGAGGAGATTGCAAACAGTTGTTTTGAAAGTGGATGGTTAAGAAAGCAGGCACTGCGGAAAATAATTGTATTTTATAAACCACGTGAACAAAGATTATTTTAAAGCAAAGCTAAATGTAAAATATAGTATTTAGGAGACTTGTTTATGGTCTTAAAAATAACTCACTGTACATTAATTAACACAGTAAAATGCCATTTGCTCAAAAAAGAGAAGTTTATAGGGATGGAAAAGAGCAAGAACAGATTTAGGTGGAGTGCACACTCGAGTAGCCTAATGGAGGTGGATAGACACTCCCCTATAGCCAGGGGTTGGACAACTAACCCTACGTGTCCCCATAAATGAAAGAATACAATACTGCGCTCAAAGCCAAGGGGAGTCAAACGTTATATTTAACACTGGAGTTTGCTGCTAGGCACAGTTCATCTGCTCTTAATCCTTCCATTTAAATAATTGTTATTGAAACTGTGCAAACACAATATGATAATGCAGAAATCTATAACAATACTGAAATGCATTGTTAAATGTAATGCCGAATGCTAGACCAAGTATAAAAACCTGTCAAATATCAGCAATTTATCCCCATACTTCAATAATCTGATAAAACATAAAAGACCTGACAAAAAGTTACAGAAACACGCGGAGAGAGGGGTGTAAAACAATCTGAGATCTAAAATATTATTCTGTGCACGTTCATGGAGGTTTACGAACATTTGAATTGCGACCAAAGTGTTGAATTCCAAAAATCAGAGGGTTGAAATTGAGAAATTCAATTACTGGATCCCACTTTAATTCGAATTTGTGCTGCCGTTGAGCTGAACTATCAATACAGGATTCAATGCTAAGCGTACAACACAATCAATTCCACAATTCATAGATGCTTTGTGCGTCTTTCCAATGTTTGGAAATAACCTGGAATGCCAGAACAATGATTACATTAATTTGGCAAATTAATAAACTTAAGATCTGATGAATCAACAGAATTAATTAAAATATTTTCCAAAGTCAGAGGGGCACGGAATTTAAGTATATTTTGCAGTATAGGCCATTTCAGAGACCAAAAAGAGCAAACAAAGTTCCATTTGTAGAGGAGCAGCTGACTGCCTCTTCAGGAAGTCCCACCCCCATACTTCCTATATGCGCGAAACCAGAAATTCCGCCATGCACGACACCAGTGATTGCGTCAATTCCACGAAGAGCCTTCGAGAAAAGGTATCCATTGAGAAAACCCTATCTGATGTATCCCCGTAGACATGACAATCTCTCGGAGGAGATCCCCGAAGGAATATGAAGCATGAGAGAAAGAGAAGTTGGTGACGTCACAAGAAGCAAGCGTGACGCACTGAGAAGAGTGGCTAAGGAAGAGGATGCTTTATGGAATCTGATGACGAAATAAAAAATTGAGTAAACCTTCATATGTGGAATGAAGATTGCACGTGTGATGAGCACTGCAGAAAATGCAAGCCGTTTATAACTGTACAGATGCAGCAACGCAAGTAGACTAAGTAATCTTGAAGGCTAGCTATACATAGTGAATAGACTGCAGGCGGAGCCGCCATTATATAGAAGCTGGAAATCAGTGTCCCATATTTAGTAAGGTTCAAACCACGGAGAAAGGAGGATTGGAACGTTGTGTCGCAGCAACATGAAGCCAAGAGCATGCAAAGGACTGGAAGAGCTGTCTGGCCTGGTGGCAAAGGATGGAACGGCCAGAACCGGTTATCTATCCTTGAATAACAGAAACTGCGAGCCGCTGAATCATCTCTTGTTAAGGTACAAAGCAAGAACACCATGGATGGCAGGTTTATTAATTATAGACAATCAAATGCTGCAAAACAGGCCAAAACACGGTCTCCCGTCACGTGGGCTAGGACAGAAACAGAAGGTGGCATGCTGCTCCAGACGTGAGATAATGTGTGCTTGCACTCCCTTTTATTCCCAGGAGCAAGGATACTTTGCAAGGACAAGTTCAAAGACAATCTGAATGGCAGAAGGCATGAGCGATGAGAGAAGCTGTGGGGACATGTCGAAGTCCACCCACTGGCACCCGGGGTACTAGCTTACGTGCTGCTAGTAAGTCGAATGTTCCAGAAGGGTATAAATGTGCCAACCAATTATAGAGGGCCATGTAATGAAAGGCCTTATATTTTGAGAGCCAATGATATACTGTGTATCTAATAACTGATGAAGCTGACTTGCACTAGATGTGGGCACAAGATGTCCACCTGACTGTAGAGACCCAATCACAACCTGTCCCTATATAGAAAGTATACTTAGATGTTCCCCTTGAGCGTAACAAAACACGACGTAGGTGTCTCTTATTTGCCACGTAGTATGACGAATTTGTAGTATATAAAATGTGTTTTTTATGCAAAATGTTTGAGAACTTGAGCGAAAGTCTGTTGATGTTCGTTGTAACTCCCTGTTTTAGATAATTGATAAAAAAACAGTTGGATGAGACTTATTGCCAACTTTCTGAGTCAGTCTTAATAGTTATTCTTCATCCCATCCATGCATGACATGTTACTGATTGAAGGACACCTGGGTTGACATTTGTAGATCAAGTGTTTAAAGGAGGCTCCACTGCAATTGTACGACCAACATGTATCAGGTGGTAGAGAAGCGCATCTAACCAACAACTTTGAGAGGCCAAAGGGAATGCGAACCACCAGGCGGTCCCTTCAAATAGGTGAATAACCTTTAATCAACAAACACAATACGCTTGTGGTTTATAACGTTCATTATTAAGGGAAGACATTCACTTCTCCTGCCTTACTATAGGCATTGAAAACACGTAGGCAAACCAAATTGGCAAAAATACATATTTTAATAGTTATACTACACAATTAAAATCATGGCAATGATTGACTAGCCATCAAAGTCTATACAAAACACAGATAATAGGAGAATTAATTTCTCACTATTCAAGTGACTTGTGCTGTGCAGTTTCACACTGGACATACCTCATTCAAAAAGCACTACTCAACTTTCATACCATTCTAAACATACCAAATTCATAATCATTCATTAAAAAAAACATATATACACACACATGACCAAGCGCTCAGGGAAGCCCGTTGTTCAGGATTCCCCCTTGGCATCCTGTTTTGCCGTGATTTGTACCTTAAATAAACTTGTTTCTTCATCTTGATTCAAGTTTTTCCTTGGGATTGGGCAGTGCCACATTCTTTGGAGGGTTTTGATGTATAGAATTACAGGAAATTCATCAGGGGCTTTTGATTTTGTACAACACAACTCTTTAACTTTGTTGAGCGATCTAAACATCAATTTTAGTTCATGCTCTAATTAGATTCCTGTCCCAAGTCTTCAGTCCTTGAGCATATCTGATACTTGTGCAAATGTGGATGTCTTCCCCATTCTTGCAATGGTTTCCGATCGTAAGTGGCAAGTTGGAATAATTCCATCCAATCGTGGGTCGCTAAAATTGAAGATTCTCCTCTTTGTCTTGAAATCTGGAAAACAGCTAAACATGAATTTGATATCTTTGACCCAGCGGTTTCATTCGGCTCCTCCTACTGGGGCTGTCTATGTCCTTTGAAATGTATCGGAAGTCCTTTAACGCGAAAGTGTGGGGCGAGCAATGGAGTTGGTCTTACCCAAAACCTATTCACCACCCAGGTTAACCAGCAGAACACAGGCTACCTAGGCGTGTGGCGGTGAACAATAACTGCTGTCTGTTCTCTTTTACTCAAACGGAAAACCATGCCTCTTCATAGTAGACGTCGCCAGTTTCGGGAAGTTTTCAACTAAAGCCCTTCTACTAGGTGCCCTGCCACATTGACAATCTGCTCTCACGTGAGTCTCTATGTCCAGGTATATCGCTATCGTCCAGCGGGTCAATCGCCTCCTCCAGACGTCAGAGAATACGTTGGGGAGTGAAAAGAGCTCTATGCAATATAAAAAGATGGACTGTGTTAGATTAGCTGCAACACCGATATTAAAGATTCTAATCCATATTTTCTTCCAACATTCAATCGGGATGTCAAAGGAACCGTCCATTTCCCCAAGATAGTTCAGTTTTAGACCTGGCTTCTATTGTCTTTTGCATGAACAAAGAATTATAAATAATTGACACCCTGATTGAAGTAGATTTTTAAAATATATTTATGTGATCTGGAATAATTTTGGAATAAGAATCCGAGTGGGAATTAGGAATTGCATTGATGAGATTAAGTTAAACTATGTTCAGTGTCTTCAAAGATTAGAACGTGATGGTAAAGAGTTAAATGGAATGGGAACATTTCCCTAAAATAATGGAGCATAAACAATGCCTTTGCTAATCCAGGAAAGCAAATATAAGGATGTATTCGCAATCTTAATTTTGTTGTTGTACCAAACAGGAGTGTCACTAATGGCATCTAAAAGGAAATTCCATGCAAGTTTTAATCAATGGAGAACAGAATATTTTTTTAATTAAAAGGTCCATCAGTAAATTTTAGGAAGTCGTTGAAATTGAATGGATTGACACAAGGAAGCTTCCAAGCGGCACCATTAAGGAGGGAGATCATCAAATCTGGGATATGTGAGGAACCTGAGGGTGTCCTCACTTGTTACCCCTCCCCCCACACCCTCTGCTCAGGTGGTCAGGGAAAGGCCATTGCTTTTGGCTCCTGACCCTGGGGGTGGATATGCAAGGGAGGAACAGCTAGGCGCAGGGGACTTGGGGAGTGGACACCCCTGGGTGAGACATGGTATCCCAGATTCCCTTTTCACAATGAACCTCCAGTCTCAGCAGCCTTTATATGTGTTTCAGTCAACTGTCCATCCTTTAAAATGATTCCCGGAAATACTATTATACTGGGACGAGGAAGAGATCAGCTAGGAGAACACCTCCTTATGTGGGCCGGTAAAACACACATCAACCTCCTCTTGTTATTTTAGAGAAATATCAGTTCAATACTAAGACAAGTAAGAAACAACAGAGTTACGCCTAATCCCATTCATTCACACCACTTTGGTACTGAGACGAGGAAGAGGACTGGGAAGGAATGCCATTGCTATGATCAGGAAATGTCCAGTTAATAGGCTTGATTATGGTCAAGGAATTGAGGACAAGGACTTGCACTTGCAACCGTTTAACAGGCCGCAGGTGCATAAAAAGGAAGATGCCACGTGAGGAAGAGACCTGCCTGGAGAGCAGGATGTGGCTAGAAGACGTAGAGCAGGCTGGAGAGGGGATGGCAGAAAGGACTTTTGTGCAGCAGAAGGGTGACAGAGGCCAGGCCCTGAGCAGGCCGTTAGGGTCGAGACACATGCAGCTCCCCTTGCCTTGTGTCCACAGCCAGAGCTGCGGGACACAGAAGATTCCAGAGCACCACAAGCCGCTAGTAGCAAGGTTAGTTCAAAGATGACCAGCACTGCTCTCCGGGCACCCGCCAAGCACAAGCGGAGCAAAACGAAGCCAAAGAGGAGAAAGACGGCGCCTGGCGGAGCGGCCGCATACCGGTGAGTGTAACGAAGGGAACCCTTATACTGAGGCACTCCAGGGGCAGCAAGAGGGCATACATTAATGCCGAACGAACTGAAAACTATGACAGTTGGTTTTGGAAGCCAAAGTGGGTGTATTTTTGAATACCAAACAAGCTGCAAAGGAGTTTAGTAATTTAAAGAGTACAGCAAGTAATATTGAATGCCGAACTGAAAGCGATATGATGAACAAATGAGAATACAGCACAAGTAACGAAAAGCAATCAATGAGCATTTATTAACATAGTGAATAAGTGATCAGCACCTATGAAAGAAGGGAAAAGCAAATAATGCGCATTTATGAGGAAAGGGAAATCAAGTGATGAGCACTTATGAAGAAGGTGAAAGCAAGGTGGTGGAAAACGGTAAACACCACAGAGTGAGCTCTGTGGAAAACATGTTGTGGCAAAGCCAAGAGACTGCCAAGGAGAATCCTAAAGGAGCGTTGACAAATGACAGGTCCAGAGAAAGCAAATCTATGTTGGCAAGACAGCCCAAAGAATATAGAAGTATAACAAAGTGCCAAGGGTTATCGGTTGCCTGACCTCTGATGGGTGGGACTGTGTGGTCCGACAACTCCGCCTAGACCGAGTGACTCCTGCTGGGAAAGAGCCAAGAAAAGCCAATATAGAGAAACCATATTTTGCACAGGTTAATGAAGCGAACAAGAAAGAATATGAAGTATTTATAAAGCCTGGATGATTATAAAGTTAAATTGGAACTGTTGTTGAAAGAAAGCTGAACTGGAACTGTACTTGAAAGCCAAGAGATTTGAACTTGATATATTCTGGAACCTAAGAGAGTCAACTTCTCTGGTACGAGAACCCTGAAACATCATGAACTACGTTGAATCCATGGGGAAAAGGACCGCAAGAACTTTTGTGAACCATCTGTGGTGAATTCTTGGGGAAATGGAACCCCGAGTCCTTTCGAAGCTAGAAGAACTGAACCTTTGGGAAAGGCGATCACAAGATGTTTTGGAACTGGTTTTGATGTTGGAAGAATTGACGTCTTGGGAAAGGGAACCCCGAGATGTTGTGAACTGTGGTGAACCCTTGGGGAAGGGAACCCAGAAATCTTTTGAAGCTAGAGGAGCTGAACTCTTGGGGAAGGGAACCCCGAGATCTTTTGGAATGGTTTTGTACTTGGACAAGGGAAGCTGGAAAGTAAGCCAGGAGCTGGAAGAAACTCAGTACTTTATTTTTATATTTATAATGCACTGGTAGCCCGCAGGCATCAGGGTGCAAAAGAGAGAACAGAGAAATAAACCGAGAGACAGAGAAAGCTAATCAAAAAGGACCGTTTTCAGTCGTTTCATGAATGATAAATGATTTCTTTCTGCAGATAATTATGTTGGGAGATTATTCCACACACTTTTATTGCTGTAAATCCCCAAACATTGTTTATCTTAAGTTGTGAGGGCAAGACTAGGTTTTGGACACAGATACATTTTTAACTTGAACTTACTGACACAAACTATCCTTAGTTCCTTCAGGTAGGAAAATCCCACCGTAGCATAGGGCAAGGCCTTACTACATCCTGACATTAAGGAAAAATAATTTGATTTAGGCATTGAATGTGTTGTCTGTGTCTCGCTTCATGATGCCTTCACAGACATAAAATACCTCTGAAGAAATGTCTGAGGACAAAAGAATGATGATATGAGCGGAAGTCAGGAAAGGCAACACCACCTTTGCCAGATATCTTTATCAAAATTGAATCCATTTTTTGTTAAAGAAAGAATCAGGAAATCTAAACGCTATAAGGCTATACAAAATGTTTGGGGTAAGCTTAATTTGAATTGTTTCTAATAGACCCCACCATGAAAAATAGAGAGCTGCTGTGCTCCTGGTCACAATATAGCAGGCAATGTAAAAAGACTCACGTAGAAAAACCAACTGGTCAACAAATGTGTTTAAACAAATCGTGTGGTTTTCATATTTGCAGCATGTGTACATTTGTACTCCAATACACACAGATTTTGTCACAGGAACAACCAGCTGGTATTAGGTTACTAACTTAATCATCTTTCATACAGAATATCTACTTCACACAAGAAACATCCACGCAATGTTGGTGCATGTAGGCAGTATGATTGGCAAGTTGAATATTGTAGCACCTAAGACCCATGAAGAGTAAGGATTAACACTGTAATAGAGATGCCTGCGATACATCTCAGCATAGAACACAGAAAATGTTGAGATTAAGCTAAATTAAGCAAACGGAACACAAACTATATGCACTTACAAACATTGGTCCCCTTTTTAGTGCCTGCATGTGGTGAGTGGGATGTGCTATGGTGCTCCACCTGTAAAGGAGAGGGGCTGTCGGGACAGATCGTGGTATACACCTGAATCCTCTTTGGTCTATCAGACACCCCAGTTTGAGGTATGTCTCCACTTGTAGCAATCAAGGGCACTCAAGTAACCCTTAAAGAAGAGACAATCTGGAACTCACATATATACTCCATACACAAGGAGCCTAGAGTAGTAACCCTGCCCTTTAAAATCGCGTGGATGTACATTCATTCCTTTCATAATGAAAATCACTCAAGTGACATACTCAGTCATGTACATTCATTCCTTTCATAATGAAAATCACTCAAGTGACATACTCAGTCATGGACATTCATTCCTTTCATAATGAAAATCACTCAAGTGACATACTCAGTCATGTACATTCATTTCTTCATCATTCACATAAAGAGGTCTAAGACAGTAGTGAATTATCAAAAATCACAGCATTGTATTCATACTTTTATACATCAGTATTCATGTGTATATCAAAAAATATATTTCATTTACTTGTCTCCATACAAAGTACAACAATGTGCAAAACCACGTATAAAACCACAAAACAGTGCATCAAGCGCCATGAGAGGAGCAACCTTGCCAAACTGGTTTATGGAGGGAACATGGATAGTGTATCGCTACAGTTTTCAATACCAAGAACATAATCACATGGTCGTGAATGATCGATCACATGGGTACAGACTTTACCATTTGATGCATCAACACATTTTCTTCCCTAGTGTTGACAACCAAGTTAACCCGTCTAGCATACTAATGTTCCTCACCGGATGACATATTAAAAGACATTAACCCTACAGCTTGATTTATATGACTGTCGACACATGGTGTTTCGGCCCGATACAATGGAGTCCACTCATCCGTGGTGTGTCTTTAGTGGATATAAAGAGCCTTCATCAGGACATAAACTTATTTTGAAGAGAATTCAATTACATGAACTTCATGGATTGGAGACTTCAATCCGAAAAAACATTTTACTTGTTGATTCACGAAAGTGCTAGACTTGTTATTTAATCAAGCATGTGGGTGGCTGTCACACCGCCTCCCAGACCACGGACACACCTTTCCGCTCGCCCCTCTTAGTCTATCCATTCCCGCACTCCCCGACACTCGTGCATTATGTCCCCCACTCACGTCGCACACATCAGGGCACGGCATGGCATGTTTGGGGGAGCGGGTGTTTATCGCCCTTCACGGCGGTGGCAGATCAACTGGAGGCTCCGTCATTTCAGGAACTCACATCCCTTGCGGAGACCGGCGCCTCCCGGCGCTACACGGATCACGTGACTTTGGTTGCCTAGCAGCATTGCAACGCTTTCGGTTCGCTTCACACGTGACTCTACGTGCGTCCCTTCCAGGGATAAAAGGAGTCTGTGAACCGAAGGCGTTGCTTCACAGCTGTTTCGTTTTGGATCACGTGACGTTCTCTCTTCGTTCAAGGACCTGCTCTGTTACCGACACTCGCTTGCTTCACGGATTGCTCTTGCTTAACCCTTCAAGTACTCTTGGATTTGCCGGTTACCGACCCTCGCTTGCTTCACGGATTGCTCTTGCTTAACCCTTCAAGTACTCTTGGATTTGCCTGTTACCGACCCTCGCTTGCTTCACGGATTGCTCTTGCTTAACCCTTCAAGTACTTTTGGATTTTGCCTACTACGACCCTCGCCTGCTCCACGGATTGTTCTTGCTTAACCCTTCACTGGCTAGGACCTCGATCCTGCAAATAGGTGGTTACCTGTTCTACCCTACAGCTCGTTCCAGCTACAGCTAGGAGACCCACGCCTTGACCCAAGATCTCACAGGTATTCTGGTATTTTGGGTTTATACACATGGAGGTATTCGGGCCCTGTTTCTTTACTTAACCACTGTACCTTGCCTTACAGCGCTCAAGGGGTTCTTCCGGCTGTTCCCGCGTCCTGGTTTTCCGGACTTCCACCTGTGGCCTTAATATTCACACTGACAATATATCTATTATCGTCAGGGTGTTTCTTGGGGACAGAGGGGTTGTTCATACTCTACACGACCAACGAACTTCGTAACAGTGGCCTTGATTTCTGTGAAGATGCCACCGCCAACACACATTTCTGTGCTTGTTTTCTTCATCTCTTTCTTCTAAACACTGAAGGTGTGCTTTTTACATGCGCTCCTCTGACTTCTGTGGTTTAAATGGTTGCGAAGAGTGCTATGTTTCTACATAACTCTGGGCACCTACCAACTGCATATTGTTCAAAGGGCGTCCGCCTTGGAAAGGAAACAGCTTCCACCTTAGATATACCCACTACATCCCATATACTCCAACACAGAATGGGTGTTAAAACACTTATGTTTTATACCACCACCATCAACAAGAATTCAAGGTAGAGCATAAAAATACAGATATATACACGTTCCCTTGAGTATGAGAGCGGATAGCGATAACTCTCCCCCTCCGAGGCAAATCCCGGCGCCAGCCTCTGAAGTCCTTTCACAGGACTACAGCGCCCATCATTCCATACAGAATATTGGATCCAGTTTCAGGTTTGAAGGCTGGGACCTCAAATTAGGGACGACAGTCTTGCTCCACCCAGTAACGCAAAAAACTGGTTATGTAACAAGGGAATAAGAATGAGGTGTACATCCAGAAACAAGATGGGTCCACAGCTCTATCGTGCAAGGATAATGGTTGCCTAGTCTAAGGAAGGCATGGTATCAAAGACAGACAAGTGATCACAGTGTTTATAAAACGTTATCAGGCATGTGAATAACACCTATCTAAACCTAAATCTAAGATGGGAGTAAGCTACGACCATCAAATAATAATAATACATTCCTAGTGGAGGCGAGTTCTAAAAAAAAAACGATTGCCAATCCTTATCGCTATGCTACAAAATAGTGTGGGATAATGTTCACAGAAAGAAAAGTGTTCACAAAATGATAAAATCAGAATGTTTAGCCAGTTGTCCTCCCTTGCCCACATTTTTTTAGCACGGGACAAGGTGGGTCACTTGAGCACAGAACACTCTTGGGCTTCTTCGGCACAAGGTCACAGTTCCTTTTACCAACATCAGGGCCTTCTATGCCCAAGTCTTTTTCGTTCTTGCTTCAGAGGGCCTGATGCACCAGAACAACAAAGAAAAGTTCCTTTCCAAATATTCAAGTCAGGCAATTTACTCTTCGCAGGGGATCCCCCCTCAGCCGGGCTCAGATCCTTCTTTCCCAATTAGCCTCCCTCAGTCGAGTTCGGACCAACTTTAATTCGCAGGCATCCCTCAGTTGGGTACACATTTGCCACAACAATATCTTCACTGGCGAGTTTCACTGTTCACCCTGGATCCCCCTCTTCTGGGCTAAGACCAATTTCAGTTCGTAGGCAATCGAAGGCTTTCGAATGAGCATGGGATTTTCTACTTAACCCGCTGCAGGACCACTTCGAATTCACTATTCAATATTTATACGATCTGAGAGGTACAAAACAGAGACCTTCGAGTGATGACCCTCTGTGACGTATCACCTTCCGGGGTACCAGTGGTCCAGGGATGAATACCGGTTTCTAAACCATCAATCAATCCCACACCTCTAGTACACCAGAAGGGATCCAAACAGATTGGAATACAAGTAAATGATTAAACCTCCTTGTCCAATTTGGTAACATGGACAGAACGGCAAACTCATCTCCACAAGGTCGTGGATCGTTGGTTAGTTGCAACACAGCGAAAATACTTACTACAACAGACAGTTCTAGCACACTACAATTACAACCCACACTGTAAAGGAACACAGAGGACAGACAGTTTCACAAAGGAAAGGGATGCACTCTGCATACTGACAGGAGGGTAGTTGATAAAGTAATCGGTCTTATAGTTCAAGAATTTTTGTTTTCAACACCAAAGGGGCAAAGGGGCATAACGGTCTCTGTGAGCCTTCGGAGAAGGACCAGAGGGGTAAAACCACAATGTGCCTGGTGCTGAAGAAGTTATTGGTTCACAGCCCTTGAGACAGAGTTAGTGGTGGGAGACAGCTGCGGGTACCAGACGGCAGGCAGTTCAG
Source organism: Ambystoma mexicanum (assembly GCF_040938575.1). Classification (NCBI taxonomy): domain Eukaryota; kingdom Metazoa; phylum Chordata; class Amphibia; order Caudata; family Ambystomatidae; genus Ambystoma; species Ambystoma mexicanum. Next base: position 36,768,729 of record NC_090938.1, read on the forward strand.
CAAGCAAGGCTGAACGGACGTCTGCAGGCTGTCCCGCGTGGCGGCTCGGGCCCAGAATCATGGTCTGTGTGCTGGTTGGTTGATCTGGAATGCTGGTCGAGGCGTCTCGGATGGCTCTGGTGACAGCGGCGTGACAACAGTCAGCGGTGCAGTCGGATGCGGTTCGAGGACTCGATTGTCTCGAAATTGTCCCTAAAAAGATGGATTCCGGATGATGCTTGTGTGGCACTCTGAGCTTTGTTGCAGGGCTGTCCTTTCAAGGCAGACGGGCCAAAGCTCAGGAGGGTGTTAGCAGACAACAGCCTTGTCCTTTGTCCAAAGACTCTCCGACACTTCCCACCTAGGAAGCTTGCTGTCTGAACCTAGCAGGGCATGCTATGTGCTGGCTGGGTACCGGTTCTGGAGCTGCTGGCCGGGTCCTCCGAGTCCGGTATCTCCCTCTGTTCCCTGGGAGATGTTATGGGGAGGGATCTTGCTTGCCTCTTGGAACTCCTGGCCTTCCTTTCACTGGCGGAAGATGTAAGGTAGACTGTACCTTCAGCTTGGGTCCAAATGAGGAGTTCTCCTTATTCCTTGAAAAGTCTTCAGATCAACCGATCAGTGAGGGGCTCAGCCCTCTTTTAAAGCAAAATGGGCCCCAGTGATTGGTGTAGGCTAAGCCCACCTTAATGAACCAATCCTGGGTCCCCACCAACAATCTTCACTTATGCTTCAGGTCAGAAGCAGAGCGCTTGGCAACAGATAGAGGAAGGATGACAACATATACTTCTAAGTCCCACCCATCTTCCTGTCTGCTGTACATCAACGTGTCTCCCTAATTAACTGAGCCCTAAGCGGCGCTTGGTCACAACATGGGCCTCCTTGAAGTAGGGGGTTGCAGGCAGACCTTTGTCTCCTACAACTCACATACTTCCCTGCTCTAAAGGAGTGGTTCCAGACAGGCCATTCACTGCTCTTTCATACCAAGGAGAGGTGTTAGTACCAAGTTGACACATTGCATTACAAAGAGGTGTTGGTCTCTGGTCTCCATTGTTACTTTCTGCACCCAGGCCTTCCGAGGCCTGCTAATTAACATTCTTCAGTATTTGCTGCCACCAGCAAAGGTGTAACAATGGAGATGCTAATCCATGGGACCTTGAAATGCTAATCAGGCTGCCCACGGCCAGAGGCTTTTGATGTACTCACAGCTGTCAGGTGTCAGCTACACATGACAGGGAAGGGCAGTACTGGTAAGCTGTGTCCTCCCAGAGTACATCACTATTTTTCTGCTGTGCGGTGATCATGGAAAATTTGTGCGGGAATAGCCCGTCATATTATCCGAGGATGGTCTCTCATCATTCTTTCTTTTAAATAAATCAAAAAGGCCAGGTGAGCGCACTCTCCCTGTGCGGATGATCGAATTCCCCACACCCACTCTGTATCTGGTGCCTATTTTGGTTTCATGAAGTTCAATTGCACACAAGTTCTTGGTTGATACAATGTTGGCGCTTGCAACCTTGAGCATAACACAGTCTTGTCTGCTATCAGTTTCTCCCGACTCACCGGGTATGCTGAACTCATTAGCATTGCTTTGCTGTCGGAGTCCAGGACAGTACCACAGTGGCAATCGCTTCTCACCGCCTTGGCTATCAAAGCAGGAGGGCCATGTGTACCTTTGACACATGCTGCACTGTTCATCGGCTGCAATTCCTGGTCTTACCTTTCTTTTCCTTGAGGCTTCTTGAAAGGCGCAATCCTTTCTTGAAAAGGGCAAGGTCAACTCCCTCATTGTCGTCCTCTCTGGTCTCACAGCCTTTCTCCTCGGTTTAAACTGCCATCCCGGAATAGTTTCCTCTGGTCTATGGCCTTGCTTAGAGTGTGCTTTGATCTGTGTGGAGAAGTGTGATGAAGTCAAGTGTGTGTAATTATCAGTAATTGCCCGACTCTGCCTGACCTTTGTGTTGGGACATGTCAGGTATCTGGCTCTGGTGTTAATCCAGTGTCGGTCACAATTAACTGCTTGTGAGAAAGTGTTTGTGTCGGAAAGGGGGCAGGGGATTGAGTTTATAGATATCTTACCTGGAAGGATGGGGAAAAGGGGATGCCGCATCGCACCCTTCGTGTGCCACTACCACTACCCGAAGACTAAGCCCCTCCCCCCCCTCCAGGTGATCCTCTTGCACTGGTCCACCCACAGGAGCTGGATCCAATAGCGATGGCTGTGTCCTAGCCACCAGGATGACAGATCCCCATGGGCTAGCGGGTGAGACACCTTCAGGTTTCTCACACTAGCAACAACACGAAATAACAATTGTGCACGCCTCAAAATAGATCACGTTATATTTGTTTCACCTTATTTGCAGTCGCTGGTTATAAAGATTAACCTAGGCACTCACCAAGGTTTCCTCTAACTGACAAATCCCCTCAGGTCACCTCAGGTAGGCACCCGGGAGGTGGACAATTAAACAGTTGGTGCCGCTAGACTTCAATGTGCTCCAGAGTAGGCAGCCATGCAACTCAGCTATCAGAGTGAAGTATATAATTGTCCGGTAGAGTTTTTTTCTAAAATCTTTACTGGTGACTCACCAGCCAGACTACTAGTGCCACACAGGGAGAAGATTATGAGATCACAGTGATGGAACTGGACAACCAAGGAGGCTGGCTGTTGGACTGCTGCGACTTCCGTTTGAGAGTCCAAGTTGAAGAGTATAGGTCTGTGAGGACTTCCTAGGGCCACACCCTCCCCGTCAGTCAGCACTTCCTCGCCAACTGTCAACTGCTGCCTTCGCCTCAGAAACCCATGTCAGAATGTACTTCTTAAACTGTCCAACCTTTTCCATTTTAAGTATTTAAATAGAGTCATCTGCCTCCTCAATGTCTGGAGAATAACATAAGAAATCCAGTGTATCGGCTTCCATTTGCCTGCTCGTTTCATACATTATACCCTAGTGAACGGTAGCTGCGACAGACCCTCCCAGGGGGGAGGGATGGTGGGGGGGGGAAGGGGGGTTTGGCTCGGGGCAGCTACGGGGTCCCACCTTTCCATTCTTTGGTACCAAAGTATTTAATCTCAACATATGCTAGGAGTATGTGATGAAGGTGTGAGGCAGAGTAACAATATGTATGGCTTCGCAGAGGCAGCCCGCCAGCGGAGGGAGTTAAGAACATGGGGATTACACATGCTAATGAGCTGGGACATCTTTAAATATTAGAAATGGGACGCTATCAGGACTACATATTGTTTTAGTTTTCCTTATATTTGTTTGAGATGCCAGCAGTATTAAGAATGCAAGACTTGATAATATAAAGATGAAAAAAGAAAGACAATGGTCCGGTACTGTCGCAACACCTGGAACGGCTGCGGACTATGACGTTCCACCAGCAGCGGTAAACGCAGCTTCAGGGAACATGGTCGTGTTGGCCATCCCAACGGCCATAGAGGATGTACTACTTACCGGTATATCCGGAGGTCGGACAGTTTGTGAAATGAACTGGAAAATACACTATGGCAAGGAGTTTGTATGTCTAATGATCTCCTGCCCCCTGTTGCGCCCTCAAGGTGATCATCACTGTATGAATCCAATGAGCAGCTGCACATCGGTCGCCCCCTAGAGGTCGACAAGTGCAACTGCTGGACCCTATTTAACCTGTTCCCTCTGCCCGACCACAGCTCTGCCCCACCCACACTATTCAAGGGTTTCCTCCCCTCAACCCCATTTTTCATACCCCCCCAGCACCCTCCAACAACCCAGACTCCAACGCAGTTTTGCACCATCCCGTGCCCCCCAACCTGCTGTTTTCAAATATCACATACCCCCCCCAAACTCACAGTTCTCTTCTTAACAAGAGGGTCCCCACAACCTTCCTTTCCTACCTCCACCTGTTCATACGGGACTCGGCCCCCCTCACCTTCCCGGTGTCCCACCGTCCCCACAAATCAATGCTCGCACCTCACCTATCAGGATTGGGTCCCTGCTCATCAGTAACTGTTCGATCAGGTGGTTACGCCGACTACATTTAAAAAAGTTAACCATTCCAGCCCGTCAATCAGTTACTGACGATCAGGTACTCATGGCGATAAATTTGAGGTTCCATCCACACCATCCACACCATCCATCCATCCATCCATCCATCCATCCATCCATCTATACACACCATCCATCCATCTATACACACCATCCGTCTGTCCGTCCGTTCCATCCGTCCGTTCCATCCATCCATCCATCCATCCATCCGTCCGTCCGTCCGTCCGTCCGTCCGTCCGTCCGTCCGTTCCATCCATCCGTCCGTCCGTCCGCTCCATCCATCCGCTCCATCCATCCATCCGCTCCATCCATCCATTTGAAGACTAATGAGATTAGATTAAGACTACGATTAGGGTGCATCTAGGAAGGTGTGGGATGAAAACCGAAATGCCTTAGATATTTGAGAAAGCCTAGGTGGGTTCGGCTTCTGTCTCAATGCCGCTGGCTGATCCGGCTCCAACTTCACCCAGTCCATGCAGCACAAAAGATGCGAGGAAGGGTTGAACGCCCTCGAACGACACCCTGCAGGAAAAGTCTCCCCCTTGCCAAAGCTGGGCCAAGAAGCTCCTTAAGCAGTCCTGCAAGATCAGAACAGGGATGGATGACCTCAGCGTTGCATGCACAGGAATGCTCTACAAGAGCATTAACGAGCTCTAAAGATGCAAATGGAGAAGAGATGAACAGTGGGTAGTGGTGGGAGAATTTGTGAGATGAACGAGCGCAGCCTCAGTGAAGTGCGAAGACCGGAAAGCAGATAGAGAGGGGGGGGGGGGAATCAGTGGGTGCACCCCAAGCTAGTGGAGTATTCAGTTGAGAGTTCAAGAAGGAGAGCGACAGGTCTGTAGAATGAGGGTTTGTTGAAGTCAGCACTTGGTTTCTTTAGGCGAGTAATGACTGTGGCTGTTTTCCAAAAGGCGCGGAAGATAACAGCTGAGAAAGAGGTTTAATGAGGCAGAGAGGGAAGCACAGGTGTCGGGCAGAAGATCCTTAATTTGTGGTACAAAAAAAAGGGGAAAATAGAGCACAGAATGTGTTGAAGTTCACTGGGGGAGGTATGCAGGAAATTGGAAAAGAGAATAAGGTTTCCTAAAGATTGGTGGAGGGGAGAATAAAGGGGGTGAGATGCAAGGGTGTGCAGCTTGTCCCTGGGTGTTAGGCAAGATGGTATGCAGTAAACCTGTGGAAGACTACACCAGTCTTCTTCTCTTGGTATTAAGTAACCAACCTATTGGTGTAGGTCTGTACTACACAAGTTGGTAGAGTGACTGAGCAGCCAGACATATCTGAAGAGGGGCAAATGTGAGCTGTAGCATTGAAATCCACAAATCACAAGTATACAAATAACACTTACACTCAAGGTTTCCTAGTAAAATAATTATTTAACGGTCAGTTTTAAATAAGCCTTCTTTAAAAAGGGCAATATGCAACAATAAAAGTGCACTTCAAGATACGGATTCAGAATCAAGTCAAGCGTGTAGATACTCTTTAGAGATGCTTCATGCACACGTCCTACACCTACGGGTGACTTCACTAGCTAGGACGGTATTGGCATTTACATATTCCTTTCTGTACTTGGTAAATTCTGAGGTTGGTAAAACAGGAAATGTTATAGGAAGAAACCGGTAACAGGTTCTCAGAGCACGCGAGTACTTTTTATATCCCCAAGTGAAGTGTAGATTAAACCTTTCCCAGCAATACAAGACCAATGTACCACCAGTTAGAACCAAAGTCAATGGGTCAGAAGAGTCTGCAGGGAGCCAGGACAGCCAAAGTCAATTTGAACAATGTCTCTGGAGCTGAGGCACTTCTTAGAGAGCACAAGTCTTGCACAAAGTTAGAGTTAGTCGAAAAATCACTGTGTGGAGATGAACTCTTCAAGAAGCAGCGAGCACAAGTCTCCAGTGAGATATGTACTATTTGCTAGACGCCCGAATAGTAAATGAGCTATTCGGTACAAGGACAAGGTGGGTTCCGGGGGGGTCAGGTATGTCTGCAAACCTTGAAAAAGAGCTTCCCAGAGGTGGCATATGAGGACCCCCACGGTGTCCCCGCACGCCTTCCACACCCTCATGCACGAGGAAAGCAACATTAGTTGCGGACATCTGGTCACTCAGGCATAGATGAGATGGAGCAAGCAAAGAAGAGCCTACAGAGCTCGCAGGCAGTCCCAGGAAAAAGCCAAGGGATGCCCTGCAAATAAAGTGGCCCAGTACCTTGTTCCCTCATTCAAAACCACCCTGAGGCGGACACACCTCACAGGAGCAGTGCAAGAGTGCACACAGACAACGCTGCACGCATCAGGAGGGAGGGAGGGAGGGAGAGAGAGAGAGAGAGAGAGAGAGAGAGAGAGTGGGGGGTGGGTGGGGCGGGGGTCAACCAGCAGCGGTCACATAGGGACGCAGCTCTTCCAAGAACCCCCCGCATAGTCTTTCCGACACACAGACACAGTCTGGCCTGGCTCAGCAGGAGTCGAGGAGCTGCACCTGCAGTGCTCCCACTCCAAGATGGAGGAACCCTCGGCCCTCGTCAGAGGAGAGATCATTGCAGCCAAGCAAAGGGCGAAACAAGCAGTACCTGCAGCTGGGAGACCTAAAAGGGGAACAAGAAACAGCTGATGGAAACCACGGAGAGCCAGAGCAGGGCAGAGCAGAGCCAGGGTCACGCTGCAGTGAGGGGGGGGGGGGGGCAAGTAGGCACCACTTAGAAGCTTTCGGAGAGGATTCAAAATGCCCAGGAAAACACAGCTACTGGCACAGTCCCGGCTGCCTTCATCATGGAGAGCGCCGCCTGCGGGTGCTGTATCCCGAGAAAGGAAGCAAGCAGGGGGCTATAGCCCCCCCCCCCCACCCCCGCCGAACGTAGCTTCCATTGGGGAGCAGGACATGGGCCGTATCGCGCCCCCATACACACGCCTCCACGTACCTCATTTCTAGCATCTTACTTACTTTGGCGCAATGGCCGGCAATCCGGGGCTCGTGGACGTTGTCATTTCTTTGAGATAAAAGGTCAGGGGTGATCAGAGGCTTCTCGGTGCTTTTCGGGGTGTCCCACGGGTGGTCCCTTTCACCTGAGCCGCTTTCTTCAAGGTTTTCGGTCTGTGCTTTTTCTGCCCGTTTACTGGATTGGTGCCAATCGTTTCTCTCCCCCTTTCCCTCTGGGTCTGTGCTAGCTCCCTTCCTCTTTCTGCTGGGATTCTCCCGTGCCCTCCTCTGCTGGCCACACTGCCCTCTCTAGGGTGTCTCCTCGTCTCCCCATTGTCTCCAGCTCTTCACTTTGTAGGGTTCTTTCGCCCCCCCCCCTACTCTGTCACACCTTATGCCTTAGGACCTTGCTTTACTTTGCCTATTTCCGGTTCACCCTTTGCCCGCTCGTAGCATTGCTATGCTCTGCCTTCCTGAATACTGTACTCTCAGTACACCATTTTTTTTCTCTCCCGGGCAGTGCTTTAAATGGAAAAATGAAGTGCAGGTACTCGCCCATCCAGGCTTTAAGTGGGCTGGGGCTTGGGGAGCAGGGGTCTGGAAATCGCTCTTAGCTGGAGCGCATCCGAGGCCTAATGGCCCCTTTCAATTAATCTCACACTGCGTGTCCTTCTGCAGCTCCATTTCCACGTTCTCCATGCGTCTCCTTGCTCTTTGTGTCTCATTCTCAATTGGTGTCCAGGTCTATATCTCACTCCCCACACCCCCCTTCAGTTCTCACACCGTCATTAAATCTATGTGGAGTCTGGTCTGGGGAGCATGCGTTGCTAAAACGTCTCAGTCTTTCCCCCTAAAACTCAGTGTAATAGTTAACTGGTCAGCCTAAAGCAACCATCTCTTAAAGTTGCTCATCAATTAGACTAATTTTGACTTGTTCTGACACTTGTATTGTTATGTATAAAAGACGGCAGGCTTTGAGAAGGCAGCATTTATTTTTTAACGCAATACAGTGGGATTAAATTATTTGCCAAGGATCACACACTTTGGTTAAGCAGCGAATTTGGGATTCTTTCACAAACTTACTGTTTCTTGTTATGCAATGTGTTAAGAACATTTGAATATCCATATAGACTTTTTGCACATCAAAATAGTATATCGTAGGTGTAAAGTATGCTTTAAAAGGAGTTTTACTGCTCACATTTTGTGAAATAAAGAATTTGGTAAGCAAGTAGAGCTGTTTGCATGTTTTCAGCCCAAAATTTTGAATCACAACTCCAATTACTTTATCCATTTACATATTACAAAAAGAGCTACTAAAAACAAAGAACCATGTTCAAAAAGTAAGCGCCCAGGCTTTCCATATGAAAACTCTCCAGAGGACCCCCCCCCCCCCCGTGGGTATCAGGGGAAGCCCACTTAGCCAAGTGGTGTCAGGAGCTGCAGGTTTGCCCCTCCTTTTGTTCTTCAGGGAAGGCCCTGAAGGAGACATTATGGGCTCTGCGGGTGATGGGTAGAAGAGGAGCAAGAGGTCACTGCTTTCCCCAACAAAAGCCTCAGGAGCTTAGTCCTTCATTCTGATGAAGTGAGATAAAGGAGTTCATTTCACCTCGACACCCGGTTCAGTACCAGTACTGCCCTTCAGGCTTTGAGAAGTGCAGGTACAAAACCTCAAAAATAAGAAGCACTGCTCTCAAAGTCTTCTTTCTTCTCCCTTCCAGTCCTTCTCTCTTGGGACTGATCTTTGGGACTCTCCTGGTTTCCCGGTTCTGGAATGCTTCCCAGCTCAGCCCATTCCCTTGTTCTCGCTCAGTACTTTCAGAAACCCTTCACTTCCTGTTGCCTAGCTTACACTCTTGACTTACACTCTCACTCTCCAGGGGTTAATACTACTCTACTCGTTTGCTTCGCCTTGTCCGCAGTCCTTTTCCTCCATTTTACCGCCACTCTGGTTTCTTCCTGCTGGCGGCTTCCGGGTCTTGGGCAGCTGGCTGGCAGGACACCCTTCTATCGGCTGCACCACTGTTCCCACGTCATTTAGCCCCCTGACCTTCCCTTCATCTCCTTGCTCCTTCTCCCACCCCATTGTCCTCTTGCGGATCCACCTTGAACCCCCCTTTTCAGCTGTCATAGCACGGCCCCTCTCTGGGTTCACTTCTGCTCAGCTTGCAGCCTTCGGGTGGAGCCTGCTAGCCTCTGCTCTTGGCACTTGCTGCTTTCTCTGTGGCAAACTCTTAAATGCTTGTGAGCCACTTCCCTCTGAGAGAGCCACTTTTATGTGAGCTCTCATTGGCCAATGCAGACACGCCCTTTTCCCCCAATCGGGTCCAGCCTACCCCCATTGTTGCCCCCTCCTTCCAACAGTGTTCCCCATTCCTCCCCACAGGCCCCTCGTATTTCCACCTATACCTGCATTACACCTCACTGTGGACATCCAGTGGTCCAAGGCCACAGGGGCAGGAACCCCTCCTGCCCACCCCCAGCACCTGGTCCTGGCACCGCCCCATATCGATGTCCAGGACAGTGAACTCCCCTCAAGCTGCTCTTTGGGTCCTGCAAAGTACTTTCGGGTTCTCTTTGTAAGTTGTCCACCAATGTTCGATCCTGGAATGTGCGACTAAGCTCCCTGCACCCACTCCTGGTTCTCTCTCCCTATGTGGGGGGGAATCATTCTGGAAATTGCAGTCATTGTTTGTTCCTTCCCACTGCTCTAGGAAACTTGTCTTCAGTACCTGTTAGCAAAGGCCCTCCCTGCTTCGGGGACTTGGGAATGTCACACCCTCATCATCCGAGTGACTACAGGATCTCTTCTTAGACGGGGCCTTCCATTTTTTTTTTAGTAAACCACCTCAATACCTTTTGGGAACAGGTGTCCCTTTTAATTTTTAGATGCAACCCAAGCCCTTTAGGAGTTGTAAGATCTTTTAATCGAGTGACAACCAGTTTGGGGGAATTTCCACCCATACCAATTAAATCGATTTTAATATAATCAATTTAAATATAAACACATTATACATCTATACAATGGCAAGGTCAAGGTTCACTACAATGAAGAATGATCAATAAGCTGGTCACTTGAATCGTCAAGATGACATTGCACTGTAAAGTATGCTTTTTTAAAGAACACGCATCATCATACGTTCATTTGATTTTCCGGGAGTGCGCTTCAACCATGTGCTGAAAAGTTTCAGGGCTCAGCATAAAGTTGCCGTTTTATAGAAAACCAAATTAAATCAGAATACCTTGTGAAGGCATCACGAAGTAACGCAGATTAACTTTTTCTAAAATCAAGGATTTTATTATTTATTTGTCAGGATGGAGTAGGGCCTAACTTGCCCTATGCTAAGGTGGGATTTCCCTACCTAAAGAAACTAAGTTCAACTTAAATGTCTGCGTCCAAAAACTATACTTGCCCTCACAACTAAAGATATACAATGTGTAGGGATGTCAGCAACCAAAGAAACCGTTTCAGTCAGTTCTCTTGGCTTTCAATAAGTATTCCAAACCAGCTTTGCAACCTTTTAGACTTAACAGTTCACTCGGCTTGCTCTTTTCTTTAATACTTGATAGGCACAACAGCTTTGCTATCTTAACTTTCCTTGATTCGCTCCAAGTAGGGGTTACTCGGTCCACCCACTTCAGGTCATGCTACCGATAACCCATGGCACTTTGTTATAGTCAATAGTTCTCATTGGACTTCCTTGCTAACACAGGCTTCCTCGTTGAACCTCTGTCAATTGTCCACTTGCAGTTCTATTTCTCCTTGGCCGTTTCTTGCCTCGGCCACAACATGACTTTTACACCATTCACTTTGTGGGGGATTTTCCTTGTCGTCACCTGGCTTTCACACTTAACAGTGCTTAACATTTGCTTTTCATTTGCTTCCAAGCCCTCGGTACTGGCTTTCCTTTGGTTTATACCTTCATATTGTCCATCGATGCTTTTTACTTGCTTTCACTGTATTCGAAAAGGCACATCACTTTGATTTCACTCGTGCAGTACTTTCATGTACTTTGCCTAACTTTTCCTTGGTTCGGTATTCAATAATGCTTGAAAAACTTTGTAGCTCGGTTGGTATTCACAAATCTTTCCTTCGATCTCCGAACCCTTTTATTTATTTATTATTTTTTTCTGGTGAAAAAGCATTTATTTCAATAGAAAACTACACAATAGCACCAGTCTCATTACACAAAAAAATGGCAGTAAAATAGGAAGTCCAAAACCATGTGTGGCAAGGAGAACCTCCCTCCTCAGAAAGCAAGCATTTATTGATCCTACATTTAAATCTCTACAGCCCACCTTCACATCACACCCCTCCACTTATTCCATTCAACGTTTCGGAGCGTTTCCAATGATAAGGTTTCATCCGATAGGCATATCCTTCTGCCCAATCCCAGCCCCTGGAGCGCCCCGGTGCGACTGTTCTGTCTCCGTCACTCAGTGGTACACAGCAGCTTCTTCAGGTGCTTTCGGTTTTCTCCTCTGTAGTCTCTCGCCTGGAGCTTGGGGGGGGAGCAGTGCTCGTCTCCTTCGAACTTTCCTGCTGCTTTTGCCGGCTCCCTGGAGTATTCAGTGTCCCCCGGCTACAGTGGGAGGCACACAGCACTTGATTCTGCATGGCTCCCAACCTCCTCACAGCCTGTTCAAGCTGCGGCATCTTTCTCACTCTCCTGCACTGCTCAGCGTCCTTTTCACTGGCACCTCTCTAGCCTGCTCCGTACAGGGTTGCTGCATCCTCCTCCCTCCAAGCGGGTCCCTCCCTCCAAGAGGGTCCCTCCTTGCTTCTCTTTATATACAGCTGTAGCCATTCAATTGGCTGCAGGTGCAAGTCCTTTGCCTGACCCCAATTAGTGGGACATGCCCGACCATGGTAGTGTTGCATCACAGTCCTCTTCTTCGTCTCAGTACCAGAGTGGTGTGCACAGATGGAAGTGTGCATTACTCTGTTGCCTCTTCTTCATCCCAGTCTTAAAGGCATATGAATGTGAGACAGTGTGTGAGAAAGAGGGGCAGAGTGACAACCTACAAAAGATAGGGGGAGGGCAGGGTGCACTCATTTCCTGCATTAGCAAGAGAAGGTGGATGTAGGTCAAACCTGCTCATCTAAGGAGGTGTCCTCCCAATTGATCTCTTTATTGTCCCTTTATACCGATGGCATATTTGACGGACATTTGTAACAGAAGACAAAAAATGGGTTTTGAAAGTATCCTACAAAGATTTCTCAGACGGAAGATTAATTGGAAAAACGGCATGTGAAATACTGTGTCTCGTCTGAATACATCCTCTCCAGAGAGCCTTCGGCCCGGGAGATTCTCCCTCGTATTGCCCACCGGCCGGGTCAGGCTCCAAAAGCAAGGGCCTTTCCCTGCCCACGCGAGAAGAGGATCCGGGGGAGTGGATGGGAGGATGCCTCCAGGTTCCTCACAATCCCTGCCTGCCAAAGTCCCTCTACTTCTCCTTTATTGAAAATAGATACCCACCCCCTTCCTCAATGGACAGGTCAGAATTCCAAACAGCATTCTAGAAAACTCAATTGAAAGACACTCCACTTGCCATTCCTTGCATGCAAATTGCTTGTAAAGAGTAAACAGGTCTGTTTAACATGTATGTTTGCTAGATTGCTTTTAATCGTGCTTCTTTTGCATTACAGTGTAAAAGTGGAAATGTGTCATTTTCAGTGGGTAACTTCAAGGTGGAGAAACGGGTAGTGTTTCATCCCCCTTTTCCCTTTGTCCAGAGTGGTTCAGCTTCACTAACAGAACCAGGGAACTACACTTAGATTATTTTCTAGATGTTTGGTTATGTTGACTTTTACCACACAACGCTACCGCCCAGGGGCAGTCTCCAGGTGCTCTAGGTATTTACACAGCGAGATATCATTTTGGCTCCAATATACATCATCTGTGCTTGCGCGTTACATAGAAAAGGAGTCACGGGATCTCCCAATATACACACCACAGGATCTTTTTAATTAAATCTAGAATTCCAGAGGCACATACGATTCTGAAATATTTTCGAATTTTCACAAGGATGTTAGACTATTCCGTGCTGCCTATTGCTAATGCGGGTGAAATGTGTATGTGGTACTTAGTATCCTCACCAGTTAGGGAGAGATGGAAATCACAAACACATAACATCGCAGAGATTTACTTAGCATGTTCTTAAATGCACCCCCTCATTTGGAACTTTCCCCATTTACTGGTGCCGTTTTATAGGTCCAAATGCCGATGTGTGTATTTGGTATGTGCCAAGTTTCGGAGCGTAACATCATTTATACTTTTTATGTTCCATGTCCTATTTGTACTTTGGACTCCAGGGCAGGCTTTTGACCCGGGATGCCTGCTGTGTAGCTCCATGTATGTGCGTCAGGCTCCTACATTGGGCAATCAGCATTTGGTACGGAGTCGAGGTCGTATGGCAGTTATTGATGGCCACCTCACACAGCTCGCACTAGGGAATTCGCCCTCAAGGGAGGCCTTGCACCATAGCTCGAGTTGGGGGGTTTCTACTTCCCATTTCCCTGTTCCCCCTTCTCCCATTGTGGTTCCCCGCATTCTCCTTCGCTCACAGCCTCTCCTTGCCGCGTCGGCTTGGCAGACCCCGATGAGACCGGAGATTTGTAGTGCGAATATTCTGGCCTCCACACTCGGGGCCATTGCACGCCCTGCTTCCCACTAATTCTAGTACTGCTTCCACGGTACCAGAAACCGCCATTACTGGAAAAGCTCGTTACGGCAGGCTTTCCTCCTGACCCACTGGCCCCCATTACAGCCAAACCCCCTACCCTATTCCCTCGAACATGGTCCATAGTATCTTCTTAATTTGTCAGCCGTCTCTGTCCCCATCGTATGCACACCCCACTTGTTGCCCAGTTTCCTCTTTTCTCACCCACAGTCGGTGGCCAGGTTACCCCCAGCCAGGGCACATTGCGCCATGCTCTTGGACAAGGTGCTGGTGCATTAAGACTACTATGGTGGCGAAAGGCAGCATAAAAGCTTCATAACAAAAACAAGGTCATCTTGGCCATTAAACCAGTGCGTCTCTTTACCCGTAGGCACCCGCTACGTACTCGAAGCATTGATCTGGCTTGGACTTCGAGGAAACTAACCTATTTATTGACCCTGGGTTTGCCACTGTTGATCTGTTGGCATAGAAAACACGAAGGCCACTGGTTCTATGTTTACAGCATACTTGGTAAAGGAGATGGGCAGATGTTAAGAATACACAGCCCACCAGATGCTGCATCTTAATGAGCTGCAACAAATTGCTGAGGCTGCAACTCTCACCCCCAGGCTGAGGTTGACTTGCATTTCCTGCCGACTCGCCCATCAGACCATGGAAACAAAGTTCAACAGAAGACAACTGTTTCAACTTGGTGCACATACGGTCAATGACGGAGAGTAAGGTGTGCTGCTAGCTAACTGCGACAACGCACCCATATCACCTGCTGACAAAGGGGTACATTGTGAGGTCCGCTCCTCACAGGAGGACCTCAGAGTGATCCCGTTCTGTGTTAGTCACACACTGCACACAGGCCCCACTCGACCTCACAGTAGGACTGACAGGATCAGCCATGAACAATTCCCAAACTCCTTCAGACAACCACTAATAAGAAACTACCAAATCCCAAAGCAACCGGCTCTTGAGGACTACATCGCCCAACATGCATCAGGTTTAGAGTTCAGAAACTGGAGCGGATTACAGCGTGTCTTTCTGAGAAATATATAGCTCTGGGTAAACACAAGCACATCCAGTGAGACCCCATGGGTGACAGGTGCGATTCCTCAAAAGGAGAAACTGTATGCCAACTCCTTACCTCAGGAACAAACGCTTGTGGAGGAAAACTGTTTTCTATCTTCCTTCAGCTGCACTAGGACAGAAATGGTTAATTCCCCTTTCCGAGAGGTAAAAAAAAGGATTTTGTGAAAACAGGAACTTACTAGAGGGTTTCTTGTGCCTTGTGATGGCCTTTTCAAGATCACGAACCCGCAAAACAAATATTGGTGCCAGGGGCAGTCAGGAGGCAAAGGCAGGAGCAGAACAACAAACCCCACCTCCTGCACATGGACACCTAATGAAAGAGATTCAAGATGGCGGAAAGCCATTTGAAGACTTAATTTAAACATTTGCCTCAGCTAATGGAAGAGCAGTGAGGGCTTTATAACAAAGGCTAGGAAACAGTCTCTTTTGGGCTGGGACCGAAAAAGAAGTTCGCTGATGAAACCGGAGAGCACCAGAGCCAGTCTGATCCACAGAAGAGGGTTCTGCTCCAAACTGTTGCAAAAAGCAAAGTACTGAAAGCCAGAAAAGCACGATATTGAAATTATATGAGACTGTGAATGCTATTAAGTCCTGGCAGGAGAGTATACCAGGTAAGAAGATTGTGAGTCTGGTGGCCCTCACCAAAGTGTATGGAAGAGAGCAACTAAAATCATTGGCAGGAGAGTATGCCAGGCAAGAAGATTATAATTATAGCAATCACACCCAATTTTGTGTGAACTTTTATATGCATGATAGCTGGAGGAAGAGCGGCATACCCGCTGGTCCTGTGAAGAACGTGGAAAGTCAGGAGAATAGGAGCTACCTCTTGGTCTTGTGTGAATATTTGTGCATCTGGTATCCATGAGAAGCAGTACCCCGGTATTGGCTGTGAGCATTGAAACGCTAAGAGTGACAAAACAGCCTCTTGGTCTATTGAACATTGGTGCATCCGATATCCAGGGAAAGGGAGGGACCCTGTATTGCATGACCTTGGTCCCCACCCCTGCCAGGAGGAGAGGGTTCCCCAGTAGATTGTTTCCATTTCCAGCATTGCTCGCAATGGGGTACAGTGCTTCCTATGTCCCATTCCATAGGGCCAGGCTGAGTTTGGCAGTGTACACACACACACACCCATCCAATAGGCACACACACACAGACAAACTGCATGGCCACAGTCTCACATGGCACTGCTTCCTGGGTTTCCCCCAACCGGATTCGCGCTTGCGGGGGGGGGGGGGGCGCGAGATGCGCCAGCACGTGCACACGGCTCCATGAATCATTGCCGGGGGCTTTATTTCTATTTCCTTCCCTCGCCAAAAAGTGATACAAAAGAGCTCCAATGCGGCCGCATCGCGAAGCCCCCAGTGCTGCAGGCTGCACTCACACTGGGAGCATTGTTAGGCCACAGAAAGGCCCACTCAGCTCTAGCAAGGGAGGGGCTGGGGGCTTTGAGGACAGAGGTTGGCACTCGCAGGCTCCGGGGTTGGCATCTGCCTGGAACATCCCTTCTAGCTAGCAGGAAAGATCCTCAAAATATGAGCTGGAAGCATCGAAACACGAGATTGCGCCGATTGCCCTCAGAATTGCGAGGCTTTCACTGAAAAGCTTCCAGGCACAGCACGCCACCCGAAACCCCGAAACTGCCGCCTGTGGCAGAAGACTCCCGCACACGCGCTAAGAAGAGTCCTGTGTGTAACCAGGAAAGCACATGCCTGACACCCCATGACCCTCTGGAACACGGCCATAGAAGCCCACGGGGTGCTCCAAACACTCGCCCAACACGTAGAAGCTCCTCCCAGTAGAACAATGCGCTAGACGTTCCGGCCACAAGGTTCGACCTTCCCACCTTCTCCAAGTTCTGGCCTTAACAACGTTGACCCAGGGTTCGAATCTAGCAGGAGCCGAGGGGTGCTTGGCTCGTGCTGGAATCCTAGAGGGACCTGGCTAGCTTCACACCATCTGCTCCAGCTACCTCCGAATCCCCAGACCAACCGTTGCCATGGCAACGAACATCTAGGACATTGGCTCTGGGTTTATGGGGCGGTCTCTTTGCGTCGGAACCAGAAGAAATGTAAACCCAGGCGAGTCTACTGAATGTGTAGGAATCTGAAGAGGGTCTCCCTCAGCGATCCTCGCTTCTAAGGTCCGTCAAAGGTTCTGCAGAACTGGGGCAAGGACATTAACCCAAGTGTCCGGTCCCAGAGATCAGAGCAGTTTCAATCCTGGGTAACAACCCAGCCCTGGCTGTCAAACCAACTGTGTTGAGACTTTTAAATCCAGGCTTTGAAAGGAAAAAGCAGACCTACTAATACCAGCATGCACCATGTTATTGGATGAAACTCAGGACTGCACAAAAGAGCTGCTAATAGCTCAGAGTATTCCAGACTGGAGTTACCACACACTGAGTTCAGCGCGCCTCCCTCAATCAATTTGCTTCACACCAGCGATCTGGAGGGGCACGGTTCAGATCAAGAGCCAACAGGTGGCCAGCCCCATGGCATGCCAGACTCCTACTGCCACTCTGCACTTGGTAGCTACCAGTCTTTGCACATCGGGACATGAAGGCCTATATTAAGAAAGAAAACTCCAAGACTGCAAGTCCCAGAATGCAAGGTGGTGTTGTGGCCAACTTGTAGCTAGTCAGACTCCAGAACCCATTGTTTTTGGTGTCGCCGTTGAGGGTCCCAATGATTGTCAATCTGTGGACAGTCTCCCCCCAACGGGCACCAGACTGAGACCACCCAATTATTCACTACCCATGGAAGAGGTGCGACAAAGGCAGAGGCTCCTAGCTACCCACAGCGTGGTTCTCTCTCGGACCACTGGTCTACCAGTAAGAAGGTCCATTTGCCGTCTCCCCAAACATGAGCAGCCCCTCGCCGCTCTTGGAAGAGGTGGCACTGCATCAGTTACCCCAAGAGAACACACTGCACTTTCAGTTTCTCCTAAAAGAGAAGGGGCGTTCTTAACAGATGAGCCAGGGCTGCAGTATTAGATCTATAGGAGGCTAGCAGCAAACTTAAACTCATAGTCACGCCAATTTCACGATCCCCTTCTCTTAGGAGACAGGGCAACCGTGCAAGCAGCATAGAAACATTTGTGAACAGGCGCGTTCTAAATGACTTCTTACATCATATCATATCTGGACAAATTGCATTCATCAAACCTCCCAAGAGCATAGGGTTTTCCTAAAATCAGCTGTCGGTGTTGCGTTATGACCAGATTAGACTCTCACCGTTTCACTTGGATGTCCAACTAAACCTGCGTCTGACCCCCCCCCCCCTCCCGACACAAGACTCCGAACTCGCCCGAATCTTCAGGTTTCGGCACTCCTCGATTTTCAACCTATTTTTAGGTTTTTCCAGTCTTCAGAATTCCCTCAGCCCTGGGGATTCTCTTGGGTCTCAACTCCCCTCCCCAACTCCCCTAATCCCACCTCCCCCCTACAACCCCTCCCCAAATCCCCAAACACTGCCGTCCTCAAGGTCCCATGTCTTTCCTCAAGATACAACTCACAACCACAAGATAAAACCTACGCCCTCAAGAGCCCCCACCCGTCCTCAAGACAACCTGCGTCCCCAGGACACAGTCCACAATATGACATCCATGTCCTCAATATGCCGCCCTCATCCTCAAGACAACGGTTACCCTGAAAACGCAATCAACGTCCTCAAGATCCCACCTCAATTCTCATGGTTCACCCAAAGAAAGGTATCCATCATATAAGCAAATATAACTTGAAGAGTGTTGATGTATTCTCTCATCTCTGGTAACCACAATCTTAGCATATGTGTGTGTTAAACGTTCATCTCACAAAAAGTTGGTCTACAAAAAAGTGGGACTGACATAGTTAAGGTACAGACACTAACTGTATACCACTAAAAATGCAACCATAAACCTCAGCAGTAGAAACACTCACTCCATACCACTACTGATCCAACCTTGACACTCACTTCAACTATCCCTAAATCATGGGTAGTGTTATGTTTGGAGTAGCATGGAAGGAGTGTTTATCCTTCTGAGTGACAGTAATTTCTGTTGCAGCCATCACAAGGGGACCCAAGTGGCCTGCAGGATTCAAAGGAAGTAAGAACCACTTACCGGATCCACCGATACCCTGCGGTTCTTGCTTGGAACGACATTTTTCTGGTTGGCGGACCTGGGGGTGTATGTGCGAGGGGGCACCTGCGGGGGAAGCGTCTTACTCCGGGCCACTGGCTTCCCAGAGGTCTCCTTCTCAAAGATGATCTTGCCATCCTTCCAGCTACGAGTGGCCTGCTTGAGCAGCTCGGCATCATACGTGGACTTCAGGTTCAGCCGCATGATGGCATCGTTAATGCCATCGTAGTTTACGGGCAGGAGGTCTTCCTCTTCAGAGATCCGGCGGTCCAGAAGCTTTCCAGTGGATCCATTGAATTCCGAACTGTACACGTTGATGTCCTTGGACTGCGAGCCCTTGTAGGGTGTTGGGGAGCTTCTACGGGGAGGCGGGGATAACTTAATTTCCGAAGAACTCAACATGGAGGTACGAGGGGGCAGCGGAGGAGGAGTCAGTTTTTTGGGCGAGTCCTTCTCCAGAAAGAAGGACCCGTCCACTGGAGCACTTTTCTCGCCACTGATGAACTTCTCCCCTGGTCCATCAAAAATGTACATGTAGTCATTTGGTGGCTCCTTGACCCAGGACTGTGGGGGAGGATCCGACAGCCGCGATGACGTACTGCCCACCTTGCCAAGGAGACCAGAGTCCTCCAACATGGAGTTATAGTTGAGGGTTGGATCGGAGCCAGAGAGACCCCGGGTGATTTTCATGCCCTTGCAATTGGTCTTCACAGGGTTATACTCCAGCACGGGGTCATCCCAAGAGATGAGTGGTTGTTCTGTATTCTGCTTACCCCTGCCCTCCTCGTGGTGGCCCTTGTCCTGGCGGAGCCGCGACAGGGCATCGTACTCCATCTGCAGAGCTTCTGCCAAGACCAGCTCCTTGCGACTGATGCCCAGGGACTCCAACGATTGCCATTGTTCCCCACTGCCCTGGGTGGCGGACATCTCGCGCCAGGGTGGGGGCAATGCCCGGCAAGGTGCTGGCTACTGCCTGCCAAGGTCAGGGTTTAGGAGTAACAGTAGCATCGTGATAGGCAGGTTCTCCTGTGAGAGGAAAAGAGACAGTCGTTAACAGGCAAGTACAGCAACAGGCATGTTCTCCAAACTGAGGACGCAATACAATAGTCAATAGGCAGCCAATGAAATAGACACTTTCCACAAGCCAGGCCTTTAATGCATTAGCAGACTCATAAATGGACAGCTAGGGCAACGTGCTTGCCAAAGGAACCAATAGCCCAGTCAGGCTGACTCAGCCCTTCACCATTCCGAGCACTGCAGGCACGTTCGTGATGCTGGGAGCAAGCATACAGGCATGTCCTAGACACTAGGCGCTACATCAAGGATGGGGAACAAAAGGCCTGCTTTGGTTTTAGAACACCTCTAGTGTGGACACCACTGTATGTCCAGTGTGTACGGTCAGCTAGAAAAACGTTCATACAGCACACAAGAAAACGACCTATTCTTCGGCATGCATGAAGCAAACACCGACATAAAGGAGGAGGAAAGGGCGAAGTGAAAGAGAAGGAAAGCCAGCGGGAAAGAAAGCGAAAGAGAACGAAAGAGAAGGAAAGCCAGCGGAAAGAGAAGGAAAGCCAGCGAAAGAGAAGGAAAGCCAGCGGGAAGAGAAGGAAAGCCAGCGGGAAGAGAAGGAAAGCCAGCGGGAAGAGAAGGAAAGCCAGCGGAAAGAGAAGGAAAGCCAGCAGAAAGAGAAGGAAAGCCAGCAGAAAGAGAAGGAAAGCCAGCGGAAAGAGAAGGAAAGCAAGGGAAAGAGAGCAAAAGAAGGAAAGCCAGCGAAAGAGAAGGAAAGCCAGCGGAAAGAGAAGGAAAGCCAGCGGAAAGAGAAGGAAAGCCAGCGGAAAGAGAAGGAAAGCCAGCGGAAAGAGAAGGAAAGCCAAGGGAAAGAGAAGGAAAGCCAAGGGAAAGAGAAGGAAAGCCAGGGGAAAGAGAAGGAAAGCCAGGGGAAAGAGAAGGAAAGCCAAGGGAAAGAGAAGGAAAGCCAAGGGAAAGAGAAGGAAAGCCAAGGGAAAGAGAAGGAAAGCCAAGGGAAAGAGAAGGAAAGCCAGCGGAAAGAGAAGGAAAGCCAAGGGAAAGAGAAGGAAAGCCAAGGGAAAGAGAAGGAAAGCCAAGGGAAAGAGAAGGAAAGCCAAGGGAAAGAGAAGGAAAGCCAAGGGAAAGAGAAGGAAAGCCAAGGGAAAGAGAAGGAAAGCCAGCGGAAGCCAGCGGAAAGAAAAGGAAAGCCAGCGGAAAGAGAAGGCAAGCCAGCGGAAAGAGAAGGCAAGCCAGCGGAAAGAGAAGGCAAGCCAAGGGAAAGAGAAGGCAAGCCAAGGGAAAGAGAAGGAAAGCCAAGGGAAAGAGAAGGAAAGCCAGCGGAAAGAGAAGGAAAGCCAGCGGAAAGAGAAGGAAAGCCAGCGGAAAGAGAAGGAAAGCCAGCGGAAAGAGAAGGAAAGCCAGCGGAAAGAGAAGGAAAGCCTTGAGTCATGGGAAGAGATAACCAACATAATGACTTCACAGAGCGCAGGACACAAACCATGCAAGCAGAAAAGAGGCCGAGAAGAAGGGGAGCAGGAAGAGGCAGAGAAGAAGGGGTGCAGGAAGAGGCCGAGAAGAAGGGGTGCAGGAAGAGGCCGAGAAGAAGGGGTGCAGGAAGAGGCCGAGAAGAAGGGGTGCAGTAAGAGGCCTCGAGACAGGGAAAAAAATAGATTTCTGCAAGCTCCGCCGATTGGCCGGTTGGTCCCTTCAAGAAGACACCGAGGAGCCAATGGGCATTGTTTAGCTGTGCCCGAGCTCCTGTCCCTTCTCTGCTTCCTACCACCCCTCCCTGGAGGGGGCACCTGCTGGCTCTCCAGATTCTATGGAAGTGATGGCCCAGGGCAGGCTCTCCCCTGACAGCAGGCGTGCGCGAGTGAAGGCGACCCCACCTCTCCCTGGCAGCAGGTGTGCAGGGTTCAGCTAATAGAGACACACCCCTGGCAGCAGGTGGGCAGGGCACTGTAGACTCCCTCCCCGGGGGAGAGGGCGCCTGTGCTGTTATCTTGTCTGCCAGTCTCCCACGCCTACCAGCGTGGAGTACCAGCTCTACCCTGCGTCAGCGCTACACATGGTCATGGACTGGGGAATGGGGTGGCACAGCGCAGCGACATTAGAGGGCCAGTCACCGGCCTGGAGAGGATGAGAGGCAGGCTGGCCTGGGTGGCGCCCAGAGATGCAACCATAGGGCCATACCCCACTAGGAGCCTTGCAGGAATTAGGGTGTGGTTCCAGAGGCCGCAGGAGTCAATGTAATGGGAAGCTTTACTGTCACCGAGACCCAAGTCCATATGAGGTAAGTACACCTGGATAGTTCACAGGGAGAAAATAGACATATAGGGACAACCACGGGCCAATCCACACCGAGCCAGCATCCGGCTCTAGCGGTCACCAACCGCCCACTTCTGTAGAAATAAAGTCTCGCGAGCCTTCCAGCAGGATGTGCGAGGCTCGCCCGGCATGGAGCCCCGGCGGTCCTCCTGAGACTTCAGAACTTTTATTAAGTTGCTTCCCTCACACCTTGTATATAGTTTATGGCTGGTAGCACACAGTGCTGTAACTGCCTCACCTGATTGCCATCATCAAGAGAATACAGCCTTAACTCGCCAAGGATCTGAGCATTCACTGGGTGCCACAACAACCCACAAGGGGCCTCTCTACCGGCTTTCCTACAGTCCCCAGACAGGCCCATCATACCATGGCCTCAGTGGGAATATTGATTCGGGAGTCCCGGGCTCCAGAGGCGCAGCACCGGGGTGACCCATGCCCCACTTAGGAGAGCCATAATGCTGGTTGTCCCCCAAACCCCCACTGTGGGATTCATGTTGTGCAATTGGAGGGTAGTTGGTTCCTGGCTACCAGCATTGACGACAGCTGCCAAAATTCCCAGAAGCCAAAATTGGCCCCATCAGCAACACCTGAACAGACTGCCTCCCTGAAGATTCAAAGAGGCATGAAAGCGCTTGGAGAAGAGCAACTGAACTGCAGAAGGTACACAAAGCTGGGAACTAGAGTGCGCGCCTCACCCCCTCTTTTTTCTAGGAACTGTTATTTGAGATGTACTTGGAGGCTGTGGGTGGTGCAGGCTACGCTGCAACAAGGAAGAGAGCAATGCTGTTGAATGCGCTGGGTGTGAAAGGCCAAAGGTTTTTGCAGGTTTGAAGCTCGAAGTGGTGGAATCGGATGAGGATTTGTGTAAAGAGGCAATGAGGAGGATACTAAAGAGGTTCTCTTCCAAGGAAAACATTGTTTTGCACAGGATCAGGTTTTACGGCAGAAAGCAGGAGCCCGCAGAACCAGTGGATGACTATGTGATCCTAATGAGGGAAATGGCAGCGCTATATGCCTTTGAAGAGGCCACGGCAGAGAGAATGTGTGACATTCTGATGGTACACATCAATAGCCGGAAAGACAGACAAGTTCCTACTGGAGAAGGAGCTACAACTGGATAAGGCCATCCAAATAGCCAGGGCAGTAGAGGAAACTTCGTGCAGGCGTAAAGAGTTGTGGGGAAGCCTCCGAGGGCCGGAAGCGTGCAAGTGGCGAGGAACGAAAAGTGCAGTATCAGTGCAGAGTGACGAGACCAGGGGAGAGGCGTCATTAGGGGAGGGGTTCCCCCACCGTCATCAGGGGTGACTGCGGCACGACTCAGAAAAAAACCCTGCGTTGTGTCATCAAGCTCGACGGAAACGGGACACGAGCGATGACGGACTCTGGTTCAGAACTTACCATTCTACCTCTCGATACCTACAAAGACATGGTCAGCAAAAATAGGGCTGAAATGCGCATGAATGAGCACAAGCCCAAAGTTTTCGGAGGCACCACCGTGAATCTGCTAGGATACATCCTTGGTACTGTAGAGTTCAAAGGAAGAGTGATGAAAACCAGAGTATACTTCTCAAAGAAGGGCCCGGCCGTGCTAGGTTGGGACGACCAGGCCAAGATGAAGATCAGATTAGATCTCAGCATGGAGGACCAAGTGTTACAGATGACTGTAGGACGAGCGTCAAGGTCTAGAGAAGAATTTCCAAACTTATTCTCTGACAAACTAGGGAGGATCAAGAACTATGTGCGCAAAATAGTGCTGAAGCGAGGGGTATCTGGTCTTTCCATCTAATGCCATTCCATCACATTTTTTCCATCTAAAAACTTTGCATCTAATGCATATTTTTGGGGGTAAAAGGTTAATTTTTGTTTAGGTGCATTTTAAAGGTTAAAAACGGGAGTTGGGGAGGACCCCCCCCCCCCAAAATAAAAGAAAGAAAAAAATGCATTAGACACAAAGTTTTTAGATGGAAACAATTTGATGGAATGGCATTAGATGGGAAAAACATAAACCGAAGCGAGGTTCTGTCCCGGTGAAGCACAAGGTGAGATAAGTGCCCGCGACAGCAAGGGGAGCGCTACAAGCAAAATTGGAGAGAATGTTGAAAGAGGGGACATTAGAAACCGTCTGATCATCCGAATGGCTGAGCCCGGTAGTCCTAATTAAAAAACAGCACTCTGATGATTTACGGGTCTGCATCGATTTGTGCAGCTTAAATCTAGAAGTAGTGATGGGCAGCTACGCACTCCCCAGCAAAAATAAACTGATTCTATTTACGAAGGAAGCCAAAGTGTTCTCAAAGCTCGATATGAGAGACGCTTATCAATTCAGTCTGCATAAAGAATCAAAGCCTCCGACAGCGTTTACAACCCCGTTTGGAAACCAGTTTACTTGCACGTTGCCCGTCTTTGGCTCCATCAGCGTTCCAGCGCATGAAGGTTTCTCTGTTATGCAACATTGGCAATGTTTCATACTTTCAAAGGCGATATCTTGATGTACCCTGAAGATTCGGCAACGCATGACGAAGGAGTTAGCCAAATTACAAGAAGTAGGAGTGAGATTACATTTCAACAGGTATGTAATAAAAGCTAAGGAAGTGGAATACTTGGGCTACAAGATCTCCAGAGAAGGTATCAGCCCTAAAAGGAACCTGTTGCAGATTATATTGAAGGCGCCGGCACCAGCCAGCAAAGAGGAACTGAGGCCATTCTTCGGCTTGGCGGACCATAACGCAAAATGTTTTGTTAACTTTTCAGAGGCGACCGCGCCCATGAGGGATTTACTGAGGAAAGGCAACAAGTACCGGTGGAGTGAAGAGCATTTGAGAGAGTCAAAGAGTATCATTCACACCCCGTGTTTGCAGCCATTTAATCCCCTGTGGAAAACAGTCAGAACCACAGATGCCAGCTCGTACAGATTAGGGGCTACGCCGACCCAAGAGAAGGGCGACATTGAGCACATCATGGCCTTTGCAGCCAAGGCACTCCCCCCAGCTGAGAGAAACAACTGCACAGTGGATAAGATGTTGACGTGTGCATGGGCGGCAAACTACTTTCTGACATACATGTGGGGCACAACATTTCAGTTGATAACGGACCACAATTGATTGGTCCACATGCTCAGTCCAGGAGGGACTAAATCATCCACGCCCTGCTTAGCCTGCATCGCTGCCAAGTTGCAGGAATATACATATGAGATAGTGTACGTCGCAGGTTGGAAGAATGCCCAGGCAGATTGCATGTCCAGGTTGCCCGAACACAGCAACCAACTTCCTCAAGGGGCGAGTGTGTGGTGGCGTTGTTAGGAGATCTCAGAAGCAAGGAAAATCTCAAAATGAGCAATAGGCACTGGAAAGAAGAGACGGCAAATGACACGACCATGAGGCCCGTCACGGAATGGGTCAGAAAAGGGTGGCCGGATGAAAGAGCGATTCCCGAAGGCTTGCGCCCATATTGGAAGGTGGCGTAAGAAATCTTTGAGAGCGAGGGCATGCTAATGAGAGGCAATCAATTTATCACACCAGTTAGTATGAGAAAGGCCATCATGTGCAGGGAACACGCAGGGCATTTAGGTAGTAACATGACGAGGAGACGAGTAAGAGTCCTATTGGGGGCCTGGCATGGATCAGACATAAGGACAGTAATGGAAAGGGGTCACAAGGGCTTCAACAGCAATAAGAGGCTAAAAGTGAGACAAGCTCCATTATACCCCACAGAGATACCAGAGAGTGTGTGGCATAAGCTGTTACTGGACTTCATTGGTGCCTTGGAGCTCATGCTGCCAGAGGACAGACACAGAATTGTTTTAGTGGATTACCTAATGGGTGGAGGTAGAGTTTGTGCCCGACATCACGACAGCTACAGTAGTTAGTAGAAATCTTTCAGGAGTGCCCAAAAAACTGGTCGCAGACAAAGGAGTCCAACTTGTCTCTAGAGAGATGGAAGAAATCTTGAGGGACAACAATATACATCAGGTGAAGGCCGCACTATATCATTCCCAGGCCAGCGGGCTGGTGGAACGAACAAATCGATGTATCAATGGGGCAATGCAACTGGCTGCAGCAGCCGGCATGGACCCTTGCAGTACGGTCAAGGAGGCAGTTGCAGCCCATCGCTGGACTATGAATGCGACCACCAATGTTTGCCCATTTCGATTTTTGAGAGGGCGCAGAGCAGCTTCCTCTCTGGTTCAGTCTTAGCTGTCAAACGACATGGACAAATTGGTCTGGAGGATGAGGGAAGGCAAAACTTGCATGAAACTCTGGAATGACACAAGGAGAGCTGCCCAGGAAGGGAACCTAGTCAAAATAAAGTTGCCACAAAGACCCAGTGACAGGATCCAGGTTCAGCAAGCCCCTCAGAGTGTGAAGTGGACCGGGACAGGAGCAAGTTATGGAACAGCAGGAGGCAGTTGTAAATATAAGTATATTTAATGGATAGTATATATAATAATACAAATAGGTTACAAGGAAGGAAAGAGGAGGGAGACTGCTTGTAGCAACGAGAGCTGGACAGTTATGGTTCAATTGCAGTCCTCTCTTCTAGAACTCTATTGAGACCTGAGTTCTTAGTGTTCTGATTCTGCATACCATGATGTGATCAGGCATGTCCCACAGAGATCAGGCAGCTTCTATCAGAATGGTAATATACTACACATCTCCTTCCCTTTATATAGTCCACAAACTATATACAAAAACTGATGAAACAGAAGTTCCAGCTGGTTCACGTAAACTCCACATAGTCCTCCATCCTTTTCGGCAGACGATAAGATCTGCCAGATCTGGACATGCATCCTCCGTGTCTGGAGGTGATTGGCAAGGAAAATTGAAATTGCTTTCACATTTCTTCTCAACAGCACTACCACATTTACTCTTCACACCACTGCTTAAATTTCTAGAAACTTTAACATTGCTAACTGTACTCTGGTCTACATTTCTCTTTTCTTTCTTGTTAAGATCATTACTTTCACACATCCAAATTCTTTCTACATTCCATATCCTTTTGTCCTCTGTCCTGACAGCATGACGAAAAGCCTCTATAACTCTAATAGGGTTGGACCATTTGCATGGTCCAATTCTTAGAGCAGGAGGAAGTAAAACCTTGACAAACTTACCAACAGCTGTAGACATATCATACTTGTTGCTACGTACTTTCTTATCATAGTTTATCTTGTTTCTCTTTTGCGTTTCCCTAATTTTGTCCTTTGCATTGACCAGATTTCTTCTCTATTTCCTTACTCCCCTTGATAAGCCAAATGGGAGCTAATTTGGTGTTTGCTTTTCTTCCCCTACTATGCTCAAAGGGAGAAAGACCTGTACTGGTGTGTGGAGTAAAACGATGGGCAATTACTTTCTCCCTGACAGCATCCTCCTAATCCATCCCATTAGCCCAAGCCATTCTGATGGTTTCTTTCAAGATTTTATTAAAACGTTCTACTAATCCATTGGTTTGGGGATGGTAAATTGAGCTAGTCTTGTGCTCAATAGCAAATTTTTTACAGAAGTCTGCTACTTCTTTAGATTTAAATTGAGTACCGTTATCGGAAAGAATACTTCCCGGATATCCTTCCCTCTCACATATATTTGATAAAAATTCAACTACGGTTTTACCCGTGATACTAGAGGCAATTAAAATCTCTACCCACCTGGTGAGGAGATCTATGACTACCAAACAATATTTTTGTACACCTTTGCAACATATGGGACCTAAAATATCCATGCTTATATCCCTCCACACACTATTGGGAATGTCAGTCATAACCATTGGTTGTCTGGAACCCACTCACTTTTTTTCATCATCGCAACAAAGGATACATTCCGTAATATATCGCTCAATCTGCAGGTCGCAACCAGGCCACCAATAGTCATTCCTAATTCTTTGTTTGGTCTTCATCACTCCTTGATGACCCTCATGTCCCAATTCTATGATCTTCAAACGCAGATCCGTCGGAGGAATGACTTTATCTCCTCTCATTACAAAATTACCGTGAACATGCAGTTCATCTGCAACAGACCAAAAAGCACTCAAGTCGGCCTCTTCAAATTTAGATTTCTTCATAAAATCATGGCTTTGAATTAATTCTTTCAATTTCTTGATGTTATTATCATTTGGTTCAGCGTGATCCCAAACATCCTTAGAGATGGAAGAAGTTTCCACACAAAAGACAACTTCCATGTCTTCATCTTCATCGACAATCTCGGAAATGTTAGTTAAGCGAGATAAGCAATCAGCAGACACATTCCTAATTCCTGGAACATATATCACAGTGTAGTTGAACTCTTGCAACATCATGAACCATCTTCTCATCCTGTTGGATACTTTATTAAGTCCTTTCGACATGAACACTTGAGTTAAGGGCTTATGATCAGTTCGAAACTCAACTTGGTTTCCCCATATAAAGCTTCTAAACTTGTCAGCTGCCCACTTAATAGCTAAAGCTTCCTTCTCTATAGTGGCATATGAAATCTCTGCTCCCTTAAGCAATCTCGATGCAAAAGCAATTATTGCTTCCTGACCATCCTTCTCTTGAGACAACACAGCTCCCAAGCCTATGTTGCTGGCATCCGTAGTGATGATAATCTTGTCATCCGTACAAAAATTCTTTAATGCAGGAGCAGAATTTATCGCATTTTTTATAAAATTGAATTCATTTTCACATTCCACATTCCATTCAAACAACTTTCTCTTGAGCGCCTCTCGTAATGGAACGGTGTGGATGGCAAAATCCTTGACAAATTTTGAGTAATATTCAGCCATACCAATAAATGTACGAATCTCATCTTTGTTACTCGGGCTCGGCATTCTCACAATGGTGTTGACCAATTGTGGTTTTGGAAAAATTCCTTCCGCTGTAATTTTATGTCCCAAATATTCGATTTCAGTGCAATTTATCTTACATTTGTCCTTGCTTAAAGTCATGCCTGCATCACATAATTTTTGACATACATGTAATAACCTCTTGTCATGTAGTTCTTGAGTGACGGCATGAATTAATATATCGTCTTGAAAACAAATCACTCCTTCAGTATTCTTGAACATACTATACATAACCTTCTGGAAGACTGATGCTGCCGACACTAATCCGAAAGGCATTCTTTTAAATTGATACAAACCATCAGGAGTTATGAAAGCAGTAAGTTTCCTTGAACTTCTGTGAAGTTTAATCTGATGGTAAGCAGATGATAGGTCTAACGTTGAAAATATTTAAGAGGGTCCAATAGTAGAAACAATTTCTTGTATATTTGGTAGAGGATGGCGATCAGGTATGACACATTTGTTCAATTCACGCAAGTCAACACAAATTCTAAGTTTTCCTGATTTTTTTCTTATAACAACAAGTGGAGAGACCCATTCGCTGGCATCAATACTTTCTATGATTCCATCTTCTTCCATTTTCCTTATTTCCTTACTGACTTCTTCTCGTACAGCTAAAGGAATGCTTCTTAATCTTTGGGCTATAGGTTTTTGGTCTGGTTTGAGTAATATCTGATGGGTATAACCTTGAAGACATCCTATCTTATCTCGGAAAACCTATTGCACACCAGCTTTACGTATAACATCACTGCCATTAATCAATTCAGAATTGCCATTACTTATAGACATTATAGTGGAATCCACTTTCACTCGTAATTTGCTCTGGTGAGTCCAGCTGAGTAGAGCAGTTTTCCCTTCACCAGTGATGTATATCTTGCCTTTGGCAGTTCTGTTCTTAAATTTCAACTTTCCCCAATGCCACCCGATGACATTGATCTTCACACCTCCATAGGCTCTTGGATTAATATCCGTCTCATGTAGATACTCATGTTTATTCTTGTTCCAAAATTGTCTTGGTAGGAGCGTATATTTTGCACCAGTATCAATCATCATACATACTTCATTGCCATCAATGGACACCATAGCTCTGGGACTTTCCAACACCTCCTCATCATCATCATCAGTTATGGTACATACGCAATCCTCTTGAACTTCCTTCGCACTGCGATCACTATCAGAATTGTCTCCTATCCAGTTCATGGCATTATCACGTGATCTGCAACATTTAGAGAAGTGACCTTTCCCTTTGCACTTGTTGCAAATGATCTTCAATGCTGGACAATCTGGGTCATCAGCCCAATGATTCACGTTGCCACATCTGTAACACCTTCCTTGGCGCTTTTTTCCCAATTTCCTTAATTGATTCTCTGGACTGTTTTTCTTAGAAACTTCGTATGATGAACCTTTTTGACCATATTTGCTTGACCTTTTGTCCGTTCTCAACAAATTCTATTGTTTAGTGACAGATCTCCTCTTAATGGTATTATCATTGATCATGGAAATTGACTCCTCGTCAGGTGCATCATGCATTTTACTATTGCTGCTTCCTATTTTTACTTGTTTCATCTTACTCTCCAATTCTTTAACACACTCTTCCGTGTGTTCTACTTCTTTTGCCACTCGGAGAACAGTGTCAAGGGAAGGATCACTTTCCGACCACAATCTTTCCCTCACTTTGCTACTGCGACACTAACATAAACTGGTCTCTGAGTCTCTCATCCAGTTGCTCATTGAAATTGCATGACTTTGCTAATTTCCTTAATGCAGTGACAAACTTTTCCACGCTTTCTCCCTCCTCCTGTGTGCGTTTGCCGAACTTGTAACGTTCCAAAATTATGCTCATCTTCTTCTCAAAGTGTTTGTCAATTTTTTTTACAGCTCGCTGGTATTCATTTAGATCCACACTCTCCTCTTCTGGTAATTCTGGAAGTGTTTCATATTTTTCTTGTCCAACAGGACCTAAACAGTGCAAGAGTAATGACTTCCTCTTCTCTGCACTACAATTGGGACCACAAATCACCCCTGCATAATGTTCAAAGGACTTTATCCACCTCTTCCAAGGCAAAGCAGGTTCATCAGTGCTAGGCATAAAGAAAGCAGGTGGAGGCACACTGCTAAATGCCATGACAATTTGTGTTTATTAGAACACAGACTGTGTATGTATGATTCAGTTAAGGCCCCGTAAAGTGTAAAACTGCGCAAGTCCAAGTTCTGCCTGAATACTGTGTATAGGTCACAGTAATGTCCGGGAAGCGTGATGTGCACAGCGCTTTCCTACAGAAACGTTACAATTATGTGTGTCTTTAATTTTGATTAAGCAAATATGTTAAATACATCTTTTATCAGTAGAGAAATGGATTCTTAATATAAATCAGGAGGTGAGCGTTCAACTTGTATAGTGGTTAACAAAGTATTCCATGAAATTGCGATGAAAGCAAAACAGGTAACTCTGCCTTCGATGATGTGCTGTCTCTTCAGCGCTTTCAACGTGTGTATGAAACGCAGGCTTGCGTTGGAAGAAAAACGGCGTACTGTGCCTTTAAAGGTGCCTTCCTTCTTCAGCGCATTCAACGCATGCGCGAAGTCCAATTAGAAGTGTAAACGGAAGAAGCCGAAAGGAAGGGCTAAGACGGCTTAGTGATGTGTAGCACGGCCCAGCAACAGCAATCGAATTTCACACATGCCGCATATGGAGCGAATGAAACGCGGCACTGGCGTGAAATATTTGAGACGAAATGGGAAACGTTACCTTCAGGAACTAGAAGACGGGGCCACTACTACGC
Source organism: Ambystoma mexicanum (assembly GCF_040938575.1). Lineage (NCBI taxonomy): Eukaryota > Metazoa > Chordata > Amphibia > Caudata > Ambystomatidae > Ambystoma > Ambystoma mexicanum. The sequence goes on from NC_090938.1 coordinate 36,800,460, forward strand.
CCGGGCATGAGCGGAGCGGCTCCGTACACAATGATGAGGCAATAGTTCAATTGGAGCCATCCTCGTCGCCAAATGAAGTGGACCGGGACAGGAGTAAGTTATGGAACAGCAGGAGGCAGTTGTAAATATAAGTATATTTAATGGATAGTATATATAATAATACAAATAGGTTACAAGGAAGGAAAGAGGAGGGAGACTGCTTGTAGCAACGAGAGCTGGACAGTTATGGTTCAATTGCAGTCCTCTCTTCTAGAACTCTATTGAGACCTGAGTTCTTAGTGTTCTGATTCTGCATACCATGATGTGATCAGGCATGTCCCACAGAGATCAGGCAGCTTCTATCAGAATGGTAATATACTACAGAGTGTGGCAAAGGAGGGTCTAACCAGGTCTGGCCACAAGATGGAAGACTAGGAAACTGTGGGTGACAAATCGATCAATGGCATGCCGGAACCCGCCTGCGGGGAGATGTCGGAGAGCTCAACGGAGCAAGAAGTGTCACGTCAGGCTGAATGTGAGCTGGAAGAGGAATCGAGCGAGATGGCCGAGAGGGTGCAGCAAAGTGAGGGGGGCAGGGAAACACACCCCCAACGAGAGTGGAGAAGACCAGCACGCTTTGCAGATTTTGTCCTGGAGTAGCACCAAGCTGCTCAACAAAAGGAGGTATTGTAGAGATGAAGTCTCCGAGACCTCGGACGCCCGAAGTCTCGCGAGACTTCCAGCGGGATGTGCGAGGCTCGCCCGGCAAGCACCATTCTGAGCATGGGGTCTGCACGGATGAGACCACAGCCCCGGCGGTCCTCCTGAGACTTCAGTACTTTTATTAAGTTGCTTCCCTCACACCTTGTATATAGTTTATGGCTGGTAACACACAGTGTGTGACTGTTACCTCATTGCCATCATGAGTATAAGACCTTATCAACTCAGCCAGGCTCTGAGCATTCATCGGGAGCCGCAACTCCCTCAGATCACACACACACACACACACGCGCGCATTCCATGACAACCTTACACTCCAACGTCAGAGGCCTAGCATCAGATGACAGCAGTGTTTCCACCAGTAGCTTGAGGCATAAACAGTGCCTGCGTTCCTAGCCACCAGATTGGCTGGCTCCCTCCGCCTGGGTGCTAATCACATTTCGTGAGTGTATACGATAAACTGACCAAATACCACATTTGTTTGGGGAAATGCATTGGAAATTGGGGCATTTGAAAGCACATTGCGCAGGTAAAATTGGGTAAAAATCACAGCTTTACAGTACACCAAGTTATTAAAGTATCCCTCAATGGCCCAGAAAACCATCGCACAGAGTACTGTCCTGTGGGCCAGTCTGAGTCTCTCCACCCGGCTAGAGAGAGCACTGTGCTGAACTAGCTAGAGGCCCTCTTATGCAGAGAGAGGAAGGAAGAGAAGCGAAAGAGCAGAAATAAAAGAGGGAAAGTAAAAAAGAGGAGTCAGAGAAAAGAGGGCGGCATAGCGCGGCTGAGAGAGGGGAGGGAGTAAGTGGGAGTGCTATGATTTGTATGGTTTAAAGCATAATTAGAGTCGCGGGGAGGGGGGAGGTCATCGTCCAGCTGGGAACCACTGTGGATTTGGAGTCATGAAGTGTCGACGGGTGTGTTCTGCAGGAATGTTGCCACCACACTGGGGGCACATTGTAGATACAGGGGGCAGGGAATATGATGCGATTAGGCTCGACAGGCTATCAGGTCTTCTGGGAAACCTGCAAGGTAGGTAGCACAGGACCAGGTGCAAGGACCCAAGGACCAGGGACAGGGGCATAGGGCCTCCAATTGCTTACTTTTTTACTTTTTGTTAATTATCAGTCTTTGTGCACACGAATAAATGTAACGAATCTGCAGAACCGTCAACCAATCAGTGGCGAGCACACAAAATGCATTTCTAATGATCCCTTCCGGTCTATGTTATAATCAGCAGTGCTGGTCATTGGGCCGGCTCTCGGTGGATCCGAGATCCGGCACCAGATGTGTAACCGGATCTCGGGATCCGGCCAGAGTCAGCCGCCCAAGCCCATGAACCGCGCAGGAAAAAAGAAAAAAAAAACATCTGCGACGGCAGCATTGTCGTTTACCGCGGCTTTGGCACTGATGTGTAATGCACAATGCTCACTACATGTACAACTGAAAGGAGTCAGTTGTACATGTAGCGAGCATTGTGCTTTACACACCAGTGCCATGAAAGGAGTCGGTTGTACATGTAGCGAGCTTCTCCCCTTGGGGAGAGGGTGTTGATCTTTGCATTTATTTTGTATAGGCTTGCCTGGCAGGGGACAGCGCCTCGCCTATTCAGCCTTAATGGTGGTGCTGCCCCTCGCCAGCTGGGGAGGGGCAGCGTCACCATTAAGGCTGAAAGGGTGAGGCCACTGGAAGCAGAGGCCTTTTTCCTAAAGACTGAAACTCCCGCGAATCCGCGGGAGCTTCAGTATTTAGAAAGCAAGGCCTCTGCTTCCAGCGGCCTCACGTTTTCTCCATAATGGTGGCGCCGGCCCACATGCATCACTTGATTAAAGGGATGCCTTGCAAGTGCGACGCCACCATTATGGCTGAAAAGCATTTTCTTCTGGAGCCTGAAGCTTTCGCACACGAGCGAGAGCTTCAGGCTTCAGAAAAAAATCCTTTTCGTGTAGTGGCCGGGGCTCGCAGGGGAGATTAAATCGAAATTTCGGAGCCTGCTGGGGCTGAGCCCCGGCAGGCCCCGTCCCACTTAAAGCCCTGGCCGGCGGTAAAAGGCAATGTTGCCTTTGTGGGCGCTTTTTTTCCTTTCTTTTTTGAAGTATTTATCTGACCGGATGGCCAATACCAACCCCGCCCCCTCTAGACCACACCCCATCTGCCCCCCCCCCACTCCTCCCCACCCCGGCACTTGTGGGATCCCCCACCACATGTTTTCCATTTCCACCACCGGTAATCAATAAGTACATAACACACTGGGCTTGCTGCTCATTTCATCTTTCACAAAACTCTGCCCCACTGCACAGACACCCATAGGGAATCATGTGGACCACACTGCACCCAACTCTCACTTCCAAAACACCTTCCGTCTTGAGCCCTTCGCTCAGCCACCTCAAACTCGGAGGGTCAGACACTTCTGCAGGCAGAGAGTGGGGAGTAGGTCTCTCTCCTCTGCAGGTGCCTCCCTCTGGAATGGCCTTCCTGGCCCTCTTAAACTTCGGCCGGACCACCTGAAGATCTGAAAGTGGCCCAAGACCTTCCTCTTCACTTCTGCTTTCTCCCGATCTCTCCCCTGCTGACCTGCCTGACTGCTGCGCTGACAGGTTGCTTGGTTAGCCTCAGAGTCTCACTGGGTCCAGGCTCCTTCATGACCAGTCGGCCCTGCACTGCCTCGGGGCCTACGGAGCACTTCAGGGCAGTAACTGTAACCCTACAGTCCCCTGCCACCTTGCACTTACCCAGAGCCGCGCTGCCGTGGCTGCACTTACTCAGAGCAATGCTGCCCTGATTGCACCCCCAACCCCCTTCCCTGGCACTTCCCCGTTATCTCCCCCCCTGCACTTTGCATTCACACTTGTACTATCTGAGCTGCAAAGCCACTAAGATCGTTTGTTGTGTCCCCCCTCTGTCTTCCCTCCCTTGTCTTGCCTAGAAACACGTGTGTACAGGCATGTTATAAATGACTATCATATATCATATCATGCACACATAGAAGTGCCAGTGTCCTCCTAACAGCTGAGAATCTTCCAAAGATGCAAGTGTAAGGAACAGGACATGCAGATCTACTGTTACAGGTAATTCACTTTCCATCTCGAGGCTTAGTAATTCTAGGCGCGCGGAAGTACTTAGTTAATAGGCAAAAGGAGCAAACCCTATATTCATTTTGTTCACAAATCACTTTTTTAAATTTAATTTCTTACAATGTTTCAAATACAAACAAACTACTCGATTCCATCCCTTTTCTACAGTCTCTCAGACCCTCCTCATTGGTTGTGTTCTTTCCCCTCTTTGTTGTCGGCAGTTGGTCCAAATCACTTTCCGTTAGCAATACAGGATGACACGCTAGCACATACATTGCCTTCTGGGACTTGTAGTTTTCTTTTCCCATTAAAGCTGGACACTACGAACCGCAATTGCGATGCTTGTCTATAAATGTTGTTTTGGACTAGATACACTCGACTTGAGACAGCAGCAATTACTTGTAGGTGCAACTATACACAGGCCCTCACAACTTAACTCAACAAGTCTTTAAAAAAGAAAAAAAGGTACGTGACTTTAAGGCTGGAAAGTTTTTAATATGGTCTGGATAGAAGATAAAGAGGAGAAGTGGCGATAGGGTGGACTGCCAAAGTATTCTAGAGTGGACTACTCCCGCGTCCATAGGACTACAAGTAGATGGCAGTGGTGGTGCTGTGGGGCGAGAGCTGTGCCCTGCCTTCCGTACAGTGTGTGCGAGTCCAGATTTCACTTTGCTATTATGAGGATAACTTTCCATGCTAGAGGCCACTTTGAAAGCCACAACCTGTGAGGGCTGCAATTATGGAATTGGTTTTGCAGATGGACAGGTTTGTTTTGACAAGGGTTGTCCAAGGCGTCATGCCAACAGCATGTGGTTGCTCGGGCTGGTACTGGGGCCAGGGTAGACACAGACTGGAAGCACATCTCGCATGCCAACTCCACCCTGAGCAGCAGTCACCCAGGCTGTCAAATGGTACTCATAAGGCACTCAACTCTGCAGATAAGGGGTGTATCGGCTACTTTTTCTCCCAAGAAATTGGCAAATACTCCCAAAAAATAAAAATAGGGATTAGGAATACTCCCAACTATAAATAGGAAAAAGACATGCAGAATCATGCGCCTCTGCTTTCGCCCTCACAGCTCCATGGATGAATTACCTTCAAAACAATGTGCATAACACCCAGCTATCCACGGCCTAGCAACGGAATTCATACAAAAGAAAAACACCATTTACCAGCCGACTAGAACACTCCCATCCCGTGACGACATCCACCTGGAACCTAAAGCATACACGACGGAAAAAACTCAGTGGTTCAGCTTTCTACTGGCTAGCCGCTAAACTCTGGAATTCCCTCCCCAGAGAAACACGAACCACGAAGGGCCATCTAAAATTCAGAAAACTCCTAAAAACCTGGCTCTTGAACGCAGAACGGGGCGCAAGAGAATGGGCAACACCCAAGCATCATGGAATGAACCCCCAGCTGGAAAAGACGGGGGACTCAGACAGGCCACAGCAAAGTGCAGGGAAGTAGAGGCCTCTGAGTGGGAGGGAGACCCCAAGCGCAACCGTTCCAGTGATAGGGGCCCTACAGGAAACAAAGGCGAGGGGGGCACCGACCTAATCGAACCACAGATAGAGTGCATCAGTACCAAAGGGGAGTGACTGGCAACCGAACAGATTGACCACAGGGCACAGGGCGCTCAAGGGCACAGGGAAGAGACACCCCCCTCCTCGAGGGATCCGTGGAGACTTTGCATGCTGCACACCGGGATGTGCCAGGGGGTGAAATGATGTGGACATCCATTAGTCTGAACACGGGGCACAGGGGATGGGGGGGGGGGGAGAAGGTACCACCACTAAACAGCCCTGTTAACGACCCACCACACCCCTGCACAGAAAACAGAAGTGGGAATTGAAGCGCCGCACAATGTACGACATTGGAAGGGATATGTCCTGCAGGCAGCCAAGACTGCGGCGGTACTATAAAATATTGCCACTAACCAACCTCCTCCCTCTGCACACACCTCTCAAACTCTGAACTAAACACAACCATACCACTACAGTACAACAAAACCCACGCCCAGCACAACACCGCAAAAACAAAACAAACCACAGACTCGCACAACAGCACATGACGGCTACCGACCTGAAATTCAACAGTCTAAACCGAAAAGAAGCTGCCAACAGCACATCACAGCTCTTTTGCTTTTTTGTCCCGCTCAGTCCTAACTTGACACCCCCCCCCCCCCACACACCTTACCCTCTTGCTTTACAGATCCGCCAGAGCACCAAGGGACCACACAGGTGGTGATAGTGCATGGTATAAAAAAAAACTTTAATTTAAGACGAATGGGGGCACCGTTGCAATGAGCAGAGCCAGCATTGCCCCACCCCTTGACGTGGGCATTCAGCAGTGGCTGCCTGCATGCGGTAGGGGCCTGGGGGTTGCATTGTTCCCACGCTGCAGCCAGCTGTTCGGCGAGGGTGGGGGTAGAACAGAACCCCGGCCAGGGCCCAGGGCTGCAAAGCCAGCACATGGCCCAGGAGGCTGGCCTCACATCAGAGCAGCTGGCCTACCTGGCAGAGGAGGGCGGGAACGGATAGACTTCCAGCTTTATACAAGTCTTCCTCTGCCCCGGGCACCCCTCTGCTCTGCCCAGATTGAGCTAGGACACCTGTGTTGCTTTTGTGCAAGAGAACGTGTGGAGGTATTCGTGCCTAGGCAGCTAAAACGCCACGGCGAGGCGTGGGCGCTCCGTCAAAGAGGACTTTGGAAGGAAGCTCTGCCTTTATACCGTCCGAGGTGGACCTTGCAGCGCCATGCGGTGCAGTGTGCCAGCCTCCCAGGCCCTTCTCAGGCCTGCCACCTGCAATATGCCACCCGCAGGACCTGCGTTCACCGCAAATGACTTGCACAGCGCTCAGTCGCTTTCTAGCTAGCTTGGCACTATATAAAGCGAAGTACGCCTGCAGGTTACATAAGCACAGGTCGCTGGAGCACATGCTTTAACACACTGAGGTGTCACATCGACTTCAAGCACACCCATACAATGTACATAAGAGCAAATGACTTTCACTTCAGGAGGTGCCGCCTTCTCGACTGCTAAAACAACAGCACAACTGGCTGTGCCCACAGCTGGCGCCTTACAAAACTCACACAAAAGCATTCCCTCGAACATGGGTGTAAACAATACACGTGCATAAACCCACAGAGCTACCCAAGAACAGACCCCCAAAGCGTGAAGCTCTAGCACTGAAACACACACTACCAATTGCAAACACACAAAACAAACACGGGCACAAATATTCCTACTGCCAGCCGGAGAGATCCCAAACACTGCCAGGGCGCAGCGTAGACCATGGCTTCAAGGATTCGTGCTGCTACCGAGCTCCTCAAGTGATGAGAGCCAGTATGTGCCACCCCCTCACCACCCATTTACACCGGGGTGCATAAGAGCCCCGCGTCCTATGCCATCAGAAGTGGCTTTATTGTGCAACGTCAGACTGTAGTATGCGGCGCCAGGACGAGGTCTTACTATGCCATGGTGCAGCCGGAGACCGGAACAAGCGCAGTGAAGAGCTGAACAAAGGACACATGGCGTAGCACGGGGTTTGCAATAAAGACTTGGTTCCTGTGGCCAAGAGATTCTGGGTACCAGGCATCATCGCCCAGTAGTCAGGAAGCACCTCTGGCAAAGTAGGGGTTACTACACAGCGTGCCTCAAATCTAGCTTTCACACAGGAGGCAACCCCTATGTCCATCCTGTATGAGCATTGTGGACAAAGCTGTAGGGCCTCCCAAAGCGAGGCAGGGTAACTGCTGGTACCATCCAGCAGGCCCAAGAGAGGGCCAGCTCCCCCCCATCCAGAACTCGCCCCTCTCCACCGTTTAGACAGGAGACAGCAGTCTCCCTCATTCCCTCATCGCAAAGGAAGGGTGAGGCCTTCCACAAAGCAGCAGGGTGCTAAGCACCCAAGGGAAACCAACAGGCAGGCAGGGAGAGCAATAACACCCCCACCTTCCTGGGGGGCAGACAGTTGGTCTGCTGGCCTGTGGGCTGGGTCACAGCCCCCAACAGACACACTTCTTATAAAAGAGCTACCAGCTCCACAGAAAACACAATATGTTTGTAGACCCGGAAGGGGGGGACAAGCAGGCAGGAGGTTCACTGATAACTCAGTGTCCTCCACTTTTCCTCCTTTTCTGCAAAACCCTCCCACCCTAGAAAAGAAGGGAGAAGAACAAAGGAAGAGAGGAACAGGGCACTGTATGGTGACCACAACAAGTCGTGGGACAAGAAAGGCGGCACGGGCCAGAGGGGGCTACCTCTGGACCTGGTGCCCAAAAGTAGATCATATCATAGGGCTATGTGATTATTGTTATTGTTTCCATAACCATATCTGTAACCACAACCATAAAATCCTATGGCTTTTTATTGCCAACACTTGCAACTGTGTGGTCCAACTCACTTATTACAGGGTGGGTGGGTCGGATATGGAACTTGCATGCATATGGGTCCAGCAGTTATGCTTTAGATGGCTTCTAGGAGCGTCCTTGCGCGCCTTAGTACACTTTCCCCAGCACACAGAGGCAATGCATGCTTCCATGGCATCAGCTGGCTGGAGCAGTCAAAGTTATCCCCGGTAGCAGTCTGTGTTCGGCCAACCAGGCTCTCACAAACGGATGTATGCATGCAAGCAAGCAAAACCAGAAGGAAAGATACGATGCAGGGCCCTCTGCAGAAGGCCACCTCTGCGCACACAGACAATCTCAGCCTCCGCAGCCTTAACAGCACTCTCTCCTAGAGGCCCAGTCGGGAAAACACAATGAGCTACACACATTGGCAATTCATAGGCAGGGCCTTCTGCAGTGGGCAAGCATAAAATGGCTGCCCCCGTACCAACATGGTGGCTCTCTGGCATGGGCAGGTTATTTGGCTAGATCGACTAGACGATGGACAAAAAATAATTATACACAAACCACAATAAGGCACAGGGCTGTGAGATTCACAGATGACCCGAAGTAAAATGGCTGCCTCCGTACCAGGGCGCCAAGCACGCGGGTGTTCCGGGGCACCGGCGAAAGGTCATCTGCACTGAAAGCCCCTATACTTTCAATGGGATGTCACCCGCCCCCTCCCCCAGCCTAGGAAAATCAAAAGTCCCCTCCACTATGCGTACCAACATGGCGGCTCTCTCTGTCATTATCATTTGTTATTGCAGCTTTCGCCATAATTCTGGTGCCAACACGCTTTTGTTTAAATGCCCTCCGAGGACCCGGACCCCAAAAATGTGGGAGGTGCCATTATGCATGTGTGCATTTCAGCCATTAAAGTTATGCAAGGTTGGCCAAAACCCAAGTAGTCGCCCATGTCTAAATGGAGTGTGTATGGGCGCAGCAGAGGTAAATTTGTACCTGAGGGGTGGTTGTATTTAAGGAGATAGGTATGTGGGAAGCTACAGTTAGAATTTGTCATTAAAAGTAACTTCATTCTTATAGCAGAGATGATGTGCAATCGTGTTTGTGTTCTATGCGAGTGCGGGGTGCGTGGCGTGAGACCATGCTTTCCGCTAAATTGGGAAGTGTGTACGAGAGGAGAAAAGGGGTTAGCTGAACAAACAACAATGTCCACGTCCTCGGTTGCATTTATGTACAAGGAGCAGTGCTACATTTCACAGGCGATCCAAGTGCTTGATGAGGACATAATAGTATGGAAATAAAAGACACTCCAGGTGAGCGCCTTTTAGTCACCATGGGTCATTGTGTTTGCACCATTAGTGCATTTTTTCCCGAGCAGTGTTGTGGGCTAGATGTGTCCAGCAAAGGACAGAGATATTACACTCTATTAGGGATCTGATGTTTGTACAGTTAGAACCAGAAGCCAAGACACCATGTATTACGATGCCTCCCTGAGCAAGAACCCAAGCGTCGAAAGATTTTCTGGATAAAAATCTCTCCCTCACGAGAGACATCAGAGAAGAGGGGACAGAGTGGAGGCAGGAGGACTTGGAGAGAGCGTGTAGAAAGGTCAAGAGAGTGAGAGGATACAGTGAGAGTGACAGAAAAGAGGCCAAATCAAGCAGGGGGTCTGGTCTGCAAGGCACACTCTCCACACCTCAAGAACCGGTGCTCCAAATAGGATTTGGAAGCGGGAGCATTTTACTCCCTACTTTTTAAAGTTGGGAGTAAAATGATCTTTTATGGGAGTAAAAATGTAAGTCCAATCCCAAATGGGAGTATTTTATAAGCAAGTAAAAAAGCTTTTAACTGGAATAACTAAAATGTTTTTGTAATTATTATTTCTTTGCACCTAGTTATGCATGCACATTAAAAGATACAGGTGTGCGTCTTCCTATCAGACATGAGCAATAGTAGTGTCTTCCTGTCTATCTATGTGCACTACTGCTCCAAACATATCCCTGCAGCTGTGTGGGCACAGGGTTCTACGTGTCCGTTTCCTACTGTTTGTTGGGTGTATTTTGAGGGAGACTAGTTAGAGAAGGCCATGACATCACAGTGCACTTACCTTGATTGTGTACAGAGCGTGAAACATCAGGCATCTACTAGCCGGGGCTAAGGGCGCCTGGGTTAAGGCGACAGACGGAGGGAGAGAGGGAGCTATGATATATTTTATTTGTAACGCACTCATACACAGGTGTTTCAGAGCGTGACTGGGCAAGGGAGGGCAACAGGGGAGAAACAACACAACAAAACAACGATCTTACTAGGCCCAGTGACATTGAGAACGCGCAATTGCATGGGGAAGGAAAAGGGGAAAAGTGCATGGAAGGGGGAGAGTGGAAAGTGCAGAAGCCGAGGAGCGCAGATAAATAAAATAAATAGAAAATGGAGGCAATAAACAGTGGTAGTGCAGCCAGCAAGTGGCAAGTGCTGTGTTTAAGGCAACAGATTGGGTAAGGCTGATAAGTGCAGAAAAAAGGAGGAACAAAAAAGGGGGTGCTGTATGGGTACAGATACAATCCACAGTGCAATGGGTGGCCAGGAGGCCGTATAGGAGGGTGGCAGGGTGAGTAGGTACCTGGGCCCAGGCGACAGAAGGTGGCCAGGTGCACTGAGCCAAGAGAGAGCAGATCAGCAGGGGAGAGGGGGAGCAAAGGCAGAAGCAAAGAGGAAGGTCTTGAGGTGCTTCCGGAACCGGAGATGGTTCTCCTCAAGTTTTAAAGTGGCAGGGAGGCTGTTCCAGAGGGAGGCCCCCAGCCGAAGACAGATCTTCCCCCAGCTTGCCTCTTTGAGAAACGACTGACCCTGAGGGAGTTGGAGGTAGAGGAGCGAAGAGCTCGAGAGGGGAGGTATTTGCGGAGGGATAGCTGAAGGTATTTTGGACCCAGGCCCCAGAAAGCCTTGTGGACAATGCAGAGGCTTTTGAATTTAATCCTTGCATCCACTGGGAGCCAATGGAGAGATTTCAGAGCTGGAGAGATACGATCCCAGGGCTTGAGGCCAAGGACAAGTCTCGCAGTCCTGTTCTGGATACGTTGTAGAGGACGGAGAGTAGAGGCAGGAAGATTTAGAAAGAGGCTGTTACAGTAATCCAAGTGAGAGAGAGACAGAGACAGAGACAGAGACAGAGACAGAGACAGAGATAAGGAGAGGGAGACAGAAACAGAGAAATAAGGAGAGAGAGACAAGAGAGAGCGAAAGAGAGAGAGAGAGGAGAGACAGAGACAGATATTTGTCCATCAATTAGAGGATGGACAAAGCAAAGTATACACAACCCACAAGGCGGCGTCACGTGTCTGCGAGAAGCCCCATCAGCCCTTCATGCAATAAAACACGCAGCAGTGACTCGGAGAAAACGGCGGCCAGTTTGTTTTTCCGGGTGGACGGGAAGCGGGTCAGGCATTTGAATCTCTGAGGGCGCAGTACATTCTGGAGGGTCCCTGTGAGCAGGAACAATTGGGAAGGGAAAGCAGGCAGGGAGGTCAAAAGGCTGATTATTAAGGTGTTTAATTTCATATGAAATCCTTGATAGATTTGGGGGGGTCACTATGCCAGAGCCAGTGGCGGGCGCGAGGCCTCGTGACCCAACTGTATCCTCCTGTAAACCCTCCTCCATGCGGTGTAAGAAGATGGGAGCGGCACCCCGGGAGGAGGGGGCAGAGAGCACGCCCCCCCACCCCACCCCACCAGTGTGTCACTCTCCCTCCAGCTGACGGACACCTGCTCCCTTTGCCTCAGTGCACAGGCCCGAGCCAAATACCAGACAAGTCCGTGGGAATTCACAACATTCACCGAGAGCTGCTGCCCCCCCTCCCGACCCCCACCACGCGCCTGCCCTCTGCCCCAGAGTCTTCCACCCCCTCCCCCATCTTAGCCCGAGCATTCAGAGATGTGCCAGGAGGGGCCCACTGCAGCTCGAGCTGCCAGGCATGGGGAGTGGGGCCTGCTTACACAGGCAGGTACCCCCCCCCCCCCCCCGAAGATGCCTGCCCATGCTCACTGCCACTCTCAAAAGACATCTATATTAAATGCACCAATTCAACCCTGGCAGACAAGATTCGGTGTCCGGCCCCTTTTCCGTTTGGTTCACATCGCTGAGTAAAACGGCTCCAGCTGCTGCAGCTTTTTATATACTTTAAATAGAATTTTCTTAAAACGAAAAAAATTAGAAACGTGTGTTGAACTGGATGCTAAGGGAGTTGGGGATGCCCGCACCGTGCCCTTATCTGGCAAAGTCCTTGGACATTTCCACACAGGGCGAGACTTGCCCACCCCCAAGCCGGCAGATGAGCCGGGTCCAGCAAGCGGGGGGGGTGCTTTAACGGGGCGGGCGGCCAATGGGAGGTGCTCCAACACCCACCAGCCTGACAGGCGATCCATCATTCCCAGATTCACAGATGGGGCGGGGGGGACGGGGGGGACGTGAAGAAGGCAGAAAATGCATGGCTCGGAGGAGGGCACGTGCGACAAAAGAGGCACAGGGCCGCCCAGCTGTGAGCGCGCCTTGGGCCCTGATCAACTACAGGGGCCAGTTTCGGTCGTCTGGCCCCCGGCTGATGCATGCTGGGACATGTAGTCTAGATATCTGAAGCAAAACGCAGGCCTTCCCACCAAGCCAACCTCTGAAGGTAGTCCAGGCCCAAAGCGGGAACACTTAAAATAAATAAACAAATGAACAGCATATGTGCCAAGACAAATGTCTATGTAGGTCCAAGTCGCTGGCCAGTGCGTCGTTCTTCAGCCAGACGCCTACATATGCACGAGCCCCAGAAGCATAGTCCCTGCAAGGTGGCTCTCTGCCAGTGCCATTTCCTGGGAGTATGGGGGGGGGGGTGGGGCGGTGGATCACTCCCGCTCTCCCCATTGCTGCCAACCTAGCAGGGCACCGTTAGCCAGGTATCGATGGCACTGCTGGGGGTGCCGAGTAAGTTGCGTCTAGACCCCCATGAACTGAAATCGTTCAGATGTGCCTCTGCATTTTTTGGGGGGCCATCAGAGTAAGCTAGGATGAATGGAAGTGATGACTGCTTGGCCTAAGGGAAATCCTGCTGGGTGAGTGAAGACCGAATGGGTTTCAGGTTCCCGAGGTCCCACACTGACCAGAAGGGCCGGCAGCATGGGGGTCACTGGGAGCATGGGCCGAGGATCAGGTCTGGGCGGCGAGGGCCATACGAGCCTTTCTGCGGGTGAAGCCAAACAAGGGGGAGAGTTAGTTCTTGTATCAAGATGGTTTCTGGAAGCCCATGGTGAAATGCAGCAGAAGTTTCCGTACCTATTCATTCTGGATCAGAGCACTAACGGCAGCGTCTTCAGAAATGGGTCCGGCACGCTAGGGCGCGATGGCGTTCAGAGTCCTTTCAGTGGTATGTTCAGGCTACCACAGGGGACTTCACCCGTTGGCAACCATTGATAAAGAGGTGTACCTTGGAGTAAGTGCTGGCCCATGAGGGGCCCTAGGAGAACTCACTCTCAGTCACCCGCCAGCCCCATTAAAATATTTTAGGCAAGAGTGTTTTCACCCCAAGAATGTGTGCTCATTAGATTGTTTAGGTGCAGTCATAGTTTATGTAAACAGGGGTGCAGTACACAGAATGCAAGGCCCAATCTTTCTCAGCAGATGGATTTTTGAAAATGCCAGCAAACAAAGGGTTTTGCAGGCAGTAGGCTACTGCAATGGGTTAGGGAGTGAGTCAAGCTCCTTTTGAACAGGAAGCAGGTGGTCCACCACCTTGGATGGGTCCGAGAGTTCCCCTGGTAGCATCAACATATTCAAGAGTGTCTGTAGCAAGACGAGCAACGCTCAGGGAGGCGGCAGCTTGGGTGGTCGGAGTCGGCCTACACTGAATCGATTTGGAGGGGGAGAGTGGAGGAGGCTGGACAGGGTCTTCAGCTCCTCTCCCAGTTTACCCTGAATGAACTGCTAAATTGGTAGCAGACCTCAGCTGAACTCGACTTTGGTCGGACCCTGCCACAGTAATGGCAGTGGCAGCCATTTTATTTAAATAACTCTTATAGTGTCTTCACGGGTCAATAACGTATTTTTGGTCTCTAAGTCAATATGCCTGCGTGTTTTATATGATCAGCTATTCAAAAAGGGTGGGGGTCTCAATGTCATCATGCACCCACCCCCCCCCCTTCTCGTCACAAAAGGAGGAAGATGCATAATTGAAACCCCCCATGGAGCTGTGGTGACAGGGTTGTGGAACCCATTTCAAATAGGAGAAGCATCTTTGAATGCTGAGAAGTAGCACAAAGGTTGATAGCCAATCCTGAGAAGGAGTACAAAGGAGAACAGCCAATCCTGAGAAGGAGTACAAAGGAGAACAGCCAATCCTGAGAAGTAGCACAAAGGTTGATAGCCAATCCTGAGAAGGAGTACAAAGGAGAACAGCCAATCCTGAGAAGTAGCACAAAGGAGAACAGCCAATCCTCAGAAGGAGTAGAGGTTGATAACAGCCAATCCTCAGAAGGAGTAGAGGTTGATAACAGCCAATCCTGAGAAGGAGTAGAGGTTGATAACAGCCAATCCTGAGAAGGAGTAGAGGTTGATAACAGCCAATCCTGAGAAGTAGTACAAAGGAGAACAGCCAATCCTGAGAAGGAGTACAAAGGAGAACAGCCAATCCTGAGAAGGAGTAGAGGTTGATAACAGCCAATCCTGAGAAGGAGTACAAAGGAGAACAGCCAATCCTGAGAAGGAGTAGAGGTTGAAAACAGCCAATCCTGAGAAGGAGTACAAAGGAGAACAGCCAATCCTGAGAAGGAGTAGAGGTTGATAACAGCCAATCCTGTAAAGGAGCACAGCAGTCAATGCCAAACTTCTAGGAAGCCCCACCAGTGTACTTAGCAGGCGCCCAAAAGAAGGCAGGAACACCATTTCCAACAGCCTGATAGAGTTGCCTCATAGCCGCAAACCATTAAAGCAGACCTGTCAGAGAAGACCACGGGCCGGCTGCTGATGGGCGAGGCTGGAAACAGGAACCGGAAGCAGCAGTATCCTTGCTCACAGGCACTGCATCTACAGCTCTGAACAGGTGTGGGCATGACACACTAGATCGGGTTTCACAGATGAGCAGCGGGAAAGGAGATGGTGATTGGGCGGAGGGGTGGGGGAGGGAGATGGAGGACAACGCTCGGTGGGACACTTTTATTCTCCTAGCTCAGGGGAACATGCTCACCTTGGAAGGAAGATGACACGGAGCACCACCGGTTTGATCCCCGGGTCCGCGCTTAGAAACTTCAGGGTATTAAGCACGTTATGAATAATTTCTATCATATCATATGAGGGCGGGGGACTTGGAACCTCAGGGTGCAAGGTGTGAGTAGGAAAAAGCAATTGTAGCCAATCCTGCTCACTTCCAGGAACTCTGACCTCTCCGGACCGCCATCCAATCGCGCATCGTCTGCTGCCTCTCCAATATTGGCCGACCACACGCAAACCTAAAAACAGCTACAAAAAATGAAGCGCCATATGGTTGTAGCTAGTGCGACCGGGCCCACAGAAAGTTGGTAGCCCAGACTAGTGCAGCCCGTTTACCTGCAAGCCAAGTGCTAAAAGGTCTTTGCTCCATCCACCTGGATCAACGTATTACCAAAAGCCATCCAGAGATGAACTAGCCAGGAGTCTCCACACTACACTGCTGCTAACGCTCAGAGCTGTGGGAGTATGTAACTCCAAACTCCTCCAGGTGCTGGAAGACACCGAGGTGACAATGAGCGCCCCCCAACTTCTCAGTAGATTGCCAATTAACCGGTGGCTACATTACGGAGGAAGTTGGGGCAAGACCAGTGCTGATGAGGGTCTGTCTGGAGCAACCCCATGGCCTACTCTTCTTCACGGACGGTCCGAAGGGATGCAGGACTAGGGCTTGCGCAGGAGGGCGCAGTGCTTGACAAGCGCGCTCTTTTCTGTTGCTTGTTCCCATTGCTTCCTTTATCCCGAGACACTCTACGAGCAAGATAGACCTCACTAGGAGTTACACCTGCGAACATCTGCAGAAACTAGAGCTGCCACTCCACTCCTGAGAAAAGTAATCTACTGCCCTTTCTTTGGGCGGCAGCTTTGAGCAATATCTTGATTAGGTCACGGATCCGTGGTGATCAAGTGGCTCACACGTTTTAGACGTAATGGATTGTCCACGAGTGCCTTTACTATTTCTTCCAATGAGGCGAAGGACAGCAAGAGATGGCAGGAAAGCAGGAGATGGGCATGGTGGGAAAGCAGGAGATGGGCATGGGGAAAAGCTGGAAATGGGCATGGGGAAAAGCTGGAAATGGGCATGCGGAAAATCTGGAAATGGGCATGCGGAAAATCTGGAAATGGGCATGCTGAAAATCTGGAAATGGGCATGCGGAAAATCTGGAAATTGGCATGCGTAAAAGCTGGAAATGGGCATGGGAAAAACTGGAAATGGGCATGGGGAAAAACTGGAAATGGGCATGGGGAAAAACTGGAAATGGGCATGGGGAAAAGCTGGAAATGGGCATGGGGAAAAGCTGGAAATGGGCATGGGGAAAAGCTGGAAATGGGCATGGGGAAAAGCTGGAGATGGGCATGGTGGGAAAGCTGGAGATGGGCATGGGGAAAAGCTGGAAATGGGCATGCGGAAAAGCTGGAAGTGGGCATGGGGAAAAGCTGGAAGTGGGCATGGGGAAAAACTGGAAATGGGCATGGGGAAAAGCTGGAAATGGGCATGGGGAAAAGCTGGAAATGGGCATGGGGAAAAGCTGGAAATGGGCATGGTGGGAAAGCTGGAGATGGGCATGGTGGGAAAGCAGGAGAGGGGCATGGTGGGAAAGCAGGAACTGGGGCAAGAGATTGGGAAGAGTAAAACAAGCTGTGATCTTCATTCATCGCTCTGTATCCCCCCCCCCCATGACTTGTAAAGTGCTCCGAAGCTTCCCAAAGCTACGTCTGTGCTCAATAAATACCCTAAAAATAATAATTATGATACGTGCTTCTTTGTCTATGATATGAAGCGGTGAAGGCACTTTTTTGCCAATATCTTTCCATGATGGCCGGCGCTTTTTCATCGGTGATCAGTGCAGATCCCGTTCTCCCACCGCTGTGGGGTTGTTTTTGCGCTTGGCTCAGAATCAGCACAAGGAGAGCATCAGTGTGTGTATTGTGTGTCAAGGAAAATGGCGTTTAATTGCCTGCTCGAGACATATTAAAAAAATATTTATATAGTAAAACCTTTTTTTCTCCAAAACAACCTATTTTGACTAAAAGCCACTACTCGGACTTCCAGAGTGTACTGAAGAGAATGGCATCCAAGCCAGCAGAGTCCCCCCCCCGCTCACCCACCCCTTCCACCCAATCGCCACCAAATGCGGCCTCAACGAGATCTGCCCCAACTCCAGAAAAAGTTTCGAATGGTCCATTGTTGCTCACCCCTGCATCATTTTACCCAAATGTTGGTCTAGCCTGCTTTGTCATATTTCGTCACCCATCCTCCGCAGATCCCCCTTCCCTCTTCTCAATGTGCCTTTTCCCCTCATCCTTCAGACTACGGTTTGGTTCAACACCTTGTGGTGGGGTCACAATTTCCTCAACCGCAGACACGGACTCGGTGCTTCAAGACCACGATGGTGGCGGTTCGCACAGAGTAAAAGCCAAGTAACATCACAAAGCAACGGCCTTTGCACCCCCAAAGCACACCACCTGTGCGCAATAGAACTCAACTGGCCACAAGGTTGCACTGTTGTCCCCTATTCAGTTGTGCCCTTAAACCATGTTCGTTGGCCATTTGAAAATCTAGACAACACTTGAAGCGTGGGCTAGGCCCATCTCGACGAGCGTCCGCATTCATTTAAAATAAACTTAATAAAAGATGTAAGGTTGCTTGCAACTCCTGGGACGCATTTGGACTGTGGGAGCCCCGGCAAGAACGGTTTGTGAATTTGGAAGGCGACCGCACTACTAGAGTAGAGCTTATGTAGTAATGAGGCATTTCCAGGGCTTCTCACGTGGACTACGAGAGAGCTTTCCAGAGTGCAGGACGTGGCACTGCTGGCCACCGGATCCCTCCGCCAACGCTTGGATGCCGAGGCGACGGATTGCTGCCCTGAGGACGCTCCAAGCTGGAGATAATGGGGAAAGTGTGTTTGCCACTAAAACGAACTCCCAGAAGCCCACACTGCCGACTAGGCATGGATATGGGCCTTCTCCGGAAGCCAACGCAAAGAGGGCACCTCACGCATTAATCGCATAAATGGAAGTCCATCGTAGGGCAGCCCGGCCGCCCAAAGCACAATGACGCGGAGTAGTCCAACAGTAACCCCATGAAGTATTCTGCAAATACCAGCATTTACAATACATTCTATGGATTAACAGAATTAACAGCACACAGACCAAATGGACCTGCCGTTCTGCGCATAAGTTCCTGAGCAAAGGTAAAAACCCGCCTGCGACTGACCTACAATC
The DNA here is from genome assembly GCF_040938575.1 of Ambystoma mexicanum. Lineage (NCBI taxonomy): Eukaryota > Metazoa > Chordata > Amphibia > Caudata > Ambystomatidae > Ambystoma > Ambystoma mexicanum. The sequence goes on from NC_090938.1 coordinate 36,819,060, forward strand.
AGGCAGAACTCTGGACAGCCTTCAGATGTCAACTCTCCATCTCATGGGCCAAATTACACACCCTGTCGCCCAAAACTAGAATAAACCTCAGAAAGGCGAGGACTCTAGTGACTGTCCGATCCCTCCACCCAAACATCAAAAAACAAGCGCTGCCCCCGCCCATAAAATAAACAGCTGTAAAATAGTCAAAAGTAGAGATTGTGGTGAGAACCAAATTGAAAAGAAATGTATTGCATGAGTAATACTAAACGGTTTGGATGATGGGGAATATGTCGCACATAGTGGGTTAAGTAGCGCTGCGATTTCATGATGTCGCCATTTGTAAAAAGGTGCTTGACCGTAAAAACGGTTTAAGATAAAGTTATTATTTTTCAATATTTTTTAAAACAAAACAAAATGGCCCTTTGTGATAACACGTGTTTCGACACTGCCGCGTCCTTTTCAAATCAGGGCTAATCGGGTGTTTGCTGAGAGTTAACATTGCGTCTGTAGCGGCTGAATTTCAAGGGGTTAAATCCTGCCTGTAACAAAAAGGCTTGAAAACGTCTTTTGAGGAATGGGGGAAGACTGGGCTGAGCGCTTGGAGGGGGTGATTTGGAGAAGAATTCGGGGTTTCAGTAATTATACCCCTATACGTCTGTAATTGGGGCAGATATCTCTGGCTACTCTGATTGAAATAGAGGGAAATTGTTTATACAGATCATGTTTGCTAATCTGCCATCCTTATGGTCGGTTATGAAAACTGCCACGGTGGTAAATAAAAGCGACGCTATGCAGAAATGTAAAATAAGAAATGAGACATTTTGAGACCTTCATGTGAAAAGGAGGTCAATGATCTGGATGACTTGCTTGTGATTTAGTTTGGTTGAGAAGTGTATAGGGCTACAATCAAGGCCTTACTATCACTGCCACACAAGTGTGGAAATGTGCAGAAAATCTACTGAGTTTCGAAGCCGATGTGAAATGAGTTGAAAATCTCCAATATTGAGCCATGGGAGCAATTCTTATGCCCATTGATTTGTATAAATGAAGTGTGTTGATTAAGCATTGCTAGGTTGTGATTTGATCATTTTTATGTTGTATTTTATTATTGACTTCTACTCACTCAAATATAATTTCGAGTCATGTATGTTTACATTTGGAATACACGTTTAAGAGGAAGTTAATGTAAGATTATGAACCTGTTTTTATGGATGTGTCCTTTTGCTTCTTTTATAATGTGTAAACGTGTATTGTGAACCATCTACTCAATAAAAACATCTTTTAAATCTGTTTCTTTCGCAGGAGCGTTGCATCTACTCTTCTGTGTCTCGGTGTTACTTTTGTCCACCACACCCCCAGATTCTGATACTATAATGTTTAGAATTCTACGTTTGGGAGGGATGCCTTCTCCTGTATCTCTACTTCTGCTTCTAGTGCTACCAACACTTTGGCGGCCCATTAGATGTCCTTGTGCGTTCCTTTGTGGAATTAGACTGTCCGCACGGTGTGTGTGCGTGCTCATCTGGGCCTTTTTGAAATGTTTTATGAAATTGAATGATGCTAGATCAACCTCCGAAAAACGTGTGGGTCTTATCTGCACACATTTTCCTATGCTTACCACACAACAAACTCAGACTTGTGTACTCTGGGCAGACAGAATAAACCGAGTCCTCCCGGTCATATTTAGTTGGGATCCGACAGGTGGAGTACACGATGCATGTCAGAAAGGGGAGGGACAAAACCTTTCTCCTGCCATGGCCAGCCCACCTGCTGAAAAGTGGCAGGGGCATTCTTCAAGCAGAAGGGCATCACAGTGAACTGATAATGTACTTCCGGGGTTGAGAATGTTGAACTTTCCCTCGCATCGGTCAAGCCGACCTGCCAGTACCCTGCCATGAGGTCAAAGATGCTCATGTAATTGGCAGTGCCGAGCTTGTCAATGAGCTCATTTGCAAGAGTAAAGAGGTGAGCATCTGTCTTTGTGACAGACTTGAGCCCCCTGTAGTCCACACAAAAGCAAACTTCAGTTTTCCCTCTACTGGTCTTTTTCGGGACCAGTACCACTGGGCTAGCCCAGGAGCTGTGGGATGGCTATATCACGCCCAGGGACAGCATCTTGGAAACGTCCTCCTTGATGGTGTCCTGACCTTACCGGACATCCAGTGAATCCCATTCTTCACCGGCTTATTGTCTCCGGTGTCCACATCATGGGTGCACCAATCAGCGTGACCTGGAGCCAGCGAAAACCGACCGGAAAACTCTCCCAGTAACCGGCGACAGTCTGCCACTTGCTGTTCTGACCGGTCAGTTGCAAGGTTGACATCTTCAACTGTTGACGTGAAAGACCCTGCACGTCTGTTTAAATCCTTTCACGTCAATGAGATAATTCACCTGACTGCCCTTTTCCAGCACACAGTAAGGCCCAGTCCACTTGTCCTGAAGGGCACTGGGTTTGACAGACTCCCTAATCCACACCCACTGGCCTGGAGAATAGACTGTCACTGTGGCCTTCTGGTCGTTCCAGTGCTTCATCAGCTCCCGACTGGCCTTTAGGGTTCTTGTTGACGGTTCCATGTACTTTGCCATTCTAGACCGAAGGCTAAGTACGTAGTTCACCAAATCTCACACAGGGGATGACCTCCCATCCCTCTTTTACTAGGCTAAGGGGTCCTCATACAGTGTATCCAAACAGAAGCTCAAAGTGGCTCAACCACTCAACAAGCCCCTTGGTTTGTGGATGGAAGGATGTAGAGAAGCAGTAGGGGACTCCGCACTCTCCCCACATAGCCTTCATATACGCCAATATGAAGTTTGACCCCCCCCCGTCAGAACCTACTTCCTTGGATAATCCAACACGGGAGAGTATCCCAATAAGAGCCTTCGCAACCACAAGGGCTTTAATACTCCTTAGAGGAACAGACTCAGGGTACCTTGTGGCGTGGTCTACCACCACCATCAAGATGCATCTGTTCCCTGAGCTGGTTTGAGGAGCCAAAGGACCCACAATATCCATGCCTATTCTATCGAAAGGCCGCCCAACAACAGGTAGTGGGATTAAGGGGGCCTTTGTGGCACCACCTGACTTGCCAGAAGTCTGAAAAGTCAGGCAGGACCAGACAAATTCCTTAAAATTTACACTGAAATGTGGCCCGTAAAAGTGCATGAACAACCGCTCCTATGTCTTAGTCACTCCCAAGTGACCCACTAAAGGAATTTGGGGAGCCAAATCCAAAAGGAACTCTGTGGCACTGGGGAATCACCAACCTTCGCCCTTAGCCTGCTCCTCCGCCTGCTTCCTCAGACCTGCCAGAATGGGGCACTCTTTCTGGCCTGTGAAGAGGTTAGTCTGATCTGGGACCCCAGCTGATGCAAACTCATCAAGCTTGTGCAGGCCCTTCAGATCAGCGCCCACCTGGTCCTCCGCCTCCGGTTCCTGCGCTGCGCCAGGCCACTCTGAAGTCACAGGGTCCCCTGCTACCAAAGTAGGGCCTTTCGTGGCTACTGGCACCTCCCCCACAGGAGTAGGTGACTCAGCAGTCAGTGGAACTGGACTAGTGGCTACCGGCCATGCCGGTCCTTCCAGCAAGCCCTCTGGAAGCACTCCATGCCCTGAGGCTCGGAGACTGTTCAATCTGACAATCTTTGGCCCTCGATCGTGTAGCCGCTGCGAATATCTCTGGATCAGGAAGATCATTAACCAACAGACACGGGACAGGGATGGAGTCGTTCACTGCTACACAGCGCCGGGTCATTTCACCTCGCCAGCTGAACTCTACCATCACCAAGGGGCACTTACTCTTTCCGTCAAACGCACTGACACTACAATCAGGCTCATCAATAGTTAGCCTGGCTGTGCCCACTGCCGGGTGACAGCAGTGACGCTAGCAGCGGTGTCTCGGACCGCAGGAGTTCTGTGTCCATTGATACACATATTCTTAATAGAGTTGAGTATTATTGGGAGCTGGGATCTCTTCTGAAGATCCAGTTCCATTCCAATCCACATTCGGCCACTCCCTGGCCTAGTGGGACGTCCTCCTCTAGGAGGTCCACACTAATGATGGCCTCTTCCACGAGTCCAACATTCACTATGACTTGCTTGGGTAAGCCCTTGCCAGCAGGATCCCCTTTTACTATGGCCGGTTCCTTACACACGAAACAACCTTTGGGTGGTAAGAACGCAGGTGTTCCAGTGTTCGGGGTGCCTCGCTCTGCTTTTCAGTGTACACAGCTGAACTAACGTTATGGGATTTCCATTCATTCTTTTGGAGGCCCGACTTCGAAGAGGATCGGGTTGGACTTTTGTCTTTCCCATCCCAGTTTATTTCTTCGGCGGCAGATTTCTCGTCCTGTTTGGGTGTGCTCGCCTGAGCCTTTTTCTGGACTGGAGTACTCACAAACCAGTCAGCAGCCTTTACAAGCGCACTAGGGTCCCACCTAGGAAGCTTGCTGCAGAGCCTAGCAGGGCACGCTGTGCGCTGGCTGGGTACTTTTTCAGGAGCTGCTGGAGAGTCCCCTGGATTCAGTATCTCCCTCTCCTCTCTGGGAGATGTTTAGGGGGGGAATCTTGCTTCCCTCTTGGAGGTCATGGCCTTCCTTCACTGGCGAAAGCTGTAAGGCAGACTGTACCTTCAGCCAGGGTCCAATGCCGCTTTCTTCTTATTACTCCTTGCAAAGTCTTCAGAACTACCCAAAAGAGGGTCTCAGCCCTCTATTAAAGCCACATGGGCCACAGTGATTGGTGTAGGCTAAGCCTACCTTAATGAACCAATCCTGGGTCCCCACCAACAATCTCCTGTATGCATGAGATCATAACCAGAGTGCTTTGCAACAGAAAAGGTAAAGGGGTGAAAACATGTAATACGAAGTCCCATCCATCTTCCTGTCTGTTGTGGATCAAAGGGTCTCTCTGGTCAAAGGAGCTCTTTGCGGTTCCTGTTTAAAGTGGCAGGTCTCCCTTGAAGCTGCAGCGGGTCCAGACTTTTGGTCTCTGCCAAGCCACATACTTGTAGCCTCTTAATGGGGTCCGCCTGCAGGGGTTGCCAACTGTAAACACATGTACCAGGCATGACAGCTCACTGCCAATGATACTTTAGCTCGGGAGATGGCTTCCGGTTCACAGCGCCTATGAAAGCGGTGTTGGGATTTCCAGTCTCCTTTGTTTTAGTCTCTGCAGCCAGGCCCCATGTGGGCCTGTTTGAAGTATACTCTATTAGTATATTACTTATGTAAATTTCCACCACCATCTGCAGAGGGTAAACAGACAGGGTAGCTCCTTGGAGTCTTTGATAGTTAATTAAGCTGGCCATGGCAGGAGGAAGGTTTTGGCCCTCCCCCTTCTGATATGCACCGTGTACTCCACCCGTCAGATCCCATAGTACACAGGTCTATGTGTATGTTGTGCGGTGAACATAGGAAAATGTATGCGGATTAGCCCCACGAATTTTCCAGATGCTGATCTACCATAATTCAATTTCATATAAAATTTCAAAAAAGCCCAGGTGAGCGCACACCCACCGTGCGGACGTCCAAATTACGCACAGTCCCCTTGAACCACACCCTCAACGTCGCACCCGAGTCGCTGGCTTCTCCCTGCTGCCGAGCTCATGGGTTCTTTTGATCCCGGCCTTTGTGGCCTTTCTCTGCCTTGACGTTTTCCTCTGCGGTTTCCTCTCGCCCTTGTTCTCGCTCTCCGTCGTTTGTTTCCGACGTCTTGATGCAGCGGGATCCGCCGTAGCGCAACATCAGCTTCATGGACTACAGCTCCCCATCTAACTGTAGCGTTTCGCCCCCCCTCCAAGGTAATTCCTCTCCCTGAGGTCCCCCCGCATATTTCCACTCCTAGGTGGACTAAAGGTTAGTGACTGCAGCCCACTATCCTCATGGCAGCATAGGTCTTCCCTCCCACCCCCCGGGTAAAAGTTACACTATATATCGGATCATCACAGTGCCTATACCATAGTACACTGCCGACGTCTTTCGAGAGTTGCTGCTCGATGACCTTTAAAGGGTTACAAATTAATCCCACCAAAATAGAGGTCATTTTTAGGGGAAATACTAGACCGTCTGGAACTTTCAGATCCGTCATGTCACTTCTGTTAGCCAGTGTAGGAAATTGCGGGATATTTCGGCAGTTACCTCTCCCCGCATACTTAGATCTCTGCAGTGGAAAAGTCCCAGCTGTACCGCCTTCGCTACCTCCAGAGAACCCAGGATTTTCTTTGATGCTAGTCACTGGAAATTAAGATGCCACAGGTCCAGAACTTTGCAGGCCTCTTTCTCCATCCAGACCTGTGTGTCCCGCACACTCTGCATTGGCTCTTTTTGGAGAGCAGTACCCCATTTAAGGCCTACCACATTTTTTGTCCACTAGCTTCGACACTATGTGCCCAGTTGTGTCCTCACACCTGACAATTACCTTCTTCTGACCCACAAAGCCTGTGTTGCCCACTGGGACAGTAGAAGATTTTCAATCTGTGCAGCCCCATCCTCTAGAATTCCCTCCCCTAGTCCATGATCACACCTTCCACTGAGTCATGAAGATCACCCCCATCCTCTAGAATTCCCTCCCCTAGTCCATGATCACACCTTCCGCTGAGTCATGAAGATCACCTCCATCCTCTGGAATTCCCTCCCCTAGTCCATGATCACACCTTCCACTGAGTCATGAAGATCACCTCCATCCTCTGGAATTCCCTCCCCTAGTCCATGATCACACCTTCCACTGAGTCATGAAGATCACCCCCATCCTCTAGAATTCCCTCCCCTAGTCCATGATCACACCTTCCACTGAGTCATGAAGATCACCTCCATCCTCTAGAATTCCCTCCCCTAGTCCATGATCACACCTTCCGCTGAGTCATGAAGATCACCCCCATCCTCTAGAATTCCCTCCCCTAGTCCATGATCGCACCTTCCGCTGAGTCATGAAGATCACCCCCATCCTCTAGAATTCCCTCCCCTAGTCCATGATCACACCTTCCACTGAGTCATGAAGATCACCTCCATCCTCTAGAATTCCCTCCCCTAGTCCATGATCGCACCTTCCACTGAGTCATGAAGATCACCCCCATCCTCTAGAATTCCCTCCCCTAGTCCATGATCGCACCTTCCACTGAGTCATGAAGATCACCTCCATCCTCTAGAATTCCCTCCCCTAGTCCATGATCGCACCTTCCACTGAGTCATGAAAATCACCCCCATCCTCTAGAATTCCCTCCCCTAGTCCATGATCGCACCTTCCACTGAGTCATGAAGATCACCTCCATCCTCTAGAATTCCCTCCCCTAGTCCATGATCGCACCTTCCACTGAGTCATGAAGCTCACCTCCATCCTCTAGAATTCCCTCCCCTAGTCCATGATCACACCTTCCACTGAGTCATGAAGATCACCCCCATCCTCTAGAATTCCCTCCCCCAGTCCATGATCACACCTTCCACTGAGTCATGAAGATCACCCCCATCCTCTAGAATTCCCTCCCCAGTCCATGATCGCACCTTCCACTGAGTCATGAAGATCACCTCCATCCTCTAGAATTCCCTCCCCTAGTCCATGATCGCACCTTCCACTGAATCATGAAGATCACCTCCATCCTCTAGAATTCCCTCCCCTAGTCCATGATCGCACCTTCCACTGAGTCATGAAGATCACCCCCATCCTCTAGAATTCCCTCCCCTAGTCCATGATCACACCTTCCACTGAGTCATGAAGATCACCCCCATCCTCTAGAATTCCCTCCCCCAGTCCATGATCACACCTTCCACTGAATCATGAAGATTTACTGGCGGACGTTCTCAGTCTATCCACAATTAGCACTTTGGTGCCAAGAAACCTGCCTGGGTGGTGCTAGCACTTTACAAGCAATGTATAACTAAATAAGATAGAACGGTGGGTGGCAAACAGGGGGCACCACGACTGGGAGGAGAACAAGTGGCACCGTGACTGGGTGGAGAACAGGGGGAGCCAACATCAGCCAAAGCCATTTGAACTGCTGAATGCTCAACCACAACCAATCAGCGCTCAGATGCCCCAGGGTTCGGTGCGCTTTACAAATGCCAAAATAAATAAACTATAGAATAATTACCCCACATCCTCCAGATGAGTGCGCAACCTCAGCTGCCGATTGCTCGGCCACAACCTCGGCATGTTTACCCAACACCAACTAGGACCTCAACATCAGCATGCCTACCCACAACTAGCCGCAGAATACACAATCTCAGATGCCAAATGCTCGGCCACAGCCTCGGAATGCTCACCCACCATCAACTGGGGCCACAGCCTCAACATACTCATCTAGAACCAGCTACCGAGTACACAACCACCGCTGCTGAGTGTTCGGCCACAGCAGATTACTGACCTACAAATTCAGTAGGCGAGTCCTCACTAGAGCATGCTGCCCCTCAACCATACACCTGCCAAGCATGCCCAACCACAGCCACTGACAATCACAAGCTCAGCCGCAGAGGGCTTCCCTCACAAGCTCAGCCGCAGGAGGGCTCCCCTCACAAGCTCAGCCGCAGGAGGGCTCCCCTCACAAGCTCAGCCCCCTCACAAGCTCAGCCGCAGGAGGGCTCCCCTCACAAGCTCAGCCGCAGGAGGGCTCCCCTCACAAGCTCAGCCGCTGGAGGGCTCCCCTCACAAGCTCAGCCGCTGGAGGGCTCCCCTCACAAGCTATGCCGCTGGAGGGCTCCCCTCACAAGCTCAGCCGCAGGAGGGCTCCCCTCACAAGCTCAGCCGCAGGAGGGCTCCCCTCACAAGCTCAGCCGCTGGAGGGCTCCCCTCACAAGCTCAGCCGCTGGAGGGCTCCCCTCACAAGCTCAGCCGCAGGAGGGCTCCCCTCACAAGCTCAGCCCCCTCACAAGCTCAGCCGCAGGAGGGCTCCCCTCACAAGCTCAGCCGCTGGAGGGCTCCCCTCACAAGCTCAGCCGCTGGAGGGCTCCCCTCACAAGCTCAGCCGCTGGAGGGCTCCCCTCACAAGCTCAGCCGCAGGAGGGCTCCCCCTCAAAACCTCAGCCGCAGGAGGGCTCCCCCTCAAAACCTTAGCTGCAGGAGGGCTCCCCCTCAAAACCTTGGCTCCCCCTCAAAACCTTAGCTGCAGGAGGGCTTCCCCTCACAAGCTCAGCCGCAGAGGGCTCCCCTCACAAGCTCAGCCGCTGGAGGGCTCCCTCTCAAAACCTTAGCTGCAGGAGGGCTCCCTCTCAAAACCTTAGCTGCAGGAGGGCTCCCCCTCAAAACCTTGGCTCCCCCTCAAAACCTTAGCTGCAGGAGGGCTCCCCCTCAAAACCTTAGCTGCAGGAGGACTCCTCCTCACAAACTCAGCCGCAGAGGGCTCCCCCTCACAAGCTCAGCCCCCTCACAAGCTCAGCCACAGGAGGGCTTCCCCTCACAAGCTCAGCCGCAGGAGGGCTCCCCCTCAAAAGCTCAGCCGCAGGAGGGCTCCCCTCACAAGCTTAGCTGCAGAGGGCTCAGCCACAGCTGGCACGATACTGGGAGAGGAAGAGCAGGATTGTGCCCAGGACTGCCTCAGGAGGACAGGGCTCTTCCTGTGTGAGGGCAGAGCAGTGCCCCCCCCCCTCAGCCCGCCATGCCAGGACAGAGGACTTCATTGTGTGGGGACAGCCTACCTCCTCGTGTGGGACCCCACCACAAGTCATTAGTGTCAGCAGGAAAGGGTGTCTGTCAGAACAAGCCCCTGTGCCCGTGCCAGCCCTGCTGCTCGCTCTGGGCCAGGCCTGCCTGCTGGCACCTGCGCCGCCCCCTCGCTGTTTGTCCAAGGCAGGGCACGTGGCGGCAGGCTTACTCTCCTGTTGACATACACCTACTTGGGGAAGCAGGTCACCGCTGGCATCGGCGGGTAGGCGAAGAGGCCCAGCGCAGCTTTAAAGGGGCTGCTTGCAAACCAGCGGGTGTACGATCCGTCCCAGCGGCGGGGCCGGTTACCTCCCAGCCCCGTACCTCCATAATCTCCCAGCTCGGGGGCCTGCAGCTCAAAGGGTCCCCCTTCCCTGGAGAGGAGCCCATGCCACTACCACGAAGCGCCAGTCTCAGCCGAGAGGCCAAGGGTGGAGGGGGTGCGGGCAGCCTGTAGTTGACAGAGGCGTGCACTGTTGGGACCTCTCCCGCAGTCACATGGTTAATAGTCCGGGGTGGACTGGCCTACTGGGAACTGGCAGACAAGCCCCCCTGCAACCCAGATTTCCCCCGCAGGCCTCTGCAGGCTTTCCTCTTTTGGGTGGCAGTTTCAAATGTTCCCATAGGAAAGGGGTTGGGCAAATGCTGAAAATGTGTACTCCTGGTTCCCAGTCCACCCCCTGGTTAATACCATGGGATTTGCACGCACCCATGGCACCGACTGGACGCCCCGCTTCTCAGGCCGCCCACCCACCTCTACCCCCTGCTGCCATGGCGCTCATTACTTCCGATCCCTCCGTTAAAGTTCCAGCTCCCCTGTGACACAGGGTGTGATTCTGGGCGAGTTCCGTTTCTGGGACTCGGTTTGCTGCGCTGCTATTGGCGAGCTCCTTGGAGACACGAGGATGGCTATTGGACAGGACGGGCCCATCAGATGCGGCTACAGCCGGATTCCTCTGCCCGGGTAGCGCTGGATGGATACCGGCTGAACCGGCTCCAGGAAGTGCCCTCTGCAGCCGGTACTGGAGAGGTGCCACGGGCCCACGGGTCCCAAAGCCTGGGGTGCGCAAGCAGGGCCAGCACGAATCCCCGGCCCTGGGCTCAAGCTAAGCAGGACTACAACTCCCAGAATCCCTCAGACAAAAGCCCAGCACTGGCAAAGCGCTGCCCGGTGACATGGAGCCAGGTTTACCGCACCCTCTGCCAAGGTTACCAAATGTAGAAAGCCTACCCAAATATTGGACCTCTTGGATACGGGGGGAGGGGGGGAGGGCTACAGAGCTGGGAAGAGGCGCCAAAGGTCATAGTGTGGAACCGAACAAGCATTGGAAAAGTCAATAGGCTTTGGCTGTCCAAAGTTAAACGCACCAATAGGATTCAAGTTATGAGGAAAGGACGCAATAAAGCTCACACTGATGTAGACCATATTCATATGTATTTAAATATCCTGCACATGTATGAATGAGGTACGAGTCAGTGAAAGAGCTGAGTGGAATGTTAGGGGATCTCTCTCTCCTATATTCTATACTGAAGCTATAACCAAGACAATAAAGCGGGTTTCCTTTTATACATACCTGGGTCAGCCTGGTTCCTGCTCCTTCTTGTTACTGGCCCAGGGCAGATCCTGCAGGAGGCAGGATACCTCACACACCCTTAAAAACAAAAAAGTGGAGCAAAACAAACTCTTCCGTCAAGCCCCAGACATCTGAGACTCTACATTAAAATGGTGGTTCAGGAAACCACTGTGCCAAAAACATACAGATGGGGTGTTGGGGCAGGGGGGGGCGGGTGTAAAGAGTTCGTGAGTGACATCTCTTCATAAACATGTGCCCTCTACCATTATCCATCGCGATAGTTTTACCTACTCTGGGGAGGGGGGCAGAAAGTGACACCTGAGAGCCACAATATAAAGTCTGGTCACCCCCCCCCTTTCACCTGTGGAGATTAAACTCATGAAATACGTATTGTACCTACTGTCCTGGTCATTCCATGGAGCGGAGTGCCCTGCTAGGCTGCGACGCTGCCTGGCACGCTGTGTGGCAAGAGTGATGGCCTTAGCCAGTATTAGCAACTTAAGGAGGTTTTGGCATCAGGAAGATGATGGCCTATCTCTGTAGGATATCGGTGCTGCAGTTCTAGATGCTACGCCCCCTGTGCCCATTTAACAAGGGGGGTCCTGGGAGTCTCTCTGCCAGACATTAGTCCTGGTTACGAGAGACTTACCCAGAGTCTTTAGCTCACTATCTTTTCACAGAGAAGAAATATCCCAAACATATCAGTCTTTGTCCTGCCCTGGGGCAGTCCAGCACCGAAATGCGAGGCAATTCTCCTCTGAACAAGAGTACCAACAGAAACCCCAGACACGTGTTTCGGTCTGGTTGGACCTCATCAGTAGGGTGGATCTGTGCCTCTCTAAGAATAGTGAGCAAGGGGTCCACGTCTGGATTCCCCTAGTAACTTAGGGTGAGACCCAAAGTTACTTAAATATGCAGATTTAACAAGGGGGGTCCTGGGAGTCTCTCTGCCAGACATTAGTCCTGGTTACGAGAGACTTACCCAGAGTCTTTAGCTCACTATCTTTTCACAGAGAAGAAATATCCCAAACATATCAGTCTTTGTCCTGCCCTGGGGCAGTCCAGCACCGAAATGCGAGGCAATTCTCCTCTGAACAAGAGTACCAACAGAAACCCCAGACACGTGTTTCGGTCTGGTTGGACCTCATCAGTAGGGTGGATCTGTGCCTCTCTAAGAATAGTGAGCAAGGGGTCCACGTCTGGATTCCCCTAGTAACTTAGGGTGAGACCCAAAGTTACTTAAATATGCAGATTTAACAAGGGGGGTCCTGGGAGTCTCTCTGCCAGACATTAGTCCTGGTTACGAGAGACTTACCCAGAGTCTTTAGCTCACTATCTTTTCACAGAGAAGAAATATCCCAAACATATCAGTCTTTGTCCTGCCCTGGGGCAGTCCAGCACCGAAATGCGAGGCAATTCTCCTCTGAACAAGAGTACCAACAGAAACCCCAGACACGTGTTTCGGTCTGGTTGGACCTCATCAGTAGGGTGGATCTGTGCCTCTCTAAGAATAGTGAGCAAGGGGTCCACGTCTGGATTCCCCTAGTAACTTAGGGTGAGACCCAAAGTTACTTAAATATGCAGATTTAACAAGGGGGGTCCTGGGAGTCTCTCTGCCAGACATTAGTCCTGGTTACGAGAGACTTACCCAGAGTCTTTAGCTCACTATCTTTTCACAGAGAAGAAATATCCCAAACATATCAGTCTTTGTCCTGCCCTGGGGCAGTCCAGCACCGAAATGCGAGGCAATTCTCCTCTGAACAAGAGTACCAACAGAAACCCCAGACACGTGTTTCGGTCTGGTTGGACCTCATCAGTAGGGTGGATCTGTGCCTCTCTAAGAATAGTGAGCAAGGGGTCCACGTCTGGACTCCCAGGACCCCCCTTGTTAAATCTGCATATTTAAGTAACTTTGGGTCTCACCCTAAGTTACTAGGGGAATCCAGACGTGGACCCCTTGCTCACTATTCTTAGAGAGGCACAGATCCACCCTACTGATGAGGTCCAACCAGACCGAAACACGTGTCTGGGGTTTCTGTTGGTACTCTTGTTCAGAGGAGAATTGCCTCGCATTTCGGTGCTGGACTGCCCCAGGGCAGGACAAAGACTGATATGTTTGGGATATTTCTTCTCTGTGAAAAGATAGTGAGCTAAAGACTCTGGGTAAGTCTCTCGTAACCAGGACTAATGTCTGGCAGAGAGACTCCCAGGACCCCCCTTGTTAAATCTGCATATTTAAGTAACTTTGGGTCTCACCCTAAGTTACTAGGGGAATCCAGACGTGGACCCCTTGCTCACTATTCTTAGAGAGGCACAGATCCACCCTACTGATGAGGTCCAACCAGACCGAAACACGTGTCTGGGGTTTCTGTTGGTACTCTTGTTCAGAGGAGAATTGCCTCGCATTTCGGTGCTGGACTGCCCCAGGGCAGGACAAAGACTGATATGTTTGGGATATTTCTTCTCTGTGAAAAGATAGTGAGCTAAAGACTCTGGGTAAGTCTCTCGTAACCAGGACTAATGTCTGGCAGAGAGACTCCCAGGACCCCCCTTGTTAAATCTGCATATTTAAGTAACTTTGGGTCTCACCCTAAGTTACTAGGGGAATCCAGACGTGGACCCCTTGCTCACTATTCTTAGAGAGGCACAGATCCACCCTACTGATGAGGTCCAACCAGACCGAAACACGTGTCTGGGGTTTCTGTTGGTACTCTTGTTCAGAGGAGAATTGCCTCGCATTTCGGTGCTGGACTGCCCCAGGGCAGGACAAAGACTGATATGTTTGGGATATTTCTTCTCTGTGAAAAGATAGTGAGCTAAAGACTCTGGGTAAGTCTCTCGTAACCAGGACTAATGTCTGGCAGAGAGACTCCCAGGACCCCCCTTGTTAAATCTGCATATTTAAGTAACTTTGGGTCTCACCCTAAGTTACTAGGGGAATCCAGACGTGGACCCCTTGCTCACTATTCTTAGAGAGGCACAGATCCACCCTACTGATGAGGTCCAACCAGACCGAAACACGTGTCTGGGGTTTCTGTTGGTACTCTTGTTCAGAGGAGAATTGCCTCGCATTTCGGTGCTGGACTGCCCCAGGGCAGGACAAAGACTGATATGTTTGGGATATTTCTTCTCTGTGAAAAGATAGTGAGCTAAAGACTCTGGGTAAGTCTCTCGTAACCAGGACTAATGTCTGGCAGAGAGACTCCCAGGACCCCCCTTGTTAAATCTGCATATTTAAGTAACTTTGGGTCTCACCCTAAGTTACTAGGGGAATCCAGACGTGGACCCCTTGCTCACTATTCTTAGAGAGGCACAGATCCACCCTACTGATGAGGTCCAACCAGACCGAAACACGTGTCTGGGGTTTCTGTTGGTACTCTTGTTCAGAGGAGAATTGCCTCGCATTTCGGTGCTGGACTGCCCCAGGGCAGGACAAAGACTGATATGTTTGGGATATTTCTTCTCTGTGAAAAGATAGTGAGCTAAAGACTCTGGGTAAGTCTCTCGTAACCAGGACTAATGTCTGGCAGAGAGACTCCCAGGACCCCCCTTGTTAAATCTGCATATTTAAGTAACTTTGGGTCTCACCCTAAGTTACTAGGGGAATCCAGACGTGGACCCCTTGCTCACTATTCTTAGAGAGGCACAGATCCACCCTACTGATGAGGTCCAACCAGACCGAAACACGTGTCTGGGGTTTCTGTTGGTACTCTTGTTCAGAGGAGAATTGCCTCGCATTTCGGTGCTGGACTGCCCCAGGGCAGGACAAAGACTGATATGTTTGGGATATTTCTTCTCTGTGAAAAGATAGTGAGCTAAAGACTCTGGGTAAGTCTCTCGTAACCAGGACTAATGTCTGGCAGAGAGACTCCCAGGACCCCCCTTGTTAAATTTACGCCCCCTGTGCCCGGCACTAAAAGAGGGGTTTAAAAAAACAAGCCAAATAAACATGGCTGCCGAGGAAGGGGCGCTGGGTGGGCAGCCAGAGGGCCTCCCAGAACTATAGGATAGATCGATAAAACCGCAGGACTGGCATTAAGGTCAGGGCGCTTCCATGGGGAGGCAGGATGGGCACATGCAGGGAGTAGGAACCAGAGCGAAGGCCAGCCTGGCATAAGGAGCCCGGGGTGCCAGCAGAATCCACGACTACACCAGCCACTATTGCCTCGAACCCCTGAATCCGAGGGGCGCCCAGAATCCCACCATTAACTCCCGGGTGCTACTGCTGCAGTGGGCCAGCCAACATATGGTTTGCCATCAATTTGGAAAGCTTTTTAAAGCTCTCAAAAAGGTCCTGTGTGTAGGAGGGGAGGTGGGGGGGGTGTTAGTACGGTGCTCGACTACTGGCTGCTAAAGGGTGTAAGTATTTGCACGGCCTTCTGTAGAGACCCCGTAGCAAGTACTCAACATTGTGTCACAGATCATTTTGGGAGGGAAAAGACTCGAGCCTCAACCAACACTCCCTCCCCCGGCCCCCCTGGGAGGCCATGAAGGGTTGCGGTAAATGGGCTGTAATGGCAGGAAGAGACCCGTTTCCTACCCCAGCCCATACATTAAATATTTCATAACGGGTCACCCATGATGGCTGACCCGTCAGACTCCCGCGTTCTACAAACACAAAAGTGTAGAGGCCAAAGGGGTAAAGAACTCCAACCTCTGGCCTGTGTCTTTTATGTTTTCATTATAAAAAGGTTGGGCCCACAAGTCCTAGCATGCAGCTGCTGCTTGTAGTATCCGACATGTTATAATGAGGTCTGTGTGAGTGCAGGGGCCTTGCAGAATCCTCACACAGACCTCATTATAACATATCGGATACTACACTGTTGCCTAAAAAGCCAGGACTGGATTCGCAGTACCCGGTGACCCCGATTCAGCTCACTGGCAGCCATGAGTCAGAAATATTAGAACAGCTTCCTGGGTCTGACTCGAACCTCCCCGGAAGCACCGATGTCTGACCGGGAAAGGGTGTTAGAACTGCCATGTGTCCCTGTGCCACGTGCCACACCCTCGGGACAGGCCTTGCTTAATACCAAACACAACTCTGCGTGCACGCCCTGATTTATACCGGTGACGCGGTACAAGTCCCAGAATGCACTGCGAGGCTGTCTCAAAGCCAGGAGTGTCTGGCCGGGGCATTCAGAATATAGGTCGAATTAGGGGAACCAGAAGACGCCTGGTCAGCACATTTCTCGTCCACTTCACTACTTTTATCGTTCAGCGTCTTCATTTAACAATCGAAGACATTCTGGGAGTTGTAGTCCTAGTACATTTCAATTGAACACATTGTATTTAAGACCACATCATTTCTAAACTACGAGGTGAACAAACTGTGTGGGAGGGTTGTCTGGCGGACATCGAGTGAGCTGGTCTTCCTGGCATGCAGTTAAGTGGATGCCCTGGCATGGAGTGAGCTGCTAGCCCTGGCATGGAGTGAGCTGCTAGCCCTGGCATGAAGTGAGCTGCTAGCCCTGGCATGAAGTGAGCTGGTCGCTTGGCATGAGTGAGCGGGTCGCTTGGCATGCAGTTAAGTGGATGCCCTGGCATGGAATTAGCTGGTCGCCCTGGCATGGAGTGAGCTGCTAGCTTTGGCATGGAGTGAGCGGCTAGCCCTGGCATGGAGTGAGCTGCTAGCCATGGCATGGAGTGAGCTGCTAGCCCTGGCATGGAGTGAGCTGCTAGCCATGGCATGGAGTGAGCTGCTAGCCCTGGCATGGAGTGAGCTGCTAGCCCTGGCATGAAGTGAGCTGCTAGCCCTGGCATGGAGTGAGCTGGTCGCTTGGCATGAGTGAGCGGGTCGCTTGGCATGCAGTTAAGTGGATGCCCTGGCATGAAGTGAGCTGCTAGCCCTGGCATGGAGTGAGCTGCTAGCCCTGGCATGAAGTGAGCTGCTAGCCCTGGCATGGAGTGAGCTGGTCGCTTGGCATGAGTGAGCGGGTCGCTTGGCATGCAGTTAAGTGGATGCCCTGGCATGGAATTAGCTGGTCGCCCTGGCATGGAGTGAGCTGCTAGCTTTGGCATGGAGTGAGCGGCTAGCCCTGGCATGGAGTGAACTGGTCTTCCTGGCATGCAGTTAAGTGGATGCCCTGAGCTGCTAGCCATGGCATGGAGTGAGCTGCTAGCCCTGGCATGAAGTGAGCTGCTAGCCCTGGCATGGAGTGAGCTGGTCGCTTGGCATGAGTGAGCGGGTCGCTTGGCATGCAGTTAAGTGGATGCCCTGGCATGGAATTAGCTGGTCGCCCTGGCATGGAGTGAGCGGCTAGCTTTGGCATGGAGTGAGCTGCTAGCCCTGGCATGGAATTAGCTGGTCGCCCTGGCATGGAGTGAGCGGCTAGCTTTGGCATGGAGTGAGCGGCTAGCCCTGGCATGGAGTGAGCGGCTAGCCCTGGCATGGAGTGAGCTGCTAGCCATGGCATGGAGTGAGCTGCTAGCCCTGGCATGAAGTGAGCTGCTAGCCCTGGCATGGAGTGAGCTGGTCGAACTGGCATGAGTGAGCGGGTCGCTTGGCATGCAGTTAAGTGGATGCCCTGGCATGGAATTAGCTGGTCGCCCTGGCATGGAGTGAGCGGCTAGCTTTGGCATGGAGTGAGCTGCTAGCCCTGGCATGGAATTAGCTGGTCGCCCTGGCATGGAGTGAGCGGCTAACTTTGGCATGGAGTGAGCGGCTAGCCCTGGCATGGAGTGAGCGGCTAGCCCTGGCATGGAGTGAGCTGCTAGCCATGGCATGGAGTGAGCTGCTAGCCATGGCATGGAGTGAGCTGCTAGCCATGGCATGGAGTGAGCTGCTAGCCCTGGCATGCAGTTAAGTGGATGCCCTGGCATGAAGTGAGCTGCTAGCCCTGGCATGGAGTGAGCTGGTCAAACTGGCATGAGTGAGCGGGTCGCTTGGCATGCAGTTAAGTGGATGCCCTGGCATGGAATTAGCTGGTCGCCCTGGCATGGAGTGAGCGGCTAGCCCTGGCATGGAGTGAGCTGCTAGCCCTGGCATGGAGTGAGCTGCTAGCCCTGGCATGGAGTGAGCTGGTCGCTTGGCATGCAGTTAAGTGGATGCCCTGGCATGGAATTAGCTGGTCGCCCTGGCATGGAGTGAGCGGCTAGCTTTGGCATGGAGTGAGCGGCTAGCCCTGGCATGGAGTGAACGGCTAGCCCTGGCATGGAGTGAGCTGGCCGAACTGGCATGGAGTTAAGTGGGTGCCCTGGCATGCACACAGGTAGTCTTCCTGACGTGGAGTCGTGGAGTGGAGCCCTCTACCCCGATGTAGTCAAGGGAAGGAAGAACCCGCGAGGGTAGAATAGCGCAGAGAGACCGGGAAACGGTGCACACCGAAGTTACTCCAGGGTAACGGTTGTTTCTCCGCCTACACAGGGCAGCGGTGCCTAGAAGCCGCCAGTGTGGCGGCTCGAAGCTGCTGCCGCTTGCCCCTGTGCGTCCATGTACACAGAGCGAGCTCCGCCACCGGCACAGGGCCACTTTACAGTAATGCAAACACATCACGCAATGCATCAACCAGGTGTGCTGCCTGTCTGTGTGACCAATGGCGAGGCCCTGGCGCCAACCTGCAGCACTTGCTGCTGTACACCCGAGGCTTCTTGGCGCGGTAATGAACACTTAGGATATCTGCACCACGTTGCAGTCACGTGCTTAAACCCCATCAAGTGCTGTCGTACCAGTTATTCATAGAGCGCTTAGAATTGTGAAGATTCTACGGCGAAGCGCTATACAATATACAAACGTAATGGTCTACCAACACTATTCAGAGCAGGAAAGACGGCCCCTTGTCGGCCGCCACTTGGAGGCACCCTGGGCTCGCTACCTTGCTAGCAGCATACAGACTGGCAGGCTGGTGTACAGAGAAGAACGCGCATATGTTTGGGCACTTGGTAGAGTGCAGTGGGTGCCGGGGGGCTTGTGTGCCAGGCATACGCTGTGCTGTGGAGTTTGGTTCACTTGTTGGCCCGCTGCCGATTGGCCAGTGGTTACATTTGCGAGATGCCCAAAGGGAACTAGCGTGCCCTCCGGATACTACAGTGGCACCTGGCGTGGCAGAGTGCCCGTGAACCGGGAGGACTAGATTAAAGATTGTATGAACTAACTGAACAACACAACTTATTACAAAAAAACTACAGGAAGACCCGACTAAGAAACTACAGGAGATGATAAAACAAAAAACTACCAAAGCCTACGAAAGGGGCTGATCTCAAAACAAGAGGCCCAGTTCCTCTCAAACAAAAAACCGAACATACCAACATTTTATTGCTTCCCCAAAATACACAAAACCCTAGAAAATCCACCAGGGAGACCAACTGTATCTGGCATAAACTCGGTTCTGGAACCCCTCTCAAAATATAGTGATTACTATCTAAAAGGTCACCTCAAAGAAATGCAATCGCGTTTGAAAGATACAACGGCGGCAATCAGACAATTTGAACATCTGGAATTTAACAGTGATAAATACCTACTAGTATACATGGGCATCATAGCACTGTATACCAACATTCCCCAGCAAGCCACCCTCGAGACAATAGACTGGACCCTGACCCGGTCCCATCGGCCTTCATTTTATGGTGCATAGAAACTGCATTAAAGAACAACTACTTCGAATTCGACCGGGTTTTCTATCAGCAAGTTGAAGGAACTGCAATGGGGGCAACCATGGCGCCGAGCCTGGCAAACCTATATGTAGAATTTTTTGAGAAAAAGTACATCTACTCGGACAACAATCCTTTTAAGAGTAAAATTCTGAAGTGGACTCGCTACATCGATGACATCCTGATTGTATGGGAGGGATCACGTGAAGAAACGGTGGGCTTTCTAAGTTGGATCAACGCACTTAACCTTGATCTACAATTCACAATGACCGTAGATCATATCAGAACTAACTTTCTGGATTTAACAATCTTCCCCCATGAGGGACATCTCCTAGTGAAACCTTTCCCCAAACCAACAGACAGGAACTCATTGCTTGACTACACAAGCCTCATGTGAAACACCTTGGGGACGATTTGCCCTTTGGGCAAATCCTACGGCTGAAAAGGAATAGCTCCCAGTGCAACACCTCTGAAGAAGAACCTACAAACAGAAGTTTGAAATTACGGAAACAAGGATAACCCAAGAAAATGATCAGAAGGGCTGCCAAGAGCGGATAACAACAACAGGGTGGCGCTGCTGGAAAGGAAAGAAGTCATTGCTCCGGATGAGAGAGTAGTATGCGTAACTACTTTTACCGACCTGAGTTTGAAGAGAAGGAACATAATTCAAAAACACTGAAAGTATTCGAAACCCCCAAGACATGATTTTTGCATATAAGAAAAGTACTTATACCGGCAACAAAATCAGCACTAGTAAACTGAAATCTAGCCACCCCAAGCAGGACGAGAACGGTACCCTGTAGAAGACCGGCAAACCAAGTGGACATCCCCATGTGGTACATGTGGGGTGTGTAAACTGACAAAGAAAAGCCGAGAAGTAGACATAGGGACAAACAAAACACCAGTCATGTGGTTTATCTAATCAGATCCCCCTACGGATTACCGTATATAGGGAAAACCAATCGCAAGATCAAAACCGGGGTCATAGAACATCGGAGTTGCCTGAAAAACAAAACAGAAAAGACCCCCATGGTCAAACATTTCCAGGAGAAAAATCACAACTTTAAGGACTTCATGTGGACAGTACTACTAGTCCTGAAAGGACACAACTCCACACATCTTAAAAACGTACTCTTGAAAAAAGAACAGGAAATGATTTTCATCATGCAAAGTGATACACATGGTCTGAATGAGGCCATTGAATGGCATAAAATTAAACACTAGCATGAAACCTGTGAATAGAGTCCCTGATCCCCTGAAGGTGCTTTCGAGCTGGAGGTAATAGATAAGGTCCATTATTTGAAACGGGAACTATAATGAAAACCCAACACCCATGGCAAGACCGCAGACCAATACCCAAAATGAATTTTGAAATGCCATTAAGGTACACTTTGCTCAGCTGATCCAATAAGCTAATATGTGTTTAGGTCCAATTGTCTAGATGAAAACACTAATGTAAATTGCAGACCAGAGATGGAGACAAAGTGCTAAGTAGCCGTATATTGAAAATGGTACCAACGGTATGGCAGAATTGATTCCATCCATTGATTCTACATAAACTGCTTGCATTGTGCCAATATATGAAAGTTATCATCATAACTGCCCACGCAGAACATATATGTACTAGGAGCTAGGATAGGGGGTACATGCTCCCTGGTCCAAACATATATGCACGGACTCATTTTGGGAGTTTCACATTATCAGTCCGGTAACTTGCCAGTCTCCGCTCCACAAGGGAGCTTGATAGCCGCTATATGTAGCAGGGCGCGGGATACTATTAACTAGGAGTTTTAACATAGGACCCACGCCATCCGGCACATTGCAGAGGTTTAATTAACATATACGTATATATCAATGTAGGCAATGTTATCTTGTCACACCGAATCTAGTACATTCATACTAGGTTACCGTATGAACACGAGTCAGTTGCACTCACTCTAACACTAGACTAACAACCAGGGCGCGCCACTCCGAGATGGCGTGCTGGTACTCCACCGGCTGTAGCACAACAGTAGAAGGACTAAGATGTCCATAAGCATACTCGCTACCATGGCAATGGTTGCTAATATGCCGAGACGCCGGCAGCGCGACAGCAGCCACATCTAACAACGGTGAGCTCTGCGCACTATGTAACAGACACGCCGGGTAAGACTCAGTGCACTAAATAACACACGGATAGCGTTTGACAATATCCATTAGGGACCATCCAATAGAATTAAAATCTGCATATTTGTCTCTTCCGCTTTAGAATTATTACTGATCGAGTACATCTCGGATGATCCTTCTGAGAATGCCCACGTTGGCCGACACAGATCGCGTGCAACATCAAGTTATTGAACGAGTACCCCTTTATGCCTCACCAATTGCACTTGCAAGCATTAAAAAAAAAAAAAGGACAGGAAGCCTGACCAACTAATACTCTCCCCTTAGGATATCCACGCTGTTTTTGCCACGGGTACTAACGAAACCCATTTGGCAGTCTGGAAAAAGGCTATGCATTTTTGATTCAGACGCCTGAAGCCGACCACTTGAATTTAGATCCTCCACCAGACAGGTGAGCGTTTCGGGAAATTATGCCCTTAATTTGGGTCCTGTCTTTACAAGAGGGACTGTGAAACTTTGTATGTCACCAGGAAAGTACGTAATTTGGGTGATGGTTTGTAGCGATTACTCTAAGCATAATTTTTCTATGCTTTTCCATTAATCAGGAAGAAGGAAGAACAAACTTGATCTCCTCCCTACGTTCAGATGAACGGAATCGCCCTCTAAATATCACCTGTACAGGTAAACTTTAAATCCTGAGTAGGTGGTACACTCATTGTTAGAGTATTACTGGCATTTAGAGTAAAAGACATTCAATTCCAGCTTTTGTTTTTGTCTTGTTTGGACGACATAACACACAGACTTAAGCAATCAACAGACTAGCACAGTTGTACGCTAGTTTAACAAACAGGGTCCAACACCTGATGAATGTTCTGGATTGATCACCCATTATGAACAGAAACATGTTGAGAATCGGCACTGTATAATTGAAATGCAGTTACAAAGGGATGCAATTAACCACCAAATGTTATGCATAAACTCAAGGTTTTATTGAAGTTATATAAAAACCAGAGGTCAACAAATGTTACAATTGAAGGTTGTTTGAGATACCCTTGCCACGGAGGTGGCAGTTTGTAAATGTCTTTTTGACCCACCGTCACATTTCAGGTGTTTTAAATAATTTTAGGAAATATAATGTACGATGTTTGGATGTTATAATTGATGATGATTAAAATGGCTTTTAATTGCTGAAAGCAACCCCACTTTCAGTAGTCCACCCTACCAGCCATTATCTCCCTCTCCCTTTTTTTCTTCCTGTGTAGTATGCAAGCCATCTTTTATAAACATAGAACTATGTTACATAGTTCTATGTTTATAAAAGATGGCTTGCATACTACACAAACCATAGTAAGGTACGCATACAAATACATAAAATGTTTGCGTACCTTACCATGGTTTGTGTACATTTTTAAGGCCATGCCCATCCCTCAAGCCACGCCCCAAAATGAGGGCTTCTTCCTCGATTGCTTACTCCACTTAAAGCCCTGGGGTTTACAGCCAAAAGGCTAACAAATAGTCTATGCCTAAACTGCGAAAAAACAGATTCTCATAGTAGGCGCCCCTGCCCGCCTTGGCAAATTACCCACCGACTACACTGCTATAATTATAGACGTCACCCCCATCACAATCTCACACCAAGTCAAAACCCTAGGAGTCTACCTTGACTCCAGTCTCATCATGAGCCAGCACGTCAATGCGCTTGCTTCCTCCACCTCATATACTGCCAAACTCATCGCACTAAGCCGACCCCTCCTCACACCTCAAAACTGGCTAAGATCGATTAGTGTAACATCCTCCTATTAGGCACCTCTAAGAAAAACCTGAGCAAAATGCAACTACTACAGAACAAGGCGCTGAGAGCAGCGTTAGGTATCAACAAGAGGGATCACATATCTCAGTACAGAAGAGAAGCCCACTGGCTTCCCATTCAAGCGAGAATATTACACAAAACGCTCACAATCACTCACAAATGCATCACCCAACAGGCACCTACTTACCTCAACCACTGCATCACACGCAAGCCGACCACCAGAACACTCCAGTCCACTGCTAACAATCTCTTGCTCATCCCCCGGTTTAATAACACCAAATCAGGTAACTCCAGCTTCCCTGAAGCAGCGCCTAGAATCCGAAACTCCCCTCCTTGCCACCGTTCAAAAAACTACTCAAGACCTGGCTCTTTAACAAATATTAACTTAACGAGAGCCACCCATGAAACTAAGCAACCAAGCAATATTTATTTGTACTGTAACATGCCAATTGTATGTTTTCTAGTAACATGCAAGTCTGTAAATGTCCTTGCAACCTACAACAGGTCTGTAAGTATCCTAGTAACAATGTAAGAATGTAAAAATACCTGTAACTTACGCCTCAATACCTTCGGGTTTGGGCGTATTACCAAACCCAATAAATAAATAACTAGCCCCGAGTCCCGACATTAGTGTAGCCCCAGATCTTTTCCAGACCCAACACCCCTGCACGGCTCCATTTGGCCCCATTGCCCCGTCAGGGGGACTGACCACCAGACCCAACACCCCTGCACAGCACCATTTGGTCCCCTTGCCCCTTCAGGGAGACCGACCACCAGCCCCAACACCCCTGCACGGCTCCATTTGGTCCCATTGCCCCGTCAGGGGGACTGACCACAGACCCAACACCCCTGCATGGCTCTATTTTGTCCCATTGCCTCTTCAGGCGGACCGACCACCAGACCCAACACCCCTGCACTGCTCCATTTGTTCCCATTGCCCCTTCAGGGAACTGACCACCAGACCCAACGCCCCTGCACGGCTCCATTTGGTCCCCTTGCCCCTTCAGGGGACCGACCACCAGACGCAACACCCCTGCACGGCTCCATTTGGTCCCCTTGCCCCTTCAGGGGGACTGACCACCAGACCCAACACCCCTGATCGGCTCCATTTGGTCTCATTGCCCCTTCAGGGGGACTAACCACCAGACCCAGCACCCCTGCACGGCTCCATTTGGTCCCCTTGCCCCTTCAGGGGGACCGACCACCAGACGCAACACCCCTGCACGGCTCCATTTGGTCCCCTTGCCCCTTCAGGGGGACTGACCACCAGACCCAACACCGCTGCATGACTCCATTGCCCCTTCAGGGGGACTGACCACCAGACCCAACACCCCTGCACTGCTCCATTTGGTCCCCTTGCCCCTTCAGGGGGACTGACCACCAGACCCAACACCGCTGCATGGCTCCATTTGGTCCCCTTGCACCTTCAGGGGTACTGACCACCAGACCCAACACCCCTGCACAGCTCCATTTGGTCCCCTTGCCCCTTCAGGGGGGCCGACCACCAGACGCAACACCCCTGCACGGCTCCATTTGGTCCCCTTGCACCTTCAGGGGGACTGACCACCAGACCCAACACCGCTGCATGGCTCCATTGCCCCTTCAGGGGGACTGACCACCAGACCCAACACCCCTGCTCGGCTCCATTTGGTCTCATTGCCCCTTCAGGGGGACTAACCACCAGACCCAGCACCCCTGCACGGCTCCATTTAGTCCCCTTGCCCCTTCAGGGGGACTGACCACCAGACCCAGCACCGCTGCATGACTCCATTGCCCCTTCAGGGGGACTGACCACCAGACCCAACACCCCTGCACTGCTCCATTTGGTCCCCTTGCCCCTTCAGGGGGACTGACCACCAGACCCAACACCGCTGCATGGCTCCATTTGGTCCCCTTGCACCTTCAGGGGGACTGACCACCAGACCCAACACCGCTGCATGGCTCCATTGCCCCTTCAGGGGGACTGACCACCAGACCCAACACCCCTGCTCGGCTCCATTTGGTCTCATTGCCCCTTCAGGGGGACTAACCACCAGACCCAGCACCCCTGCACGGCTCCATTTAGTCCCCTTGCCCCTTCAGGGGGACTGACCACCAGACCCAGCACCGCTGCATGACTCCATTGCCCCTTCAGGGGGACTGACCACCAGACCCAACACCCCTGCACTGCTCCATTTGGTCCCCTTGCCCCTTCAGGGGGACTGACCACCAGACCCAACACCGCTGCATGGCTCCATTTGGTCCCCTTGCACCTTCAGGGGGACTGACCACCAGACCCAACACCGCTGCATGGCTCCATTGCCCCTTCAGGGGGACTGACCACCAGACCCAACACCCCTGCTCGGCTCCATTTGGTCTCATTGCCCCTTCAGGGGGACTAACCACCAGACCCAGCACCCCTGCACGGCTCCATTTGGTCCCCTTGCCCCTTCAGGGGGACTGACCACATTAAACCCCTTGAAACCGTTACCCATGCTCAGCTCTCTACAAATATAGACACAATGTGACATATTTTCCCAGTGATGTGTACAATTTTTAGCACATTAACTGGTAACGAAAAGCAGCCGAACGAGGGCCACTAAGTGGCTGCACGTTGCTTCCTGCTGACTCGGCGGAATATAGTTCGGATTGGAAGGGACATTCGTTTCCGTGCCCCCCTGACATGGAACCAATTAATTTCCAGTCCCGTGCTCCAGCACCCCCCCCCCACCCCACCATCCCCCTTGTGCTGCACGAAGGCCACGCACCCCCGTTTACACAACACCATTGTGACGTGGGTTGTAGGGTACACGCTGGACCCCAACGCCGGAAGTCACAAGTTCCAGTCTTGGGACCAGCCAAGCAGAGGCGCCAGCACATCCGAAAATACAAACAATATCCCAAAAGCACATATGGCAACAGAAACCCCGTGCGTTTTACTAGGAGACCCCATGCTGTCATTCCATCAATGTGGCGAGCGACGTTAGCACAGAATTCATCTCAAGTGCAGGGGTCTTCAACCTGTGGCTCTACACATATGTCGAATACTGCTCACATGATGCTTCATGGACTATGCAGTCTCGGGCTGATGGGAGTCGTAGTACATACAACATAAGGGGTGAAACATGGGTTGGAGACCCCGGCACTGGAGTGTCTTCCACTAGGTCTCTCATTGTTGGAGTCGACCAATTGGTAAATGTATACACTTGAGCGCCTCCTTATAGTTCCAGGATGTTACACACCGGCTGCAACAGGGCGCACTTTACTCAAGCATCAAGCCTAGCCACAGCGAAGGGGCAGCGGCTCTTGCCATGCAATCTAGTAGTCAGTTCAGAGTTCCACACGTCCAGAGGATTATGGGATACAGAGCCATGCTCACCAGCAGAAAGTGGAAGAGTACTTCCAGCTTGCCAGTACCAGTACCTGTAGGCCACACTTCCGCCTGCACACTGGCAACCACCCGCGTCTGTGGACCACAGGTGCAATATTTTTTAAAACGTACACACAGAAAAATGGAAGCCTTAAAACAAAGCTTGTGCGCCATTTGAAGGGACTTGATCCCGGAAGTCACATGACCCTATCACATCCAGACACAGGTGCACCGTGAATCAAAGGGTTAGGCAAGAACAAGGAAAAAGAAGTTGCTCTAGAACCATTAAATACATCAGAAAGCAGCAGAGGCCCTCCCAGATAAAGATCCCTGAGGAAGGCCCAGTAATTGTCAAGGGGCCGAAACATGTCACAAAGCAGTTTCAAAACTGAGATATAAAATACAGCACACAATGAATGAAAAAAGACTCAACACAAAAGCAGAATGTTATGCTCAAAGTATTTGCATATGTAACATGACGAGTTGTGTGTGTCAGAATAGGCTTGTGGTGTTAGATATGGCGAGTTAGTCCACACACCGGCAGATTTGCCCAACATATGGTACTGCAGGGCGGCTCTTCATACATGTGTGAGCTTTATGCGTGGAACCTACAAACACTGCCCAGAACAGGACACACAGCACTAGAGCGTATTGGGGTGTTCAGGGGGGTTCTGAAACCGTGAAGGAACAGCAAGTATTTATTATTTTACACAAGGATCCGCGGGCCGCTTTCTCAGAGGGTCTCATCAACACAGAGCGAGTTGCACACTAGGGGTACAGCTGGCATCGAAAGACCCACTTTAAAAAACAGAGTCACGGTTCGGAATTCCCCACTGCTCCAGCGGTATCCGAGTCATTCGAGTGGTCCGGTAAAGTGCCCGGGGCTGGTGCCGCCATCACCCTGGCTAACAACTCCTGGACCCCCATCTTCGCTGCACCCCAAAACTCCTCTTCACAAACTACCAAGTAACGCCCAGCCCAGGGGTCACCATTAAGCCCGTTAGTAGTAACGCCCGTCATGTACAGCGCTACAGAGTCGCCAACACAGTGGCCATTTTGATGACTCCGTGCTCTCCTCATTCTGGAAAATCCTACAAGCAACACCACCACCTTCCTCATCTTCATCAGACATAAAATATTCGTTGTCAACGATACGCATGCAGTCGTGCATTAAGTGATTTCGACACACACCAAGTCCTTCGAAGCTGATAAACGTGTTGGGACATGCAGCCAAAGCCTGCAACACACTTCACGGCCAAGCACCAAGCCCTCCGCTCCCAGACGTCCAGGAGTCTTCTATACAGGCCCCCTGCGCCGGGTGGGTCTGTAAAGGGCTGCACGCGGCATCAGAGGGTCTATCAGGGTCTTTCGGGGTAGAGGTTCAGGTGCACCTGCACAAGTGGAGACCCCAGTAGCCTAACACTGCATAACGAAGACGTCAGCAGGGGGGCTGGTCTGTGGATGCGCAAAGACTCCACCCCCGTTTAGGTGAAAAGGTCTACATTCAATTTCAAAAGAATGCCATCTGTGTGGGTGGGTGGGTGGGTGGGTGGGTGGGTGGGTGGGTTTTGGCTGGAGCTTCTGTGATTTGTAATAGTAATAGGATGTGGGTAATTTGGTTACTGAGAGGGAGATCTGCTAATCAGACTCTTCCATAATACACCATGCCAAAGCATAATGCGCACGTGTTCCCTGCTGTGACAGTCTCCTGGCATCCCCAGTAGCTGCCCTGCAATGGCTGCAGAGCAGGTTCAAAGGTCACATCTGCGTTCCTGAACATAGCCACTGGAACTCAATCCAACAGGCAGGCGCAGCTTTTTAACTATACACACATGTAGCCCAAAATCCCCTAATTATGTACCACAGCAGCCTTGTGGCAGTTAATACATATAAGCCATGTCTGGTTTTGACATGGTGGCCACATACATTACACAATTACACATTCACAAGCTTTTGACTCTCAACCTGGTGAGCCGTGGTTCTTTCATGGCAGGGCCTAGTGTGCATCAAGCCGTCTGCGATTTGTGTACCCAAACCAGTCATGCTAGGTCCAGCCCAGCAAACACTCTTTGATCCCTGGAGAAGGGTTGTACCCTTCCTCCAGGGAAAATAAACATTTGGTGGGTGGTCACCTGAGAGCCAGTGCTTCAAAGACAGTCCTGTCATTACAATGGCCACCTCACAACAGGATGCAGATTACTGGAGACCCTTTGATGAAGACAGAGGGGGTGGTGTTAAGAGTAGTCCAGGGGAGAGGTTAAGCATCATAGATGTACTGGACCCCCACCCCACTTCCTGCAGACAAGGCACTCTGTGTATGACATCAGCATGCAAAGGACCAGGGGAGTTGCTAGGTCTGGAAAAGACCCGGGGCTATGCTGATGTCGGAACTGTCGGGACTGGGGGCTAGCTAGTCTTTTGGCTGTAGCTCCTGAGATTCTATCCGGGGCTACAACCAAAAGATCAGGGGCTATAGCCCCCTTAGCCCCCCCAGCAACGCCCCTGCAAAGGACACTGGTAACAACAGCCATGCTTGGCTTGCTGTAGAGCAATTCACTGTAGCATTTTGCCACTATGAGAGGGGAACACTGCCCTGACATAATTCATTTTCGGGACACTTTTGAAGACTGGTTCACCTGTAACCTGGTTAAAACTCTGTTACGACCGATTTTCGATACTCTGGCCTGGTGTCAGATGTATAGAAGGCCAACCTATATTGTGACAGGAACAACTCTGGGAAGCTGCAGCCAAACCAGTTTAGGTAGCAGTGACAGGCGGTCTACGCTAAGTTCTTCAGAGGGGGCGAGCTTGTAAGGGGTCCACAATGAGGTCACACAATGGGAATCACAGATTACACTTAGACAGGATGTATACAAATACAGTTATTTATGGCCAAAACACAATATAGAAAAATGACCACTAACAGGTAGACCTATCACACAACACTATCAAACCAAATACATATAAACATTCACTTTGGTTTAGGGCATAATACACATCAGAAACTGTGTTAGACAAATATTATGCACGTATGGTCCACAGAGATGACCCTTAACTAAAATTGTCCAGCACTAAGTGGGCTGGGGCCTTTTGCCCAATAGTTCAGGTTACAGTTTCACTGAAGTTAGGATGCAGGAAAAAACGCAGATAGGGTCTCTGGGGTCCAGTGAAGGGTTCAAGTTAGACTGATGCCCAAAAGTAGCCCTAACAGTCAGATGTCTTGAACAAGCAAGCAATGGTAAAGCCAATATTGTTATAAATAAGGTTTATTTCATGCGCATTGACTTATAGTGGGAGTATAGGGGTAGGTTAGAAGCTCTGTAACTTACCCCCTCATACTCGGATTCTTCCCCAGACTTGGCAGGACAAAAAGGAAGAAGGTCCGACGTTGCTTTTCCTGCCGAAAGTCGCAGTCCTCGAGTCAAAAGGTTTGCAGGTTCGAGCTGATATCCGGCTGGTGTCTTTTACTTTTGCAAGGACTCTCGATCGAAGAATGCAGAAAAACTCGATTTAGCACCCCTCTCAGGACTGTACTCGTGTCAGATAAGCTATTTCGTTCGGTGGTCATTGCAGCAGGGCCACGCAAAAGGACTCAGTAGCCGTGGTTGAACTTTCCCTCCTGTCTCTTCTCGATGCTAGGACACTGACATTCTGCAGGAGGTAGGCTTGAAGGGCCAGCTGAGGATCCCCCAAGTTTCAGGCCAAGACTTGGTATGGTGACGCCAGCAGCACAGTAGCCCAAAAACCAAGCAGGTCAGCCATGGGACGGTTCCAGGGCACTTCGAAGGCTTCCTTTGGCAGGGCACCCAGCAGATGTTGGGAATGGATGGTCTCTCCGCTCCAAGGGTCATAGCTCCTTCGCAGGACTACTAAAGACCATGAGCAGGACAGCAGCAGAAGTTGGTTGCCTGGCCTCCTTCAGTGATGTCTCAGGTTTTTTCGCGGGTCTCACAGCTGGATAGGATAGTTGGCTCCTTCAGGTTTCTCCAGGATCTCTGAAGAATGGATGTAGGGGCCCTACTCTGATCCTAAAAGCCAGGTAAGAGCTCAAAATCCCACTAGCCAATAGCAGGACGAGTCCACACACACACAACCCAACAGTGTTCCTATCAGGATCACTGGCGGGAACATTCACGCATACCGCTCAGACACACCAAAACTAGTTTGTGGATCGGGGTCAGACAGACCCAGCCCACATCCTGCCAGCAAACACACAGTCCTCCAGTAGCCCGCCAAAAGCTCCTGCTGTCCCGGGCTCTGGAAGTCCTTATAAAGGATTTTCCTGGTCTCTCAGGCCAAGAAGAAGACTAAAGAACAAGATGACAAAAGAACAGGCGACAAATCGCGTGGCACGGCCATGTTTGACCAGTAGCCACAGTTAGTAGCCAAACGTGGTAAACGCGGTAAAACAAAAATTGAAATTCCCCAAAAAGTGGGGGAAAAGTCACTGCTGCCACCAGCCTATCCTTTTAGTATATCTAGAGTAACCAAAAATCCTCTGAGTGTTAGTCTAGGGCAAAACAAAAATGCACCCCATTATACTGCAGTGTAAGCTGCCTTGTACAATGATAAAAAAATACCAAAAGTAGTAACACATTAACACTTAGAGAAACAATGTTTCCCAGTACTGATAGCCTGAAGGACATACAGTTTCCCCATAACATATGAGCAAAGGCCAGTGTAGTGAAGCTTAAGGCTTCGCAGCACAGCAAAAAGTACAGGTCAGATTTAAAAATAAAAGCAAAAAGTTTGGGGGTTCCATAAAGATGGAAGGAAAGGTGCAGTAAAGAGAAAATGTTCCCAACAGAGATAGAGATGGGAGAGGAGAAAGAGCCCAGGATAACCTGGGAATGACGATCCTTGAGGACCGAGGTCTGCCAGTCAAGTGCCCGCTCCGAGATTGTGCATCCGTTTTATGAGGATGGAGTGGTTGACTGTCAGATGCAGCGAGATCAAGTAGAATGAGAACAGCTGGAGAGTTAAGAGTCAAGAGATGGGAGCAGTTCTTCACGGGTGTTCAGAAGAACAGTTTCCGTGACTGTGGATGCTCGGAATCCAGATTGATGGTCGTGAAGTGACCCAACAAGCTCAGTATGCTGGGTTAGTTGGGGGGGGAAGACCAACTTCTCCAAGAGTTTTTCAAGGAAGGGGTGATAGAGATGGGTGGTATTTAGCCGGACAAGACGGGTCTGCACAAGGTTTTTTTCAGGAGGGGGCTCACAAGAGAGTGCTTGAGGGAAGAGGGGGAAAGGACCAGTAGAAAAAGGGCGATTGTAGAAATAAGCAAGAGCAGGGGCAAGAGAGCCAATATTGTCCTTAATAGTTCTGGAAGAGCAGGGGGAGGCCTGTTTGGAGGAGACCTTCATAGAGCGGACAACTCTAGTGACCTCATCAGATGTGATAGGAGAGAAGGAGGTGAGAAAGGCAGCGCAGGGATGGGACGCCATAGGTGGAAGGGGTTGGGGGAAGGGGGAAAGGGAAGCAAGGGTGCTCAGGATGTCCAGGTTTATTGCAGTGAAGTGTGTGCATTGCAGAGGATCTGGGAGGGAAGAGGTGAGGTGGAGAGTGTGGAAGGATTGGCTAGTTCCTTGCAGATTCTAAAAATTCCAGCCATGTTGTTGGATGCACCAGAGACCCGAGCCTGGGCCCTTTTGTTGGAGCGAATGGAGAGTCGGTATTGCCTTTGGAGAAAGCGACAAGCCATTTTGTCAGAGGGTGAGCCCGAGGTCTACCACTTCCGTTCCGCAGCCCTGCACTTGCGTTTCAGGGCTGCAGGTTCAGAGTTGTACAAGGTGTTACGCTTGGAGTCAGGTTTCAGGTGAATCCTCATGACTGGGGCAAGGATGTCAAGAGTATTCGTGATGGCAAGATGGAGGTTGCTGAGAGCGGAATCAGAGGTAGAGTCCGGAGTGAGGGGAGAAGGGGGGCTGAAAGTAGATGCAAAGGTAGCAGCTAACACTCGTTTCATCAGAAGGATGTTCGTGAACGAGGCTGGCAGGGCTGAGGAAGGTGTGGTCAAACGGCAAAGAGGACCCAGGTGAGACGAGAGAATGGTGGAGGAGAGCAAAAGATCAGTACAGATGATGGCAGCGAGAGTGTGTCCAGACGAGTGGGTAGGACCAGAGCGGAGAATGGAGAGGGAGAGCGAGGTGCAGAGGTCACAGAAGAGAGTAGATGCCGTGATTGAGGAGTCAAGATGGATGTTGAAGTCACCAAGGAGAAGTAGTTTTGGGGGTGGATGTGAGGAGAGAGGAAGAGAAATCAGACCATTCAGACAGGAACAGGGTCGTAGAGCCATGTGACCTGTAGATGGTGGCAATGGTCAGGCATGAAGTGGGGGAGATGACCAGCTTGAAAACCAGGCTCTCGAAGGAAGAGTAAGGTTAGGTGGGTATGAGGTTAAGAAGGGACGACTTACGGAAGATCTGGGCAACCCCACTGCAAACATGGTTCGGGCGAGGCTTGGAGATTATCCTTTAGCCATCAGGGAGAAGGGAGTCAAAAGCAGTGACTGAGCTGCCATTGAACCACGTCTCAGTAAGAACCAGGATATCGAGGTCAAGGTCTTCAAGGAGGAGGCAGATGTCGGCAGAGCGAGCATTAAGCGTGGCTAGATGCAAGAGGTCACTGCCTCTGAAGGTTTTTCCGATGAGAGGTACATGGGTGTAGAACACCAGTCGGAGGAGGGGGGGGGCTAAAGAGTAAGAGGGAGTAGCAGGTGTGGGAAGGAAGTTGATGAGGGATGGCAAGCGCCGGTACCCCTTTGCTATGGTTGTTAGTGTTGCTTCTGTACCA
Source organism: Ambystoma mexicanum (assembly GCF_040938575.1). Lineage (NCBI taxonomy): Eukaryota > Metazoa > Chordata > Amphibia > Caudata > Ambystomatidae > Ambystoma > Ambystoma mexicanum. The sequence continues at coordinate 36,852,887 of NC_090938.1, forward strand.
GCTCGCACACCCACTGAAGCGAATAGCCTGCTCTGGGTATATGCGACTCCAACCATTGAAGGAGCAATACCAGTCGGGCTGTGCCCATTTCACCTTTATGATTGGGATCAATGATGGTTTAGTAGCATGGGGCCGAGTAGGTGTTTTACACACTACTCGGCCCTGTTCTCCTTCAGAGCAGTAGTTATTTAATCAAACACAGCCAGTATGGACAGGCTATCTTAATGTGGCATTACTGCATTATGGGCATATGTAGGACTACTAACATAACCTTCCTGGACGTATTTTGTTACATCAGGATTATTACTACATTTTGACACAATAGGAATGTGTTCTTATGTGGGGAGAAGGTCAAGAGATGCGTATTCCTACAGTGGCAGTGCTGGCATTACTGGGTGAAGCGTGTTCGGGCAAAGCAAATGTGTGAGCTCTTACAGTGGCAGTACTGGCATTAGGAGCGTCTGAGAACAGGGGCTTAGCAGGCCCTTTTGCAACAAAAAAAGCAAGGTGGAGGCACAGAGGCAAAATGTACCAGTATTAATGGCTGAGAATGGAGCATCCACACCACGAGTTTAGACTTTGGGTTAGGGTGGTGTTAGGGAGGTTCCCTGAATCAAACTTTCAACTTGGTTACCAGCGCACAGACAGCTGGAAGGGAAGACACCCGCTAACCGCCCACCAAAAGCCAAAAGGAGCAAACTTCAATAGTGGGCACCCTCTATCATAGATGCTATCCCATTTCAGCAGTAGACTGGTGTATTTGGGATAAAAAGACAGCCCCAGAGCGACAGAGATGGAGAGGGCATGCTAGACCCCAGAGTCAAGCTGGCAAAGTGTGGAATTCCATTGAAATATAAAAGCTAGTACAAAACAGTGTTTCGACATATGGCCCAGTGAATGAGCGAGAATGGGCCTCCCTCCATTTTGTTAGAATGTACAGGCACTCAGGTGAATAAAAGTGCCACTCAGAATTGTAATATCATTAACATTGTCCAATGGATTCCAAAAAAGACGCGTGTGCTGCAGATGCTGACTTAGTCTAAAGGCACATGTGCCAGATTTGAGGCTGCTTAAGTAAGTAAACATGGAAGGAAATAAATACATTTGAAATACTGAGCATTTGGAAACTAAAAATGAGGAATGATGCCTTACATTTATGAAATAAAGTCGAATGACAGACTGCGTTTTCAGGAATAAAGAGACTTAATGTCAGCGTATGAAATGACAACATTAATAGTGAAAGGCCCATTTCGTTTTTTGCATAAATGAACACTGGTTTCTTATGCAACTATGGCCTATTTGTGTGAAGAATACCAAGAGCAAACTGTTTATACAGTATATAAAGAAAGATTACATTGGGTAACACTAAGCCCTGGTGCAGTATTGAAAGTTACATGAGCACGGTGGGTAAATGCAATATGCTAGCCGTTCAGAATTGTGAACTGCAACTTCTCTCCAAGCTGAAACTTCGACCCCAAGACCTTTGGGGTTGGGTTCATCAATGAAACAGGCTTGGCGCTTCAGTTAAAAATATAAGAAATGTTGCAAGAGAGATTGGAACTACTGTGATACAGATAACATGACAAACAGAAATGATCAGTGTGCATTAGCTCCGGGCAAAGACCCTTTGAAGCTCAGGAGAAGGTGGTAGAATAAACATGGGCCTGCAGATAGCTGGTCATATGTTTAAAGATACATGAAACCCAAGAGTTGGTGGGGACCATCTGAAACCGAGGGACCCATGTGATGCATTGCCATTGAATACATTTTCTCAAATAAAAAGTGCATTGTGTGTCCCGTCAAGCGCAACCCGGGTTCATTTTAAAGGGGATAGAAAGCCAGCTGGGACCATGTAAAAACAACATTTTTGTGATGTACAAAACGGAAGTTATGATACAAATTATGATTCTGGCATTTTCATACATCCGAGGAACTGGAAAATTGGAGAAGTGGTAGACGGTGGAATTAATGTTGGAAGTATGTAGTGTCAGAGTTGTGATTATGCTTACAATTGGGTACGCCCGGATTTTTTGATATCGGGGGTGACACCATCAAATGGGAGACTTGTATAGTGAGAAAAGACAGATAGGTCAACTACCCCTTCTTTTTGTCCCTAAGTTACAACAGGTCAGATCAACCACAATCTGAACGATTCACAAATTGTTTAGACCACCACTCTATTATTGAGAGCTAACAATTTCATTTATTTAATCCATCTTATACAACATTAAAAAACCTAACAAAAGGATCTATACATATTGACCTAGTAACAAAATGGCTACCCCTGTGCACAAGTACTTACACTCTACATGGTGTCAGTGCACCATCATATTGGCAAATAAGTGCCACAGGAAAAGAAAAAGAAAAGGAAAAATCCAACCACAGTTAAAAGTTAGAAAAAAGGGAATACAGTCAAAGATGCTGTTCATCTATGATGTTTGTACACTAGTAAGGTTCACCCTCAGATTGACGATTTCCACCTTCACAAATTAATTCAACCGTTAATGTTTGCAGAGACAGCTGTTTCTTCCTTGATGTTTTAGTACAGCCTCTCTATGTCACTATACCAAATTCTTTTAGGGTGTGCCTGATGTTACTATTTTATCAAAGGGGCACCTTTATGATGTTTCAAGTAGGTTCAGAAAGAGGAAACACAGACTAATAGCAGTTACCTCGAATCTAGTCGACATGTGTTTCGGCCAGCATAACTCCTACAGTTCACCCTCACAGTGATGTTGGTCTAGTTGGTTAAGGCCACCTTCAGGACAGAGGAATTATTGTGTGTGTAGTGGATACTTCCCAACTTCACAGTTGTTTACAAGGTACTGTAAAAGAAGTTAAGAAACATGTCTTTAAAAAAAAAAAAGAGGTTCATGGGTGGTTTCTATTTAAGAAAAGGCAATTTGTTCTACTGCCCCCATCTATTGACTGACCTGTATTGTACTTGAATTTCTTTGGGATGTTTTAGAAAAACTCGGCGCCATCTGGCTGCTCTCAAGGTGCTTATTTTAACTGGTGTGGTCATTCATCGTAGCATCAGTGGTTTGAGTCATTTCTGACTGAAGGGAACAGAGGGTCAAATTTGGAGGATTCTTGTTGGACTCCTTTTTACAAATGTGTGGGGTCGCACAGGGCTCCTCACTTTCTCCGTTACTCATTAACTTATATGTTATACCTCTCGTGGATATCTTGAGGAAACATTGTGTGGAATTCCATTCTTACGCTGATGATACTCAAGTATTCCTGAAAGTAGAAAGATCGGAGGAGACCTTTGAGTTAGTGGAACAGTGCTTAAAGGAGGTACAGGCTTGGATGTGTGCTAATCAACTGTTGAATGCCAGGAAGACAGAGGCCGCATTATTTGGCTCAAAACATCATCTGCAACACAACAAGGAGGCACCGTCACCATGCGTTTTGGGCTCACAGCTGGATTTTTCTTCAAAAATGAAAAAATGTGGGCTGTGTGTGGGAAGATAATATGGGATGTGGGGCACAGGTCCGTGCGAAGGTGCAGTCTGTATTCTACAACCTACGAATGTTGAGACAGATCGTGCCGTTCATAGCACATAAGGATAGGGCGGCCGTCATGGGGACTCATTAACTCGCGACTGGATTATGGCAATGCGCTCCTCGCGACTGGATTATGGCAATGCGCTCCTCGCGACTGGATTATGGCAATGCGCTCCTCGCGACTGGATTATGGCAATGCGCTCCTCGCGACTGGATTATGCCAATGCGCTCCTCGCGACTGGATTATGGCAATGCGCTATCAGGAATACCAGTATTTCAATTGCGGAGATTACAAATAAATCAAAATCAAATCAGCAGCCACTGGGCGTCTTGGTGGGAGGTGAAGGGAGACTGCTAGCCAATCCTTACCAGGGGAATTATGATAATGTAGGAGTGTCATCAGCCCTATACTTTATTACGGGAGAGAGCCGCTGCCGGACTCTTGCGAGGAACAACTAGCAGAGAGGCCTCAATCCTTGCATTGGAGAAATCTAGAAGCCAGCTGGGACCCCCCTCAGAGGAGCCAGAGGAAGTCTGGGTGCAGGAGCAAATCCTTGACTGAAGCCCTTGACCAGATCTGTGCTGTCCTCAGAGGAGCCCTGCTGTTTCCCTAAATGCCCCATAATCAAGGCCTCCCATGCAAGTAGATTAATCCAAAAGCCATCACTTGTGTGAGGAGCTTCCCGACTTTATCCCTTTCCATTAGTGGGTAGGGGAGTACAATTGGGTATGCCCTTGGCACCTTGTATTAAATCCAATTCAAATTAATTCCCCTATAGAAAAATCACCCTATCCATTTAAATTGAATTGTGTTGGGAGCAGCCCGTCTTAATCCTTTCCATTACATTGTGGAGGGGGTGGGGCCAGAGCTGTGTAGATCCTTAGAGCATTGAATTGAAGTTAAATCAATTAATTCCCATATAGAAACTCGCGGGATGTGTTGTCAGACTTTGAAACTAACAAAGGGTGTGCCCAGTGCGTTGGAGCCGGTATAGACAGACAAAGACTTGGGCAACTGTCCTTTTGAAACCCCCGACTTCTGTCCAAAAGGGGGTCCTGAATCCCAAAAGAAGTAATCCTAAAACACCCCCTTTCAAGCGGATGGGGAGGGGGGTAACATTTCCCATCGATTCCCTTGCATCCAAAACCAGAATCTCCAAACCATGCTTTTCCTTGGAGAACAAATTGTGCAAAATACATTTTCCCATTTATTCCCAGTGATTCTAAAGTCAGAATTACAAAGCCTTACATCTCATTTGTAGGTTTGTTTAAAAACTATTTTCCCATCGAGTTCCTTTTTTCCCCCAACCCTGCCTTTCAAATAAAAGCCTAAAAACGGTTTCTACATAGAGTTCCTTTTCCAAACATTACCTTTCTAAAAACAAAGCCAAAACGATGTTTCCATTGTATTGTGAAGGTCTTCTATTGGTTAATGGGCAATTAAATCAGATGTACGTTGGGACTGCCAACTTCAACATTTTACCTGTGTGTTGTAGTATCTGTCAGTTCATTAGAAATGTAAGTAGTCAATTAGTACAAGAAATTTGAATGTGTGATATTGTGTGGTGCCACAATATTGGTGGTTGATGTTGGTTTCTATTCCATTTTGTCAAACCATATATATATTTTTTTTTTGGGTGCACCAGCCCGGTTTCTAGCTCATTAGTGGTGCATAGGGTATTTGTTGGGGTGGTGCGAGACGGCTGGAGGCCTCACTAAAATGAATCTGTAAAAGAGCTTTGGGGGTGCGCTAACTTGCTTGGGGGGCGGGGGGACTCCGAGTGGAGTGTGACCGCCTAATGAACTGCAACATGTATAGGGCTTTAAGTAGGCTGGAGCTAGCCAGACCCAGTCCCAGGAGGGTGAAAACATGCTATTGCAACAGGGCTCTGTATCCGGATTTTTCTGTCCGCTAAAAGTAAATGAAAAGACGAGTGGCCACACTGCTCTTTCCCAGTAGATGGAGCTGCAACCCACGTTTTTAATCAGCACCTTATGGTCATATACTTGAAGCTTGATTGCTTGTGATACTCTAAAGAAAAAATGCGATATATAGAGAAGACACGGTTTGACTTTGGAGCGACGCATTTTCATTACAGTGATTGAATAAAATGAAAAACAGAAGAATCGTGGATTTCTTTAAAAACAACGAAGGGATCGGAACCCGTTTTGCCCCTTTTGATTTCAATCAGTTTTTATATTGGAGTATTTGTATTATAGAACTTTAAATATATATATTTCTTTGTTTGTTTATTGAATTTATAAAGCGCACCAGACCCGGGAGTAGCAGGGCGCAGCAAGGTTATGCAAGGCTTACAAGGTTACATAATGTACAAGCAATATACAAGTAGTTACATTACACAAAAGATAGTACAATATACAAATAGTCAAGTTAGGCAGAAGGGCAGGGTTATTCGATATGTATATTTGACTCGTTTTCATGGCAGTTATGAACATGTGCTCGAGTCATTTCTACTGGCAAGTGTCCTTCATACTGCAATCATGCATCATTGCATGACGGAGTGAAAGCACTGCCGACGCTGGGTCCTACATACATGTTATGTTTCTCGTCATATGTCTGGTGAATATGGTCTATACCGTTTGGGTGTGTGTCTAATACTTGTGGGCATCTTAGCATGCCTAAGAATCGTTTAGGAAGAAGTAGTCTCCATGCGTGCTGTTAATCTCTAAAGTAGTGGTTTCAGGTGCAGCTGGTCCCCCCGCCCCCCTTAATGCCCTATCCCACTGAAAGCAATGGGCATTAGCAAACATGCGAGGGGCTCTCGGTGTCCAGGGGATATAGAGGGCAGGGTCAGCCACACGCACCACTAGACCCAACGAGCGCACCCACTGGGGCCTGGACAGTTTTGGAGGCCTTTAGGGGTGAGAGAGTGGCGACCCCGCATTTTGGGGCCAGTGCACCTATGTGCCCTTACCGCATCGTTGCCGGAAGCCCCTATGGCCCAGAGACGGTCCCCGTGATGGCCGCCTGGCTTTATCGTAAAGTGGAAGGGCAGCTCTGTGCACACGGCGCCTCTCCTGCCCCCCCCCCGCACCCCCCCCCCCCCCCGGGACAAAGCAGGGCCGCAGCAGCCGGCAGGAGAGCGGCCGGCCAGAGACACCCACTGCCAGGCAGGAAGCCTGCTCAGGGCACCTCGCCCAGCCTTGGAGCCAGTGCAATGTGAAGGGAGGGGGAGGGGAAATTAGCAATTCCAACCCGTGTGGAGGACCCTCCATCATTGTAATGCGCCCCAGGATGCCCCCTCCCCCCACTGCCCTCTTCCAATCAGCTGGCAGAGAGGAAGACAGGCTTCCTCTGTAATACTGTGGGAGCTGGGGGCAGCTTCCGAGCTCTGCAGGGGCTCCAGCCAATGCTTCCCGACAGAAGGGTCCACCCCAAAACACTATCCAGAACCACCCTTCTGAGCGAGGGTAGAGAGCCACAGGCAAACGCCGGGGAGGGTGCCAGCCAGAGGCACCCAGGGGAGTGCCTGCCAGCCATTAGAGGAGTCGATTCAGAGGCATTCTCCACAGAGGGGCCCATCCAGATCCACTCTCCACAGAGGGGGCCCCCCAGATCCTCCCCCACAGAGGGGGCCACCCAGATCCACCCTCCAAAGGGGGCCACCCTCCACAGAAGGAGCCATTCAGACCCACCCTCCACAGAGGAGGCCCCCAGATCCTCCCCCAACAGAGGGGGCCACGCTCCAAAGAGGTGGCCACCCTGAGCCACCCTCCACAGAGGGGGCCATTCATACCCACCCTCCAAAGGGGGCCACCCGCCACAGAGGGGGCCATTCAGACCCACCCTCCAAAGGGGGCCACCCTCCACAGAGGCCGCCATCCAGAGCCACACTTCAGAGAAGGAGCCAACCTCCAGAAAGGGGCACCCTCCGCAGAGGGGGGCCACCCAGAGCCACCTTCCGCAAAGGGGGCCATGCAGAATAGATATCAGGTTAAAATGTAGTTTTGTTTTTCCCAGATAAAAAAAGATCGATTTAGAAATACTGCTCTGCCCGCACAGTGCGGTCTTTCTAAATCGAGCCGTCGTGTCCCTGCCGCACACGAGTGCATGCAGGGCCTGCCAGGGGCTGGAGAACAGGTACGTGTTTCTGTATGTGTTTTTGGGAACATGGATTTATGGGGGGTTCGGGGAGGGTAGGCGGGAGCTGAGAGGGTGGGTCGGGGGTGGACATCCGCCCTCCCCCCTCCCCCCGATTTAGAAGTCATCCGGCCACGTGGGGTGGGGGCAAAGCAAGGGGCTGCAAAAAATTGGTCACTTAGGCGAGTTACAAAAAGAAAATATGACATAGAACTGTGAAGTCAACCTCCACAGAGGGGGCCATCCAGAGCCACCCTCCGCAGAGGGGGGGCACCCTCCACAGAAGGAGCCAATGGATTATTTTATTTTGATATCTTATTGTTTATTTGCAAGGCGCCTATACAACAAATGGTGTTTCAAGGCGCCACAAGAGAAAAAGGGTGTGGGGGGGGGGGGGGGGGGGGTGGAGAAAGATACAATAATGGTCCTACTAGGCCTTGTGACATTCACGTCGTGCAAGTGCAGAACTGCAGAACAAGAAGTGCGAGGAGGGGAGGGTGGGCCAAAGTGCTGGAATGCACAAAAAAAGCAAAGTGCTAAGGTGGGAAGGGAAAGGGGGGGGGACAAGTGCTATGGGGAGGCCAAGTGCCAGGGATAGCAGAGATGAGGGTCAACATAAGTGCAGGGAAAGGGGGGTGCGCTGGGAGGGGGGGGCCTGGAGCCCTGTAGTACTCAGAGGGAGCCAGGCAGCCAGTCATTGAGGCAGAAAGAAGGTGTTAGCATGGGAGGACGGGGGGGTGGGGGTGGCGCACAGTGAAGGAGGAGGAGAAGAAAAGGAGGGTCTTGAGGAGCTTCCAGAACTTACGGAGATCCGGCTCAAGCCTGAGAGGGGCAGGGAGAGAAGTGTCTGATTTGTAGAGAGTTGGAGCTAGAAGACCGAAGAACTCTAGCAGGGAGGTATTTAGGGAGAGAGAGTTGGGTGTAGCGGGGTCCCAGGCCCCAGAAAGCCTTGTGGATAATGCAGAGGGTCTAAAAATAAATCCTACCATGAACCGGGAGCCAGTGGAGAGAAATTAGGACTGGAGAGATCCGATCCCTGGGCTTGAGGCCAAGGATCAGTCTTGCAGTCCTATTCTGGATTAGTTGAAATGGGGCGAAGGGAGATGAAGGAAGATTGAGGAAGAGGCTGTTGCAGAAATCAAGCCTAGAGAGGACCAGAGCTCTGGAGACATTGAGCTTCTGGGGGAAGGAGAGGAAAGGGAGAAGGCCTCTGTGGAGGTGCAGCTGATAGTGGGCCTTCTTGGCAAGGCCCACAACATGGCGAGAGAAGGAGAGAGATGAGTCAAAGAGGATACCAAGGTTTTTTGCCTCACAAAAGAGGGAGGGGACCCATAGAGGGTGGCCAGAGGGAGGGAGGGAAGGAAGGTGGGAGCTGGGGTCCCAATGAGAAGGATCTCAGTCTTACTGGCATTAAGGCAGCGATCATTGGCAGCACACCATGCCTGAATACCAGTAAGACGGTCAGGAACGAGAGAGGAGGTTATGATCGCATATGAATAGTGTTGTAAAATAAGAACCAAAAAGGCAAATGGGGGGGATGGGGAATAAAGGAAGAAAAATGAAGAGAAAAGAAACAAATATCACTTTGGGCGAGTTCTTGAGGTAATAAATACGATTTTCAATCAATGTACATCATGTAAGAGTCAGCCTGAACTGATCAGATATCCTATCTAAATGCATCAGTAAGTTGCATACATAATTGGTCAATGCATCGTTAGAATAAAAACCTTTATACTAGTGCATGTAACTAAAGTGCCGAGCCCCCTCCAAATACTGGGCTCAGTGTGCACAGGCGGCCGACCCTACATGTAATCCTGACATCCTCCAATCACCTGGGAGATCTGAATAGGGGACACAGGAGTGGAGCTAACTCCCAGTATGGGGTGCGTGCACCGACGTCTAAAACCATATGGATAGCCTGTATTGAAAATAATATGAATCCCATCTAATTTATAGACACGGGCTATTTTATTTAGGCTATTCCAAATGCATGCTGCATGCATTTCACCTTAGGTTTCACTACTTCCCCACTCGGGGTAACAGGATGCCAATGTCTCAAAAGAGTGGCAAAGTGCCAGTGCGCAGTCACAGATCCATGCAAACTCTGCTTGAGAATGGTGTGCTGCAAATATAGAAAGGGACCCAATACGTATAGCTACGTCTCTGAGGGTGGTATTCCCACCATTAGGTACCAACGAGTTGGCCAGGCATCAACACAAGTCACCACTTCTTGTGATATGTAGGGCGCGTTCATGGAAAACTGTCAGGAATCGAGGTGGGTCTGGCCGGAATCATGAAAGACAAATGCCGTTCCCATCAGGTAAACAACAGAGACATTACGGAATACGCCCTTTACACCATACTCCATTGTTACTGCTTCGTTCTCCTCCTCACACTCCAAAACAAAGGTTAACATCTTGCCGCACCGAGTATCTGAATGCTTACCCTTCTGGTTGGTCGCGTTGGCGGTTGCCATGGAGATTGGGGCAAGCACGCCGAACCCATACGTCAGACGCACGCTTGGGTCATGTGACTTGGGCTTGATAAAGTTTACCGTGTAAGTTGTTTGTTGCTTCTGATTTTGCTGAAGTATGCTACGTATCCTGGATATCGTAACCTGTTGCTGCCTTTGTTTCCTTGCGATCCTCGCCCTTCTTCCCAAGTCCTTGTCTATGTTTTGGTTTCCTGATTCCCCGTTCACCCTCGGAGCGCTTCCCTCCTGTCCCTTAACTACCTGTACCTCTCTTGCTCTGCTATAGACTTTTGCCTTGCTGACCACTCGGAATTCTAGAGGAACTGCTTCTGCCTCACGTTGTGTCCTTGGTAAAGATTCCCTGTTGCCGACCCGGACTCCGTTTGGACTGCTTCTGCCTCACGTTTTGTCATTGGTAAAGATTCCCTGTTGCCGACCCGGACTCCGTTTGGACTGCTTCTGCCTCACGTTTTGTCATTGGTAAAGATTCCCTGTTGCTGACCCGGACTCCCTTTGGACTGCTTCTGCCTCACGTTTTGTCATTGGTAAAGATCCCGTGTTGCCAACCCGGACTCCCTTTGGATTGCTTTCCTTTGGACCCACACTGTTGCAAGTGTCCCGAAAAGACCGCCGGTGCCTTTCTCCTCTCCTCGCCCTAATCCGAACTAGAGACTGCAGGAGCATTCATACAGGGAGAGTGGGAGCGTCCTCTGAACCGTCGGGTTTTCCCTGTTGGACTTCCTACCCTCAGGCGTCCGCGTGCCAGCGGGAATAGTCCCAGTCACCCCTGCACCTGGTGGTCTTCCAGGGAGCATTTGCATCATTTGGAAGATCACTTATCCCATGGTAAGAGTGTCTGTCCTTACTCCTGATTTCATGTTTTTTCATTCATTCTGATATTTCTGTAAGTACTAAGACCACTTGTTTTGTTTATTGTGACAGAATCATTGCAGTGTTTTCTTGGTGTTTATGCCATTGCAAAACAAGGGGCTTGCCTGGGAAATCGTCTCCTTCCAAGAAGAGAGTCTTCAGCATCGCGTCTGGGTCCATTCTTCCAAGTAATTGATCCCTGGTGCTGGTTTGTTTTATCCAGACACAGGGTTACATTGCAGGGTAGAATTCGTCGTCTACACCACTAGGGCAACTTGGATTGGCTACCCTTGTACCTGACAAAATCGTATACTAAATGGTCCTCAAAGGTGCAGTATCCTACTGGGTTAAATCCCCACAGAGCGAATTCCTGCGATAGATGAATAATCCATGTGCTGGTAGCAGCATTGCCCTATGCGTTATCCCTACTAGTGGTGGAGAACCACCATGTCGGTGATTGTGTAATATGTCCCCAGTGATGCAGGCGACTTGCTGATAGAAATGTATCCCTCCATCCTGTTGGGTTCCTGGCAGTGCAGTGCCCGGCCTACTTCTGGCTTCCGCGTGCAAATGCCCGCAGACGCCATCCAGGCTTGGGTTTATGTTGGGAATGTAACGTCATGCGCATAGTACGTGCGTCTTGACGTGCAAGTCATAGCATTGATGAGGTGAGCCCGTCCTAAAATTAAGATGGGGGACGCCCCCTGATTACATTGTGATTATAAGTAGTGAGAGAAGTTAATTACCACAATGAGAAAAGTCAAATCTGGCCCTTGTTTAGTAATGCGGATCGATGCGGCATTCATTATGTAATAAAGGTCGAATTTCCTGTAATCTGAGAAGGTGACTCTCGTGCTGTTGAACTTGCCGTGTTGGCTTGGCATCCTACAGTTGCACTGCTCGAACCCATAGATTATTAAAACTACTTTGGATGGTGATCCTCGTTTAGGGAGAAAGCACTGTACACCAACTGGTATTACTTTTGATCGGACCGCTGAGATGTGATTGCTAACCAGCTCGTTGCAAACTAAACATTGTGTCATGAACCACAATGCCAGTTGGTTGGTGAACCAGTTGTGCATAGTGGCATCCACACAATGAGCCAATCTCATATTTATTATATAGCTGGCATATATCGCAGGGTCATGCGTACTAGTTCCAACTGTGAGATCACTGTCGTAGTAGTTTGATTGGGAATCTGACCTTGAGAGTAAATACGAATCTAGATCCCAAGGGAAGGATATCGACACTGGTAGTCATTGTGTCCCGTAGTCCGATCAAAGAGCTGGTCTGATTCAATTCTCATCCCCAGCCGGGTGCTACCACAAAATCTCCTTGTTGAGGGACTATGTTTTTTGCTTTTAATGGCGTCATATGTACATAAGAGCAGATAATTCATAGGACGAAGAGAAACTGCATTCTGCCCACTCACTGACGGATTACCTCAGGAAATGTTTTATGGCGTTGATTCCGGAACATTGTCAGACTAATGGATTAGCATAGCAATTTATGGAGGAGACTGGATATTAAAGCATAACATTCATCGTCAGTGCTCAGTGCTCAGTAGTCAAGATCACAGAAACACATGCATGTCATGCTCTTTGTTCAAACTTTTGGAGGTGCATCTAGATCTGCAGATCCTCCGTGACTCGAGTTGTCTAAGGCGTTGGGTCACCACCTCTTCTATTCAGGTGCGCTTGTTGGATGCCAATGAATTTAATGTCCGCCTTGTTGGCCATCTGATGTTCCTTTTCACAATGCAATGCTCATGGTAGTTTTGGGTCTTGGCTTCCCAGACTGGATGGATGCTCTCTAATATGCACACACAGCTCACAAATAGTGCTCCCAATATATACTTTCCGACAAATGCAAATGATCCCATAGACAAACTTGGATCTACAATTAATGAAGTCTGTGATTTAAGTTGTCATTCCTCCATGACATGTGAATTCTGTGGTGTCTGCATGTGCATATTTACAGACACTACACACCCACACTTGTGGAAACCTTTGTGCGATAACTTGAGCCAGTCGCTCCCAGTCCCTTTGTCCGGCTTGAGGAATGAAGTGCAAAGTTGGTTCTTGATAGTGGATGCTCGAGTAAAGATAACTTTGGGTTTGGTGTCAATATACTTGGTAAGATCGGAATCTTATAATAAGAGATGCCAATTTCTCACCAACAAACTATACATTAGGTTACTGTCTATTGAATATTTGATGACAATATTGATTCCCGTTGTATCACAATTAGGATCTTTGTTTTTGAGTTGTAACATTTTATTTCTTTGTAATCGTCTGGTCTTATCTCGAGCTTTCAGCACACTTTTCAGAGCATATCCTCTTTCCTGAATCCTTTGACTTAGCAGGTCGCAATCCTTTTAGCTCGATACATTTCTTTCACTGGAATGTTGTCCATTATTGACTTCTTCTGGCAAATAATCTAGAGTTGACTTCTGTGAGTTTTCTAAACGTTTTGGTTTCTAATTGCCCATTGTTAATGTAGATTTTAAGATTCAAAAGTCAATAGATCTGTTGTCACTAGCTCCTGTAAATTCTATGCTAAACGTGTTAAGATAACGAATACATTTTTCAAATCTTTGCCCGGATCCATTCCATACCAACAGGACGTCAATGTACCTTTTCCAAAGTTTAATCTCATCTGTGAATTTGTTGGTGTTGTGAATGTAGTTGGTTTCAAAATATCCCATAAACAGATCGGCTAGCAATGGGTGCATATTTTGCACCCATTGCCACTCCCTTGTTCTGCACATAATAATCTTCATTGAATAGTAAGTGATTGTGATCTAGCGTGAATTGCAAAAAAGATTTAATCATTTGAGCATGTTCTCTGTTAGAGGCTGTAAAGTCTTTGTAAAACAAAATCAAGAGTCTGGATGGCTAATTTATGGTCAATCGAAGTATATAATGCTTTTACATCTAAAGTTGCTAATAAGAGTTCTGGTTCCCATTGAGGATCCTACAAAGTGTGTAAAGTCTGGGTAGAGTCCCTCAAGTACGATGTTAAAGAGGGAACCAGCTGCTTAATGGCTTGATCTATGTACTCCGACAGGCCCTCGGTCGCCCAACCAAGGGTTATATGGGGTTAACCTGAGGGTTGGCTTGCCATATATATAGAGCTATACGTTTGCGAGAATGTATTTCTAGTAAATCTTTAGTGAACCAGGAATTTGAGTGTTTCCTCCCTTTAGCTTTCCTTCTCTCTCTCCCTAAATACCTTCCTGCTAGAGCCCTCCGCTCCTCTAGCTGTAACTCTCTGCAAATCAGACGCTTTTCCAAGCAGAGTGTGGGAGGGGTAGATCTCTCTCTTCTGCAGGTGCCTGCCTCTGGAATGGCCTCCCTGCCCCTCTCAGAGTTGACCCAGATCTCCTCAATCCCTTCCTTTTCTCTACTTCCTTCTCCCTCCCCTGCTAATCTTCCCACTGCTTGAGACTGGTGTCCTGGTTCCTCAGAGTTGTACATGGCACCAGCCCCCCACCCACGCCCAGTCTACCTTCTGCACTTCTCCTTAGCCTGCCCCTCGCAACCCTCATCCTGCACTTGGCTACACTAGGGCTTTCACCCCTTGGATCCACTCCAGTCCAAAACTTGAACTTAGCTGTGGACCCCCCTGCACCCACTTCACGCTCTGCTTCCCCCTGGCCCCGTTCACCTGGCCTCCCCTGGCACTTTCCTTCTCATGGGCCCTCCCACCCTGGGCCCTCCCACCCTAATTTCCCACACTTCCCAACCTCCCCTCCCCCATGCACTTCTTGCTACAGCACTGGCACTATCTGAATGTTGCATGGCGTATCGCTACTTTCCTCTACCTGTTCCCCACGTCCCTCCTGCCACACTGCGCCTCGAAACACTTGTGTATAGGCGCATTACAAGTGACCAATAAATAAAATGCCATACTATATATTAGTTGGAAAGTATTTCCTCGAGAGATGTAACTCTTGAACTTGAAGCTTTGCATATTAAGTGGGCTGTAACCTATTTAAAATACTAACAGGCAAAAAAGTTCGGACTTTTTACAGATCATGCCCCCCCTAAAGGGGTTATGCCTTCGGAAAGATATCAATTCTAGAGTCAAGTGCTGGTTTTTAGATTTACAGCCCTATTGTTTTTCTGTGGAACATAGGAAACGAAAAGAACTAGGCAATGTAGATTTCCTTTCTATATTTGCAATAGAGGCTGTGAAAATCTGTGGCATTAAGGTAGGTGATGAATCTAGTGACATCACTAGAAACCCGGCATTGTGCCTCATCTCATGTGGCCTGGAAAAGGCAGCCGCAACCTGATCCTGACCCTTTGGGTGGTTTCATGTGGGAGGATCACATGGGAGGTGAAGCATGCCGGGGAATAGTGGAGACTCCTTATCTCACAATCGCCCTAGAATCCCCGAACTGCTGATGGCTTACTGTAAAATTCTATTGCACAATCTTCTATGAACTTCAGTTCCCATAATGCTAAAAGTACTAGGATGAGGAAGAGGAGCTCAGAGGCGATGGGGACTCAGAATGGTGAATATTCAAAAGATGTGGTCTAGTTCTTGCCACTCAAAGCACCTGAGCGGGATATTAAAAATCAAAGATGAGGCACAGCTGTGAATTGAAGGAAATTAAGAGAATGAAGGTGAAGCAGAGGAAGAAGGGGACAGCCGTGCGGGAGTCATGACTAAGGACGCTGAAGCCATCCGAGGTGGAGGAGCAGCCACCGAAAGAAGTCCGCCATCAGTAATCACCTCAAAGAGAGAAATTGTTGAAAACTGCAGAGTACGTGCAGCGGGAAGTGGTGTACTAAGAAAAAGCCCAGCTGAGGAGGAGACGAACTACCAGAGCAACGTCTGGCAAACCGGTGAAGTCGCAGAAGATCAAAAGAGTGATCATCGGACCTGAAGACTGTCACACAACTTACCAGAGGCTCGCGGGAGAGAAAGCAGCTTGACCGTCGCAAAGCCTGACAGCAAGAGGGAGCCGCCGCAGAGGACCAGTGAGGTGAATACTGGCCCCGCGGCGCTCCCTACACAAATACTTTTACAAAGTCACAATTTTGAATACTGAACAATTGACTAATCTAAGCAAAGCTTATTTTATGGATACCGAATAATTAAAGTAAACAAAGCAAAGTGGCAAAGACGAAAGTTCCCTTATAAAAGGGACTAAGAGAGGGAAAAGCTTATGACCAATATTATAAACATCCAAGAGGCTGTCAAAAGACTTTGGGAGAATTACCAGTGGGGAAAGCCTCTAACCAATACTACCCACAGCCAAGAGGCTATGAGAAAACCGTACTAAGACAACCCTGGGAAAAGCTCATAACGAGTGTTACCATCAGCCAAAGAGTTGTGATGAAACCTCAATAAAGCATTACTTCCCTTATAAGACATATTTTTGGGAAAACCTATATCTCACATTGCCAACAGCCAAGCGACTGTGAAACCATACTGAGAGATTGGTGTGGAGAATACTGGAATCAATATAACCATCAAGTGTGAAGTTAGTTGTAGGAGTTGTTTTCCTGGCAGGCAAGTATACCAGGATAAAAGATGCTGGTTGATAAGATATCTTTGTGGTAAAAGATGTGCTGAAAAGAACCGTTGTTGAATTAAGAGAATCCATGTACTTATCATTTCCATGTACTTATCATTTCCATGTACTTATCATTTGTTGGACAAACAGTGACATCACCGAGACAAGTTGATTTTTGCTATCCTGACAAAAGTGTTTCATTTTAGGATTATTGTGAAAGCTTGAAGTGCTATCATGACAAGAAGTAGTTCATTTGAAGAAAGTGTTACATGCTGATGGAACAATTGCATTGGTTTGAACTTGTGTATTTGAAAGAATGTCAAACATCCTTTCAAGAGGGATATTATGGAGAACATTGAGTTGTTTGGATTACCAACCAACTGTGGTGGAAAAAGACATTTGTTGTATTCCCGAGAAGACACATTGGTTGAAAGACTTTGTCATTACCTTCACAGAACTTTGTGGAGCCAGAACTGTAATCAAAGTATCCCTGAATTTATTCAGGGGAAGGGAATACAATCCTGGTCACCAGAAGTACTTTCAAGGACTTTTAAGTTTGAATTACAAAACGTTTTTGTTGAACAAAAGATGGCCACATTTTCTTTGTATTATTTTGTTGTGTGTATTAGTGCGAGGGTCAGAGATATTTTGGACACTAGTTTACTTTTCTTTAGTTTTAGTTTGCTAGGCAGGGAACTCTCCATTAGGCTAGGCAAAGTTAGGTGTTTATCAAAACCCCTTTTTATTTTGAATAAATGGCAAACCTTGAGAAAACTTTACCTCTGTATCCGTCTTGCATTTCTAACCCCTCAAACACCCTCCAGAGAAGGGGCCATCCAGAGCCACCATGCACAGAGGAGGCCACCCAGAGGCACCCTCCATACCAACCTCCACCAAGGGGGGCCATCCAGAACCACCCTCCACAGGGGGGACAACCCAGAGCAACCATTCAGGAAGGAGAGCCAAAGCCACACTTCAAAGAGAGGGCTAGACAGAGCCACCCTCCAGACAGGGGGGCAAGTGAGGGCCATCCTCCACGGGTGGGGGGCATCAAGAGCCACCCTCCATAGGGAGGGGGGATGTGACACCCAGAGTCACCCTCAACAGGGGCAGGGCACCCTCCACAGAGGAGCCACCCAGAGCCACCCTGCACAGAGGGGACCATGCAAAGCCACCCTCCACAGAGGGGGCCACCTAGAGCCACGGCCCCACAGAGGGCACAACCCAGAAACACAATTCAGGAAGAAGGAGAGCCAAAACCACACTTCAAAGAGGCAGCTAGACAGAGTCACCCTCCAGACAGGGGGGCAAGTCAGGGCCACCTTCCACAGGAAGGGCATACATAGCCACCCTGCATAGGGTGGGGCGGGAGAGGGATCACCCAGAACCACCCTCCACAGGGGAGTGGGAACACACCCAGAGCCACCCTCCCCGCACGGGCCATCCAGAGCAACCCTCTGCAGAGGGGGCACGCAGAACCACCCTCCGCAGAGGGGGGCATCCAGAGCCACACTCCATAGTGAGATGTAACATTCAGGGGGGTCCTGCCACTTATACATTTTTCTCGTACCCCGAGTTGTATATGTAATACCAGTCAGGGGTATTGGCTGGAATAAATCTGTCTTTAAGACCCATCTGCAGTCAAATACTGGATGTATGTAGTTATAGGAAAAATGAAGTAAACTACAACGTATACTTGTCGGGCAGCCTTTTTAAATTGGCTGTTCCATAGACTTTATTCCTATTTTTGATTGCAAAAGACAAAACGTCGTGGTAATCAGACTACCATTCACAACAGTTTAGCATATGCTTAACTAAACATATTTGAAAAAGAACAGTAAAAATGTAAACAATTTTTCACAGTGCATTTTGTAATTACCGCAGATTGCCTCAAAAGCAGTACTTGTGTACATTGTTCTGGAGACACAAGTGTTGTAGAAACGCAACAATGCAAAACGTATTTGACACGATTATGAACAGAAAGAAAGAATAATCTACTAATGGAACGTCGACAAAATGCCCATATACGTGTCCTCCTAAGTGACCCAACATAGGTGTAGCTGCAGGCAAAAAGTGACCAATCCTTCACAGAGGGCGGCCTCCCAGTGCCACCCTCCACAGAGGGGGCCACCCAGCGCCACCCTTCACAGAGGGGGCCACCCAGTGACACCCTCCACAGAGGGGGCCACCCAAAGTCACCCTCCACAGAGGGGGGGCTCACAGCGCAACCACCCATAGAGGGGGCCTCCCAGTGCCACCCTCCACAGAGGGGGCCACCCAGCGCAACCCTCCACAGAGGGGCCACCCTCCAGGGAGGGGGGCCACCCAAAGTCACCCTCCACAGAGGGGGCCACCCAAAGTCACCCTCCACAGAGGGGGGGGCTCCCAGCGCAACCACCCATAGAGGGGGCCTCCCAGTGCCACCCTCCACAGAGGGGCCACCCTCCAGGGAGGGGGGACACCCAGAATCACCCTCCAGAGCGGGCACCAATGGAGATCTTGCCATTAAGATGACAAGCTCCACTCTAGCCATTTCTAGGCCTTGTAATTCAAAAAGGGAGCTGCCGCCCTCCTAGTCCCAGTTATTCATAGAGGACATCCCTAAGCCCATACATTCACAAGAGGGGCTCAACAAGCCTAGAGCTAGCATTCAGAGTAATCCATCCCCTATCCAGCTTTTATCATTCAAGTCAGGCCACCTTAGGCCCCGTCATTTAAAGAGGGAGGCAGAGCCCCAGTCCCTCTCAAGAGGTCTACAACCTTTGGCTAGCCAGATGACTTGGACTACAACTTACGCCAGTCCTGAGAAGCATAGTCAATGGTGAGGGGTCATGGGAGTCTTAGTTCAAAACCTCTGGAGGGCCACATCTCTCAGACCACTGCAGTAGGCCCTGGGCAGGCCTCCAGATAAAAAGGCCTGGTACACATGTAAATACGCCAGCTTTATTATTTTCCCGTGTACATTTACGCACACGTTTAGAGCAGAGGGCAGTGCAAAGGTAAAGTTACTAGACAGAAACCAGAACGCTTCTTTTGATTTTTATCTACATGTATGTAATTGCAAGCCATGGACAAAGGTCTCTGAAACAGAAAGTATTTCTCTGAAGCCTTTCAAAAAAAGAAGCTGAACACCACGATAAAAAGGAATGGTTTCTTTCCATTCAGCTTCTGCTGTGATGTTTTTGGAGCAAACAGACGCACTGTGCATATTTATTCTACTAGCATTTTAGGATTCTATAATTAATAAGATGGAAAACTAAGTTGCAATTGAGAATTTATATTTTGTAGTGAAAGCAAACTGGTATTACACAATAGTATTTTTCAGAGCTCCTTTGCTGTGTGCATAATCACGTGGAGGCAGATCATGTTTACACTTCTAATTTAATTTACACTCCAATTATAAAACAGTGTGTAAAATGATGACTATGCACAATCTAGTTTACATCCATTCAACCTTGCAGGCAATGGGGTACATTATTCTAAATGGCCAGTGCCAGCTGAGTCTTTGCTCAAGGGTGAGCCTCATTACAGCAATCACAGGTGTTCTACCCTCTCAAATCTTCAAGACTACAATTAAAACATCCAAAACCGGACTCTCCAGAAGTGCAAGCTGCGTTCAAAAACCAACAAATGAAACTTACATTGGTAATTCAAATAGAAACTCAGCAAATCCTGCCCCTGTGATCATTCAGATAGGTACTTATGTAGCACTTCATATATGGTTTGTCCAACATCTAGGTACTGTGATTATTATAACTCATTCGTTACTCAGTTAACCGACCTCTGAATGATGTTTGCCAATAAGATAACTCAGCCGGTTGAGCACTCCTTGCTGCAATCTGTGCGTGATCTGTAGATTGCAGGGTCGAAACCCAGCAAGGCCAACTCAACCTTTCGAGGTCGATAAAAGGAGTACCGACTTCGGTTTGGTGATAATTGTTATACATATGTTCTTACATACAGCGCTTTGCCAAGAGCGCTACATAAATAACCATTTGACCATGATTTTAGGTATAGTGTCCTTGCCTCTCTGCACTGTTGTATCATAACATTGGCATAGCATTCGGTAGTAATAGCTCCAGGAAATGAGGACTTTCAAACATCAAAAGACAATTCTGCTCTCAAACCTCAAAACACACAAAACAATTCATGTTTGCTTTACTATGCAAGTGGCTAGGTTTTTGTGTTTTCAACATTTAAATATGTACAGGAGAGATCCAATGGCCAGACCTTACAGAGATAATGAAAGGTGTATTCTGTCACAATGCAGAAAGCTGCCGCCTAGTAATGATTTCCATACAGTTTTTACACATGTCGGCTGGATGTCACATACAATTTTACTCTCTTGCAAACGAGAAAAGTCATTTTTACTCTCTTAAAATCACATTTACTCTCAAAGTTTAAAAATAGGAAGTATCCTATCTGGAGCAGTGGTCCTGGGTATTCAAAGACACCTCCACTGCTACATAGAGCCGGATATGCAAGAAAATTGCATTTGTATTCCGTGTTTTATATAGCGCTTACCAAGGTAGAAAGCAACGGAGCGCTGTATGCGTCATGGCGGGTAACATATGCGGTAAGGAGGAGAGGCTGCGTTATATGAAATGGGATGTTCCATTCCTGGCAGTTGCAAAGATGGTGGAAGAGTCACCTTGGCTCAAGCCTTCAAAGATGGGGAGCTGCCACGGTCACCAGCTCTGGCGTCCTCGTGGCTATTCAGGTAGGCGAGCCGTGTGCACTCCAATGGTTATTTGCTTAGCAGAAGCATTAACCCTTGAGATGAGGAGCCCGCCCGCCCATGCCTCCCCCAAATCATATGACCCCAGAAGCCGCTGTGGCTTAAACCAGTAGAAGTTGCTGCTATACTGAAAAGAACCAGATGCAATCTGGTATAGCTCACATCTGGCATTTTGGCAGCCTCGTTGCACGTGGCTCTGCAAGAAAACAAGGGCTTGAGGGGTGTTTGGGGCAAAGTGGTGGCTGCGCTCAGCAACATGGAGTGTTGGCGCGTGCCCCTTGTGTGTGTAGCACAGTGGCTTGGCTTCAATGTGCGGCCATTTATTACATTTCCTTTGTATGCAAAAGTCTTTTGGTCGAATGGTAAAAGAATTGAGTGCAGAACGGAAACATCTTTCTTTGGTTCTTTGTGGTGGTGACACTGGGTATGCGTCCATTAGATAACATTGCCAAGATACTGGCTTGCCCGCTGGCATATATAGCGGGCAGGGGTGGAATAGAAGAGGTGAGCCCTCTGTGAGCATGGCTGTGCCAAGGTAAATGTAAGCAACGTAAAGATGCTTGAGGTGGAGGGGAGAGTCAGTTAGTTTGCGGGAAGGGTAGAGGTTTGGGATTAAGGAGGGCTTCTGTTGTTGGAGTTTGAACAACTGCTCGAGTTCCTGTGAGGTATTGGCCGAGAGTGGAGGTTTTGTTGTGTTTTTGTCCATCAGGATGCTAAGTTTTTACTGTTTTGGATTGTGGGGTGGGCTTGACGTTTTATGGCTCGTGGGCGAGGACGGGGAGACTGACCTCCCAAGTTTCTCGATTGAGGTTTTGTGCATTGATGTATAACGCGTTGGGTTCGTAAAACGGACCCACATGGGAACCCCTCCACGCGCCTACTGGTTGGGGGGTGGGAGGGAGGGGTTGATGTTCTGGGTTCATCTTTGCACCGGGAAGCGTTTTAGGTCCATTTGGAGGCTGCATGTCCATGTTTGACTGTCCGATTGTTTCCGGAGGGCCTTTGATTCGGAGTGTGGCATATCTTGTCAGTTGATATTGGTCTGGAGTTTTAGGGTATCGCCCCAGCCTGTCAGTTAGAGGCTTGTTCCTAGTGTGACAAATCTGATGGTCACCGGTCCCACAGGGAGAACCACCCCTCCTGTGGCGAGGGAAGGACAGAAGCTACCTAACTCCGACCCTGGGGTGGCTGTCTGTGGGAGGACCACATGGGGGGGGGGGAAGCACCCCCAGGGAAATAGGGCTGATGCAACAGAAGAGACATGATATATCTTCCCCTCTCTAAGGGATAATGGCATCAATGTATTTCCATCTTACCCATGTATGACAGGCATACTGTGAGATGAACATCCTAGTGAAGGTAACAAAATCACCCATACAAATCCTTATGAGAAGACTGTGGCGAGGCGGAGGGATCGAGTAATGAAGATTACTATGGCCACAAAGAACAGTGTGCATACTGGTTGTTGGGAACCACTGTCGAGATATTCAAAACCGGCAGTGAAAACCAAGATGCAGACAAGGATAATTCACTCCAGGCGCCGGTTGGGACGTGGTCTTGCTGAGTCGCGGTAAACCGTGTGTGGTGCATTTAAAGGCCTCAAACAGATGTCCCCTTCACATGAAGAGCTGGACTTTAAACACAGAACCAAAAACGGCTTCCCTATGTTTCTTTTTGAAGTAAACTTGAAGAGCAAATTGGAAAAGGGGCCTACCTGTCATTAGCAAAGGAAAAGCAGCATTTCAATTCACAAAAGGAGGATTCAAAGAACCCTTTCAAACGTAAAACAGGAGTTTTAAACAGTGACCGAAAAACCGGTCTGTGCAGGTGTGTGCAAATAAAAGCAGTTTAAATGTGAAAATGTATCACTGCTCACAGAAAAATTATCAGAGAAAAGACATGATGTGCGTGTTGACAAAAAGCAACACATGCTTCACATACAAAATACCAGTGACATTTGAAAAGCCACTTTGTTTTCATGGAAAAATGTCAGCCCAAGACAAACCCTTTTGCTGGCAGTGGGACCCTTCAAAGAAATCGCCCTCTACCATTCTGGATGTCATCCCGCCCCCCCCCCATCTAATTATCAACTGCAATAAAGTATTCTGCTGAAGGTGTCGAAATTCAGTGTTCTCCAGACCGGCTGGCTCTGAAGACATTGACTGCAGGAGAAGTTCCCCTTGGCTGGAGCGTGACCAATATGTGTAAAAAATGGGGGCAGCAACTTCAAAGAGCAAGCTTCCAACACAAAGAGACTGATTTTAAAAAAAAAAAAAAAAAACTCTTGGTACAGGCCAACCTCAGTAAAAACAAATGGCCGGAAGGCATGAGAACAGCCATTTGTCCCACACGAAGATTCACAATTAATGTAAAAGGACCATCATCATGTCATTTTATATGTTATTTCCAGGCGATTGTAGCAATATAAAATTCCTCCACCTGCGACTCAGGGAACCGTAATGGCCAGTTAAACTAGGTTTCTGGTTGATTTGGACATGTAGCAAATTTGAGAATTGGTGAGCGGATGGAGAATAAAATTAGGGATATGGGTAATTACGTACATATTCATTACTGTTATGCTTTTTATGGAAACGGCAGAATGGTGCCACATGGGCGTGCTAAATGGTACAGACTTCATGATTAGCTGAATCAGAAAATAGGTACATTATGGTAGTTGCTGGTAAAATTATGAAGTTGTGAGACATAACTAGTTTTTGCCAAACATTTCAAAGAAACAATGGTGATTACAAATGGGAATTGCCATATGTTGCTACAGACCCCTAAACCAATCCTGACTTGGAGGCTGGGTTTGGGAGGAGAGAGAAGAGTAACTCTACACTCCTAGTTACAGGAATTATTGCATGGTTCTTCCCCAAGATTGTAAAATTGGTGGCGTCATCGCTGCTATACAAGGGGAACTGCACTGGGAGGAGGGACATACAGAGAAACACAGACAAAGAGACAGAGAGGGCTGCTGAAACTTACCATCCGACAGCTGTAAGTAAAAAACCAGAGGAGATAGCTGGGGGTGCATCTGGATGGAGCTGTCGATTTCTAGGAAGGCCTGAAAGCGGACTGGGTTCTATGGTGGAGAGCGGGAGGCCATCTTTGAGAGTGGAGTGACCAGACTGCAGCCCTATCCTTCCAGAGTGTCCTGAGATACAGCTGGCATTCCTGAACTTTAAACACAGGCTTTCTATGTAAGTAGAACTGAGTCCTGGGAAAGTGGGAGTGTGGGGGAGTCTGCTTGCCTTAAATCCTTTCCCTTTATAGTGGGCGGGGGAAGGGCGCAAAACTGTGTTGATCCTTAGCCTATTTAACTAAAAAAATGTTTTTATTAATTTCCCATTTGGCAGAACACTCCAGGGTGAATTTTGTTAAAATTCTAAATTAAAACTCACTTCCCAGTGTGCGCTAAAAACTATAGCCTATAATTTAATTTTTCTTTTTTTCCTGCTGACCCAGACTTCTTTAAGGAAGAGGGGTGTCTTTGTTCTTAAATCAGTCCAACCTTTTAATCCAGATTCCCCAAAGCAGGCATTTCAGCGGAGGGGGGTCTGAAATCCAAAATTCCCCAAATCATTCACATTTTTCTGTCTGACTTCCCTAAAACAGACCAAAGTGGGGGGTCTGGAAAACAAACCGCTAAATCACCCTGCGTTTATTTTAAACCAAAAGTGTGGGCAAAATCATAATTGCCATATGTCTTTGTACCAATCTTGAAATCCTACTGCTAGCCTTTTAAGCCCGGAGGAAAATCAAAAATCGCACAACACTACATGATAATTGCTGTTCAGTGTAATTATTTCTTGAAGTGAAATTTGCAGAAAGTGCAGAATAGTGATTTTGTTTTTTTTTTAACTCACTTTTGGGTTTTTTTTAAGCTGAGAGAAGTTGATTGTGTTGTGCCACGGATAAAGTGGTGTTTGACATGTTCATGCTAATTTCTAATACTTTTAATTTAAATGAATACCAATTTATTTCCCGTACACCGGACTGGTTCTTGGCTCATTGTTAGCTGAAGGGATCCAAGGGGCATGATATGCGTCTGAAGTAGGACTGAAGAAAAGAATCAGTTAAATAGTTTGCTGCATGACACCTTGAGTGGGGTGGGAAGGAACTCCCAGTGTTGAGGGTGGTCTCTCAATAAACCGTTACAACCTGGAGACGCTGTCTGGAACAAGTTCAAGGGAGGAGCCTTCCTGCTGCAGCAGCATGACCAAAGAAGGATGCTGAATGAGGCGGATGCCCAGCAGAGGCCCAAAGGAGGGGTGGGGGGGCAGACTGGGCAGTCAACATGTCAGTCCAAGCCAACAGCAGAAGGCAGACAGAAACAGTGGACATGAAGGATAACAAAGCCGTCAAAGAAAGCCAGTGATCCCACACAGAAGGGTTTGGATGCCAGGCACTTTTGTCTGGTCTACAGCTTACTGGAAAGAGTTTCAAATGGAAGCTGGGGAAGCTAGAATATTGAGATAGGAACCCTGCAACCGTGTGTGAAGGTCCAAGACCTGTATGGAAAAAAGACTGAACCATTGTATGATTGGAAAGCAAGTTGAAGCTAAAGCCGATATACTTGGGAACGTGGATAGAAGTACCCATTATAATTTGGAAAGGCCTGGCAAGAAAGTGTACCGGGCACGGAAAGCAATGGGTCTGGGACTCGCACACAATTGTGAACTGTGCAAAGAGAAGCTATTGAAACTACAATTCTGGGGAAAGGAAAGTCCCTGAAAACACTAAACTGTGAATTAAAGTGTTACAGAACCCTGGCAGGAGAGTATACCAGGAACCCAAGTGGAAGGAAATGATAAACTGTGTATGAAGGAAAATAAGGGAAGACCCATGCCCCTTTAAAAGTAGAGAACATTGTAATTGTAGGGTAAAACCCCTGAAGGTCTTGAAGTTCTTTTGTATGGAATTGGTACCAAATCCTAACAGGAGAGTAAAGCAGGTGAAGAGTGGAAACTAATGGTGAACTGTATAAATTGAAAAGAACTGAGAACTGTGAGGAACCTAAGGGCATCCTCGCTTCTTCCCTGTGGTCCTCCTCTGAGATGGCCAGGCAAAGGCCATCGCTTTTGGATCCTGACCCTGGGGGTGGATATGTGAGGGTGGGTCACCTGGGTGGAAGGAACTTGGGGAGAGGATGTCTTTGGGTGAGACATGGTATCCCCCTTTCCCTTATCAAGAGGCACCCGATATTTCCCCTGCCTTCATAGGGTATTGTCAGTCTTTGCCTCTTTCTTACACACAAAATATCCCATAGACATTTCACTTTAAGACTGGGATGAGGAGGAGGCACACTTCCATTCATTCGCACCACTTTATTATTGGGACAAGGAAGAGGGCTATGAAGGAGTCCCATTGTAATAGCCAGGAATGTCCAGCTAATAGGTTTAACTCAAGTGGAGGACTTGCAACTGCAACCATTTAAGGAGTTCCAGGTGTGTAAAAGGAAGGATCGCCCAGCAGAGAGGGGGAGAATTGCCTAGAGAGAAGGACACAGCTTGCAGAAGCAGGAGTGGGCTGGAGAGAAACCTGCTGGAAGAAAGCCGTGCTGAGCAGAAGTGTGCAGGAGACGCCAAGCCCAAGGCTGGCCGTGAGAGGGTCAAGAAGCCTGTAGTCCTCATTGTCCGGTGTGTCCCCAGCAGGAGCTGTGGGACATCAAAGTTTCCCGGTCGTTGCAGACCGCTAGTAGATTCCACTGTGGAAAAGCAGAGCTACGTGCAGCAAGACTCAAGGACGGCAAATGCTGCTCGTGGCGGCTCCCGTGAGGATCACACGGAGCAAGAGGATGCCAGAAGGAGAAACCAGATGCCCGGAGGAGCGGCAGCATACCGCCGAGTGGGAAAAAAGGGAACTCATACCAGGGGGCTTCAGGGGCTGAAACCAGGCATATTTTAATACCGAACAAACTGAAAAACTATTACAATGACTCTGTAAGGCCAAATTAGTTTTTTTTTTTTGAATGACGAACAAGCTGCAAAGTGGTATAAGTACTTTTGAGGGTGCACCAAGCTTTATTGAATACCGAACTAAAGGAAAGAAGTGATGAGCATATAAAAACTACAGCGCAAGACGGGCACTTATGAATAGTGTGAAAGCAAGTTGTTGGGAAAAGGGTGAACACCACGAAGAGGTGTGAGATAGACATGGTGGCAAAGCTAATTGACTGCCAAGGAGAATAAGAAAGAATACAGATGTATAACAAAGTGCCAAGCGTTATTGGTTGTGTGACCTGTAATGGGTGAACCGTGTGGTCCAACCACTGCACCTAGACCGAGTGACCGCGGCTTGAAAAGAGCCAAGGAAAGCAAATATAAAGAAGCTGTATTTTATAACAGTTGCTGAAGTGAATGAGAAAGAGAGCAAGCTATGTGAAATACTGAAAAGCTTGGACGATTAAAAGTTGAACAGGGATGGTTGGAAAGCCAAGAGATTTGAGCCGATTGTAGTTTTGACGTTGGAAGAGCTGACTTCTTGGGGAAGAGCACCCCAAGGCCTTTTGGAACTGTTCTGAACTTGGGGAAGGGGAAGCTGACATTAAGCCATGAGCTGGAAGAAGCTCTGAACTTAATTTTGAACACCATTTCTTTTGCTGCTGGCTTCTCAACACATTGTATAGATTTAGTTTTGAGGGCACATATAGGTTTTGGACATAGATAGACTTGAGTTGAACTTACTGATATAGACGATCCTTAATTTTCTTTTAGGTAGGGAAATCCCACCTCAACATAGGGCAAGTTAGGCCTTACTCCATCCTAACATTTAAGAAAAAATAAACCATTTGTTTAAAAAGTTGAATCTGTTGCCTGCGTCTTACTTCATGATGCCTTCACAGAACGTGATGGGAATCAGGAGGAGAAAGCCTCTCCTGAAGTGGATGGAACTTTGATCCATTTATTTGCATCTTTTGGAACTACTTGTAACTTCTGGAGAATAGCTGCAGGTGGCAGCTAAAGAGACTTTGCCCTTTTCACATTATATTAGGTTTAGCGTGCAAGGGTCAGGTTAGGGTTTTGGACACAGGAATTCTTTTACTTTGGACATTCCAACAGTAACCGTATTTCGTTTTGTTGAGGCAGGGAAGTCCCTCAGAGTTAGAGAGACAGGTAGGACTTCATCCAACCCCCCTTTCTTATTTTGTTTATTAAAAAAAAAAAGTTTATAGCAACCAAAATAATACCGGTGTCCGACTCCTACTCTTGACTCCTCGCACTGGTCAGGTTTTGAGGGGTTTTATGAAGGCAGGGTGATCTCTCTCTCTCTACAGAGGGTCCTTCGAATTGTGTTCCCAATCCTGGCCGACAGATATGAGAAGGACGATCATTTGCTCCATTTACTGGTGCAACTTTGCACGGCTGTGTTACTGGATAGAGGAGTTTTTTTTGTCAATTGTTAGTTAATACATTTCTTCTTGGTAGATTATGGATCACTGCCGTGGAAAGTGCCGTGGGCCATATATAAGGTCCTTAGTTGTAGCCTACATTTTAGTGGGAGCCAGTACTGCATTTGGAGTGCCCATGTTATATGTTCCCCCCTCCTGAGTCCCAGGAGTCGTTCTGCAGAATGTTGTTCTCCCTACAGTCAGGTAATAAGTATTCCAGGAGTCTAGGTTACAGGCATAATCAAGCATAATGGATAGCACTAGCTAATGCTACGAGTGCTGTACTTCTGTGCAGGAAGGTCAGGTATAGCGTGATGTGCCGGGAGGTTCTGAGTTAGAACAAAGAGCTTCTCACAAAAGTGTTCCTCTGCTTGCCTCTCCTAACACCAGTACCTTAAACGCAGGACACTACCTATAATCCAGCGATTTCCCTAGTTGTTTCGGAACCCTGGTTCACACTCCGGCCTCCGGTGGGTCTGGGCATTACATGCATACTTCTGGAAGTGCAGGTCGTGGCGTTAATCACTTTAGCCAATGGATCCAGGATGTTGAGGGTGATACCGTGGTTGCCTGCAGGCGATTCTCTTCATGGAGGAGCGGAGTAGAGTCTATATGCCTTGGGTGCAGTTGGAGTGGAAGAGACTGGATCAAGTTGGGAGCAGTGCAGGCTCACGCCACTGTCCAGTCACACAGTTGGTTCAGTGCCATGACATGGTCCTTGTAGGTTGGTCATGGCTGCAAGTCTGAACTCATCTAGACAAAAACGGGAGATGCCTTCGCAAGATGGCCAGTACAGTCTAGGTGTGTGGCTTGGGTCTTACGGCCATCTGGCGCTCATGAAGAATGGATGCACTTCCGCAAATACCTGTAGATTATTGTTGCGTTGAGTTTGCTCAACAAAATCTTTCTACTGTATAATAGTTTGGCGGCGGGCCAACCTTCACACTGTTCTTTGCAGTCCACTACAGGCTTGTCCAATCCTTGAAGTATAGAAGATCACAGCAGTTGTATTGCAACGGTCATAACCCGACAAAGGGCCCAAGCTCAGAATCTCATAGGAGACATTGAAATGTTGGATAGCATGGGTTGAAAATGCATCGATTCGTATGGAGTAGGGTATCTTTGATACTGTGTGCGCTATTATACGGTGGTCCTTGAAAGAGGTCACAAAAAGTCTTCTGGAACCAACTACCGCAAGCCCGGAGCACTTCCAAGGTCCTTGCCTGTAGCCATAATCCATCACTCCACAGAGATTCAGGAAGCCTGCTCCACAGAGCGATTCAGGGGGCACGCTCCACACAGAGATCCAGGGGGGGGGCAGTGCTCCACACAGAGATCCAGGGGGGGGGGGCAGTGCTCCACATAGATTCAAGGGTCCTGCTCCATACAGGTGATGCTACAATGATGTGACGCTCAAACCAACAACCCTATAGCCCACCCCTCACAGCAACACATTAAAAGATTGGACCCGGAATCTTCCACACGATTTGCAAAAGGCTTCATTTACACCCTACAACTCTGTGGCCCTACTAGTCCGCAACCATCCCAACACCTGCTTTTCTCCATAAACCCTTGGCCTCTGCCATCTTAACCATTCCAGCCCCTCCACCAATGTACACAAACTCATCCAGGGTCCAGTGGAGGAGAACCATCTCCCACTGTAGTGGGGGGGCGGTCATCAATTCACGTTTTAGAGGATCCTGGGGTTTGGGGGGGTGGGGGAGGAGTCCTTCACTATGACTCTCCAGACCTATGGCCTGACTGCTGGCCTTAATTTGGGGTGTGTGACAAAGTCCCTGATTGGTGGCGGTGCACGGGACCATGAGGTAGGGGTAACCGGCTTGCTTGCGGAGTCTGCATTCCCTTCCCAAACCCCCTCTGCAAGGGAGTCACCTGCGATCTGCAGAACCAATCTCAGGCAATGCAGAACCAATCTCGGGCAATGCAGAACCAATCTCGGGCAATGCAGAACCAATCTCGGGCAACGCACAAACATGGAGGAGTCATGCCAGTATTTTTCATATGTTAAGAGCTTTTACACTGTTCCAGTCACACCAATAGTGGTCCAACAGCTTCACTGCACGTCTCGAGAGCGGCATATTATGCTCCCCGCAGACTTTGGTCTGTGAGGGACTAGTGAAGGGTAGCACAGGAGAGGAAAACCAAGAGGAGAAAGGTTACACACACAGGAAATATTCCTACATCTAAAGAAGGGAACGAGGGGCAGGGATGTGATGGTTTGCCTGCTTGGCCAGTCAGTGGTCAACAATCGAGGAGGACACAATGCTTCACTGACAGAGCACATACCACCATGGACAGTCGCTAGCACTTTCAGGGAAGTATAGAAATTAGTAAGTGGTTGCATGATGTTTTGGAGATATGCTCAAGCGTACCTTTGAAGCACAGAGGCTCGATTGTCCGTTCGGTTTTATTTATAACCTAGAAGACCTCAGCAAGATAAATAAGGGATTGCCCGGTATACTGTCAGAAGTGACCCATCCCATAGTGGACTGTGTGCAAGGCGAATGAGGTGGACGCAGGAGAATTGAAAATCGGGGATGTGGGCCGTCCCCCAGAATCCCATGCGGGAGTGGCCAAATACCAAGGGACGGGTGCGGCAGGTAGGAATAAGGGGGATCTACGGGATTTGTCCGCAGGTAAATTACCCGCGACGGAAATGTTCGCATGGGAAATTCCATTACAAATCACACAGATTCAAACACACACCCTCACTCACACCCCCACCCCCATACTTACCTTTCCTTCAGATGCGCTGTGTCCCTGCAGCGCCGGTTTCCTTTCACTCCAGTGATCGGGAAACGGCACCGCAGGATCCATTTCCTTTCCTTCCCTTTTTTTTGTTTTTGTTGCTCAGGTGAGCTGCAGGGGTGTCCCCCGCAACACCCGCTCACTATACTATATACTATAGTGAGCGGGGTGTTGCGGGGGACACCCCCGCAGCCCCTGGGTTTTTTTTGTTCTGGCGGGGGCTGTCGCCTGCAATCCCCGCTCACTGTAGTGAACGAGGTGTTACGGGGACACCCCCCCAGCCCCATACCGACCCCACCGAAACAAACACATACCACGAAAAAGTTTGAACTTTTGGTAGTTAGAACTTTGTGGTGCGTGTTTTAGGTCTTTTGGTGAGGTCAGTAATTTTTATTTGGACATTTCGTCCTATTCCGGAATAATGTAATAGTCTGTTAATATTTTGTAATGTGTTGCCCGACAGTGCAGTTGCTGCACATCTCATGTTACCTGTATAAGGAGCTGCGTGTGATACTATTACCGCAACAAAGGGTTACGACACACTGGTTGCTTCTATAGTGCCACTTCACAGCACTGAGGGTCAAGAACGTAAAGGGAGTCTTTGAGGCAGGCCAAAGAACCGAACGGGATAGCCCCTCAATCCTGAACAGCTATAAACTTCCAGTTCTATAGTAGGGATGAGTGGGTGACCATGTCTATGCGAGGGTGGTCTTCAGTGTATAGGTTCTCTGTTGAGAATACAGCCCTGGTGCTGCTGCCCAACCATACAGTACGGACTACTAGCAAACCCATGGGGAGTCCTGGGATAGAAGGAGACTGGGGCCCCGCTTAGATGGTATGTGGGCTCCGCAGGAAATAACCTGCATATATATCACCCCTTTCTAATCACTTCTCTGATCTGCAGTTAACGAGTGCGACGAATCTGAGGAGGTCGTCCCTGCACCCAAATAAGTTGCTTATGAAAAGGCAACTGTTTGGCCGGAGAGTGAACCAAGCAGTTATATTGTGAGTCTGGGACTCACACCCAAAAGAGGGACATCCATGAGGGGACATAAACTTGGCAAGAACATAACCAAGCCATTTCGGAATACTGCGAGTCCGGGACCCGCACCCAAAATAAACGAAGAATACATTGTGCAAAGAAATCCTATGCTTGGCCAAAAGGAGAGCGCCAAGTTGGTGGGTTAAACTGGAGAAGCAGAGGGATCCTATTCTTGTATATTCTTGACATTTATATAAGCAACAAAAGGCCAGAGAAGCCCCAAAGGGAGAGAGGAGCCTTATAAAGAAGGAATCTAGGGGAAAAGACTACGACCCTAACCTTGGAGTCCTGCAGCTTTGAACATTCCTTTATTTTTGCCACTTGTGATTACCCAAGAAGCTGGGAATGCTTCTGTTGCTTGGATCTACACAGAACACTTTACTTTGGGAAGAGTTCATCCCTGCACAGTTGGTTTAGGTCATTAGCGTTAGGGACAGAAGTGGGCTTTTCGAGACACGACAGTGACAGACTATATAATTTGGATATCCTGATAATTTTCCCTAGTTTTCTCAGAGGCAGGGAAACCACTCCTAGTTTTAGGTACAGAGGCATTTGTCCAACCCTTTTTCATGCCTCTGTTGTGTCAGACACTTACTACTCCAACCTCGCACGAGTTAGGTTAACATGTGGCAGTATGATCAACCTAGAGAACTTTGGGGGAAACTCTTAGTTTACTGAAGGACCTGCTCCATGTACAGCACTGAGACCAAGTGGAGGGAGTCCAAAATAAGTTTACTTGGCCGCCCTCATTGAAACATTAGGTAGATCCGTGGGAGCGGGTCGAGTTTATTCCCTGAACCACTAGGAAGTGAATGCTCTGTGTGCGTCAACATTTCCAAGTGGTCTCGGAAAGGGCGAGGAGCTGGAAAATGTCCAAACGTCCAAAGTGGAGACAATGACAGTGAAACACACATTTATTTCCGCCAAAACGGGCGCCAAGGCCAGAGAATTGTGACCCGAGCAGCTGATACACCTTGAAAGCCTATACAAACAGGTTGGGCTGCACTCAAATCTGTGGAAACATTCACTTGTTTCAAAATGGCCTCCCCGAATAGGCCTTTTTCCAGCAGCAGAAAAGGGTATTTGCTGTAGTAGATACCCTTGGAAACTCGAAACGCAAATTGCATTAAAGAACTGTCAAAGCACAAAAGTAATCTGTTTCAAGAAAGACTCTCAAATAAGGGCCCTCTGCGGCATGTTATGCGCTGAGATGCCATGTTATGCCGCGGGATGCCATGTTATGCCGCGGGATGTAATGCACACTTCAGGAAGGGTCTGAAGAATCTCCCCAGTTGCGCAGTCCACGCTCCTGGTCCCTCTAACCATCCCAGCTCCTCTAGTCTGCTACCATAGCCTCTAAGGTGCAGATCCTTTGTACAACACTGTTGCTTTGCTGATAGGTTTCATATATA
The DNA here is from genome assembly GCF_040938575.1 of Ambystoma mexicanum. Classification (NCBI taxonomy): domain Eukaryota; kingdom Metazoa; phylum Chordata; class Amphibia; order Caudata; family Ambystomatidae; genus Ambystoma; species Ambystoma mexicanum. The sequence continues at coordinate 36,886,723 of NC_090938.1, forward strand.
TATATACACATACACACACACACACACATATATACATCTCTGGTACATACATATGTGACATGACATTTGTAAAGCACTTGACTACCACTGGTATAGCCTTGAAGCAGAACTCATTCTGCACGGCGCTCGGGGAAACACTGGACTTGGAACGCACAGAGTGTGAGGTATTCGACCGTCCGCACAGTGAGAGTGCTTTATTTGATTTTTTAATTATGAAAAGGAATGATGGGAGACCAACCTCCGAGGACTGTGTGAAGCCATTCCACACACAGTCCATCTGCTTCCCGCACAAAACGCATAGTCACATGTACTCTGGGAAGACACAGTCTAGAGGGGCTGTCTTGCCCGGTCATATCCAGCTGGAATGTGATAGCCCTGGGCTACATCAAAACATCTCAAGGACAGGGAAGGCACAACTTCCTTCAGCAAGGGCAGCCTAATTTAAATATCAAAGGCCCCATCGGGCTTGGCTGCCGGAATAGACAACAAGAAGGCGGGACTAACACCCCTGTGGTACGCAACATGTCAACTTGAAGCTAGATCCCACCCCTCTGTATGAAAGGCAGTAAAATGCATGTCTATTTACCCTAGGCAAACCCCTGCAGAGCTAACCCCTTTCAGAGGAGAGAAGTATGTGGTTTCGGGAGACAGGAAGTCTGCTCCCAGCACAGACTTCAAGGGAGCCCTGCGCTTTAATCAAGAGTCACAGAGGGCTCGGTTAACCAGAGAGACACCTAGTGTGCCCCGCAGCCTCCTGGAGACAGGAGGACACACAACCCAGCACTGTACACAAAGTATAGTTAACCATTTACTTGTGTAGAGAAGTTCCACCTGACTCCAAAACGGTAGAGGGAGTACTTAAGCACCCTGCCCAAGCACCAGAGCCAGTCAAGTCATGTCTAGTCACAAAGTTCAAGCTAAGCCACATTACAGGGTAAGCCCCAACGAGCAGGCAGACCCTGGTCAATCATGTGGCCTGCAGTTAATGAGGAAACAACTCATCCAATCCGGAGCGTTACTGAAACACTTAGTTCAGACTAAGCAGTATAAAAGTAGGCAGCCAGGACTACAGTTTGGCAGCAGTCCAATGGGCACTTCAAGGAATGTAAGGAATGCAGCAAAAGGGTAGAGCCTGAGCTTTTTGGGGAACTCAATCACTGGAACACATCAACCAACAACAAAATAAAGCATGATAGAGAGAGCCTTCTGGGAGCTGTGTCCCAGATCCTAGTCCAGGCAACATCACTCAGTAGAGAAGTTTGGTTGATAGCCTACTAGGGGCTATAGCCCAGATACTGGCCCAGGCCACACATCACTCAGGAGAGAAGTTTGGTTACTAAAGAATACTTGCAAAGCCTTCCACTGTATAGCCATTCCAAGGACCTCCTCTTTACCCTGAAACACACAGCACCATGTCTCAGCAACCATTCCAAGGACCTCCCATGTACCCAAAAAGCATACACCCCAGGTCCCAACCACCATGCCAATATCCTCTTCTCTACCCAAAATCATAAACCCCAGGTCTTAACCATTCCAAGGACATCCCCTGAATCCAAAACCACATACCTCTTTCAACAGCGATTCCACATACCTCCTCTATACCCATAACCACACACCCCGGGTCTCCACAGCGATTCTACATACCTCCTCTGTACCCATAACCACACACCCCGGGTCTCCACAGCGATTCCGCATACATCCTCTGTACCCATAACCACACACCCCAGGTCTCTACAGCTATTCCACTGACCACCCCTGTACCCACAACCACACCCCCTAGGTTTCAAGAGGTATTTCACCGACCTCCTCTTTACCCATAACCAACCCCCCCAATGCCTCAACACCTATTCCATCGACGACCTCTGCAACTACAACCACACCCCCTATGTCGCAACAAGTATTCCATGGGCATTCTTTGTACCCATAACCACACACCCCAGGTCTGTACAGCTATTCCACTGACGACCTCTGTGCCCATAACCACACACCCTAGCTTTCTACAGCTGTTCTACTGACCGCCTCTGTACCCATAACGACACACCCCAAGTTTCAAGAGGTATTCCTCTGACCTCCTTTCTACCCATAACAACACACCCGAGGTCTCTACAGCTATTCCACTGACTTCCTCTGTACCCATAACCACACCGCCTAGGTTTCAATACGCATTCCTCTGACATCCTCTGTACCCATAACCACACCGCCTAGGTTTCAATACGCATTCCTCTGACCTCCTCTGTACCCATAACCACACCGCCTAGGTTTCAATACGCATTCCTCTGATCTCCTCTGTGCCCATAACCACACTCCTGAGGTCTCTGCAGCTATTCCACTGACCTCCTCTCTACCCATAACCACACACCCTGGGTTTCAAATGCCATTCCACTGACCTCCTCTGTAACCATAACCACACACCCCAGGTCTGTACAGCAAATCCACTGACGGCCTCTGTACCCATAACCGCACACCACAGGTCTGGAGAGCTATTCCACTGACGACCTCTGTACCCATAACCACACCCCCGCCCCCAGGTCTGTACAGCAATTCCACTGACCTCCTCTGTACCCATAACCACACACTCCAGGTCTGTACAGCTATTCCACTGATCTCATCTGCGCCCATAACCACACACCCAAGGTCTGTACAGCTATTCTACTGACCGCCTCTGTACCCATAACCACACACCCCAGGTCTGTAAAGCAATTCCACTGACCTCCTCTGTACCCATAACCACACACCCAAGGTCTGTACAGCTATTCCACTGACCTCCTCTGTACCCATAACCACACACCACAGGTCTGTACAGCTATTCCACTGACCTCCTCTGTACCCATAACCACACACCACAGGTCTGGAGAGCTATTCCACTGACCTCTGTACCCATAACCACACACCGCCCCAGGTCTGTACAGCTATTCCACCTACCTCCTCTGTACCCATAACCACACACCCAAGGTCTGTAAAGCAATTCCTCTGACCTCCTCTGTACCCATAACCACACCGCCTAGGTTTCAATACGCATTCCTCTGATCTCCTCTGTGCCCATAACCACACACCCTAGGTTTCAAAAGCCATTCCACTGACCTCCTCTGTAACCATAACCACATACCCCAGGTCTGTACAGCAAATCCACTGACGGCCTCTGTACCCATAACCACACCCCCGCCCCCAGGTCTGTACAGCAATTCCACTGACCTCCTCTGTACCCATAACCACACACTCCAGGTCTGTACAGCTATTCCACTGATCTCCTCTGCACCCATAACCACACACCCTAGCTTTCTACAGCTATTCTACTGACCGCCTCTGTACCCATAACCACACACCACAGGTCTGGAGAGCTATTCCACTGACGACCTCTGTACCCATAACCACACACCCCAGGTCTGTACAGCTATTCCACCTACCTCCTCTGTACCCATAACCACACACTCCAGGTCTGTACAGCTATTCCACTGACCTCCTCTGTACCCATAACCACACACCACAGGTCTGGAGAGCTATTCCACTGACGACCTCTGTACCCATAACCACACACCCCAGGTCTGTACAGCTATTCCACCTACCTCCTCTGTACCCATAACCACACACCCAAGGTCTGTAAAGCAATTCCACTGACCTCCTCTGTACCCATAACCACACACCCAAGGTCTGTACAGCTATTCCACTGACCTCCTCTGTACCCATAACCAAACACCCTAGGTATCTGCAGCTATTCCACTGACGACCTCTGTGCCCTTAACTACACACCCTAGATTTCAAGAAGTATTCCACTGACCTCCTCTCTACCCATAACCAAACACCCTAGGTCTCTACAGCTATTCCACTGACCGCCTCTGTACCCATAACCACACACCCCAAGTTTCAAGAGGTATTCCTCTGACCTCCTTTCTACCCATAACCACACACCCAGGGTCTCCACAGCGATTCCACTGTTTCATGAGTTATTCCACTGACCTCCTCTGTACCCATAACCACACACCCTAGATTTCAAGAAGTATTCCACTGACCTCCTCTCTACCCATAACCAAACACCCTAGGTCTCTACAGCTATTCCACTGACCTCCTCTCTACCCATAACCACACACCTGAGGTCTCTACAGCTATTCCACTGACCTCCTCTCTACCCATAACCACACACCTGAGGTCTCTACAGCTATTCCACTGACCTCCTCTGTAACCATAACAACACACCCCAGGTCTGTACAGCAATTCCACTGACGACCTCTGTACACATAACCACACACCCTAGGTTTCAATAGGTATTCCTCCGACCTCCTCTGTACCCATAACCACACACCCCAGGTCTGTAAAGCAATTCCACTGACCTCCTCTGTACCCATAACCACACACCCAAGGTCTGTACAGCTATTCCACTGACCTCCTATGTACCCATAACCACACACCACAGGTCTGGAGAGCTATTCCACTGACCTCCTATGTACCCATAACCACACACCACAGGTCTGGAGAGCTATTCCACTGACCTCCTCTGTACCCATAACCACACACTCCCCGGGTCTGGGGAGCTATTCCACTCACCTCTGTACCCATAACCACACCCCCCTCCCCCCAGGTCACAACAACCATTCCAATGCCCTCCACTGCCCACTCCCCACTCTGTGCAGCATTCCATGGAGCTGGCGCTGCACTGGTTCTCCGCAGCGTTCAGCTGAGCCCGCACTCTCACTCGCTGCTGGGACGGCCTCTCGGGTCCAGGATCAGCCCTTACGGCTCTGTCTCCTCCACCTGCCGCAGCCTGCAGCTCTCCATGCCTTCCACGCTGTCTCTCCCCCGCCTGAACCCCAGTTTACTTACCCATACCCCATTTCCTCTCTGCCCACTTGCTGCCTCCTCCCCCACCTGTCATTGGCCACCTGATGCCACTGCCCCCCCATTACCCAGCATATATCTCTGTGCACACTCCTCTCGCCGCCCCCATGTCTTCGATTACCCCCCCCCCGTCCCCCATCATATCACCCTCCCCCGGAAGCACCTCCCCTCTTCATCTCCCCCAGCCCGTTCTACACCCCCTACTCCCTTATCGAGCCCCCCCCCCCCCCCAAGCCTGCCTCGGTCGGTCCCTTCTCCATCACCACCCAGCCTTGTCCACCCCCCCCTCCCCCCTCTCCTCTGTGTGTCCTCCAGCCTAGCTCCCCATGAACCCCCGCCCCCCATACATCCCTCGCCTCGCCTGTCTCCGCCGTGATTTGCACTGCACGCCCCCAGCAGCCCCCCCAGGCAGGAAATAAGGAGAAAGGCGCGGGTCTCTCACCGGCGAGGCTGCATTGCTGTCCGGGGGCTGTCGGGCCTTCTACCCGGTGCAGAGCCCGCTGCCCAGGACACATCCAGGGGGGCAGGTCTGCGGGGTGCTCCCTCCTCCAGCACAAGCACAGGCGGACTGCACTGTGACTGCTGCACTCCCTCCCTGAGCTCAGAGAAAGGCCTGGGGGAGGGAGGAAGGGGGGAGAGCAGCACACAATGGGCCCGAGAGAGACCGCCTGCCACCTGCTGGAGAAAGGTCGCAGTGCAGGGGGGAGCTGGGAGGCTGGGTCCAAGCACGGATGGGCCTCACAGACGCGGTGAGCGTGGGCTAGCTAGCCTGTGCCCTTAGCAGCATGGGGCTTAGGCATGGTCAATTCCCAGCATGGGGCTTAGAGAGAGTGGATTCCTGGCAAGGTGCTGAAAGAGGGATTGCATTCATAGCACGGTGCTCAGAGAGCCTACACTCCTAGCACAGTGCTTAGACACAGTGAATTCCCAGCATGGGGCTTAGAGAGATTGAATTCCCAGCACAGTGCTTAGACACAGTGAATTCCTAGCACGTGCATAGAGAGACTGAATTCCTGGCAAGGTGCTGAAAGAGGGATTGCATTCATAGCACGGTGCTCAGAGAGCCTACACTCCTAGCACAGTGCTTAGACACAGTGAATTCCCAGCATGGGGCTTAGAGAGATTGAATTCCCAGCACAGTGCTTAGACGGAGTGAATTCCTAGCACGTGCATAGAGAGACTGAATTCCTGGCAAGGTGCTGAAAGAGGGATTGCATTCATAGCACGGTGCTCAGAGAGCCTACACTCCTAGCACAGTGCTTATACACAGTGAATTCCCAGCATGGGGCTTAGAGAGATTGAATTCCCAGCACAGTGCTTAGACACAGTGAATTCCTAGCACGTGCATAGAGAGACTGAATTCCTGGCAAGGTGCTGAAAGAGGGATTGCATTCATAGCACGGTGCTCAGAGAGCCTACACTCCTAGCACAGTGCTTAGACACAGTGAATTCCCAGCATGGGGCTTAGAGAGATTGAATTCCCAGCACAGTGCTTAGACACAGTGAATTCCCAGCATGGGGCTTAGAGAGAGTAGATTCCAGGCAAGGTGCTGAAAGAGGGATTGCATTCATAGCACGGTGCTCAGAGAGCCTACACTCCTAGCACAGTGCTTAGACACAGTGAATTCCCAGCATGGGGCTTAGAGAGACTGTATTCCCACCACAGTGCTTAGACACAGTGAATCCTAGCACATGCATAGAGAGACTGAATTCCTGGAAAGGTGCTGAAAGAGGGATTGCATTCATAGCACGGTGCTCAGAGATCCTACAATCCTAGCACAGTGTTACACCTCGCCATGCACATCACTCCAGAAGACGTGCTTGTTCTTTGAGAGGTACGCACAAACATGTTTTCCTTCCTTATGGTGTGCGGCGCTTCATTCCCCCGTTCCTTTCACAATGGAGATTGCGGCAGGGATCGAACAAACTACGAGTACCATGATGCTCCACTGCACTATCATGTGTCCTGCGCCTCCAATCACCATGCTCTGACGTTTTGCTTTCACTTTCGGATAAATGCAGTCTTTTCATTCAGCTCGCTGCTTCTGATTGAAGTTGCTGACGCCTTTGAAGTTTCGTCTTCGTCCTTTCTTGAAAATCTGGAATTCTTGACCTTTGCCTGCCTAACGGACCATCTTGTCTGCTGCCTTGTACTTTACTGCCAGGTTAGTGTACCAGGACCTATTTCTTGTCTTCATGGACTGCCTTGCCAAATCGATTTTGTACTTCTGCTGCCCGCACGTTAACAGGACCCTTTCAAGTCTTGCTCCTAGCCCCGAACAGCACATCTAATAGAAATACCGTCTGGGATTCATTGACATTTCTATCAAGTCTGATCTATTGGACATTGGGAATTGTGTTTACCTTTCTTCAACAAGTGCACAGGGGGACGCTGCGCAGAGTGTGCACCAACCCGGAACTAGTGCGCTCCTCGTGCCGTTTGGGTTAGAACCGTCACTAACATTCCCATTTATTATTTTATACTGCCGTTTGTTTCACCTTGGATTGATCCCAACACTACTAGTGGTAAGGAGTGTTTCTTTCCTATTCCAACCTATTGTCATAGTTCAGTGAATAGTCTTGACAGGGATATTGTCTTGAGGTAGAAATAATCCATCCCCCGGTCTGCAATTATAGAACTCATCTCTTCTTCTTTATTTTTACAGCTGGTAAACCGTGGCGGTGTGTTCTCCCCGCTCTTTTGGGTGATCGGGCTCTTGTACTGTTTTAATCAGTAGGGGGTCATATCATTTTAAAGATCTATTCCCTCTCAGAGAGGAGGCTCGGTTGGAGGCCCCATCCGAGCTCTTCAATCAAACCCTACGAATACCGGTCCTGGTCACCTCCTTATCCTCATCCTGGTTGGTGAGTAACACATTGTGCTTATTAGACATGGTGAATTCCCAGCATGGGGTTTAGAGAGACTGAATTCCCAGCACAGTGCTTAGACACAGTGAATTCCTAGCACATGCTTAGAGAAACTGAATTCCCAGCATGGGGCTTAGACACAGTGAATTCCTAGCACATGCTTAGAGAAACTGAATTCCCAGCATGGGGCTTAGAGAGACTGTATTCCCACCACAGTGCTTAGACACAGTGAATTCCTAGCACATGCTTAGAGAAACTGAATTCCCAGCATGGGGCTTAGAGAGACTGTATTCCCACCACAGTGCTTAGACACAGTGAATCCTAGCACATGCATAGAGAGACTGAATTCCTGGAAAGGTGCTGAATGAGGGATTGCATTCATAGAGAGCCTACACTGCTAGCACAGTGCTTAGACACAGTGCATTCCCAGCACAGCGCTTAGAAAGACTGAATTCTCAGCACTGTGCTCAGAGGGTTGGAATTCCTAAAATGGTGCTTACAGAGGGATTGCATACCTAGGACAGTGCTTAGAGAGAATGAATCCATAGCACCGTGCTTACAGAGACGGAATACCTAGGACACTGCTTCAAATGATTGCATTCCTGGTACAGTGCTTAGAGGGACAGAATTCCTAGCACAGTGCTTAGAGAAATGGAATTCCAAGCATGGTGCTTAGTGTGAAGGGGTCATAAATGAGAGGCGGTCACACAGTTGCAATGTTTTCAACCTCCGACATCTTTATTAAACAAAAACGGTTGGAAAAGGCCTATCTGTCCCTATCCTAAATGAGTTTCCCTACCTAGAAAACTAAAACTAAACATTAGTCTGTGTCTCGTCGTCAAACATATAAACTGTCCCTATGTCCAAAGCATAATACTCTCCCCCTCACAATAAAATGAATACCAAAAGTGCAAGGAAATGCATGCGGCTTATGTTTGGCAAACAGTGTTTGCAACTAAGGCAAGTAGACAAATCCAACAGAAGCAGTCTTTTCCAAGGAGGAGTCCTTGGATCCAGGTTGTCATTTCCCTTCCCATGGATTATGTAAGTATGATAGGAAAACTGTCTCTTTCAAATAACAGTTCCTTGAGGATAGCAATTGTGTCTCTTTCAATAGCTTCTTAAGCATGGCAAAGTGTCTCTTTCAAGTGATAGCTTCTTAAGGCTAGCGACAAGTCAACAGACTGGGAATCCTCGGTGATAAAAAATAATTATTTAAATGTTTAATATACATCCATTCTCCCCTTGAGAATGCAGGTAAATTTTCCATTGTGGCCTATGAGCCATTCAATTGTGTAGTCCCTCCACCTCACTTTGGTCCTTTATGGCCCCAACCAATGAGGTGACAGGGTTTAAGCTCTGCCCCAGTCAGCCATCTTTAGATTTTTCACTGCAGTCTATCAGACAGAAGGAATCCTCCAGCTCTCTGAGCTTTTGAATTGTGTGTAGTTTATATGTTTGTAATATATTCTAAAGTTTTCCCCTCCTTAGGGGCTTTCTATTCTGAGCCTTTGGGCTCTGAGAATCGTTTTTCTTGGCACAATTTCGTCAAGTGTAAGTTCTCCTCAGCATGGCTGAACTTCAGTCTGCCAATAAGCCTTCCCTGTTTAAGGACTGCACGAGGTGCAGGAAGAAACTGGTCTACATGAAGGACCCACATGACCACTGTATTTACTGCTTAAAGGCACATGACATCAACAAATGTGACATTTGCAGGACTTTCTCCACCAAAACCCTGCAAGACAGACACAGGAGACTTCTGTTACACTTAGAAGCCAAAGGTCTGTCCTCTGACAAGGAGTCTGCCAAGACAGCTCCTGTATCGTCTACTAAGCCATCTGAGAGACAAACTTCTAAGAGACGGGCCTCTTCAGTGGGACAGAGTTCCTCTCCCTCTCATAAGACTAAAAGAAAGTTGGAAGCCACTTCTTCTATGTCTTCCTTGGACTTAGGACACCACAAGGCACGTCATCCTGAAGAAAAAACCACTTCCAAAGGTAAGGAGGCACATTAAAAAAAACGGGGGTGTGTGGCAGTCATCCACAGAGAAACCATTCACGAGCGGCAGCAGGGTCAGGGACTCACCGACGACCAAGCCGTCGATGAAACCACCAACTACGACAACACTCCAAGGCTCATCGTCCACGACCAAACCCTCATCTTCGAAGTCATCGTCCACAAAGCAGTCGTCGACGAAGGAAGCTCATCACTCGTCAACGAAACTCTCGTTCACAAAGCTCTCGTCCGTGGAGCTCTTGTCAACAGATCAACCATCTTCAAAGTCTTCGTCCACGAAACCGCTGTTGGCGAACCCGCCATCGACAAAGCCATCGTCCGCAAAACCACCATCAACTAAAGTACCGTCAACGACTCCGAAAAATTCTGTGTCTTTTGAAGAAGTCGAACCCACAACACCATTCGCGGACGTCACGGACAAACCATCCAATGTGAGCAGTCTCCACATGTCTTTGGGAGCAACGTCTCCAATTTCAGATATGCCTGAGCCAGTTGGAGCACAACTGTCCCCTTTAAAAGAGAAGACAGAGCTCCCGGACGTCATTCTTCAGGAGGAGTTCTCAGACACGGAAATTCTTGATGAGAAACTTTTCCTAATTTCCAAGGAAAACAGCCCTGCTTGGCAACCGGATTCAGAGGACATTGCTGACCCTTATGACCCAGTGCTCATGGGATTGATGCAAAGAATCATCGAGGAATTTAACAGGCACCAAGAGCAAAAGAAAAGTTCATCTGTACCAAAGGAGCCAAGAACCCCTCTGAGGGATACTGCAGGTCGACATAGCACGCCCAGACACTCTCCTTCCAGGAGTAGACCACAGAAAAGAGCAAGATCACCTGAGCCTCCACGTAGATCCAGGAGCAGAACACCCAGTGCTTCACCGACAAGAGTCCCCTCTCCAGCATCACTGCATAGACCTCGATCGCCAGTTCGAAATCCAACTACGGTACCTTCATCTGTGTCAGTATCTGATTGGCAAGCAGACCCGTTCAGGGACTTCTCGTATCCTGAGGAAGGTGAGATTACACAGGAGCCTGATGCACCCAGGGATGATTATATTGTCGCAAAACACAGGAAGAAAGACTACCCAGGTGATTCGTCACCTCCGGATGATTTGGTATTGTTTCATACTATAATTGGTAAAGCTGCGGACTTATTCAAAATACAAGTTTCATCGCAAGAGAAGAAGTCAGTGCTTTATGAGCACGGAGACAAACGCAGGACGGTTACCACCATTCCTCTTCTCAACACCATATGGGAGTCTGGGTCGAAGAGACTGGCCACACCTTTATCCACACCTGTTTTGGTTTCAAGACCTGAAAAGAAGTACAAGGCACCTGACTCGCACCGCTTTGTTTAAGGGGTCATACTAAGCCAGACTCAGTCATTACAGTAGCGGCCAGAAAGAAGTTAGCCAACCCATCCTCACCACTGTCAGCACCGCCAGACAAGGAAGGTCGTAAACTGGAAGCCATGGGTAGAAAGGTGTCTTCCTCAGCATCTCTCACAATTAGAGCGGGCAACGCATTAGCCCCCTGGATCCAAGGACTCCTCCTTGGAAAAGACTGCTTCTGTTGGATTTGTCTACTTGCCATAGTTGCAAACACTTTTTGCCAAACATAAGCCACATACATGCATTTCCTTGCACTTTTGGACAGACAGGTTTGACCACAAACTTTGTCTTCGCATGTCCAAGCTGACCAAACATCTACCCGCAGATCTACAGGAGGAAGCCAGGTCTATCATTGCGGACAGAGAAGCTATTTCAGTCCACATGATCGATGCTGCAGTCAATGTGTCTGTTGACAAGGAGAGGAAATTACTGACGGGCCCATTGGTCAGTACTCACCCTCGAAAACTAGTAATACAAGATAGCTGCACCATGCGAGGACAGAGTGCAGGATTCACATACTCCAGCAAGGTTCAATAATCAGGACTCAGTAAATTGGCAAAGGTAAGTCTGTTTAATGATACATACATCAGCATATGGAGATCAGCAGCATCACAAACACCTGGCTCACCCCGACTTCCCCGAACTTCAGTACAACAGCCTCTTTTATGGGCAAACTTTGTCATCATTGACGTCTACTTCCATAAAAAATCATCATGCAGCATAATTGGTTAGGAAAGGTAACTTAAGTATAGGTGTTATATCTGTATATGGAAATAAAGCATGTGGATTGGCTAACTCTTATCGGGTGGGCGTCTATGCCCATCCCTCTACAACACACGTGATTGACGTCACTACAAGTACGACGTCTCATTGGTTACAGTGTCTATAGGACCCTAGATTACATGGTCTATCATGATTGGGCAAATTACACCCCTAAACATAAATCTTCACTTTAATTAGCAGCATGCAGAATAGACAACCAGGTGCCTAGTGTCCCAAGATTCACCCTTCCTCCTTTCCATCAATCAGTGTTTTAGGGCTATGTGTCAATTAGTTGGCTGGGTATGGCCTCGGATCTGTAGTCTCTTATCAGGAAAAGTTATGGCATCCTCGGGTTCTGGATGACATCAGGCAGTGGTACATATTCGCGCCTGGCTGGTCACGTGCTAGTTCACTGTGAATCTGCTTTAGTTTTCCATCTTTTCGTGTATTTAATTCTGTGTTCGCTTGGCCACCTGCATGGGCCTCTCTTATCGTGACCTTCACGGGTGGGCTGGCATGCTCTGAAGCTGGAGTCTCATGAGCTCATGCTCACCTCCCTTCTCTGGTTGACCTCGATTTCCCCGGCATGAGCCTCTCTTTGCTATGTTTCGATCCTGCTTCTTCCCTGGCCTCTGTTACGTTTCGAAACTCGGCCTGTTAGGCCTCTGGCCGCCTGGGTACACTTCTGCTTTCACAAAATGGAGTCGCACGTGTACATTGTGCTGCATTGAGGTAGATATATGGTTGGCGCTTGCCGCTCTATTCTTCTACTAAGCATTGCAGGCAGTATCGATTTCTGAGCATCTTGCGTTTCAAGCTTATTTACACACATTCCATAGGGCAGTTGCTTCCATCTTGTCTCATGGCAACTTTTCCTTACGTTTTAACTTTATCTCTCCTCTCTGTCCATTACATTTATTCTAGCAGTCACTGGTACGGGCATGCTAGCTTTCAATAGCCACTTCTGGTTGTTCTCGGGGCTGCCTAGGCCCGTAGTCAATTTCCATTGGCCTTCCATTAAGGCCTTCGGGGTTTCCTCGTGGACAGTCTGTAAATACTCATCGTTTCGTACGAATGGCAGGTACGGTTGTCTGATTGGGTACCGTGCAGCCCAGGGCTGTCTGGTTATGGGCACTTCAACAGGTACTGATCTCCTAACGTACACAGGGCAGAGGCCCACTGCAGCTCTCTGTTGGTTCAGCTGCTCCTCGTACGTCACATCTCTTTGTGAGTACTTTGTTGGCATCTCGAAATGTGGAGCAGGGGTGCAGGCCATGTCTGGGACCTCCTCTACACTCCCCCCTCTGGTCGGTTCATCAACCACTTATGCTTCCTCCTTTGTATTCAGCTTCTTAGACTCCTCTGAATCTTGTTCATTGTCTTCAGGACTGGTACATGACGGTGTGAACATGTGCATCTTTGGAGTCCATATCTTTATCACCCCTTTCAAGCTTCCTTCTGTTCTCACATGCTCATCTCTGTTCCAGGTCATCAACTGGCATTGTCCATTCGGACTGCAGTAAATCCATTTTCTTCATACCTTTGTCGTTTCTTGGGATAAGTGAATTTAGTTCACTCTGGTGCAAATTCACTGGCCTTCACAAAGTCTTTTATTTCTTCATCTGTCAGGTCTCTGGGTTTCCAGCCTGGCTCGACATCGACCATAATTTTCATCCCAATGGCTCTCTTTACAGTTTTCTGGCATTGAGTGATGATTATCTTGATAACACAGAATCCTAGCAGTACCATGGCTAGCAAGGCTCCCAGGAACCTGAATATATCAGCCATCCATTTCGGGACCCATGAGAAAAGGTTCCCAACCCAACTGTCATCATCCACTTCGTCCGTTTCATCAGTCATCTGGTTTTTTAAAGTTGTCAACATGCTTATGGCCTCTGTGAGGGTTCCATTTTCCTCACCATGCGATGGTATAAATGTGCAACATGATTCTCCGATTTTTGCACAAACACTTCCATCCATTGCTGTGATCATGTCAAGCACATATCTGTTCTGGAGGGTCATCAGTCTAACCGCTCTCAGCTCTTTTTTGATGGCATTGAATCCTTTTGTTGTGGTGTGTTATGCTTGAACTAATATGGCGCTGGTGCGCAGTGTATTCTGGGTGCGCTCGGAGCCATTATGGATATTTACTTCATGCCGCAGGGAAAAGCTGCACACATTTTGCTGAGTGTTAGATTCACGGTGCTGAGGAAAACATGCTTTCCAAACCTGGTATGCGGTCAAGGACATTTCTGCTGGGAAAGCTAACTTTGTTATGGTTTGTTACTGTTCTCCGTGGAGCGTGTTTTTAGAGAAGGGAGGCACTCTGCTCCTTGAGGGTAGCTCTCGATTGACCCAGCTAGCAGCCGACGGCTGCTCATCAACTGCGCAAGTGCCATTTCCAGAAGGTTCAAAAACTGAATATATGCGGAAACCCGGAGGTGGTCAGGTGAGACTTCAGCCGGAGAAGGACGCTTACGTCCGGCACTCCTGTGAGCTGTGGTGATCTCGGCCTGGCTGTTCCTGGGGTCTTCCAGCCGCTTCTGGGCGAGATGAGGCATTCTGTTACGCTCACGGTGATGTATTTCCTTTTGAATTCTTTGCTTCTTCTGTGATTTATGTCTATATTACTTCTGTGAGTTATTCCTATGTTATTATTGGTTGCTTCTAAGCTTTGAATAAATAGCCGTATAAGAGCTGATTATCTTCTAAGAGTGTGTGGTTGTGAGTTATTGCATCTGTCTACGTTCAAAGTATTTGCTCTGTAATTGCATTGGTGATTTATGTTTTTCCATGCACTTTGGGGAGAGCAATACATTTTTGGTGTCACAAACAGGATACTTGTGATGAGTGGTTCAGAGTATTCAAGAATCTGTTGAAACGTAGATAGGATTCGGTTGTCTTGCAAGTGAAGTTTTTGAGTAGTGAAGTTTTTTTTCCTTTGCCAGTGTGTGAGCGTTTGTGGGAGTGATTGCAGCGTGGAGAGGAAAAAATATATAGATACAACGAGGTTTTGTTTTGTTTGCGATAATGAGTAGTTTGTTCAGGAAGAAGAGCGTTACCGCTGGCGGTGACTGTTCTGATGTTGTTATTCCAGGCTGGACTAAGAGTCCATATGATAAGTTGGCCCAGGCGTGGGCATGTGGTGCAGGTCTAAGTGAAACATGGGATCAAGGATTGGGAGATGCCGATCCGGCTGATGTAATGGCATGCTTGCAACAGGTTCCGGTAGAACGTTGCAGAGAATGTGCGACATTAGGTAGGCGAGGTTGGGTTCTTTTGCATGCTTATAGGAAAATACATCAAATGAAGGTGGAAATGAAAAATGAGGTTTTGCGATTAGAAAGAGAGCTAGCTGCAGAACGGCAGACTGCGTTAATGCAACAGATTCAAATGAAACTGTTTAAAGATAAGGCTGACACATACCAGGCTGTGGCCGAGAGGGCAGCAGTCAGAGTGGCCCGGTATAAGTATAGGAAAAGATGGGGAGGGGTCAACAAAAGAAAGGTGGCAACTGTAAACGCTACCGCTGGTGTGCACTGGGATGCGGATAAGTGGGATGGTGATATTTTTGATTCAACCAGTCTAGAAAGTAGTTCCGCAAATGAGTCTGACCCCAAAATGGAAGCGAAACAGAAAACAGTGGCGGCTAAGGCCGTTAGAAGACGGCGAGCCGGACCCCACCCGCAGAATCCTGCTGGCGGAATGGTGGATTTAACCACGCTGGAGGATTACACACAACAGGAGGTTGGGGAAATGAGTACCCGTTTGAGGCAAAATCAGGGGAAGCTTTATTGACATGGATGGTGAGATTACTAGATGGGGGTGCTGCAGGGTTGTTGGTAGATTCTACGGATTCACCACGTTTTTTACCCCTGTCAATTGACACCAATGTACAGGAGGTCTTAAGGGCAGGACCGCCCCCTGACGCTAATGGTCAAGATACGCAGGTATCTTTGTTGCACCTGGTAGCCCAAGCATGTAACCGTAAATACCTCATTACCACCAATTAACCTAGTGAAGAAACAAAGTGGTATACGTTGAGAGAAGCAATTCAAAAAGTCAGAGAGCATGCTATGAAAGAGGCTATTCATATAGATGCTCCTGATCACATGGGAGCCGTGCCGCTCTCAGTTTCAACTCGAAACATGGTGATTAGAACCGCGCCAACCGCATACAAAAGTGTCATTATGACTTTGCTCGTAGGTATGACGGGCGAAGCTACTGATGAGGTAGCAGATGCCATTCGGCAACTTGCAGATTTAGGGGAGTGGGATAAGAGCGATAACAAGCCACGGGAGCGAGAGGGGCGTAGTGAGAGAAGAACCAAAGGCAGGCGGCAAGATAGCAAAGACTCCCGAGTGTCCAGGAAGGACATGTTTTTGGCTTTGTTAAAAGATGGTGTGCCACGAGAAAAAATTGATGGCATTGAAACCAGAGTAATGTATGAATTATACAAAAAACAAGGACTTGCAGCCAAAGAGCGCTATAAACAGGTTAAGAAACAAGTATTCACCACGCCACAGGGGGACACCTCACCTTCTGCTCCCCCTGCGGAAGAACAAGACGAAGGGTCTATGGGGACACCTTCCCCGAACCAGCCAACATACGCTGATTTGAGAAAAGTGGTGAGTGCGATGTTAGAGGCGGAGTCGAGTCATACTCATTCGAAGTTTGACTAGGGCTTCGGCCAAGCTCCGGCAGCGTCTGCCCGCATAAAAGTGGATAGGCGGCCTCATGTTGATGTTAAGATTTTTTGGGGGCCAGGAAATACACAAGGGTTGCGAGCATTGATAGACACCGGGCGGAGGCCTCTTTGATTCATGGTAATCCAACATGATTTAAAGGCAAACAGTTTACTATTACAGGTCTAGGGGGAAAGGAGACCCCCGCAGTACAAACGAAAGTGGAAATGAAAATAGGCACTTTGAATTGGCAGAAATACCAAGTGTTGATTGTCCCGATACCTGAATATATAATTGGCTTTGACATTTTAGAAGGGTTCACCTTGGGACTTGGCAGTAAAACGTACCAGTTTGGGGTGAGTGCATTGATCTGTACACCCATTAGCGTAGGCAAATTGAAGATGCCCCCAGTGCAAGTGCCAGTGGCAACCAAGCGGGTAGCAATGAAACAATACCACATTCGTGGGGGGCACAAGGAAATTTCAGACACCATCAAAGAGTATGTGGAGGCGGGTGTATCACGCCCTAGTACCACCGCGTGGAACAATCCTCTCTGGTCTATTAAAAAGGGAGATGGGTTGTGGAGGATGACGGTGGATTACAGGGAGTTGAATAGACACACTCCTCCCTTAGTGCCCGCAGTCCCAGATGCCATTACCCTGATTGAGAATGTCCAAAAGTTTGAGGGGACTTGGTATGCAGTGATCGATTTAGCCAATGCATTTTTCTCTGTGCCAATTGCTGAAGAGTGTCAAGAGCAGTTTGCATTTTCGTGGAGTGGACGTCAGTACACTTTCACGAGGCTACCTATGGGGTACATACACAGCCCGACTATCTGTCACCGGCTGGTGACGGAGCACTTAGACACGATACCGTGTAAACCTGACATACAAATCTCTCATTACATTGATGATATTTTGATTCAGGGCAAGGATGAGCACAGTGTGCAAAGTCAGTTAGATGTCATTATGGAAGGATTGAAGAAGGAAGGGTGGGATACTAACACGAGTAAAATTCAAGGTCCAGCTGAAACAGTGATATTTCTAGGGATTCAGTTGCATAATGGGCATCGAGAAATGGTGCCAAAAGCCAGACTGAAAATACTTGAATTCACCACTCCAACGAACAAAAAGCAAGCTCAGCAGTTTATAGGGCTGTTTGGGTTTTGGAGACAGCACATTCCCCATTTAGGGCAGATATTGGCCCCCTCTACAAGGTGACACGAAAGAAATATGAGTTTCAGTGGGGGGAGGAGCAGCAGAAAGCCTTTGAGATAACGAAAGACACAGTGCAGCAGGTGCTTGATTTATGGCCCTTGAAGGAAGGCGAAGTGGAATTAAATGTGTCTGTACAAGACAATTATGCTAACTGGAGTGTGTGGCAGAAACAAGACAGGAAACGTGTGCCATTAGGGTTTTGGAGTCGTAAGTTGCCCGACGCTGGTAACTCATACACTCCGTTTCAGAAGCTATTGCTGGCGTGTTATTGGGCTCTTGTTGATACCGAGCAAATGACGGTGGGCCATGATGTATTGATGAGACCAGAAATACCAATCATGCAGCGGGTACTGAGCTCTCCTAAAACGCATAGAATAGGACATGCTCAAGAAGCCAGCATAATTAAGTGGAAATGGTACATTCAAGACAGAGCCAAATCAGGAAAGGGTGGAGTGGCAAAATTACATGAGCAAGTAGCCAACATACCGCCCTCAGATTACATACCACCGGAAGTGCCTGAAAAACATGAGTCTCCCGTGAAATGGGGAGTACCTTACAGCGATTTGACCGTGGAGCAAACAGAGCATGCTTGGTTCACGGATGGTTCAACTCGATATGTGGTAACTGAGCGGTACTGAAAAGCAGTGTCGTACAATCCCAAAACAAAAAAGATGTTGACGACAGGGAAAGGGAAGAGCAGTTAGTTTGCAGAGCTTTACGCAGTTTACCAAGCATTGAAACAAGAGACCCCTGGTAAATGTTATGTGTACAAAGACTCATGGTCAGTGGCGAATGGATTGGCAGTGTGGTTGCCAACTTGGCAAAAGAATGGGTGGAAGATTCATTTAAAAGAGTTCTGGGGAAAAGAACTGTGGCAAGATATTGCAGGAATGTTATTACAAAGTGAAGTCACTGTATATCATGTGGACGCGCATTGTGCCACAAACTCATTAGAACGTTGGTTTAATTCTGTTGCAGACGAACACACCAAGATTTCATCTGTGGATGCAGAGGCTCAGGAAGACGATTTGGAGGGTTTGGCCAAATGGGCCCATCAGAAATGTGGGCACCTTGGAGAAAAGGCTACTACCACCCGGGCACAAGCTCGAGGAATCAGTCTTCCTTTAGAAGTAGTGAAAACGATCATTTTGCAATGTCCAGTGTGCCAACACCAACTGCATAGACCTATCCCTCAGTTTGTTCGAGGCACATTGAGAAGAGGAAAATTACCAGGACAAATTTGGCAGATTGATTATATCAGACCCATGCCAATCAGTAGAGGTTGTCAGTATGCATGCACTATTGTGGATACATACTCAGGATATATGATGGTTTTGCCGTGCAAACGTGCAACACAACTGAATACCATCAGGTTGTTAGATCGGATCATACTGCATTATGGAGTGCCTTTGCAGATTCAAAGTGACAATGGGTCACATTTCAAAGGCAAATTAATCCAGGAGTTTTGTCAGGAAAAGAGCATTGAGTGGCTGTACCACATGCCCTACTACCCAGCTGCTTCAGGGTTAATTGAACGAATTAATGGGTTATTGAAAGAACAGTTGCGCAAATCTGGAGACGGCAGTTTGGCAGGCTGGCGTGATCGTGTGTTTGATGCGGTGCAAGTATTAAACAATAGGCCTGTGTATGAACATGAAACTCCTTTGATGCGATTAATGACTCCTACTTTACAGGTTCAACCCAATTCAGTCAGAGAAACACTGTTGTACTGGGAAATTACTCCAGGTTCTTTAGCTCCCTATCGAGCAACTCCAGATTCAGGAGGGGTAGACTTGCATTCCCATGAAGAAATCAGATTAGACCCAAGAGGGATAGTTGTAATTGAAACAGGGATTGGAGTACAAATTCCCCCAGAGCATATGGGATTGATTGCCCCTAGATCTGGCCTAGCATTGAAGGGAGTTCAACTGTTGGGAGGGGTAATTGATGCTGATTACCAAGGCGAGATTAAAGTCATCCTAATGAATAGTGGGGACAAATTGTTATCAATCCACAAGGGTGATCGAGTGGCCCAATTGATAATTATTCCCGTTAAGTTGTCCATGATTAAGAAGGAGGAGCCTCCTACAGTGTTAACTACCCGTGGGGACCGCGGTTTTGGCTCTTCAGACAGTATGGTACCGGGTGCAAAGGTGTGGGTGGAAAAGCCAAGTGGCCCACCAGTGCCCACAGATGTCATTGCATCAGGCAAAGATCAAGTAGTTTTAGTTATGGAGCCTGGTAGAAAGAAATGGCAATATGTGCCCGCAGACAAATGTTACCTGAGAGAGTGATGTGCAACACTGATATCTCTTTTCTGAGTTTGCCTTGTAGATCCTGTGTCTGGCTGGTGTACTAAATGGACTCCATTTGGGAGAGTTAAACAGCCTGCTGCTACCAACGAAAAATGTCACATCTGTGCCAGTGATCAAGGGGATACTGATAGTGATGAATAATGTTGTCCCAAAGGAGCCTTATGCCGATGCCGCAAAAGTCAGCCAGACCGAAGACATGGATTCGTGAAATGCGGCAAACACATCAGGAGCAAGTGAAAACAACCTTGATGCCAGTCATGCAAGATGCACTTTCAGGAAGGCGAAAACATTCTCCTATGATCACCCAAACGGAGAATATGTGGATATATCTGGCACAGCAAGTACTGAACATATCACACTTTTGTCTTACTGATGTGCCCAATGCTGAAGCTTTATTGACTACGTGTTTAGTAGCAGTGCCGACGCCTGTTCCGGTTTTAAAGCATATCTTCGGCGTCACACACAATGATTCTTTGGTTCAAGACTCGGATATTAGGCAATCTTTTTCCGTTTATGAATATTGTAGGTTCTGCCACGAGACTGATCGTAAATGGAGAAATTTGACACGTGTTATTACTTATAATATAACCCAAGGTGATGTATGTTATTTTATGACCTGCAATGCACAAGACATTGGCAAATGCTGACAGATCGATTTAACCAACCAGCACAATCATACAATGTTTGAGAGACGACTATGTTCGCGAGTGCCACGCACATGCACCAGTGTAAATAATACTATGTCTTGTAATCATACAGTGATAGCTGCCAGTCATTTGAATCATGTGAAACTACCAACAGGATGGCTCTTTTCATGTGGCAACATCACATACACTTATATTCCAGCCAATATTGCTGGAGGTCCATGTGCTTTAACTCGATTAGGATTAATGATATTTCCTTTACACCCAGCGATAACTCGAGGTAAACGGTCAACTTTCGAATCTATGGGTCTATCTCCTGATTGTGATTCACATGTACACTTGTTATCAGAAGCTGAGGTTCTAGCATTAACCCTTTCATTAGTGGGAGTTTGGGGTTTAGCTGCTGGAGGTTACAAATCTTTGATGAAATTAGCGTGTTTAGTAGTCAAAAGCCTTAATCATACTTCTCAAGCATTAGAAGAATTACTCCTTGATAGTCAAGTTGTTAGAAAAGCAACTTTGCAGAACAGAGCTGCTGTTGATTATCTATTGCTAAAGCATAATTTAGGGTGTAACGCATTTGAAGGTATGTGTTGTTTCAATTTAAGTGACCATTCACGATCTATTGAAAGTCATATTCGAGGTTTGAGGGATCTCATTTCTCAAGTGTCTGAAGATCGTACTGGGAATTGGTGGAATTGGTTATTTTCATGGATACCTGATATTGGGGGTACACTACGTTACGCTTTTGCTTGCATTTTCATTATATTGTCTATAATAATAGCTTGGTGTTTTTGCATTCAATGTATTCCCAATTTAGCTTTAATGTTTTGTAGGTTTCAGAGACCGGTTCCTTTGCCACCTGGCTATGGAAGGTAAATATCCAATGGTGGAATTGTTATGCTTGAACTAAAATGGCGCTGGTACGCAGTGTATTCTGGGAGCGCTCTGAGCCATGATGGATATTTACTTCATGCTGCAGGGAAAAGCTGCACACATTTTGCCGAGTGTTAGATTCACGGTGCTGAGGAAGGCATGCTTTCCAAACCTGGTATGCGGTCAAGGACATTTCTGCTGGGAAAGCTAAATTTGTTATGGTTTGTTACTGTTCTCCGTGGAGCGTGTTTTTAGAGAAGGGAGGCACTCTGCTCCTTGAGGGTAGCTCTCGATTGACCCAGCTGGCAACCGACGGCTGCTCATCAACTGCGCAAGTGCCATTTCCAGAAGGTTCGAAAACTGAATATATGCGGAAACCCGGAGGTGGTCAGGTGAGACTTCAGCCGGAGAAGGACGCTTACTTCCGGCACTCCTGTGAGCTGTGGTGTTCTCAGCCTGGCTGTTCTCGGGGTCTTCCAGCCGCTTCTGGGCGAGATGAGGAATTCTGTTACGCTCACGGTGATGTATTTCCTTTTGAATTCTTTGCTTCTTCTGTGATTTATGTCTATATTACTTCTGTGAGTTATTCCTATGTTATTATTGGTTGCTTCGAAGCTTTGAATAAATAGCCGTATAAGAGCTGATTATCTTCTAAGAGTGTGTGGCTGTGAGTTATTGCATCTGTCTACGTTCAAAGTATTTGCTCTGTAATTGCATTGGTGATTTATGTTTTTCCGTGCCCTTTGGGGAGAGCAATACATGGTGTTGATGGTCTGCAGTAACTCCCATCTGGTTATCTGCAACCATTTAGTATTCACTCCAATTTGGATGTATGGCAAGAGCATTGTGGTGTCTAATGTTGAAGTGAGGCTTAACAGCCTATGTTCGTATGGAATCGTATATAATGCTTCTTCTGATTTGGCAGAAAAGTAGTTTTCTCTCTTCATTCTGGATATCATCTCTGCGGATCTCCTCCTTCTCAGATGAGCATCTGCTTTCGGGAAGCTGTCCAGATTCAGATTGTTTTTTGGAATCACCAGTGCGGGAACATGGACATTGACCAATGTACATATGCCCCCCCAATTGTTTGGCAGTCTTATGTATGCTTTGGATCCACACGCCCAATAGTGGTCCATCAGGACTGCGGTTCCTTGTGCCATTCCTGGTGCCTCATATATTCGTCCACAGTTTTGATTCTCCCCCATTTTCCTTGTGCCATTACTTCTGAAGCACAGTTTCGTGTTCTCCAACGGTACTATGTGCAGGGGCTCTCCCCTGTCTTCGACCCATGTTAACAGCTTCACTAACTTCGTCCATGGAGGTTTACATAACCTCTGTGAGTTTTCTATTGTTTCTTTGCAGGCTCCAAGGACCATCCAAGCTCAGCAGATTACGACTCCTTCCTCCCATCCGTTAGGGGAAACTACTGATCCCCAGATCTGCATTTGTCCCTGGTTCCTCCATATTTGAGCTTCTTCTGCCGTTTTTCCTTGGATGTCCAGTCTTGAGTTTATTTCCCACCTTATTCCTGATCCTTTGACGTCAGGGTTTTCATATCTAATAACGTGATTCTTGGTGTGCGCCCTGTTTCTTGTTTTGATGTCCTGGACAAACCCCTCTTCATAAGGGTAGTCCTTTTCATTGGCTCACATAAACAAGGTGTCTTTTCCCATAAATTGTCCTCTGGTGTTGCACATTGCCACGTGTGACATGCAGTGGGCTGTGGGGACATCGATCTCTACAGCCACGAAGATCTTGGATTTTCCCATGCTGTGTGGCAGTAACGTACAGACAAAGCATTCTCCTTCTGACTGCCTACGTCCTACTTCCTTCATGTGCTGGTACCATATGTTGTTTCCGAGATGGGCTGTGCTGTCCAAGTAATCATTTAGCTCATTATCGGTTTCATATGGACTTCTCTTGATCCTTAGTGTTTTTCTGTAGTTAGCTATCACTATGTCTCTGAATGCATCTGTACTGTTCTTCCGTTCCGGCAGGCTCTCAGGTATTATCTTTGGAGGGGCAGGTTTCATTTCCTGCCCTGCAGTACTATGGAGTGGTCTTGTGTTTCTTCTTCTTCTTCTTCTTCCCTCGTGCATTCTTTCGTAGACCTCCTTCCACATGTGGCTCATCATCCTTCCAACATGTGGCGGTGTCGTAAGCTTGGTCTTTATTTCTGGTGTTGGAGCAGGTGTGCTCATTATCACAGTTGCTGCAGTTTTCTTGCTCAGCTCCTCATGTAGTTTCTTTGCTCTTAGTATGAGCGGAAACACATACTTGACTACTGCATGTGTCTTCCACATAAGTTATTTTGTGGCCTCCTCTGTTCTCATGAGGGATTTTGTCATGCCATCTCTGTCTTGTTGCTCGCTTGGTTCTATGTTCTCTGGAGCTGTTCGTTTCACAGGTATCTTTTTGTTTTCTGTCGGTTCGGCCTGGGGTTTCACAGCCATTGACACTTGCCCTTGCTCGTGTGCACTCAGTGTGTGGGTGCGTGCTGTGGACAGTGCTATGTTATCATTCATTCCGTGCTGACCCTGTCTCCAGCTTTTCTCGTCATTCATAATTTCAGGTGTATCCATATCACTGCCAATTAAATTCAACTGTAAATCATTTGCTTTATCATCAATCTTTCTTGGAACAGAGATGACAATATAAGGTCTGGGTGCCTTTGTGGGGCCCAGACGCTCATTACCTGGTGGATGCACGGACATTGGGATGCTTCGTGCACCAATAAAAAATACAGTTCTGATCGTCAACAACAAAAATACTACAATAATCACTATACATATACATATGATTGCCTTGAAGGACAGTTTTCAGCACCTCCTTCCAGGAAAGCGGGGGCGCCCATCCACTGGTGGCACAACTAAATTACTGTTTTGGGCCTCTATCTCGAACAAGTCCATAGTCAATAGTTTATTTCTTTTCTTATCTTGATTTCGTTACTTAAAAAGTTCAGCAAACACTGGCCAGGCAAAACCTTCTTTGAGAAAATAAGATCAATGGTGGTCTCCTTTGTGTGGGACGGGAAAACCCCTAGAATGAAATGGGAAAAACTCACTGAACCTTATTGTACAGGGGGGCTGGCCGCACCGGATTTCGAGCTATACTATCTTGCAGCGCAGGCGCAGTTCGCGAAGCATTGGTATGACCCCGAGGATAGATCGCCCCATATATGGCTTGAGAAGTTTGCAGCACATCCCATAGACCTCCGTTCTCTAATATTTTATTCTCAATACAAGGATCCCTGCCCCTTCGATCCAGTCGGGACCACTGTACGTGCATGGAAGGCATTATATAAAAAGCTGAGGATAGATACCCCATATGACCCAGATTTACCCCTTTGGAAATACCCCGGCATACCACCCACATTGGATAAGACGATACAAAGACACTGTGACCCAGACAGGGAAATCCAAATGCGGGACATGTTCCCAAATGGCAGATTTGTAACGCTAGAAGAACTCAGGGAGGCGTTAGGAGGGGGACCAACCAAAACACTTGAATACCATAGGATGAAATCTGCATTCAATACACGCTGGCCACTCTTCCCGGACGAGCCACCATCCCATCCTTGCATACAGGCCGCCACATCTGGTACGGGGCTGGGAGTTTCTAAACTTTATGCACTGGTACAATTACACACACCCACCACAAACCAGGTAAAAGCCAAATGGGAGGAAGACCTGAACCTGAATATCCCAGAAGAAAAATGGGCGAAATACTGTATGCTTACCAAAGCTGTATCCATGAACGCAGGGCTCAGACTTATTCAGTTCAAGATCTTAAATAGACTGCACTACACTCCTGCAAAGATGGCCAAATTCTCAGCGACCCACCTGGGGGACTGTCCCAAATGCAAGGCCAGCCAAGCGGGAGCATATCACATGTATTGGGAATGCCCCCCAGTTGCTACGTTCTGGAGGGAGGTGGCGGGAATACTTGAAGACATTACACAAGTCCCTGCGGACATGCACCCACCAAAATACTTGTTCGGAGATATAGGCAAACAAGGTGAAAAGATCAGACGACTATTCAATGTAGCTTGTGCTGTGGCCAAACGGTGTATACTGAGATGTTGGACAAGTACCTCTCTGCCAAAAACTGAACATTTTATTTGTGATCTGGCCTACATAAACGAATGTGAGGAGCAATACACAATGACTGTGACAACGAGATGTCGCCCCAAGGACATATGGGCCCCGTTCAGAATGTACCTATGTGAAATGGCCTCTGATGAGGAACAGCCTGTGTAAATTGTTTTTATGATTTCTGATCTATGCCTTTAACAATTATTGTATTGTATGTACCAGCGTATGCGGGTGCAATGAGTTTAATCTGTGTTGACCTTGGGTAACAATAAAAAGAGTTTAAAAAAAAAAAAGTTCAGCAAACACTAAAGTGACGGGTGCAGTTTAATGTACCCCCTCTTGCGAGTGATGACGGAAGTCTCTAGTTATGGAGTACAGATCCTTTGCTAGACTATGGAAAAAGATTAGACTACCGTTTTTAGCACATCGCATTCTTCCTGCATTTGTGTATACAACGCATTCCCAGGGCACCTTCCCAATTCGTCTTGGCTCTGAGGACATGCAGGAATTTTTTCGCAGTGACACCATAAAAATGAATTTGTTACAAATCACGCATAGTTAAACCATTGAAAAAATAAAAAACAAAAATAAAAATAAAGTGAACATATGAGGAGGTAGGAAAAAATAAGAAAAAGGTTGAAAACGGTAAACACGGCAGTGAAGTTCGGGTCTTTGTTCCTTTCACTTGGTCCTTCGAGGTCAAGTCGCTGAACAGTCTCTCTCCCCCCCATTTACTCCACTGCGAGAGAGGATGAACACGAAAAATAAAAAATAGAACAAGATGTTGTTATCCTTGTTTCTGCTCTTCCCGACCTGTCCTATATTGAAAGCATGAAGAACTGTGTCTTTGTTTTCTTGCTTTGTCCCCGGCTGGGGATGATGAAAGGGTTTATTTTGGAACGCCCCCTTCTAAGGCTCTTCTTAGCAGTGGATGTCCATAGTTGCTCCTTATTTGTGATGCAATAGCCCTTGGGAGTCTGTTTAATTGGGCAGTCTTTGATGGATCATTAAGAAAGGTGGGTATGTCGACATTGCTGTGTCTGCCCACTAGTTCCAGGAAGTTTTCGATGAGATGAGAAAAAACTGGAAAAGCGTAGCGACTGTCTGCGGGTGTTAATGACATTTGTTCAGGGTCTTTGGCTCGGAAGTCACAGGCCTTTCTTTCAGTGCTATCAGTTCTTCCCCTTTGATCTGTCTCTCGTCCAATAGTCTCACTGAAATCTCAGGAATTCTCGCTGGAAATTGGACAGCTCCACTTGGAGCATGATGCCTTGGAGGAGTGCACCCATGTGTGGGATGTTGGGCGGATTCCTAAGAAAGGTGATGACGTCCACATCTGCAGGTCTCCCCACCATTTCCGGATAGTCTGTGACTAATCGAAGCAAAACGTTGTGTGCCAGCCATGTATCTTCAGGAGATAGGGCCATTTGCCTCATTCGCTGGGTCCTGATCACAGTCCCTTCTTTTGATGCAAACAAGTTTTGCACTTTCCTGCTGCGTGAGTTGCAACCACGTGGTTCAACTTGTACCAAACTTGGTTGAGGAAGTAATTGTTTTCTGGATCTCTGATGAAGGATAGGGTGTCAGTGGTTCTTCCAACGAGTCCTGGATACTCTTCTATGATCTGGAAGAACAACGTATAGGTGATCTCGTCAATGATAACCTGTGGTGGAGGCATCTGTGTCTCTTCCACTGTGTTCGGGCAGTGTGATTAAAGTTTTTGTTATGACTGTCAGTAGTTGTCCGATTATTTTCTTGTTCGCAGGTTCTTGAATGAATTCAGTAACGCTGGCTTCTCTGCCTATAAGTGATGGATAGGACAATACAACTAGTTGAAAATAGATGAGCACATTCCACTTGAGGCTTCTGCTGGGATGAACCATGTGATCGTGAACAAAGTCTTTATGCTGGGTCCTTCAGGATAAGAGTTTCAGTTCTCAGGAATGTCCAGTTCTTTTGCTTACCAGAGTCTTAGGCTTATGAATGCTTTGTGCGGTTTTAATTGTTCATGAGATTAACGCTTTTGCCGATATGAATGCGTGATTTTCTTCATTTACCCTGCACTTTTGGCTGCAGAGAGTGTTTGCTTGCTTATTATTGTTTCCTTCGTGCATAACAAAGTTCAATCGTGGACACAATTTTCACAACGTTCTTTGTCGGCTACACTGATTGTTTGTGCTTGTTCTTTTGACACTGTTCACTTGGCTTGAGGAAATGTCTTGTTTTACAAGTTTCACTTTTCTTGCTTTCTCATTACTTGTCTGCTCATGCGTCCTTCTTCCTCGCCATAGATCTTGTCTGTACGCGCTGCGGTTCGTCTTCTTTGTCTGTAGATTCTTCATTGTTGAGTGCATCAGGAAGGCTTTCCCCTACAAAGGGTTTGACATCGTTCAGAAAGATCCAGGCTCTTCTTCCCACAAGCTTGACAGCGGACGGGGTGCAGTCCTCTACGATGAAGGGGCCGTTAAACCTTGGTTCATCCCATTTCTTTCTCGTAAATTTCTTCACTAGAACTCTGTCCCCCGGGAAGACAGGGGGTGCGTTAAGGCTGAGAGTTGTGTCTTCATCAGCACTATATGTTGTGATTCGTGCTGTGTTATCCCCTTTCCGCCTTCGCTGCAGCTGGCCTGAAATGATAGAGGTGCTGGCTATGAGACAGTCAAGGTACGCCTTCATTTCTGCTCCCAGAACCTCCCTAGTAGATTGGGCATCACATCTGGCTCTATCTCGGGAGGTAAGAGGGGTTCTCATTCTCCTCCCAGTGACCACTTCGTGTGGCGTAAGATGATGGTGGGAGCCTGGTTGGTTCCGAAGAGCATACAATGCCAGTGGTAGGCAGTGCATCCATCCCTTTCTTAATGTGAGTTTCAACTTGGCTATCCTTTCCTTAAGCAAGCCATTGATTCGTTCACATATCCCATTTCCCTCTGGATGATAAGCCGACGAGAACTTGTGCTTTATATCAAGCAACAAGCTAATCTGTTCGAACACTATGTTCACGAAATGAGGCCCATTGTCTGATCTCATAACCTCACACCCCCCCCATTTAAGGAAGACCTCCCTCACCAGGAATTTAGCAGCACATGCAGCATCGGGGTTTGTACAGGGACCTGCTTCTACCCACCTGGAGAAGGGACACACCACCACAAGTAAATACCTGTACCCATTACACACCTCAATCATATCGACATAATCGATGTGCAGGTGCTGGAAAGGTCCATTTGGTCTAGGGATGACTCCTCTCCCTACCTTTAATGTGTGTCCAGAGGGGAATTGTTGGCAGATAATGCAATTTACCAAAAAGAATGCCACATGCTCTGCTAAATTCGGTATAAACCAGTCTTCGGCGAGAGTTACAGCAAGATTTTCTCTCGACAGGTTTAAAGATTAGTGGAGCTGTTCTAGAGCTACCTTTAGAAGGGTGACAGGCATTACTGGTTTACCAGTGCTGTCTTGCCTCCACAATCCGTCTGAGGGGTTTAAAGAACACCCTCGACGCTTCCATACATTTTTCTCCTCCTGAGGTACCTCCCCCTGGAGTTCCATTAACTGTGACTGCCCCATATTGCTATAAGCTTCTGGTGTGGCTTGTGCTACCATAATTCTTTCATGGGTACGTGCCACCTCCACGTCCATGATTGTTTCAGTTTTGGATGCCATACGTTTGGCTTCCCTCTCTGCTTCGTGATTTCCACGTGACACGAAATCTGTCCCCTTGGTATAAGTGGCGCATTTAACGACCGCTATGCCCACTGGGAGCTGTAGTGCTTTGATCAGCCAGTCCAATAAGGTTGCGTGTTGCACTGGCGTGCCGTCTGCTCGGAGGTAGCCCCTCCTTTTCCAGTGTGCTAATCCTGTGTGTACTGTGAACGTCACATAGGCGGAATCGCTGTACACTGTTACTTCCTGGTCTTCATGGTTCTCAATGGCGAGTATCAGTGCCACTAGCTCTGCAGCCTGCGCTGAATAATGAGATGGTATTCGTGCACTGACAAGTACTCGGAACTCTCCATTTGCCTTGTGTTTCATTACGGCCACGCTTGTATATCCTTGTCCATCTTCTTGGTCGATTCTCGAAGACCCGTCAATAAAGACGATCTCTCCACCTGCCAGGGCATTTTCCTTTTCCCTGGGGATCTCATCATAGAATTCCTCATAGTTCGCACAGTCATGCACAGGTTCTCCCTCTGTGACTGGCTCAGCTATAAAGATAGCAGGGTTCACAGTTTTACATTGCACTATTTTGATCGATGGGTTAGAGATGATCACCTCGTAGGCTGATGCTCTCTGAGAAGTCAGCGTGCCCTTTGGCTTTTCCAGTATGCGAATAACGAGTGCTCAACATATATTGTCATGGAGCACCCCATCACAATGGATGACGCCTTCTCAATGGCAAACGCGGCGGCAGCTAGATTTTGTTCGCATGGGAAGTGGCCCTTCATGACCGGGTCAGACTCCCACTGTAATATGCTAGGGGTTTATATCCCAGTGAGGTTCGCTGCGCGAGCACTGCCGTCATAAAATTGCCAT
Source organism: Ambystoma mexicanum (assembly GCF_040938575.1). Lineage (NCBI taxonomy): Eukaryota > Metazoa > Chordata > Amphibia > Caudata > Ambystomatidae > Ambystoma > Ambystoma mexicanum. Next base: position 36,916,954 of record NC_090938.1, read on the forward strand.
CGGTATGAGAAAACAGATAGAATTCCTTAGCATAATTAGGAATCCCGAGAACTGTGGCCTTACAAATTGCCCCCTTAAGTTCTGTGAACCCTTTCTCCATTCCTTCATTCCATTCAATCTCTTCTCGCGTCGCCTGGGCCTTTTTAAGGGCCTGCAACAAAGGCTTGATATATGAGCTGTAGTCAAAGATCCATGCTCTGACGTAGTTGCACAGGCCTAGGAAGCTTTGCAGTTGTTTTATCGCGCGCGGCTTGGCCGTGTTCATGATAGCCTCGGCCCTTTCTGGGGTTACCCTTTTCCCCTCATGTGAGATTAGCTGCCCTATGTACAACACCTCCTGTTGGCAGTACTGCAGCTTGTCTTTGTCCACTTTGTATCCCTTCCCAGCTAATATGGTCAATAGCTGGAAAGAGTCGCGCCTGCATTGCTCTTCAGTGGTGCTGCAGATCAGAATGTCATCTACTTACTGCAACACAACACTGTCCACCGCAATATTGCTTAGGTCCATTTTCAGGACTCTGTTGAAAATAGATGAAGACTCGCAATACCCCTGTGGCAACCTCGTGCTTTTCAGGCGCATTTGCCTGAAAGTAAACAATGTCAGGTTTTGTGAATCACGGTGCAATGGAACCGAGAAGAATGAATTTTTCAAATCGATCACTGTGAAGTATTTCGCCTCGGTGGGTATGTTGCACAGGATTGTTGATGGATTCGAGACTAGAGGGAATTCGGCTTCGACTATGTCGTTTAGGGCTCGTAAATCCTGGATTAAACACCAAGACCCACCCTTTGATTTCTTGACAGGATAAATCACTGTGTTGCAAGGTGATTCTGACGTCACCAGGATGCCCTGCTCCATCATGGCAGAGATTGTTTTGGCAATCCCTTCATCCACTTCTCTGGACATAGGATATTGTCGAGCCCATGGCAGAATTGCTCCTGGTTTCAACTTAATTTTTACTTCGCCGGCTCCTTTCAGGAGACCTACGTCACAGGGTCCTGTAGTCCACACTTTGGTTGGCACTTGGGCCATGTCACCATCAAAGTATTCTGGACGTACTAAAGCTAGCATCATTCCCTGCGGTACCTCCCGCCTGATCATTTTGGCCCAATATATTAGACTCACTTCCACCCGCGTCTCTTCCAGGTCGGGGTGTTCTTCAAACAGATCATCATCGGTGACGTCAGTCACTCGATACCCTTCTTCGATGGCGACTATCGCACACCATGGCCTGCCCTCATCGCCGCATCCCTCAACCAATACCACTTTTCCTCGCACTACGGCAGAGTGTATCTTTAAGGGAAATACTTGTCCCTCCTCTTTGTGCATGGGTATTCTTGGTCTGAATAGAAACTCATCCGGAGTTCTAAAAATTTTTCTGCGAGGCCTGGTAACCCCACCATGAGTACTCGTATCCCATATGCGAATACCTCTGGCTCCAGCGGTACAGCTCTCATAGCTGCATGTCAAGAATATGCTCTGATCATTTCGCACACGTTTGAATAATGCATTCCTGGTGATGAGCACACTATGCCAACTTCAGTGAATGAGATGGTCATATTCAACTTTGTCATCAAGTCCCGACGCATGATATTTACAGGGGACTGACGTGAATACAATAACGGTACATTCATTTCGCGAACCCCTCAGAGACTGGGAGTGCATCAGTAAAGGGATCTCTGCTATGAGCTCCAATAAAACTCTGGGTGTCTATTGCCTCGCCGGACAAGGAAAACATGCCTTCCCGTATGCACGAGTGCATTGCACCCGTGTCAACTAAGACGGAATATTCTTTCCCCCCTATGGTGACATTTACCCTAGGTTCCCTGTGAGGGTCTGGTGTCACTGATAGGATAGAACACATCAGAGTCCCCTGTGAGCCGTCCTATTTCATGTATAGGTTCAGTCCATTGTATACCTGTGGGTTTCCTCCATCTGAATTAGTGCCCGGAGCCACTTGTGGCAGTGCCTGCTGGGGTTGTCCCTGCGGCACATTCCCCATGTTCTGTGGCTGGACTACTTGCTGTGCACCTTGCTGTGAACTAGGTGCCTGCTGCTGCACAGTATAGTTTTGCGCATTGCCCTGTTGTGGCATAATAGGTTGATTCACCATGCCTGCCCCCATCCCTTGGTTGTTCTGCCAGATTCCTTGGCTTCTGCTACCTTGGTACCAGACTCTCAGCAGTACAGAATACAAGAACGTTACTCACTAACGTGTGGATAAGTCTGTTGCTTGTCTGGCAAGGATATATAGGAGGCATAACCCTGAGAAACAGAACAAACCGTTACCCAGGGGAAACAAGAAAGCAATGATGATGCAAGAAAGACTGGTTCAACCACCTTACCAGTATTGTCTCAACCAAGGCTGCAAGATTCTTAAGAGTGATGAGGAGTCCGTGTGCAGGTTGTGGAAGATGAGTTCTTGGGTTCCAGAAGGCAAGTAACACACCTATCCCCGCCGGCACCGGGACGCCTAGAAAGGTGTCCCAATGAAATCCACCTAACACTGTAGAAACAAGGACACCTAAAGCCAAGTCATTGATCCAAGCACTGATGCGCGAATGTCCAGAGTTCCAAGAACGAAGGAAAAGAAATTTTTATCCAGCGTCGATGTGCAAATGTCCGGAGTTCCAAGAACACAAAAGCAGTCAGGGGCAATCCAAAGGAGTCTGGTGCCAAATCCGATTTCTGGAACCAGCGAGAGCAAAAGTACAAATGCAAGAAAACGAGGGAGTCCGATTAGCCGTTCCGGGTCAGATAACCATTGTTGTGACAGAAGACCAAAACATAGGGAATAGATCAAAGCAACCCAGGAAACAATGCCAAGGAAATGAAAAAGCCAGGTATCTATACGAGGAATGCGAAACGCCACTTGAAACAAAATTCAGAAGCAGCGCCTTGTGAGCTGGGCGGTGCTTATATCGGAAGCTGATTTGACGCACAATGTCTCGGCTTGTGCGACGGAACGGAAGCCTGCGGATTGAATGCCATTGTTTCCACAGCAACCTCCAGCGTTCCCTGAATGAACAGAGGCGTGTCAAAGGTGTTACCCTCTGAAGCATCCTCGAACGCTGCAGATGTTTTAAGGTTTTGCAAGAAAGGGGAACAGCACCAGAAGGAACGAGATTACGTTTTGACATGAGAACTGGTTTAACTGCATGTGGGAGGGATCAGGGTGGAATCCTGACACTTAAGGATAGCAAAAGTGTCTCTTTCAAATGATAGCTTCTTAAGGATAGCAACGTGTCTCTTTCAAATTATAGCTTCTTAAGGAAGGCAGAGTGTCTCTTTCAAATAATAGCTTCTTAAAGATAGCAACAGTCTTTTTCAAATGATAGCTTCTTAAGGATACTAAAAGTGCCTCTTTCAAATGATAGCTTCTTAAGGATAGCAAAATGTCTCTTTCAAATGATAGCTTCTTAAGGATAGCAAAATGTCTCTTTCAAATTATAGATTCTTAAGGATAGCAAAAGTGTCTCTTTCAAATGATAGCTCAGGTGGCAAAGTGTCTCTTTCAAATGATAGTTTCTTAAGGATAGCAAAAGTCTCTCTTTTAAATAATAGCTTCTTAAGGATAGAAACAGTGGGCCTCATTACGAGATTCCCGCTAAAAACTGAGTCATTACCGGCATGGAGGTAATAGCGCATCCGTGCACCCCTGACGCCGCTAATAGTGGCTGATTACAAGTGCGCGAGCACGCTCGAATCCCCATGCCGGTAATGGCTACACCGCCATGCCGCTAAAGGCCCTTCAACCCCCCGATAGCGCCGTCACGGGACCCGCCGATACCGCCTCTGCCAAGGAGCAACCCCTTTATAACGCCCGGTAATAACATCATGCTAATACCAGGCTCGTAATACCGGACCCGTAAGTAACATCATCGAGTCGGAACGGGAAATGTGCCGGCAGCCATCTTTAAAAACACAATCCATTACAATCCTCTCAATCCAGCAGTGCTACAGAGGAGAGAGCAGGGCCATACCATCCAGCATGTCCAAGGCTACCTGCAAAACGGCCCCCTGCCTGCACAAGAAGCGCTTCTCCGATGAGGGGCTAAACATGCTGGCTGATACTCTTGCAGCCCATGCAGATGAGGTTTTTGCAAACAACCTCAAAAGGGAGGTGCAACTAAGAAAAAAAGAAATATGGGAGGAGGTTGCACGAAAGGTGTCAGCGGTTGGCACCACCCCCCCGCACGGTCACAGACTGTAAAAAACGATGGGATGACCTACGTCTCCATGTCCGTAACATTCTGGCCTCTAATCGCAGGGAGGCCATCGCCACAGGCGGGGGCGCACACTCACCAGTAAAACTGATGCGCTGTGAAGAGACCTGCAGCACTAACATACAAATGGAGCCCATAGAGGGCTTTGGCGAAATTGAGATGGGTGCGGTGACATCGGGAGATGGAGGTGAGTGACCCTGCAAACCCCAGTAGGGCAAACCATGACGTAGTACAACTGATGTGAAAGTGAGCCAAGCCAAGCCAATGCATGGCCCATCATACACACATATACAGATCCATGCCCAGATGGAGACCCAAACCGTGGCACAATGAAATGCATGCTGCGTGCCGATCCCATTACCAACAGACACCCAACACACAGGGACCATTCGCATGTCACACATCACACAAACCCCAATACAATGGTATGCCACCTGGTACGCCTAAGTGCTGAATGGAGAGGCCAAGGCTTATGCCAATATGCCCCCCTTGAAAGTACCCTGTGTGACACACCTATAAGAATGTAATGCATGAGAAATGAAATACTGTACAGCACCAACTCATGCATCTTGGATGTAACACCATCGCTGATGCCCTGCATCTCTTGGTCCCCCACAGGCACTGATGCAGAAGGTGAAGGGCGGGACCCTGCTCCAAGGGCATCAACATCCAGGGCCAGAGCACGGGCACTGGGCATTCTACCTCCGGGGCAGCACTGCGTCCCAGAGTGCAACCCAGGGCACCTGTACAGGGCAGGCAAGCTGAGGAGGAGACAACAGCAGCAGACAAGACTGCAAATACTGAGCTGGCAACAACAGCTGAAGGCGAGGCTGATGGCACCCAGTCCGCTGCCACCAGTTCAGTGGGTGAGGCAGCAGCCACAGCCCCCCTCAGCGATGTGGATGTGCAAGCGGAGGAGTACGAGGACATTGACGGCACAATCCATGTCGAATGTCCCCACACACCAAGCACCCATCCACCCTCCACCACTCCACTCAGGGCACACCATCCAGCCCCATGCACGAACCAGCGGTTCAACTGCACAGTCCCCATCTGACTAGCACCTCATAGGACAGCCCTGCAATGGCCCACCCAGCCGCAGCACCCTCCACCTCCACAGCCCCCACTGACATGGAGGCACGCCTGTCAAGGGTAGAGGCTCGCCAGGACTCGATGATCGAGCTGGTGCGCCAGTATGTGGCCGAGGGCGAGGAAACACGCTGTAAGATCCAGGAGGCGAATGCCGGAACCATTGCAGCCATTAATTCCAGTGCCATAATGATATGTGACAGTTTGGGGGCCGTCACACAGGTCCTAAACAGGATTCTGGAACACATGCAACACCAACAACCTGCACCGGTGGTGCAAAACCCATCCGCCTCCATCCCATCGTCCACACCTGCAAGGATGGCAATGTGTCTCTTTCAAATGATAGCTTCTTAAGGATAGCAAAAGTGCCTGTTTCAAATGATAGCTTCTTACGGATGACAAAGTGTCTCTTTCAAACAAAAGCTTCTTAAGGGTGGCAAAGGTATCTCTGGTGTACGTCTTTACCATATACTTTGTAAAACAAATATGTTTCTTTATTCAAAGTTAATGGGCCTCCTGATATACTCCCCTGCCAGGGCTTCCCACTCTTTATGCAATTTTACTGGACCTCCTGGTATACTCCCCAGCCAGAAAACCCTTTCTGGGTCTTTCAGATCCACTGGTATACTCTCCTGCCTGGTATCTTCCCTCTCTTTATGCAACGTGACTGGAACTCCTGGTATACTCCTGTGCAGGAATCCCTCATTGGGTCTTACAGATCCCCTGGTATACTCTCCTGCCAGGTATCTTGCCTCCCAATGTTCACTGTCTGGTGTACTCCTTTCACCAGGACTTCTTCTTGAGTTCACTGTCCTTTAGTTCAACACAATTATACTATTTCACTGTGTTTCTACCCCATTGGCTTGAGGTACTACTTGCTCCAACTTTCCCCACAGTGACATCTTATGTATGGGGATTTGCTCAAGTTCTACCTTTTTATATCTTCATTATTATTTCTTAGCTTGGGGTAATGCTTGCTCCAACTTTCCCCACCTTGATATTTCATGTGTAGGGAATTGTTCAAATTCTGCCTTTTTACTTCACCTGGTCAGTATTCAAAATAGTTTCTTAAATGCTCCCATGCCTGTCGGTATGCCCCGGGATCCCCAATAGGTCTGGGTAGACCCACTGGTGCACTGAAGCATTCCCGACCCGTGGCGCACTGCTTCGGTTAAGCTCCCGCTCTGGGACTGTCTCCCCTGCACAGCAGGCCTCCTTTCAGCTCTACGGGCAGCTCTGTGCTCACTGACCTGCTCTACCGCTGTCCCTCTGCACAACTGTTTTCCCGGTAGCTTTGTTGTGTCTGCCAATCCGCCGGCGGTTCATTCCTGGTGCTTGCAGTGTCCCCGCCAGCCTCATGCCACACCGGTATGTAACGTTTGCGAGAAGAAGTGTAAATGTGCCTGCTTCCTCCAGCGTGGTCCTTCTCTGCATTGCGTCTTGCTTCAAGCTCTGCTTCTCTCATGTCTGGGTCTACTTCCTTCTTCCGCAGCTCTCTTTTTGTGAAAGCGCTACCATTTTTAAATGCTCGGTCATCCAGACCTTCTCAAAACACTGGTCTGCATGTTGGTGTTTTTCTTGATCCGTACTAACTCTTTATTCCTCCTCCTCGTCTCAGTACTTGAGGCTTTCTGGGAGTTGGAGTTTGTACAATTTCTGTGGCTGTCAATGTGATATTGTTCAGGATTTCTGATCAAAGAACCATTAGAGACAGGAGATATTAAAGGAGTGTTATGTGTGTATGGGGTACAAATATTATCTTGCCTAGAGGGATTTTTAAGAAGGAGTGTGAGGCGGGTGAGTCAGGGAACACAGCGTTAAGCCGGCAGGGGCAGGCTAAGGAGGAGGAGGAGGTGTGCTCTGGCAGTGAGGGACTGGATAAATGGGAAACAGGTGGGGAGCCAGAGGAGAAGGGCCAGGACTAACACATCTGTGTTTTGCCCCTCTGTCAGATCACAGGAGAACGTGGTGTGTGTCCGGCACAAGATGAGCCAGAGAAAGGACATGAGCCGAGAAAAGAGGAGCCGAACGCTGCAGGAGAGGCATGCCTTTGGGCATATTAGGAAGGTGAGGTGCACCGGCTGGGGAGCAGAGAGCCAGCTCTACAGTCACCCAGATAGTGAAAAGGCCACGAGGGTACAGAGAATCAGCCTGCCAAGCGGTAAACAAATGCTGCAGAGCATTAACCTTATTCCTGTGGAACGCCACCAGCGAGGGATTTTTCTTACTTCCCACGGAACGCCGGCAACAAGGGATTTTCTTACTTCCAGCAGAACGCTACCAACCAGGGATTTTCTTACTTCCTGCGGAACGCCGCCAACAAGGGATCATTTTACTTCTCGCAGAACGCCACCAACGAGGGAGCACCAACAGGACTCGCCTGTTCTTTTGGGTTTGAGGAAGCAGGATAACGCCAGAGGCAACGCTACCAGGTTTGGAGCATGGCCCAGCGTGGGGAAAGAGGGGAGAACGTCTTGAGAGGGTGGGCACGGTGAAGTAACCTCCACCCCTCCAAGGCTTAACGAAATGGAATTTCTGGTTTACCTCGACAGTGTGCTAAAAGTACAATAAACCACCTTAAACCGTATTACAGCCTCAGTGTTCTTTTTTCCAATATCCTGACCAGGTGATAAGTGGTGGCACTGGTGGGATTGGAAAGAGAATGCAATGGAAGCTAGCCTAAAGGCACTGAGTGAAGGGTTGCTGTTGGTACTCTTGTTCAAAGGAGGATTGCCTAGCATTTCGGTGCTGGACTGCCCAAGTGGGCGGAACAAAGACTGATATGCAAATGGCTATTCCTCCTTTGTAAAAGGCACATTGAGCTTTAATGTGGCTGCGGACTCTCGAGTGGGCACCTTCCCATAGAACAGGTCATTATGGCCGTGTTCATTCTCACAGAGGGGCACCCGTACCTCTTATTCTTTTTTCACCCAGTGAAGGCCAGCAATAACTACAGCGGGTGCTGCAGGTACAGAATCAGCAAGCTCAAGCAGATAGACATTTCAACAGGCTCTTCAAATGCAGCACGCACAGCTACTGGATGCCACTAACATTCGGAGACAGGCGCAGATGCCTGCCACGGTTCTACAAAAGTATATATATAGAGTGCCGAGGAATGCTCAGTGGCCTAAAGACAGATGGAGCCACTATATCGCACCCTTGATGACAGGAGAGATGCAGAGTGCATATCAAGCAGCTAATCCCGGGGGTTACACCATGTACATGGAGATGAAGAAAGTGGTTTTGGAAAGACTTGGTCACGATGAAGAAATTTAAAGAGCGACTTTCCGGGAGCCGAAACTGATGCCTAACGAAATACCCCAGCAGTTATTCTATAGGGTAAAGGGGTTGGCTGACAAATGGCTTCAGCCCGCCACCACCATCACCACCACCAATGCAATGGCAGAGCAAATTGTCTTGGAACAGTTCGTAGAGTATTTGTCGGCTCCATTACAACGGTGGGTGAAACACCATCCGCCAAGGCTGGCGGAGGCAGTCACAATCGCATCGGCATACCAGAAGGCGGGACAGGGAAGGATGATGTCCTACGGTCAACCTTACCGAGGTCTGGGATTGCCCGCTGCCATGCCAACCCGACTCGGCCCAGCCCTTGAAGGGCGGCTATCGCTGTTGTCCGAAAACCTGAAAGTGACAAAGGGATATCTGGCAAACCCAGTGTAGTGTGTGAGAAACCTGAGCATATTCTCCCAAGCAAGCCTCGAGAATCCCTTATTCAGGTGACCTGCGAAGGGCCGAGGCTCTCAGACCCCAACCCTAGGGACGGACAAACAAGAGTGGATCACTTGGATGGGGGAACCCATGGTTGTGCGCGGGCAGATGCCCCAGGTGAGACGTAATATTATACCGAGGACGAAGGAGAGGAAGACGAGATCCCTGAGGCCTTTGTAGGTTGTATGACATCTACCTCCCTTCCTCCCATTGAATCTCTCATGCCCAGATCAAACGACCCCTACGTATATAACCAATCCCCTAAGATCCCAAACCCTGTTGCACCTAGAAATTATCTGTCCCAGAATTCCTGTTTTCCTGTGTTCTACCCGATTACTTCTGGTCATTCGTTACCATGTTCCTCTGGTTATTGTTTTCCAAATTCCCAGTCAGCATGCACAAAACATCACTGTTCCCATAAGTCCCCCTATTTATTTCACAAACCCTACCACACAGGATACTCAGGAATTCTACCCTCACCCCTTTCCGACATAAACAACACTTTGGCACACCACGAAAGACGACGGACAAACACTAAAACTGTTTACCGGACATGTCCCAGCACAAAGGTCAGGCAAAGTCAGGCAATTGACCAGAATCACACACACCTGACGGCCCTTTCCCTTTCACACAGGGATAAAAGGCGGAGCACGAGAGCACAATACGAGCAAGGCAGACGGCACGACGAGAGAGCTAACTGAGCACGGCAGTTTAAGAGGAGGAGAAAGACGGTGTGAATCCAGAGGGTGCCAAGGAGAGTTGCAACCTTTGCCCTTTCCGACCAAGGCCCGTGAAGCCTCTGCACAAGGAATTGTAAAACCGCAAACAATAGCCAGCGTGTGTTGCAGCAGATGTCAGTGGTACACAGGGCCCTCCTCTGCTGACAATCAAGCTGGGGAGAGATGCTTGCCTCCATTATATGGGAATTGACTCCAGAGACAAGAAAAGCCAATCGGTTAATCACAGCCAGTGAGTCGAGGGGAGAGCCGATAAGAAATTGAACTGTGTTGAACAAAAGTAACAAGCTGCTAATTAAAGTACAATGAACTATTGCTACGCAAGGGGAAAGCCAGCCATATAGGAGTCAGGCACCACATGGGTGCTCACTCGAGAAGCTCTGGGCGATTACCCTATTGTTGAAATTACAGTTACCAGAAGGCGTTGGGAGAAAGGCGAGAAGGGGATCAAAGTGGTTGTACAGGGGTCTAGTAAAATCCTTTGTACAGTCGAAAGCCTTTGACCAACAGAAGAGTGGGAAGCTAAGGGAAGTGAGACCCGCATCGTAAGAATTGTTTGATTGACAAAGTTGGCAAGAGCGGACCCAATGGAGGGATGCCGATAAAGAGGGGGCAAAGCCAAAAGTCCAGATACCAAGTGTGTTGACAAGAGTGAACCCGGCAGAGGGATGTCCACAGTGAACTGTTTTGTGACTATCCTAAATGAGATTGTGTTGAAAGCCGTAGTGAACCCGACAGAGGGAGGCTAACTGGAAGAGGGGAATCCAAGGGTGAAAAGCCATAATCCTCCAATCTATGAATGAAATAGAGAAGAGTGTGATCAAGAAAGTGTTTTGAATACTTACCAGACTGAACCCAACAGAGGGAGGCTGATATTCGAAAGGGGTTTGAGCCCGATGAGTGGGGCCCACGGGTGAAAAAGTATCACCCAAATACAAGCAGAAACAATCAGAGAAGAACTTTGGAACTTTTGTTAACATTTTGTTTATAATTTTGAGTCCATCAGACCCTCAGAAGCAAGAAGTTTATATACCGAAGGACCTGATATTGATAAAATGTCTCGTTGATCTGAGCCCGGAAGAGGGTGATCCAGGGGTGAAAAAGGCATCACCCAACATGCAAGACGAACAAAACCTTTGTTTGTTATTTTGGGAAAACATCAGGTCCTCTGAGGCAAGAGACTTTTTGTAGAAAAGAGACTTAACCACCGAAGGCCGTGATAAGCTGATAGCGGAACTGTTAGCTCGTGCGAGAGAAGCTCGAGCGTGTACTGTGCTCAGGAGTCCCACCTTGTCCCGTGCTCAAACCGTGGGTAAGGGAGAACCTGACTACTGCCTCCTGACTTATTATTAGTAGACACATCTTTCATTCCTGTGAACTTTATCCCACACTCTTTGTCTATATTTAGCGCAAGGATTGGCAATATGTTTTTCGTAGTATAGGCCCTTTTATTTGACAAGACACCACCAGGTCTGCCTTTTTATTATTTGATGGTTGTAGCTTGCTCCAATGTTATTTTCCAAACCGCATTTTCAGTTTAATAAACACTCTTGAACTGTGATCACTTGTGTCTGTCTTTAGTGTTGCCACCATGAGTTCCTTACAAGGGTTACCAAGACGCCTGCAGTGTTATGAATGTGGAGAATGGGGTCATATAGCCCGACTGTGTCCCAAGAAGAGCAAAGCGGAGACTATGGAAATAGGCCTTTTTTCGATGTACCCTGGGATGGAAACTATCCTGATTACCATTGACCCACCCGGGGGTCATCATATCCTTATCCCTGTGAAGCAGAGGTAGGCTAAGGTGTTTTCAGGACTGGGGGAATACCATGTCTCGCCCTCAGGTATTCTCTTTCCAATCCCCTGTGACCCTCCACTCAGGTGATCCTCTCTCACTTTCCCGCCCCCAGGGTTGGTATCCAAAAGCGATGGCCCTTCCCTGGCCACCTGAATGGAAGATCCAGAGGGAGTTGTTGGGAGAATACTGTCAGGTTCTTACAAATCCTTCCCCTATGTGGTATGGACTGTATTGCTTGGCGGGGGAACCTCGAAAGGAGGCCTACATTTCCTTGTTCTTTAACATTTCGATGTTCCACTGAGAAGCAATAAGGTTGTAAGCCCAAGAACCACCTCATAACCCTTGGGTTGGACTCTTTCCTTTAACTGATCCATGTCAGGGGGGAGTGATCAGTGATCAACCTAAAACTTCAGCCCAACAAGCAATACTTAAGATGGATGATGGCCCACTTGATGGCTAAGGCTTCCAGTTCGATCACTGAATCTTTTGCCTGGGGAAGAATTTTCAGCTAGTGTACAAGGTGAGGTGTTCTAGCCTGTCATGGATTTTGGATAACACTGCACCTAACCCAGTTAAATACGCGTCCATTTGTAATATGAAGTCCAATGAAAAAGCCTGCCACCTAGAGGACAGGGCTTTGACATGTTTGTTTGAGGACCCAATAACATAATTCGTCCTCTTGGTCCCATTTGAGTTTCTGGGGTTCTGCATTTTGTAGTTTGTCAGTCAATCGGGCTATCTTAGTGGAAAAGTTAGGTATGAACCTTCAATAGTATTTAATTAACCCTAGAAAAGATCTTAAGTCCTTTTTGGTTTTGGGTGTAAGGGATTCTAAAACTGCTCTAACCTTTTCCTCTTGTGGTCGAACACTGCCATTTCTGACAAAGAACCATATGTATTTGACTGCAGGTTGGGCTAATGTCGATGTATGCCCTGCACAATTCTGAGTAAGGTTGAAGGATTTTGTCCATCAACCTTTTGAAAGTTGCTGGGGCACCATGCAACCCAAAGGGTAAGACTTAATACAGACGTAGTGGGGTGGCAAGGTGGTCTTTTCTTTATTTGGTCCGTGTAGGGGAACTTGCCAGTACCCTTTGGTTAAATCTAGGGTGAAGAAATGGACTGCACTATCCAATTTGCTGCTAAGATCTTCAATATGCGGCATTGGGTACGCATCGAAGTCTGAGATGTTATTAACCTTTCAGAAGTCTATACAGAGCCTCCAACTCTTTTCTGGATTTTCTACTAACACAATAGGGGAGGATTAGGGACTGGTAGATGGCTCAATTATGTTGGCCTGGAGCATTTGCTTCACTTCTTTGATGACAATATCTCTGCGGGCCTCAGGGAGTCGATACGGTTTAAGATGTACTGCCTTGCCTGCAGGGGTGTGGATGCGATGGTATATCCCTTTCACCCTGCCCGGCTCTTCATGAAACACATCAGGGAATTGCTCTGGAATTCAAGAAGATTATTCTGTTGTGTTTCAGTGATCTCACAGGGAATAAGTGTATTGTTGTTCACCTCTTCTCGTATTAGACAAGATAATGTTGAAGTTGGTTTTTGACTCAGAGGTGTTCTCCTTCTGCTCTTTTAATAGGTTAATATGGTAGATTTACATCTTGTGGCGACGGTCTAGCTGTGCGATCTTTTAATGACAAAGTCCTGTCTTGTTCAATATCTCATACGGCTTATGCCATTTAGAAATGAGCTTGTTATCTGAGGTTGGGAGAAGCACAAGGACTTTTTGTCCGATGGAAAAATACCTAAACGATACCTTCTTATCATAAGACGCTTTCTATTGACTTTGAGCTATACCAAGGTGATCTTGAATCAAAGACCGGACAGTTGCCATATTCCCTTTTTACCGAGAGGTGGTCTAAGACAATGGTATTGTAGCCTCATCCCTCTCCTCCCATGTTTCTTGAAGCATATTTAGAACATCTCTGGCTTCTCACCCATACAATAATTTGAAGGGTGAGAAACCAGTGGAGGCTTGAGGTGTTTTTCTTATGGCAAAGAGAGCACATGGAATCATTTAGTCACAATTGGTACCGTCCTTGTCAATAAGCTTTTTAAGAATGGTCTTAAGAGTCTTAGTAAACCATTCAACTAATCCATTCATCTGGGGGTGATAAACCGACGTTCTTAATGTGGTTATAAGAAAAAGCTCTTTTACTTCCCCCATGAGCTTACTGTAAGAAACTCATGGTGGCAACAATAAAGATTGACACAAGTGATCACAGTTCAAAGGTGTTTATTGAACTTTATATTGGGTGAGATAAACACCTAATCTAAACCTAAATCTAGGATGGGAGCAAGCTACGACCATCAAATAATAATAAGGCAAATAAAAAGGACCTATACTAAAAAACATATTGCCAATCCTTACTACCAAATTACAAAAAGTGTGTGGGATAATGTTTACCAGAAAAGAAAGAAGTGTTCACAAAATGATAAGTCAGGATGGTGAGGCTGGATCGCCCTTCCCCACGTTTGAAGCACGGGACAAGGTGGGACTCTCGAGCACAGCACACTCCTTGGCCTCATCAGCACGAGGTTCACAGTTCATTTCAACAATATCAAAAACCTTCTTAGGCCAAGTCTCTTTCCTGCAAAAGTTTCTTGTCTAAGAAGTCCTGTGATGCTTCACAATGGGAAACAAACAAACAAACAAAAGGTTTATTCGGTACTCTTGTACCTTGGGCGATTGTTCTTCACCCCTGGGATCTTCCTCTGCTGGGCTCGGATCCTTCTTGTACAAACTCATTCCTGGGATCTCCCTCTGTCGGGCTCGGATCCTTCCTGTACAAATGGGCCCCCCTCCGTCGGGTTTACTAGGGCCCCATTTTTGTATACAGTTAATGTATTCCTAATACAGTTCATGTATGGCTCAGTTTTATCCAAAAGCGGAGTTTCCTTCTCTTTAGCTTTCTTTCGTCATCCCTCTGTCGGGTTCACACTTGGCAATTATCACAGTTCACAATCATTATGGAAAGCAGGGTTCCCTTCCCATAGCTTTCCTCTGGCAATGGGTCAGAGACTTTTGATTGTATAAGGGCTTTGGTGTAACCCTCATAGGACCACTCTGGTGCCCCACGCCACCCTTTCCTAGGGCCTTATGGTTGCTGTTAGTTTTCGAACAAAACAGGTCCTGGTCAGAGCCTTTCGAATGAACGCCCACATGGCGCCGGACCCTTCTGCACCTGGACCTCAATTGGGCTTTCTTTAGAGTTGAAACATACACACAAGTTCTTTCTTCTTGCATTCAAAATGTTGCTACTCGCAACCTTGTGTTTAACACAGTTTGGTTTTATATCAGCTTCCTCTGACTCAACAGCTGTGCTGAACCCATTGGCTTCTTTGTTCTCTGGAGTCAAGGATAATACCATGGTAGCCAGCTTGCCTCTCCGCCTACGTTATCAAACCTGGAGGCACCTGTGTAGCATTGATCTCTGTTGCTCCGCACGCCAGCGGTAACCTCCAGTTTTATGATTTCCCTTCTGGAGGATTTGCAGGCCTAAGTTGAAAAGGGCAAGGGCAATTCCCCCTTCGTTCTCCTTCCAGGTCTCACTGCTTTTCTTCTCCTTTTGTACCTCCGGTTTGGTGTTGCTGGCTCCTTGTGCGTTTGCCCTCGCTTGAAGTGTGCTTTCGTACTCTGCCTTTTATCCCTGTGGCGAAGGTAAAGGGCCATCAGGTGTGCGTGATTATTGTTAATTGCCTGACTCTGCCTGACCTGTGTATTGGGACATGTCAGGTAAACGGCTCTGGTGCCAGTTCATTGTTTTATACAGTGTAAGAAAGTGTTAATGCAGGAAAAGGGAGTCAGAGCTTTTAAATATCCTACAAGGTAGGATGGGGAAAAGGTGTTACAGGGAAGGGGATACTGCATCTCAACGCTCTGTGTCCCACTTCCAGTCCCTGAACACCCCTCACCAGTTGATCCTCCCCCACTGGTCCACCCCCAGGAACTGGATGCAATAGCGATGGCCGTGTTCTGGCCACCTGGATGACAGATCACCGGGGACTAGCGGGTGAGACACTTTCAGGTTTCTCACATTACTCATGAAGGTGGTGCCCTGGTCCGTTAGAATTTCCTTAGGGAAGCTTAATCGAGAAAAGAGGGAAGTAAATGTTTGAGTTCTGTTGGGTGGTGTTATTGATTAAGGGAAATGCCTCTGGGTGTTGTGTGGCATAGTACCATATCACCAATATATATTTGTTCTCTAGCTTAGATTTTTCGAGGGCCCCAATGATGTCCATTCCAATCCTCGAGAATGGTCTTCAAGGATTGGTAATGGATATAAAGGGGCTGGTGGCTGTAAATGAGTACTGGTGCATTGACATAACTCACAGGTTTGGATATAATGTTTCGTATTGACATGCATCCCTGGCCAATCGAAGCTGCCTGGTCCTCTGGGCTCCCTGCCTTGCAGCCTGTTACACTCTGCTGTCTTCAAACCTAGCCTTCTGGGCTCCCTGCCTTGCAGCCTACAACCCTCCGCTGCCTACAGCCCTGGTCCTCTGGGCACTCTGTCTTGCAGCCTGTTACACTCTGCTGCCTACAGCCCTGGTCCTCTGGGACCAGCCGCAGAGAGCCCGGCAGGGCACTGGAGGAGGCTGGAAAGCAGCAGAGCAAGATCGGTTGCAATGTAGAGAGCCCAGCAGGGCACTGGAGGAGGCTGGGAAGCAGCAGAGCGTGATCGGCTGCAATGTAGAGAGCCCAGCAGGGCACTGAAGGAGGCTGGAAAGCAGCAGAGCGTGATCGGCTGCAAAGCAGAGAGCCCGGCAGGGCACTGGATCCAAAGCCGGAGTAAGGAGGAACCGCATACAAGATCCGTAGCTCGAAGCAAAAAGGTGCTGGAAGGACTCTTAATGCAAGAGCCTAAGCCCCTGCAGGCAGCAGCTTTTATACCGCCCTGCCCAGCACAGAGGCAGGCTAATTGGTCGCACCTGGATAAGCACACCTGCAGACAATCGGCCACCTCCCTCTCTGTTCCTGAGCTGGTGGAAGCAGAGCAGATCCCTAGGGCTTCTGGGGATTGTAGTTCCGAAGATGGCGAATAGGAATGGCCAGGAATAGATGGTTATAGCCAAGTGCATTGTGGTAAGTGTAGTTTGTTGGGAAAAATAGAAAAGCACCAAAGTCTCGCAAATGGGAAATAAGGTCCATATTGATCATAAATGTATGCGCCCATGGCGCAGGCATGACACTCGAGCACTATTTGTTTGTGACTTCGGGGAACCACTAGCTGTATTCTTGGCATCCCTTCAGAAGTAACATCCCCTCTATACTGGAGTTCTTTCTTTAAGAAGTAAAATGGTCCTCCTCCCATCTGACCCTCAGACTCAGGTACAACCTGTAGAAAGTCTTCAGATCCTCTAATTGTTCCTCTGAGCAAAGGCTAAGTCATGGAGCATGTCAGAGTTCTCATCCTGGATGGCTGAGGTTTGGGGAGAACTAGATCATGCATCAGCTTCACAAGGCCTAAAGTCCCTCTTCCAGTAACATCTTCCTTGGTCTCCTCACTAGGGATAGGTGTGAGAAACCTGAAGGTGTCTCCCTAGCTAGTCCCAGAGGATCTGTCATCCAGGTGGCCAGGACACGACCATCGCTATTGGATCCAGTTCCTGGGGGTGGACCACTGAGGGAGGATCACCTGGATGGGTGGTCCCGGGGGAGTGGGAGTGGGACACTGATGGGTGAGACACGATATCCCCTTTCCTGTAACACTTTTTCCCCATCCTCTCATGTAGGACATTCCAAACCACTGCCCCCACCTTTTCCACCACGAACACGTTTGCACGACACAACGGACAACGAACTGACACTAGATCTGTTTACCTGAAATGTCCCAATACCAGGGTCAGGCAAAGTCAGGCAATTGATCAGAATCACACACACCTGACGACCCTTTCCCTTCACCACAGGGATAAAAGGTAGAGCCAGAGAGCACAGTATGAGAAAGGCAAACACGGCAGACAGCACGTTGAGATGGCTAATATCCGGCAGTTCAAAAGAAGGAGAAAGACGGCAGGAAGCTAGAGGGTGACGAGGAGAGAGTCCCATGGAACCTTCTTGGAGGAGAATCAAAGACCGCGAACAATAATACAAGTGTCCTGCTGCAGATGTTAACAGTACACGGGGCAAGCCTGATGCTGATAAGGCGGAGCAGAGGAGACTCCCGTGCCCGTGCTACCGGCCATGACTCCAGAAGAAGACAAAGCCAAGCGGTTCATCACAGCCGGTGAGTCGAGGGGAGAATCGATTAGCACCGGGCTGTGTTGTGTAGGAATCACCAAGTGGCAACATTTGAAACAGAGAGTCTAGATGAACTATAATTGAACTGTTAAAAGTGTGAAGGGGAGACCAGATGCAGAGGGAAAGCGGCATCACATGGGTGCTAAATCGAGAGACTCTGGTCGAGCCCCATATGAGAAAAACTACCAGCAGACCGTAGGAAGGCCCACGAAATAGGTGAAAGTGGTCATACAGAGGGTCAAGCAAAATCCCTGGACAATCGAAAGACTTTGATCTACAAGCAGTGTGAAAGAAAGGGAAGTGAATCCCATAGCGAAAGTGAACATTGAGAAAACAAGGGAATTGACTCCTGTTAAAGTCAAGAGAGAGCCGAACCCGACCAAGGGAGATCCAAGAGGTGAAGCCAGCACCCTATTTTGAACTTTGGAATACAGTTGAGAAGGACCAGCCCAGAAGAGAAGGAGCCGGGGGTGAAGCCGTCACCCTAACAAAATTGTGAAGTACCATACAAAAAGGGTCAGCCCGGAAGAGGTGGAACCAGGGGTGAAACCATCACCCACATGGAACTTCGGTAACAAACTATCGTTTGTTAAAGGAACTTTCGTTTTTGATTATCTAAACACATCAGGCCCAAAGGCAAGAGACTTAACAGAAACGAGACTTGCCCATCAATGGTCCTGAGAACTGTCATTGGAACTGTCGTCTTATCCTAGAGAAGCCAGAGTCTGTACTGTGCTCCACCAACTCCACCTTAACCCGTTGTCAGGATTCGACCCAGTATGGGACAAGCTAGAACCTCCAGCACTCTCGGCTGCAAGTATGCCTAAACCACATGGACATCCTCATTCACGTTCTGGACTTAATTCAGGAGGTTCTGATTCCATGCATCTCCAAAGAAAACCAAATGTCACTGTGTTCCCACGCTCCCGTTACCATGAGCGTTCTGCCTGGAGGTTGCCGTGGAGACTGTGGCATCCCTTGCGTTCCCAACACAAAATGCAACGTTTTGGGGGCGGGCTTACTGACTCCCACAGAACAGCTACTTAAGCTGTTACACTTCGGGCTTCCCTGCGATCTTCCCTGCGGAATACGACTTCTTTACAAGCTCCTCTGTGGACCAGATACAGGTTGCCATGACGCCTGTACAAACTACGGCAGACTCTGTGTCAGCTGACACGTCCTGTACGTGGAAGACGTACAGCAAGACACGCCCCCATACGGCTTTAAAACCACCGTCTTTCAAGGTGCTCGCTGCTGCTAATTGGCGTTACAAGCTACAGCGGTTACGTCCGCTCCTCCACACAAATTCCTTATCTGCTTTCCTGGTTTTGACCCTTGCCTGACTTCTGGATTGGCTTGCCTCTTCCTTTATTCCTGTCGTGCTCGTCTGGCTTTTGACTCGGAACGTTATTGGATTCGGCTTCCTGCCGTCTCTTGCGGTACTACATTCCAGTTAGCCGCTTCTGGGTGCGGAACCACAAAGCCTTCCTCGCAGAGGACTTGTTGTCAACAATTTGGAACTTTCTTCGCTTACTCTGGATGCGTGTGTGCTCAGGTACATACTTACCATTGACAAAACCCGTCTCTGCTATTATTTCTCTCCACGACCTTGTCTGGAAAATTGTCTTTTGTTGGATTCTGGGACATTGATTGATTATATTGTGAACTTGTCTTCAAGTGCATATAAACGCTCTGCTGAAACTGCACCAACCCGGCACTAGTGTGACCCTCGTGCCGTTCGGGGCTACTTCCCTATACTAACATTCCTGTTTGTTATTTTCTCCTTTCGTTGTCTTCTGTTTCATGGACTACTTTCCTCAAGATCTCCTTATTCAGGTTAGTTATTATTGGTTCGATATTTAGGTGGATTAGTACTTTAGGAAGGCTCTTTAGAATGATCCCACTCATTGTGTTTATTCATATTTTTTGTAGATCCACCCGGGGAAGCTCCACTCCAATACTTATCTAGGTAGTTTCCCATTTAATTCAACTGTTCTGATTACTTGGCTTAATTTCAACACTGTCTAATATCTTTGTATTCCTTTGCAGCATTGGTATTGGCGGTGTGTGTTCCCCACGCTCTTTTATTCAATTGACACCTCTGTCTGTCCCAACTGAAACAGCAGAGAGGTACATTGTAGAAAAGAGCCCCTCTTTGAGGAAGCCTGAGTCTAGTACTCAGGGGAGCTGGGATGGAAGGCTGAATATCGATTCTTGTACCACCATCATCTCCAAGGTCACTCCTCCACATCTTGGGCCTATTTCGGAGTGGTGAGTAACATAAGCTTCTGGGTTTCAGGGAACGCCGCTTCTGATTTTGTTAATCAAGTTTCTGCCAAGTTTTTCCTTGTCTTGCTTCTTTCCTTGTTCCCATTCCTGTCCCTATCTTTTTTCCCAATCCCTTGCCCATGTACATCTAGAATCAGACTCATTTACCGCTGTCCAACAACGACCTGTCTACCTTCCTGCTGATTCTGCTTGGGCGTCTCTCGCTCTGCAAATGGATTTGGACTGTTCACACGACTATCCCACTGCCTGCCGATTTTGCCTTTGTTGTGACCTGACCTGCTCCTCAAACAGACCCGGACCGCTTCCACAACCATGCTACTGCCTGCAGCTTTTGTCTTCGTTGTGACTTGCTCCTCAAATAGAGCCGGACCGCTTCTTTCACTCTACCAAGCACACAGATAGGCAACTCCATCTGACCTGGATAAGCCCCTCCACGTGTGTTTGCCCATCAAGCACAGGAACTCAGAGACTTCCATCCCAAGCGTTGAGGAACCGTTAGGCGTCCTCGTTCCGTCATGGCAGGAGGTCCCCTAGGACTAGAGACATTGACCACTACCGTAACAGGTGTCCTTGTGCCGTCGTGGTCAGGTGAGCTGGGCAAACACATTGGGTGCACATCCTGGATGGCTCCTCCTTGTCTCATCGAATGGTAAGTGTGTCTCTGTTCCGTGTATGTTAATAGATCCTCAGCCCTAGTTAACAGTCTCATGGTCTTGTCTCCATATTTCAGGAAATCCTGTCTGCTTGAAACTAGGGACTGGAACTGAGAGGGGTCTTCTGCCTCGTGCCCACTGGGAATAGTTGGAGCTCTATTCAGGTTAGCTTATTTGCCAAAGTCCTAGAACAGTCTTGTTATCCACATTATATCTTTGTCAAGGATGGCACTCTGTCAAGAGTGGCACAGGGCCCCCAGGTAGGGTATGGGTGGCTGTGCTGATGTAAGGTGACAGATAAGTACACACACAGCAGGAAACTCAACAAGAAAGACAAATAGGCAACTGTAGTTGTGAACAGAAAAGGGCAGGAAATACAAAGCTACAAATAAACGGGATTCCCTCTTGGGGTTTATGCAGAAATGGAAAAGAGTGTTCCACGGACCTTTGGAAACTCCAGCCTTCTGCACAGATTGCTATTACAGGGGCCCACGCTGTATGCTCATGGCTGGGAACATCATCTGTGGGTGTCTGTAACACTAAAAACGCGACAAGGGAAGGGGCAGAGGTTGCCTGCCGGAAACCAACAGTCAAGCTCTGTACAAAGGATCAACATAAGACACAAGAGAGACAAGAACAGAAATAACCAGGGAAAAGGAAGTGTAAGAGAAATCTAGCAGAAGGGAATGAAGGAAAAAACAGTACAATAGAAATGGGTAAACTAAAGTGGAGGACAGAGGACTCAAGGAAGAGAAGGACAGGGACCAAGAACAAGGGATTGCAAACAAGGAAGAGAGCAAGGGAGCATCAGCCAGGACATAGGGGGGGGGCTGCAAACAAGGAAGCAGGGCTGCAGTAACAGATGGCCCAAGGTGCAGAAAAACTGTAGTCGATTGCAGAGGACTGTAGTAGGCTGCTAGGCAGAGAGTCCAGAGGAGCAGGACTGAGAGCTGTAGTAGGTGGCAGACAGAGAGCCCAGAGCAGTAGGGCAGCAAGGAGTGAGCCCAAAGGCACAGGGTGTCGAGGCAGGGAGCCTTGAGGGTTAGGGCTGAAAGCAGAAGAGAGTAGCAGGCTGCAAGGCAGGAAGCCCAGAGGACCCGGGCTGTAGGCAGCGGAGGATTGCAGGCTGCAAGGCAGGGAGCCCAGAGGAGCAGGGCAGCGAGACAGGGAGCCCGGAAGGCTAGTTTTGAAGACAGCGGAGTGTAACAGGCTGCAAGGCAGGGAGCCCAGAGGAGCAGGGCTGAAAGCAGAAGAGAGTAGTAGGCTGCAAGACAGGAAGCCCAGAGGACCCGGGCTGTAGGCAGCGGAGGATTGCAGGCTGCAAGGCAGGGAGCCCAGAGGAGCAGGGCAGCGAGGCAGGGAGCCCAGAAGGCTAGGGCTGTAGGCAGCAGAGTGCAGCAGGCTGCAAGGCAGGCAGCCCCGAAAGAGCACTGGATCAAAGCAGGAAAATGCAGCAACAGGAACAGCATACAAATTAGAGTCACAAGGCAAAAAGGGGCTGGGAGGACTCTTGATGCAAGAGACTGAGCTCCTGCAGGCAGCTGCTTAAATACAGCCCTGCCCTGTACTGAGGCAGGCTAATTGGCAGCACCTGGAACAGCACACCTGAAGATAATCTGCCTCCTCTCTCTCTGGTCCTGAGATGGTGGAAGCAGCACTGATCGCTAGGGCTTCTGGGGATTGTGGTTCCAATACTGACGAATGGGAATGGCCAGGAATTGATTGCTGTAGCAAGGTGCATTATGGTACATGTGGTTAGCTGAATTAAATAGAAAACTACCAATGTCGTACAAATGGAAATTAAGGACCAAAATGTGAATAGGGGTTGTTTAAAGAGTATTATGAAGATAAACGAGTACCATATCGTCCATGATGGTTGCCAATGTGTGTGCCAGTGGCACAGGCGTGACCATCTTGTACTGATTACCCTTGTCTTCATTACAGTTCCTGGGTGCAAGTGGTTTCCTCTGCTGCCAAACAACAGTTCCTGGGTTCGATTGGTCTCCTTCTCTCTCAACTAATTGATCTCTCTGTATGTGTATTTCATTCAGAGAGTTATATTGGTGGGGAGAATCCTTCATCTACACTACGAGAGGCAAGAATTATCTATTGTCAGGTGGCAAACTCAGGTATCTGACAGCCTTAACACCCATGCTCAAAACATGGGAAAGGGAGACCCAGGCTACCGCTGTTACGCTCACCTGGCTCCCATAGGGGCGTCGATCCGAACTGGACAGCTGCGGTCTCCACCAATGTGACGTGTAGTGCCGAGATGACAGACTGGACTGGCCCACCCAGCTTGGTTTGCTTGGCCCGTAGGAGTATTCTTCTGTAAATGGAGAAAGGGAATTAACCACCGGTGGAGTTAAGAGTTAACCCCCACCTCCCCCTGCTGTTCTCCCCACTGATCGCCTCTAATGTCCCTTCTTAAAGTCTCACCTGATGGTTTGGAAGGATGAGCTCTCCATCATGCATCGAGCGCAGGGGCGCGTAGATAACCAGTTGCTTCCCTGGTTAGAAGGAATTGGTGAGTTTCAGAACATTGTAGTTCGTAAGAGTTCAAATGTCTGACTTTCACTCTTGTCCGATTCCTTGCAGTTTGCAGCTTGACCCCAGCGAAGAGTTCCTCGTGGTAGCTGACGAAGTTCAGGTAAGGGTTTGTCTTATCCAACACAGTTCAATAAAATAAGGCCAGAATGTAACCTGTTGCTTTCTCCCTTATTCAGGTGCGGAGAGAAAATATGAAGTTCGGGGAATAATGCCTCCGGCGGTAAAATTAGGTAAGTCTATTGTGGTGAGAAGGATTCCCCTTGTTTGTCCGTTTGTCTCACCTTGTTGTCCTTTTGTTCCCCTTAGGGGCCAGGGTACGGCGAGGATGCTATGGAGGCTGCGCCGACCCGTGAAGAGGAATAGTACCCCTGGTGGTAAATCAGGTAAGTCTATGGGGGTAGTTACTATTGCCTCTGTTTATTCCCTTGGCTCACCTTTGCTGTTCTTGTGTTCCCCTTAGGTGCCGGAGTGCGGCGGGAACATGCAGAAGGAAGCAGTGGATCGTGAGAATGCTGCAAAGGCTGGTGAGTTCAGCGTGGCGCTGCAGCAGGCGAGGTGGCGCGCGTGAAATACTTCTTTCTTCCAGCTCGAAGGCGCGGTGGATCCGGAATTCAGGTAAGGATCGAAGGTATTGCTCTTGTTCTAACCTTTTCTCCTTCTGTTTCCCCTTTTTCTAGGAGCTGCAGACTTGAGGTGGGCGTGGCAGAAGACTGGATGCAGGCTTGCAGACACGGTGAGCGTTACGCTGCTGGATGCAGAATAACGCGAAGCATGTGCTGCTCTTCGGGCGTGGCTTAAATAGCCTCCAAAGTAGTCCCAGGTAAGTATTCCTCCCCAGCCCCACCCGAGTAAAAAATAGTCCCAAGGTAAAATAGTCCCTTCCAAGCCTCATTTGGCTTGGAGCTCTTGCAGCATGGTCTGCATCAGGTAAGTTTGCAGCATGGTCTGCATCAGGTAAATTCTACTCTATGAGCCTGGCGCCATAGGCGCCAGGACTGACTCTCCATATGAGCCTGGCGCCATAGGCGCCAGGATTGCTCCCAAACAGCCCCTAAGAGGGGCTTTTGGGCTTGCTCAAAATAACTTGATGCCTGCTTCCGAGGTTGATGGACCTGGTCTGGGTTCCCGGGGGTAGGCATCATGACAACCACCTCCTCACTTATCATTTAAGAACACCCTTTCTTTTCCTTGAAACTTAACCCCACACCCTTTTATATTTAGTTTAAGGAATTGGCAAAAGGTTTTCTTAGTATTGGCCCTTTTGTTTGATTTGACGCCACTAGGACTGCCTTATTTTCATTTGATGATCAACAACTGTCCCCATCTTAGATTTAGGTTTAGATTAGGCATGTTTCCAACCCGCATACCACTTTCATTGTTCAATAAACACCCTTGAACTGTGATCACTTGTGTCTGTTTTACTTGTTGTCACCATGAGTTCTTCACATATGGTGTTAGAGGTGGGATCCACCTCAATTGAAACAAATTGGGGAACCCTACAATTTCAAAAGCTTAGCCACAGAGCCTCCCACCCTTCCATTGCCACCAAGTAATCAATAGGGTTTGATATCTGTAGCAGGAGGAAAGCTACTATTCCCCCTAGGAAAAGAGGAATGGTTCCTACGGATCTAGTTTTGATTCCCCATCCAGGATGTTACATACAATTATCCCTGAAATCTGGCTTAGCATGGAAGTTCGGGATAAACGTCTTAGTGGTCGTTATTGATCCTGACTTCCGACGGGACGTGAAGGTTCTATTACAGAATCATGGCCAAGTCCTTTTTGAGGTACGTTGGGGAGACCAAATAGTCCAGGGAATTTTGGAGAAAATTCTGTTTCCTCGATTCCAAGAAAGTGAACCAGATGAAACAGACAGAGGTAACTTAGGCTTTGGAGAAGCTTATAAATCCCCTACCTGAAAGAAAGGAAAGTAGAGGAACCCACCATCTATCCCAACCTAGCCTTTGCACAGCGAAATTACTGTGCTCTCGCTAAAGCTTTTTTACAAGCAATCCCAGAAGAAGAATGCCTCGAGAAAGGAAGTCCCTTTTTATTCGTAAAACTAGGGTTAATTTACAGGATTGAAACCTCCCCTGAAGGGTTAATAAAAACTCATCTGGTAATACCTAAAAGTCACTGAAAGGTCATGCTAGAGATCACACATTCCCATCTCATAGAAGGACATTTTGGATGAACTAAAACCCAGGCGCATATTAGTGGAATGTTTTATTGGCCGGGCATTCATGCTGACATCAAAACTTGCTGTCATGATTCGCCCATGAAGAGTATGGGACAGAATGAGGAAGTACTAGGTGTTCCCTCACGTTCAGTAGTGAACGTGTCATAGTGCTCTAGTCTTCCAAGATGGGACAGATTGGGTACTGGGTGTTCCCTCACGTTCAGTAGTGAACGTGTGGTAACTCTCTAGTCCTCAAGAAATTCCGATCACACTATAATTGTACACCAGGTGAGCAATCCGGTACGTTGCAACTTCATTTGCAGTTACGCTCGGTTGTGTAGAAACAGCGCTCCTGTTTCGTGTTGTCCTTGTTATTTCCCTTTCACTCCTTGCCTTCATTTTTCCCGCTGCTTCCTCCCCACCCCATTCGCAGCTTGCCCTTTCCCCGCGCTCTGTGCGACGCTTACCTTAATTTCCCTTTCAGGTTAGCTCTGCACTCCTCTGCTTTCCTTGGCGGCTCCATTCCTTTCTTCTTTGCTTCCGCCGCGTTCTGAACTACGCCTGTGTGCAGAATTGTATTTCCCACATCTTATGCGGCTTGCTTGTCTACTGTCATGATCCCAGCACAGAAATACAGATCCCCTTCAGAAATATGTGAGAGGTAGGGAACATCATTTCTATCAGTGGGTCAACAGTGGCTTCAAGCCTGGCGCAAGAGGCATTTGCCTCACTCTTAGCATTGTACCCATAGGCTCATTACACTTATATTATCTTCCCTATCTTCAACATGGCCGCTGCTAATCCCATAATGTAACTGTTAGATCTGCGGCCCCGCGACTTGCACGGTTCCTGGGCATTAGACATCCAGCTCTCTATAGGGCAAGGCGATTCTCTGCTCCATGCCTACAGCATTGGTGGTTGCCCTGGAAGCGAAGAGTCACTGTGTATGGGAATCAGAATCTGCGTCCCGGTCACATGACATGCTTCCAGCTTGTTGCACGTCCACGCAAGCTCCGCCTCCCGCTGAGCCTATTTAATCGCTCCTCTCACTCCTGAAAGGCGCTTCTAATTAAGCGTTACTTTATCGGTTTATTCCTTGTTACCAGATCCTTAATTTAAGACTCAGACTTCTTATCAGACTTCTTCTGCCTGTTCCCTTGTTACGCGTCTCTCGCTGGATCGACCCAGAGTGCCTACGGACTCCTTCTACTAATCCCTTCAGTACGTCGCCTGCCTGTTTCCGAACTGTTCCATCTGGCGCTGGTCGTGGTGTGCAGCACCCTTTCGGCCATTCACGGGTTGGGATCGCATACACAACACGTCCTGCCATTTCGCCTGGCTTCCGTGCTCTCCCATGAGCATACCGAATAAACCTAGGTAAGCGTCCTCCTTGTTACAGTCTTACCTTTTCTGTAGTACTCTTGGCTGACTAAGCTGCAACTCAGGAATCATCTCCTGGAACCAACCTAGAGGACTTTGTTTTTGGACCTCGAAGTGACTTGTGTATCAGCGATGTGTGTGTGTTGGGTCATCTTTGTGCAATTCTGGATGCTATCCTGTTACCTTGCACCAAACCGGCTCTAGCTGCGCTCCGCGTGCCGCCCGGGGAGATCTCCTAACTAACCTTCCCATTTTTTTTATTTTACACTGTCCTTGTTCCATATCCCTAAGATCTCCTTCATTTCCCTTCAGGGTAAGCTTTACTTATTAACCACTTATAAAGGGTATCCTATATATTGGTGTGTTGGTAATTAGGTCTCAATTTCCCTAGGGGTTGGCTCCCTTCAGTACTACCGTTTCCTGTACCATTGCGCCTCAGCCCAAGGCTTTAAGGTATCCATATTGCTATTAGGAATACTGAGTTTAGACTTGTCTCCTGGCTGCTCTAATCGGTTTCCTGTTTCTTTACAGCCTTGGCGAAGTGGTGTGGTATCCCGCACTTTTGGGTAATCAACCCCTCTATCTGTCATTACCTTCATAGCAGAGGGGTTTATTGCATTAAAGAGGTCCTCTAATTGAGGAGGCCCGGTTCTGGTTACCTCCCTTCATTGGAATGTTTTTGCCAGCTTGGGCTGAACATTCCTGGAGCAGCTCCCCCCGATCTAGTGATCAGGGGTCCTGAGCAACGCCCTGGCCTGTTCACCCAGCTGGTGGGTAACAGAATTAGAATCCTTAAAAGACACAACCACAGGTTCCAATGGAACCCTCAGAGACAATAGCGCTGATCCTGCAACTAATTGCAGAGCTAAGAGTTCACATGTCCTCTTTGAAGGACGAGATGCAGCAGCGCATTGACGCTATTCACTGCCTGGTTACTACTCCGGTTCCACAGGAAGGTGAGGCCATGGAGGCCACTGCATCTGGTTCTGGCTTCCCTCCGGCGAGCCAGGAAACCACTCGTATTGTGCTTTCCGCACAGGCCCCTCTGGCACCACCTGAACGCTTTTCAGGCGATCCAAAACAGTATAGGATGTTTGTCAACCAATGTAAGATACACTTTTTGTGTAGGCCTACTTCCTTTCCTACATCGACCACCAAAGCAGCATTTATACTGTCGCATTTGGGGGGTACGGCCGCCTCTTGGACCAATCCTTTACTGGAGTCCAACAGTCATGTGTTATACAATTGCGACGCTTTGCTGGCAGCCATGAGCAGGGTGTTTGATACGAGGTACATAACTCAGGCTTCAGACCTGGAGCTGCTTAAGGTCCGACAGGGCTCTACGCCCCTCTTGACCTACCTGGCCTTCTTCAACCAGCTGGCAGCAGAATCCGATTGGGCCGAAGAGAAAAAATCGGCGGTTTTCTATTAGGGTTTATTGGAGGAATTGAAAGATACCCTCTCGACGGTACCTGTGGTACCGACTGCTTTCGGGGAGCTCTTGGACATGGTGCTCCAAATAGATGCCCGTAGAGCGGAACGGAAGGGTGAGAAAAGACCCACTGTTCTGCTTTCTCCTTTCCCAGACGTTCCTACTGCAACTATCCCAGCTCCGGAACCAATGCAGATAGGAGCTGCTCGGGGGTCCCTAACTCCGGCCCAGAGGGAATACCGCCGTAGTCACAACTTATGTATGTATTGCGGTTCATCTGAACACCTCCGCCCTGAGTGCCCCAAGAAACCCAAAAAGAAGGCGGGAAACGCCAGGTCCCAACAGTAAACAGAGTACATACGTCGGGAAAATTAGCATTGGACTCCTGCTTCCTTTACCACCCAGCCTTGCTTCGTTTACCTGTCGCTTTCTTGATTAAGTCAGGTACACCTTTTCCTGTTTCTGCTGTTATTGACTCAGGTGCCACCGGAAACTATATTGACTTCAGTTTCGCTACCTCCTTTAAAATCACTCTAGTACCCAAAGAACAACCTGAGTTGGTTAGTGCAGTGTACTCTTCCGCTCTGGTGTCCGGACTGGGTACTCAACAAACATTGTCTTTGATGTCATTAAGGCACCTGAGTATAAGGTGATCTTGGCTATCCCTTGGCTTCGCCTCCACAATCCAATAATAGACTGACTGTCAGGAATGCTGCAGTTTCCTTCCACCTTCTGTAACAACGCTTGCTTCAATACTCTGGGAGTCACCTGTGGAATACCAAGTCAGGTCTTGACCACTGTCTCATCTTGCATTGGGGCAGTGTCAGCCAGGCCGGTTGCGTCTATTCCTCCTGAATAATCCAGTTTTGCTGACGTATTCGATAAGGGCATGGCTGAAACCCTACCACGTCATCGGATTTATGATTGCCCCATTGATTTGGTCCCTGGTGCTAAGGTACCATCCGGTCGAGTTTACTCTTTATCACTGAAGGAGGATCAAGTACTCAAGGAGTACCTCGTCAAAGCCCTTGCAATGGGATTCATTCGGCCATCCAAATCTCCAGCAGCTTCACCACTCTTTTTTAGACCCAAGAAAGAGGGTGATTTGCACCCGTGTATCGATTACCACGCTCTGAATGAGGTAACAGTGAAGAATCAGTACCCCCTACCGTTGATATCGGTGCATATGGACCAATTGGGTAGTTCACAAGTCTTCACTAAATTAGACCTGCGCGGTGCTTATAATTTGGTACGAATCCGAAGTGGCGACGAATGGAAAATGTCCTTCAAGACTCGTTTTGGTCTCTATGAGTATTTGGTCATGCCATTCGGCCTTTGCAACGCCCCAGCCGCATTCCAGGCGTTTATAAATGATGTGTTTCACGACATACAAGAGCAATATGTCGTTGTTTATCTGTACGATATCCTCATCTATTCAGGGTACATTGACAAGCACGTCCAACATGTCTCCAACATCCTGCAACGCCTTAGAGACAACCACTTATACGTCAAAGCAGAGAAATGCATTATTCATGCCACTGAGGTCGAATTCCTGGGGTTCGATCTTACCAACTGGGATATTAGAATGGGTTCCTCTAAGATAAAAGCTGTAAAAGAATGGCTCGTCCCTAAGAACATGAAAGCCTTACAATCCTTCCTCGGTTTTGCAAATTTTTATCGCCGCTTCATTCACTCCTTATCGGCCATTGCAGCGCCTCTCACGGCATTGACCAGTTCTAAAACTATGTTTGTATGGTTTTACAGCACCCAAATCAAGATCAGCCATTTTCAGTTGAAGCTGACGCTTCAGGGTATGCCTTAGGTGCGGATCTCTTCTGACCTTGTCCGCTGACTGGTGTTGTACATCCCATTGGATATTATTCACGAAAGCTCTCTGCTTAACAGCAGAATTATCCCATAACTGAGCGAGAACTATTGGCTGTGAAGGACTCTTTCACGGAATGGAGGCACTACATTTTGGGGTCCAAACATGCTGTCACTGTTTATTCCGACCACAGAAGTCTGCTGGCATTCAAGTCTATGAAGTGCCTCACTGCACAACAAGCCCAATGGCATCTTTTTTTCCCATTTTCAGTTCATCATCACTTACCATCCGGCATGACTCCATGTTCCAGCTGATGCCTTGTCTAGGCAAGCCTTGAGTGATCAGCACGAGCATGTGCCGCCTGTCTCACTATTACATGACAAAGTCATTTGTGGTTGCTTGGTCCAGCCCTCGCTGCGTTCTCTCATAGAAAAAGAAGTTGTTTCCAATCCGGCTAAAGTCACTTCACTCAACCTTGATGTCCTGGGGAGTCTACCGTTCATTCAGGGCCGGGTGTTTGTGCCTCCTGGCCAGGCACGTTCACATGCACTGCAGTGGGCCCATGATTCGGTAGTGGCGGTGCATCCCGGACTCCAAAAGACGCTTGAGTCCCTCCGACGTTGGTCGTGGTGGCCTTCAATGTCCCGGGATGTGATGCACTATCTGTCCTTTTGCGCTATATGTGCTCAGTGCAAATCGTCACAGTCGAAACCCATGGGACTGTTGCAACCACTCCCCGTCCCCTACAAACCGTGGCAGATTGTGTCGATGTATTTTGTAGTGGAATTGCCAGCGGTCAAAGGAAATGACACCATCTTGGTGATAGTAGATTACTTCACTAAGTATGCAGTCTTTATACCATATTCTGGTCAGCTACTTGGCCACTCTTTTTTTGAAACATATGTTTAGGCGCTTTGGCTTGCCCTCCATTATTGTTACCGACAGGGGTACGCAATTTACCTCTAGATTCTGGAGAGCCCTTACCTTATCCCTCTGTGCTCAGGACCGCTTTTCATCTGCTTTCCACCCTCAAACGGATGAACAGACTGAACGGGCTAACGCTACTATGGAACAGTATATTTGTTGCCTTTGCCTACAATTCCAGTGCTTCTGGTTGGAAGCCTTATCGCAGGCCAAATTCGCTTACAACAACTCCTTGCATTCAGCTACAGGGGTCTCACCTTTCTATTCTCTGTACGGTTTCCACCCACACTCCTTAACACTGGATCCTGCCTTGCCTACTGACAATCCTGCGGCTTTTACTTGTGTACGCGATATGGATCAACTCCATCGCGATGTCCGGTCTCATCTTTTGCGAGCGCAGGAGAGGGCAAAAGAATATGCAGACATGCACCATTCTCCGGCTCCCCTGTACCGACCGGGTATGATGGTATGGTTGTCTACCGGGAACCTAAAGATACCTGGCAGGAAACCTCTCCTACCCAGATACGTTGGTCCATATAGGATTGTTACTGTGATCAATCCCCTGGTTGTTCGTTTGGCATTACCTACCACTTGGCGTGTGCATCCGGTATTTCACGTTTCACTAGTGAAACCCTGTCCTGCCGGGACCAGATTGCCTAACCGGCTGGCTCTGGGTGTGGTAGATGGGGAGGATGAGTATGAAGTTTTGGCGATTTTTGATGTCAAGTTGTCTCAGGGCAAGCTTTTCTATCTGGTGGATTGGAAGGGCTATGATCCGGAGGACCGTACTTGGGAACACTTAGCTCATCTCCACTCACCGACCCTGTTGCGGGCCTTCCATGCTGCTCGGGGGTTGCCATGGCCTTTGCGGGTGGATGCTGTTACATCTGCGGCCCGCGACTTGCATGGTTCCCAGACATTAGACATCGAGCTCTCTATAGGGCAAGGCGATTCGCTGCTCCATGCCTACAGCGTTGGTGGTTTACCTGTAAATGAAGCATCACTGTGAATGGGAATCAGAGTCTGCATCCCGGTCACATGACACGCTTACAGCGTGTTGCACGTCCACGCAATCTCCGCCTCCCGCTGAGCCCATTTTATCGCTCCTCTCACTCCTGAAAGGCGCTTCTAATTAAGCGTTACCTTATTGGTTTATTCCTTGTTACCAGATCCTTCATTTATGACTCAGACTTCTTATAGGACTTCCTCTGCCTGTTCCCTTTTAACGCGTCTCTCCCTGGATCAACCCGGATTGCCTACAGACTCCTTCTTCTAATCCCTTCAGTACGTCGCCTGCCTGTTTTCAAACTGTTCCATCTGGCGTAGGTCGTGGTGTGCGGCACCCTTTCGGTCATTCCCAGGTTGGGATCGCATACACGACATGTCCTGCCATTTCGCCTGGCTTCCATGCTCTCCCATGAGCATACCGAACAAACTTAGGTAAGCGTCCTCCTTGTTACAGTCTTACCTTTTCTGTAGTACTCTTGGCTGACTAAGCTGCAACTCATGAATCATCCCCTGGAACCAACCTAGTGGATTTTGTTTTTGGACCTCAAAGTGACTTGTGTATCAGCGGTGTGTGTGTTGGGCCATCTTTGTGCAATTCTGGAGGCTATCCTGTTACCTTGCACCAGCATGGCTCTAGCTGTGCTCCGCGTGCCGCCCGGGGAGATCTCCTTACTTACCTTCCCATTTTTTTATCTTACACTGACGTTGTTCCATATCCCTAAGGTATCCTTCCTTTCCCCATCAGGGTAAGCTTTCCTTATTAACCACTTATAAAGGGTATCCTATATATTGGTGTGTTGGTAATTAGATCTCAATTTCCCTAGGGGTTGGCTCCTTCAGTACTACCATTTTCTGTACCATTGCTCCGCAGCCCAAGGCTTTAAGGTATCCATACTGCTATTAGGAATACTGAGTTTAGACTTGTCTCCTGGCTGCTCGAATCATTTTCTTGTTTCTTTACAGCCTTGGTGAAGTGGTGTGGTATCCCGCTCTTTTGGGTAATCAACCCCTCTATCTGTCATTACCTACATAGCACAGGGGTTTATTGTATTAAAGAGGTCCTCTAGTTGAGGAGGCCCGGTTCTGGTTACCTTCCTTCATTGGAAGGTTTTTGCCAGCTTGGGCTGAACATTCCCGGAGCAGCTCCCCCCATTCTGGTGATCAGGGGTCCTGAGCAACGCCCCGGCCTGTTCAACCAGCTGGTGAGTAACAGTAACTCACAGTGCATTCTACACCTGTAGCAGAGGGAGCTACTTAAGCCCTGCCTCCGCCGAAGCTCTTGCTTCATGTCTTCTCCACTGACAGCGGGTAACGCTTCCATCGATCTCCTGACAGAACCTGTCAACAGAAGAAAACAAGAAGATATTAGTTCCATAGCAAAATCAACAGAATTGTAGAAATACTGTAAAGACTTACCGAACCAAAGATTTCCAGGAATTTTCCGCAGTCCGCAGTAATATTCAAAGTCTCTGCATCTCCTGTCAGAAGCTCCATCGCAGCCGCAGCATTTCTTCTCTCAGCAGCCTTTGTCTGCGGTCGCAGCATATTCTTCTGAAAGATTCCACAGCAGTTCCCTGCATCATCCGAAGGTATTTTCTTCCACAGTTTCTCCGAAGACCTGCACAACAAAGGTATTTAATGAATAAATTAACTTGTTAAAAGAAAAGAAAGAAGTTTCAGACGTGCTTACTTGAAGTATCAGCAATGCTTTTCTTTGTTTATTTTTACCTCGCTTGTTTCTGAAGGCAGCTATCACTTTGTTTCTTTTTGACGAACTGACGTAATTTAATATTCCCTTAAAAACGAGTATAGCTGCAGCCTTACCACAGCCTAAGCCCTTGTTAGGGAACCACAAACCTGCAAAGGAGAAAATGTTATTCTAGCAAGAGAGATCTCTCCAACGTAGGGACCATTTATAATTTGATGAACTATAAACAATTATTATTCTTACCAAAAGACTTTCCCTTGATACTTAAAATAATGTTTGGACGCTATACAGATAAAAGGCTTTCGACACCATTACCCCCTCAGAATAAATCACCTACCTAATGCGCCCCTGTAGAATACAATATAGAGAGCTCCACAACACAAAAGCACAGGTGAGAAGGGAGGATGATTTTCATAGTACACTGCATCACAGTTATCAGTTTGTGAATGGGAATTACAATAGTAGTTTGTTATAACTGTTGTTTCCACAGAACTAGTGCCCAGACCACAGGTCCTCTTCTGAAAAGGCATTACGCTCCCGCGGGGACTTAAGGTAAGCGTTACAGGACGCAAAGCCGTACTTAAACAACTCCACCTGAGTGTAATGGAGGACTCAGGAAAAGATCATTTATCCCAACTTCTGGGAGAGCTCAGAGCAGAGGTTCATGCAGTTAGGTCTGAAAGCAACTCTCTTAGGGGAGAGTTGGTAGTTAATAGGGAGCACACTGAGGAATTGGGTCGCCAGTTGCTACAGTCCCAAGCGAGGCAGGCACCACTCCCTGGTGGGGGTTCAGAGGGTCAAATCCCTGCTTCCAGTCCTCCCCTATAAGAGGTTTTGCCTGGAAACATTCCCCTAGCAGCCCCAGGGAGATTTACAGGAGATCCACGGCGTTTTGCAGTATTTATTAACCAATGTAATTTACATTTTCCATGTAGACCTGGGGATTTTCCTTCCGATCAGGCCAAAATGGTATTTGTGTTATCTTATTTGAGAGGACATGCTGCAGATTGGTCCATACCCCTAGTGAATAGAGATGATCGTTACTGAGGAACTATCTTGGTTTTCAGCAGGAATTAGAAAAACCTTTTGCTCATACAGCTCAAGGTCAGGCCTTAGACAATGAGTTGCTTTCTTTACGCCAAGGTAACCAGGAATTGTTGGCTTATATAGCCTCTTTCAATAGATTAGTAGCTGAAATGAATTGGCCTGAGGAGAAGAGAACCACACTTTTTCATTGAGTCCTGAGAGGAGAACTTAAGGATATTTTGGCGCAA
Organism: Ambystoma mexicanum; assembly: GCF_040938575.1. Lineage (NCBI taxonomy): Eukaryota > Metazoa > Chordata > Amphibia > Caudata > Ambystomatidae > Ambystoma > Ambystoma mexicanum. Next base: position 36,952,018 of record NC_090938.1, read on the forward strand.
GTCGTGAATCCTCCTACAGGGTGTGCCGAATTCGTAGATCTAACTATACAGTTGATTCACTGATTACAGAATCGATGTTCTGATCGGGCCAGATCAGCAGTAAAATCATTTTATGTTTGTTCTAGAGACTCTGGAAATTGTTTAACAACTGAAAGTCACCCTGAACCCATGCAGTTAGGGGGAGTTTGAGGTCCCATCTCTAAAGAAGAATGACACAGAAGACTATAGCAGAATTTATGTCTCTATTGTGGCTCAGCGGGTCATTAACTGTGAAACTGTCCAGTGAAGCCACCATGGAAGCCAGTTGGAGCCATTGACAAGGGGGATGGAAAAGTCACAGAAGATGCATAGCAGGAAAACTCCAACGCCCAACAAGTACAGAGGTCAACTTGTTGAGCCAAAAGAAGGAAATTTAGATCTCTCATTTCGTTGTTCCGGTCCTCCTAAGTAGTGACCTTCAACAGTCCAAGGTGTATGCTCTGGATGCATATGTTGACAGTGGTGCGATTGGAAACTACATGGATTAACAACTAGCAGGCAAGATGGGTATTAGTATACATCCAAAAGCTGTGGTAGAAAAAGTCACTGCGGTAGATGGAACACAATTAATATTCGGACCAGTGACGAAGTGTACTGAAGTTTGTAACTTATTTTGCCAGGAAAGAGATCGGGAAAAGATATCTTTCGACCTGATTTGTGCTTCTCAATTTAAGGTGATTCTAGGAATTCTTTGGTTAGAAAAACACAACCCACGGATTGATTGGCGAGCCAAGACCATTGTTTTGACAGATGAATGCAGGACTTTCTGCTATGTTCAAGGCGCAACCCTGAAAAAAGGCTTACCAGAGATTCCTTACAACACATCCACTTTCGGGATGATAGGGACCTTTGCTCCGGAATATCAAGACTTTCGAGAGGTATTCGAAGAGGAACAGGCTAACGTTCTGCCACCTCATCGACCATATGATTTGATTCCCGGTTCAAAAACTAGCAGAATCTATGCCCTAACTGAACAAGAAAATATTCATTTGAAGACCTATCTAGACAATTATCTGGCTAATGGGTTCATTCTGCCCTCTAAGTCCCCCATGGCATCTCCTCTATTTTTCGTGCCCAAGAAGGAAGGGGACCTTCATACCTGCATAGACTACTGTGCCCTATACCAGATTACAGTCAAGAATCGATATCCCCTTCCACTTATCCCAGTACTGATGGATCAAGTTAAAAATGCCAATATTTTTACTACATTAGACCTTAGAGGAGCCTACCACTTAGTGAGAATCAAAGAAGGAGATGAATGTAAGACTGCCTGCCGCACAAAATACGGATTATACGAATATCAAGTCATGGCCTTTGGCTTATGTAACGCCGCAGCAGCCGTCCAAAATTTTATGAACGACATTTTATGTGAATTACTTGACGTCTGCACCGTAGTATACTTGGAAAATATTGTTATATACTCAAGGTCGGTCCAAGAGCAGATAACCCATGTAAGAGAAGTCCTCCAGAAACTAAAAAAGCACAAGCTCTTTGTAAAATTGGAAAAATGTTCCTTTCATACGACCTAAGTGGATTTCCTGGGATCCATATTGTCAACCAAAGGAATCCAAATGGATAACAGAAAAGTCGAAGCAGTTCTCAATTGGCGTTCTCCTACCTCATTGAAAGTAGTCCAAAGTTTTTTAGGATTTGCTAATTTTTGCAGATGCTTTATTGCAGAATTTTCACAATTGGTCCACCTGATAACTTAATTGCTACGAAAACATAAGACCTTCTCCTGGACCACAGAAGCAGACGAGGCCTTCAAGATATTGAAGAAACAATTTACCACAGCTCCGGTATTGAAACACCCTCAACCAGAGTTACCATTTGTAGTGGAAACCGACGCATCCAGTGCTGCAATGGGAGCAGTACTATCCCAGAAAGACCCTGAAAACGGACAGCTGCATGCAGTGGCCTACTGGTCCAAGAAGTTCTCAAAGGCTGAATTGAGCTATAGCATCTCAGACAAGGAATTATTGGCAATAAAGCACGCATTCAAAGAATGGGGAAACCATTTGTTAGGGTCCCAACATACAGTTACTGTATTAACAGACCATTGAAACCTGCAATTTTTGCTCAATGCCAAGGCTCAATCATCACGGCCACTCCGTTGGGCGTTGTTTTTTGTAGAATACGATTTTGCTATCACATACCTCCCAGGCGTTCGTAATGGCAAAGCAGATGCTTTGTCAAAGATTGGAGAAAAAGAAGAGATTCAAAGCACCACAGAACATGTAAACATAATCCTCGAAGAAAAGATGCTGGGAGTCACTGGATCCCCCGAAGAAGGCTTAAAAGCACAAATTCTACTTCACTTAACCACATCTGGATTAGAGGCTTGGGAATCAAAAGGACCTAAGTTTAGTCTTCAAGAAGGTCTACCTTATTTCCAGGGTCGACTTTACCTACCCTATCTGGAGTTACAAAAGTAAGTTATGGCAGATTACCATGGAGCACCCTGGAGGGTCACCCTGGGATCGCTAAAACCACGGCCAAGATCAAGAGACATTTCTGGTGGCCAACATGGCACAAAGACATCAAAGATTACATTCAAACTTGTGGAATTTGCGCTCAGAACAAAAGTTCAAAACAGAAACCAGCATGACTACTGCAACCGTTGCCCGTCCCACCAGCGCCATGGCATATAATTTCTATGGATTTTATTACGGAACTACCTCCTTGTCAAGGATATAACACTATTTTAACTGTGATGGACTTATTTTCCAAGATGGTGCATTTCATAGCCATAAAGGGACTCCTAACTTCCGCTGTCTTAGCAAAGGTCTTCCTGGAACAAATTGTGTGTCTTCATGGATTTCCATCTACTGTGATCTCAGATAGGGGAAGCCAATTTGTATCCCAATTCTGGTGAAAATGTGTGAATTGGCCAAAATTGAAGTGCACCTATCTACCAGCCACCAACCACAGACTGACGTTCAAACAGAAAGAACCAATCAGACCCTTGAAAATATCTTCTATGTCTCCTTCACCAGATAGATTGTTCTTGGGTAGATGTCCTTTGGATCGCAGAGTATGCTTATAATAACTCAGAACACACTTCCACAGGCTATACTCCTTTCTACATTCTGAATGGTTTACATCCTTGGACCTCCACTTTCGATCCCACTGAGTCTTTAGAGATGCCAGCAGTACAGAGTCTCCATGACAACATTACCAGAGTACAGGTAGAAGTTCTATGACATTTGGCTACAGCAAAGGAGGATCAAAAGAAATTTGCAGATAGACTTCGACGAGAGTCACCTGAGTATAAGGTGGGAGACAAGGTTTGGTTGTCTTCCAAGAACATGGTACTCAAAGGCCCATGTAAATTCCTACCAAGATACATAGGCCCATTTCCAATAGAGACTATTGTTAATCCTGCAGCAGTAAGACTAAAGTTACCCCCTCACATGCAAATTCACCCAGTGTTTCATGTCTCTCTGATCAAACCACTGAATCCAGGGACCAGATCACAGCCATCACCAAAACCCCAAATTGCCAAAGGTGAACTAGAATTCATAGTCAAAGAAATGTTATACTGTGATGGTTGAGCTAAAACATGGCGCTGGTGCGCAGTGCATTCTGGGAGCACTCAGAGCCATAATGGATATTTATCCATGCCTCAGTGGAAAGCTACACTTGCTTTGTGAAACAACAAGTTTTCAACGTTATTCGCTGATGGGCTTGGAATGCAGGCCTTCTCAGCCAAGGACACGGCGCTGGGAAAGCTAAGATCCGCAGGTGCCGGCTGGTACCTGATAGCGAAGTTTGTTTTGGTTTGCTATGCCTGCGCCAAGGTTTTGAGATGAGTTATGGAATTGTTTTCCGGGGCGTTTAGGAGAGAGAAGCGCTTTGCTCCTTGAGGTTACTGTCGGTTGACCCAGCTGGCAACCAACGGTCACCCATCAATGCGCAAGCGCATTGCCAGAAGGTTCGAGAAGTTGCCACCCCTTGTTGAGGAGGGCATATATGCGGAAACCCTCAAGGGTCAGACGGGATAAGCACAAAGACCTCAGTCGGTGGGGGGACGCTTCGGTCCGACACTCCTGTGGGTTGTTGTGCTCTCGGCCTGGCTGTTATCGGGGTCTTTCAGCCGCTTCTGGCGAGATGAAGTTTCATTAAGTTACGCCCACGGTGATGTATTTCTTTCTTTGACTTCTTTATGTTTTCTGTGATCTATGTCCATGTGAGTTGTATGAGTTATTTCTATGTACCTGTAAGCTTTGAATAAATAGCCGTAAAGAGCTGATTATCTTCTAAAGTGTGTGTGGCTGTGAATTATTGTGTCTGTTTTTGGGTTGAAGTATTTGCTCTATAATTGCATTGGTGATTTATGGTAGTTCCGTGCACTTTTCAGAGGAGAGCAATACATTTTTGGCGACGAGGATGGGATATTTGTGATGAATTGCTCCAAATATCAACGAATACGTGTAAGCAGAGTTATTTGTGATGAAGTGTTCCAAATAATCTGTTTGAACGAGCGAAAGGTTGTTTTCATTGGGCAGTGAATGTTGAACTGTGTTAAGCTGTTTTGTTTTTTTCCTTTTCCCTTGCTGTGAAATGGCAATTGTGTGAGAGAGTGCAGAGCAGGCTGTCGCCTTTCCTTGGTCGTCTCACTGCAGCTCTGAGACAGCCAATAGACAGCACCTTTTGTGTTGGCCTGCCGCGGCGGATAGCATGTGTGGTTGAGATCTTGCCCCGTCAGTAAAGCAGTCGTGGCTGACTTACTGCTTGGAAATAAAACCAAGGAGCCAAAAAGCCGTGAGCAGAAAGGAAAAATGTCTATGTTCACAGTGCTCCGATGAATGATGAATTAAAGATTTATGTTCAATTAGGAAAGAATTTTTTCATGCGGTTTCCCTTGACAAAGTTGCAAAGTGAAAGCTTGCTCTATTTTGGCATAAGAGCAGAGAAAGAAAAAATTGCTAGTATTTGATAGGCAAATTGTGACTAGTGTTTAAACATTAAACCTTGTTATTCAGCCCCAGCGTGCTAGCGAGTGGGAGGCTGTAATATAAGGAGGCAAGGTGCGCCTTTCTTATAATGTATGCTTTTGAAGTGTTCACATTCCTGAAGATAACATGGGAATGAGCCGTGTTTAGGAGAAAGAGTAACATCAGTGTTGAAAGCTTAAAGGGTTTGTTTTTGGCAACTGCAAATTCCATGTGCTGGTGGTGCATTCTGTTTAAGGAACACACTGAAATGGCTACATTGCATTTTAGCTGTGCCATGCTTACAATGGGTGAGAGGCTCACTTGATAAAAAAAAAAGTGAGTGAATGGCATTTGAATTTTCAATTTTTGTGAATTGATTTGAAATTGCAGAACCAGTTTGCACTGGTTTGGGGGGAAAAGACAATTTATATTTTCCTAAATTGCCCCTAGAGTAGTTTGACTGTTCGCACGCTATACCGTGGAATTGCTGCTAAAAGCAAAAGTACTGCTGTTATTAAGGGATGTATGTTTTATACGCGACAAGGACAAGTTGATTGTGATATATACTGATAATGTTGTTGACAAATTAACGGCCCACAAGCAATATAGAGTGTGGGTTGCTTTTGCAGATAACGTGCAGGGAGCTGCACTACACATGACATGTTTTAAATGCACTGACATAAGTGGTTATATTCTGGCAATGGTACAACAGAATGAAAAATCTGTGTGTGATAAGACAGCACAAAGATTTAGTGGGTTGCGGGTTCTTTTGAAAGATCGCACATTGCATTGGAGTGAGTTTGTGAAGCCAAACTACAAGGTTACGAGAAAAAAAAAATGTATGCCTTTAAATGGGACATCAGTTTAAACAGGCTAAAAGGCGATTTGCAAAATTACATGGAGTTGAATCTGACGACAAGAAAAAGTGTCTCTTTTGAATATATGAGTCTTGCTGTGCAGAGCTTGTGGCTTGAAGATAACTTGCACTGTCTTGGGCGAGGTGCGCGATGGAAGGCAGAAAAGTAGAATGCTGCGCTCCTGTTCAGTAAAATGGTGGTTACAGAAGCTGGCAGATATGGGAGCTTTTTTGAGTTTCTGAAGCAGTGCAGGAAACAGTTAAGCTGGATGAACTGTCTGAAACGAGTGCCTTCCATTGAAGCCGCCCCAGTTTAAGAGTTATAGGCCTAAGAGCAAAGAGACAAGCTTGCTGCGTGGTATGGCGCTGCCATGTGCACAGGAGGAAAGATAAACAATGACATTCCTGCATTCCATCCCCTGTGAGAGACACCGTCAGTGTGAGAAAAAACTGAGGAGGGGGCTTCAAAGACAGAATGCTGAAACTGAACTAAAGGCAATAATTGCAGTGAGTGAGAAGATGAAAAAGAGCGCAATCTACCTTACACATGCTGATGTATGCATGCTTTCTGACTGCAATAACAGAGCTGATCAGAAGCAAGGAATTTGCCCAGTATCAAATGGCAGACTGGGCGCATCACGCATCTGAACATTTGGGAGAAACTGTGCATCTGTGAATGGGCTAAGAAAAGACAGCTGCCCATTTCAAGAGACATTGCCGTGCAAGCTGCATCCCAGTACCCCATGTGATGTGAACTGAAGTAAAGCGCTGTGCACTGGAGAAGAAATCTCTAGGCACTTTGAGAAGTGAAAATACACAGCTGGCAAAAATGCAAGCTACATTGCCAGGGCTGGAGTAACTGACAAAGACATTATGGTGTTCCAGATGAAAAAAAAAACTGACAAAGGTAGCCGTTTTGCAAGAGACAACATGCAGAGCGGGGCTTTGGAGTATAACATGAACACTGCACATTAGCCATGATGCAGAAGCCTCAGGGCTTAGTGCAAGAATGAATGATTTGTTGAAGCAAATAAAGGAACTGACTCAGACTATCGCTCTCAAAAGGGTGGCCCAAGAAATCAGCAACACCCTTTGGGAAAATGACAAGTGAAAAACCAGAGGCTTTAAAGACACTGGCTGTATGGAGAAAAATAAACAAAGCTGCTTGTGCAACTCCAGGCGGTATTGGACTAAAGGACTTTACCTATGAAAAAATGAAGTGATGCCAGCAGGGCAACCTAAACCAAGATCATGAAACACTGGAAGCAAGTTGGCGCCTGGCATTCGTGATCGCTTTGGTGACGAAGAAAAACATTGATCCATTGAGTAGTGCGACCTGGGTACTTATTATATGGCTTTTGTAAAATCACAGATCAGTCTGAGGTACCATTGACCAACTATGATCGCATTGCACAAATTAGTTTGTGATTAGGCAGTTACACCCCGTATGGTTGAGTGCAAATAAGCCCCCAGTAACATACAGAAGGGTGGTGTTAAGTGAAGGGGTGGACAACGCTGATATTGAAGTTCTGATGACATCCTAATGTGGATAACACTGATAGTGTACCTTTTGATGAAATCTTAACCTTTCTGTTTGTATTTTGTCTAGGTAAATAACCAAGAAAGTAGCGTGCCATGATTGGGGTAGATGTGTGCAATTTGCGGTTGACACTGATCAATCAAGCAGACGCATTCTCAGAGAAAGCGAGTCACTGCGAGATGCTATGTCAACTTTGAACCTGTCCTGCACCGCACTCAATGCTACCTAACGTGCGTGAAGCGTGAGGACATTTGTTCTGCAACCTGCGAGAAGTGTCCAACAGAGTAATAACTTTTGCTGAACTGTCACGGTGCGGACTTGGCATATTGTCAAACATTTGATGCTGCATATTCAAATGATTCAGTCGACGGTTGTAATGACCTTATTGATATGTTCTGCCTTTTTTGTTCAAAGAACTGTGGACAATGAGTTGTGGGCTGTGACATCATGCACCGCAAACAGCTGTGTGAAACAGCACTTGAATGCCAACATGTTGCAACCTGATTCTTAAATGCATTTTGAGATTAATGTGTGAGAAAAAAAACCGAAATGTTTTGCCCTTCCAACTGAATTGCCTTAACCAGAGATGTTTTGCCTTTTCCAAAATTACTACATTGCATGTAGCCAGGAAAATGATTTATGAATTGTTGGGGCAGCAGGGTTGGGCGAGCAGGAGCATAATGTATTTTGAGATAAGAGGAATGCGCACACCACAGTTAGCTGTGCGTATGTTGAGGTCTTTGATTTGTAGTAATGCTGCCAAGTGTGTGAGCTCTAATTAGAGATGGTAACATTTGAAACAGGATGGCTCTTTCCATGTGGTAACATGTGCTTTGACTCTATTAGAACTAATGATGTTTCCTTTACACTCAGTGATAACTCGAGGTAAAAGATTAACCTTTGAATCTGTAGGGCGATATCCTGACTGTGATTCACATGTACATTTGCTATCAGAAGCTGAGGTTTTAGCATTAACCCTTTCATTAGTAGGTGTTTCGGGTTTAGCTGCTGTGGGGTTACAAATCTTTGATGAAATTAGCGTGTTTAGTGGTTAAGAGTTTTAATGCAGAACAGAGCTGCTGTTGATTATCTATTGCTGAGACATAATTTAGGGTGTAACGCAGTTGAAGAGATGTGTTGTTTCAATTTAAGTGACCATTCACAATCCATTGAAAGTCATATTCGAGGTTTGAGGGTTCTCATTTTCTCAAGTATCCCAAGATCATACTGGAAATTGGTGGGATTGGTTATTTTCATGGGTTCCTGATATTGGAAGTACACTGCGTTATGCTTTTGCTTGTATTTGTATTATATTAGCTATCATAATAGCTTGTTGTTGTTGTCCCAACTTGGTTCTAATATTTCGTCGGTTTCAAAGACCGCCTCCTTTGCCACTGGGCTATGGAAAGTAAATATCCAAGGGTGGATTGTGATGGTTGAGCTAAAACATGGCGCTGGTGCGCAGTGCATTCTGGGAGCACTCAGAGCCATAATGGATATTTGTCCATGCCTCAGTGGAAAGCTACACTTGCTTTGTGAAACAACATGTTTTCAACGTTATTCGCTGATGGGCTTGGAATGCAGGCCTTCTCAGCCAAGGACACGGCGCTGGGAAAGCTAAGATCCGCAGGTGCCGGCTGGTACCTGATAGCGAAGTTTGTTTTGGTTTGCTATGCCTGCGCCAAGGTTTTGAGATGAGTTATGGAATTGTTTTCCGGGGCGTTTAGGAGAGAGAAGCGCTTTGCTCCTTGAGGTTACTGTCGGTTGACCCAGCTGGCAACCAACGGTCACCCATCAATGCGCAAGCGCATTGCCAGAAGGTTCGAGAAGTTGCCACCCCTTGTTGAGGAGGGCATATATGCGGAAACCCTCAACGGTCAGACGGGATAAGCACAAAGACCTCAGTCGGAGGGGGGACGCTTCGGTCCGACACTCCTGTGGGTTGTTGTGCTCTCGGCCTGGCTGTTATCGGGGTCTTTCAGCCGCTTCTGGCGAGATGAAGTTTCATTAAGTTACGCCCACGGTGATGTATTTCTTTCTTTGACTTCTTTATGTTTTCTGTGATCTATGTCCATGTGAGTTGTATGAGTTATTTCTATGTACCTGTAAGCTTTGAATAAATAGCCGTAAAGAGTTGATTATCTTCTAAAGTGTGCGTGGCTGTGAATTATTGTGTCTGTTTTTGGGTTGAAGTATTTGCTCTATAATTGCATGGGTGATTTATGGTAGTTCCGTGCACTTTTCAGAGGAGAGCAATACATATACTCTAAGATAGTTAAAAAGAAATTGTTCTACCTGATAGATTAGAAAGGTTTTGGCCCACAGGATAGGACTTGTGAGCCTAGTTCAACCATTCATGCCCCCAGACTACTCCAAATGTTTCATCAAAATCACCCAACTAAGCCAGGACCAGAGGGTTCATCCTTGGGAGGGACTGTCATGATCCCAACACAGAAATACAGATCCCATTCAGAAATAAGTGAGAGGCAGGAAAAATCATTTCTATCAGCGGGTCAACAGTGGCTTCAAGCCTGGTGCAAGAGGCATTTCCCTCACTCTTAACATTGTACCCATAGGCTCATTACACTTACATCATCTTCCCTGTCTTCAACATGGCCGCCGCTAATCCCATAATGTAACTCACAGTGCATTTTACACCTGTAGCAGAGAGAGCTACTTAAGCCCCACCTCCGCCGAAGCTCTCGCTTCGCGTTTTCGCCACTGACAGCGGGTAATGCTTCCGGCGATCTCCTGACAGAACCTGTCAACAGAAAGAAACAAGTCAAAGATATTAGTTCCATAGCAAAATCAACAGAATTGTAGAAATACTGTAAAGACTTACCGAACCGAAGGTTTCCAGGAATTTTCTGCAGTCCGCAATAATATTCGAAGTCCCTGCATCTCCTGTCAGAAGCTCCATCGCAGCCGCAGCATTTCTTCTCTCAGCAGCCCTTGTCTGCGGTCGCAGCGTATTCTTCAGAAAGTTTCCACAGCAGTTCCCTACATCATCCGAAGGTATTTTCTTCCACAGTTTCTCCGAAGACTTGCAAAACAAAGGTATTTAATGAATGAATGAACTTGTTAAAAGAAAAGAAAGAAGAAGTTTCATATGTGCTTACCTGAAGTCTCAGCAAAGCTTTTCTTCGCTTATTTTTAGCACGCTTGTTTCTGAAGGCAGCTATTACTCCGTTTCTTTTTGACGAACTGACATAATTGAATATTCCCTTAAAAACGAGTGTAGCTGCAGCCTTACCACAGCCTAAGCCCTTGTTAGGGAAGCACAAACCTGCAAAGGAGAAAAGAGAATTCTAGCAAGAGAGATCTCTCCAATGTAGGGACCATTTATAATTTGATGAGCTATAAACAATTATTATTCTTACCAAGAGATTTTCCCTTGATACTTAAAAGAAGTTTTGGACGCTATACAGATAAAAGGCTTTTGATACCATTACCCCCTCAGAATAAGTTACCTACCCAACGCGCCCCTTTAGAATACAGGATGGAGAGCTCCACAACACAAAAGCACAGGTGAGAAGGGCGGGTCATTTTCATAGTACACTGCATCACAGTTATCATTTTGTGAATGGGAATTACAATAGTAGTTTGTTATAATTGTTGTTTCCACAGAACTAGTGCCCAGACCACAGGTCCTCATCTGAAATGGCATTACGCTCCCGCGGGGACTTAAGGTAAGCGTTACATCTACTCCATGCCAAATATTTCTTCTATAATAATCCTCCTGCAGAGTCTACGTTTTCATCCTGTATACTTAACATCCTCTGGCAATCACGTGGACTTTACTGGAACTTCAACTAATTGCAGTGCATGCTGGAACCTGTGGTTTAGATAAAGAAACTTACTACAACTTAGCAAAACTTCAAACTACAACATCATCAAATTACTGCCACATCTCTAAGATTATCCCAGGTTTTTTTAGCCAAAGCTTTTTCCATGGTTTGGGGTGGGCTCCCCGGAGTGCCTGTTGCCGGGCAGAATGTCTTATAGGCAAAGTGGCCTCCGGGGGAGCTCGTCCCTATCTCTTCAAGAAGAAAGCCAAGACAGTTAAGAAGAAAACTACAAGCACTTGGAGAGAAAAGAGAGAGGAAACCACCTCCGACGACTCCGAATTCAACACAGAAACATCAAGTGAGGAGTGGGCTAGTAATTTGGGTACAGTTCCTAGTGTAAAACAGACAGAACCTGAGACTTTCATACAAACATGTGAGGTATGTCAAAAGACCAACCCGCACATTCCATTACCCGCCCCTTTGAACCCTTTACCAATTATAGAAGTCCCCTTCTCACGAATTGGCATGGACATAATGTGACCTCTGGAAACATTTACGTTGGGTAACAAGTATGTCCTGGTGATCGTGAATTATGCAACCCGATATCCCAAGGCATTCCCAATGGGAAATAATACCACTCAAACCTTGAAGCATCTTATACTGTATTTCTCCAGGGTTGGTTTTCCCAAAGAAATACTAACAGATTAGGGTCCACATTTTATGAGTAAGCTTATGGTTAAAGTCAAAGAGCTACTCCACATTACCACCTTGCGAACTTCTGTGTACCATATCCAAACCAATGGTCTAGTAGAAAGATTCAATAAGACCCTAAAACTAATTCTGCAGACACTGGTAGACAAAGATGGGAAGGACTGGGACCGAATGATCCCACGGGCATCATTTGCAGTAAGGAAAATCCCCCCAAGCGTCCACAGGTTTCTCTTCCTTTGAGCTACTCTATGGACGAGAACCGCAAGATGTCCTAGACCTGCTCGGGGAAACCTGGGAAGAATGCGTGGAGGCCCCCATACCAATATCCTAAACGGAAACTAGAATGCGAGAACACATGAAATTAGGCCGGGATTTAGTTTGTACTCACTTGGGCAAGGCCCAAAACCAGCAAAAGGCCAGTTACGGTAAAAAGGTAAATTTAAGATATTTGTCTATCGGACAGACAGTGCTAGTCCTTTTACCCACCTCAGAAAACAAACCGGTCTCCAAGTGGCACGTTCCCTATGAGATAATATAAAGAATGGGAACATGCATGTATAAAGTAGCCCAACCAGGCCGAAAACAGAAAGTCCACTTATGTCATGTTAACCTTCTAAAAGAGTGGAAAGAAAATACATCAGCCACCCATGCCAAAGTTCTAGCTTTCCTGGTTCCCGAGGATATGGGCACTTTGACTTAATTCCACACAAGTTATCTAGCCAACAACGAGAAGATCCTAAGGACCCAATAGTTTCATTCCCTGACGTATTTTAGAAAAAAACGGGAAGAGTAAAAGGTACCTGTCATTATATTCGAACACCTAAAGGCAAAGTAGTTCACCTGAAACCCTATTGTCTACAAGAGGCATGAAAACAGGTAGTGATCGAGGAAGTCAGCAAAATGTTGAAGTCTAATATCATTGAACCTTCCTCAAGTCCATGGTCCTCTCCTATCGTTTTAGTCACTAAAACCGACCGGTTCTGGAGATTTTGCATCTGCCTTCGTCAAGTCAATGCCATATCAGATTTTGATGCCTATCCAATGCCACACATCAATGACTTTATTGATAAACTAGGAACAGCCACATATCTATCAACTCTAGATTTAACAAAAGGGTACAGGCAAGCCCCTGTATATGGGCTAGATAAGGAGAAAACAGTGTTTTCAACCCCCCTAGGGTTATTCCAGTTTAAAGTCCTCCCTTTTGGCCTACACAGTGCGCCTGCTACGTCTAACAGCTTATGGATATCATCCTATAGCCCTATTCAGACTTTTGCAGGGCTTACATTGACGATATCATCATTTATAGGAAGACCTGGGAAGACCATCTTTTCCATCTTTATACCATCATGAAAGTCCTTAGGAATGCTGGTCTAACTGCAAATCCAGCTAAATGCAGACTCGCCCAATCCGCCATAAAATATCTTGGCTTCTTCATGGGGAATGGAACTGTACAACCCCAACATGAAAAAAGTGAAGGCAGTCTTGAGCACTCCAACTCCCAAGACCAAAAGAGACCTTAGATCTTTTCTTGGGTTAATAGCTTATTACCATAGGTTTATCCCCAAATATTCGGATAAAACAGCATGGTTGACTGATAAACTTAAAAATGCTGAACCCCAGAAACTTCCGTGGAGCGAGGACGATGGGGTATGCTATAACATCTTGAAACAAACACTATGTCAAAACCTAAACCTAAAGGTAGTCGACTTCTCTAAGGAGTTTGTGTTACAGACTGGTGCTTCCCTTACAGGCTTAGGAGCCGTTCTGCCCCAAGTCTGTGACAGACTAGAACATCCCATTCCCTGCAGCCTTCAAGTGTATGCTTGGTCACATGCCTGCATACCTGTGGGCATCCATTGTTGACAAAGTCACTGGTAGGGCCTTGAGATCCTCTGGACATAACTACTTGTTCCTCCCTTGGGGTAGAACCATGAAAGCTGAGAACGGCGCCTTTTTTCTGGTGGTCCCCAAGCTTTGGAACCAGTTCCAAATGCGCTCAGATTTCAAAGCTCTCTGCCCGTATTTAAGAAAGAACTGAAAACGTTTTTAGTCTCTTAAATATTCTCTTATTCTCAGTTCTGGTTCCCCCTAACCTCTGCTTATGACTCCTGGCTTCAAACCTGTTTTGATGTTTTGTGTTTTGTTTCGGTCAATTTGTCCATGCCTTCATGCGTTAGGGTACATAGTGCGCATTCCAAATAAATGTATTGTAATGTATACCAGTCGCAAGTTATTCCCACGTGAAATAAATTACTACGTGGTAGAACAAGAGGACCTAGCAATCAAGTGGGCCATTATCCATCTTAGGTACTATCTATTAGGAAGAAAGTTTACTCTAGTTACTGACCGCTCACCCGTAGTCTGGATTAGCCAACGCAAAAAGTCCAACCCTCGCGTCATGCAATGGTTTCTAGACCTACAACCCTATTGTTTCAGGATGGAGCATCGGAAAGGAAAAGACCAGGGAAATGTGGATTTTCTTTCCCGGTTCCCCTATGAAATAAATGTTGCTACATCGCATGGAGGAAGGGTATGTGAGAAACCTGAAGGTGTCTCACCCGCTATTCCCTGGGGATCTGTCATCCAGGTGGCCAGGACATGGCCATCGCTATTGGATCCAGTTCCTGGGGGTGGACCAGTGAGGGAGGATCACCTGGATGAGGGGTCCCCGGGGAGTGGGACACCGACGGGTGAGATGCGGTATCCCCCTTCCTGTACCACCTTTTCCACATCCTCTCATGTAGGACATTCCAAACCACTGCCCCTCCCCCCCTTTTCACCGCAAACACTTTCGGACAACACAAGAGACAACAGACTAACACTAGAGTCGTTTGCCTGACATGTCCCAATACCAGGGTCAGGCAATTGATAAGAATCACACACACCCGACGATCCTTTCCCTTCCCAACAGGGATACAAGGTTGAGCCAGAGAGCACAGTACGGGAAAGGCGAACATGGCAGACAGCACGTTGAGATGGCTAATATGCAGCAGTTCAAAAGAAGGAGAAAGACGGCTGGAAGCGAGAGGGTGACGAGGAGAGAAGTGACCTTGCCCTTTATGTCCCAGGCCCGTGGAGCCTTTGTGGAGGAGAATCAAAGATGACGAACAATAGCACAAGTGTCCTGCTGCATATGTCAACAGTACACCGGGTAAGCCTATGCTGATAAGATGGGGCAGAGGAGACTCCTGCGCCCGTGGTACCGGCCTTGACTCCAGAAGAAGCTAAAGCCAAGCGATTCATCACAGCGGGTGAGTCGAGGGGAGAATCGATAAGCACTGGGCTATGTTGAGTAGGAATCACCAAGTGGCAACTTTTGAAACAGAGGGTCTAGATGAACTATAATTAAACTGTTAAAAGTGTGAAGGGGAGACCAGCTGCAGAGGGAAAGCGGCACCACGTGGGTGCTAATTCAAGAGACTCTGGTCGAGCCCCATATGAGAAAAACTACAAGTGCCAGAAGGCTGTAGGAAGGCCCGCAAAATAGGTCAAAGTGGTCATACAGAGGGTCAAGCAAAATCCCTGTATAATCAAAAGACTTTGATCTACAAGCACTGTGAAAGAAAGGGAATTGACCCCATAGTGAAAGTGAACATTGAAAAACCAAGGGAATTGACTCCCGTTAAAGTCAAGAGAGAGCCGACCCCGGCCAACGGAGATCCAAGAGGTGAAGCCAAACCCCTATTTTTAATTTTGTAATACAATTGAGAAGGGTCAGCCCAGAAGAGGGGCACCCGGGGATGAAGCCATCACCCACATGGAACTTCAGTAACAAACTTTCATTTGTTAAAGAAACATTTGCTTTTGATTATCTGAACACATCAGGCCCGAAGGCAAGAGACTTTCTAGAAACGACACTTGGCCATCAACGGTCCTGAGAACTGTCATTGGAACTGTCGTCTTGTGCTAGAGCATCCAGAGACTGTACTGTGCTCCACCAACTCCACCTTAACCCGTGCACAAAACGTGGGGAAGGGAGACCCAGGCTACTGCCTCCTAACTTATTTCATTTCCATGAAACTTAACCCCACACCCTTTTGTATTTAGTGTAAGGAATTTGCAATAGGTTTTCTTAGTATAGGCCCTTTTATTTGACTTGACGCCACAAGGACTGCCATATTTTCATTTGATGGTCGACACCTGTCCACATCTTAGATTTAGGTTAAGATTATGCGTTTTTCCAACCTGCATACCACTTTCATTGTTCAATAAACACTCTTGAACTGTGATCACTTGTGTCTGGCTTACTTGTTGTCACCATGAGTTCTTCACATAGGCAACATCACCCTTTCAAGTATCCCCTGGGCTATCTGGCCTCGCGCCTGGATGTGAAAGGCCTTCTCCCCACGACTTTTATATCCCCGCTAAAATCAGGGTTGATCACCCTGGCCAGGACATCGGTGCCAACCTTCCACGCCACTCTTGACTTTGGTGCCAACCTGATGTATGTTCCGGGAGGTGGAATAAGAACAAGATCAGTAGGGATGAGACGTCTTTCTTTTGGTGGAATGGTTTCTGTCTGGCTACTACAAAGATCAAACCCAACAGACCCTTTAGTGGCAACTGAAGGGTTGGAAGCGCTATCACCTCACTTCTCATAATTCAGGCTCCCCTCAACTCAACGGTTGTGATGAACCGCTTGGCATTTGGCTTCTCTGGAGTCAAGGGCAGTATCAGCATAGGCTCTCGTCAGGAAACGTTCTGCGGGTCTCGGATGAAAAGGGCAAGGTTAGTTTCGACCTTGCCACCCTCTCGTTTCCTGCCCCTTTTCCCCTTCTCTTAAACTGCTGCTTGGTAGCCGTCTTGTCGCGATCTCTGCTATGCTCGCCTTTCTCGCCTTGCTCCTCTTGTGCTTTCTTGGTCCACCTTTTATTCCTATGGGGAAAAGGAAGGGCTGTCAGGTGTGTGTGTGATTAGAATTAATTGCCTGACTTTGCCTGACCTTCATGTCAGGGACATGTCAGGTAAACAGTTTTATTACCAGTCCATAAAACAATAGACATGTCAGAAAAGAGAAGAGATAGAGGTTGTACGTGTCCTATATGGTAAAAAGGGGATAAGTAAGGTTTGTGAAATAAGAAGGGGGGCTTGTGAGAGTTCAGAACATAGTAGGGTTTCCGGGGTAACCAGGAGTAGCTGGGATCAAAATATGGATAAAGGGAATTGTGTGAATCGTAGTGTTTAGTCTGGTCAGGTTGGGAGTGCGGAAAATAATAATCATGGCTAACAGAAAAAGAAGGATCGGAAGTATTCCAATGGAGACCAGTAAAACAAGAATTCTGGGAGTTGTGCCTTTTGGATGTAATGGAGTGTTGGTTCAGTACGGATGGATCATTGGATCAGGGCCGAAGAGATTGAATGGAAGGAAGCGGGCCGATGTATGATAGCCTATAAAGATATTAGGGAGTTCATCCTTCTCTCCTCCTCCCTGGCTTGTGTGATACTGCATCTCCCTTGGGTTATTCCCTCGAGTATAATCCCAGGCTCCCCCATCCCTGTAAGCCTTTCTCGCTCTTTTACCTTTAGGGTTGGAATCAGAGCAGATCTGTTCTTCGCTGGGTGCTTGAATGAGACCCTTTCGTGATTCTCTACGTGAGATACCCTCAGGTATTTCACATACCCTTCTCCTATGCTGGATGGACAGAGATGTTTCATCTGGGTATCCCAAAGTGGAACATCCAGGTTGTTGGTCCAGACATTCCACTATATAACTGGGATTGCAGCCCTGGTCGTTTAGGCCATAAGTGCGAGATGATTTAAAAAGGTCTCTCACTTCTTTTTGCCTCTGTATCATTCTCTCCCATCATTCTCTCCCTTGCTTGGGTATCCATTAATTCTTCCTCTATAGCTTCCGGGAAAATGTATTTCCCATGGACCCTATCACCACAAAATAGGCATACTTCTAATTGCGAGATTTCTGACTGAGCCAGAGAGTTTAGAGATATTAATTCTCCTGTGTTCCTATTCAGGGGGCTAAAAGAAATTTGGATGTGTTAGGCATCTCTAGTTTTTGTCCCTCCTGATTAATAGAAGTTTCTTCTCACATCTCCTTGCTCGGATTTCCCTCCTTCTCTCTCCCTTGCTTATCCTCTACTATCCCCCTTGAATAGTAAAGGTGGGTTTTTTGGATGCATTTTCTATAGGAGGGTTTTTGGTACCTCTTTCTGATGTTTCCTTCCTCAAATGTCCCTCTTTCCCTGTTCTACCACTGTGGGAGTCGGATGTATCCAGCCCTGCTTTACTGTCCCCCTCGCCTGGAATGAGGTCACCAGAACAGTTTCTACTGACACGGTTTTATTTTTTTCTTGCCAAGAGGGTGGCGATCTATTAAGGCTTCGCCCTCCAGTGTCAGGAAATTTGGGCCTTGTGGTGCAAGGAAAGTATTATCTATTTGAGAGTTGTCCAATTCTCTTGAATTTTGAGGGGTTTCCTTAAGAGGCGGAACCCATGTGGTCTCATATCGGAGGGTTCAGAGTATTTCACCTCAAGGAGAAATTAAGTAAAATAAACTTCACTTCAGCTCCACAGGATAAAAGGGTAAAGGTCTCCATAACCCTTTCCGTGTGGGGCATTATACACAGGGCTGAGGTGGTGAGGCTACCTATTGGTAGGCCTAAAGAGACCACAATTTTATCTCTGCCTGGTATTAAAATGTCTTGGGGACATCAGAGGAGATTATCAATACCCCTATTATTTTCCGGTCTAGTAAAATAACTTTAAAGGCCAAAGGGATAAAGTGTGCTCCCATTTTCTGTACCGAGGGTGGGAGGGGCGGTGGTATGCTCTTCCCTTCGGTGGAAAAAGGGGACGGACAGCATAGGTTCCTTGACTCAAAGATTTCTGAGGATAGGACATGGAAATCTTAATGCAGATTCTTTTCATGTAAGTGGGCTCTTCAACTATTATCAATTGGATGAAATCCCACACCTGACACCATGAGTGAGAAACTCATGGTGACACAAGTAAGACAGACAAGTAATCACAGTTCAATGATGTTTATTGAACAATGAAAGTGGTATGCAGGTTGAAAAACACCTAATCTAAACCTAACTCTAGGATGGGGACAGATGTTGACCATCAAATGAATATAAGGCAGCCCTAGTGGCGTCAAGTCACTCACCAGCACCTCACTTATGAGGCAGGAGCCTCCCTCAGCCAGCCATCCGGCCCCGGAGGATCTCTACCGCACCGGAGACATCCTGCATGCCAAGGAAGAGGAGCACAGGAGCCGCGGGTAAGCAACAAATGCAGCCGCAGCCTACTCCCATCATCCCGATCCAGCCGTGATCCCTGCCATGCAAGCTAACCACTTCACATGTGGAGCGCAAAGGCGGCTTCCCCATTGCTCTTTGTTTGTTGTTGCTAAGCAACAGCAGTAACCGCCGATTGGCCACCGTACGCCTCTTCCAGGCGCCCGTGTTGCCGTAAGGCGTCAGCCGAGCCTCCCACACCAAGGGCCTACACAAGGGGCAGCGCCCGTCGGCGCCCACTCACCAGCACCTCGCTTATGAGGCAGGAGCCTCCCCCAGCCAGCCATCCGGCCCCGGAGGATCTCTACCACACCAGAGACATCCTGCATGCCAAGGAAGAGGAGCACAGGAGCCGCGGGTAAGCAACGAATGCAGCCGCAGCCCACTCCCATCATCCCGATCCAGCCGTGATCCCTGCCATGCAAGCTAACCACTTCACACGTGGAGCGCAAAGGCGGCTTCCCCATTGCTCTTTGTTTGTTGTTGCTAAGCAACAGCAGTAACCGCCGATTGGCCGCCGTACGCCTCTTCCAGGCGCCCGTGTTGCCGGAAGGCGTCAGCCGGGCCTCCCACACCAAGGGCCTACACAAGGGGCAGCGCCTATCTGTGCCTGTTTTGGCCTGGCATGGCTGTAGGGCCCACTATACGGTCCAACACTTCCCTATCCAGCCTCATACTTCGCCAAGACAACTACCTCCTGCCCAAATCATCCGCCCATTCTGACCTGATGAGGCCAGCCGCCGCATGACCTAAGAACGACCTCCAAACATCTGCGCAGAGATACTACAGGAATACTCTCTCCTAGACTCATGAAAGGCACTCCCTACGACCTATTTGCTCCATCTCTTACTTGACCAGCCACCCACTTGCCCACCAAACCAAGTGCCACACCCCTTTGGAATCGCACTTCTGAGCCTTTACATCGCCCTATGCTAATTGCGCATGGGGCATACACCCAACGCCCGGGCTCCACCTGATTATTGCGCCAGCCCAAACTAGCATACGGACTTACTACAAGCACAGTGCTGCTCACTGATGCCCAAAGGTTTAGCAACAACACCCTATGATTGTCGAAACTAGCGCACCCTGTTAATGCGCTTATTGTTCACTCTAGATAGCCGCCACTCTCGCACTGCTCAATACAACCCAAATCCACCAGCCCATTTTGCCTATCCCGAGCTGCATATTGTGTACTAGATTACCTGCTATTGTACGCCAGCCCATTTTGCCTATCCTGAGCTGCATACTGTGTACCACATTGCCTGCTATTGTGCGCCAGCCCATTTTGCCTATCCTGAGCTGCATATTGTGCGCCAGCCCATTTTGCCTATCCTGAGCTGCATATTGTGCGCCAGCCCATTTTGCCTATCCTGAGCTGCATACTGTGTACTAGATAACCTGCTATTGTGCGCCAGCCCATTTTGCCTATCCTGAGCTGCATATTGTGTACTAGATTACCTGCTATTGTGCGCCAGCCCATTTTGCCTATCCTGAGCTGCATATTGTGTACTAGATTACCTGCTATTGTGCGCCAGCCCATTTTGCCTATCCTGAGCTGCATATTGTGCGCCAGCCCATTTTGCCTATCCTGAGCTGCATATTGTGCGCCAGCCCATTTTGCCTATCCTGAGCTGCATACTGTGTACTAGATTACCTGCTATTGTGCGCCAGCCCATTTTGCCTATCCTGAGCTGCATATTGTGTACTAGATTACCTGCTATTGTGCGCCAGCCCATTTTGCCTATCCTGAGCTGCATATTGTGTACTAGATTACCTGCTATTGTACGCCAGCCCATTTTGCCTATCCTGAGCTGCATATTGTGCGCCAGCCCATTTTGCCTATCCTGAGCTGCATATTGTGCGCCAGCCCATTTTGCCTATCCTGAGCTGCATACTGTGTACTAGATTACCTGCTATTGTACGCCAGCCCATTTTGCCTATCCTGAGCTGCATACTTTGTACCACATTGCCTGCTATTGTGCGCCAGCCCATTTTGCCTATCCTGAGCTGCATATTGTGCGCCAGCCCATTTTGCCTATCCTGAGCTGCATATTGTGCGCCAGCCCATTTTGCCTATCCTGAGCTGCATATTGTGCGCCAGCCCATTTTGTCTATCCTGAGCTGCATACTTTGTACCACATTGCCTGCTATTGTGCGCCAGCCCATTTTGCCTATCCTGAGCTGCATATTGTGCGCCAGCCCATTTTGCCTATCCTGAGCTGCATATTGTGCGCCAGCCCATTTTGCCTATCCTGAGCTGCATATTGTGCGCCAGCCCATTTTGTCTATCCTGAGCTGCATACTGTGTACTAGATTACCTGCTATTGTGCGCCAGCCCATTTTGCCTATCCTGAGCTGCATACTGTGTACGAGATTACCTGCTATTGTGCGCCAGCCCATTTTGCCTATCCTCAGCTGCATACGATGTACTAGATAACCTGCTATTGTGCGCCAGCCCATTTTGCCTATCCTGAGCTGCATACTGTGTACTAGATAACCTGCTATTGTGCGCCAGCCCATTTTGCCTATCCTGAGCTGCATATTGTGTACTAGATAACCTGCTATTGTGCGCCAGCCCATTTTGCCTATCCTGAGCTGCATATTGTGCGCCAGCCCATTTTGCCTATCCTGAGCTGCATATTGTGCGCCAGCCCATTTTGCCTATCCTGAGCTGCATACTGTGTACTAGATTACCTGCTATTGTGCACCAGCCCATTTTGCCTACCCTGAGCTGCATACTGTGTACGAGATTACCTGCTATTGTGCGCCAGCCCATTTTGCCTATCCTCAGCTGCATACGATGTACTAGATAACCTGCTATTGTGCACCAGCCCATTTTGCCTATCCTGAGCTGCATACTGTGTACTAGATAACCTGCTATTGTGCGCCAGCCCATTTTGCCTATCCTGAGCTGCATATTGTGCGCCAGCCCATTTTGCCTATCCTGAGCTGCATATTGTGTACTAGATAACCTGCTATTGTACGCCAGCCCATTTTGCCTATCCTGAGCTGCATACTGTGTACCACATTGCCTGCTATTGTGCGCCAGCCCATTTTGCCTATCCTGAGCTGCATATTGTGCGCCAGCCCATTTTGCCTATCCTGAGCTGCATATTGTGCGCCAGCCCATTTTGCCTATCCTGAGCTGCATATTGTGTACTAGATAACCTGCTATTGTGCGCCAGCCCATTTTGCCTATCCTGAGCTGCATATTGTGTACTAGATTACCTGCTATTGCACGCCAGCCCATTTTGCCTATCCTGAGCTGCATATTGTGTACTAGATTACCTGCTATTGCACGCCAGCCCATTTTGCCTATCCTGAGCTGCATATTGTGCGCCAGCCCATTTTGCCTATCCTGAGCTGCATATTGTGCGCCAGCCCATTTTGCCTATCCTGAGCTGCATACTGTGTACTAGATTACCTGCTATTGTACGCCAGCCCACTTTGCCTATCCTGAGCTGCATACTGTGTACCACATTGCCTGCTATTGTGCGCCTGCCCATTTTGCCTATCCTGAGCTGCATATTGTGCGCCAGCCCATTTTGCCTATCCTGAGCTGCATATTGTGCGCCAGCCCATTTTGCCTATCCTGAGCTGCATATTGTGCGCCAGCCCATTTTGCCTATCCTGAGCTGCATACTGTGTACTAGATTACCTGCTATTGTGCGCCAGCCCATTTTGCCTATCCTGAGCTGCATACTGTGTACGAGATTACCTGCTATTGTGCGCCAGCCCATTTTGCCTATCCTCAGCTGCATACGATGTACTAGATAACTTGCTATTGTGCGCCAGCCCATTTTGCCTATCCTGAGCTGCATACTGTGTACTAGATAACCTGCTATTGTGCGCCAGCCCATTTTGCCTATCCTGAGCTGCATATTGTGCGCCAGCCCATTTTGCCTATCCTGAGCTGCATATTGTGTACTAGATAACCTGCTATTGTGTGCCAACCCATTTTGCCTATCCTGAGCTGCGTATTGTGTACTAGATTACCTGCTATTGTACGCCAGCCCATTTTGCCTATCCTGAGCTGCATATTGTGCGCCAGCCCATTTTGCCTATCCTGAGCTGCATATTATGTACTAGATTACTATTAGCCTATAGCATTATTGCATGTGCTTAGTCTTTCAAACCTCCAGCACACTGCCTGTCCCACACATATCCATGCAAGGCCAGGCCATAGCATAACTTGCACCAACACACTTAGTCACTCATTGCCCACGAACATAATGATTACGTGCCTAAAGCATATAGCTCTCTTTGTACTGAGCCTCCTTACTATCATGGCACCTGCACCCGCTGTCTCTTGCCCACCCAAAGACATAAACATGAGACTAAGGGCCAGACTGTCCCATCTACATGAACCATCTTCCTACCACACATTTAGGGGCTATTCCAACCTATCTAACCCAACGAACAAACAATCACAACACCCCAAGCCCGCTCCTCTGCCACTAGGCGCCCCACCTACCAAGCAGCTACTGTCTCAAGCGGCAACCTTAACTAAAAAGAAGCAAACCCCCACTACCTTACCAACTAGCACCCTTCCGCTAACTGGCTCCCTCATTAATGCTAGATCCATGGTTGCCCACGCTACTGAGATCTCTGACACCCTAACTAACGAGAACCTAGACCTTCTATGCATAACAGAAACCTGGCTCCATGATGCTGCCGGCCCTTCTATAATGCTAGCAATACCAGGCGGCTACCAACTGCTGAGAGCAGACAGACCCAACGCCAAAGGAGGTGGCTTAGCTATTATCCATAAAGCCAACCTCCCTATCAGACTAGACACTACCATGCCACTTCAGCCTTGTGAACTCCTCACTGCCAAATTCCAACTCTCATGGAACCACACTCCCACCATCCATGTGATCTACAGACCACCTGGACCACTAGGTACCTCCGAGGACGACCTAACTAGTATCCTGACTAACAATACAAGAGACCATGCGCAAATCCTACGATTAGGTGACTTCAACCTTGGTTTCAATGACCGCAACGACAAACATGCCACATCTGTAGCAGCACTACTGCACGACTATGGCTTAACGCAAAAAGTCACCACCTCCACTAATTCCAAAGGCAGGACTCTTGACTGGGTTGCTGACCTCAACTGCAACATCTGCATCACGAGTATAACTCCTCAAATGTGGAAAGACAACCATTTAATCTCTTTCGCCGCCTCACTTGACCTTACCCATCCTAAAACGATAATAATGGCCCCGCCACTCCCCACTAGAAGTAAAAAAGACATCACAGCAGAACAACTCCTTCCACACCTCCTCCCCTCCCTTAACAACATAGACAATATTACAGACCCAACCTTACTTGTGGAAACCTATAATAGCACCATGACCAAGGCATTAGGTCTGATCGCCCACACCAAAATCCGTAAAGGCAAACAACTCTCCCACCTGAATAACTGGTTCACACCTCAACTGAAAGTCCTTAGAACTCAAAAAAGGAAACTACAATCTATATGGCGACACTCGCCCACTGAAGAGAACAAAATCAAGTTAGCCACCCATGCCAAACAATACAAAAAGGAAATCATTAATACAAAAAAGAACACTTACAACGACAGAATAACTAAAGCCAAATCTGACACTAAGGAATTATTCTCCATCCTGCGTGAAATGGAATCGCCCATACCGCAAACGGATAATACTCCCAAAAATAAACTCTGGTGCACTAACATACAAAACACCCTTGCAGGAAAAATTAGCTCTCTTCAAACCAAAATTGCAATTAAAAAAGCTGCATTGCTATCGCCACCAGAGCGCACTCCCAAGGCACAGCCCTCCCGAAATCAGGCTAATAACACTCCACACCCATTTAGCTTCAAACAAATAACCATACTAGAGACAGAAAAAATTATACTCTCCGTAAAGCCGTCTAATTGTAAAGGAGATAACTGCCCTCCTCAAATGATAAAAGACGCATCGAGAGACCTAGCTCCCTTCATCTCAAAACTGATTAATGCCTCCTTTAAGACAAACCTAGTGCCCAATAACCTTAAACAGTCTTGGGTCCTACCTCTGCCAAAAAAACAAACTCTCGACCCTTCCATTCCGACAAACTACAGACCCATCACTACCGTCCCATTCCTACTCAAAATTATTGACAGGGTAGCCTACCTGCAAATCCAGGATTACCAGAAACAGCCCTGATTGATCTTAAGACTCAAATTGACGAGTTGAAGGATAATGGAAAATCAGCTATGCTACTCCTCCTTGTCCTATCGGCAGCCTTCGACCTAGTAGATCATGCAGTTTTATGCAATCACCTCAGCTCCGCTGCCCATTTCTCAAGCGATGCCATAACCTGGGTTCAATCCTTCCTTGCTAACCGGACTATGAGAGTCTTCTCACCCCTTTGCAGCTGCTGATCCCATGCAAGTCTCCTGCGGTGTCCCCCAGGGATCATGAGTGTCTCCTACTATGTACAACATCTTTACCAAACCCTTGTTTGACAAGTTGGATAGACTGGGTGTCATCTACACTAACTATGCAGATGACACTCAGATCCTCATCCCCCTTTCGGGTAACTTCTTGGAAGACTCAGCTTTGGTAAATAAGATATACCTCCTTATTCAGGCATGGATGGCATCCCACAGCCTCTGCCTGAATGACGACAAAACAGAGATTCTGATCCTCGGCACAGAGACAGCGATTAACAAACTCGACCCGAACTATGCCTCGTTTAACATCGACAACAATGTCATCAAAGTGATGCCTGCAGTCAAAGCCCTTGGGGTCTATCTGGACTCAGCTCTCACTTTCAAGAAACCAATTAACTCCCTAGCTTCCTGCACAGCCTATACATGTAAACTGATCCGAGCATGTAGGCCATTCCTAACGGAGGCTAGCTGTATTACCTTAGCTAATGCACTAACCGTATCCAGATTGGACTACTGCAATGCCCTATACGTGTGATCTAACAAGTATGTCCTTAACAAACTCCAAACTCTCCAAAATAACGCTCTTAGAGTAGCCTTAAACATACCTAACAGAGCCCATGTCTCCACCGCCAGAAGGAACATCCACTGGCTAAAAATCAAAGACAGAATCACCCTCAAAACTCTCTCGCTCACGTCCAAATCCCTCAACAATATCGCTCCTCCACACCTAGTAAACAGAATCAACAAGAGAATCTCAAACCACCCCACAAGAATGACTAACGCCTTCACCCTGCTGGTGCCTAGATACAAAAAGAGCACAGCTGGCGGCGCCAGCTTCCCAGTCACAGCTGCCCAAACCTGGCACAAACTCCCTTTAGAACTCAGAAAGGACCAACATTACCCAAGTTTCAGGCATAAGGTTCTCTTATGGATACGATCCAACGACATCTAATATGATCCCCCACCCAATAGAACCACTCGTCCTGAGTGACACCTTCCTGACGACGCTCATGCTAACCTGTCCCCTAGGCACCCCGACCTCCACTGCTAGTATCCAGCTACCTCACTGGACCCCACTTGGGACTACAAACTATGGTTGACTGTCACGCAGCTTTTGCATGCCTCCGTCACCTGGCAATCAACTGTACAAGCATATTCAGACTGTAATGTTGTTGAACTGTCCTACGGCCTACCTCTTCTCGCGTCCAATACCGGGCATTAACTGTATAAGCACACGCAAACTATAATGTTGTTGAACTGTTCCTACTGCTTATCTTGTATGTATCACTGTAACCAAGTTCTCAAGTATCCTTGTAATGTTTGCGCCCGGCTACCTTCGGGTTTGGTTTTGCGCTATATTAAATAAACAAACAAACAAACAAATAAAAGGGCCTATGCTGAAAAAAAACAATTGCCAATTCCTTACGGTAAATACAAAGGGTGTGGGATAGTTTTGAAGAAAAGAAAGAAGTGTTCACAAATAATATGACAGGATGCGGTAGCTTGGATCTCCCTTCCCCATGTTTTGAGCACGGGGTAAGATGGGAAATTGGAGCATGGCACACATTCGAGCTTTCCCAGCACGATTCGACAGTTCCACTTGCAGCTATCGGGATCTTCGATGGCCAATTCTCGTTTCTCTTGAAAGTCTCTTGCCTCGGAGTGCCTGACATATTCGATAACGAAACAAAAGTTCCTTCAACAAAATTAAAGTTTGTTTCCTGGTCTTACTTAGGGTGTGGACTCTTCACCCCTCGGTCCCCCTCTTCCGGGTGCTGACCCTTGTTCCTCGTGCTGTTGGGTGATAACAGTTCACTCCTGGATCTCCCTCTTCCGTGCTTGGATCCCAAAAACAGTTCCTATCAATATCAAGGCCTTCGGTGGTTGTAGTGTCCTGGTTCTGAGGGCCTGATAGGTTTACCAAGAAAAGGACCAACAAATAAAATATTTCACGGGTGATGGGTTCACCCCTGGGTCCTATTCTTCAGGGGGCAGACCCCTGTCTACTTGCAACCTCCTTTTGCCGGGGGGAGTTCACTATGGCTTTTCTCAGTGATGGATTCACCCCTGGGTCCCTCTCTTCCGGTCGCAGACCCATCTTTACTTTCAGCGTCCCTCCACCAGGTTCACTATGGCTTTTCCTTCCTTCACAACTCTTAATGTCTTTTTAAACAGTTCTAGTGGACATCCCTCAGCCGGGTTCACTCTTGTCAACACACCGTTTCTTGGGACTTTAGACTTTGCCCCCTTCTCGGTGGCATCCCTCTTTCGGGTTCACACTTGCCAACTTCACCTTCACATTTACTTTCAATGTTTACGGGATTCACTTCCCTTGCTTTCTTTATAGAGTTTGTAGGTCAAAGGCTTTCGACTATACAGGGATTTTGCTTGACCTCCTTTATGACCACTTTGACCTATTTTGGCGGCTCTCCAACAGCCTTCTGGTATCAGTAGTTTTACTTAGATGGGGATGGACCAGGGTTTCCTGGAGCACCACCCACGTGGTGCCGTTCCCCTTCTGCAGCTGGTCTTCCCTTTATAATTTTACAGTTCTTTGAACTTTTCTCACTTTGCCACTTTGTGACTTTCATTCACCACAGCCCAGTTCTTATCGGTTCTACCTTCCACTCACCGGCTGTGATGAACCGCTTGGCTTTCTTTGTAGCTGGAGTCAAGGCTGTTACCATGGTAGCAGGCGTCTCCCTTGCTCCGGCTTATCAGCTTTGATTCGCTGCGTCTAACGCTGACATCTGCTGCAACACACTTGAGCTATTGTCCTCTGTCTAACGATTCTTTCTGTGGAGGTGTTGCAGGGTTTTATCGAAAAGGGCAAGGTCGTGTCTCTCCTCGTCAGCATCTCAATGTTTGCCACCTTTCTTTCCTCTTGAACTGTCGGGTCTGGATAGCTGTCTCGTCATGCGGGCTGCCTTGCTGATCTTATGCTCTTTTGCTCCACCTTTTGTCCCTGTGGGGAAAGGAATGGGCCGTCAGGTGTGTGTGATTTTGGTCAATTGCCTGTCTTTGCCTGACCCTTGGGTTGGGGCATGTCAGGTAAACAGGTTGCATTTTAGTCTGTTGTCTTTCGTGTCAGGAGAAAGTGTTCAGGTCGGAAAAGTGGGGGGTTGGAGTGTCAGCGTATCCTATCAGGTAGGATGGGGAAGAGGTGTTTTAGGGAATTACAACCCTCGTATCAGGATGGTTGATGACCTTAGAGGGGGAGATTGATAGGAATGACCGGGATTGTCATTGTGAAAGGAACAGGGGGGGTTGTGGGAACAGTAGTGTTTAGCCCAAGTGTTGAGCAAGGTACCTGATGTTCCTGGTGACGGTGGAATTGACGCCAGACTGCCTCGGGATCTGTAAATAGGTTGACGCGAGAAACCAACCCAAGACCCACCAGGATGCGACTAAGGGATCCTGGATCAGTTCCCCATGCCACGGGACAGCAATTCCCAGATTATCGTGATGCAGGAACAGTGCAAGCACTGACAGGGAAGGCTGATGGCAATGTCCAAGAGTGTGGTCCAAAGGATGAGTACAAGGGTCTGGTTAGACTGGGGTGTTGCAGATCCGATGGTTCTGAGATCCAATGTTCAGGTAGGAGTGTAGACGACACTAGCCAGGAGGCACAGGATCCACACCAGTAGCACAAGGAAAGGTCACAAAACAAGGTAAGGAGCAGGCAGCACAAGAAAGGGTAAGAAGGCAGGCCCCAGTAAGGTGAAGAGAGCAGGGGCAAGCAGGACCAGGACAAAAGGGACAGGATCAAGGAGCAGGAGAGCACAAGGCAGAAAGGAGCTGAAGGGTATAAGGCAACAAGGAGCTGAAAAGCACAAGGCAGCAAGGACAGAGTCAGAAGTGAAGCATTAGTACAAGTGCACACATCAAGACACGATGCACTGTGCTTCCCCGGATGCTTTTATGGTGTTGGCACCATAATGAGGCTTACAACGCAAGCCGCCATTGTCCTGGAAATCATGCATGTGTGGTATGGAGAGCAGGAGAAGCCGCGCATGCATGATGGGCCTGCACCAGGAAGGACCCGGCACCGCTGCGACCCCACACCATGTGAGATAAGGAAACGCCAACATGCATAGAGTCGCCAGGACCCTTGAGAGATAAGTGAGGGAATTCTGCATGGAGGGCTCCGGAGCAGGTTGTGGGAAGAGCCATGTAGCGGGCAGCACCTGACACCAAGTAGAGGGGGTGTTCGGGACAGAATAACCAGAGGAACATGGAGAAGAATGATGGGGAGTATTCAGATAGGGAACAGGAAAGCAGCGATTCTGAGAGAGATGGTTTCTGAATGTGACATTGTTTAGAATCCTGGGGGATTGGTTATATAAAGAGGGGTCGGTCGATTTGCGTAAGAGTGATTCAATAGGAGGAAGGGGGGCAGATGTGGGACAGGTCATAAAGGTTTCAGGGACCTCACCCTCCTCTTCTCCTTCTCATGTAAAATACTGTGTCTCACCTAGGGCATTCCTCCGAGCACAACCCGGGCTCCCCTACCCAGGTGATCCTCCCTCGCTCGTCCACCTCCAGGGTTGGGATCTGAGAATGCCAGCCCCTCCCTGGCCACCGGAATAAGGGATTCTCAAGGTTTTTCAGGGAGAATAACGTCAGGTTTCTCACAACCCCCAGGAACTGGATCCAATATTGATGGCCGTGTCCTGGCCACCTGGACGACGGATCTTTGGGGGCTAGTGTGTGAGACACCTTTGGGTTTCTCACATACCCTTCCTCCATGCAATGTATCCTCATCTGCTTCAGAGGGGAACCGGGACAGGAAATCTACTTTCCCCTGGTATTTTCCTTTCCGATGTTCCAGCGTGAAGCAGTAGGACTGCAGGTCTAGAAACTATCATATGACATGTGGGTTGGAGTCTTTGCGTTGGCTAATCCAAACTAGGGAAGAATGATCAGTGACTATGGTAAACTTTCTTCCTAAGAGGTAGTATCTCAGGTGGATAATGGCCGTCTTGATGGCCAGGGTCTCTAATTCCAGCACATAGCCATTTATTTCACGTGAGAAGAGTTTGTGGCTCGTAAAGAGAATGGGATGTTCTAATCCGTCGCAGACTTGAGCTAGGACTGCTGCTAAAACAGTAAGGGAGGTGTCCATCTGCAATATAAAGTCTTGGGAGAAGTCTACTACCTTCAGGATTGGGTTCTGGCACAAAGTTT
Source organism: Ambystoma mexicanum (assembly GCF_040938575.1). NCBI lineage: Eukaryota > Metazoa > Chordata > Amphibia > Caudata > Ambystomatidae > Ambystoma > Ambystoma mexicanum. The sequence goes on from NC_090938.1 coordinate 36,982,735, forward strand.
GCTTCAAGGTGTTATACCATATATCCTCCTCTTCAGGCCAATGGAGTTTCTGTGTTTCAGCGTTCTTAAATTTATCGGTTAGCCTATTAACCCTAGAAAGGATCTCAAATTCCTTTTAGATTTGGGTATAGGTTTATCTAGGACAGCTCTCACTTTCTCATGTTGTGGCTGTACATTCCCGTACCCTACAACAACAAAAAAACAGATATTTTACAGCTGATTTTGCCAATCTGAATTTAGATGGAGTAGCAGTTAGGCTGGCTTGTCTGAGGAGTTTCATAATAGTATGAAGGTGGAAAAGGTGGTCTTCCCAGGTTTTACTATAGATGGCGTATCGTCAATGTAAGCGCCATAGAAGTCGTAATCGGGGTGTAAGATTGTATCCATTAGGCAATGGAAAGTGGCTAGGACGCCGTGTAAGCCAAAAGGGAGGACTTTACATTGAAATAGTCCTAAGGGTGTTGAAAACGCTGTCTTTTCTTTTTCTGGCCCATACACTGGTACCTGCTAGTACACTTTTGTTAAGTCTAGGGTGGATAGACAGGTGGCTGCTCGGAGTTTATCAATTAAGTCATCAATGCATGGCATGGGTTAGGCATTGAAATCGGATATTGCTTTGACTTGATGGAAATCTATACAGAACCTCCAGGAATAATCAGGCTTATTGAACAACATGATAGGGGAGGACCATGGGATTGACAAGGGCTCGATGATATTAGCTTGCAGAATTTTGTTTACTTCCTCGACCACTATCTGTTTACGGGCCTCTGGGAGTCTATAAGGTTTTAAATGGGCCACGTTTCCCGTAGGTGTTCTAATATAGTGGTAAGTTCCCTCGATTCTTCCTGGTTTGTCTGAGGATACATCAGGGAAAGAGCTGATTACATCTTTTAGATCTTCCTGTTTTTGGGTAGGCAACTCAGGAGGGATTAGTGCAAAGTTGTCTACATCTTCTGGAACCAAACAAGATAGTCCTTTGGCATGGGTGGCTGATGGGTTCTCTTTCCACTCCTTTAGGAGATTCACGTTATATAAATGGACTTTCTGTTTTCCGTATGGTTGGACTACTTTACAAGTGCAGGTTTCTGTTTGTTCTACTATTTCATAGGGCCCATGCCACATAGAATCAAGCTTGTTTTCTGAGGTGGGTAATAAGACCAATTATTTTTGTTCCATAGAAAACGATTTTAAGCTTACTTTCATATGGTAGTTGGATTTTTGTTGACTTTTGGCCTTTTCCATATGAGTGCTGACTAGATCCTGGACAAGTCTCATATGTTCTCGCATTCGAGTAGTGGTTTGCGAGATGGGGATGGGTGCCTCTTCTTGTTTCTCCCAGGTTTACCAGAGCATGTCCAGGACATCTCTGGGCTCTCTTCCATAAAGTAATTCAAAAGGGGAAAATCCTGTAGAGGCTTGTGGGGTTTTTCTCACTGCAAATAGTGCCTACGGGATCATTCAGTCCCAGTCCTTCCCATCTTTATCTACTAGTTTCCACAGGATTAGTTTTAAGGTTTTATTGAATCTTTTTACAAAACCATCGGTTTGGGGTGGTACACAGATGTTCGTTAAAGGTGGTAATATGGAGTAGCTCTTTGACCTCTGACATGAGCTTGCTCATAAAATTTGAACCTTGATCGGTCAATATTTCCTTGGCAAAGCCAACCCTGGAAAAATACAGTAGGAGGTGTTTAAGGATTTGCTGTGTGGTATTATTTTGCATTGGGAATGCTTCGGGATATCTAGTGGCATAATCAACAATTACTAGGACATACTTGTTGCCTAATCTGGATGTTTTTAGAGGTCCAATAATGTCCATTCCAATTCTCGAAAAAGGGACTTCTGTGATGGGTAAAGGATTCAAAGGGGCAGTCAAGGGGACATGTGTGCTAGATTTCTTTTTACATATTTCACACATCTGGATAAAGGACTTTATATCGACATGGATACCTGGCCAGTAGAACTTCCCACTGATGGGCGCTTGGATTTTCATTTGTCCTAAGTGAGCCCCGGTAAGATGCGAGTGGGTGTTACACTTCAGGCTTCCCCGCGGGTCTCCTTGCAGAGTAGGACTTCTTTACAAGCTCCTCTGTGGACCAGATACAGACCACCATGGCGTCTGTACAAACTTCGACGGACTCCGGGTCAGCTGACACGTCTTGTACGTGGAAGACGTATGGCAAGACACGCCCCTCTTACGACTATAAAACCATCGTCTTCCAAAGGGCTTGTTGCTGCTAATTAGCGTTACAAGTTACACGCGGTTTCGTTCGTTACTTCTTCGTGTCTTCCTACACGATTCCTCATCTGAACTCCTGGTTTTGACCTTTGCCTGACTACTGGATTGCCTCGTCTCTTACTTTATTCCTGTCGTGCTCGTCTGGTTGTTTGACTTGGAACGTTACTGGATCCGGCTCCCTTCTGTCTCTTGCGGTACTTCATTCCAGGTTCCCGCTTCTGCACTCGGAACCACATTGCTGTCGACTATCTGGAACTTTTCTACAGCTACTCGGGATACATGTGTGCTCAGGTACATACTTAATTGGCTATCCCCATCTCTGCTACTATTTATCTCCACGGCTTGTTTGGATATTTGTCTTCTGTTGGATTCTGGGACATTGAGTGACTTTCCTGTGAGATTGTCATTAAGTGCATATAAACGCTTTCCTGAAACTGCACCAACCCGGCACTAGTGCGACCCTCGTGCCGTCCAGGGCTAGTTCCCTATACTAACATCCCTGTTTGTAATTTTCTCCTGTCATTGTCTTTTGTTTCCTGGATTCTTTTCCTCAATATATCCTTATTCAGGTTAGTTGTTATCAATTCTATATTTAGTTGGGACCGATATTGAATTAGACCATTCCCACTCATTTTGTGTTATTCCTTGTAGATCCACCCGGGGAAGCTCCACTCCAATGCCTATCTAGGTAGTTGCCCATTTAATTCAACTGTTCTAAACACTTGCATTAACCTCAACACTGTCTAATATCTTTGTATTCCTTTGCAGCATTGGTATTGGCGGTGTGTGTTCCCCACGCTCTTTTATTCAATTGACACCTCTGTCTGTCCCAACTGAAACAGCAGAGAGGTACATTGTGGAAAAGAGCCCCTCTTTGAGGAAGCCTGAGTCTTGTACTCAGGGGAGCTGGGATGGAAGGCTGAATATCGATTCTTGTACCACCATCATCTTCAAGATCACTTCTCTGTATCTTCGGTCTATTTCGGAGTGGTGAGTAACAGTGGGCGATCTCCAGTATAACCTTTCTGTGGGTCCTGCAGATCACCAACTGTGTCTTTATCAATCCTTCAGTTGATGTTTCCCTCCTGTACAGCAACCTCTGCTTTAAGAAGAAAAAGGGGCTTCCTTTTTCTCTACCTTCTGCTCCGGAATAGCCTGCAGAAAGGCCTCAGTGACAGCGGGATCATTTTGCTGGGCAAAGGCTAGATCGGGATAAATGGTGGGATCCTCTCCCTTCGTGCCTTCATTGTCAGTGTCAGGCTATCCCTGTGAATTCTGGGAAAAGCGCCTGTTGGCAATTGCGCATGTCGTGTAGGAGAATAATTTTTTCTGACAATATAACTCTCAAGAGTACGTAAGGACAGATTGAGAGGACTATTGACCGAAAGATGGATTAACGCCCTGGTACACAGCTGGCTGCGAGAAAGGCACACAATTAAAATCTTGCTAGACAAGTTAGACAATACTCTGGAAATTAGTTGTAAAACTCACTTGTGCGGCCACCCGGAAGTGCCTGCAAGTAACTGTTTGGCTGGTTGTGCTGCCTGCAGTCCGTTTTGCTGGTTGGAACTTGTTTGGGTATACTACTGCTGCTGGTGATGGCGTCTTTATGAGGAAGCCCCTGTTTCTATCCGGACTCTGCATCTCGCATGTGCTGCGAGTGTCAACAAAGCATTTGAATTTGATTTATTGGCCTCGCCCCCTTGGAACGTTGGTGCCGCGATTTTGAAAGGTTAAGAACCCTGGTGTACGCGCACCCGAGTACACACCCGGAAGTGCCTGCAAGTGACCCTTTGGCTGGTTGTGCTGCCTGCTGTCTGTTTTGCTGATTGAAACTTGTTTGGGTATACTACTGCTGCTGGTGACGGCGTCTGTAAGAGGAAGCCCCTGTTTCTATCCAGACTCTGCAACTCGCGTGTGCTGCAAGTGTCAACAAAGCATTTGAGTATTTACATTACTTTCCTATAAAGAAGGATTTGTGTTTAGTACTTGCACTAGGGTGCTAGTACTTGTGCGCTTACACTTGTTGTGTTACAGGAGTCCTCCCAACTTTACTGAGCCTTTTTTTCTCTTGTTTTAGATTTGAATTATTGTCCCCGCCCCCTTGGAATGTTGGTGCCGCGATTTCAAAAGGATAAGAACCCTGGTGTACGCGCACCCGTGTGCGCACCTGGAAGTGCGTGCAAGTGACTGTTTGGCTGTTTGGCTGCGCGGCGGGTGCGTGGACTATCTTGTTCTTTGTTTTTTTCTATTGCTGACCGCTTGTTGTGGTTGAATTTTGTTACTGTGCATGCAACTTTAAATATAATTTGCATAGAGCAATTGTGCTTGGCTTGGTCCACTGCGTTACTGGTGTCTGGCTGTTAATACTGAGTTTATATCTTATGAGAGTGTAATACGGTCAGTACCCTGAGTTTTCTCTTTACTTTGTGCTCTGTTCAGGTTTTCTGTTCTCAATTCTTGTTCATCAAAATGGTAAATGGATTAAGAAGCTGGAGGAAACTTAATGACCCACAGTGCTCTATAGCCCCTATCCTTGGTAATGAGAGCACACTGCCCCTACCTGATGACCAGGCAGTGCTGCCGACTGCCGTGTTGGTTGGTGTGGGAGGTGAATTCGGCAGCAAAGAATCAATGAGAAGGTTATGGATGAAATGGGCATCATCCCTAGAAAATATTTAACAGCAATGGTCGACAATGATATGGGCCGAGACACGATCATACCCAAAACTAAATTTAATTTAAAGGAAATGAATGACATTAAACACTCAGATGTGTCACTTGAGGTCCAGGATGAGGAATCCCAGTTCCCGTTATCTAACGGTATGTATAGTGTTGATAACCTGTCATATAAGGAAGACAAGATAGACTGTTCAATGATGGGTCCCACAATTGAAGCCGAACTGGGGAAACAAGTGCGGCTGTCTCTCGGCCCTTCGACCCCAGTGAATCATAGATCAGTGGGTCGAGAGGATGTATTCATGCTTAGTCATCCATCTCTAAGAAAATTAAAACCATTCCCACCATATTTGGACTCTCAAGGTGTTGATAAGGTAAATGTGGCATGGGGATCTGATCTAGCTAAGCATCACACACAGATAAAACCTAAGGTTAGCACACCCAAATTGAAAGGTCCTCAAACAGCCATCAATGAACAAATGAACATTGATATTCAAGAGTTTCATTTAAGTTTAAATGAAAAAGACAAGGAGGTTACTTCAATCGAGGCGCGATCCAAGATATATACGCTGGATGGGCCATCCTTGGGTACTGACTTCCCTGTGTTAGCGAGAATCCTGGATCTCCTAGATAAAGGGCACGAACGGTCACATTGTAAGATTGGAATTATGAGGGCTGCAATTGCGGACCTCTTGAATAAAACCAATCGCATTGAAGGTGTCATGAACCGCCGTCTGCATCCATTCTGGACTTCATGGTCCCTGACACATAGGGGATTGAACTAGTAATCCTTCCAACATGGCCGCTTGATGCGGAACGCCGCTTGCCAGTCTCTGCCCTACACGCTCTACGTTCTACAAAACAGACACGCCCCTGCGGCTCTGCGCGTCTCAACGCTACTGCTCGCCGTAGCTGGACATGTGCTGCCGGAGTTCGCTCGGGGCTAATCTCCTGAATTCTATTTCCCGGGTCCTTGCTTCCTCCTCCTTTCCTTTCATCTTTCAAACTTTACCGAACTTTCCTGGATTTTCGCTGCGCTCGAGTCACGGCTTCCGTGCTTCCGCGAGCATACATCGTTCCTCCCAGGTTCCGTCCTGGACAATCTGAACGAAGCAAGACCTGCGCACGGGCTTATACAAATCCCGGTCTGTGTGAAAGAAGTCACAAAAGAAGGTCGCAAGCAAACAGGAAAAACAGGTGAGAAGGGGAGAGACTTGTGACAGATTGAGATGCCTAAAAATCGATACGGATACAGGAATGGAAGCCACGGTTCAAGACCTCATGCGAGGCATGCAGGAACTCACCACAGAAGTTCAAAACCTTAAAGCTGAGAACACTGTCTTAAAGCAGCTGGTATTGTCTCGTGATTCTGCTACCAAGGAAAGTGTGTTATTGGGCGGAGTGGTGGACAAATATGATGGCTCTCCAGAGACCGTTCGTGCCTTCCTTGATTCATGCTTGGTGCATTTCACCTTCAAGCCCTACTACTTTTCCACCCCAAGAGCAAAGGTGGGGTTTATGATATCACACCTCACTGGCAACGCATTAACCTGGGCAACTCCCCCAGTCAATTCGGGCGACGCCCTCCTGGATGATTACAATGGATTTGTGGAAGCCCTAAAGGCCATGTTTGATCGTCCTGAGCAGGTTTACAGCGCTCAAGAACGTCTACTTGATTTTCGACAAGGATCCCAGGATATGCTTACCTATGTCACCCGTTTCAAACAACTTATGAAGTAAGCTGATTGGTCCCAAGAGGCTAGCTTCACTCTCTTTCGCAGAGGCTTGAATGAAGAAATAAAGGACGAGCTAGCAAGGCTAGCTCACCCTAATTCCTTCCAGGCCCTCTTGGACCTTTCCTTGCAAATTGATTTTCGAATCCAGGAACGAAAGGCGGAGAAAAAAAGTCGAAATCATCATTCCAAAAGGTCGTCAGAAAATGGGATTTCACAGCTGGCAAGCCAGGTTCGTTGCGGCCTTTCCTGCATTGGCACTTGCCGTGGCGTCTTTCCCATAGCCACTGGCATCACACGAGAGCACGGAGTTCCCCACGTCACGTGGTCAGGAAGCAGTCTCTGATTACATCGCAGGTCACGTGACGCTCCATGCACAGTCCCGCGTTCCGCGTCATGTGACCATGCTCTTGCATTGAAATTGAGCAGGAGAACACAGGAGAAACGCTTCACAGCTGATTTCTTCAGAGCTCTGTTTGGCGTTTTGTGTTTTTGGATTTCCTGATATTCACGACCTCGGAACGTTTCACAGACTACCTTTGTCATTTCCCTTGGATTCATCCGCAACCATTCTGTCTTCTGGAATTCGACCTCTTGCATCGTTATTTGGACTGAGACTGGACTCCCTTGGCTTTGTCATTCTTCGGGTTGTCGACCTTGCTTTGTATACTGGACTGCCTAAGGATCAGCCACGCTACTCTGTACAGCGATTCAGGTGCCTCGCAGAGTGTTATTAGAACTTTAACAGCCTGCTGCTGCCGCCGCCCCCTTAGAAGTTTTGCTTCGCTTTCCACTCAATTCACCCTCCATCTACATTAGGTAAGCCCTTGGTTATAACCTAAATTGTCTTGTGCATTCCATTTAGTCACTGTGTGTAACCTAACCATTCCTTGCCTTACAGTGGTCCAGGGGTTTTTCCGGTGTTCCCGGATCCAGGCTGACAACACTCTACACCTGTGGCCTCAAAGATTGCATGAGTAGTGGTTTTCACTTCTGCTCGTGCGGTACTTGGGGACGGAGGTTCCATATATCTGCACGACCATCAAGACATAACGCATGCCCTGGTTAAAGAAGCATAACCCCTGCATCAATTGGGCAGCAGGCTCCTTGTTTCTTGGTTCTGAACACTGTATGTCCCACTGCTTAATCCTAGAATCCTTACCAAAGTCCTCTGAAAACTCGCAAGAAATCCAGCAAAGTCCAGTCACTGTCTCTAACATCATCCGAAATCCCATGGCCTATCAGGCTTACACAGATGTATTTTCAACTGCCATAGTTTAAGGTCCTCGTCCTCACAGACCTGAGGATTGTTCAGTGATTCCTTTTGGGAGAATGTTTATTTTATCAGAACCTGAAAAGAGGGCCATCCGGGAATACCTGGATACTAACTTGGAAAATGGCACCATACGACCATCCGAGTGCCCGGCAGGCGCTTCGTTATTTTTCGTTCCCAAGAAAGATACTAAGGAACTAAGACCATGTCTAGATTACCGTGGCCTTAACCAGTGTACTCTCAAGGACCACTACCCATTGCCTCTCATCTCGGATATCCTGGAAGCAGTAAGAGGTGCAGTAGTATTCACAAAATTGAATCTCAGGGGTGTCTACCATCTAATTCGTATAAAGGAAGGTGACGAACGTTGCGGTTGACTGTCCCTTTAAGACAGTCCTCCCGAGAGAGCGTCATGGCAGGAAGTGATGCTCAGTGAGAGCAGAGTAGTGGGAGGAGAAAGGGAAGATAAGGTTAGTATGATATTGGAAAGCAAGTAAAGAAGTTGTTCCTCCTTACTCTGGTTTCGCCTTTTCTTTTACGAGGCCTAGCCTGCTAACAACTGGCGACGAGGTCCACTCCCTCACTAGCGGTCCTCCTTGCCGCGTGCCGGTGATCTCATTGTGTGCCAGCCCGTGTGAGACAGCGATCCTGCTGCTCTCTCCCTCCACCACGGTCCTCCTTTTGCTCAACGAATGGTGTTGGCACACCTGCCTGTGCGAGACAGCGATCCCGCTGTGCTCGCTCTCCGACCCTACACATCAGAGCACCAGCGATCCTGCAATGCTCGCTCTCCGACCCTGCACATCGGAGCACCAGCGATCCCGCTGCGCCCGCCCTCCAGTAGCTCACAAGACAGGGATCCAACTGCGCATTTCTCCGTCCGGACCCGTCAGGACCACATGACAGCGCCGCCCGATCCCGGGCCCCTCAACATTACGTATCAAGCTGATGACATGCCCTGGGCCCTGCAAGCCAATCCCGCCTGGGCAGCGTGACTCCCTCACACTGGCAGGAAACCAGTGCTACGACAGTAGAGACCCTCCACGCAGTCAGGGGCAGTAACTAACCACACATGCTGCCTGAGGGTGCACTCAGATACCTAACAATGCATGCTGGGATGCCCGAAACATACAACCATCAGCCTGCAGCAGAAGCACGGACAAGTGACTATAGCAGGTGGGTGCTGCCCCTCCCCACTGGACCAAGTCAGCACGCCCATCAGCCTGAAGGTGCACCAACACTGTATGTGCACCATAGCAAGCCGTGCAACAACCTTACACCGAATTGAGGACACCCACCTAAACAACACCTCAATACCACCATGAGCACGTCCCCTAATCGTGCGGGACAAGCCCTGCAGCCTACTGCACCAGTAACGAGGTCTACAGCGACAGAAATAAAGACATTAATCAAAGCACAGAAATAAAGACATTAATCAAAGCCATCCCGCCAGCAGAACACATTGACTTTGCAGCCTTAATAACAGCCCTGAATAAACGGTTGGTCATAGCACCCAACAGGGACTATAAAAGGTATATGTTTAATCAATGCACACAACGCAGCAATGAAACAGTAGACAAATTCATCACCATACTCCAAATCAAAGGGGCACACTGCCAATTTGATTCATTTTCTCTAGAAGGGGCCATTCGCCTAAGAGAAATTGAAGGGTGCATCTCACCCGCATTAACAAAACAACTTCTCAAGAAACCCCTCAACATTGAAGAAGTTAGCGAAAGGGCCAGAATCCTAGAAAGGGTCGACAAGCAAGCCACCCAAATGACCAGCACAACGACACTCAAGCAAGACAGTAACAATGTCATATCAGCGGTTCACACAGGCAACACCAGAGTGAACGAAAGGACCAGCGGGTCAAGCTACACATCAACTCTACGCATGCAAAGACAATGCTACAGGTGCGGAATTACTTTTCCCCATGCTGGGTCATTCCCTGCTCTCACCCAAAAGTGTGGAAACTGTGGCAGGGAAGGACATTTTCAATCTGTATGCAGAGAAGGAAGACCTTTTCCCACAACGCGCACAACCCCACCTCCACAATACAGATCGTTCCAAAGGGCACATACAAGTCAATCCTACCAGACACGCCCGTACCAACAAGGACCAAGGAGGTATGTGAGAGTAGTAGAAGAACTGTATCCGGAGGATGAGACTCAAGAATATGAGACACAAGAACCAAGTCCACGGATTCTTGATGAGTAGGACAGCCCACCCCCATCACGTCCAGGTTTCCCCACCTTGTTACAAGGAAGTCTAGACTACGCGAGTAATCAATATGACCTGTATGCACAAGACGAATTTGTGAACCTCATCATGGATGAGGACGAAGCACGAGAAGCACCAAGAATACAAGTAGACATCTGTGACATACGGTTCTGTTTTCTCATTGACTCTGGGGCTACAGTAAACATTATGGGGGAAAAAGAATTCCAACAACTTCAAATCAAACCCCTCCTAACACAGACAACCTCCAGGATATTCCAGTCGGGTGCAGACACCCCCTTACACAGTGGTAGATCATTCAAAAAACGGCTCATCCACGGTGACAAGTCAGCCACCACTATAATACACGTAATTAGGAGCCCAACCAAAGGGAGATGTTTGCTCAGCTACAAAAAGGCCTCTTGCCTCGGCCTAATCAACATACACATGCAGGTGACATCATTAGCTCGACAGCACACCGACGTGAGATCCAAGGACACATATACAACATGGATCAGGTTTCACTCATGACCCCAACCATCATGAAAGATGACATCCTGAAGGAATTTCCACGTCTATGTCAGGGCCTAGGCAAAATGAAGGGTCCACCGGTCAAAATGCACATCGACCTGGCAATTTGCCCAGTCCCACAACACCCACGCAGAGTTGGGTTTCATCTACAGGAGGCAGTCTCAAAGGAACTAAATCAACTCCTACGAGACGACATCATCGAGCCGGCCATGGGACCGACACCATGGGTCTCTCCGCTTGTGATTGTCCCGAAAGAAGGAGGCCGCCTACGCCTGTGCGTGGACATGAGAGTAGCCAACACAGCCATCCAAAGGGAATGTCATCCAGGTCCCAAGATCGAAGACATGATCGTCCAACTGAACAAAGTTGGATCTGAATCAAGGGTACCACCAGCTAGTACTCCATCCTGATTCACGAACGATCACCACGTTCGTATCCCATGATGGACTGTTTCGTTGTAAACTATTACATTTCGGGATTTCGTCAGCATCCAAAATCTTTCATGAAACCATGAGACAGATCATATGACCAGTAAAAGGGACCTTGAACTATATCGATGACATCCTTGTGTTTGGGAAGACTCGCAAAGAACGTGATGAAGCTCTCTGCGCCGCTTGTACATCAGTTCAAGAAGCTGGACTAAACCCTTAACCTAGAGAAATGTCGGTTCAGTAAGTCCAAGCTCAAATTCTTTGGACACATCTTCTCAGCTGATGGGATGACCCCTGACCCAGACAAAGTCTCTACCATCTTTCATCTAGGAAAGCCTGAACAAGCAGCTGATGTCAGATCATTCCTGGGAATGGCCGGATACTGCGCCCGGTATGTACCCCACTTTGTAACCATCACTGAACCCCTACGACGCCTGTTACAAAAAGATGCCCTGTTTGCATGGACAGATGAGTGTCAAAATGCTTTTGACACCATTAAGCAAGCCCTTGCCAAAGCCCGGAAACTCACCTATTTTGACCCTGAATGGCACACTGAAATTGTTGTGGATGCCAGCCCAGTGGGTATAGGGGCCATCCTTGCCCTAACCAGCAGCCAGGACACACACCCGAGACATGTAGTAGCCTACACCAGTATGGCATTGGCTCCCCCTGAATCAGCATACTCCCAGGCGGAGAAAGAAAGCCTGGCAGCCGTCTGGGCCTGTGAACACTTTCATAACTTCATTATTGGATAGAAATTCACACTCATCATGGACCATCAGGCCCTGCTATCCCTCTTTGGGAATCCAAGAACAAAAACGCCCCCCAGAATTGAACGTTGGGGGATTCGACTGCAAGAATATGATTTTGAGATCATCCACAGACCCGGTGGCGAGAACAACCCCGCCGATTATCTGTCATGGCACTCGGCTGGCAAACCGGTCTTGAGGCCGGGTGACTACGGATATGTAAGCTACATAACAGCCAACACTTTACCCCCTGCCGTTTCCATCGAAACCATTGCCGCTGCCTCAGCAGCAGACCCTTGAATGGCCTTGGCCATCAGTCTGACGGAGAAAGAAGGCCCACGAAGGAAACAGGGGTGCCGAGAAAACTAAAAGAAAACTTAGATGCCACCTCTTGTTCCCTTTCATGGACAATATGGTCGACCGGTGGGTGAAGAACTGTATAGCCTGTCAATGTACCACGAAAGCAGAACCCCCAGTACCACTCAGAGTGACCAGAATCCAGGTTTACCCCTGGGAACATGTCACAGTAGACTTCTATGGCCCACTTGAGTCGGGAGAATACCTGCTACTCTTCATCGATGAACACTCCAGATTTCCCATTGTAAAGAGAGTGAAATCCACAGCGTTTTCCCATGTAGCCGCCACGTTCGACGAAGTCATCAGTAAATGGGGGATCCCGAACACAATAATGTCGGACAATGGGCTGCCCTTCAGCGGACATGAGTTTGGAGTGTTCACAAAGCACATGGGATTCAGTCATCAAAGAGTCATGCCACGGTGGCCTCAAGCCAATGGGATGGCTGAAAGATGCATGTCTTCAATCAAAAAGACGATGCAAAGAGCATGCATTGAATGGGTCAGACCCCCATCAAGCGCTATGTCGAATGCTAAGAGATTATCGGAACACACCACACGAGGCCACCAACAAAACCCCAGCCGAACTCATGATGAAATACCAAGTCAGAACTAGAATTGTCAACAATCCAACAACCCAGCCTGATCCAGATTGAGAAGTCATACGAAGGGACGCTGAACGAAAGGAAAAGCTCTGAGTACAGACAGATGGAAGGAGGAGAGCCCAAACAAAGGAGTTCCAAGTAGGAGATGAAGTGAAAGGGACAATGATAATGGCAGCAAATGATTCAAAGGAAGTGACCAGGAACAGTTCGCTATTCAAGCATGTTGCGAGAGGAGAAGAGGAGAGACCTCCGCCTGTCGATCGGGACCCAAACCACTATGACATCTATGACGAGGAGTGGGTTCCCCTCAAACCGCAGGTTCTACATCAGTTAGACCCAGTTGGCCATACTGATGGCCTGCTAACAGTCTCACACCTAAAATAGCTATAGCCCCAATGCATTCCTATGAGGAAATGTATGTCTCCCGATTTCCAAGTGTAAATCTCCCTTCCAGGTGCGTCTGAATGTTGGCATGTATGCGGGTGGACAAACTTTCCTCAAGGCAAAATCAGCTGGCAAACTCTGAATTTTGCACACTGGAAAAACATGAGATATTTGCCACTACCAACAAACTGGCAATAAGCCCCACAGCTGTGTTTCCTCATAACCAGACCATGCTCTGGGTTCAGAGGTTGCAGAGTTGCTTGATGACTAAAAACAGCATGAAACCCATCCAGTCTTTTGGGCGTTTAAAATATTTCTGCATATTTTCCTTTTTACATTACAGCATTTTCTTTTTAGATAGTGTTGACTTTTCCTGTACGAGTTGAAAAGAAGCACAAGATCTGGTAAGATAAGTGTAGGTCTTTATTACAGTGGACCCACCTCCTCACGGCTCCGCTAACCGTCTGCCCGCATTCCAGCTTCACGACTCGCACAGAACGGTTTGCGTGGCTCGTGAAGCTGGAACGCGGCCAACACGAGAATCACAGATCATTACATATCTTCCTTCTTAAAAATATAAAGTATAACACACCACGTAAAACACAACAATGCAAAAAGAACCTAATAACTGAAGTAAAATAGAAGAAAAGAAACTAACTGAACACTTATAATTTGGTAGGCATAACCTAGATAAAGACAAAATCATTAAAACTGTAATGTACAAAAGCAAGATTATTCACTGAACAAAGTCCTTCGTCCAACTGGGTTTGCGTGAAAGTCTCTTATTGTTATCACCTTGTTGCTTCCTTTGACACACCTACTTTCAGAATCATTACTCTCCCTTTGCTCTCTTGTTAATTGTTCTTCACTCTCACCCAACATTTTCTCCAACTCTCCACCAGCATTATTTCCTGCTTTTGCCAGCTTGCCCTACGACCACACCTCTCCTCCATCCATTATGACAACACTACCCCATACTGCGGAAATTCTTTTAGGCCCTATGACCTTACTTTCCACACACTTTCGTGTAGACCTGGGATTTTTTTACCCATACCCAATCTCCAACCTTCCACTCTCTATTCTTGACACACTCCCTCCTGTCAAACGACTCTTTATTCCTCATTTGGCTTTTTTCAATCATTCTCATTATGGCACCCCTATCTACTGCAACGGTTCCTGCCAAACCTAACCACCCAGGACACAACTTGGTTCCAGGCTCGCTTCCTGTGAGTGAAACAAAAGGAGATATGTTGGTAGTAGAGTGAGGAGTCGTTAGATAACTCCACATCATGTGATTCATTGCCTCCCTCCAAGGCTGACCATTACACATTGCAAGCTGGATTCCCCCTTTGATATATCTATTTACTCTCTTGACCAGACCATTCGCTCTTGGGTGATAAAGTGCTGTTCTGACATGCTTGATACCATAGTCCCCCAAGAACGTCTTCATAAAATGAGAGACAAATTGTACACCGTTGTCTGAAACCATCTTGGCAGGACAACCTTCTCTGAGAAATACCTTTTCCAAAAAAGAAACTGATTTAACAGCCGTCACTTCTCTGACTGCCTCCCTCTCCACCCATTTAGAATGGAAGTCCACCAGCACAAAAATGTATTTAAAATCATCTCCTAACCCTGCTATCGGTCCCAAGATATACTTTTTTTTTAATTAAAGTTGATTTAATCAAGAAATTTCTTGATTTTACAACAATAACAGAAATTCCAATAAAAGAAACAAATACAAAATCAATTTCAATTTCTATTACATCTCTAGTATATACATAGTAAAAATAAATACACACCTATCTATTCTTTTACATTACAAATTGAATCGGTTCATTATATAAAATTCTACTAAATTAATACTACTTCTGTCATTTATAATAATACAATCAAACATATAACACAAATTTAACCCTAAATTAAAAATGAAAGGAGTAAGACCAGAGCTAACTATTAGATAGTTATATCAAGTAAATCCTATTAAGATCAAGAATTAACAACATAATCAAATTTATGAGACAAGCCAAACAATGTAGAAAATTAATGTCCACCGCTAGCTTCTGCCATGGTTGACTTGTTATCGAATTAGGAATCATAGGCACTTCCCTCACTACCTTGCTTTGATCACCCAGTTGACAAGCATTACACTGTTTCACTAGATCTTCAGCCATTGTGGGCCTCATTACACGTTGTGCGGTAAAAATCGGAATTTTACGGCATGGCGCTATTAGCGTGTCCGCCCTCGCAAAAGACCGCTAATAGCGTCCCATTACGAGTTCGCGGACACGAGCATAGCGCCATGCCGTAAATGTCATTACCGCCATGCCGCAAAAGTCCACAAAATGGCCATTACCGGCCTTGACCACAGTGCTGATAGCACCTCCTCCCTCACGCAATATGCTAATAGCGGTCACCGCTATTAGCGGACACCGTTAAAAAGCGGAACCGGAAATAGCGTCATCGCACAGGAACGGGAAAGAGAACGGCGGCCATCTTTAAAAACACAATCCATTGCCATCCTCTGCATCCAGGACATCTTTCCGGAGAACTCTGACCAAAAACCATCCAGGACTGTCTGAAGATGTCAAAGGCCCTGAAAAAATCCTCTGATCGACAGCAGAAAGAGGAATTCACACCAGAGGAGCTCATAATGCTGACTAGCACACTTGCAGCCAATGCGGAGGTCGTATTCGCCAATGATATGCGCCGGGAGGCGATCATCAAGAAAAAGGCCATCTGGGACGAAGTTGCCCGCAAAGTTAGTGCGGTGGGCACTACCACCCGCAGCGTGAAGGACTGCCGCAAGAGGTGGGACGACCTCCGGCTACGTGTGCGGAATATCCTATCAGTCAACCGCAACCTTGCAATGGCCACAGGAGGAGGCGCAGAATCACCCCTGAAGATGAAGGAGTGGGAGGAGACATGTGCCTCCACCATCGGAGTCGAAGCCATAGAGGGGGTCGGAGACATGGAGCATGGTGTGGCCATCTCATCTGATGGAGGTGCACAGTGAAGGGTGAGGGGGTACCCTAAACATGTGTCGATGACCAGGCCATTGGTCCTGCCACACACATACATGCATGCATCACCATATACACGTGCAATACTGACCCATCAATGCATGACCAACCCGACATCCCCATGACAAGAATCACTGATGAATAGGCCCCAATGCATAGAGCAGCATGACGTGAACATTCTGCATGAGGCACCTAGACCCATTAACAATGATGTACCCTATTTATGTCCTCCACAGGATCAACGACAGACACTGGAGACACAAGCACCGCAGCACGTACTCCTCCAGCAGCCAAAAAAGCCAGAATGCATGAGAGGGGTGACACCGCCACCACCTCCAGGGGAAGTGGGAGGACAGTCCATCTGCAGAGGGCCATGGGCAGCAGGAACACCATTGCATCACAGCCTGTGGGCACGGCTCCTGTTGTAGCCGAACCCACGCAAGTGTGCCCCATCACTGCTGAGATGAGCACGGAGGGCACGCACTCCGCAGCCACCAGCTCCACTGGGGAGGCAGCAGCCACCGCACTGGCCACTGAGGAGGAGGACGCAATCGACGTCCTACAACTCATCCATGACCCCAGCCCAACATGTCCATTGAGGGGAGTCCGAGGGCAACGTCCGGATCTGCTACCCAGGGAGCACATGACACCCTCACTGTAGAAGGTGCATGGAGCCCTCAGCTGTCCTCACCGGATGCCGGGTGCATGGACCAGGGCGCACCGTCCAGCCCAGCAGCACCTACCACCCTGGCAGACCTTGCAACCATCAGCCGGAGGCAGGAAGACATGGCTGTGCTGGTCGCCCAGCATGTGGCCGAGACAGGCCGTCTAAGGGATGACCTCCAAAAATATGCAGGGCAAACAAAGGAGGCCATGGAGGCCTGCACTGACAGGATATGCCAGGAGATGGGCCAACTACGCCAGGCCATTTTACGTATTGGGGACATCATGGAGCAGCATCACCAACCCCCAACACAGGATCGACCGGGAACCTCCTCCTCAGCGAGTTCCCAGCAGACCAGCCCCCTGCGCCGCTCCCTGCGCAACCTGAGGCGCCCCGCATCACAGCAACCCAATGTCGGTGGAGGCCCTGATGCTTAGCTCCACCAAGGACCAGGTGGCACATGTGGTGCAGGAAACATTATAGACACCATAAGACTCACCTGGGTGTTTTGGGGGGGAGGGGGGTAAGGGTGCATTTGGGTGTTTGGGGGGGAGGGGGGTAAGGGTGCATTTGGGTGTTTTGGGGGTGAGGGGGGTAAGGGTGCATTTGGGTGTTTTGGGGGGGGGTAAGGGAGCATTTGGGTGTTTTGGGGTGTTGCATTTCTTATCACATTCTGTTCAATACACAGTTGTTCTGAAGTTGAAACCCAAGCGTGGTCTCCATCATTGCGTATGTGTCATTTATCTTGGACAGGGTCCTTTGTGGTACTCCAAACATGCACCAGGGCAACAATATCCATCTCCGTCCATGCTTTTTCACCTTTGTGCCTGATGGGATTTCAGAATCAGATGCTGACGCACATTGTGTGCCCTCTTGGCATTGCCTCTTGCATGTCCTGCCGGGGCATTCCACCCGTACTCATCCACATCCCCATCATGCTCTTCTGGTGGTTGCATGTCAATTTCAGGTGGCATTGGCACATTCCATCATATGCACATTTTTTGGTGCTCTACACATGGCTTGGTTATCTTTGCCACTTTGACACGGCTGTACAGGAGTGCCTCACACAGGCTGCTTAGGCAGCGGAGCACTGTCATTGGAAGGCTGACTGCCAGCTCTATCACGACGCAGGTTCCTGCTGGTTCTGTGGGTTCCGTACAGGGGTTGGGAGCCACCTCCTCAGTGGATCGCTGGCATCGCCTGTATGGTGTGAGGAATGGGTACCTGTTACGGGTCACCTCTGGTGTGGGCTGTTGTTGTTGGTGCTGCACTGCTATCATGTAGTCAAGGCTGTCATGTCATGATGCTGCTATTGGGACCATCTTGGTGCGGGAACGGGTGTGGGTAGGGGTGTGGTGTGCTCTTTTGTGCTGCCTGTCTCCATTGCATGCACCTGTGCTGATTGTGTCCACCTGTAGTAGATGGGTACACTGCTCAGGTCTCTTAACGGGTGCTTTTTGATGGCGTTATTAGCGCCATGCCGGTAAGGGGTTTTTGGGTGTTTTACATGCCGCTAATGCCATGTCCGCATGGCTTGTGATGGCCTGGTATTAGCGCCATGGCGCTAATTCCGGCTTGGGGGTCGCGCGCCCGCAGCCTTGCCGCTATTAGTGGCACCGTAATTAACGGGTGCGCAGATAGCGGTTGGTCCGGGTCGTGATTGGCTTAGGGAATTAACGGTACCGGTAAATCTTTACCGGTACCGGTATTCCATTACCGCACAACGTGTAATGAGGCCCTCTGTCTTTCCTGGGCCACCAGTAGCTATGCCTCACCCTCCTCTTGGTGGCTACCTCACCCATATGACCTTGGTGGGCTAAATCTAACAAACTCCTTCTCACTCCTTCCAGGAGGCACTTCACAACACCCCCTCCTCACCTTGTCACCCAGTAGACTCAACTCGTCTCATATTTCCCACCAAAACTTAATTTATTTTTCAAGTAACTCTTTATCAGGCCACCCTTCAACCGTCCATTGTTTTATAAGTCTGAAATCCTGATCTGCAAGTTCGGCTTGCTCCCACTCTTCCTGGTCCACACTCACTAATTCAGCAACAACATACTCTTCACCATCCTGAAAATGAACTGTTTTGTTCTTGGCGACCCTACAGCCCATCTGCCACTGTTAAATAAATGTACTAAGGGTTTATGATCTGACCGTACTTTGAACCTCCTTCCCCACAGAAAATATTTTAAATGGTTTACTGTCCAGAACATGGCCAACGCGTCACGCTCTATTACCGAGTAATTTTATTCAGCCCCTCTGAGCGGTCTAGAGGCAAATGCTATAACGCTTTCAACCTTATTATTGTCATACTGCAGCAATGTAGCTCCCAAACCTAAAGTACTGGCATCAACTACTAACACTGTTCTGTCATTTGCATCAAATTTTCCCATCGAAGGAGCCTGAGCGGTCCCTTGTTTGATCAATCTAAAAGCTTCCTCACATTGTGTGGACCACTGAAATTTGGCCTCTTTTTTAAATAAAGCCCTTAATGGTGTGGAGATACATGTAAAGTCTCTTGCAAACTTGTGGTAATACTCTGCCAACCCTAAGAAGGACCTGACTTGGTCTTTATCACTGGGACATGGAGCGTTCTCAATGGCTTCTACAAGTCTTGCTTTGGGTTTCATGCCCTGTCTTGACACCATGTGACCTAAGTATTCCACACAATCTACAGATAGTTTACATTTACTCCTTTTTACAGTTAGACCGGCTTCCCACAACTTTGTAAACACAACCCTTGACAGCTTATCATGCTCTGCATACACTAGTATGTCATCCTGGAAAATTATCACATTCTGAACACCCTCCATCACCATCTCCATCACCCTCTGAAAAACAGCAGCTGCTGAAGCCAAACCGAACAGCATTCTGCAATATCTAAATGTTCCCTCTGTAGTGATAAAAGTGGGTAGATGTTGACAATCCTCTGAGAGCGGAATTTGATGATATGCTTGTGATAAGTCAATTACAGAATTTTTTTTCACTTTACTCAACATGGCCAACTCCTCGCTGATAATAGGTAAAGAGTGATGATCCACTAAGATGTTCTTATTAAGGTCCCTCAGGTCAACACAAAGTCTTATATCCCCACTGGCCTTGGTAGCTACAACAATTGGCAACAACCACATAGCTCTCAACTCACATGCTTTTGGCGGGTGTCACCCGCCTTGTTAACAGCTAACTCACCCGCCTCGTCTCCTGCACGCCCATTCGTTTCAATGGGCCTCTCACCCGCCAAAATTAAAATCGGGTGTTTTCACCCGCCTTTGCGACACAAATGGTTGAGAGCTATGCAACCATTCCGACCCTTCCACTCTCTCTATAATGCCCCTTTGAAGTAATGCTTCAATCTCCTCCTTTACTTTGTGTTTGAGATTCTGTGGAACTGGTCTGACTCTGTGTATACTTGGAACAGCTCCCTTCTTTAGCTTAATTCTGTATTCATAACCCTCTAGTTTCCCTAGATCCTCTGTGAACACATTCGGGAACTCCTTTTCCCACTGATCTCTCACTTCTGCGATAGTGACTGGGCTCTCAGCATTCGCTTGAATCCTAATCCCAAGCTTCTTCTGCTCGCCAGCCCAACAACAAGGATCCCTCTTTAGTGACGAATATGTCAGCTTCACAACTCCTCCCTTTGAACTTGATGGTGGTTGAAAACTTTCCTAGTAACTCTATTTTGACATTTCCATATGCGTAAGGTTCTATGTCTGGATGCTTTAATTGTTCAATGTTCCCATATACACAATTCTCAAATGTTTTCCTTGATATAATTGTCCATGGAGAGCAACTGTCCACTTTCATGGTGACCACTCTGCCATTGACCATGAAGACATCAATTGGCCCCTTATCAGCATTGGACATATCTACTTTTTCTAAAACATGCTTGACTTGTTGATACTCTCCAACATTTTCCTCTTGTTCTGGGCACCTAGTATTGGCGTTGGATTCTATGTTTTCCACTGAAGAGTTCTCCCTGCAGACCCTGGTAAAATGTCCCTTATTTTTCCACTTGAGACAATTTGCAATCTGTGCTGGACAGAATGGGTTTGACGAGACATGTCTGTTGCTGCCACACTTAAAACGCTTTAAACTTCTAGCATTGCTGGGCTTCTTGCTGTTTCTGACTGCCGCCACCTTATTGATCTTTTTGTCTATCCTAATGTCATGCGCCGCCTCCCGTGGACGTTATTGTCCAGGGTGCGGCTTGGGGGCCGCCATTACAGCGTCCCACTACGTTTTCGGACGTCGCTCTAGCGGTCTAGCTTTTCCTTTACTGCGAGCCGGGAAGCTTATCAGCCACGCCCCCCACCGGCTCACAGTGCGTTGCAACCCACTTGGTCAGCTCCCTGACTGCTTTCTTTCGGTTGCTGTTACGCTAGTTTCTTTACTTTTTCCTCTCTCTCTCCTCTGCCGCCCCTCGGGCCGCTTCCAGTCTCCCCGTTTTACCGGTCCTCTTGTTTTCTTTTCCCTCTTCCTCCTGCTCCGTGGGTTCTCTCAGTTGTTGCCCCCCTTTCTCCGGCTCCCTTTCTGTTCTTTCTCCGTGCTGTTGACTTCCTTTGGCCGTCATTATCGGCTACCTTACGGAACCTTCGGAGCCCACATTCCACCCAGAATCCTTACGACGGACCTCCGCTGCTGCTGTTCTGCCTCTGGGGTTTTTTGTGCCGACAGGCTTTTTCCCCAGATGGTCCCTCTCGGAAGAGGGGCCGCAGGTAGTGCTATTCACAGCAGTACACTGTGGCTTCCTTTCGTGAGAAAGACACTTTCCCAGAGAAAAAAGAAAAAAGAAAGGAGAAAGAAGGAGAAGGATTATTGCGCTAGAAGACCACAGATATCATCCATTCAAGACCAATCTTCAGGTGAGGAGGAGGAAAGGGGAGAAAGGTTAAGGGTGGAGCTTGAACAGTCTCAGAGGGCTGACACCTAATGCTGGCCATATATTTGGATGTCTCCTCCATGCCCCTAGCCACTTCCACCGCTTGCTCAAGGGGCAGGTCTTTTAACAGTAACTTTTCTTGCACCCTACTGTTGTTAGTGCAGCGCACCAACTGGTCACAAATAAGTGATTCTGCCACTGTCCAAGCTCACACGAATGGCTGAGAGAACGAAGTGCAGCAATAAAAGTTTCTACAGGTTCGTGAAGTTCTTGGCTCCTTGAAAATAACTTGTGTCTCTTGAAGGGGACATTCTTCCTTGGTTCAAAGTGTAATTGTAGTTTCCTGACTGCAACAGAGAACTGATACTCCTCTCCTTGACCCATCTACATGGGTTCTACCAGGCCGTCAAAGACGCTTTGTCCTTCAGTCCCCAAATTATGCAGCAGTACAACCTCTTTCCTGACTGGCGCAAACTTATCCCCCCCTGTCAGGAAAAAGGGCTGGTGCAAGAAAGGAGTGTGCAAAAGGCGGTAGAGGTCTGTGGAATTCAAGAATGCAACTCTAACTACAGTTCCCAGCATTCTCTAAGGAAAATTGTAGTTGAGGGCCGTGCGGCCGTTGACACAGCTGGTAAGGATTAACAAACGTTTATAAGGAGTAATGGAGCCACGGCAGGTGTAGCTTATTTTGTGTATTGAAGAAGGAGCAGGCGAAGCTACGACGCTGGCAGCAGCATGTGAAAACTCTCTACGGGAACACGGACTTCAGGCGGCTGCAGAATCCACTTTAGAAGCTGAAAACTGCTACGTCCGGGAAGGCTTGCGGGCCTCCCGGACTTGAGCTAAGTACAGGGCGAGTGGCGGCGCACCGAATCACGCTCTTATGGGTGTTTTTTGATGTGTGTGGAAACGGCGCGCTTATCGCTCGGATATATGTAGCTTTGTCCTTGTCCTAGTACCCTGCCGCCTTGAAATCCAGTGCTATAAGTTTGCTCGCTCGCAAGTTTCATTTATCAATGCGAGTGGAAGAGCCATTACTGCATTGCATGACAGCACATCACGTTCTAAAATCAAAAGGGGCATATGTTATTTGTTATTTATGTTGCTGCAAATACGTTCCATGTTTCATGTTACGTGTTCATATTCATTGTTTTCTGTAAGCCCACGGGCCATGTGTTTGTTGATTCATTGTGGGATTTTCTCCCAAGTATGACATGTGTAGAGTATCATCTATGTTTCTGTGTTTATGAGGTCGTAGGGGCAGGTCTAAGACTGGGTAGAGGCACGTATTAAGGTGTTTCAAATCTCAGGTCTAAATTCTGTGTATGGTACGCTGGATATAGGTGTTAAGTGTTCAGAGGAAAATAGGTAGGGTTTTTTCCCGTTGCTCCCCTTGTCCTATCCAACATAGGTTTTCCTAACCCTCTTACCGGTGTTCCTAATTTCCCCTACCCTATCCACAACCTCTTCCTAACTCCTCTTCCCCCCATTGGCTGCCACGTGGTGTCCTGTTTATTCTATCAGGTGCCTGTGCCAACCACGGGTGGAGGGTCGACTTCATTCGGCTTCTGTGGTTCGGGAGAGAGTGTCGAATTCTCTTCCTTTGTACTTGACATAATAAGCCACCCCCATATTGGGATACTTACAACCACCCAAGCCAAATGGACGCGACACCTCCGCCTTTAGCCGATGTGCTAAAGGCTCTTCAGGATATTCAGTTGGAGTTGGCACTTGCCAGACAAGAGTCAGATAATCTAAAAACACAAGTTCAGGGTTTGGTAGCTCAGGGAATTCCTTTGGAAGGCAACCGAACTCAGGGAGCGTCCACAAGTCAAAATCCAACAATCATTGTGAAACCTCCGAGCAGTGTTCCTCTAGCAGCGCCGGAGCGGTTTGCGGGAGATCCTCGCAAATATATGACGTTTCTCACGCAATGCAGATTACATTTTTTG
This sequence comes from Ambystoma mexicanum, assembly GCF_040938575.1. NCBI lineage: Eukaryota > Metazoa > Chordata > Amphibia > Caudata > Ambystomatidae > Ambystoma > Ambystoma mexicanum. The sequence continues at coordinate 37,006,457 of NC_090938.1, forward strand.
TGTAAACCCACAGCTTTTGAGAGTATACAGGCGAGAACAGCTTTTTTAATCTCTTATTTAACTGGAGATGCAGCGGCTTGGGCCATGCCTTTGGTACAAAAGGATGATCCATTGCTATATAATTGGGATGGTTTCTTGGCAGAATTTGGCAGACTATTTGATAGAAGAGAGGTGTCTTTAGCACAGGACAAAGAGTTGTTGGGATTGAAGCAAGGAACGAGGGATTTGGTCACCTATGTCACACAATTTAATCGGCTGCTAATCGAAACAGAGTGGCCAGTGGCTAAACAAACAGTGTTATTTTACCAGGGGTTACGCGAAGAGTTGAAGGATGCTATTGCTCAAGTAGAGCCGCAACCAAGTACTTGTACGGCAATGATTGACTTGGCATTACGATTGGATCATAGGATGAATGAGCGAAAAGGGGATAAGAAAAGACCGGAAGTAGTACCATTTGCGAGGCTGGATAGAGGTAGAGGAGGAAGACTGAGTGAAGCGGAACCAATGCAAATTGGCAGTATTAGAGGACCATTATCAGCCTTAGAAAAGGAACAACGTAAAATGAATAAATTGTGTCTTTATTGTGTGCAGGCAGGACACTTTATACGTACCTGTCCCAACACCCCGCAAAAGAAGGTGGGTGGAGAAAAGAGTACTAAGGAGTCGGGAAAAGAGTTGGGCCGACCTTAGGGGGAACACAGGTGTCAGGCCCGAACGAATTCAGGTTCCCAAGATTGGTGGCAAATACGATGGGAAGTAAAACTTCTCATTTATACATTCTGGTAACATTATATTTTGCGTGTACTAAACAAGAAGTGATGGCCATGGTAGATTCTGGGGCTACAGGCAATTTTGTGGATATTTCATTTGCTGAAAGGTTGGGATTACCCTTGGTTGATAAACAGAAGATGGAGGGAGTGCAATCTGTGGATGGTTCACCACTAATATCAGGGCCCATCCGGAAACAGACACAAGTCATGGAGATGATTTGTACATCTGGGCATAAGGAGGAAATCACGTTTGATTTAATTGCAGCCCCACAGTTCGGATTGATTTTGGGTATGCCATGGTTGGTGCTACATAACCCTCGGATTGATTGGGTAAGACAAGTCTTGTGGTTTGAGGAGGAAAGTTGTCAGGCACATATGGTACCAGAAGTAGGACCTGTCCAATTTATGGTAGAGAAAGGATTGGACAATCAGGTGGTGGGGGCCATGAGTGGAGAGATTCCGTCACAGTATCAAGAGTTTGTCCAGGTATTTGACAAAAAGGTAGCAGAGCAGTTACCACCTCACAGACCATATGATTGCGTGATTGATCTTGAGGAAGGGGCAAAATTACCTTGCAGCAGGATTTACGCTCTTACTGAAAAAGAAAATAAGTATTTACGTGACTATTTGGATGAGATGTTGGCTAAGGGGTTTATAAGACACTCTACGTCCCCAGTCTCCTCACCATAGTTTTTTGTTCCAAAAAAGAAGGCACTTACGAACTTGCATAGATTACCGTGCATTAAATAAGGTGACAACTAAGCACAGGTTCCCATTGCCTTTGATTGTAGTCCTTTTAGATCAAGTAAGGACAGCCAAGATTTATACTAAGTTGGACGTGAGAGGAGCATATCATCTGATAAGAGTAAAAGAAGGTGATGAGTGGAAAACAGCTTTTCGGACAAAGTTTGGGTTATTTGAATACTTGGTTATGCCTTTTGGTTTATGTAATGCTCCAGCGGCTTTTCAGTTTTTTATGCAAGAGGTATTGCATGACTTTCTTGATGTTTTTGTTATTGTGTACATAGATGACATTTTGATTTATTCAGAGTCTCTAGAGCAGCATGTGCAGCATGTGAAAGCTGTGTTGCACAGGTTGCAAGCTTATCAACTGTGTGTTAAGCTAGAGAAATGTGCCTTTCATGTGACCCAGGTGGAGTTTTTGGGCTTCATTCTGACGGCAACAGGAATTGTGATGGATCCTAAAAAGTGCAGGCCGTCAGGGATTGGCCATCTCCACAATACATAAAGGATGTTCAGTCTTTTCTGGGTTTTGCTAATTTTTATAGGCGGTTTATTAGTAATTTCTCAAACATTGTTACCCCAATTACACAATTACTCAAAAAGGCAGTGAGATTTCATTGGAGTGCTGAAGCAGAAAAAGCGTTTCACGAATTGAAGATAGCCTTTACCACTGCTCCAGTACTTAGTCATCCAAACACTGAGAGGGCCTTTCAGGTGGAGACAGATGCCAGCAATGTGGTCATAGGAGCTATTCTTTCCCAAAAGGATGAGAATGGAGTTTTGCATCCGGTGGCATTTTTCTCTAGGAAATTGTCTGGATGCGAACAAAACTATTCCATCACTGATAAAGAACTATTGGCTATCCGATCAGCATTCCTTGAGTGGAGGCATTACTTACTGGGAGCAAAACATCAGGTTGTGGTAGTAACAGATCATAAAAATGTACAATACTTTAAGACAGCTCAATCTTTGAGTCAAAGACAATTAAGGTGGTCTCAATATTTCAATGAATTTGATTTTGTGGTGACATTTAGGCCGGGAAAGAAAAACGGTAAAGCTGATGCTTTATCCCGGCAACAGAATTTAGACAATCCAATAAGTGAAACAAAAACGATCATTGCACCCGATAGGATTATTGGGACTATTACCACGAAGTTGATTGAACATGTAAAGAAAGCAGTATCATCTAGACAACTGCAAGAGTGGCAAAGGAGTCATTCGACTAGGACAGTACGGAATGGCTTACCATATCATCAGGGTCGATTGTATTTACCAACCAAGATGTTGCAAGAAAAGGCTTTGTTTTGGTGTCATAAGTCTCCCTTGGTGGGACATGCAGGTCAGAAAAAAATGAAAGTGATGTTGGAAAAGTACTTTTGGTGGCCCACATTAAGACAAGACATTATGACTTATTTGGTACGATGTGAAAATTTTTTTAGAAATAAGGCAGATCATGTTAAGAAAAGAGGTTTGTTACAGCCATTACCGACTCCTGAGAGACCCTGGACTCACATTTCGATGGATTTCATCACAGATTTGCCTCCTGGCAATCATTTTGATACAATATTGGTTGTAGTGGATTTCTTGTCAAAACAGGCACATTTTGTGCCGTGTGTTGGAATACCAGGGGCAGGCCAATTGGCTGAGTTATTTCTACAACACATAGTGAGATTACATGGTCTACCTAAAAGCATTGTTTCAGATCGAGGTTCTCAGTTTACTTCCAGGTTTTGGCGTGATTTTTGTCGACTATTAGGAATCAACTGTGCTCTATCCACCACCTATAACCCTGAAACAGATGGTCAAATGGAAAGAATGAATCAAACACTAGAGCAATATTTGCGAGGGTATTTGGGGGATGGAAGAGGATCCTGGGTGCAAGCTCTTTGGTTAGCGGAATTCACATACAATAACTCCTTTCACAGTTCTTTGGGAATGGCTCCTAATGAGTGCCTGTATGGTCAGGAGCAGAATATGATACCTGAACATTTGCCCGAAATAGAAAGTATACCAGCATTGCAGGAGCGCAAACAGTTGCTTTTGGAAGTCAGACAAAAAGCACAAACCAATTTGGAACATGCCAAAAGACAGTATAAAACACAAGCTGATAAGCATAGACAGGAAAGTCCTAAATATCAAGTGGGAAATAGAGTGTGGCTCTCAACTCGAAACCTCTCCATGATAGGATCACGAAAATGTATGCCTAGATTCATTGGGCCTTATACCATTATTCAATGTATTTCTGAATCTGCTATGAAATTACGTTTGCCTAAGAATCTAGTGATACACCCAGTATTCCATGTATCTCTTCTTAAACCCGCAGCTCCTGGGATGACAACTAAACGACCACCAGCAATCCTGAAAGAAGGACAGGTGGAATATGAAGTGGAACGAATTTTGGATGTCAAGAAACGGGGCCAGAAGATGTGGTATTTAATCCAATGGAAAGGCTATGGACCGGAGGATTGTTCTTGGGAGCCAGCAGAAGCAGTGCATGCTCCTATGTTGGTGAAACAATTTCACTTGCGCCACATGTCCAAGGCTGGTTTGAGGGTGGGCCATGAGAGGGGAGGTAATGTCAGGAAAAAGGGCTGGTGCAAGAAAGGAGTGTGCAAAAGGCGGTAGACGTCTGTGGAATTCAAGAATGCAACTCTAACTACAGTTCCCAGCATTCTCTAAGGAAAATTGTAGTTGAGGGCCGTGCGGCCGTTGACACAGCTGGTAAGGATTAACAAATGTTTATAAGGAGTAACGGAGCCACGGCAGGTGTGGCTTATTTTGTGTATTGAAGAAGGAGCAGGCGAAGCTACGACGCTGGCGGCAGCATGTGAAAACTCTCTACGGGAACACGGACTTCAGGCGGCTGCAGAATCCACTTTAGAAGCTGAAAACTGCTACGTCCGGGAAGGCTTGCGGGCCTCCCGGACTTGAGTTAAGTACAGGGCGAGTGGCGGCGCACCGAATCACGCTCTTATGGGTGTTATTTGATGTGTGTGGAAACGGCGCGCTTATCGCTCGGATATATGTAGCTTTGTCCTTGTCCTAGTACCCTGCCGCCTTGAAATCCAGTGCTATAAGTTTGCTCGCTCGCAAGTTTCATTTATCAATGCGAGTGGAAGAACCATTATTGCATTGCATGACAGCACATCACGTTCTAAAATCAAAAGGGGCATATGTTATTTGTTATTTATGTTGCTGCAAATACGTTCCATGTTTCATGTTACGTGTTCATATTCATTGTTTTCTGTAAGCCCACGGGCCATGTGTTTGTTGATTCATTGTGGGATTTTCTCCCAAGTATGACATGTGTAGAGTATCATCTAAGTTTCTGTGTTTATGAGGTCGTAGGGGCAGGTCTAAGACTGGGTAGAGGCACGTATTAAGGTGTTTCAAATCTCAGGTCTAAAGTTTGTGTATGGTACGCTGGATATAGGTGTTAAGTGTTCAGAGGAAAATAGGTAGGGTTTTTTCCCGTTGCTCCCCTTGTCCTATCCAACATAGGTTTTCCTAACCCTCTTACCGGTGTTCCTAATTTCCCCTACCCTATCCACAACCTCTTCCTGACTCCTCTTCCCCCCATTGGCTGCCACGTGGTGTCCTGTTTATTCTATCAGGTGCCTGTGCCAACCACGGGTGGAGGGTCGACTTCATTCGGCTTCTGTGGTTCGGGAGAGAGTGTCGAATTCTCTTCCCTTGTACTTGACACCCCCAATGGCCACAAAGTAAGTGTCAAATACTTTCTTCCATCTGTCCCATCTGATGAGCCGAGTGCCTGGTTCTGACAGAAAAGGTGGTGGAGGGGACATACTTGCAGCTGCCATGTTTGCTTTTAGATTGCAGGTGTGGCTTTCAACTTCTTAATTGTTTATGCTACTCTGGTTAAACTGCGCACATATACGCTGTTTGTTTTGACTGTGTATGTACCACAAGCAAAAGACTCAACTGTGAAAGGGATTGCAGCCTTAATATATACCACTAGTGGCCTGGGGATTCTAGCCTTAATATGTGCCACTAGTGACCTGGGAAGGCTCTCTGCCCCTTTAATCAGCTGTAAAGTTGATCCAATCACTGTGCTTGCCACTATCATACAGAAGGTGTGGCACTTGTGAATTCAAATTATCTGCATCTTGCCACCAGGCTCTACAGCACAAGCTTTGCTCCAAACTTCCTGCTCCTTGCTACAAAGATTGTGGCCTTTGAGCTGTTTAAATGCGTGTGCTAACCGCTCTATTTTGTCTATCCTGTCACTGCCAGCCAATCTATTATGGTAAATACAGTAGCAGGCCTGCAGTTCTCGATATAAACAATTGGGCGGGGCAAGATAGGGGACGTCGTTGCTCTACGTTGGCCGCATCACGCTCAGGAGAAGAGCAGAGCGGCTTGATTGGAACAGAAACTGACTGTTCCTGCCCTGGGTATGCCTCTAGTCCCTCGTTGGTCGCTGCAACGCCCTTGGAAGAGGCGGAGTGGCTTGTATGGAAACATCCGTAACAGCTGTTCATGGACAGCACCGCTGGGCAGACTTCTCCATACGCGCAGGGCCCTTGGTGGCAGGGTACCATAATATATATGCGGCGGACCCGCTGCTGCTTCAATGAATCTCGCCAATGAAAAGAAGCACCAGACCTGGTAAGATAAGTGTAGGTCTTTATTACAGTGGGCCCACCTCCTCACGGCTCTGCTAACCATCTGCTTTTCACGAGTCGCACAGAACGGGTCGCGTGGCTCGTGAAGCTGGAACGCAGCCAGCATGAGAATCACAGATCATTACACAAGTCTTAGGAAATGAATTGCTACCTAATTGTTTTGTGTTTAATAATTTGTATTCATTTTAAATAAGAACATAATGATGAGAACACTAGCCTGCGCCGTATCTAGGCAGGCTTGTGAATGCTAGCATATACCACACCTTGAACTGAGAACATTAGGCTGCGCCATATCTAGACAGGATTGTGAATGTTAGCATGTGCCACACTTAAAGTTGAGAATATTGGTCTGCGCCATATCTAGACAGGATTGTGAATGTTCGCATATACCACAGTTAGAACTGAGAACATTAGCCTGCGCCATATCTAGACAGGATTGTGAATGTCAACATATGCCACACTGAGTTGAGAACACTAGCCTGCGCCGTATCTAGACAGTATTGCTAATGTTAGCATATACTACACTTAGAACTGGGAACACTAGCTTGCACCGGATCTGGACAGGATTGTGAATGTTAGCATGTGCCACACTTAAAGTTGAGAACACTAGCCTGCCCCGTATCTAGACAGGATTGTGAATGTTAGCATTTGCCACACTTAGAATTGAGAACACTAGCCTGAGCCAGATCTAGAGAGGATTGTGAATGTTAGTATGTGCCACACTTAAAGTTGAGAATATTGGTCTGCGCCATATCTGGAAAGGATTTTGAATGTTAGCGAGTGCCACACCTAGACGGAAATAAGAAGATTGCCATGCACTAAACTTAAATGGAACTGAGAATGTTGGCATGTCCCGCACTTGGATAGAATTATGAACATTGGCCTGTGCGGTATCTGGATGGTATTGTGAGGGTTGGTGAGTGCCACACTCAGTCTGAATTGTGTAGGGCAGCAATTGCTACACTTAGATAGAACTTTGAATGTTAAATGTCACATAACCCACTAACCAATATAAACTCTAACTCTCTGTATACTTAAAAAACGTACACAACCATCTCTCGCACAACCAGCTGCACGCACTTTACCACACTGCAACAACACATAAGCCGCACCAACAGCACCCGCGGACCGACACCGATCCAATACTCGCACCAAAGCTCAGCACCCGGTGTCTACCGAGTTGAAGCTGCCAACAGAACTCAACTCCTCTCACTATCCAACTCCCTTCTTCACCTACTGTTGTGTGGGGGTCTAGTTGTTTGGGCAACGTGAGCGCCGTGACTGTGTCATGAAGCTCACGTGCTCCTTTAATAAAAGGGGCTCTGCTGGCTCTGCGAGGGCAGAGCAGCAGAGCCCCAGGAAGTGGCAACTCGTGTCTGTGTTTATTGTGCGGGGTGGCCCGAGTGCCCTCGGAGCCGCGACCGCTGGAATCAGGGGTGACACCCCCGCACGTTGGATCCTGCGCCCTGTGACACCGGGCGCCGCAGGGTGCTTCCCTGCACGAGACACGCCGGCTGTCCGCCGACGTGAACCCTGCCCTCGGGTGATCCCGACGGCATCAGAGGGTTGCCCCGGAGATCGGAGGCAGCCCCCCAACACTGGCGATGAGGAAGTCGCGCCCGCTGGCTGGTGTTCGCGGCGGCGTGCGAAGAAAAGAATCTGCGCACACGGCCGCAGTCGGCTGCCGTATACGGAGCGGCCCTCAAGAACAAAGGAAGGGGGCGGGGCCTGGAGCTCAGGCCCGCGGCGCCGCGGGATATCAGTGCGGGGAGACCACCCGCTGAGCACCCGGGCTGCCACGGGTGAAAACATTTGCATTTTGCAAAAAAAAAAAAAAAAAAAGGACAAAAAAAAGGGGAGGTTTCCTTTTTCCTTGCGGTGCGGGAAAGGGGCGGGGCCTCATCACAGTGTGGCCCGAACAAAGGAGGAGAGGTGAGGCCAACACTCCAGCCCTCCCGCACGAGAGGAAAGGAAAGGGAGGCCTATCCGTGTCCGGGCCCAAAGTCAAAGAAGGAGGCACAGTTTCCAGTGGCCCACGGCTGCCTTCCCCAGTCACATACAGTGATCAGCCTGGGCAGGCCAGAGGCCGCTAGGAAGGAGGTGCCACAAATACCAGGGTCAGTGGAAGAAGGTAATCCTTCTGTACTTCTGTCACGTGTGGACCCGGAATCTGGCCAGGCAACACAGAGGAGGGGCGAAGATACAAAACGCCGACCCCTCCTGCAGGTCATATTTACACTGAGCCTGAGGGTAGCGGCTCCGACCTGGAGTGCTCGTGCGCCCTGGGCAGGAGAGACCAAGTGACCCCGGTGAAACTAACCAGGGAGGGAGAGACTTTGGAAGGGCCCGGGGAAACGGAAAGTGCAACTCCACAAGTCACACGTGTGCTAAGCCCTGGGGTTGTGGCTCCACCTGGAGTGCTCGTGCGCCCCTGGGCAGGGAGAACACCAGGCACCCATCGACAGCTACTTGAGCCCGGCAACGGCAAGCGCACATCAAGACTAGTGAGTGGCAGATGACGTCCTCACCTGCCAACAGCATGTCGGACGATGAAGGGGTATGTAGGGGTCAGCTGGCACCAATACCCCATTTTGATGTCCTCGGTGCGCAGGCAAGCCTGGGGGCCCGGTGGGTGGCCTGGGTGGAGAAGCTGGAGTTGTACTTCGAGGCAATGGAGATCAAAGACGCAGCCAAACGCCCGACACTCCTATACTCTGCCGGGTTGGCCGTCCAGAGACTGTTCAAGACACTAAAGCCCCGAAATCAATCTTAGGGTGCAGCCGTCGCAGCCCTGAACGAATACTTCAGACCCATGGTCAACAGGGACTATGAGAGGTTCAGGATGAGGTGTGCGAAGCAGGAGGAAGGGGAAAGCCTTGATGCATTCCATGGGAAGCTGCGCGGCATTGCACTGGCCTGTGACCTGGGGAACTTCGAGGAGGACGAGATCCGGGCGCAAATCATCTATGGCTGCAGCTCCACCAAACTGCGCAAGCAGGTTCTGAAGGACCCAGCGCTGACCCTCGATCGAATACTGGAGCTTGGCCGGGCCCAGGAACTGGCAGAGGCGTGGGCCTCGGTCATGGACTCCTCTAGACACCACCTAAAGATGGAGGTCCCCACGCAGCGAGTGAAGGTTGAGGAGGTGGCGGCTGTCAGCAGGTGGCCAGGAGGAAGAGTGATGAGGAGGGGAGACTGGCCGAAGAGAGACCCCAACGCCACAATATGTCAACAGTGTGGGTGGGATCTGCCCCACCCGCAGGACTGCCCGGCGATGGGACAAATCTGTGGAAGGTGCGGGAAAGGAGACCATTTCGCACGAGTGTGTCTCGCTCCAGCCCCAGCCGGCATGATAGGGGCATCAGGGGGGAGTGAGGTGAAGGGGAGAAGGACCCCCAAAGTGGCGGCGGTCCAGGTGGCGGAGAGTCCCCGAGAAGCACCATATGATGTGGGGGAGGGGTACGAAGAGAATGCATTCTTCTTGTCCTGCAGCGGCGCCGAGGGCCAGTTTGATCCCGGAATTTTCTGAGTGGGAGGACCCCGTCATAGGGCCCCATGGTGTGGGGACTGGAGCACACCTGTTTTGTTTTGCGGTGTCAAAAGAGAAACATGTTTGGGTTGGAGTAGCGGTTAGGTGGTGCGCGGACTGGAATGTGTTGTAAGTGGCTCGCGCTTTCGCGTGCCTTTGTCTTGTGTCCCATGTGCGTGGAACCTCTCTGAGTTCCACGCTCGTGGCGGCAGTTGATCTTTGAAGGAGCAGGGAGCTGGGAGGGGATTGATGGTCACGGTGTACAGGTTGAAGAATAAAAAGAGTTGCACAACCTACCAGATTCTTCCGTTATTACACTGGCGACGAGGCTTTCTTCAACCTCCAACCCACGTGCCTTACGAAGCCGTGTACCATCATCTTCTGGTGTCCTCAGCTGGTCTTCCGAGCCGCGCTCCCGGACGAGGTCGAGCGCGGCTCACGGCGGAGTATACGGCCGCTGGCTCCTGGGTGATTAACAGCTACTCTTCGCTCTCAGGGATCTTAATCCGAGCCGCGCTCCCGGACGGGGTCGAGCGCGGCTCAAGGCGGTGTTTGCAGCTGCTGCGCTATGGCTCCTCGCGTGTTGCACACGACGGACCTCTGCAGGTGAGAGGTGGACCCTGGGTGGGGGGCATGGTCCAGTGGATCTTAATAGCCCGGGAGGGCTCCTGCAAAGACCACGGTTTTCCGTGTTTGTTCGGCTCCGCCCCCCTTCCCTGTGAGGAAGCAAGACCAGGGGTTACCTGCGCATCGGTGGGCGTGGTTACCCTTTCCTCGGCGGCGAGGAGAGGAATGTTAACCCCTTGAGTGTGCAAGTCTCAGAGACTGCGATTCCACGGTTGGCCACATCCTCTTCAGCTGGGAGGAAAGTGACTTGTGACTGGGGACTTGCTAGAAGTGAAATTATATTGGCTGGCATTCTCCAACCGCCAACTATTGGTGGCATTCACGTTCAGCGAGTCCTGCTCCCTGAAGAGGTGATTGGGATGAAACAACTCCTCCATTGGAGTCTGCTGTTTTTATTTTGAACTGGTTGTACAGGTTGTGTGTCAAAAACCTTGTGTTTGAAGGAAGTTCTCTCAATCAACCTGACCTGGTCAAGTGCAGACTTCTCCATCACTCCCATCTGCGGTTGTGCTCTTCCTCTGTGACGATTTCAGTTTATATTAGCCATGCAGTACAGTAATGCTCGCCCTCCCCCAGCTTTTCTTCCCAATCCAGGAGAGCCCCCCATTGCATGGGAGCTTTGGGTGGACACTTTCAAAGTATATCTGAGAGCGTCAGGGGGTTCCAGGATGTCTGATGACGACAAGGAAGCAACCCTACTTAATTGCCTTGGCACGGAGGGTTTGAGGATCTTCAGACATCTTCCAGGCCAGGACGTATGGGCCTTACCTTCTGGCGATGGAGAGGGGGGGGAGGCAGTAGTTTTGACATTTGAAACTACTCTTAAGAAGTTGGAGACACGCTTCGGCAAGAGAGCCAACATTGTGCTGGAAAGGTATCATTTTTTCTCGAGGGCACAGGGTCCTGGCGAGAACATCGACTCATATGTGACGGCTCTGCGCGCCCTCATTTCTACATGTAAATTCACGGGACTTACGGATGAGTACATTCGTGACCAGATCATGATGAGGACTAGTGACTCAAAGGTCAGGGAGAGGTTATGGACAGAAAAGGACCCTCCATTGGAGAAAGTGATTGAAATAGCTCGTGCCTTGGAGGAATCAAGGAAGAGCGTCAAGGAAGTAACAGAGAAGGCAGACATCGTACACATGGTTCAGCCACGTAAGGCTGAGGATAGTCGTGCCAGGGACAAGGATCAAAGGGCGACATCAAATAGCAGAGATCTTTGCAAGAAATGTGGTTGGAGGGGTCATGTGGCAGGAGCAAAGGAGTGTCCTGCTTCCGCAGTTGTGTGCAGAAAATGCAAGGGAAGGGGACATTTTGCCCGCATGTGCAAGACTGCTCCACAGAGAGAAGTTGTACGCATGGTGGATCCTGATGAGGATGATAGAAATGTAACGGTTGTAGGATATGTCAGCCCCTCCCCTGCGGCGGGTGTTCTTCCCAAGGAAGGTGCGCTGTTGAGTGTGGGCCCAACCAAAAAGAGTGCGTGGGCTACCCTTAATGTGAATGGAGTTCCCCTTAGTGTGTTGGTCGACACGGGTTCTCCTTATACCACGGTTTCTCCCGAGCTGTACAAGGCCAAGTTCCATAAAGAGGTATCTGATTTGAATCCGCCTGACATCAATCCATGTGCGTATGGGCGTGTTCCAATTAAAGTATTTGGATACGACTGGGTTGATATAGAATTTCATGGCCGGAAAACCAGAGGAAAGCTTTATGTAGCTCATAAGGGTGATCCGGTTATTGGGTGGGATGAGCAGGCTGCCCTCGAGATAGAGGTTCGCCCGGGTAAAGATGTTCCTGTTTTGTGTGTGAGCAAAGGAAGGGAAGGTAGTTTGGGTCATGGTAGCTCGTTGACAGCGGAAGTTCTTCAAGAGAAGTTTCCGTCAGTTTTCTCACCTGTCCTGGGCAAGTTGCAGGGTTTTTCACACAAGATTGTGCTTAAGAGGGGTGCCATCCCTGTTGTGCACAAGGTCAGGCGAGTACCTATCATGGCACGTGAGGCATTCAGGACGGAACTTAACAAACTCATGGAAGCCGGTGTAATTGAGGAGGTGGAGTCCTCAGAGTGGTTAGCCCCTATTGTCTTGGCACGCAAATCCGATGGAGGCATGAGGATGTGTGTCGATCTTAGAGATTTAAATTGCAATATCTGGATCGACAGACATCCCTTGCCGAATATAAACGAAATGCTTTCGCTTGTGGGAGGGGCGTCTTGTTTCTCCACTCTAGATTTGTCCTCTACCTATCACCAAGTGGATCTGCACGTCGAATCATGCCCTCTCACCTCATTCATTACCCCGTTCGGAGCTTTTCGTTTCCGGCGGATGCCTTTTGGCTTGGCCTCTGCTTCTGCTGTCTTTCAGCGAGTTATGCAGAAGTTGTTTTGTGGAGTGGAGGGGGTGGAGTATTTTCAGGACGATATCTTGGTGTGGGGCAGGTCACGTAAGGAACATGATGAGAGGGTTCTACAAGTCTTAGGCATTTTGGAGAGGAGTGGTCTAACGGTCAAAATGAGTAAGTGTAAAATAGGGGTGGAGAGTGTAACTTATCTGGGACACACTCTTGATGCCAAAGGGACACATCCCAAGGCTGAATTAGTGAAGGCATTGTGTGAGGTGTCTCCACCCACCTGTAAGGACCAGTTAAGGTCGTTTTTGGGGTTGGCTGAATATTACAGCAGGTTCATTCCCACATACTCCGACAAGACAGTTGCCATGAGAGCTTTGCTCAAGAAGGGTGTACGTTTTGAGTGGTCAGAGTTATGCCAGCTTGAGTTTGAAGGATTGAAGGCTCTGGTAGACCAGGCTCCATCTTTAGCTTCCTTTTCTCCCTCAAGGAAGACGGTTTTAACAGTGGATGCTAGTGAGTATGGTGTAGGGGCTGTTCTTGAGCAGTGTTTTGACGGGTCGTACCGCCCCATTGCTTTCGCCTCCAGGGTTCTTAATGAGACTGAGCGCAGATACGCCGTCATAGAGAGGGAGGCCTTGGCCGCCGTCTGGGCATCCAAACATTTCAGAACATTCTTGTGGGGGGTGGAATACACTATTCGCACCGATCACAAGCCCCTGGTGCATGTGTTGACAACTAAGGGATTGTCCCAGGCATCCTCTAGGGTGATGCGTTGGATGGCCGACATGAGGGAGTATAATTTTAGAGTCGAATATATACCTGGCACTAAAAATATTGTTGCGGACTGTCTCTCTCATTTCCCCCGCCACGATATATGCGTGGGAGACCCAACACAGTGCGTGACGGGTGACGAGTGTATGTTGGTGGCCAAGGTGTTTCCGGCCGTCAGTGAGCAGGAGTGGTGTATAGAGTGTGGACGAGATCCGGTATTAAATAGCATTAAAACAGCTCTCGCAACTGGTGTGGGCAAGGACGATTTGAATAAATCGTTCGGTCAGGTGTGGTCTGAATTGTCGGATGGTCCGTGGGGCATTGCTAGGGGTGCTAGGTTAATACCGCCTGGATGTCTAAGGGCTAAGTTGGTGGAGTTGGCTCATGAGGGGCACATCGGTAGATCCATGACAAAAAGGAGGCTCAGAGATGGGTATTGGTGGCCCAAGATGGATGAGGAAGTTGAGAGGGTAGTCAAAGATTGTGTGGCCTATTCCATCAGCGATAAGAGCAAAAAAACCTTGCCCCAACCCATTCAACCTGTGGAAGTGCCCCAAGATGTGTGGTCAAAAGTGGCCGTGGACATTATGGGTCCCATAGACGCTTTGGGTGGAGGTTTGAAGTATTTTGTAGTGTTGGTCGACTACACCTCCAGGTGGGTGGAGGCCACGGCTTTGTCCTCAGTCACCACTGAAAAGGTGATTGATTTCTTGTCATCGGTGTTTGACAGGGAGGGTGTTCCTGCGGGAGTCGTCACCGACAACGGTCCCCAGTTTGTATCGGGTGTCATGCAAGAGTTCTTTTCTAAACTAGGGATTCATCACCATAGGGTGGCTTTGTACAACCCGGAGGCCAACGGGTTAGTGGAGCGGATGAACCGGTTCGTGAAAGGGGCTGTTCAGTTGGCCATCGCCAATGGTTTGCCGTGGTGCAGTGTGGTGTCTGAGGCACTTAAGGCTTATAGGATTACCCCTTCGTCTTTTACTGGTTTGTCTCCGTTTGAGTTAATGAGGGGTAGGAAACCGGGGTCGAAACTCAGGATAGCCGCTCTTGGGGGTGGTGTACAAACTTGCGTCAACATGCAGGAGGTTCTTGATAGGGTACGGATTAAACAATCCCGATTTTGGGAATCTCAGCTTTGCAAAAGGAAACCCCTGCGTGTGCATGTGGGTGATTGTGTTGTCGTGAAAAATCCTAGGTTCGTGGCTAAAGACTGTTCCAAGTTTATGCAGCCGTGTATCGTGACCAAAGTCGGTCGTGGTTATGTTAAACTACAGGATGGTACCAGATGGAGTTTGAGGCGGGTGGTTCCTGTTAAGGGAAACTTGGCGGGTACTGAGGACCAGGGTTGTGAAGGGAGTGGTGCCACAAATGGAGATGCTCTCGGGTGTGCGGCAGAGTGTGCGGTTCGTATAGCGAGCCCTCTGGATGCCAGTAGTCATGTGGTAGTCTCTGGACAGGCCAATGTGGTGGGTCATGAAAGTGTGGAGGTGTCTTCCCCGGGGAGTGAAGGTGTTGCGCCATTTGATGGGGAGGCGGATGAGTCTTCCGAATGTGATTCTGATAATTTTGCTCTTATCCCGGCTGAAGTGGGGCCAGAGGATGCTGATGAATGTGCAGTGTCTGTTTCGGACAATTCTGTTTTAATTCCAGCCGGGGTTGAACGAAGTGAGGCTTCTTCTCCTGCGGAGGCTTTCAATGACATGAATAACCGCCCTAACAGAATGAAGAAGCTTCCAGCAAAATACAAGGACTTTGTCTTAGAATTTACAGATATTTAACTACAGAGTTTACAGATATTCAACTTTATGTTTTACAGATATTCAACTTTATGTTGTTGTTTTTTCTGATGGTTCTTTCCTCATCGATTCAAATTTTCTTTTGTTTTACTTTTCCGTTCTTCCCCTCATTGTGTTTTCCTGTGTGGAAATTTGTGCTCACATGTTTGTGTGGTTTACGGGGGGAGAAGTGTTGTAAGTGGCTCGCGCTTTCGCGTGCCTTTGTCTTGTGTCCCATGTGCGTGGAACCTCTCCGAGTTCACGCTCGTGGCGGCAGTTGATCTTTGAAGGAGCAGGGAGCTGGGAGGGGATTGATGGTCACGGTGTACGGGTTGAAGAATAAAAAGAGTTGCACAACCTACCAGATTCTTCCGTTATTACAGAATGCACCAAACGTTTGTGGTGTGTTTTTGTTTAATTTTGTTTGGTTATAATAAAGAAGGGATGTTGTGTGTGGGTCTAGTTGTTTGGGCAACGTGAGCGCCGCGACTGTGTCATGACGCTCACATGCTCCTTTAATAAAAGGGGCTCTGCGAGGGCAGAGCAGCAGAGCCCCAGGAAGTGGCAACTCGTGTCTGTGTTTATTGTGCGGGGTGGGCCTGCCACGTGGTCGTGGCCTTGTGTGTGCTGCGCGGCCCGAGGGCCCCCGGAGCCGCGACCGCAGGAATCAGGGGGTGACACCCCCGCACGTTGGATCCCGCGCCCGGTGACACCAAGCGCAACAGGGTGCTTCCCTGCACGAGACACGCCGGCAGTCCGCCAACGTGTACCCTGCCCTTGGGTGATCCCAACGGCATCAGAGGGCTGCCCCGGAGATCGGAGGCAGCCCCCCAACACCTACTAACCCACCCCACCTTCTCATTTACAGATTCTCCAGAGCGCCTGGGGAACCAATTCCTTGGTGATAGTGCGCTATATAAGTACTGTTACATGTACAACAAATCAGTGAACTGAAAAAAGTACAAGTGGATGTGGGCGGGGCGTTGCGTGACGTCGAACACAGGGTTTTTCTTTTTTAAATGTAGGCATATACACGCTGCGCAAGACTTCCCGCTCGTGCTACGCAGTGCGCAACCCGGGCACGTGACTACAAAGGCGTTGCCGAACGTGCAATCCACGTGACGACGACGGAACGGAGCGTTTCTAAGGTCCTTTTCTCGGAAGGGAACGAGCGACGCTACCAATGGAGGAGGCGGGAACCAGCTGGCGGGGCCCCGGCGGCCGGGACAAGCCGGTGAGGGTTTGCGGGCGGGAATGGGGACCCCGAGGCGAGGAGCCGGGCACTGAGTAAAAAAAGGGACGCAACCCAATGGTTTCCCGCAGAAATAGGAGTGCAGGTCAGGCCTGAATGCCCCCCCCCCCCCTCCGCCCCCAGAGTCACAGCCTCTGCTTCCTTGCCAAGAAGGGCTGCAGGCAGTGCCACCCTGAGGCCAGGCCTGACTGCCCCCCCCCCCCCCCGAGAGAGTCACAGCCTCTGCTCCCTTGCCAAGAAGGGCTGCAGGCAGTGCCACCCTGAGGCCAGGCCTGACTGCCCCCCCCCCCCCCCGAGAGAGTCACAGCCTCTGCTCCCTTGCCAAGAAGGGCTGCAGGCAGTGCCACCCTGAGGCCAGGCCTGACTGCCCCCACCCCCTCCCAAGAGAGTCACAGCCTCTGCTCCCTTGCCAAGAAGGGCTGCAGGCAGTGCCACCCTGAGGCCAGGCCTGACTGCCCCCCCCACAGAGAGTCACAGCCTCTGCTCCCTTGCCAAGAAGGGCTGCAGGCAGTGCCACCCTGAGGCCAGGCCTGACTGCCCCCCCCCCCCCCCCCGAGAGAGTCACAGCCTCTGCTCCCTTGCCAAGAAGGGCTGCAGGCAGTGCCACCCTGAGGCCAGGCCTGACTGCCCCCCCCACAGAGAGTCACAGCCTCTGCTCCCTTGCCAAGAAGGGCTGCAGGCAGTGCCACCCTGAGGCCAGGCCTGACTGCCCCCACCCCCTCCCAAGAGAGTCACAGCCTCTGCTTCCTTGCCAAGAAGGGCTGCAGGCTGTGCCACCCTGAGGCCAGGCCTGACTGCCCCCCCCCACAGAGAGTCACAGCCTCTGCTCCCTTGCCAAGAAGGGCTGCAGGCAGTGCCACCCTGAGGCCAGGCCTGACTGCCCCCACCCCCTCCCAAGAGAGTCACAGCCTCTGCTCCCTTGCCAAGAAGGGCTGCAGGCAGTGCCACCCTGAGGCCAGGCCTGACTGCCCCCACCCCCTCCCAAGAGAGTCACAGCCTCTGCTTCCTTGCCAAGAAGGGCTGCAGGCTGTGCCACCCTGAGGCCAGGCCTGACTGCCCCCCCCACAGAGAGTCACAGCCTCTGCTCCCTTGCCAAGAAGGGCTGCAGGCAGTGCCACCCTGAGGCCAGGCCTGACTGCCCCCACCCCCTCCCAAGAGAGTCACAGCCTCTGCTCCCTTGCCAAGAAGGGCTGCAGGCTGTGCCACCCTGAGGCCAGGCCTGACTGCCCCCCCCCCAAGAGAGTCACAGCCTCTGCTCCCTTGCCAAGAAGGGCTGCAGGCTGTGCCACCCTGAGGCCAGGCCTGACTGCAGCCCCCCTCCCAAGAGAGTCACAACCTGTGCTTCCTTGCCAAGAAGGGCTGCAGGCTGTGCCACCCTGAGGCCAGGCCTGACTTGCCCCCCCCTCCCAAGAGAGTCACAGCCTCTGCTCCCTTGCCAAGAAGGGCTGCAGGCAGTGCCACCCTGAGGCCAGGCCTGACTGCCCCCACCCCCTCCCAAGAGAGTCACAGCCTCTGCTCCCTTGCCAAGAAGGGCTGCAGGCAGTGCCACCCTGAGGCCAGGCCTGACTGCCCCCACCCCCTCCCGAGAGAGTCACAGCCTCTACTTCCTTGCCAAGAAGGGTTGCAGGACGTGCCACCCTGAGGCCAGGCCTGAATGCCCCCCAAAAGAGTCACAGCCTCTGCGTCCTTGCCAAGAAGGGCTTCAGGCTGTGCCACCCTGAGGCCAGGCCTGAATGCCCCCCCCCCCAAAGAGTCACAGCCTCTGCTCCCTTGCCAAGAAGGGCTTCAGGCTGTGCCACCCTGAGGCCAGGCCTGAATGCCCCCCCCCCCAAAGAGTCACAGCCTCTGCTCCCTTGCCAAGAAGGGCTTCAGGATGTGCCACCCTGAGGCCAGGCCTGACTGCCCCCCTCCCAAGAGAGTCACAGCCTCTGCTCCCTTGCCAAGAAGGGCTGCAGGCTGTGCCACCCTGAGGCCAGGCCTGACAGCCCCCCCCCAGAGTCACAGCCTCTGCTCCCTTGCCAAGAAGGGCTTCAGGCTGTGCCACCCTGAGGCCAGGCCTGACAGCCCCCCCCCCCGAGAGTCACAGCCTCTGCTCCCTTGCCAAGAAGGGCTGCAGGCTGTGCCACCCTGAGGCCAGGCCTGACAGCCCTCCACCCCCCCCCAGAGTCACAGCCTCTGCTCCCTTGCCAAGAAGGGCTGCAGGCTGTGCCACCCCGAGGCCAGGCCTGACTGCCCCCCCGAAGGGGGTCACAGCCTCTGCTCCCTTGCCAAGAAGGGCTGCAGGCTGTGCCACCCTGAGGCCAGGCCTGACTGCCCCCCCCCCCCCCAAGAGAGTCACAGCCTCTGCTCCCTTGCCAAGAAGGGCTGCAGGCTGTGCCACCCTGAGGCCAGGCCTGACTGCAGTCCCCCTCCCCCCTCCCAAGAGAGTCACAACCTGTGCTTCCTTGCCAAGAAGGGCTGCAGGCTGTGCCACCCTGAGGCCAGGCCTGACTTGCCCCCCCCCTCCCAAGAGAGTCACAGCCTCTGCTCCCTTGCCAAGAAGGGCTGCAGGCTGTGCCACCCTGAGGCCAGGCCTGAATGCCCCCCCCCAAGAGTCACAGCCTCTGCTCCCTTGCCAAGAAGGGCTGCAGGCTGTGCCACCCTGAGGCCAGGCCTGAATGCCCCCCCCCCCCCAAGAGTCACAGCCTCTGCTCCCTTGCCAAGAAGGGCTGCAGGCTGTGCCACCCTGAGGCCAGGCCTGAATGCCCCCCCCCCCCCAAGAGTCACAGCCTCTGCTCCCTTGCCAAGAAGGGCTGCAGGCTGTGCCACCCTGAGGCCAGGCCTGAATGCCCCCCCCCCCAAGAGTCACAGCCTCTGCTCCCTTGCCAAGAAGGGCTGCAGGCTGTGCCACCCCGAGGCCAGGCCTGAATGCCCCCCCCCCAAAGAGTCACAGCCTCTGCTCCCTTGCAAGAAGGGCTGCAGGCTGTGCCACCCTGAGGCCAGGCCTGACAGCCCTCCACCCCCCCCCCCCAGAGTCACAGCCTCTGCTCCCTTGCCAAGAAGGGCTGCAGGCTGTGCCACCCTGAGGCCAGGCCTGACTGCCCCCCCCCCAAGAGAGTCACAGCCTCTGCTCCCTTGCCAAGAAGGGCTGCAGGCTGTGCCACCCTGAGGCCAGGCCTGACTGCAGCCCCCCCTCCCCCCTCCCAAGAGAGTCACAACCTGTGCTTCCTTGCCAAGAAGGGCTGCAGGCTGTGCCACCCTGAGGCCAGGCCTGACAGCCCCCCCCCGAGAGTCACAGCCTCTGCTCCCTTGCCAAGAAGGGCTTCAGGCTGTGCCACCCTGAGGCCAGGCCTGACAGCCCCCCCCCGAGAGTCACAGCCTCTGCTCCCTTGCCAAGAAGGGCTGCAGGCTGTGCCACCCTGAGGCCAGGCCTGACTGCAGCCCCCCTCCCCCCTCCCAAGAGAGTCACAACCTGTGCTTCCTTGCCAAGAAGGGCTGCAGGCTGTGCCACCTTGAGGCCAGGCCTGACAGCCCCCCCCCGAGAGTCACAGCCTCTGCGCCCTTGCCAAGAAGGGCTTCAGGCTGTGCCACCCTGAGGCCAGGCCTGACAGCCCCCCCCGAGAGTCACAGCCTCTGCTCCCTTGCCAAGAAGGGCTTCAGGCTGTGCCACCCTGAGGCCAGGCCTGACAGCCCCCCCCCTCCCCCCCGAGAGTCACAGCCTCTGCTCCCTTGCCAAGAAGGGCTGCAGGCTGTGCCACCCTGAGGCCAGGCCTGACAGCCCTCCACCCCCCCCCCCCAGAGTCACAGCCTCTGCTCCCTTGCCAAGAAGGGCTGCAGGCTGTGCCACCCCGAGGCCAGGCCTGACTGCCCCCCCCGAAGGGGGTCACAGCCTCTGCTCCCTTGCCAAGAAGGGCTGCAGGCTGTGCCACCCTGAGGCCAGGCCTGACTGCCCCCCCCCCCCAAGAGAGTCACAGCCTCTGCTCCCTTGCCAAGAAGGGCTGCAGGCTGTGCCACCCTGAGGCCAGGCCTGACTGCAGTCCCCCTCCCCCCTCCCAAGAGAGTCACAACCTGTGCTTCCTTGCCAAGAAGGGCTGCAGGCTGTGCCACCCTGAGGCCAGGCCTGACTTGCCCCCCCCTCCCAAGAGAGTCACAGCCTCTGCTCCCTTGCCAAGAAGGGCTGCAGGCTGTGCCACCCTGAGGCCAGGCCTGACTGCCCCCACCCCCTCCCAAGAGAGTCACAGCCTCTGCTCCCTTGCCAAGAAGGGCTGCAGGCTGTGCCACCCTGAGGCCAGGCCTGACTGCCCCCCTCCCAAGAGAGTCACAGCCTCTGCTTCCTTGCCAAGAAGGGCTGCAGGACGTGCCACCCTGAGGCCAGGCCTGAATGCCTCCCCCAAAAGAGTCACAGCCTCTGCTTCCTTGCCAAGAAGGGCTGCAGGCTGTGCCACCCCGAGGCCAGGCCTGACTGCCCCCCCGAAGGGGGTCACAGCCTCTGCTCCCTTGCCAAGAAGGGCTGCAGGCTGTGCCACCCTGAGGCCAGGCCTGACTGCCCCCCCCCCCCAAGAGAGTCACAGCCTCTGCTCCCTTGCCAAGAAGGGCTGCAGGCTGTGCCACCCTGAGGCCAGGCCTGACTGCAGCCCCCCTCCCAAGAGAGTCACAACCTGTGCTTCCTTGCCAAGAAGGGCTGCAGGCTGTGCCACCCTGAGGCCAGGCCTGACAGCCCCCCCCGAGAGTCAAGCCTCTGCTCCCTTGCCAAGAAGGGCTTCAGGCTGTGCCACCCTGAGGCCAGGCCTGACAGCCCCCCCCCCCCCCCCCCCCCGAGAGTCACAGCCTCTGCTCCCTTGCCAAGAAGGGCTGCAGGCTGTGCCACCCTGAGGCCAGGCCTGACTGCAGTCCCCCTCCCCCCTCCCAAGAGAGTCACAACCTGTGCTTCCTTGCCAAGAAGGGCTGCAGGCTGTGCCACCCTGAGGCCAGGCCTGACTTGCCCCCCCCTCCCAAGAGAGTCACAGCCTCTGCTCCCTTGCCAAGAAGGGCTGCAGGCTGTGCCACCCTGAGGCCAGGCCTGACTGCCCCCACCCCCTCCCAAGAGAGTCACAGCCTCTGCTCCCTTGCCAAGAAGGGCTGCAGGCTGTGCCACCCTGAGGCCAGGCCTGACTGCCCCCCTCCCAAGAGAGTCACAGCCTCTGCTTCCTTGCCAAGAAGGGCTGCAGGACGTGCCACCCTGAGGCCAGGCCTGAATGCCCCCCCCCAAAAGAGTCACAGCCTCTGCTTCCTTGCCAAGAAGGGCTGTAGGCTGTGCCACCCTGAGGCCTGGCCTGAATGCCCCCCCCCCCCCGAGAGTCACAGCCTCTGCTTCCTTGCCAAGAAGGGCTGTAGGCTGTGCCACCCTGGAGCCAGGCCTGCATGCCCCCCCCCCCCGGAAGAGGGCCACAGCCTCTGCTTCCTTGCCAAGAAGGGCTGCAGGCTGTGCCACCCCGAGGCCATGCCTGCCCATCCCCCCCACAGAGAGTCACAGCCTCTGCTTCCTTGCCAAGAAGGGCTGCAGGCTTTGCCAGGCCTGAATGCGCCCCCCCCCCCAGAGAGTCACAGCCTCCTCCTCCTTACCAAGAAGGGCTACAGGCTGTGCCACCCCGAGGCCAGGCCCGAATGCCCCCACCCCAGAGAGTCACAACCTCTGCTTCCTTGCCAAGAAGGACTGCAGGGTGTGCCACTGCGAGGCCAGGCCTAACTGCCCCCACCTAAAGAGGGTCACAGCCTCTGCTTCCTTGCCAAGAAGGACTGCAGGCTGTGCCACCCTGAGGCCAGGCCTGACTGCCCCCCGTGAAGAGGGTCACAGCCTCTGCTTCCTTGCCAAGAAGGGCTGTCAAGTGAATATACATCCTAAAAAAAAAAACTCCTGTTCAACGGTTTCAAAATGTTATTGCACGAAGCAAGAGATTACATTACCAAGCAGACCTCGTAGGTCGTTTTTAGCAGAAGAGATATCGCTTCCAACTCAGTGCTAAATAATAGCCAGTCAAAAAGAGTCAATTTAACAGTACAGCGGAAGGGGGCAACTGCTCCATCGGTTCTTTAGCTATGGTTGCAGGACTCTCGCTTTAGCCCTGTACAATTGTTCAGTTTCCGGCTGTACATCCAGTGGTGGCTGGTGAATTATTATTTTTTAATTGGAGGGGTGTAAGCATTTCCCCCAAATATAGCTGTGCAATGGAGCGCAGCGAAGGAGCCTGAATCATTCAGTTGATGGTGGGGAGCTGGGTGGGGTCTTCGCCTCTCCTTGCCCCAATAACATTTTTAATGTAATGGCCTAAAATGGTGCATTTTACAGCCGTGTTATATTGAAAAATTTGGTAAAATGCAAAATTGGTTGTCTAGGGTAACTCGAGGAAAAAATCCAATAGCTGCAAGTCACCAACGGTGCAGAGGAGCCTTTCGCCAAAACATGTTCATGAGGCCTTTGCCCACAGTATATGCCTATAATATATATATATTTTTTTTAAGTTCACCCTGGCTTCGTCTGTACATTTGCATGCTGGATGCACTGACATATGCCAGTATTCCAATATAAGCAAATGTTTGTTTGCTTTGTACATGCCAGTAATGATATAAGAAACATATGCACGCCATCTAAGAACATACTCCTGTTGGCTTTACTATTAAAAATGCTAGGTCACAGTATGAACCCCGACCAAGCTGGCTTGATTGATGGGTTATTTATAATGTGCCTATACACCAGTTTTTCTAAATGCCAGTCTAGTCATGTAAACTCTTATGCTTGCTTTATCAGAGATGCCTAATACAAATTGTCATGCCGCAGTACGAAATGTCTAGAGTGGCTGCATTAAAATGAGTCTACCTACGTCATGGCACTTATATCAAATGGGCCCAGTAAAAAAACATTGATTTGTGTGCTTGCAAGGCGCCGGCACCCCAACTCACTCCCCCCACCAAAATCGGCTCCACAGCCCATTACAGAAAACGCACCCAATGACAGAACCTTCACACATAGCATTCATTCACAGCAATCGTCATATGCCCACTCATTACATACACATTTAAATTAAATTAATGTATCTTCTGACCTGGACCTGATGTTTCCTACCAGCGCTCCAGCTTCCATATAGCACAAACGAGAAACAATGAGCGCTTCCTTGTTCGTGGACATGCGCAGAGGCTGAGACCGGATATAGCATTTGCGGGCCAGGCCCACCCACAATCTGTACAAGCCCACTCAGTAGTGCTGTGTGGTCATTTACAGATGTTAATGTCACTCATTAGTCCGCTATCATTGTTGAGTCACTTTCCAAACCTCGACTACATAAGCTAAGCAGCTGTCATCATTATTATCTCGTGCACATACGCCTGCATGCATTGCATATGTAAGCTAGCTTCCTCCTGATCTCAAGTTAGTCATCCTTTAAAACTTACCTGGATATCCGACTCCCTATCTAGTGATTGTACCTGAAACGCAATGTTTTAACCAGCACACTTTAATGTCAAACTATTAGCTTGATCACGTGTGCATTCTATTGCTAGTTGAACATATGTTTGCATAAGATGTTTTGTGCCCTCGTATTACCCATCACCACTCAAACTCATCATCGATGCTGAATATCCCGATACTCGCCTCCAACGCTCCATTAGCAGACTAGCCTAACGTTACACGACCATTGTGCATATTTAGTTACCTGTTTGACCTATTGAACCTAGCCATGTATTTATCTCTCTTAGCCTTACTTACCATCCCAACTGGCCTGCTCTGCTTGAACCTGTCCATACCAGCATTTATTACAGTGTCGTTTTCCACTTATGATGGACTCCAAACTTACTTCAAAGGGTCCCACATTTGCCTATCCATGGCATCTAGCCTTCCACCATCTGTCCTAATACAGCCGACAAGATTCCTTCCATTATGTCTACATATTGAACCTATCCTCCCACGTAGGTGAATATCTCCAGATACACGTTCTGAACAGAAAGCCCTGCATATGACCAAAACTCTACCAGCGACACTGCAGTACCACCCCACACAATCGCTGCCTTCCGTTATTCCAATAATCGGCCACATCAACAAGCCACACCCTCACCACTACCACCTCAACTAGCCTCACCTACACCATTGCCCACCTTACTGTGCTCCATGCATCATAGAAATCTCAGACTAAGTTCCAGACTCCCACGGTGGCACGTCGCCAATATCAACACTGCAGTAACCCACACCCAAGCTAACTCAGCCACTACTCCCCCTGTACCTGAGCACAGCCCAAGGTTACCGAAGAGCAAACGGGACAACATGGCCCCTCCAAAGCTGGTGTCATCAATGCGAGATGCTTACCTGCACATTCACTAGATATCGCCGACTTTATAACACTACACGACCATGACTTTGTCACCATCACTGAGACCTGGCTTCACAAAGCCTCAGGACCATCCACTGCCCTCGCAATCCCGGACAATTACTCCATCATCCGAAACGACAGAGATGACAAAGCTGACAACCCCTTATAAAACATCACTTGGTTTAAGAAGCATCAACAGCTTACCTATGCCGTCAGCAGAACTATTATCTATCAAATGACCCACATCCACTATTACTATTCATCTCATATACCGTCCACCAGGACCACTCGCCACCTTTTGAAGAAGATATATCACTTCTGTTATCTACTAACACCAAAAATAGCTCACAAGCCATCATCTTGGGAGATTTCAATTTAGGCTTCCAAGACACCAAAGCCTGCGCCCTTAAGGACACCATCACTGAATTTGGTTTCACACATCGCATAACGGAACTGGCACACAATAAAGGTACAACCTTGGATTGATTAGCTGACTTAAATTGCAACATCAGTATCCTATCTAACTCTCCATGCGCCTGCACCAACCATCATCCTTCTTTTGTTTATTATCATAGCTTCCTCGTCGCCCGAGCCACAAAATCTGACCACTGAGAAATGAATACCATTACTCCAACTGATTATTAACCTTACCACAAATCTCTGATCCCACGGCCTCCCAAAGCTATCAACACACTAACGCCACTTAAATTACGCAAATCTAAACCTCGTGCTCACATCAACACCTGGTACACCCCACACCTCAAAGCGCTTAGGAAACTGAAAATAATATTCGAGGCGTTGTGGAAGAGCACCCCATCCCCAGCAAACAAAGACAATCTCACTGCAGCTTCCTTTAACTACAAGGTCGCCATTATCCAAGCAAAAAAAGATAATTATAATGACTGTATAACCAAAGCTAAGTCTAGCACTAAGGAACTGAAAGAGTTGGAATCACTGGCCCCACTTCCTGACACCTGCACCAAAGATACGTTGTGGTGCACGAATATCCTGGATGCTCTCCAAGACAAAATAGAGAGAGAAAAAAAGAGTCCACTCAGCACCCACCCTCCCCCACCAGGAAGGTGCAGCCCCAATTTAACTTCAAGCCCTTATCCATCAAAGAGGTTGAGACTATCGTCCTGAAACAAAAACCTTCTTATTCCCAGGGAGATGCATGTCCTGAGCCTCTCATTAAGGAGGCTGTGAAGGAACTGGCACCCTTCATTACTTCTGTCATTAATGCTTCATTTAAATCCAGCATAGTACCTAATAATCTTAAAGACACGTGAGTACTCTCGCTTCTAAAAAAACATCCATAGATCCTAATCCATCTAACTATAGACCCATCATGACAGTACCTTTTCTGCTTAAAATATTGGACTCGGCAGCCATTCTGCAGATATAGCACCACCTTGAATCCAATAACTTGCTAGGCCTTAGACAATCAGGATTCAGACCCAGGCATGGGACTGAAACTGCTCTAATCGACCTTAAGAGACAAATGCAGACACTGAAAGACGATGGTAAACTTGCCTTCCTTCTTATACTGACTTATCAGCGGCATTTGATCTGGTTAACCATACGATTTTATGTAAACACTTCATCTGCTGCAAACTTCTCAGACCACGCAAACGCCTGGATTGAGTCCTTAACAACAGATCCATGAGGGTCTTCGTGCCTTCAGCCTCTGCTATACCTACGTCGGTTACTTGTGCTGTCCCCCAGGGATCTTGCTGTCTCCCACTTTCTACATGTGTTTACCAAGCCACTTTTTGATGAGCTCGACTATTTGTGTATCACTTACACTAATTATGCGGATGACACCCAGATCATCATCCCCATTACTGGTGATTCATCTGTTGGACTCTAAATGACGTTTACCATCGCTGTACAAGCATGGGTGGCGAAACATGGGCTCTGTCTTAACGGCGATAAGATGGAGCTGCTCATCCTGGGCTCACCAGCCAACCTCAACAAACTGAATGGGTTATTCACCTCCTTCAATATTGCTGGCAATGTAATCAAAGTATCCAAAGTCGTTAAAACTCTGGGAATTTATATCGATTCTGCAGTAACCTTAACGAGACAAACCAACGCCATGGCTTCTTCCTCCGCCTACACATGCAAGCTTGTAACTGCTTGCGCCCCTACCCGACAACAGCTAACGGCATCACACAAGCATTAGTCCTCTCTAAGCTTAATGCGCTCTATCTTGGCACATCACAACAAAACCTTTACAAAATGCAAGTCCTGCAAAATAACGCCATCGGGGCAGGCTTGAACATCCCTAGGAGACCACACATCTCAGAAATCAGACACTCAATAAACTGGCTTAACATTAAGCAAAGGATCTCCCTTAAAACATTGTCCCTCACGCACAAGTGCATATCTAACCAGGCGCCCATCTACTTTTCCAATAATATCACCTGCCACACCACAATGCGACCCACCAGAACAGCCCAGATGGACTACGCCAACATCTCACGCTTTAAGCTACAAAGAGCAGGCACGGTTAGTTTCCCATTCCTCGCTGCAAAGAAATGGAATGCCCTCCCGCTCTCACTAAGGGAACCCTCTTTCTTTGTATTCCGGATAAAGGTTAAAGTGTGGATCCATGAGCAAGACCTTGCTTTAACTCCATAACCACAACCTGCCATGTAATTATTCTTGCAAATTGTACCTGATGTATATATGTAACTGTTACTATACTGGTGTATCACATGACCTGTATTTGTGTGTAACCTATCCTCATAGCGCCCAGATACCCCTGGGCCTGTGCTTGGCACGCTTTACAAATTAACATACAAACATGAAGTTCCTCAGCCAGCATCCCCAAAGAGCCATGCAAGGTTGGGTAAACAAAATGCCCCCTGATTTGCATGGCTCACTGGATTTGCAAGGCTGAGGAATAGAACTGTCAAACTGAAATGGGTCAAGCCAGCTGAGAAGCGCTCCCTCGGCTGCAGAAAGCAGCTGAGGGAGTGCTCTGTACATACACTGGGCTGCTCCTCCATTGTGGGAGAGGGTTCCCTTTGGCTGGCACCCCGAGTCCATTATGAAGAAGTTGCTACTGGTAAACCGTCAATTAATGTATGCCCATGGTCAGTGTGGATGGAGGGTGAAATACTGTTGACTTTGTACAGAGACTGCACTGTTGGGAATATAGTGATTTTAAACACATTGATTTTTGAACACATTAAGGGACCCATAGACCTGTCCTACAGTAAAGGCTACCAGGATAGCTCAGCAGGTTAAGGGACAGTTGCGAAGATGTTATACATTTAAAATTGGCTGTGAATATTATGACTTTTTGCAATTCCTAATAAAACAAACAAGTGCTTTAAACGGCAGGCGGATTGGTTTGGCTGGTAGCTTGCTTATATTCAGGTCAGATTTCCCCCCCCCCCCCCCCCCCCCCCCCCGGAGCAAAAATCAAAAGCTACCGCACAATAGAAGCATTTTTGTGATTAAACAGTTTGAGAAGCATTCAACCTCTTAAAAAATATATCCTATGATAAAACACAAAGGAAGGGGCACAAAAGTGTATTTGTGTGGCAGTCTGAAAAAAAATAAACACATTTTAAAGGAAACTCGTGAATGTAAGTTTGCATGTTTCAGTTTGGAAATGTCTTTTTCTAGACAACTGTAAGTTGCACATTTGGAAAACAATAGTGTGCCCATCATTTAGAAATCCTGCATTTATCAGTGATGGCCCCCACCCCAGTGATATTCATGGCCCATGAATTCCAGTGGTGACCCTTGCAGGCCAGAAGAAAGAAGACAGGCTAAGCAAATGGAGCCTGCAAACGTGTGAATGGCGGTTGGGAGACAAAGCACCTTTTAAAAACTCTTGGAAGGGCAGGCCACCAATTAAGGGGGGAATTGGCACCCCTACCGGGACGCTTATGGCTGCAAGTCCTCTGTAAATAAAAGCACAACTTTCACTCTGAAATGGGGAAAGAACATTTTATCCCCTTCGCTTTTTGGAAGTTTCTGAACACTGTGTAGTCACTAAAATGGGTCAACCTAGCACATGGGGAAACCCAGTAACGCCAAGGCTTCAACTCAATTCACACATCTTTTATATACTTTAAATAAAATCGTAAACCATTTGCTGCACGCTTACAGCTGTCATGCAATGCAACACATACTTTCATGGAAGTTGTTGGTAACTCGCGCACAAATAATTTAAAGTAGCATTAGCGAACCACACAGGGCTGCCTTTTTATTTATGACTTGTATAGCGCAGCCAATGACCCGGAGCCTTAAGGGCGCTAGACACACAAGACGGGGACAATAACAGCTGACATAGATAGGGGTCTAAAATCTAAACAATGGCGTTAGTTGAGCAGAAGGATCTGCATTCCATTTATGCAGACCCTAATGGAGATTTCTTCTCTTAGGTTAAAGGGGAGTCAATTCCAAGAGGCTGGTCCTACCGAATAGAAGGCTCCATTTTTTTTTTCACCTGTGTCAACCTGCATGCGGGGGTCTTTAGTAGAGAACAGTTGTTAGATCTCAAGTGATATTGACTGGCTTTTGGTAACAGTTTGTCATTAAGATGGGTTGGCCCAGATTTTTTCATGCAGTTGAATGTGATCACCATCAGCCGAAAAAACATTTTCTCCTTGATTGGTAACCAGGGAAGGTCCCTTCTTGCATCCGAAATATGATCCCTTCTATTACGGTCCACAATGACTTTGAATGCATTATTCTGCATCACTTGAAGTCTATTAATCTCACAGTTAGGTAGACCAATCAAAAGGCTGCTACAGTAGTCTATTCTCAAGCCTAAGGCCCGAGCTAGGGTTTCCCTACTTGTTCTAGAGAGGAAAGTCAGGCACTAGACAGAAGTTTAATATAGTATGCTGCAGAGGCAACCAGCCTGCTAACCTGTGCTTTCATGTTCAGGTTGCAGTCAGATAAACGCCCAATGTTTTAACCTTCTTTTTGATCTCAATAGTGCAGCCCCCAATCTGTAGTTTGGTATACTGTTCCTCCAACTTACAGGTTTTAGTGTCTGTTCCTAGAAGCATCAACTCTGTCTTACTCGTATTAAGTGTTAGGTCGTTAGCAAACATCCAATTTTGGATAATACTGTAGACCCTGTTAATGTTGGCTTCATCTTCTGAAAAGACACCATTGAGGGGGGGTGACACATTGAGTATCATCAGCGTAATTGGTAAACTCGCCATTAATATCCAGCAAGTCCAGGAATGGCACAGTAAAAATATTATAAAATATAGGGGAAAGACAAGCTCCCTGGGGTACTCCTTGGGATTATAATCGACTATGTCACTGCTTACACTGCATTGCTGTCCTCCAAGGAGTGGTTTAACCCACCGCGCTGCCGAGGTTATGAAACCCGCTACCTCCTCCAACCTGGTGACCAAAGCTATGTGGTCCACCAGGTCGAAGGCAGCAGACGGGCCCAAAAGCATCAGCATGCTTTTATGCTCTACCTGCCGTGGCCTGGCCATCAGTACTGGGGTGCTTAGTAACAAGGGGACCATGAGGACATCAGCACACGCTACAGTAACCTCTTTGAGGGACAGACAGCCACAAAGTGTTTAACATGAACCTCCTGCAGGATTGTCTCGATACACTTGTGGGTTGTCTTAAGGGCCACAGAAGACTGATAGATGCGTGTTGAATTAATTGCATGCTAGATTCCTCAGACTGCGTTTTTGGACTTGCCTAACTCAACAGTCAACCAACATCTGGAAGAGTAATTTCTGGCTCCCAATGAAAGGATAAGCAGGGCTACTAAATAGAGGGGTGAAGTCCTTTTAGTCTAACACAAGTAAGCCTGCAGGTGAGAAGTCGCTGTCTGCTTATATAGCACATGGAAGAACTTCATAGTGATTTGTGTGCCTCTTTGGAAAGCGGGTGCTTTAAGGCACAGTGAGGGAAAAGTGCAGGTAACTCAATAAGTACTGCCGGAGGGTGGCTCATAGGTGCATAGAGACAGGGGACTGTAGGGTTGCAGATACAGACCCTTAAATCATGGGGGAGCCCATAGGCAGTGCGCAGGCAGTCAGCATTGGCAGAAATCATGACTGTCCTGAAAAATAAATGGGCTTGAAATGCAAATCCCGATGCCTACTTGATAATTAGTGAACATGTTCACTGCAGCCTCATGAAGTAAAAAGGAGCATTAGCGCTGTTATTTTACAGAGAAAATCCTGAGATGTGATGGTATGTTACTTGGCATTTATATAGCGCCTTATGTATCATTGGTATGATCTCAAAGCGCTGGTCGGTTGAATGCCCTCGGGAACCTGTGAACTAATCACAAGACTTTTTCAACAGGCAGGCTAACATGGGCCATGGCACATTCAATGTGAGATCATGTAATGACAACCCAAGAATCGTTTTGGGTGATTTCAAGCACGCAAGTCAGACCCACAATTTTAACGTGGCCTAAAGTACCAACAACAATAATCACAATTTTAATGTGATGTCAAGTACCAATAATGAGACCCCATTCCTTCAAAATGGTGCCAGGTATCAACAGAGTAGTGTCTTTTGACTTCCTGTCTTGTACCACCGAGGTCATGACCAAAGGCGCTGGGACTGACAAGCCGCAGGCCCCCAGGACCATAGAATCTGGTGCCTGAGTCCCCGCACCCCTGCGATCGCATGCACTCTGGTGCTG
This sequence comes from Ambystoma mexicanum, assembly GCF_040938575.1. Classification (NCBI taxonomy): domain Eukaryota; kingdom Metazoa; phylum Chordata; class Amphibia; order Caudata; family Ambystomatidae; genus Ambystoma; species Ambystoma mexicanum. The sequence goes on from NC_090938.1 coordinate 37,037,902, forward strand.
GACAGTGAAACGCAGCATCCATCAGTGGCCACATCGGTCTGGGCACCACTTTCATGTACAGAACAACATCTGAACACACCCGCATCTCTGCGAGACTGACTCAGTTGCACAAGTCTGGCGCAGAGACTAGGGCACATACAAATCAGGCAGAGAAAAGGAGGAGCGTTTCAGCCAAATGAAACAGACTGATAGGGCTCTCTCACACACAGGACAAGTACAGCTGACGTGCAAAACTGCAAACTTACCTGCCATATACAAGACTGTAGCCCAGGTAGCAGCAGTGTAAGCTTCCCTTGTGAACAGAGGAGATTGATCCCACATAGCAGCGGCGCCAGGTTCCCCTTAACTTACACAGAACATGTACAGCATGAGCAGCTGCTTTGCAAACGTCCATCACATGCAGCTTCCCCCGCATACAGAAATGGCGGCAGCTGCATGTATTCAGAATGCATGCTTCTCCAGCATTGGATCTTTCATAGATTCAGATGCTTGAATATTCCCCGTCATCAGACTGGGAATCCTCGGTGATGCAATTTATTAAACATTTTATACATACCTTCTCCCCTAGAGAATGCATGTAGATACTCTATTGTCGCTTATGAGCCACTCCATTGTGTAGTCCCTCCACCAAACTTTCCTTTATGGCGCCAACCAATGAGGTGGCAAGGCTTAAGCTCTGCCCCAGTCAGCCATCTTCAGATTTTCCAGCGCAGTCTATCAGACAGAAGGAATCTTCCAGCTCTGAGCTTTCAAAATTCTTTTCACCTTTGGTGTGTAGGATATAGTTTCTAACATATTCTACTGTTTTGCCCTCCTTAGGGGCTTGCTATTCCGAGTCTTTGGACTCTGAGAAACGTTTTTCTTGGTACTTTTTCGTCGAGTGAAAGTTCTCTTCAGCTTGGCTGAGCTTCAGCCTGCCAAGAAGCCTTCGCTGTTCAGGGACTGCACGAGGTGAAACTTATCTACATGAAGGATCCACATGACCACTGTATTTACTGCTTATATCCACATGATATCAACAAATGTGATATTTTCTCCACCAAAACCCTGCAAGACAAACACAGGAGACCTCTGTTACACCTAGAAGCCAAAGGTCTGTCCCCTGACGAGGTGTCTGCCAAAACAGCTCCTGTATTGTCTACCAACCCATCTGAGAGACAAACTTCTAAAAGAAGGGCCTCTTCAGTGGAAAGGAGTTCCTCTCCCTCACATAAGGCTAAAAAAGTTGGAAGCTACTTCTTTAATGCCTCCCTCAGACCCAGGACACCACAAAACACGTCATCCTGAAGAAAAAACCACCTCCAAAGGTAAGGAGGCGTTTTCAAAAAACCTTGGGGGGGGGGGGGGGAGAGGCGCCCACTGAGAAGCTGTCCACGAGCGGCAGCAAAATCGGGGACGCACAGTCGACGAAGCCACTGTCAATGACAACACTCCAAACCTCATCGTCCACGAAGCAGTCGTTGTCGAAGGAAGCACATCACTCGAAGCTCTCGTCTACGGGTCAACCATCTTCAAAGTCTTCGTCCACGGAACCACCATCGGCGAAACCGTCAACGAAGCCATCGTCGGCGAACCCACTGTCGACGAAAGTACCGTTGACGATTCCAAAAAATGTGTTGTCTTCTGAAGAAATACAACCTACAACCCCATTCGCGGACATAGTTGATAAATCATCCAATGTGCGCACTCTTCACAAGTCTTTGGGACCAGTGTCTCCAGTTCCAGTTACACCTGAGCCAGTTGGAGCACAACTGTCTCCTTTAAAAGAGATGATGGACCTTCCTGACTTCATTCTTCAGGAGTTGTTCTCGGACACGGAAATGCCTGGTGAGCAACCTTTCTTTCCTCATTCCTATGGAAAACGGCCCTCCTTGGCAACCGGATTCCGAGGACATGGCTGATCCTTATGACCCGGTGCTCATGGCATCGATGCAATGAATCATCGAGGAGTTTAACAGGCACCAAGAGCGGCAGAATACGTCTTCTGTACCTAAGGAAACCCCCTTGAGGGATGCTTCACTTTGGCATAGCACACCCAGACACTCCCCTTCCAGGAGTAGACCACAGAAAAGGGCAAGATCAACTGAGCCTCCACGTAAATCCAGGAGCAGAACACTCAGTGCTTCACCGACAAGAGTCCTCACTACAGCATCACTTCATAGATCTCGATCACCAGTTTGAGACCCAACTACGGTACCTTCATCTGTGTCGGTATCTGATTGGCAAGAGGACCCTTTCAGGGATTTTTCAGATCCGGAGGAAGGAGAGATTACGCAGGAACCGATGCTCCGAGTGAATGGGATGATTATATTGTCGAGAAACCCAGGAAGGAGGACTCGCCAGGTGATGCGTCACCTCCAGACGATTTGGTATTGTTTCATACTATAATTGGTAAAGCTGCGGATTTGTTCAAAATACAAGTTTCTTCGGAAGAAAAGTCGGTGCTCTATGAGCACAGGGACAAACGCAGAAGAACGGTTACCACCATTCCGCTTCTCGACACCATATGGGAGTCTAGGTCGAAGAATCTGGACACACCCTTATCCACACCTGCTTTAGTCTCAAGGCCTGAAAAGAAGTACAAGGAACCTGACTGCTCTGCTTTGTTTAAGGGGTCATACAAAGCCTTTAAGAGGAAGTTATTTCTTCTTAAAGAAATGGCCAACCCACCATCACCACTGTCAGCACCACCAGACAAGGAAGGTCATAAGCTGGAAGCCATGGGTATAAAGGTGTCTACCTCAGCATCTCTCACTATCAGAGCAGGCAACGCATTAGCAATGACAGCCAGATTTGACCGCAAGCTTTGGCGTTGCATGTCCAAGCTGACCAAACCTCTACCAGCAGATTTACTGGAGGACGCCAGGTCCGTCATTGCGGATGGAGAAGCCACTTCAGACCACATGATCGACGCTGCAGTCGATGTGTCTGAATCAGGTTTCAGGCAAATGGCCCACGGCACGGTGTTAAGGAGACAGGCATGGATGAAAGCCACAAATTTCAGGCCTGAGGTGCAGGCACAAATTTTCGACATGCCCTTTGATGGGCAAGACTTTTTGGAAGAAGATGGATGACCATTTTAAAGGAATTCAAACGGACAGATGCAGCTCAAGCCATCAGTTCCTTGAAGGATAAATATAAAGACTGCAGGTCCTTTCGAGGTGCAGCGTCAAAAAGCAGAGGATACACACTTTCCTCCTATGGTCAAAAGTCACAAGGTAACACTTTCAAGGCAACATCTATCAATCCGCCAACTGGTATTCCCAGAGAGGAAGGCGCAGCTCTTCCCAAGGAAAGTCCCAGAACAAACAGAAATGACCATTGGATTCTTCCCCCTCTATGCAAAACACCTGTGGGGGGAAGGGTAAGCCAATATTTTCAATGCTGGAATTCGATAACATCGGACAAGTGGGTATTACAGGTGGTTCGCAGGGGACACACCATAGAATTCCTAGACCATCCTCCATCCCTTGCTCCCACCCCTCACAAAGTTCACATGCTGCGGAAAGTCATGGCAGAAGTTCAAAAGTTACTGCACAAAACAGCCATAGAGCCAGTTCCTTATTCCCAGAAAGGAAAAGGTTTCTACTCCTGCTTCTTTCTAATCAAAAAGAAAAACAGTCAACGGAGGCCCATATTGGACTTGAGGACACTCAACAAGTACATCAAATGCATCAAATTCATAATGATATCCCTGCAAGACGTCTTACCGTGGCTGAACAGAAACGACTTCCTAGCCACTCTGGACTTAGAAGACGCATACTTCCACATTCCAATTCATTTTGCCCACAGACAGTTCCTCAGGTTCGCTATAGGAGACCGACCTTTCCAATTTCGGGTACTCCCGTTCAAGCTAAAATCAGCACCAAGGGTATTCACCAAGTGTCTGGCGCCCGTAGCAGCGAACCTCAGAAGGTTGGGAAGGGAGGCTTTTCCATATTTGCACGACTGGTTGATAAGTGCAAGTTCCCTCAGTCAAGCTCAATTGGCAGTGTCAAGCTCCCCCATTCCACTCATAGCCAGACTTCTGGGCAGAATGAAGGAGCAGCATGGATTGCTCCATGATCGTAATAGCTCCGGACTGGGCACGACCGATCTGGTACCCGACTCTGCAACATCTATCCCTGTGGCCTCCAATTCGCCTCCAGGCGCATCCATACCTCTTGATTCAGCAGAACCACAAAGTCCTCCACCACGACCCAGCGAGCCTCTCCCTCAAAGCCTGGTTCCTGAGCAGCGCAAACTCATGAACTTGAAACTTCTGGCGGACTGCTGGTACATAATCGGAGCCTCTGGAGCCCCCTCAACAAGCATCACCTACGTGCGAAAATGGACCCGCTTTTCTGGTGTGAAACATCAGCAATTACCCCACTTACAGCTTCGGTAGAACAGATACTACCTTAATTATTACATTTGGCTATGGTGGGTCTCTCCCTATCCTCCATCAAAGTACACCTCATATCAGCATACACGACGACTTCAGAAGCGCAGTCATTCTCTTCCGGCCATCAAGACCTTCCCGAGGGTTGATGCGTACTTATCCTCCTACGCCCTCATCAGTTCCTTCCTGGAGTCTGAATACTGTGCTAACGGCTCTCATGGAACCCCCTTTCGAACCCATTTACAGATGTGAAATATAATTATCTTGGAAAACAGCTTTCCTGATAGCCATGACTTCGGCCTGGAGGATCAGTGAATTACAAGCCTTCAGAACCTCCTTTTACTTTGTTTCCGCAAGACCGCGCCATTTTGAGGACACACCCAAAATTTCTGCCCACGGTCTTATCAGAAATGACACTCTCAGAGCGCATTGTTCTACCATCTTTCTTGTGGAAAGAGCTTTACATTCCCTTTATCTCCAAACAAAGTCTGGCAAGATGGGTCTCGTTATGCATTACCCATTGTTATCAATGGAAGGGCGACCGCCCCCCACCCCCCTCTCCAAACCGCCTTAAAGGCATGGTCTAGTAAATTTTTTTATTTAAAAAATAGATAGGCAACATAAAAAAAACTAGCGTTCTCTTTTTTTAAAATTTCTTATGTAAAATTTTGAGCTATTCAAGCTCAAAATTCGCAAAAGCAAGCACATGGGCGCATCCATTTTGTGAAATGGATGCCCTCATGTGCTGGCTTTTGCGGCACTAATGAAGGAAAAGCCAGCCAGCTGTAGTAAACAAAAGCTACCGCTGGGTGGCTTTCCCTTCATTAGTGCTGTACGCGGAGGACGGGGACCCGAGACCAGAGCAGGAAAGCTGCAGCTGAATCTCGGTAAGTGCTATTTATTTTTTTTTTTTAAATAAGCACTAGCTGCGTTTTTTTTTCTAAGTTTTCCGGGCTGGAGGAGCCCGGAAAACTTAGAAATAAAAACGCAGCTTGAAAAACGTATTTATGTTTGCGGTCGCTTGAAGCGACCGCAAACACAAATACAACGTTGTGTTGGAAAACGTTGCAGTTTTTCTTTCCAAGTTTCTCAGGCTCCTCCGGCTCGGAGGAGCCTGAGAAACTCGGAAAGAAAAACCGCAGCATTTTCCAACACAGCACCGGAGACCCAAAGTGAAAGACAGCAGCAGTCTACATTTCCCCTGTGCACAGAACAAAAGTGCATGCTGCACTTGCGCACAAACCAGTGGAGGGCGAGGGCCACACTGAGGGCTTTTCACGGACACGCACACACAATATCATACAACACAGCTAGGGGTGTCTGTATTTCAAAACTGCTTAAGACAGCCTAGCACCCACACTCCCCAGAGCTGGCAGCATGTGTACAGACCCTCCTTTTACCCAGCTGTGTAGCAGTAAACGGAGAAGCGCCTATTTGCAGCAGTTTAGGAGGATATATTATCAACAGCAATAAAGCAGCTTTAGAAGAGGGTATTTTTTTTAAAACAAAAATCGCAAATACTAACCTAGAAGAGGTAAGTAAAATGCATACTTCAGGTGAAAATAATGCATTTCACGCAATCGACGCTCCCATCCAGACCAATTTGACCCCTGTGGGATCCTACATCTGTATGTATTGTTTGGCTGTTCGTCTGTGCCTGGGCCCGACTCCCAACAGTGACTCAATGTGGCTACTAAAATGCCTTGGAGGCCGAGAATAGAACTCTCTGAACAATGTCACCATCCATTGATTTTTACTTGCCTCCTTTTCTGTGGCTCGGCCTTGACGTGCAATTGTGTAGGGTAGATTTGCTGGCGGCTGTGTGCGTCCTGCTGGTGTTCGGATTGGTCGCCCCACGCTTGCGCACTGTGAGGGCACGTGCAGACTTATAAAAAGTCAGCCTGCCCGCTGCTCAATGGTCAGGCCACCAAGGTGCTGTGTGGTCCAGATTTTGCAGGCTGCAGCTCCTCAATCAGAGAGTGTGTGAATTATTGATTTCTTGTCGTTCAAGCACTCGCCGGAATCCTTTACTTTTTTATTTAAAAAGAACCATTCTAGAGCAGTTTGTTTTTCAAATAAAAGTATAGGAATGACAGTCCCTGACAGATGAAACTATAAAGTATACGAGCAGCACTGCTCCCAGCCGGTCCTCCTCTTAAAATTGACTAAATACCCATAAAAATGTGCCACCCTTTCAGAATTTTCCGCCCTAGGCTTGCGGCCTAGTCGGCCTTAGTGAAATACATCCCTGGCCCTGGATGTTGAGGTGTTGTGCCTGCTGGACTTGGGCTTCTGAATATTGGCACTATGGATCCTGGATAGAGAGGTGTTGGGAGACTTGTTCCACGTCGCCGCTGGTGAGGGATTTGAAAAGACCAACCTGTTGACCGGCAGGGCTTTTTTTTTTCTCCTTTTTTTAACCAACAGTTAGACTACCACTTAGGAGGGAATACACTACAATAGACTCACCAGAGAGACCACCTAAAAAGATTCCCCACGCATTCTATATTTAAAGCAAGTGCTCCAGATAATGAGTGTTAATATTTTACTCTTAATATATAATAATTTTCCACCTGTGGTACTACATGCATCACTGGTCAACATATGCGTGGGTGAAAGCAGTGGCACAAATGTCTTATTCTTTGTGGAGTATTCCCCCACCCCCATTTTTTTTTTTTTTTGGCAGTATTTTCCTATTTCTAGGGAGTAAAAAAGGGCCGATGCACTGCTTATCTGTGGGGCTGCTTAAAGCTATGCATTAGTATTTAACAAGCATACTGGGTATCAAGTCTCAGCTCCGTTACAAAGTAAATCTTTATGCGTAAACACAGTAAGACGTCCAAAGAGAACACCTGCCACACTTTAAATGCGGAAAGATTTGTACCACACACACTATTGCAGTAGAAAAGTGGGGGTACACCCCAATGGTTTGACCATATTAAAACTTGATAAAAACAAGGGTAAACCCAAAATAACTATTCCTCATGGGAACAGACTATTAACAGAAGTTCCCAAAGGTACAATATTTAATAAACTTATCACGTTAAACAATTTTAGAAGGTACTCATCCTAGCCATTTTTCTATTTTTAGATGAATACACATCTAACCCTAATGTGAACATACCTAGACAAAATCCAATGCAGTTGGAAGTCAACAAGTGGCAAAGTCTAAACATGTGGCCCATAAGGTGCACATGATTGGTTACGCGGTTGCACTTAGATTTTGTGGTACTAGAATTCATTTTATTGTGGTTGTGCAGGGGACTTAACTGAGCCCTTGAAGTGTGGAGGCTTCTTGACCATAATGTCCATACCAGTGAACCAGGTGAATAATCTAGCAGTTGCCAGGCTGTCTGAAAAGGTCCAGTTCGAAGAGTTTGCCGTCTAACTATGAAATGGGGGAACCTTAAAGGGGTGAACGGGTAAGAGGTAAGATCAATCCTGGGACCTGCCTGCATGGCAACTTAATGAGGGGTGAGGTTGATAAACTGTTAGGTTATGTGCGAGTGTGTGGTGGTACTTGGGGAGTGCAGGCTACTGAATTATACTAATACAAACCTGTCTTTACTGAGGGATTACATCCTGCCAACCCATTCAGGCTGTGTTTTCACTGAAAGGTGTGACAGACAGGGCAGCCACGGAAGGATGTGCTGGATGTTTGTCCCTGTCTATGCAGTGACGGGGGTGTTGCTAGGTCTGTAAAAGGTCCAGGGGTACGCTAATGTCTGGACTGTCAGGATTTGGGACTAGCAAGCCTTTTGGTTGTAGCCCCATAGCTTCTACCCACGGCTACAACCAAAAGAACCGGGGCTATAGCCCCCTCGCCGCACCCCAGAAATGCCTCCGAGTGACAGCCTTGCACTGCTTTGTGAGACATTTTCTAATCGGTGCAAAATTAGCATTCTCCACTGGCCCTTAATATTTGCCTCTTGTGAGTAATGGTGCACTGTTTATATATAGAAAGAGGTAGCAAGTTTTCTTTTTTTTATGGCTGGCTGGTGGCTTCCAACTTGAATTTTACCCCTGTTTTAATGGCACGCTCCTTTTGTTTATCTTGAGTGTTAAAGGGGTAAATATAGACCCACAAAAATGGTTATAGAAATGTTAGATTTCCTGCCACCCCCACAGATGCCCACGGGGAGTGCCCACTTCTCAAGTCGGAAGGGAACCCTCTACCAGTGCACTACACACCCCTTTATGGTTCATACCTAACATGCATGTAACTGACTCCTGGTACTGGTTGATGCCCTCTGTTAGATGAGGCGCTTTTTTCCAGTATAGTTTTCATGATGCTCAGACCCTTATGCCAATACTTTGTGTGCGGCACTCCAAAAACCATGGATTATTAATGGACAACGACATCGAACCACAAGTAAACAGTGCTTATTCCACCTACACGCAATCCAACAGATACTACCCTTCACCTCCCCACAAATAACACACGCTGTCATCTCCCATGTTGTGTCAAGAATAGACTACACCAACAACGTCTATCTCGGAATGCTGGAACAATTTCCCAAAAACTGTTGCAAATTCAGAAAGCAGCAGCAAGACTAGTCCTCATAGTCACTAAGAGAGAACACATCACACAAGCACTAAGACCCCTACATTGACTACTAGTCAAAAAAAATAATTTCTTCAGAACATTCTGCATAACCCACAGAGCAATCCACGGCAAAGGAGCGGAATTCATACAGGGAAAAATCTCAATCTACAACCTGAACCATGAGGTTCCGCAGCGACATTCGCCTTGAACCAAAACAATGCTCCAAGTGGAAATCTGGTGGGTCAGTATTCTCCTGATTTCAACAAAACTTTGAAACTCGCTCCTGACTCTTGAAGGAAATAACAACAAAAGATCTCCTAAAACTTGGGAACCTGGCCAAAAACATTGGCAAAAACATTTTCCTCATCTTACGATCTCTCCCTATCCAGCTTTAGCTGCTTCAGAAATTTTTTTTTCAGCAGAGGGTGCTGCACGTGAATGCCTGTTGACCCGATGTCCCTCGAGGGCCTCTGTCTCGGTGTCGATGTCATCACTGGTATATAGCGTGCGCAACGACCATTGGCTTCGGTTCCGGTGGTCCACGAGAGCTATCGCTTCGGAATATCGGCACGCTTCGGTTCCTTGGAGAAACCTATCGAATTTTGTCAGGGAAAAAGAAATTGGCATATTCATCTGCAAGATTTGGAGCAGTACCCTTTGGGTGCACTACAAAAACCATGTCGAACCCATCATTTGGTATAAGTCTACTACACAGGTTGGTAGTGTGGTTGAGCATCTCAAGAGGGGTCAATGTGAGCAGTAGGGTGGTTACACAGAGATTCACAGTGACAAGTATCCAAATAAACACTTATACTCAAGAAACAATTATTCATTTATTCAAACAGTCAGTTTGAATACGCCGCCCTCAGAAGGGGCAATATATCAGTAACACACAAATGCACTCCAAAATACACACTCTTAGTTTCTCTAAATCAGCAAATACCCATTGGGGGATGGCACACAGACAATTCCTACACCCTCAGGTGACTTAAATAGTTAGGAAACTGTGGACATTAATATATCACTGGTTCGTCCAGAGAAATACTGGGAAGCATGGCAAAGAAAAGGTTTATAGGATAAAGCAAGAGATCACACAAGTATTCTGAAGCAGGTAAGTAATTTTGAACCCCCCCCCATGCAAAGTAAGTTAACCCCTTCCTGGAAGGAAAGGTAAAGCACAATGTCGGAGGAAAGAAGAGTCCTTCAGGGAGCCAGGCCACCCAATGTCAATTGGGCAAAAGTCTTGGTGAGCTGAAGCACTTCTGGTAGGTAAGTAAAGGTATTGCACACTGTTAAGTCTTTGTAGAAAATGTAGAATCAATGTAGGTCCACTGACATCCTCTCAGAGCTAGCTGTACTTCAAGAGGTACGTGCAAAGAAGACTGGGCTATTTTGACAGAATGGGCACCCATGGGTGATTTACCAAGGCTGAAATTTCAGCCCGTAAAAAAGTAAACCACTACCACCAGCCATTAATTGTAGAACGGATAACATACATTGTTACATGAGAAATTAGACTAAAGTGAATTTCACTTCACTGTTCTTGGCAACAAGTTTATCGAAGAGAAGGTATTTAAACCTTTGGGAAAGCTAAGAAACTTCCCTGTGCCACTGCATTGAAGGTGCTGTGTGACACAATGTGTAGCTGATGCCTAGGGAGTTTGTCAGACTCCAAGCCACAAGAAACAGAGTCCAAATCACAGAAAAATACATGAGCAAGTGGGGAAAAAGGTCTCGCTCTTTCCAGGTTAAAAGTCCTAGAGTCTAGCAAAAGTGCTCTCTCTAAGGTAGAGCCGATTTAGCACATTTCTGAGAATTCTCCCTAACTCTGGGGTTTAAAAAAAAAGCCACAACTGCTGGGCGAAAATGTCCCTTACGGACCCCCATCGATGTGTCTGTGGTGCATGAGATCCAATCCTATACCATCGGAGGAAGTTGGATGCAGTTGGCTCATATAAATCCCCTTCGATGACTCAGTCGAAAAAGTGATCCTCTGGGTCGAGAGGTGACTCTCATTGTCGAAAGAAAGCTAAAAGATCTCGATCCAGGAGTGGGTCCCGCCACTCGTCATTGTTTTCAAGGTGTTCGCAGTAAAGGTGTCACAGATCGTCATCGCATTCATCCCCTGAATGGGTCGCTTGCCTGACCAAATCGGCCTCACATGCTGAATGGTAGCGACCAAAAAGGCTTCCAGAATTCAAGAATGCGCCCTAGATTTCTCCCTCCTCCTCCTCCTCCTCCCCCCCCCAACACCCTGCATCGAAGCAAGAGTCATGTCCATGTCGAGAAACCCAACAGAGCAGGCAAAAAAAAAAAAAAACCTGTGACCTCGGGTCCTGGCGTCCAGGAGAAACTCCTCGGATTCTTGGAGGTTCCGTCGAGGTGAAAATCCTCAACGACGAAAGACTCGATCATTGTCCAAAAAATCTTCACCTCAGTTGTTGAAGCCCTCAACGTCGTCTAAGACTTTGCCGACATTGTCGATGCATGTGGCAAAATCCTGAGTTTCAAAAAACAAGAGACTTTAACCCCACTACCGAGGATAAGATTTTCTCACTTCAATTAGAGGAAAATTAGCCATTTTGTCATGTATCACGTCCTTTTGGGTCCCAATATGGGACACCAGGTGTTCAAAGGACTCGAGGATAAAAGATCTACATGAGACTCTGCAAACTGCAAGTGGCATAGACACTTCTCTCGAAATTGAATTTTGGAAGACTAGATCCCTCAGACCATGCTGATGGGTCATACAGACAACTAATGTCTAGAGTTATAGAATATCTGAGATGGAGTAGATGTTGACCACTTTTTGAGCAGGGTGATCTTATAGGGACCCCAGGAGAACCCTATTCTTCCCTTTCCATGTAGCCTTACAAAGGTGGGACAAAGCCAACTGAGGGATGCTGGAATTAATTTCAGCAGTAAAACCGCCCCCTGCTTCCAATGGGGATGACAAATGCTATGGCAAAAAAGTCTTTTTCTGTGCCAGTTATGCCCTTTAAATCGGCAGATGCTACCTGTACACTGGAAAAATTCGCATTTACCCTATGGGAATGTATATCAATGGTGGCTGAACATATGCCTGAAGGGTAAGAAAGACAGTTTCTAAATATTAAGGATGCAATGTGCGGATCCCTTCAGACTGGTCTCGATCCTGCTGACTATCAGCAGAGCTATGGTCGCTAGCACTGTAAAGCACAGATTTGCCTGGTTTTGCGCCAATTGTGCAATCTAGACTTCTTAACATGTCCTTTTGATGGCACACATTTGGAAGCAAGGCTGGTAGAGCCTGGAGAAGCTGCAGACCACCAATGCAGCAGCCAAATTGCTTTGGTGCTGCATCAGACAGCCACAAACTCGCCCCACTGGAACAGCTTGGCGGGGCAGGCCCTTTCGCTATCCTAAGTTGGAAGCGGGAGAGGATTCCCCTGTGGTGGACTGGGAAGAGGTGCTAAGACTGCCCAGGCAACAGCAGCTTTACCTTCAGCTGCCTCAAAACCTCTAAGGTCTTAATCCACAAAACCCCAGTGGGAGGCAGACTCTCACAGCATCTGCAAGCATGGCAGGGTATTACTTCAGATGCATGGGCATTGGAAACAGTAGCCCAGGGTTGCTGCTTTCCCTTTCTAAAACGGCCTCAGGGGCGTCTTACAAAATTCCAGATCCGCTCCTTTTGCCAGAAATTTTGACCCGGCTGGAGAATGGTGCTATAGAATCAGTACCTCAGAGCAACACAGGTTGGTACTCTCATTACTTTCTAATCCCCAAGAAGGACGGAGGATTGAGACCCATCTTGGACTAGTTCCTCAGAAAGGACAAGTTCAAGATGGTTAGACTTTCTCCGTTCCTTCACGCCCTCCAACTTCATGACTCGATGATATCATTGGACCTTCAGGATGCTTACTTTCATGTGCCAATAAGGTACCTGTGGTTTGCCTTTGGTGGTTTCATTATCAGTTTCGAGTTCTGCCATTTGGGCTGACCTCTGCCCTGAGGGTTTTCACCAGGTTGATGCCAGTGGTGGCAGTGAGTCTCATGAGGTGGCGGGGGGGGGGGTCACGTCTACCCCTACCTGGAGGATTGACTGATCAGCGCAGGTTCTCCCGAACAGGTCCTGGAACATCTCGGCTCCACGTCACTCCCTCTGGGCTTCTATCAACTTCAAGAAGTCCCACATGATACCATCTCAAAGGCTCCAATTAATCACAGCAGTCCTAGATGCATCCTTGGGGAAAGCCTCACCACCCGAGGTCACAAGACATTCTGCAGATGGGTCACCAAAGTGCCCAGCGTCTTGCAGTCTTTGCTTTTATGTATTTCTTTTTTTGAGGTTGCTCTGCCCCATGACATCCTGCATTTTCCTGGTGCCATAGGCTTCCCTGAGGACTGAATGGTCCTAATTCTCAGGCAGGATGTCGGACCTTAAGTTCCAAGCAGATCACACCGGACCTTCTGTGGTGGGCCTGCAAGTAAAACAATCTGAAGGAAGAACCTTTTTGGCAACCATGGCCGAAGATGACGGTAGTTACGGGTGCCTCCCTCGCGGGGTGAGGGCACATGCCAACGATCTGACAATCAGTGGTCGTTGGTATCCATCAGAGTCCAAACTACACATCAACCTTTTGGAGGTGAGGGCAACCAGACTAGCGCTGAAGGCCTTTCTGCCCTCTGTATGGGGGAAGGAACGTCCTGATAATGACGGCACAGTAGCCATGTACTACCCCAAGAGAATAGGTGTAGGGTCACTACCACTGTGCAAAGAACCAATGCACTGCTGGTTCTGGCCAATTCAAGCAGGAACTGTTCGCCACCGGTGTCAATTGGATGTGCGAACTGTACTGCTCCAGGGAATTTCCCCTAAGAGGAGCTCCATGGGACGTGTTCGTAGTGGACTGGGAGTTTCCACTCCTGTACGGGTTTCCTCCAGTCCCTGTCATTCATCAAGTGATCAGGAGGTTGAGAACGTTTGGGAAAGCCATGATCCCATTTGCTCCAGATTGGGCCAGGAAGACGTGGTACTTGGACCTTCTGGACATGTCCATCTGCCCTCCAGTACGTCTGCCACAAAGGGAGGACCTTCTCTCGCGACAGGGTCTGGTTCTCCATCCAGAGGTCAAGACACTCCACCTTCACACATGTTTTCTGAGAGGTGGACCCTTTTACATGCTGCACACCTCTGGTGTTATCGTTCTTGTTACACCTGCCTAATCTGGGACTGCAGGTTGTGATATACTCACCATGTGATATACTCCTGGTGACAACAAGTAAGACAGACAAAAATGATCACCGTTCAAGGGTGTTTATTGAACAATTAAATGATGTATGCAGGTAGGAAAAACTCCTAACCTAAATCTAAGATGGGAGCAAGCATCGACTATCAAATGAAAATGGGGCCATCCTAGTAGTGTCAGAACAAAAAGGGCAAATACTAAGAAACCTATTGTTAAACCTTACAACTAATAGAAAAAGGGGGTGGGATAGTTCTCACAAAAAGAAAGTTCTCGAACAATATGTTGGGATGCTGTTGCTTCCGTCTCCCTTCCCCACGTTTTGGACACTGGGTTAGATGGGAGCTTGGAGCACAGATCAGTCCCTGGATTCTCTGGCACGAGACGACCATTCCAAAGGCAGCTCTCGGGACACGGCATGAGATGATATTTCAACTTTTAAAGGAATAGTGCGGTCAAAGATTGTTGGGTTAAAAGATGGGCAATACTTAAAAACCTATTACATCTTTTTAAAGAAAGTTCCTATGTTTACTTTTTAGCAAAACGAGGCTCAAAGTGTTTACATGGGAGCATCATTTTTGTCATTTCAAGCAGCCTCCTCTGTTCATGTTAACCTCTGCTCTGGCGGCACCAAGTCGAAGAGCAAAAGCCCCCTACTGGGAGCTTTTGCTTACTGCAGCCAGAGCTGAACATGGAGAGGAGGCTGCCTTCACTTTCATTTTACGTTTTTGGTGCTCTCCAAGCCCAGGGAAGCACAGAAAACATAAAATGAAAGGCAGAGCAATTGTAAATACTTCGCCGGCTGCTGGCGGAGTTTTCATAATTGCTGCCACTTTCATTTCTAGTATTCTGTGCGGGAAACTAGAAAAGAAAGTCATAGCAATTATGAAAACTCTGCTGCCAGATGCCGGCGAAGTATTCATAATTGCTTGCAAAGCAAAGGCGCGGCAATTATAAATGCATCTTATTTATGATTGCGGTGGCTTCTGAGTCTCCTGGGCTCCCCCGGGCCGTGGGAGTCCCGGAGACTTAAAGTGAAAGCCGGCGCAGTCATAAATACAACGCGGTTGTATTTATATTTGCTGTGGTTTTCAAGTTTCCCAGGCTCCTCCGGCTCGGAAACTTGGAAAGAAAACCACGGCAATCATAAATAGAACCCGGTAGTATTTTTATAAATGCAGTGATTTGTTAATGAGAATAAAATCGGCGCTCATCTGCATGCAGTCTTCCTGCCTGCATTCTCTGCTCTCCGGCAATAATGAAGCAAAATCCACCCAGTGGTAGCTTTTGTTTATTACCGCTGGCTGGCTTTTGCTTCATTAATGCCCCAAGGGCAGAGTTTAACAGAAGCACGGGAGGCTCATCCCATTTCACATAATGGATGCCTCCTAGTGCTTGAAATGGAGTTTGAACCATTTGCTCAAGACTTTACATAGGACATTTGTTTAAAAATGTTCTTTTTAGCCAATAAAATTTTTGAGTGAACTATCGCTTTAACCCTTGAGCTTTCAGTTATCGAGCCATTGGTGGCCAAGTCTCGTTTCACTTGGAAGTCTCTTGCCTTCGAGGACTTGACGTGTTCAACCAACAAAACAAAAGTTTCTTTAACAAATTAAAGTTTGTTCCAATGTTCATTGGATGATAGGTTCACACCCTGGATCCCCCACTTCTGGGTGCTGACTCTTGTTTCTCAGTTACACATAGGGTGACGATTTCACCCCATGTTCCCCTTTTTCTGGGCGCTGACCCTTCTTGTATCGTATTCCACAAATATCCGTTTCTATTCAATTTTACGTGATGGTTTCATCCCTGGATCAGCCTCGGTTGGGCTCCGGCTCCTCTTGACTTTAACTGGAGTCATTTCCCTTGGTTTTCTCAATGTTCACTTGTGGGATTCATGTCCCTTTCGCACTGCTTGTAGATCAGTCTTTCGATTGTACAGGGATTTTGCTTGGCCCTCTGTATGACAACTTTGACCCATTTTGCAGCGCTTTCTAAGGCCTTCTAGTACTTGTAGTCGATCTCATAGGGAGCTGGACCAGCGTTGGCACCCCTGTGGTTCAACTTTCCTTCTGCAGCTGGTCTCCCCAACAGTTTCACTCAAAGTTCATCATCTTTGGTTTTTCAACGTGCTACTTTGTGATTCTCACTCATCAGAGCCCGGTTCTTATTGGTTCTCCACCACAACTCACCGGAGCTCGGGTGGTTAGAATATGACCGTGTTTTAGACTTCCTGCCGTAGCCCGCTAGACAGTTGTTGAATGAACTGTTTTTTACATGATTCATTCCTTGGGATTGCGACGTTGTCTCGTGTTCCACATGTGCATTTGCTCAGGCTGCCTGGCTCTGCAAGCATATGACTGATCGTGTGCTCCTTCTCTTTTGAATTGCCGTACCTCTGCTGCTTGAGTTGATTAACAATCAATCCCTCGTGCTTCTCTTTCCAAATATCATCTTGCCCTTTTTCAGGTGAATCTTCAGCTGAGCCTATTGGCTTTGCCAATTCTTGTGTGGCAAGGCAAGGCAAAGCGATTAAAATGTTGACACGTTTTTTCGCCTCCAGTCCTTAGCCAGAAGAAGTGGGCCTTGGAAAGAGGCCTATTCCTAGTCGCTCACTCTACAGGCACATTTTAGAGCTTTCCCAAATAAGAAATTGCAGCTGTGCTCTGAATTATTTCATCTCGGAGTCCTTTTTAACCAACAGTCTTTTTTTTTTTTTTTTTTTTTATAATACATTTCTTTTCTTTGTGGTTTTAGTCTTTCGTAGGATTTATTTTGCCTGTGTTAGAAGAAGCTGTTGTCTAAAGGGTTGTCCCATTTCTCAAATGCGTATTATGACATTGATCTCATAAAATGATATGGGGCATGCGACTTCCACAGAGACCTACATGCCCTGGTTTTTGCATTCCACCAGTGCAATTTTCATACCGAATTCTTCTGGACGTGTTGTGATACTTGATTATCGTATGATGAATGGTTAGTAAAGGGATTCATTTTCCCAGAGATGGATTGAATGTGTGATTTGCTCTTGCTGCTAAGAGCAGCGAGATGCTACTATACTTGCTGCCTTGCCTGGTTTTGAAGGCAAGTGGCCTGCCTACTGGTGGATCACATTATTGGTGTTGGATAATTGCAGGTTTGACTGATTGGATTCTTGGATTTAATTGAATGGCTTATTCCAGAAGCAAGCAGCTTCTCTGGAATTGGACAATGGGCATTCCTCTGGAACAGTACTAAACAGGGTGTAGGTTCAGTATGTACATTGGCGAAAGCCCGTGCCACCCAACAAGTCTGCATCATGTTTCATAAGTCTGCAGGTGTAAGTCTGCCCTCCCGGCCCAAGTGGATCTTCTCATGTAAAAACATCTCTCGATAAACACAATCAAGAACAATTTCCAGTCATCTCTGTGTATTCCATAAGGGAATTGAAAGGACAGGCTCACCTGCCCAGGATCCAGCTGTCAGAATCCTGGGCAGAAAGTATTTTTTTTTTTTTATATTTTATTGGTTGGTTGAAAATCAACCTTTCAATTTAATATAACATAATTGATCACAAATTAAAACAGGATAGAATCAAGCTCAAAATCTGCATTCAACAAAACCCTACAAACTCACCACTTCAACCTTCAATTGTTTCTCATTAACAGCAAAAAAAATAATAAAATCACAATTCATATGTATACATCATCTGAGTTTTCATCTAAAATCAATCCAAATAGATTCAAATTCCACATCATTGGAACCACTAGTGATCCACCAGCAAGGAGGTATTAGTTGGAAAACACATGTCATCTATTTAGGGGCTCGTCTCAAGATTTAGGGCTAGCAGAAATTGGACTGTGGCTATACGAACAGCTTGGAGAGGTGAGGAGAATATTCTAGACCACAGTACATCTTTAGTTAAACAGGTATAGTTTTCGTACAGTTTTTTTTAAATATTTACAACGTAAATCCTTTAGTGAGGGGCAACCTACTATCAAATGTTTTAAAGTTTCCTCGCACTCTGGTAATTGACAAAACCGACATTTATTTTCTTGTTTTGTTATTTGACCTCTTCGAGCTAAAATTTCTCTAGTGGGCCACAAATTAAATCTAAATCGAAGATAGTTGTTTCTAAAATGGTGCGAGGGAAATTTAAGTAAATAGGAGGCTGCAACTCTCATTCTTTTCGTACCAAAAGGCAGGCTGCAATAATCTTTGTACTGTGAGCAAAGCTCTAAAGTGCAGATCCAGTCATGCTGATATAATTTTCTCTGGGCACGATTGGGATTAGTTAGAAGCAGTTCAATGGTTATATCGGCCTCTACTAACAGATTGGTAACAGAATTTCTCCACTTATTGGGAAAAAAGTGTGTGGATTTCAACATATATGTGGCCAATATATAAGATAAATCCGAACAATTAGTGCACAGCAGAAATTTCTTCATTAGCGAACACAGTTTCCATGCATAAAATACAAACATTGAAAGAGCACCCAACTCATATCGTATCAAAGGCCCTGGTGTTGAATTCGGTATGTGGGATGTATTTACCCATGCATCCGAGCCGTACCTCAAAACTGTGCAGTACTGACATGAAAACATCATGATGGCCAGAGCTTCCCAGAAAATGCACAGGGAAATGCAGGAAGAATAGGCTGCCACCCATTTTTGCCGATGTTATGGGCACAGAAGGACGCTGCCTAAAACCACCATTGGACTACCCGCACAGTAGTCTGAAACCATTGGGAATGGCAATGCTGATTGCCAAATGCAACCTAGAATTGTGGGGAATTCATTTCTTAAATCCCAAAAATGGGTGCAGTACCAGTACTCACCACTATCCAAAAGCCGGCGTTTTAAAACCACTCTGTTTCCCTGAAGGCAAGTCAAAATGCCTATTTTCAAACATTGCAATATGCGCAAAATATTCACTGAACACCAGCAGACATTTGGTAGAATGGAGTTTTGTGTGCCTACAAAATCTGGGAAATGAAGAGCCCAGAACAATGCTTATAACAAAACTAGCTGAGCTATGGAGTCAGCAGTTTAAGTTGCACTGGATTTAAAGACACTAAAATCTAAATGTTTAAATTGACTGAGTGACCTAATTTTGAGTGTCACATAGGTTGCAATTGTTTAAATGTCATAGTTTTGCACTTAGAATCAGCATTCTAGCTGCATGTGTAAAATTGCAAGTTAATTTAAAAAGCAACAAATAACATGACAGTAGCTGAAAGTCTGGCTTAATGAACTTAATTCAGCCTGGCCACTACCCCCATCAGGAGTGAAATTTGAGTCACAACTGTGTTCCCAGGCCAACCTTCCTTTTGCTGCCCAAGCTAAGGATATGCCATCTATCTGATAATTGAATTATCTGTGCTCTGCAGGAGAGTGAACAAAGCCCTCTTCACTCAGGCAAAGGTTTTTATTACCGCAGTCGTAAAATGTAGCTTCCTCTTGGCAAGAGCTGGGAGGGGCACTGCCTGTGAGAGCAAGCTGGCTTGGCAGAACTGGAAAGAACCAGAAATTCAACCTTGTGCTGAGGGTAAACCACACCCCTTTGGAGCCAGAACATAACTTTAAAAAGATGAATAACTCATAGAGCGGACATGTGAAAATTTTATAAATGACACCATAATTCTTGTGATTTTTCTGCCCACATTTTAAGAGGTTTTTCGACCCGGTGGCGTGTTCAGGGGGGTGTCAGCGGAAAAGTGGATATAACTCTAAATGTATGCATGTTAAAAATCTGAAACTTCATCAGTTAATGTCCCTACTCTCTGCACACATGTATGTAAAGTTGGGTCCATGTCAGAAATTGCAAAATCAGTTAAAAAGTGAAATATGTGCCAGTTCTGAATGCAAGCTCCCAGGAAGAGCTAGAGTTTGAACAGGGGATACATCCTGTAATGCATGATGGGTGCATATGATTTTAAAACAATATGTACCTCTGCAAATATGTATTTGTTTCAAATCTAGATTTGTGTGTAAGTTGACAGGAGGAGTGGACTTTCTGCAGGCTGTAAAATGACATCACTCTGACTCACAGTTCATTCCCCAATCAAATGATAAATGGAAGTTTGACCAATTAGAAGCTGAGAGAGAGGTAGGGTCAGTGATGCTAGAACACACCCACATTCTAAACACATAAAAGCAGACAGACAGGACAGATAGGGACCTTCCAAATCCATCTGCAGCGGGACGCTCTGCCGGAAAAATCCATACTTACCTCCATCAACCTCCAGAAAGCCAAACTAGAGACTTCAATCTATCCAGAACTAAGAGACCAGACCAGAGAGAAAGCAGTGCTGTACCCAGAGAGAAAGCAGTGCTGTGCCCAGAGAGAGACCCGAGCCCAGTCCAAAACCCTGACCAGATCCATGGCGAGGCCCATTTCACTCAAGAATATAGTGTGAGTACCTAGAAACTGTGCAGAACCAATCTCCTATTTAAAATAATATTCAATCTATTTGATCTAAGTAGAACTGCCTCCTAACTGTCACTTGTAAAGCTGTCACCTGTGATTTGCTAGTTGCAAGCTGCACTTGTCATTTTGAGCTTTTGAAATTTGCAAACCCCAAAACGACCTTTATTAAATCGCTCATATCTCCGCGACCGTTTGGGCTAGAGACTTGCAGTAACTTTCCTCTGATAGCTTAGAATCGTAGCTTTGAATCGCACCAAGAACCGCATTCCTACCCCTTATAGTTTTACCGCAATCGCGGAACACGCATCCGCGAATTTTACCGCGATTTGCAATTTCTTCACATGTAAAAACTGCTGCTGTTTGCCTTCCATTTGCTAGAAATTCGTTTAACCTGCTAACTATCCCTGCATCATTGCTAGTGTGAGCCTGGACTAATATTAACTAGATACCACTCACCCTGAACCTCTGAAAGGGAATTAACAGCATTTCCAGCATATTTCTCATCCATTGCTAACACATATAAAAGCATTTGGGCCTGTGTTTTCAAAACTCCTATCTGTTTTCTGTTGTCTAAGCTTGCTGGATTGAACTGATTACATTGATTGCATTTCTGAGAACTGTGTGCTTTCCTCCCATTTCCTTGCATTGCATAAAGAGGGGGGGAGTGAATAGCCAGAGAAAAGTGATTACATTGTTTGGTTGAAATCATATTGCGTATTTTCTGTACTGCATTCATTGAATATTGCATCCACCTGAGCTTACATAAAGCATCCTCTACCACATTATACTTTTGTTCCTATTCACCAGTGTGCTACCTTATCCATTTCATGTCAACTCATTAGTGATTATAAGAAGTGTGCTAGTGCCAGATTCTCCGTTGTTGATCTTTATCATATCAGATTAAGTGTGCTATTCAATTATTAATTTATTATAAAGCGTGATATATATATCTATTTTAAATTATCAAATAAACCTTTTAAACTTGCAAAACAGAACTACTTCTTGGCTCAGTGGGGTCAGGGGGATTCCAAGAGAGGGGTGTTATACAGGGGTAGTCATCCAGAACGCATGAACTGGACCTAAAGATATATCAATAAGGGTTTTCATTCAGTATTCTAGACTAGGCGTTAACTTAGCTGTAGTGCTGAATTGAATCCTCTTACAGGTAACTTAAGCACTGACCGCCAGAATTTTGCCTCCAGTCGATCCCAAAACATACGGTCTCTTGGTAATTTACATTCTGAGCCGTATGTTATTATTGGTAAAACTTTTTGCGTATAATATAACAATATCTGCGAACATGTGAATTTACCAAATTTTTGCAAAAGGACTTTAGCTTGACTTGTTAATGTTTGCAATTTTTGTTTTATATCCTGCACATAGGGGGTGTCACACTTCAGATTATTAATAATCACTCCTAAGTATTTGTATTGCGGGGTGATAGAGATAATCTCTTCCTGAAAAGTCCAGACGGACGATTTTAGGGGGCGACATTTTTTTTAATTATTATAACATTGCATGATCTGTGTTTTGCTTAAGTTAACAGCCATATGGTTTCTTTGAACATACAATGAAAGCCCTTGTAGTAGCCACTGTAGACCGGCCGGCGTTTTAGAGATTAAAATAAGATCATCCGCATATAATAGCCATGCAATTTGATGCGGCCCAAGTTTTGGGGCATCTGAGTTGATATCAATAAAATTCTTACCCATGTCCAATATAAATAGGTTAAAAATAGTAGCTGCCAGAATACAGCCCTGTTTCAGACCTCTTGCTGTCGCAATTTTAGTAGTTAGATGCCCAGCTAAAGTGGTTCTTATCTGAATTGCGGTGTTTGTATAAAGAAGCGCAATCAATTTAACCACTGAACTAGGGCAGCCCATTTTGGTCAATTTGTTAATTAGCAGGTGTCTATCAATTGAATCAAAAGCCTCTTTAAAATCTACGAAAGCTAAAAACAAGGGCTGGTTGAGATATTCACATTTAGCTTTAATCGCATTAATTGCTGTAATGTTTATTGCCGTGCCTTTTCCCGCAACAAATCCGGTTTGAAATACATCAGCTTTATCAGCAGTTTCAATCCATGCTCGCAAGTCTCTAAGAATCAACCGGGCGAAGATCTTGCCCGGTGTATCAAGAAGGGCAATCGGTCTATAATTTGACGGATCTTGTCTATTACCCTTCTTGAACACCGGGACAATAATTGAGAGAGACCATGATCTAGGCAATTGTTGAGTGCGTATGATTGTAGTATAAAGTTGATACAAAATCCTTGCCCATAGGTTCGGATCTTGTTTCATCATATAATTAGATATCCCATCTGGACCGGGAGCACGTGAGCTACTAGATTTGGTAATGTAAAATAAGATGTCTGCTACTGAGAATTGCAAGGTAAAAGCTCCTGGATCACACTGACTAAGTAATGAGTTTGTAGTCTCAGGACAGGCATACAAATTTGCATAATGTTCAACCCATTGAGCCTCTGCCACATCATTGATTTGTAGTGAAATCTGCGTATTAGGGTTAGTCTTATTAATTAGAGCCCATATTTGCGCAGAGTTTTTTGAGCCCATCTTTTGGAGCATGCATTCTCCATCAATTTGATAAAGAGTAGCTCGATGGGCCTTCATCCAGTTTTTATGTTTTGTTTTCAATGATTTAAGGGCTTGCCATTTAATTTGGGAGGGCAAAGCTAAAACTACTTTTTTTTCTCTTCTAAACCAGGACTTTTGTTGCTGTACTTCCTTGTTAAAAGAGTGCAAAGGGAAGTACTTTGTCTTCACCTTATTTGTTGTAGCAAATGTATGCAATAAGTCACTATACTCTAGTGACTTGTTGGTTCCTAGTGTCTTTTCATACACAATTGATTGTTCGAAGTATATAAATGACTGAAACCTGGCAGAATATTGTCCCTGGAGATGGACTTTCAGTCGGAAAAGCATTGGGCTCGGTTACATGCTTTCTGCCTGTATTTTTGACAGTTGGATCTTGCCAGTTTGACTCTTCTTTCAGTTGCTTTGTGGAATAAAGTGAGATGGACTGGAAATTGTTCTCCATTGTATTTGTCAGATATTGTTACACTGCACACTTTTTCATGAGTGGTCCTTCCAAGTTCCTGACTAAGTCGTGGTGGCCTATTCAGTTATGTCGGCTCCCATTGCAAATTCGCCACATATCAAAGTGGTGCCCACTCTTCTACAGTTTCACATCATCTTGTTCCATTATTTGCATGCGTTTGTCAGCACACCATCTAGGTTCTGTTCTGCATGTACAAATATTTTCAAAGCCGTGCTTCAGAACATGTATTAGGGACATGAGTGTGTTTGCGCTCAGCACCACGCCCGTGCAACGGTACGCCTTTCATGTCCCAAGCTACTAGGCAAGCATCAAGTCTCTTGCACAGTACACCATTTCTTGGTCGCCAAGATAGTGGCCAGACCATCGCTGCATTTCTACCAAGCCCTTGAAGTGTGTGGAAGATGAAAGGGTTTCTATTCGAGATGAAATGCGCCCCTTCCCCGCTGCTTTTAACCCGCCTTGGCTCTGCAGCGGCGGCAGAACAGTCATTACCGCACGCACTCGATCTGATTGCCGATGACTCCATTCAAAGCGCACGTGGAAATGTTAAAAGAAACTCTTCCAAGCGTGCAGTTCTGGCAGCAGACGGTAAACACAGAACTGCTGCTTCATTTAAATCCAAGCAGGCTTATTAAATGTAAAAAGGGAGCACTTTTCCATGACATCTGCATAATTTTCTCAGTGCTTATTTGGCACTTACGTTGGAGATGGATAAGAGGCTGGTGGAATTGAATTGGCATCTCTTTGGCTTTGCAGCCTGAGCTGAATTGGTTTTTCTGCCTTCTGCCCCCACGGCCTCCGCGAAGTACACATGGGTAAACATGCAGCTGTGTTGTGGTTTTATGAAGCTCGTGGGGTGAGGTAGGGGGCTGCTAGGGGTGCTCCGGTCTGTAGGGAGCTCCCCCGCCTTCTCTTCGACTAGGCCATCTGTCCGTTGATTTGGCACACGCTAGCAGCCGTTTCCAAGTCGGCGGGTTCGGCATTTTACAGTGCCATCCTTATGGGGCTCTGAATTTACTGTGCACGTGGGACAGATGGTATTCCTGGTACGAGTGGACATCCGGTGGAGGCTTGCTAGGGTGTTGGCTCATGCCAGATTACAGTGGCGGTGACTTTAAAGGGACATGTCGTTAGTCATTTTACCGTTTCACATTGAAATAATTGCCAAATAGCTTCTTGCAGAACGTTAACGTGTGTATGTCTATATGTCATGTGCCAATACCTTGGATTAGTTGGACTTGACTGATCTTTGCAGAACACGTCGTGACAGCAGCCATTACCTCGCGCTGCAGAAAGTACTTCACCAGAAAACCTTTTCCAACTCTGAAGAGTAATGCCGTTTTTGAAATTGCTATCTTCTAACCTTTTCTTTTCTTTCCAATCATCGTTTCATATTTTCCTCTTTCCTTCAGTCTTCACTAGTTTCTTCTTTCCTTAACTCCATCTCTGTAGCTATTGTTCTGCCCTTCATTGTCTTACTACCTCTCCATGTTTTTTTATTACCTTTTTTCTTAATTTTTTCCATTGGTAAAACAACCGCGCCACATTTGATTTTCTCGCCCACTCATCAATTGCAGCCCCTGACATATTTGATTGATTTTGGACTTGGTTTGCCCTACCTGCCAGGTTTACTCCAAAGCCTGACTTAGGGTGCCTCTGTTTTTATGTACTCTATCTACTTTGATTTCATATGCCTCATAAGGTCGGGTTTCTCAAAGTATCAGAGAAGTACCCCATCTATGCTGTGTTGCTGAGCTAATGGCTGCTTTTTTGCCTGTGTGAATAGCTCCATGGTGTGAAATTCGTTTTACTTGGCTGGCTCCTTTTTTACCCGCCTCTGTTTTAGAACAGCAGGGTTCTTTGTTTACCTAGAAGACCTTAGCAGGGTTGCATGACTATCTTTGTAAAGGCGGTCAGGTGACTATAGCAGCCGGAAGACCCAGCCATAGAGGAAAGTTCAACTGTCTTTATTATGCATTCAAATGACTGGGAAAATCAGCATGAACAAGGCACCATTCGCCACACTCACTCAGTGTCTAGGCAGTAGTCAGCTGTTTTGTTCACTAATGACGTAATGCAGTTACATCCCAAAAAACCTAACGTGAACCAGGGTAGCTTAGTGAGGTGAGCTTCATAAACTCTTCTGTAGGAGTTAGTGCACCCATTGGGTAACCATATCTTGTGGCTCCTCTTGAGATCACCTCCAAAAGTATCAAATACAAAGTTACCGGTTAGTGGAAGGTGGTTGGCCAGTGCAACATTGTATAAACTCATTGGAGTAGGTGAATAGGGATTGGAGAGACCGGGTCTTCTCTGCCTTGGACAGGTACCAAACCAAGCACAACACTCATGGTAGTGGGAAGGACGGCATCCAGTTATAATATCAAAGAAAAAAAAAAGTTGAATGCAAAAATGTCAAAATCTGAATGTTTTTTTTTTTTTTTTTTAATTATTTGTATGTTTTTGGGTTTAGCTAGTCAAAATAAACAGGGGTTTGGGGGGGATAACCTCCCCCATTAAAAATATGTAAAAAATAAACATTCAAAATTATTTTTTTTCGACATCGTTTTTTTCAACATTTTTGCAGTCGACATTTTCACTATAAACCGGGAAGGACTCCAAAGCGCTGCATGCTCCCCAATGTGTTACCTTTCCTGACCTCCTGTGCTGTGAGACAGAACATTTGGTCTTTGATTCTGTGCTTCATTTGTAGGTACTTTGTCCAGTGGGAACAGCAATCTACCTAGCCCAAATGAATAGCCATTATCCACCATGTTCAGGTCGTGTGTGCAAGAACCACAAAATGGCTCTCTCCTGTCTATAATTAGGAGGATTTTCTGCTCTGGCTTCTTGCGGGTGCCCTATTTCTGCTTATTAGGGAACATCCCCATCCCTCCCACCCCTCCTGTGTCCTTGGCAATCTGTGTGTGGTAACTACGCTGGAAAGCCTGTTCTGTCGACTTCAACTTGGTCTATCGGCTTTCTCTGTGTCTCGAATTCTCGAAGCCTCCTTCACTTCAATGTACCGGTGTCGTCCATCTTTATTTGCATGGCTGTTTCTATTGGTTGCATTGAGCTTCAGCAAGCTGTCCATGTGTATATTTATCGTTTTAGATTCGTAGCAAAGTATGTGTGTCTCTTCTAACTATGTGAGTCAAGCATTTGCTTTGTATCTATCAGCAATAATAAAAATGATGTATTTGTGCTTCATGGCAATCGTGATGTCATTGGTTCGATGTGGCTGCAGACTTGCTCTATAGAATGCAGACTCTTCTCCTCTGTGATGTCCCCTGGTGGGTGGCCCTCCTGGCCCCCTTCCACTCCTCTAAGACAATCATTCATGTCTACTTAAATGGCACCGTCTTGGTCTAGGGCACCCGGGCCAATATCCTCCTCCTTTCTTAAACGCTTTCCGTGCCTCATCTTCCTTTCCTCTCCTGCTATCCCTTGTTACCCCTCTCTGGCTCCTCTGCCGCATCCTTCCTCTGCCACCTCTTCATCACCCCCTGATGCTTCTCTGGCCACCCTGCCGCCTCCCTCCTCTGCCAACCCCTCTATTTTATTTGATTTGCGCTCGTACACGAGTGTTTCAGAGCGAGACCAGGCAAAGGGAGGAGAACAAGGTAGAAAGAAACAACGATCTTACTAGCCCCAGTGAAATTGAACGTGCAAGTGCATGGAAAAGGGAAGACGGGGCAGGGAGGGGAAAGTGCATGGAAAGGGGGAGAAGTGGAAAGTGTGGAACAGAGGAGAGAAACAGAATAAATGATAGATAAAATAAATAAAGGCAATGAGCAGTGGAAGTGCAGCCAGCAAGTGCTAGATTAGTCAGATGGGTTATATCTGATAAGTGCAGAAGATGAGTGGGTGGGGGACTGTATGGGTACAGATACAGGCCCCAATGCAGGGGTGGCCCAGAGGCAGTGCAGGGTTTGATGAGAAAGATTCACATAAATAGGAAGTTATCCCTCCAGTTGTGTAACCCCGCAACTTTTTGCTGCTGTTGAACACCATAGTCTGACTTTGCCAGTGGAACACAGCCTTCAGCTGCACTCCCCTGGGCTTTTTGCTCACTTTATTCTGGGGAAACTGACATACCCTTACAGTCAGTCAGTCAGTACTGGGAGACTCTGTTTCCCTTTGCCCTTGTTAATGTTGCAACCTTTCTCCAACATGTTGCAAGTGCACAATGTACCTTACAGTATAGTGCACTTGGGTCTTCCTGTCCTTGCCAAAGGCCCTAGATACTCTCTAAAGATTTTTTTTTTTTTTTTAGAAGTGCCGATGTTCCTTGGAGAGGGCTGGTGGCAGCTTATCTTTTCGCTTATTTTTAACCCTTTCCTGCCAGGTAAACCGTGTTTGACACAAATAGGTGGCCCGGCTTCAAAATGGCCATGCCCCGAGGTTCTTAGCCTTGTCCTTTGGCCATCTTGCACCTTCACCTTCCCCAGGTCGAGCTGACCTGCGTCAGTCCTTATTTGGGCATGCATTATCCCGCGAAACGACAAGCTTTCGCAGGGTTCTGCATCCCTTGTGTGTGTGTGCGCGCTTCCAGGATTTGTGCTGGACTGTCTGGTTCCAATACACATCCTGGGTGACAGTCTGGTGTGCTGTGAATGCTTGGGACCACCGTGGTCCATGATTGGTCCACGTATGTTTTGTGCAGATTCAGGATAAGAGAGGGCTGCAAACACCCATACCAGGTCGATCACTTGAGTTCTCACTGAACGAAGGATAGGATCCAAGTATCCTGAAACTAAGGAGCCAAGTCGAGGTACTGCTGGTGATCCGCTGGAAGGTTTGGCACCCTGAGCCCACCGTCGTCCCGCTGGACTCCTCTGCATCGTATCGAACTAGAAGGTCTGTGAAGACGCTTCGACCCATTGGAATAGTGGGATCTTCATCAAACCCTGCAAGCAAGACTTCTCTCAAGTGTCCCTTGCCGGTGGTCCCTAGCGCTTCCAACCTTTTTTGCGCACAAGTGGCCCCTGAGGGTCCCTCTCCTTTCCACAGATAGCCAGAGCTATCAAACTATTCCCAACTCTTGGAACTTGCTTTGCCCTGTTGGGGAAACCCTCCTCAAATAGTGGGAACTTATTATGCATCGCCTGCCTTCCTGAGCTGCTTCAGACACAACAGAAGTTCTAGTTTCGCCCATCTGCGCTACCGCGTCCGCCAGCATTGCAAGTACATTTGAGCAATAGGCCCCTCGTAGGGATTGGACTGCCTTTCAGTTAGGAGTGTGAATGCTGCAGAATTGCCTAAAGACTCTTTGCACAACCTGCTTCCTACCCTTTTAGGTTGTGGACCCATTTTGTGCATTAACCCTTTAGGCCACTTGGTCTTGTATATATGTATTTAAGTATGATTGTGTTGGTCTAAAAGTATTACTGTTGATAACTACTGTGTTGAACTTCAAAGGGCTTGGATAAATATATTTGTATTTAAAAAAAACACACACACACACACACACACACACACACACACACACACACACCACCCCCCCCTCCTACCCACCCCCCCCTACCTGACAGAGTGATTTGTAGTGTGCTCATTTAGGTCTTTGTCACTCTTACCCCTCCTGAGACCTAGTCTTGACCGCCTGCAATACTACCTTGAGTGGTGTGGCCTGTCCAGAAGGTTACCCTGTTCCAAGAAGCTAGGCTGGCCTTCTGAACCTCTGCCCACCAGGTCAGATTTCAGAAATCTATCTCAACAATCCTGTCCACCCTCTCTTCCTCTACCTCCTCGTTCTCCTCTACCACTCCTGACCTGTCTGAGGCCGTCTCTCCTCCTTTCCTGTTCAACCCTGTTTCTAGACAAGTCCAATCTATGAAAGTAGGTTCTCCCCTACTCACCACATGACACCCTTGCTCCAGCCTTGGCCGATGATTTCTGCAATCACTCCTTTAACACTGGAACTCCCCCCAACCCCTTTAAGCACTCTCTTGTGAACCCCATTCTAAAGAAACCCTTGGCTGATCCTTCCTCTCCGGCTAACTATCGCCTGATCTCCATCACTCCTTTCCTGGGCAAACTCTTTGAAAAGCTGCCCATCTCCCAGCTTAATCTACAAACATAATCTGCCGCCATGACCACTAGTCTGGCTTCAGCGCTGCCAGAAGTGCGGAAGCTGCTCTCCTGAACATCTGTGAAGACTTGCTCTCCAATCTTGACTCTAATATCCCTTCAGTCCTCATTCTCCTTGAGCCTCTGCTTTTGACACGGGTCAACCATGCCATCCTGCTCAATGCCATGCTGCTCAATCGTCTCCAGGACAACCTTGGTATTATTGATCAGGCCCTGGCCTGGTTGACCTTTCTCACAGACCCTCTCGGGTCCAACTGTGTTCTTTCCTCTCTTCTATCTCGCTCTACTTGTGGTGTTCCCCAGGGGTCTAATCTCTCTCCCTGGCTCTTCAACCACTACCTGGCACCTCTTTCGCACTATATCGCTACTTTCTGCTCCAATTTTCAATGTTGTGCGGATGACACGCTCTCTTATACCAGACTGTCTGGTCGTAATTCAGGAATGGTGTGCTGCCAATGACCTCTGCCTTAATGCCAGTACGACTGAGATCCTCCTCATTGGGACACCCGCTGCCTCCTTTCCTCTTTCTCTCTGTCCGCCCCCTCTTCCTCCTCCTTCCTGTGAGGCTCAGAACCTTGGTGTCATCTTCAACTCCACCCTCTCCTCACATCTGACGTCTCTTAAGAACTATCAGCTGCATCTCCTCAGAGGTATTCTATCTTTCCCCCAGAAGCTCACTCAGAACTCTGGTCCTCTCTAGGCTGGTCTATTGCAACAGCCTCTTTCTAAATCTTCCTGCCTCTACTGTTTGACCTTTACAACTTCTCCAGAACAGGACTGCAAGACTTGTCCTTGGCCTCAAGCCAAAGGATCGTATCTTTACAGCTCTGAAATCTATTCACTGGCTACCCATGGCTGCAAGGATCAACTTCAAGACCCTCTGCATTGTCCACAAGGCTTTCTGGAACCTGGGACCACTCTACCTCCAACTTTCTCTTCCAAAACATCTTCCTTCTCGAGCTGTCCGCTCATCCACTGTGTCGGGCGCTTCTCCAAGCAGAGTGTTGGGGGGGGCAGATCTATCTCCTTGGCTGGGGCCTCCCTCTGGAACAGCCTCCCTGCCTCTCCCAAACTTGAGCAGAACCACCTCCGGTTCCGGAAGCAGCTAGAGACCTTCCTTTTAGCTTCCACTTTCTCTCTTCTCTCCCCTGTTGATGCACCTGACTGCTCTGCGCACTGGTCACCCTCTGAACTCGGGGCCCAGGCTCCTGCATGTCTAGTTGCCCTCACACTGCCTCTGGGCTCCCCATCACTTAGCACTTCTCCTCTTCCCTCTTCCCTGCACTTGCGCCGTCTGAATGACACAAGGCCTAAGATCATTATTTTGACCTCCCTTGTTCACCCTCCTTCTCTTGTCGCGCCTAGAAATGCTTGTGTACAGGCATGTTATAAATGCCACATCATATCAGGATATGGTCTGAATGGCTGTCTGAGTGAATATCGTCTCACACCTGCAATAACATAATCGATGAGGGGGTTACAAACGATGTACATCTCTCGTTTCGCTGACTGGCTGAGAGCGGGATAGGTGCAACGCCGGCGATGTTTAGGTCCCCCTATTAAAGTGTATGTGAGGAGCCGTGTCCCATGTATCGTGACTGGATGCCTCTCTCCCAGTAATGGGGCTTTAATCACCCTGAACCAAGTTATGACGGCTATATGCATGTGCCTGTCCGGGATGGTGCACATTCACATTCTTGAGTGCCCTTCCTAAGTGCATGGGTATGTTTCGAGGCATGACCTGGCATTGGCTGACCATCCCTTTGTTTGAATAACTCTTGGTGTGTGATTAAATGCTGGTCACTCGCTGCCTTCCAAAGCAGATAAAATACCCTCTTATCTGCACACCATGTCTGCTTCTGGAACCCTGTACCTGCATTCTTTGAAGGCCTGCTAATTCGGGAAGGGCACCAGTATCCTATGGAAAGCCACAAATCCGACAGCAAAGCTAGTATTCTCCAGATGATCAATATCAACATATTGTTGTGCACCTTACCCCTGAGCTCATGGTGACAACTGGAGTATAGCCTGCTTGAAAGTCTTGTCCCTCCTGACTGTGGCTCTATTGCCGGATCAAGATGTGGGAGCTTCTTTGCTGCCAGGAACCTGAACACACTCCATGCCAAACCAACCGAGTTTCTTCACTCTGGGACATCGGGCCGGCACCTGGTTTCTTCTCTCCTGTCTGGGAAGCTCCAGGGGCAAGTGGTACTTTGCCCTGGAACTGCACTGCCCAATACGCCTCCCGTTTCTTCTGTGGTCTACCCTTCAAGCCATTTTTGACTTTGCAAGCTTTTCTTCAGTGATCTTTGTTCCCTCCGTTCTCCTCCAAGACGACCAGATCCTCCAAAGGCAAATCCTGTGCCAGAGGAACTTGGCATCACTGCCCAACCTGGACTGCGGCTTGTTAGGCTTTTGGCTCTTCTGGCTCGGGCCCTTGACCTGGGCACCGCTGAATCGTCAATTGCTGTTTTCAAGGTCTTGCAGTCCTTCCTGCACTGGCGTCACTAGAATCTGAGGTGGTCACCAAAGTGCACAATGACCCACTTAGGAAAGTGCCAACTTGCCTGCTTTAGAACTGCCTTTTCTAACCATGGCATTGCACACCTGACTCTCCTGCGCTGCTGCTGTCTACATCTCTGGGCACCTCCATAATCGCAAAGATTCTCCTGTTGGCATCACTCACAGCCACATAACTAGAAAATTGCTCGATCGGAACCTTTTGCAGAAGGAAACCCTTTAACGCCGAAGACTGCTGCCAACTGCTTTCTCTTCCCAAACTTTCTAGCCTTTAACATAGTGTTCTACTTGCCCGTCATTGTATTTTTCTTCTCGGAAAGGTTCTTAATAAAGAGCTCTTTTGCAACCTGTTATCGTTGCATATTTGTTTTAAGAAGTTTACTTATAGTGTATTGTTTTTCTCTTTTTTTCTTATATAATTTGGACCTGGGCTGGCTGCCACGACTACTGCTTGAGCAGCCTGGTGAGCTTGGGGGCATCCCTAGCTGTGCCCGAGTCATGTTCATGGCGCGCTGCACCTGTTCACACATGAACATCTTAGCTGTAGAATGGAGACTCGTTTCAGAGAGAACGGAAGCTTTTCATGTATCCAATGGAAGATGAAATCCCAGTGCTCCACATAAGATTGTGAAGTGCAAGTATTTTACTCCCTATTTTTTAAGGTTGGCCGTAAAATGTTTACTTTTTTACTCCCTAAAAAAAAAAATCTCCCATTCCAAATGAACATAAGAGAAACATCTATAACTAAACATTAATGTTTTTTTAATAAATATTTCTTTGCACCTAGTTATTCATGCACATTAAAGGGTAGATGTTTACCTCTTCAGATATTTCTTCCTGTGGCAGTACGTGCACTACTGGACCGAAGATATCCATGGAGGTGTGTGGTTGAAAGCAAGGGGGCAAGCTCCTATGTGTTGGTAAAAGTGGCCGATACACCTTATCTGTATGGTTGGCTGCGATTGGCCATCTTGTTTGTACAACTGTACTATGCAGTAACTTTTCCCAGTTCATCACTTGTGTATGAGCGCAATATAAATAAAATATCATATTGGTTTCTCAGAAAACCAAGTCCAGTGGCGCTGGACTAGTTTAGTTAATACTGGTTCGGGGTGCTTATATGTTGAGGATTGCTCGTGTTTACGTGCCAAAAATGTGAGCTGATGTTGTGGAGGCTTTCCGAAGTGAAATGTCACCTTTCCCAGACAAAATAACTGTGATCAGATCCAGGCGAGGTAATGCCGAAGCCTTGAAGGAGCCCACGGATGGGAATATCTCTGCAGTAGTCGCAAGTGATCCAAATCTTGGACCTCTACCATGCCATCAAACATTGCAGCCTATAAGATCTTTTTAATGTCGAGTTTGGTGTTTGACCACGAGCAGCTATTGGTACTTTTTGATTAGCGATTAGCTGCTCGCAACCCACTAGAAATTGTCTTCTCAAATGTATTCGTTTTTACTGATGTAATTCTATAAGATGCTTTGATCGTGGAGGAATTGAACAGCTTACTTTGGTAATGTAGTTGTGAAAAATCTCGGCTTAACGCGTTTTTTTTTTTTTTTTTTTTATACACTGAGGTAAATTCTAGAATGGTTAAGCACACTCCTTTGGAGACCTGGGGTTGGGGTTCCTGCAGGCTCTGTCCACTGCAGCGTTCTAAGGCAGATACATTTCGTGGCAGTACATTGGTAATGGTCTATCCGTGCAGCGCATTGATGCTGGTAGAATCTAGTATGAAAGGCTGCACCTATAAGTGTGGGAATATCTGTCAAATGCATGGCCTACATGTGATCATCTGGGTATTCCATGGCTTTCAGACAGTGGCTTGGAAGGCCTCTCTAGACAGAACCGTGTACAGCGCCTGATGTAACCAGGCAAAGTGTTTTCTGGTGTTCCCTGCCTTGGTCCTGCATGAATGCTTGCTTGAGAGAATGCCTGGTGGAATGTATGCCGGTGGAATGTTGTGGTGTGAGTGCCTCTGCAAGTTCCATGAATGTGAGTTGGAGTGAAGCAGCCTGTGAGAGTGGAGGTCTCCCTGTGGTGGACCCTCCTACTTACCCTTGGACTTGCCTGATATATACTTTGTCACTGGGCTTTAGTAAAGAAGTTCACTTCCCTTACCTGCAGTATCTATCAGACTTTCATTTCACCCCGCTACACAAAGCTAGCGTATGTGCTGATGAAGCCATCGTGGATAGTGTCCTCATAGCAGTTGCAGTAGGAGGGTGGCGGGGGAGAGGAACCCTCCATGCTCTCCTGCTTGCACCATGCTAGTGGCTGCAGTAATGCGGGGAATAGGGGGCCCAGCAGCCCTGCATGCTCGCCCCTACCCCTCCCCCCGCGTGCACCGTGCTAGTGGCTTCTGAAGGCTACTGTAGGTCAGAGAATGGGGGTGCCCCAGAAGACCTCTGTGCTCGCCTCCTGCATGCACCATGTTCGTGGTGGGAGGGAGGGTGCACAAGATGCTGCTTCCAGCACCGATTAAGCATCGTGCACGAGTCTTTCGTCCCCTTGCAGGGTCAGACAGGGGCATAAAATTGTCTCGGCACCAATGAAAAAGCGGCCCAGCGTTGCAAAGGCGCTAATTCATTCCTTTTGTTACATGAGTAGAACCCAAGGGTGAGGTTTTTGATGAAATGTGATGCAAATTGTACATTTAAAAATATTCCGAAACACTGGTCAAAACTACTAGCCGTATAGTGAAGTAAATTATCAAACTGTCCAACATGGGCCAGACAAGTAGCCCACTTTGACCAAAAGAAACTGTCTCACTCTCTCATTTTGTGTGTTTGGGCATTGCCCTATAGACTAGTGGGAGACTGTCCCCCTTGCCAGTGTGCGACGAATGCCTTTGCTCTGCTCTTTCTCCAGCCGGGCCTACAGCCCTGGAAGCTGCTGAGCCGCAGAACCTTCAGTGCGAAGCCTTCCTTGTATGCCTGTGAGGCTTTCAGCGACTCGTGCATTCAGCTGCCAGTGCGCTCTCATGCCTTCCAGCCAATGGTTCTTGCAGGGCAGCTGCCCGTGCTCTCTCTTCCCTTCCAGCCCTTGGTTCTTGCAGGGCAGCTGCCAGTGCGCTCTCATGCCTTCCAGCCAATGGTTCTTGCAGGGCAGCTGCCCGTGCTCTCATGCCTTCCAGCCAATGGTTCTTGCAGGGCAGCTGCCCGTGCTCTCTCATCCCTTCCAACCATTGGTTCTTGCAGGGCAGCTGCCAGTGCGCTCTCATGCCTTCCAGCCAATGGTTCTTGCAGGGCAGCTGCCCCTGCTCTCATCCCTTCCAACCCTTGGTTCTTGCAGGGCAGCTGCCCGTGCTCTCTCATCCCTTCCAACCCTTGGTTCTTGCAGGGCAGCTGCCCGTGCTCTCTCATCCCTTCCAACCCTTGGTTCTTGCAGGGCAGCTGCCCCTGCTCTCTCATCCCTTCCAACCCTTGGTTCTTGCAGGGCAGCTGCCAGTGCGCTCTCATGCCTTCCAACCCTTGGTTCTTGCAGGGCAGCTGCCCGTGCTCTCTCATCCCTTCCAACCCTTGGTTCTTGCAGGGCAGCTGCCCGTGCTCTCTCATCCCTTCCAACCCTTGGTTCTTGCAGGGCAGCTGCCCGTGCTCTCTCATCCCTTCCAACCCTTGGTTCTTGCAGGGCAGCTGCCCGTGCTCTCTCATCCCTTCCAACCCTTGGTTCTTGCAGGGCAGCTGCCCGTGCTCTCTCATCCCTTCCAACCCTTGGTTCTTGCAGGGCAGCTGCCAGTGCGCTCTCATGCCTTCCAGCCAATGGTTCTTGCAGGGCAGCTGCCCCTGCTCTCTCATGCCTTCCAACCCTTGGTTCTTGCAGGGCAGCTTCCCCTGCTCTCTCATGCCTTCCAACCCTTGGTTCTTGCAGGGCAGCTGCCCGTGCTCTCTCATCCCTTCCAACCATTGGTTCTTGCAGGGCAGCTGCCAGTGCGCTCTCATGCCTTCCAGCCAATGGTTCTTGCAGGGCAGCTGCCCCTGCTCTCATCCCTTCCAACCCTTGGTTCTTGCAGGGCAGCTGCCCCTGCTCTCTCATCCCTTCCAACCCTTGGTTCTTGCAGGGCAGCTGCCAGTGCGCTCTCATGCCTTCCAACCCTTGGTTCTTGCAGGGCAGCTGCCCGTGCTCTCTCATCCCTTCCAACCCTTGGTTCTTGCAGGGCAGCTGCCCGTGCTCTCTCATCCCTTCCAACCCTTGGTTCTTGCAGGGCAGCTGCCCGTGCTCTCTCATCCCTTCCAACCCTTGGTTCTTGCAGGGCAGCTGCCCGTGCTCTCTCATCCCTTCCAACCCTTGGTTCTTGCAGGGCAGCTGCCCGTGCTCTCTCATCCCTTCCAACCCTTGGTTCTTGCAGGGCAGCTGCCAGTGCGCTCTCATGCCTTCCAGCCAATGGTTCTTGCAGGGCAGCTGCCCCTGCTCTCTCATGCCTTCCAACCCTTGGTTCTTGCAGGGCAGCTGCCAGTGCGCTCTCATGCCTTCCAGCCAATGGTTCTTGCAGGGCAGCTATCCCTGCTCTCTCATGCCTTCCAACCCTTGGTTCTTGCAGGGCAGCTGCCCGTGCTCTCTCATCCCTTCCAACCATTGGTTCTTGCAGGGCAGCTGCCAGTGCGCTCTCATGCCTTCCAGCCAATGGTTCTTGCAGGGCAGCTTCCCCTGCTCTCTCATCCCTTCCAACCCTTGGTTCTTGCAGGGCAGCTGCCCGTGCTCTCATCCCTTCCAGCCATTGGTTCTTGCAGGGCAGCTGCCCGTGCTCTCTCATCCCTTCCAGCCATTGGTTCTTGCAGGGCAGCTGCCCGTGCTCTCTCATCCCTTCCAGCCATTGGTTCTTGCAGGGCAGCTGCCCGTGCTCTCTCATCCCTTCCAGCCATTGGTTCTTGCAGGGCAGCTGCCCGTGCTCTCTCATCCCTTCCAGCCATTGGTTCTTGCAGGGCAGCTGCCCGTGCTCTCTCATCCCTTCCAACCCTTGGTTCTTGCAGGGCAGCTGCCCCTGCTCTCTCATCCCTTCCAACCCTTGGTTCTTGCAGGGCAGCTGCCAGTGCGCTCTCATGCCTTCCAACCCTTGGTTCTTGCAGGGCAGCTGCCCGTGCTCTCTCATCCCTTCCAACCCTTGGTTCTTGCAGGGCAGCTGCCCGTGCTCTCTCATCCCTTCCAACCCTTGGTTCTTGCAGGGCAGCTGCCCGTGCTCTCTCATCCCTTCCAACCCTTGGTTCTTGCAGGGCAGCTGCCCGTGCTCTCTCATCCCTTCCAACCCTTGGTTCTTGCAGGGCAGCTGCCCGTGCTCTCTCATCCCTTCCAACCCTTGGTTCTTGCAGGGCAGCTGCCAGTGCGCTCTCATGCCTTCCAGCCAATGGTTCTTGCAGGGCAGCTGCCCCTGCTCTCTCATGCCTTCCAACCCTTGGTTCTTGCAGGGCAGCTGCCAGTGCGCTCTCATGCCTTCCAGCCAATGGTTCTTGCAGGGCAGCTTCCCCTGCTCTCTCATGCCTTCCAACCCTTGGTTCTTGCAGGGCAGCTGCCCGTGCTCTCTCATCCCTTCCAACCATTGGTTCTTGCAGGGCAGCTGCCAGTGCGCTCTCATGCCTTCCAGCCAATGGTTCTTGCAGGGCAGCTTCCCCTGCTCTCTCATCCCTTCCAACCCTTGGTTCTTGCAGGGCAGCTGCCCGTGCTCTCATCCCTTCCAGCCATTGGTTCTTGCAGGGCAGCTGCCCGTGCTCTCTCATCCCTTCCAGCCATTGGTTCTTGCAGGGCAGCTGCCCGTGCTCTCTCATCCCTTCCAGCCATTGGTTCTTGCAGGGCAGCTGCCCGTGCTCTCTCATCCCTTCCAGCCATTGGTTCTTGCAGGGCAGCTGCCCGTGCTCTCTCATCCCTTCCAGCCATTGGTTCTTGCAGGGCAGCTGCCCGTGCTCTCTCATCCCTTCCAACCCTTGGTTCTTGCAGGGCAGCTGCCCGTGCTCTCTCATCCCTTCCAGCCAATGGTTCTTGCAGGGCAGCTGCCCGTGCTCTCTCATCCCTTCCAACCCTTGGTTCTTGCAGGGCAGCTGCCCGTGCTCTCTCATCCCTTCCAACCCTTGGTTCTTGCAGGGCAGCTGCCCGTGCTCTCTCATCCCTCCCAACCCTTGGTTCTTGCAGGGCAGCTGCCAGTGTGCTCTCATGCCTTCCAGCCAATGGTTCTTGCAGGGCAGCTGCCCCTGCTCTCTCATCCCTTCCAGCCATTGGTTCTTGCAGGGCAGCTGCCCGTGCTCTCTCATCCCTTCCAGCCATTGGTTCTTGCAGGGCAGCTTCCCCTGCTCTCTCATCCCTTCCAGCCATTGGTTCTTGCAGGGCAGCTGCCTGTGCTCTCTCATCCCTTCCAGCCATTGGTTCTTGCAGGGCAGCTGCCTGTGCTCTCTCATCCCTTCCAGCCATTGTTTCTTGAAGGGAAGCTGCCCGTGCTCTCTCATCCCTTCCAGCCATTGGTTCTTGCAGGGCAGCTGCCCGTGCTCTCTCATCCCTTCCCAACCCTTGGTTCTTGCAGGGCAGCTGCCCGTGCTCTCTCATCCCTTCCCAACCCTTGGTTCTTGCAGGGCAGCTGCCCGTGCACTCTCATCCCTTCCAGCCATTGGTTCTTGCAGGGCAGCTGCCCGTGCTCTCATCCCTTCCAGCCATTGGTTCTTGCAGGGCAGCTGCCCGTGCTCTCAAATCCCTTCCCAACCCCTGGTTCTTGCAGGGCAGCTGCCCGTGCTCTCTCATCCCTTCCAGCCATTGGTTCTTGCAGGGCAGCTGCCCGTGCTCTCTCATCCCTTCCAGCCATTGGTTCTTGCAGGGCAGCTGCCCGTGCTCTCTCATCCCTTCCAGCCATTGGTTCTTGCAGGGCAGCTGCCCGTGCTCTCTCATCCCTTCCCAACCCCTGGTTCTTGCAGGGCAGCTGCCCGTGCTCTCTCATCCCTTCCAGCCATTGGTTCTTGCAGGGCAGCTGCCGGTGCTCTCTCATCCCTTCCAGCCATTGGTTCTTGCAGGGCAGCTGCCCGTGCTCTCTCATCCCTCCCAACCCTTGGTTCTTGCAGGGCAGCTGCCAGTGTGCTCTCATGCCTTCCAGCCAATGGTTTTTGCAGGGCAGCTGCCCCTGCTCTCTCATCCCTTCCAGCCATTGGTTCTTGCAGGGCAGCTGCCCCTGCTCTCTCATCCCTTCCAGCCATTGGTTCTTGCAGGGCAGCTGCCCCTGCTCTCTCATCCCTTCCAGCCATTGGTTCTTGCAGGGCAGCTGCCCGTGCTCTCTCATCCCTTCCAGCCATTGTTTCTTGCAGGGAAGCTGCCCGTGCTCTCTCATCCCTTCCAGCCATTGGTTCTTGCAGGGCAGCTGCCCATGCTCTCTCATCCCTTCCCAACCCCTGGTTCTTGCAGGGCAGCTGCCCGTGCTCTCATCCCTTCCAGCCATTGGTTCTTGCAGGGCAGCTGCCCGTGCAGCTAGCCTTCGCTCCACTCATGGGTTCCTGTTCCCGTTGTATGAATCGCTGCACCTGTACCCTCTGCTCACTTGGTAACGGTACTTGCCTCAACATGTTACTGCCGCCGAGATTGTCATATTGAAAGTGCCAGCATCAGAGAAATCCCCAAGTATGCAGCAGTTCCCACACCTCGTCAAAGAACCTAAAAACCGGTCTGTCTGGACGGCTCTAGTTTAAGAAGCGCCCGCAGAGTAACTGGAGGAGAACCCGAGGGTGAAGGAAGGCTGTTAAACGGAAGGGGGATGTGCTCGCTTTTTCGGCGTGTGTTGGGGAGTGAGTATTTTACTTGAAGCTTTGAGGGGCTTCGGTAGTTGGAAGGGTCTTGGGTGAGACGGCGTGCTGTGTACTGAGGAATGTAGCCACGATTGTGATTTCCCCACCCCAGGGTTCGAAATTGAGTAGTAGCTAAATCCTCCTGGTTCTCATTATCGCCCAGTAGGGGGGGGGGGTCGCTACCACTGTATAAGAAGAGCACCACCAGGAGAGGCAAAGATTATTTTCACATTATATGATTTGTTATTTTTAAATGTGTAGTAGATTTTATTTTTATTTTTTGCATGTGTTGCAGCGTATAGCACCCTTGGGCATCTGTGCCCTAATTCTTCTTTATTAATCTTACATATGCATGTTTGTTAGGCACCCGTTGGGGAGCCTAAAGTAGCTCCTGGTAACTGTTGTGTTCAAGCTAACCAGGCTCTCCTAGGCTAGAAGCGGGAGCTAAATGGCTCACAGCTATCGGACATTTCGAAATTAGACTCTAGGACATGTCTTTCTCTCCTTGTGCGCCCGTTTTGTGGTTCAGGGCAGGGAGTCTCCGTTGCTCTCTTTGAGGCTGTTGCCCCACATCCCGATTTTTCTGGGATCCACTGCACCTGGGCTGTTCAGTGTAAGGAGACTCCCTGTCTGGCTGTGGAGTTTTCAACTGCTACCCCATGAGTCTGGCTGGTCTGGGATACCATGTAAGGAGATCTCTTGGACAGTTCCCATTAAGGCCCACACTGGTTGGACGTGCTCGACTGCAGACTCCCAACCCCGCTGCTTTGCTATTATGGAGTTCACATGGTCAACATCCTTAGTGGAGCCTTTCTTCAAAGTCTTAACTGCATAAAACATGGAGTGGTCGACTCTGCTGTTGGGTTCAAGGTAGTGCAGCCTTATACATTTGTGTTCAGTTTGGGACCTTTAGGGCCACTCTGATTGGGGGTTCGGTTTAAACTTCTGGGGCCTTAAGGTCTTCGGGATTTACAGCTAAGAGACAAACTTCCTGTTGAACTTCTGCAGTGTGGTTCAAAATATTGTTCAATCGTTAACACTTTAAACATTCTATAAAAGTCCTCTGGATGTGTCCACATTTCAGCTCAATTAGGCAAAGATTGTTGGTTTTTCATGTGCTGCAAAGCTTAGATGCCTGTCTGTTCTTGGATGAGGGAGGGTGCTGGCTCTCTCTACAGCTGGCCTCGACCGGTTTGAAGAATACCTTCGACCTTTTGGCTAGCGCTAAATTATCTCTTCAGTTTGAGACTGTGATACTAGCATGCATTTCTAATTGTAGGTCAAGACCTTAAGCAAGGGGGTTTTCTGATGCCATACCACTCGAGGAGACCCCTGTCCTATTTAAAGGGATGTTAATGGTGTGCCATCGGAAGAAAGGTATACTGCCCTTAAACTGAGGGCTCTGGTATGCAACAGGCGTGCCGCTTCATGGCCTGGGCTCCAGTCAGCTCCGATACAGGGTTAGAACGTCCATCCCATTGTGCTAGTCCAGAATCTGCCAAAGCCGTAGGCAGTAGTGCATTTTGTATTTACAATATTGGCTCAAGCAGGTAGGGGAGTGGCTTAGCACCAGTTGTGTAGTTCCTTCACTTCCTGCTGTTTATATTGTGTAATACTAGTGAACCTCGGATATTGGATGGTGGGGTGCTCAGTTGAAGGCAGCCGAGTGCTAAAATACCTGGTAAGATGCTCTTTCACAACTACAGGGGTACTGCTGTGTCACTTCTAGTTCTATTTTATTTTTCCTCAATGGCTGCGATATTCGGTTATTGTTCAAACCCTCTATCGAATGCAGTACCAGCTTGGTGCTTCAGCCTACAACTAAAATATATTTGCAGGTATGACAAGGAGCTGGCAGGAAAAAGGACATGCAGTGCTTGATCCGACAATCTCCTAAACAATATGGGCACACAAACGAATGTCTGGAGCGAATTATAAAGATTAAGTCAAAAATCATCATGTCGTTATAACTCGGGCCGATGCAGAGAAGATGTTGATTTGCCTCCAAAAGAAAGACTCACAATCTTTCTGGGCTTTAATGAATAAGGAGAATAGATGTGCTGGTGAAAATACCATCAATGCTGTCTCAGAAGCAGATTGGGTCAAGCGTTTTAGAACCATTTGTGGCTCCGATGGTCCGCTTGAATTAGAGAAGGATACTCGTCACTCATACACTGGGGTCGAGTAAGGACTTGGATGCAATCACATATGACACGAGACATCATGGACGTGATAAAGAGGGCCAGCAACTCGAGAGTTCCAGGCCCAAATAAAACTTGCCTGTGACTATTGGATTTGAACTGGGAATCAATTATTTAAAGCCAAAAGCCCATTGGCAATAGCAAAACAAAAGAGGTGATGGCTGGAAGGTTTAGAATAAATCTTAACCTCTGGCATTGCTCCGGGCAACCCTCCCGACCATCATTCTAGAGACCCAAGCTACGCCTCACTGATGAGCCCCAACAAGGGCAAAACATGTTTGGGGATGCTTGTGGTCTCGTGCAGAAGGGATGTGACCTAGCAGTTCGGGCTGGACTGCCCCTTTTGGGGTGGGGCCAAGCCTGATTTGCATATGGTCTTTCCCCTTCTGTAATGGCTTGGCAGGCGAAGAACAATGGTCTGGAGGGTTGCCCCGAGCAATGCCAGTGGTTAAGATTCAGTCTAAACCTTCCAGCCATCACCTTTTTGTTTTTGAAAAGCCCATTGGCGACTTCTATCATTGTAGTCCAATTTCTTTGTCCACCTAATACATTATATCAAACTATACATTATATCAAACTATAGCTGAGATCATAATTACCGGTAAAGTTCCGATGTCGACAGAATATGCTGCTTGCTGTGAAACCTTCCTGCATGAACTAGAACAGGGGGATAGAAGGCCTAATTTGCAATCTAGAATGGGTTACAAAAAAAGAAATTGGATCAAGACTGGTTCGCAAACATGGATACTATGCATGGATGCACAAGTTTTTCGCATCTACAGATCACATATCTGGTTAAATTTCCTGGTCCCAAGTTTCAGAATGAGTACAGGTGGTTTCGGTGGAACTTATTCCATTCCAAGGAGGTTTTGATAAGGCAGAAGAGGATTGTGGCAAAAAGACTTTGAATGTAGCTTTTGGAAGGTGAAGGGCAACATGGAAACTGAAGCATTTGACTGAATGCTACAGTTTAAGAACAAGAAGGTACTGTCACTTTCAAAAATATTTTGACTTGGTTGTGTTTGTGTAGATCAAGGTTCCTTTTGGAATCAATGCATAGAGGGTACTCGCGCTTCTATAGTGTTCTCAGTGGTGAGATTTTTTTGACAGCTTGAGACTAACCGAGTAACGGATGTATTTTGCTCACAGATGTATTCTTTATAGTTTCTTGGTCAATATACAAATTACAATTTTGAATGTGTATTTAATGGAAAATGTTTTTGCTTATTTTATTTTTGTCTGTTTTGGTTTTTCAGAATTAAAAAAATTATTAGTACTTAATGGTTTTGTTAAGGTTGAACTTTTAAAACCTGAAAACAAGTGAACTAGCAAGTGACGATGCAACTTATTGGTAGATCTGCATTTGGCTACACTGCTGGATTCGGTTCACAAAATATATATACAGAAAACATATTTGTATCTTTACATTTTCATTGTCAAACATTGAAAATATAAGGCGTATCGATCGGGCAAGTCGTTATAAGCATAAGTTGATCGATTGTAAACAAAATTCCTATGCATCTAACCTTAGTTTTCCTCACTTTTACACATAGGAAATTAAGCACTGGGGTGCGGCCATCTTGTGCTAATATTATCAGTTGTTGCATCGCCCTACGTTGAACAGCCCTCGCAGCACTAAATCATATCCCCCGCCCCTGAAGCCGACCTCTGTATTCCTAGCGATATTCTCTACCTATTTTCATGACGTTACTGGGCACTGTAGCAACTTGCCCATTCATCACCTATGTATAAATGTCAGTTGACTCAGAACCCGGAATAACACACACATCCTCTCGCATCACAGCGCATCCCAAATTGGAATAAAAAACACCTATTAAAAGAAACGCCAATACTCTGCAATGTATAATGTGCTTTTATTTCACAATTAAACACTCCGAGAACATCCGCCAATTTTGATTATCAACCAAATGTTTAATTTCTTTCTGTTCGAGCATCGCATCTTTATCATGAGGAACACGGTGTTCCTTTCGGTAGAAGAAGCCCATTCGACGCACCTTGAATCGCAAGGCTTCAGCTCAGCTTCTTGCTAGACCACCGTAAAAG
This sequence comes from Ambystoma mexicanum, assembly GCF_040938575.1. Lineage (NCBI taxonomy): Eukaryota > Metazoa > Chordata > Amphibia > Caudata > Ambystomatidae > Ambystoma > Ambystoma mexicanum. The sequence goes on from NC_090938.1 coordinate 37,082,167, forward strand.
ATGACTGTTTGCTCCTTGTTGCTGGTACCGCCAAAGGGCATTTCGGTCATGTGCGATCGTCTCACATCAGCGTAATCGTGATCCATCCATTTAGATGTATCTGCCACTGCCTGTTGAAGAAACCATCACTTGGTATCTGGAAACTATGACATACGCAGAAAGGAAGAATATAGCTGTGTAGAAAACATAACAAAAATATATTTCAGTGGCCGTTCTTTATTCAAATGTATCCACTTACCCTTTACTTCTGCACCGGGTGAACCCTAATAATGGACACAAACCAGAAACTATGGAAACACAGAGAAAACATTGTGGAAAGTTGGAGTCTACAATGTGCTCGAGAGGTTGGTGCTGTGGAGTATGTTTAGTTCGCAATGGGATGCGGAAGCTGACGGAAGAATTTGAACAACACATAGACTGCATTATAACGGAATATTAGCAACGAACTTGGGGTAGGTGGACCCCTGATGTGGACGCCATGCTCAGAGTGGCACAGCTCCACCTCAATTATGAGGCACAACAAGGTTGAAACGCGTGTATGGGGTTGCTGTAGGTACTCTTGTTCAGAAGGGAATTGCAATAGCATTTTGGTGCTGGACTGCCCATGTGCCCGGGACAAATACATACAGATTGTGTTTGCGTGTCGTCACAATATGTCCCAACCAACAACCCATTACAATGTAAGCAAGCAATACCGGTCAGAAAATGAAACCTTCACTTGTTCGCCTGTAAACTCATCTTCAGTAAAACTTACATTATATTTGGTATTTCCATTTTCTTGCCGTAACGCAGAATGTCCACTCAGATCAACGTTTTTCATAAAATTAAATTACATGTTCCTTTGTCCAATTTTAATATGGTGAACCTTATCATTTTTGCGGGTATTTCACACCACCCGTCCTTCAATCCATAGCAAATACTCTCTTTCTTCCAAGGACGAACAACAATTGAACCATTTTAGGAGCGCCTATGCTAAGTTTTGGAAAGCCACAAATCAAAAACATATTGTTCAGGATGCATCGTGTGAACTCCCACAAGCAACATCAAACACAGTGACCTTCACTCCATGAGAGCGATTAGCCCATCCGACAAACGTGGCATTTCAAATATGTTTGAAAAACAAACTAATAGTTTGCTGGCATCCACCAATGCCGCGCAATCGTAAATACCTTTTTACTCTTCTATATTGATAGTGATTTAGTTATTTGACAACAGTTCCTGCTAGGGTCCGTCCCATTGTCACGTCTGCGTGTGCCCTGTTTCCCGAATGTGCTCTGCGGTTAACGCGAGACACGAAGTCATAAATCCAAGTGCCTTTCCATCGCCACTGAACTTCCTGTGCACTAACCGATGTAGGAGGAGAGGTGGTATATCCTGCCCCTGCACCATTCTCGTACCTGGTAAATGACGTATAAGCTAAGGCGAGACATCTCCGCCTCTCCTGTACCTATTTGCATCACCCATGTTTATACCATGTGTATACTTTGAACTCCATTTTGTGTCCTTCCAAACGCCATCTTTTTCTATGCCCTCTGCCCCTCTGGTGAAATGTTCTCTCCGAGCGATGCGCACTGCAAGCCCCCACCACCTGTCAGCTTAGCGCGTCTTCTGTTCTCATGGAAATGCAGCTATTCATTTTTGCAATTAGCGCATATTGAGCCCTGACAAAATGTGCTCATCCAAGAATGTGAGACCAAGGCCTACTCCAACCTTAGTGCCCCACCCATCTCTGCTGACCGACTCATGCCCTCTCCACCTCCTCCCTGAACCCATGCCCCCTATTAACTTTGAACGCATCTGGTCACAGACCCTACCACCGCACCATCCGCCAATTCACCTACCATATACCTACAAGACCTACAGACCCTACCCCCTGCAACACCCCCCAATTCACCTGCCACCCCTTCAATATTCACAAAGTCCGCTCCTCCCTTACCTTCCATGCAACAAAACTCTTAAACTCCTCCCTTATCTTCTCTTGTCTCTTCTATTGCTCCTCCCTATCCTTTGGACTACCTGGTTCTCATCTTGCCCCCCTCAATTCTATCTACCACTCAGCCGTCCGTACCCTCTGTCTCCTTGCCCCGCTTGACTCCCATCTCTTCTTCACTGTCCTCCCTTGGCTGGCTTCCCTTTCACTCCCAATTTAAATTTCATTTCCTCTGTCACCTGCCTCCCCTAATCTCTCCTCTCTCCTCTTTCTATAATCCCCCCCGCTCCCTCCGTTCAGCCAAGCACTTCCTTCTCACCGCCCCCCCCTCCCCATCTCCCGTTTCCGCTCCTTTCAGCTCCTAGCACCCCTGCACTGGAACACTTTGCCTCTCTCAATCCGCTCCATTCATACTTTTACCTTCTTACGCTCTTCCCTGAAATCTCTCCTTCTCCATTCCCCACCTTGAATCCTTCCCCACCTCTCATTCTCTCCCCTTCCCATGACTCTCACCTATGAGCCTCTCTTCCCTCCCCTTCCCCTTATCCTCCCTCACTTCCACCCTATTCCCCTTGCATTTCCTTCCTCCTCCTTTCTTTCCCCTTCCCCCTCCCCTACAGATTAATTGCTCTACTTACTATTTTATTGGTTCGATTCATGATTGTAAATTGCTTCTACTGTAACTAAATACAAATATACCTAATCTTGAGGGGGTCATATATTTTGGTAACCGTAACGCCTATCCCCACAGTGTTTGAAATCGTAAGACTCCAAAGGCCGCACATCAAAGATCTTCCCTTCTGATAAGGCATCCGAAAGAACGAACCCTAACACATGCCCCCTATAAAAATATAGGTCAGAATGCACCTTTCACAAAAAGAGCCCCCTTTCATACAGTGGTTTGCTTACAGACCCAGCATTGTTCATGTACAATATACAAATATTCTGGAACATACACCCGCTGCTAATCATTTTATACCGGGAAGTCAGTGGACAGGGCTAGCTTGCAATGTTTTGTGGCAATGTATGTCTCCTAGGAACAAATCTGCATCGATTCCATGAGTATGCATGGCCAACATGGTCAAAGTGAGATCTTTCACACAATCAAATTCGATTTCCTGTTATATTGACCCATACTTTTGCTTTGTTTTGCAAACGCCATTGTGTAATGAAGCATCCCAAAGTTTCCTGCAGTTCTCGATTGTTCTCTATGAAGGTTCTCGTTATGCGCTAATAATGTCCTAGCTTGCATACCGTCTATGCCAAAATGCAACCTCTTGGTCCTGTACTTTAGGCACATATTGTGGAACACTGCAAATCTCTGGTGTGACAGAATTATGGGAGTCCCTTAAGTCTCTTGAAAGAGTTTTATCAAAAACGATCTTAAGAGCTTTGTGTGGAGGTGAAGATGGAACCAATCACTTCTTCTTGTGTTCCTGCTCGTCAGATAAAGGTCCATGTGCACATTCGTGAAAATGATGGTTTTCTGTCCATGAGTGAACGTTGGAACAGTGATGTATCAATGAGCGACATTTTTCAAGTAGAATTTCCACAGACCCATCACAAGTTTTGGAGCTCCACTAAAGATGGCTGCTGAAAGACTGAGGGCGCTGTAAAAAATCAAAAAAATAAAAAGAAAATCAGAACTTATTTCTTTAAACAGCAGCAGTAATTTTGTATTCACTGATTTGGCAATGTGCCATACATTAAATTGATGACGAATGTTTGGGAACTGCTCTCGCATGGCCAACATATGTGTCAGTGGCTATGTCCATTTGCGTTCCCCTCGATTGAAGATGTTAGAGGGATTTTATGAAACCATGTTTCTCCATGGCCACTGAGGATTTACGTTTGGACACCTGCACAATCTCCAAACTCACAATTTTGTTAGTTTCCATGTCCTGAAAGTGGCATGTACAGTTCTAGTACTTTGCTGAAAATCCGGGGCTGTCCCACTGTCCGTCGCCAGCTAGCCTGAACCGTTTGCCAGAGAATTTCCTTTCAATTGACATTTGTTCAATTTTCCATGCTTGGCTAGTAGCTGGGAATAAGAATTCTTTGATATTTATACTACTGCATTTTAGCAAGGACTGAAGTCCCACAAATTTACAAACTGGACAACTTACTAAAAGGCTAAACAATCGGAACGCTTAAAATAGACAATGGTAAAGTCATTGAGATGAATGAACATTACACTACTAGGTACATTCTGATCTCAACATTTCTATCTATTTCGAACGAAAGTGATGATTATAGGGACCTGCCCTTACCTTAACTAACAATTCAATTAGATTCAGCAAGCAGGGTAGTTAGTAGCAGGAGAACAGGTAGCACGGTCAACAGTTGGACTTCCAGTGCTCACAGATGTTCTCAGGATAAATATGAAGGGGTATATAAAGAATTATAAAATTGGGTGTGTCTGTGAATGAGTGACATGGACGGTCTGATTCGGGGGATTCTGGAGACACTGGGTCTGGGGAGGCCATGTGTACAATGGCCCATGCGTGGAAGATACCTTTGAAGTGTACATGGTGTTTGACACCTTCGCCGTTTCCATTCCTGCCAGCCCCTTTGGCAGCGCACATCCACAGGTCTGAATTGCTGTTGATAGTGGAGGGGGGATGGATGGGCAAGAGGCGTATTTTGTTGCTGATGGCGCAAATTTACTACATTGCGTACTTCGAGTTGCAGCACAGTGTGGGAAAATCCCCTGTACTGTCCCAAATCACTGGGGAATTTGGCGTGAATGGCTGCAGCGACACAGGCGGGTATTAACTCGTTGAACACGGTGTCCAAGCCTCCCATGAAGCCACCATGTAAACGAACGATAGGCCACCAGCCGGTACCACCTGTGTAAGAGAAACATACATACTGTATTTAAATGAACCTGATAAGTGTACAAACCTTAGTTGAAAATGCATCCTCTATCCTATGGCATAGTTGCCCATACAAATGTTACTTCCTGGATCAATCAGCTTGGGCTTTAAGTGTAGACACATAACAAAAGTACACCCATGCAATCCATAACGTTGGGGCACAGAGAAATATTGTTTGTTTTAAATTGAGACACATAAGATGACCACTATGATTTCCCCAAAGCGCCAGAGATGTTTTGAATTGCCAGACTGCATTCATTGGCAGTGACAGATCTAAATTACAACAATATGGGAGACGAACAAGAAATGTTAGTGGCCTCTGGGTCAAAGTGACATATATAGAGTACACTTACTCGTATTGCGAGGGCGAACTGCTGCGCGAAGTATCATACTCCTCAACACGCACCTTGCGAGGCAGGCTGCCCTGAAGACATACAGCTCGGTAACACACAGCGACGGTGTCTTCTGATATGTAGCCCAACCATCCAGTTTTCTCTGCAGCAGCATTTCTTTTCCTCGGTTGGCATGACCTTGCACCGATTGTAGGTACACCAGATGGAAACGTCTTCCATGCGGCCAGCTCCTGATCCGGTGATTCGTCCTCCCAACTGTTGTCCGACGCCCCATCGTTTCCGCATCTTTCTCTTTCAACTAATTCCGCCTTAGAATACTCCGGCTCGTACTGGTAGGGCTGTATTGTTGCTATTATACGACAAAATTAAAATGGATAGTAATAGTACTAGTATCTGTTCGCACGGGGCTACGAGCAACGAAGATGGCTGATCAGAGCAGAAACGAGTCACAGGATATACAAAAAAAAGACAGTGAAACGATTGAAAAAGCAACTGTTTTCTGATGAGAAGCGGTCTGTTTATACTTATTGAGGAAAGAGCTGTCCTGCCATTTTCATGGAGACATGTCCTTAGCTGGCGCACAGAGAGTGTTGACACGAGACGTGCATTCGCTTTGTGAAATGGGCCGTACGCGTCTACTGATGTCAGCTTCAGGGACAGGACGATATGAGTTGGTGCCACAAGGGCAGTACACCTTAGGGTGATGGGGCAATGGATAAGATTAGTACATAATGGCCGCCCCCTGCCACTTGATTTTGCATGTGTAAAAGTGAGGCAATCTAAGGTTAGATGCATAGGATTTTTTTATATACAATTGATCAACGAATGCTTACGACTTGCCCGATCGATCGGGACGATAACATTTTTTAGCGCACAATCCCTTTAAATACTACTGACCTGGGACGAAGTTTAAGCCATGCAGAATGGCCATGATTCTAGTGCAGCAGAAGAGCAGTCCCTTTTCATGGCTATAGAAACCGCTGCCTGCAGGGATGTCTCACTACTGTGAAGTCTTTTTACCCTTGGACTGATTGGCTGTTAGGACAGCCACTTGTTTCTCTACATTCTTCCATAGGCTGTTTTTAAATCCTAGTTGTGTTTTACTTTTCCTACGTGGTCCATAGTCCAGCCTTGGGCCCCTCCATAACAGTGGAGTAGGTGATGGCACTGCCTCGAACCATTCACAGTTTTCATAAAATTTTAATTTGTCACAACTATTTAATTTATTTGATTTGTGCTTTGGCATTGCTGACACTTTTTAAAATATACATTTGGTGCTAAACCAGTTGTGGCAGGTGTAGTTTTAAAGCGGCAGGGTGTAACGGTAGATTTGGGTGGAAATGGCCATACAGTTTTTATATTGGGTTCAGTTGGGGGAACACTGACTTGGCAACGGCACAGACTTTTAAGACTTTGTGTCGCCAAAGAAAAACATGACTGTCTCAATGGTATATGCCAGGATTGCCTTTCAGAATATTTTGTGCTTCTGGGCCCAAAGCAGATTGAGGCATGTCAACACTGTGACCGTGCCGATGACTTTCTTGCTTCAAGCCCAGTGTTCAGCATTGTTTGCTAGCATTGCCCTGTAAAACATCTTTTTGTGCAGTCAGCACTTGCCACTTCCATGCTAGCTTTGCCCAATGTATTCAAGCATGCGCTGTGAGGTATTCTGAGCCTTATCAACAAATGCCAGTGCTACCATTCATTCCTGCTGCCAGCCCTGTACTTAATATATTTTTTACATTGCTCTGTAAAAAGCAGCCAGTGGCTCATAAATGCATCATTACCTGTACAGCAAATGTTCATGATGGATGTGCCTTGCGACTCATGCCAGCGTTTATTCAAACACACATGCCCACACAGGAGAAGGCACAGAAGGCTGCTGATTTTTATTGAGGATAAAATGCCTTTTTAAAGGGGCCACAAAGCAATCTAGTGACCCGTCTGGGCACTGCTCCCTCCATCGTTTGGATTTATCATTCGACCAGATTTTAAATAGGCAATGCTTGGCTGTTAGGAAGTCGTATGCAATCTGGAATGGGTTCCAAGTTATATTTTTTAATATGGAATTTCTAGTGTTCGTCAGTTTAAGCCACTGACAGTCTGAAGTTACAAATAATCCTGCCTTATCAATTAAATGTTGACTTTTGTTTCCGCTTTTAGATGAGCTGTAACTGAGTGTCTACTAAAATGGCATCTCCTACCTCTGTTGCTGACCGGGGACCCTGCAGGAGTCTGCCAACGGTACAAGGAAACCGGGTGAGGAACCAAACGTAGTGACTGCTTATGCAGTAATCGGGTTTATCCAGCTGCTGTGTGTTGGGTGGGGAGTGAGGGGGGCGCATTGTGGGTGAACAGTTGGCTAGTTCCTCTGCCACGTACTTCCAGGGAGGGTCAATATGTGCCTTTGCTGGATGTCTTGTGGGGGTTGGGGGTGCAGCTGTTCAGGGGGCTGGCGGTGTGTTGCTTTATGCGAAAACAGTAACCTGGTGCACATAAGGCGGAGGTTATTGTGAACGTGAAGTGATAGCTTTTTCGGCAATGAGCTTGTTCAGTGGTGGGTGGTACCCTTTGATGACTAAAGGGGGGGGGGCAGGGCTTATTTATCCGCTCTGCGCTTCATCAATCCATGACTGAAAAATGTCTTGGGCACTACCCCTGTGCTACACGCATTGCTGCTGTTTTATAACTAGGCCTTTTCTCTTCTTTTTAGAAAAGTTGAATCCTTTGCATTGTGGTTACTGTTGTACTGTGAACTGTCACATTAGGCTCTCTCCCACTCTCTAGGTCCCCGTTGTACAGTTGTGTATCCCCCGCCTGCTTCTTCTTTGTGTTCCCTACTGTGTGACGCCCTCCCCCCCCCCCTCCCGACTCCCTCCCAACTCCCTCCTGCGTTGTGCGGCGCTGGGCTGTGTCTCCTCATTCCTTCACTTTCCTCCCCGTGCCCTCTATGGTGCTTTCCCTTGCTCATCTTCTCTAACTGCTACTCCATCTCCTATCCCCTAATTCTGAAAGGAAATTCAAGAGGGACATCCTTGTCTCCAGCCCAGGCCTCCCTGTTGCTGATACTTGCATCAATGCTTCCTCCAGACAGTAATCGACAGTAATTTGTCATTCCCTCACCAGACCTATCGACCCCATATATTGTCTCGGTTCTTTCTCCCTCCCCCATTAATGGTGGCACTCAGTGGGAGATCCTCTTGGCCTCCTTCCACCCATCCAAATGGCATGGTCCTGTTCCAGGGCCCTCAGCCCAATCTCCTCCTTTTTGATGGTTTTCTCCTGCGTCTTATCAACTTCCTTCCCTCTTGCTAATCCTACTAGCACCTCTATGGCTCCTGCGCCTCCTCTCTGGCTATTATACCATCTCTGCCTACTCTCAGGCCCCTCTACCACTTCCACTGGGCGTACCTCAAGCCTGTACCCCAGCCCGGAAGACTTTCAAATGTGGCAATCTCACTACTCTCGCTCTGCGGTCACACTCCCCTGACATGTGCCACCTCTTCAAAGAACTTGACGTCTTCTCACCACTCCTCTCTTGGACTGACCACTTCCTGCTTTCATCTCACCTGAAACTCTCTGCCCCTCAGGCAAAGCCCGCCCCAGCACTGCCACCTATCTTCTCGGTCATCCAGACCATGGAGCGTGTGTCAGTGGATGCCTTGGCCTCTACTTTTTCTGCTCCTCCTACTCCTGCGGCGGACACAGCCCTCTCTAACCTGCATTTTTCTAATTCTAACACTCTGGACATCCTTGCCCCTGCCATGAGAATCCATCTGAAGCCTACCTCCAAGTGCAACATTTGGTATTACCTCCGACCCTGAAACGCAAATGCAGTGTGGCTGAGAGGAAGTGGAGGGCTTTGGGCGCATCCTCTGACTAACTGAACTTCTCCAAAGGCAATACAGACTGTCCTCTCCAAGAAGAGTCCACATCCAAACCTGTGTCTCTGCGGCTTGTAACAACATGGCAAAACTCTTTTAAAATCTTCAGGGAGCTGGCCAATCTATCTGCAGTCTCTACCTCTCCTGGTCCTTCGCAGTCCCTCTGGATGGCTCTGGCTTCTCACTTCACCTCTAAAACCCAGGACATGTCCTCGCTCTCCTTTTGTGGCCTCCCTCTGGCCGCTTCCCCCTCTCACCTCCTTCTCTTTGACAACACCCGATGTTTCTAGACCAGTCCGATCTATGACAGTGTCATCCAAACAGGTACTCTCCTGCTCCTCCAGAACCATCAAAGACCACATTGACACCTTCGCTCCAGCCTTGGCCGATTTCTGCAATCACTCTTTCACCACTGGATCTTTCCTGTGTTTCCTCAAGCACTCCCTTGTGCATCCCCTCCCTAATAAGCCTTCTGCCAACCCTTCCTGTCCAGCAAACTATCGCCTGATCTTCATCACTCCTTTCCTGGGCAAACTCCTGGAAAAGCTGGCAATCTCCCAGCTTACACTCCACACTGAATCTGTTGGTAGTCTCCATGACCATCAGTCTGGCTTCAGAGTAGCCAGAGGCATGGAAACTGCTCTCCTGAACACCTGTGAAGGTCTGCTCTCTAATCTTGATTCCAGCCTTCCTACCGTCCTCATCCTCCTTGGCCTGTCCTCTGCTCTTTGACAGTCAGTCACGCCATCCTGATTCCACGAGAACCTGTACATCACAGATCAGGTACTGGATTAGTTGACCTTCCTCCTGGACTGACCCTCCAGGGTCAAAACTGAGTCCTTTCTCTCCGCCACCTCTCTCCATATGTGGTGTTCCCCAGGGCTCTGTCCTCTCACCCTGTCTCTTCAATGGCTACCTTTCATCCTTGGCCCACCTGAGCTCTAACTTCTCTAATTTTCAGTGTTATGTGGATGACACTCTATCTTCAGGCTCCCCTCTGTCTTCTCTCACTCATTACTGACTGTCTATCCATGATTTAGGATTGGTGCGCTGCCAATGATCTCTGCATAAATGCCAGTAAGACAGAGATCCTTCTCATTGGGACACCTGCTCCCGCTTTCCCTGCTTCCGGCTGCCCTCCTTGGCCCTCTGGCAAACCTTGTCATCTCCTCTCCTGCGCTCCTCACATCTCGGACCTTGCCAGAAGACCTACTACCAGCTCCACCTCGTCAGAGGTTTTCTTACATTTCCCCCCAGAAGTTCACTGTCTCCAGAGCCCTGGTTCTCTCTAGGCTAGACTACTGCAACAGCCTTTGTCTTAATCTGCCTTCCTCTACTCTCCGCCCTCTGCAACTAATCCAGAACACGACTGCAAGACTTATCCTTGGCCTCAAGCTCAGGGACCGTATCTCTCCAGCCTTGAAATCTATCCACTGTCTCCAAGCACCCTCTGCATCGTCCATAAGTCTTTCTGGCGCCGGGGCCCGCACTACATCAACTCTTCCAAAATACCTTCCTTCTCGAGCCCTTCGGTTAGCTACCTCCAACTCTGAGGGTGATGCTTCTCCAGGCAGAGAATGAGGGGATAGATCTCTCTCTCCTCTGCAGGTGCCTCCCTCTGGAATGACCTCCCCGGCCCTTCTGGGGCCTCAATACCTTCAACTCTCCCTTCCTAAATATCTTCCTTTTCAAGCTTTTCGCTCATCCGCCTCCAACTCCCTTAGGGTCAGTCACTTCTCCAAGCAACGAGTTGGTGGTAGATTTTTCTTCGGCTGGTGCCTCCCTGAAACTTGAGGAGCACCATCTCCGGTTCCGGAAGCACCTCAAAACCCTTCTCTTTGCTTCTGCTTTTTCTCCTTCTCTCCCCTGCTGACCTCCTGACTGAAACTGAAACTACTGCACAGGTTACCTGGTCACCCTCTGGTCTCGGGCCGAGGTCCCTCCCCGGCCAGTCTCACACACCTGCACTGCCTATCTGGCAACCCCCGCACTTGGGGGCCGTTTCTGTATCCCAACAGTCCCACTACCAGCCACTTACACCTGATTTCTGCACTTACTTTTGCACTGCCAATTGATGGCCTTTACTTATCCTATTCCCTTGTACTGCACTCCCCCCCCCCCCCACCCCCCCACCCCCCGCCCCGCACTTTCCCCTGCCCCATTCCACGCACTTGCGCGATCGGAATGACACTTGGCCTAGTAGGATCGTTGTCTATCCTCCCTTCGTTCCCCTGTGTTGCCTCGTTGCACCTTGAAACACTTGTTTATAGGCGTGTTACAAATGCCATATCAGATTTACCCATTTCTTTGGAAGTAGCTCCTGACTAGGGCACATGGAAAATGGAGGATGCAAGGTGCAGGCCCTGATGCGAGGCATGGCCTTGCCCTTGGCATGTAGTCTTTTTGTCAACTTTACAGTTCTATTGAACTTGACTTGTGATTGTGTAAACACTTGGGTAAAAACCCTGTGATGGTGTTTGGCCTGGCCATATAATGTACAGCAGCGGTTTGGAAAGACTTCCCTGAACCATGCGGGGCTGCTGATGGCTTCAGAAAAGTATCTTCGGTTCATTGCCATTTGAAACCCGTTCAGCTGTTAATGTTATCAAAACCTTATCACTTTTATTCAGTCTCATTCGTGCTGACAATTTACTAAGCTTTTCACTCCTTGTGCCTCTGACCACTCTACTCGCGTCGTCCCACTTCCTCATGGAAAAGAAAACTCCTACTTTTATCATATGCACACCTTTTGTCTGTATTGCATACCTGCTCTTTCGTTTCCAGCATCTTTGCACATTCACTCCGTTTGGCAGCCTAATTCCGCCGCTGCCACAGCTATCTCGCTTCTCCAATATCCACCAGACTGGTTGACTTCAAGCAGTTGCCATTTCCCAACTAATTTAAAACAAAAATCTACCCTTCCTGTAGAAAATGTCTTGAACTTCCTCCCTATAGTCCCTACTCTAATTCTCTTCTCCCCAGTTAGGATTTTGTTCCACTGACTACACCTGTATTTGCCAACACCTCTCTTCCCGCTGCTTGTTGGTCTATACTTGCTTGGTCTATACTGGCTCCCTACTCGTCAGCACTGGTTTCCTCTTCACATGCTGCACTCTTCAGCTCCCCTCTTACCTCAGTTAATTTGGTGATGTGATGTGGTTGGGTTGGTGCATCTTAATATTTGTATATACTTGAAGAACAGGGATGTCATTTTCGTTCGGAAATGACTGACATGTGATGGAGTCCGTCCCTGGAAGGGTGCCTGTACAATAGCACAAAGCTGGTGAGCCAGTGTGAGGGTATACACCAAGTGGGGCGTAAGTCTGAAACCACTCGAAAAAATGTAGTGGGTGATTAACAAAGGTAACATGGGGTTTGTGGGGGGGAGGCAAGGGCTTCAAAGAGTAATGTACAGATATCAACAATTACATTATGTGGCACTGGAGAGCATGGTGGAGTGAGGCAAGGAAGAGAGGGTGTAGGGAGCTCCCTCTTTTGGGAAGTAAGTGAAGTTTAAGCCAAGCTTTTGAAGAGCGCCACAGTTGGGCTGGCTTTCATTGTCATGGGCAGCATGTTCTAGTGGAGTGTGAGGGGTAGGGAGAATGACCTGTAGCGAGAGGTGCCACAGGGTGGTATGGGACAGTGAGGTTAAGTGCAGAGGAGAAGCGAACAGAATGAGATGGTGAGTTGACTGATCAAATCAGGCAGGTACTGAGTAGCAAGACTGATATCTTTTGTAGACTGGGAGAAGGAACTGCCTTATTTCCTTGCCCTCCTTTGCGGTGTCATTCCCATCCCCCACCCCCCTAGTGCTCCAAGGGCTCTGTTCTCCCCCCTTGTTCTTAATCTACACTATTCCTCCCGTTTAACCTTTTCCCTTTGCTTGCACTTGCTGTCACCCACTCTGTTTTTTTATGTATTTACTTTTATCTCCCAATTACTCATTTTACAATCCACCGATTATGATCACTTCCTAACTCTTCACTCCAGTGAAAATGAAATGGATGTTTTCAGGTACCTCGTTTTCCTCCGTCTTTACCTCTGTCCTTTCTGCTCACAATGACAATTTTCAATTCCAATGAATCTTCAAAACGAAGCAAGATTGTCATTGAATTCAAAAAATGACTCGCAGAAGCTCTTTGACATTCTTAAGAACCTGGAGAAACCACAGGCCCAAGTAAAAATAAATATGGAAGGCAGCCTAGAAAGCATTTGTGGATAAAATTAGGACAGCACAGGCCAGTATCGCAAATAATCTGGACTAGCTTTTACCTGCGTCTATAGCCGCTGGGACACCACTGTATATTAATCCCTTTGTTTGCCTTTGAAGCTTCCTCCAGAGACTGGCTTGTGAAAGTTCTCAAGAAAAATGCATCCTACCATATGTTTGGGGGATGTCATCCCTTCAAGAATTGTTTTGGAACACTGGGAAATTAGTAACTTTAAAAAATAAAATGTATTTAATTTTTATTTGCTTTGCTAATGCTACATTTGCAACCAATCATGTTCCAGACTTGCTGAAAAAGGTGATTGTCGCCCCCCCTGATTAATATTAAAAAAAAAATCGTTCAATCTACAGTAATTTGAGACCCATAACGAACGTGCATTTTCTATTGAAAATTCTAGATTAACGGGCAACTCTACAGCTCCAGGTTAAGACTAGGCAGTCAGGTTTTGGGCCCTCACATGGCACATTGTGCTTTTTGATCTACAGGCAGAAATTCTCAATATGGATAGGAGCCAAGCGGGGCTGCTGATACTATTAGATCTAACAGCAGTTTTGCGTGCTCGCGGACCATGGAGGCTGCTCCAGTGGTTCGATGGATTGGATTAGCTCCTTTCTCCATGACCGGAAATCAAGAATAGTCTTGGGGTAAGGCATGCTCTAAGCCTGAGCTAATAAATTGTGGTGTCCCACAAAGAGCTTGCCTCTCCTGGTACAATTTAATATATTCTGTCGCACCCTGTGACTTTTTTTGGGATTCTTTGGGTGTCTGATTCTCGAATTAGGCTGATGATGATCAACTCATTATAGAGATGAGTGGGGATTATGAGAGGGGTCTGTAGCATTGAACACATTTGTAAGTTTATCCGAATTTGGATGACAACAAATGGACTTTGTCTTAATGCAGCTAAAACTGAATTTCTCATCTTTGGTTCTTTACAGTCACTTACTAAATTAGTGATACAGTACGAAGATTTTTTCATAGATGGGCACCATATCAAAACAGCGTCTAAGGTGATAACTCGGGGGATGACCATTGAACTATCCCTTGGTGCTGAAGCCCATGTAATTAGCATAGGTGAAGCCATATGTTTTTTGGCTAACTGCACAACATTAGTTTGAGCTGTTCTCCAGCATGGGGTCTGGCATGGATACACATGCTCATGAATATTCCCCGTTGTCAGGCTGGGAATCCTCAGTAAAAGAAAAGTTTCACTTTAGTTTATAAACTGTCTTTCTCCTCTAAACCAATCGCTGAGCTCTGGGTCATACTGCCCCCAGCCAATGGCTGCCCTCTCCCTAAGCCCCTCCTCTGGCAACCATCTTCAGATTTTTACTGCACCTTCAAGTGTTGGGAGTCCTCATGTTTTGCTCTTCGAGCTTGTTGCGTTTTTCCACACTTTTCGGTATAGCCTGTGTGCTCCATCGCTTATCCATCCGATCAACGGGGACCTGTTTTTCGGCTTCATTCTTTGCCCCTCAAGGGCTTAAATTGTTGTCTGTCTTCTTGGAAGCTTCCGGAAGTCCATCAGACTACACTGCACCAGATCATGTCGGAGGAGGACAGGGCTTCACTCTGTGCACCAGCTGCGGTCTGCAGAATGTTTTCACGGACGACGAGCATTCCCAGTGCATGTATTGTTTGCACCCGACGCACAAGGAGGAAGATTGTGAAGTTTGCTGTGGCTTCCCCAAGCGCACAATGGACTGTGACGTGGCTCAAGGCCAAGGCCTCTACCCCGAGTGGTTCTCTGGGGGTATGCCTCATCTGGATCCACCCAACCCGAGGCTTCCAAGTGCTTTGAGGGTGCTCCATCCATGGGGGGGGGGCAAGACGAGGCCAGACACCGCAAGTCTACTTCCGCCGTGGTCGCAGTGCAAGGGGGTCCTGCGATGGTCGGGGCACATTCGTCTCCATCTGCTTCGATCTCCACCTCTTCGTTGAGGAGAAAGTCTGCTATCCCGGGGAAGCTGCAGAAGAAGCCAGAGAAGGCCAGACAAGACCAGGGATCCGTCCTTCCGGAAAAGGTCGTCCAGGCCAAGTCGTAGTCTTCCATCGAGATGCTTGCTGCCGCCCTCTCAGCCCAGGGCACCCCAGTGGCAGCCAGAGTGGTGCTTCCTCCCAGGCAGGAGGCTTCGGCCAAACCAGTGGAGGGGAGACCGCAGAAGAGGGTGCTGGAACTCTGCCCTAAGCCGACCCCCTCAGGACCCGAAGAAAGGGAGATGGGGGGGGGGGGGGTAGAGG
Source organism: Ambystoma mexicanum (assembly GCF_040938575.1). NCBI lineage: Eukaryota > Metazoa > Chordata > Amphibia > Caudata > Ambystomatidae > Ambystoma > Ambystoma mexicanum. The sequence goes on from NC_090938.1 coordinate 37,097,680, forward strand.
GGCACAGACATGTTGTCCGAAGAGGAAGAAGTTGGTTCCGTCTTCACCATCCCTGAGGAGATGGGGGTGATGACGAGAGAGTCGGCTTGCCACCGGAGGCGACGACACAGGCGCTGGGTCCAGCAACACTGTTCCCAGACACCTTCCCTGGATCTGTCGCAGGATATTCTCTCGACCCTCCACACTCTGGTGTCTGAGATTCAGAAGAGGCTGCAGACTGCACTGCCTGCGACTACACCGGCGGGGTCCCCGTTGACACCGGGGCCACCTCTGCCGAAGAAAAGAGACGCCCTATGCCTCCTTTCCAGCTGTTTCTGCCCCATCCCCCCCACCCCCGGAAACAGGGACGGTTACGACAGACACTGACGACCGTGGCCTCTCACCGACCCCATGGGCTTCTCCAACGGACAAGGTGGGATCCTTTCATTCCATGGTAGCCCGTGGATCTGAACATTTTCAGCTCACCCCGGAAGAGAAGAAAAAGGAAGGTTACCTGTACGAACGCCGGTTGGCGCTGGCTAAGGGACCGGCTAGAGAAGAAGTATTGGGTGCCGGAGTCTGCAACCAAGTGTCTGAGGTCGCAGCCATTGCTGGACTCTGTGGTCTCGGCTGCGCCAAGAAAGAAATTGTCGATCAGTCGTTGTCAACGTCTGTCCTCCCGGACGGCAAGGGCTAGAAACTGGATGCTGTGTGACGGAAAGTCATTTATTCGGCGGTGACGCCGGTCAAGGCAGCCAACCCCTTAACGATCCTGGCCAGGTATGACAGTGAGCTTTGGTAGAAGATGGACCCCGATCCTGTACTTCCTCCCAGAGGACAAGGGGGTAGAGGCAATGGAGATCCTTCAGGAAAACGAGGTGACGTCGGACCACGCCATCAACGTGGCCCTGGACATTGCAGACACAGGGTTCCGCCAGATGGGGAACAGTGTTTGCCTCTGTCGTCGCGGTTGGCTGAAGGCCGCCAACTTCAAACAAGAGGTCCCGACGAGGGTCCTGGACATGCCGTTTGGAGATAACCTTTTCGGCAAGGCAGTCGACGAATCTCTTCAGGCCATCAAAACTGACACGGAGACGGCCCATGCCCTCTGCTGCAGTAGCAGTCAGTCCTTTCGTCCCTCAGGAGGAAAAGAGTTTTGATGGTGGATCGTCCTCTTACCGCCAACCCTCCAGTTCCACAACCCAGGAAGCCTACAGGGGTTGTTCCGAGGCTTTCTGAGGTGGCAACCGCCGAGGCTCCCAAGGCGGTGCACCGGCCTCCAAGCAGGATTGAACCGGCCGGGATGGCGGTGCCCCCACCCCTGCACGGAGGTCGGCTGGCGAACTTAATCAACGTGCGGGAAACCATCTCCAACGATCGATGGATGCTGGACGCTCTCTCCCACGGGCACACTTGAGTTTCAACTAAAGTGTCCATGAATACCACTGGTGCCCCGGCCAGAACAATACATCCCTCAGCTGCTGCTGGAGGTCCGGGCCATGTTTAGAAAAGGGGCGATGGAGCTGGTTCCAAAGCGACCGCAGGGCTCTGGAGTTTACTCGGGATACTTTCTGGTAAGAAAGGAGACCGGGGGCAGGAGGCCCATTCACAACCTACGACTCCACTACATCAGGTCCCGAAAATTTTGGATGGTCACGTTGCAACATGTGCTCTGCCAACTGGAGGAGGGAGACATTGTCGTCGTTGGTCTAGAGGACGCGTACTTCCACGTCCCCATTCACATAAAGCATTGCAAGTTCCTGCACTTCGTTGTACAGGGGAAGCACTACCAGTTCAAGGCTCTTCCCTTCGGACTGAAGTCTGCGCCCAGAGTAGTCTTCACGAAATGCCTGGCGCCGGCCCATCTACAGCGGCTACAAGGAATTGTGTACCCTTACCTTGACGACTGGCTCATCTGGGCCAAGTCAAAGGGCAAGGTGCAACGGCTGTTGGCACTGAAGATCACCACGGTCAGGAACATCAAAGGTCGCTGCTCAGCATGTCGTCATCCTGCATCTACCTGGTCCTGCTCTGCAGGATGCAGATGCGACCACTCCTGGAGTTCCTGGACGCTGGTTGAATCCAAGTATCCAGAGATTTCAAAGACTGGATCCTGCTTGGCAAGGAGTTCTGTCGAGCGGTACAATGGTGGGGCGTGCTCTCCAACATCGCCGGGGGCGCAGACTTCCAGAGCCCGCCATACCAGAAGAATGTCATGAGGGACACCTTCCTGGAGGAAGGGGTGCGCACACACCTCTTCTCCACGCCAGAGGACAGTGGCTGCTGAAGAAGGCGCTACACATCCACGACCGGGAACTACGTGCAGTGTTTTGGGCCCTTGAGTCATTCCTTCCGTCCCTCAAGGGCAACGGGGTGGGGGTCTTCACGGACAATACCACCACTATGTTTTACATCCAGAAGCAGGGGGAGAGGGTGGGGGCACCAGGTCCCCGGTGCTCTGCAGCGAGGCACAGGAGTTGTGGCACTGGGCCGTCGCCCAGGGGTTGTTCCTCATTCCTTTTAACTTCGCAGGAGTAAAAAACACTGTTGCTGACTCCCTCAACAGGGAGCTGCATGCTTGCCACGAGTGGGAGCTTTGACAGGATCTAAGTGGACCATCTCTTCCTCAAGTGAGGCAATCCCCAGATCAACCTGTTTGCGACGAGCACCAAGTGCCGGAGGACGCATGCCCCCCACTGCCTCCCCCTCCCTCCCTGCCGTTGCTGCTGCTACGAGTCATCCATGAACTCAGACTGAGCCGGACGATCCCTAGTCGAGCCAGTTTGGCTGAGGCAAATCTGGTACTCGGACCTTGTCAGCATGTCAGCGTCCCCTCCAGTCAAGCTACCGGTGGTCGCAGATCTGCTCGCTAGAGGAGGCGCAATCCTGCACCACAAATTTGGATCGCTGAACCTGGCTCCTGCAGCATCAGTTTGGTGGGTACAAGCGGACTGCAAAGATGTCCTTGTCAAGGCCAGGGCATCACGCCCTGGTGACAGTTGCAGAAGATTAACTCTGAGGGTCAAGGCCCCAGAAGTCCTTCCGTACTTGTTGGCGAAGTCGGGGCTGGCACACGCCTCGATCAAGGTGCATCTGGCTGCGATCTCCCGCTACACCAGATCTCCGGGATGGGCTTCTGTTCTAGTCTCACACACTAGAGAAGGAATTCATCAAAGGACTGTTCCGTTCGTTCCCGCCGGTGAAGGCTCCTGCCCCCGCGTGGGAACTCAACATGGTGTTGATTAGGCTCATGGGGGTCCCATTTGAGCCAATGCATCAGGCTCCACTAAGTTTCTGTCCTGGAAGACGGATTTCCTCATGGCCATCACCTCTGCCAGGAGTGGGTGAGATCCAGGTGCTGTCCTGCAAGCCGCCTTACTTGACTTTCCACCAGACGAGCGTGGTGCTGCGGACGCACCCCTCCTTCATGCCCAAGGTTCTGTCAGAATTTCATCTCAATGAGCCCTTGGTGGTACCTGTGTTTTTTTCCGATGCCTTTGTTGCCGGCTTAAAGGACTTTGCACTCACTGGATGTGGCTTGAGCGCTGAAGTTTTATGTAGCCCACACAGAGTTTCTGGAAGACTTCCCTGCTTTTAAAGGATTGGTTTAAAGGAGAATAACAGTTTATTAATGAAAGTAAAACCTTTTTTCTTTTACTGAGGATTCCAAGCCTTGTGACGGGGAATATTCATGAGCATGTGAATCCATGCCAGACCCCATGCTGGAGAACATTTACAAGTAACTTGTTCCTTATAATGCCTAGGCTCCACTGCTGTAGTGCATCACTTGCCGGAGCAGGTAAGGGCTGCATCAAAAAGCTTCAGATACTTCAGAATGATGCAGTCCGGATCATCAAAGGTACAGCAGGACGGGATCAGGTGTCTGCACATAGGAGGGAGCTGCACTGGCTTCCAGTAGAGGCCAGAATATGCTTCAAGATGAGCACCAGAATACCTGAAGGAACGCCTGATATTGGAAATACATATCGGTTACCTGGTCTAAGGACTTGGTGTGTGATCCAGCCTAGAGGTAAACGAGTTGGAGGCAATGGACGCTCTTCCATGGTACAGGCATAAACCTATTCTCTTAGTAACCTGTACGTTTAGGTCACGCATATAACCATTCAAAAAAGTCCCCCTTGAATTTGTATCAACATGATCTAGTATTTTCTGTCTCTCAATGCTCCCAACCCTCTTGTCTACACTCGCCCCCTCATTGATCTCTTTTCAATTGTTACCCGCCTCAAGCTTTCTTTCTTTGCTATCATACATCCTAACTTGCTTTTCTCTCCTGGTTGGCTGTTTCTTGATTGTCTGCAATTTATTGTGCAGTCTTTATTTCCCCGACGCTTCTCTTGTTGCTATTTGTTCCTGTTCGTTGTCTTCTTCCCCTAACGTGGTCTTGCTTGTCGTTCTTACTGTACTTGATCTTATGTATGTTTTCTCATTCTTTATACCACAAGAACTCTTTCTCTGCTCGCTCAGCCATCACCTGGATCTCTTTCCATTCTCTCTGTAAGAAAACCTTGTGTTAGTCTTTTCCTGAACTCTCACTATTGTATTGTTAATTTTATATAAAAGGCTATTAACTGCAGTTTCCTATAACCTTGGATTGGCTCCACATTCCCTGGAATAGATATGGAGGGTGAGAAAGAGGGACTTGTGTCTGGAAGAGCTTCATTTGGGAGACAGTGAGTGGGAGGTGATGCAAACTGTCAATGCTACCCTGGGTGTCTTCAAGGCCTGGTATCGTTCTCTGCCGGCTTAGATCCCTAGCCAAATGCCTTCCATAGACTTAACTAGAGCCAACTACTGATACTGCAATGTTGGGTCTGGTGGATAAGCTCTCTGGAGCGGCCGTAGTCCATTTGTAGCTCTCCCTAAAATCTGTAAATATCCATTAAAAAAAAGAATCATTATGCAGTATGTATGTGGAAGCTGGCAGTCTTCTTTCCTGCTGTGTGCTGTTCTTGTTTTAACTGTGTATCCCTTTCACGTACCTCTAGAGGTGGGAGTGAAGAATAACCCAATGCATACTCCTAATCCTTCTTTTCCTTTTCATTTCTTCCTCTGCTGTATTGTGTGGTGTAGGTACGACCCCAGCTGGCACTGCTGAGGATCCTGCAGGTCGCTGGAGCTCGAGAGCAGAGCTTTACATTGAAGGAGGTGAGTAGCGTTGAGTCAACACTCCACAATGTAGAGGGCCCCTAGGAGTTCAGCCCGGCGCACCACACAAAGTAGACCTGCATGCTTCTGAGAGAGCGGATTTATGGACCATATCTCTGAACAAGGATGTGCTCATTTTACCAGGGGTGACAGATATAACATTTATAAATTTAAATCTTTGTTTGTTGACCTTAAAATCTTGGGTCTTGCTATAATGCGGCTTCAGCCATTTGTATGTCTTTGGTCCTGCAAGTATAACGTGGGTATAGAGTGATAGATGTCTCAATTTAAGCAACCAATGTGAGGCTGGGTTGGGTTAATGTAGGGATGTGGTGAAGTGGTAAGATGGACGGGGGGGGGTGATAAAGTAGGGAACTTGATTACCTTTCTGTGTAGACAAGGAGAGTGCTATTGTACAATTGCATGAGTGACGGTTAATGTAGAAGTTTTGGATTTGGATGTTCAAAATATGACTGGAATACTTTGCATAACTGGATGGCTTGCTAAGAAATGCTAGTGGCAACTGCCTACACAGGCTTCTCAGTTTGCCTCCCTTGGTGGGGCAGGCAGCTATGTATGCGCCCAGATGGTCATACATCCTCCTCCCTTCAAACGTTGTAGGCTCTTTCCATTTCAGGCATCCATCTCCTTCCTTTTGTAATCAAGCGGCTCTTTGGGACACAGGGTGACCTGGGGACCCGCTCCCATTGCTTGTATTCTGCTGTCTCCGAGCCACAGGTGACCCTGGGGACCCAGCTTCCATTGCTTGACCCTGGGGACCCAACTCCCATTGCTTGTACTCGCAGCTCTCACTGAGGCACAGGTGATCCTGGGGACCCGGCTCCCATTGCTTGTACTCGTAGCTCTCACTGAGCTACGGATGACCCGTGGGACCCAACTCCCATTACTTGTACTCGCAGCTCTCACTGAGCTACGGGTGACCCTGGGGACCCAGCTCCCATTGCTTGTACTCGCAGCTCTCACTGAGGCACAGGTGGCCATGGAGACCCAGCTCCCATTGCTTGTACTCGCAGCTCTCACTGAGCCACAGATGACCCTGGGGACCCAGCCCCCATTGCTTGGACTCGCAGCTCTCACTGAGCCACGGGTGACCCTGGGGACCCAGCTCACATTGCTTGTACTCGCAGCTCTCACTGAGCCACAGGTGATCCTGGGGACCCAGCTCCCATTGCTTGGACTCGCAGCTCTCACTGAGCCACGGGTAGCTATGGAGACCCAGCTCCCATTGCTTGGACTCGCAGCTCTCACCGAGGCACAGGTGATCCTGGGGACCCAGCTCCCATTGCTTGTACTCGCAGCTCTCACTGAGGCACAGGTGACCCTGGGGACCCAGCTCCCATGGCTCGTACTCGCAGCTCTCACTGAGCCACGGGTGACCCTGCCTGGACTCGCAGCTCTCACTGAGCCACAGGTGACCCTGGGAACCCAGCTCCCATTGCTTGGACTCGCAGCACTCACTGAGGCACAGGTGGCCCTGGAGACCCAGCTCCCATTGCTTGTACTCGCAGCTCTCACTGAGCCACAGGTGACCCTGGAGACCCAGCTCCCATTGCTTGTACTCGCAGCTCTCACTGAGCCACAGGAGACCCTGGGGACCCAACTCCCATTACTTGTGCTCCCAGCTCTCACTTAGCCACAGGTGATCCTGGGGACCCAGCTCCCATTACTTGTGCTCCCAGCTCTCACTGAGCCACAGGTGACCATGGGGACCCGGCTCCCATTGCTTGAACTGGCAGCTCTCATCACGGCACAGGTGGCCCTGGGGACCCAGCTCCCATTGCTTGAACTGGCAGCTCTCACTGAGGCACAGGTGGCCCTGGGGACCCAGCTCCCATTGCTTTTACTCACAGCTCTCACTGAGGCACAGATCGCCATGGGGACCCAGCTCCCATTGCTTTTACTCACAGCTCTCACTGAGCCACAGGTGACCCTGGGGACCCAGCTCCCATTGCTTGTACTTGCAGCTCTCACAGAGCCACAGGTGACTCTGGGGACCCAGCTCCCATTGCTTGTACTTGCAGCTCTCACTGAGCCACAGGTGACCATGGGGACCCAGCTCACATTGCTTGTACTCGCAGCTCTCACTGAGGCACGGTGACCCTGGAGACCCAGCTCCCATTGCTTGTACTCGCAGCTCTCACTGAGGCACAGGTGGCCCTGGGGACCCAGCTCCCATTGCTTGGACTGGCAGCTCTCACTGAGGCACGGGAGACCCTGGGGACCCAGCTCCCATTGCTTGTACTCCCTGCTCTCACTGAGCCACAGGTGACCCTGGGGATCCAGCTCCCATTGCTTGTACTCCCTGCTCTCACTGAGCCACAGGTGACCCTGGGGATCCAGCTCCCATTGCTTGGACTTGCAGCTCTCACTGAGCTACGGGTGACCCTGGGGACCCACCTTCCATTGCTTGTACTCGCAGCTCTCACTGAGCCACAGGTAACCCTGGGGACCCAGCTCCCATTGCTTGGACTCGCAGCTCTCACTGAGCCGCAGGTGGCCCTGGAGACCCAGCTCCCATTGCTTGTACTCGCAGCTCTCACTGAGGCACAGGTGATCCTGGGGACCCGGCTCCCATTGCTTGTACTCGTAGCTCTCACTGAGGCACAGGTGATCCTGGGGACTCGGCTTCCATTGCTTGCACTCGCAGCTCTCACTGGTCCACAGGTGATCCTGGGGACCCAGCTCCCATTGCTTGGACTTGCAGCTCTCATCACACCACAGGGTGAACCTGGAGACTTTGCTCTTTTAACGCGCTGTGCTCTCATTCTCACTTTAGCGCGGATTTATTGCTCAGTGCTTCCACGCCTCAATATCTGAGTAAGGAATCTATGCTGTATATTTGCAAATCCTTAGGACGCCCACCCTTGCAGCTGTAAGAGAAACTACCAAAACTGCATCGGCTAATGATAGTAGAATCCGGAGCAATACTGTTGGGCTCTGCGCGCCCAATACCTCGAATGGCCAAAGGAACTAATTGTTGCTCCCTTCCCTTGACTCTGCGTGTACAGGCGAGTCCCTCACCTACAGAACTCAGGTTCCCTTTAGAAGCACTAGCCCCCCCTTACATGGCTTTCCTCCTGTCTGTAACCAACACCTTACTTGGAAGGACAAGTAGATGATTGCCTGTGACTTATGACTGCACCCTGTGATGGAAGCAGCCCCCCCCGCTCCCTCCTTCACTTTGTCTGCTACAGGAACTGTTACTCTGCACTCCAGGAAGGCCTTCTGCTTGAGGATTGACTGAACACCGCACAACCATCCACAATAGCCTACCTCCAAGACCAGAAAGAACAGACCTGCGGCACATGCAACCCCCCCTGCTGCCCCACCGTACTATCCATGAACCTCCTCGCACTGTCTGCATCGCCGGATTAGGAAGTGGGAGCCACTTTTCTGCCAGTCCTGAGTCCCAATTTCAGACCAGCTAGTTTATAATCCTCCTTAGACATCAAGCAGGTGCCCTGCTTCCATTTTGCTCCTCCCAATCTGTGAAGCTTCAAAGGCCTGTGCTACCCTTTGCCCTGCAACCGCACCTCTGAACTCTCCTTCTGATTCTTCTTCCATGGCCGGCCCATATCTGATGTGACTTTGCAAGATTATCTTCAATAATCGCTGTTCCCTGGGTGTTCGCAATCTGATCACATCCTCAAAAGATAGATTACGATGGTGGAATTCTGCATCAGACTGCCTCCAATCAGTGTTTTTTCTCCTTTTCTTCTGGCTCAGACCCTCAACCCTGCCGCTACCTAATGCTCAGTAAATGTTCCAACAGTCTTGGTCTCCTGCTTCGTTGTGTCGCGGCTGTAATCTCTGGCGGTCGGCAAACGAGCACAGTAATCGCCTCTGGAAAGCCCAAAACTGACTGCTGCAGAACTGTTGTGACAATTGTGAATGTGGTGCATTACTCTCCTGACTATGGCACTGCTGGAGTCCATGCTCCACATAAATCTTGTGTCCATGGCATCAAATCCTCTGGAAGTCCAGAAACTGCTCCTTTGGACACTTTGGAGAAGGCAACTTTCCGCAAAAGACTACCCAATAACTGGCCCCTTTGGTTTCTTCCCAAACTCTCTGGCCTAGATAATTCAGAAGTATTTGGAAGAACACCACCTACTCTGAGCCAGGCAATCAGGTTTCCGTCCCCAACATGGAACCGAGACTGCCCTCATCGACCTTTAAAGCCCAGATCGACAAGCTAAGGGATAATGGCCAAGCTTCCTTACTTCTCCTATTGGACCTCTCCACAGCATTCGACCTAGTCGACCACTCCGTCTTATGCTCCCACTTACATACATCAGCCCATTTCTCTGCGGAGGCCATTACATGGATCAGATCATTCCTCAACGGCAGAACAATGCGGGTCTTTTCACCTACAGCTGCAGCAGACCCCTTTCCCATCAATTGTGGCGTGCCACAGGGCTTCTGCGTCTCCCCTACCTTGTACAACATATTTACCAAGCCCCTTTTCGATGATTTGGATCATCTCAGTTTCTCCAGCATTGGATCTTTCATGGATTCACATGCTTAGAATATTCCCCGTCGACAGACTGGGAACCCTCGGTAAGCTTATAAAGCCTTTTCCTGTAGGAAAACGTTCAACACTTTTGTGTCCTATCTACGTCGTTTTGGGCCACGCACGCCCCACTAGGACGTAGTGGTATAAATGCCCCGCCCCCGCGGCTCCCTTCAGATTTCAACTGTCTCCAAAATGGGAACACCTTGTGTATTTTCTACTTGGTTAGGTTGTGCTGTTGCGTTTTTTTTTCTCCTAATGTCGGCAAAAGCACTGTTACGTCCGTGCGCTACGTGCGGACTAAAGGTCTACGAGGGGGACGGACATATGGACTGCATTTACTGTCTGCACCCTCATCACTCGGCTGACAAGTGCGACATATGTAAGGGCTTCTCCCAGAAGACTCTTAAGGATCGGAGTTGCAGACTTGTCGCATGGTTGAACGACGGAACAGGGGCATACCCGCCTTCGGAAGTGGGCTCCACACGCAGCACGGCCTCGGTGTCAAAATCTTCAGGGGCCCCGTGCCGCACATCCTCATCAGAACCCCCGGGAAAGAAATCGCGACCAGTGGACAAGGAATCGCCGGTAGGCCATTCCAGGGACTCTTCTTCGAAGAAGGCCTCTTCGTCGTCCTCTTCAGCGAGGAAAGACAAAGAAAAATCTAAATCCTCCCGGGCGATCGTCCTAGATCGACCTTGAGTTGAGAGACAGAGAAACGCAGGTAGAGTTCAGAAAAGGCGGGAGCAACGCATAAGCCTGCGCGACCACCACCGTCGTAGATGGTTGGGCAGTCGTCAACTACTCCTCTGCCGCTGACGCAGTTGACATGAACCGTTCCTGGATTGCAGGCGACGACGACGTCGACGACGGGGCCCACTATTGCTTCATCGACGGATACCCCGCAAGAAGCCTGGCTCCCAGAGGTCTACGACCCAATTTTGCCGGACACACTTCTACAGCAGGAGGCCTTGTCGGTGTCCTCAGGAGACGAGGGTGAAAGGATAGCTGCCCCTACAGACCTGGGGTTACAAGTTACCACACCTTTCTCTGGGAGCATTCCGGGTTCTCCCCACCCATCCCCCCCCCCACCACCCCATCCCCCCACCGCTCAATCCGCAATCATTTTTATCATTGGAGGTCTTGTCCACGCTGCAAACGCTGCTGAGGACACTGGATGACAGACTGCCTGAACAACTCCGGCCAGGTCTGTCGTCAACGACCCAGGCCCGTCTCGCCGCCCACCGCCTTCAACTCCCGTGGCAGGGCCTCCGGTAGCAAATCTCTCGGCCCCACGCCGCGAGGAAGGGGAACTGTTGGATTCGGAATTAGGCAGCAGAGCGCCGTCGGTGGTCTCACTTTCCCCCTCCAGGGATCCGACCTGGGAGTCCGCTGCATAATTGGAAACCCCGAGGAGCCCAGCTCAGCCGTCTTCCCCCAGACGATGTCTGGTCATTTCATAACATGATGGCCAGGGCTTGCACGGAATTCGAGCTGGCCCAAGAAGAAGAAAAGAAAGACCGTTTTCTTTTCGACCACATGGGTAAAAGGAGAAGGTCTGTGTTTTCAGTGCCCATCCTGGATCATGTGTGGAAGGAAGGTCTTCAAACCATGCGTCACCCTTTCTCAGAGCCAGCGGTGAAGGGTCGCCTAGAGAAAAAATTCAAAGCCCCGGACTCTACTCCCAAGTGCCTTTCCTCACAACCAACACCTGACTCTGTGGTATAGGCGGCGGCGAGAAAGGCAAGGGCTCAACACAAGTGTACGACCCCCCCGGAAAGTGATGCTAGACTGCAGGATGCGTTTGGCAAAAAAGTACTGTCGGTAGGTGCTACCACAGTGAAGGCGGCCAATTCTGTCGCCATACTTGCTAGATACGACAGGGAGATGTGGCATCGGTTGGCGCCTATACTCGAACACCTTCCGGATGAACATCGAAAAGCAGCTATGTTGCTGGTCAGGGAAGGTGAGGAGGCTTCAAATCATGCCATTAACATTGCAGTAGACCTTGCAGAGTCGGGGTTTAAGCAGGTGAACAACGTAGTTCTCCGACGACAGGCATGGCTAAAATGCACCAACTTCCGACTGGAGGTGCAGTACAAGGTACTGGATATGCCTTTTGAACGAGACCTCCTCTTCGGCGAGAAGGTCGACGAAGCCCTGAAGGGCATGAAGGAGGACTCGGACACGGCGCGTTCCTTGGGGGCCCTCCAGAGTGGTCGGAGTTTCCGGTCTTTTTGTCCCTTCAGAGGAGCATCGGGGAATTCCAGATTTTCAGCATCGAGGGACCGACCCTTCGGGTAGGCCAGCATATTCCTCTCAGGGATACAGGCGAGCTTCGCAACCGGCTAAACGTCGCTGGGACTACCAAGCCCCCAACAAGAGAGCAGGTTACTCGTTGTCGGCGAGGGATAAACAGAGCAAGGACCAGCAATGACGGGCATCGGAACGTTCTGGGGGGCAGAGTATCATGTTACATCAACGAATGGGAGCTAATAACAGATCAATGGGTGTTGGACACTGTAAAATACGGACATTCCCTGAAATTCAAGAGCAACCCTCCGCATATTCCACCGGCATGTCTAGCTCAATCCCATCTGAGCGTGTTGCTGCAGGAAGTAGCACTTATGCTACAAAAAGGGGCTATAGAACTGGTCCCGTCCTCACAGAGGGGTCAAGGGGTTTATTCCCGATACTTTGTGGTGAAAAAGCCAAATGGAAAATGGCGTCCCATCCTACAAATGCGCAAACTAAACAAGTTCTTGAAAAACATAGTTCAAGATGCTCACGCTCCAGGAGGTGATCGGGTCATTTCAAGAAGGGGATTTTCTGGCGTCTCTGGACCTGCAGGACGCGTACTTCCACATACCGATTTGTCGGCGACACAAGAAGTACCTAAGATTTGTGGTAGGGCGGACTCACTACCAGTTCACAGTTCTTCCCTTTTGGACTGAAATCTTCTCCCAGAACTTTCACGAAATGCCTGGCTTCGGTGGCAGCCTGGCTGAGAAGGCAAGGCCACCATGTATACCCGTATCTCGACGACTGGTTGGTGAGGGGATCCCCCCCCGGCGTCAACGCACAGGAGTCTACAGGACACCATGAGCCTCTTGCAACGATTGGGGTTTGCGATAAACTTCAAAAAATCCTCGTTCACGCCGTCCAAAAGCTTGGTGTTTCTGGGTGCACAGTTTGAGAACCAGTTGGGGTTAGTCAGACCATCCCTCGACAGGATCACCAGGCTCAGTCGATTGGCAAGTCAGTTGAAAATCAATTCCAGACTGTCGGTGAGAAAATATGCATCAATCCTGGGAGCTATGGCGACCTGCATTCCTCTGGTGCCCAACTGCCGCCTTTTCATGAGGCCAGTACAACAGTTTTTGGCGGATCGTTGGACGCAGGCTCAGGGCCTCTGGTCAGACAGGGTGACCGTCGACGACAACGAGCTCCTATCAACTCTTCGGTGGTGGAAGAGAGTTCAGAATATTTCCAAAGGAGTACCCCTACAGGAGCCGGAGTTCCGGTTCACCGTGGTGAGCGCACATGGGCACTCTGCAGACACAAGGCCCTTGGTCTCAGAAGGAATCTCTCCTGCACATTAACGTTCTGGAATTGAGAGCGGTCCGCTGGGCCCTGAGGGCGTTCCTGCCTCATATCAGGGGATCCACAGTGAGAGTTTTGACGGACAACACCACAGCAATGTTTTACTTAAGGAAGCAAGGCGGCACGCGATCCACAACCCTCCATCGAGGCTCAGGTGTGGCACTGGGCTCCAAAACACGATATATCCATCGTAGCTCATCACCTTCCAGGAGTAAGGAACAAGCAGGTGGATTCTCTCAGCAGAAACATGGACCGGATTCAAGAGTGGGAAATGGACACCGATCAATTGTCGAAGGTCTTCGAGAAATGGGGGCGACCTCCGCTGGATCTCTTCGCCACGAAGGCGAACAAGAAGTGCGAGATGTACGCCAGCAGGTGGCCACAGGAAGATTCGGTGGGAGAAGCGTTTTCCTTCCCGTGGACGGGCAAGTTCCTCTACGCGTTCCCTCTGATACGGAGAACTCTCCAGTGGATACACAGATACAGGTGCCGAATCATCCTGATAGCGCCGTGTTGGCCGAGGCAACCATGGTTTTCCGACCTGCTTCATCTGTCAGCGGATCACCCGATAATGTTCCCGAAGGTGCCCAACCTCTTGTCCCGGGACGAAGGAACGGTGTGGCATCGCAACCCGAGCAGCCTCAACCTCACAGCTTGGCTCCTGACTTTTCAGATTTGGTGCCTTGAACATTCCCTCGGACTGTCTGAAGATATTACAGGCTGCGCGGTCCCCGTCCACCAACAAGTCCTACAGGTGTAAGTGGAGGAGATTCTGTAAGTGGTGCCAAGGACAGGCAGGAGTGGAACCTCTGAGGGTTACTCTAGAACAGCTTCTCCCGTATCTACTACACTTGGCGAAGAGTGGTTTGTCTTTTTCATCACTAAATGTTCGTCTGGCGGCCATCTCTAGGTTCACAAGAGGGAGGAAATCGACGCCCTTGTTTAGTGACAGGTTAGTGAAACACTTCATGAGAGGTTTATTCCCGATGTTTCCCCCGGCTAAGAGTATTCCGCCGACGTGGAGCCTTAACATGGTACTTGCAGGGTTAATGAAACCAACCTTTGAGCCAATGGCCACGTCGTCGATGTTTTTATCATGGTAAGTGGCTTTTCTAATAGCCATAACATCGGCTAGACGGATCTGAGTTGCAGCCATTGGTCATAGACCCTCCATATCTCAGATTTTTCAAAGACAAAGTGATCTTGTCAACGAGTCCTCGTTTCATCCGCAAAGTTCCTAGGACTTATCATAAACATTCATCCATTGTCCTGCCCACCTTCTTCGCAACTCCCTCATCAGCTGCGGAAAAGGTCTTGCATACCCTGGATGTCAAGAGAGCTCTAAAATTTTACCTTCATCGAACTCAACAACTTCGATCTATGCAGCAACTCTTCATTGCATATGGGCCTTTGGCAAAGGGGAAGGCAATTTCAAAACAAGGACTGGCCCGATGGGTCTCGTCGACGATTGCCTTCTGTCACTCAAAAGCGGGAAAACCGCCACAAGGACGTCCGAGAGCTCACTCGACCAGGGCGACTTCGTCGACGGCGTTGTGGGCGGGGGACATTTGCAGGGCGGCAGCATGGTCAGTGCCCCATACATTCACCTGCCACTACTGCCTCGAACGACAGCATGCGAACGAGATACAAATGGGACGAGCAGTCTTGCGACATCTTTTTCAATAAGGTAAGCCCTTTCTCTTTTGAGAAGGGTGTATGCTGGTTTGGATATGTATTTGTATATGCATATATGTACGAATATACGCATGGAGGTAAATGCGTGTGTTTTATGTATGCTTTTTTGGCTTATATAAATATTACTCGGTGTAGTACTGTGGTATGTTGTTAATTTCTAATCTTATGTGATCATGATTCGCCTTTTGCAGGATGGGATGGGTGCTGGATTGCATTTACACCTCCTGCATTGTTTTCAAGTTCACTGCTGTGCATTCTATTCTAAGCATGTGAATCCATGAAAGATCCAATGCTGGAGAAGGGAATAGTTTCTTACTTGTAACTCCATTTCTCCAGCATTGGTATCTTTCATGGATTCACATGCGCCCTCCGGCCTCCCCAAAATCCAATCATCTTGTAGTTTTTTTGTTTCACCCCGTTCCACTTTGGAGGGGTCGAAATCTGAAGGGAGCCGCGGGGGCGGGGCATTTATACCACTACGTCCTAGTGGGGCGTGCGTGTGCGGCCCAAAACGACGTAGATGGGACACAAGTGTCAAACGTTTTCCTACAGGAAAAGGCTTTATAAGCTTACCAAGGGTTCCCAGTCTGTCGACGGGGAATATTCTAAGCATGTGAATCCATGAAAGATACCAATGCTGGAGAAATGGAGTTACAGGTAAGAAACTTTCTGATGTTTGTTAATCTGCTTAGAAACACATGCTGTGCATAGGTCTGACATCCAGTGGTCACTGCGGAGTATTGCATTTTGTTTTTCGTAGTCGAAAAGGGGACGTCGACAAGGCGTGTCTGTAACACTATCCCTATAGTGACGTGCGTTGTACCCATAATCCCTCACGCGTCGAGGTCCCTCAGATTGTTTTTTTCCGCCCAGCTTCTGGTTACGTGGATGATACCCAGATCCTCCTTCCACTTTCTGGAGATTATGGAAAGGATTCGGCCTTGGTGAATAGAGTGTACATCGTCATCCAGGCATGGATGGCCACACATGGGCTAATGCCTGAATGATGATAAAACTGAACTCATAATTCTAGGCACTACTACTAGCCTGAAGAAACTGGACTCCGACTATTGCTCCTTTATGATTGATGGCAACTGCATTAAGGTGGGACAAGAGGTTAAAACCCTAGGTTTTTACCTGGACTCCACCCTCTCCTTCCACAGACAGGTGAAATCCCTAGCCTCATCGGCCTACACCTGTAAATTGATCTGTGCAGCCAAACCCTTTCTGTCCGACTCTAGCTGCTTGACCCTTGCCAGAGCCCTCATACTATCCCGCCTGGACTACTGCAACGCTCTATCTTGGGTCTACCAGAGCCATTACCAGTAAACTCCAAGCCCTCCAGAACAACGCTCTCAGGGCGGCTCTAGGCATCTCTAGAAAAGAGCATATCTCTGCATATAGTCAACAGAGCAACTGGCTTACTGTTACCAAAATCCTCCTCAAGACTGCCTCACTTGCACACAAATCACTCAACAATGACACCCCTATCTCATTGACAGATTCCATAGACAGACCTCACTGAGACCAACAAGAATACCATATAAATACTGCCTTTCTGTCCCAAATTTTAAACGCTCCACCATAGGCGGTAACAGCTTCCCAGTCAAAGCAGCACAACTCTGGAACTCCCTTCCACCACCCTTAAGAATGGACCTGCACTATCAGAACTTCTGAGCGAAGGTCATCTCATGGCTGAAAACGTAGGCTCCCGCACTACAGCTAGCCGCCTAATGCTCAGACTCATCTCTATTGCACCTAATGATGCCCGTTTGCACAGTTGTATATATTCCTGCTGTTATTGTATATTGCATATTTTGTTGTATCTTGACAGTCCTTTTGTCGTAACTAAGTCTTGCAATCTCTTGTAAATGCTGCGCACCGTTACCCTAGGGTATGGATTGCGCATTACAAATAATAAACAAACAAGAAAAGCATTATTGCATCTTCCCTTCTAGGAAGGGCTCTTTTTTGAACTCTTGGAGCTCCCTTTTTAATTTGTTGTTAATTTGTGTTTCTTTTGCACAGTTGACTACATTAACCGGTAAGTAATCTTGTCACAGGCCACTTTAACACTATAGTGCAATAGATTGTCTGGCCCTACAATCAGTTGTGTGTTGGTTTAATGACTTGAGAATTGTATTAAGCATGGACTGTCCAGCCACTTGGTAGTTCTGCATCTGTCCCCTGACCTGCTTAATTTTTTTGAGCCCCCAGCATGAAGTGCCACTGGTAATATTGTAATGCTGCCTACCCCCGCCAACCCCCCGCCTCCTCCTTTTTCTCCCCATCTGCAAGGTTAGATAACACATGAGACAGTTGAAAATGCCTGGGATGTCCCATTCGGCTTCGTCTTCTCGGGCCTTGCGTCAGAAGACCTTGCTTAATATTAATATTAGACCTTGCGTAATATTAGTGTCCCACATGTCATGATTGCCATAATCCTACCCACTGAAGTCCTGTATTGAGAGCCCGTCGATGATTATCACTCACTCTGGTTATACATGATTGTTTTTCTTTTTGTGGTAGAACACAACAAACTTGATTATCTCAGTATGGTTGCATTAGTAAAGGCACTTGTGTTCACTTTTTCACCCAATGGAATGCGTCGCTAGAGGGGTAGAGGGGATCTTGTGGATCCTGCCTGCTGAGGAGATGGTGGTTTATAGTCTGCCCTTCTTTATTCACAGGTCATGCATTACCTGGGGCAGTATATCATGATCAAGCAATTGTACGATAAGGAGCAGCAGCACATCGTGCGCTGTGGAGACGATGACTTGGGGGTCCTCCTCGGAATCCAAAGCTTTTCTGTCAAAGATCCCAGGTAAGGTCTGGATTTCTTTTTTCCTTTCTAGAAAGGGGATGCAAAACGGCTGTAACCTTAGAGCAGAATTAGCTAGAATGTGTCAGTGTGAGTGTGGAGGATTTGGAAAGCAGCAAATGGAGGTACAGCAAGAGATTATTGCTGCACGATTGTTATCAGTGTCCCTGCAGATGCAATGCTCTGGAAAGTATTGCGCTACTAAGCACGCTGGGAGGTCAGCAGCTAAGCATGTTAGCTGCATTTTTGAGCTTAGTGTTTGAGTATTTTCAGGGTGAGTGGGGGCAAGGGGAGGAGGCAGGTCGGTGGATCGAGATTAGAATTAGCCAACTTTTCAGGACTATGTTTAAATGTAGTACTTGTACAGGAGTCTAGAGATGACGCATGACCATGCTGTTTAGATTGACTGTTTCTGAAGAGCTTCACCATTGGCGCACTGCCTCCACAGTGCAGATCCATGCTTCATTGGGGTCCGTATCTGGCTGGAGCATACGTGAGCCCTCCAGGTGTTCCGTGGCTAGCAGAAGCTTGGAACCTTTAGCTTAGGACAACACTAGGCTATTCCCACCCTTTTCTGCTCAGGAGGCGGCTCTCTGGAAGGCAGTCACTTCATGTACACTGCAGATCAACGTGCTCATCATTTTCAAGCACATTGCAGATTAGGATTTGCAAAATTGGCCTTTCTGAGGTGTGTTGTGCTAATGTGTCTTCAGAAGAGGATGTCGTAAGACGGTCAAGTGTTTACCCCTATCTTTCTCCTGCAGCCCACTTTACGACATGCTGAAACGGAACCTGTTACCTGCCTCGCTTCCAGGTAAGTACGCCCCTGCTATTACATGCAAGAGTAAATTTCTCCCACCGTGCACCGGTGGGGTGTTTTGCACATAATCCTGCAAGGGAACATGTGTTGGGAGATATTGTTTCTGCTTTGCAGTTTCTAGAGTTTCTACATTGCTGCACCTGTACGCAGCCGCTTTGAGTGCAGATAAGCAAACGGTTAGTTTGCACCATCCAATCTGTGTGCTGCTCAGTAGAACAGGGCCTTTTCATTTTTCTCCCCTTTTTATCCCTTCATCCTGCAGAACTATTGGTGCATGAATGTTTGGCTAAGTTTTGCTTGTTCTGGGTGCTTCAGCCACCTACTTGGCTACTGTTAGCCACTGACCCTGAGCAAATCATGAAGAACTGAGAAGAATCCAGGCATGTCCTCGTGGTTGGTTTTTTAGTTTATTTTTTTATTAGGGTAACCTGCTTACTTTCTGGGGACAGATTTGAAGCAGTGGACTTAAGCGAGCTGACGTTCAGCACGTGTATTTGTCTGCACAAGAGCTCTGGTCAGCCCACTGTCAAGCACAGTGTTCTTTGGTGGGTGGGGCTGGGAGGATTTAGGAGCTCTGATGGCTGATGGTTACAGCAATTGGCATCTAGATTGTGCACCATATGCCTTTAGACCAAGGCCTGTTATTGTGGGAGGGTAGTCAGTAATTCTGGGTACTCCGGGAAGGACAGTTTGCAGCTTCGAAACGCTAGCAGGGCTCTAATGCCCAAAACCCTGTCTCAATAGCCAGGGTTGGGCGCATTGAAGTGGGGGACAGTGAGTGGAAGGATATTTTGTGGGATGTATGTCCCATGTAGCATATCTCCTCTGACTGGGAGAGCTGAAAGCTTACAGCAGGCAACCAGGCATCTTTTGTCACCTAAATCATTGGAACAAGAACCCTTGGAGTTTAGTGCAGTGAGGATTTCATGTGGTGTGATATCTGTTGTGTGCTGCTTGTGTGTGCATTGCAGCAGTGAGACATGCCTGGCAGAATTGCTGTAGGTCACCCATGGCTCTCCCACTGCCATTGGCTCAAACCCAGTTGGTGGTGAGGGGTGAGGGGGTTTGCAGTTAGTATGCCTCGATTGTTGGGAACAGGGTGAGAGTCCATTTGTTTTTAGACTTTCTACGTTGTTCCCTGAGCAATTTGTCCCATCCTAATTCTCTGAAGCTTCTTCGTTGTGTGCTTCCTTTTAGTGACTCTCTGCCCTTGGAAATGATCTCACGGCAGCGTTATTGGTCCACAAATGTCCTGTGGCCTTAACTTTGGGCTTATATTGATACAGGATGAGGAAAGAATGTGGAATTGTACTTAATGGAATTTAATACGTTAATGGGTCAGGCTCTGACAGAAGTTATTAGTGTTCTGGCAAACTGTCCTTCAGATGCACACTAAAAGATTATTGGAATACTTTTTCTGGATAAAAATTTCATGAACTTGATAAGGCTGAAAGATGCAGGACCTGTGGCATTCCGGTTTGTGCTAAAAGTTTTAAATTCCTGTTTTTTTGTTTGTTTTATTAATTTATAATGTGCACCAGACCCAAGGGTAATAGGGCGCAGCAGTACAGGATATGCAAGGCATAGGTTACGTAGTTACATAGTTACACATACAACATGTATCCCCAGTACAGTGAATTATATACAGAATATTAAACCGTTTGCAGGAAGTATATCAGGATAGTGTGTGGGGGGGGGGGGTAAGTATCGCTAGCTAGCTGACCAGTTGTTTCAGATGCTTAATGTAATTGGATCTGGATTTCTCCTCGCGTATAGTGTGGGGGTAGTGAGTTCCATACTTGGGCTGCCCGGACGGGGAAGCTGGCGCCTCCAGCCTTGGTGAGTTTAAATCTAGGAATGATAAGTGTGTTGGCATTGGAGATTCTTGCGGGTCTGAAGGATCTTATTTCTACAAATCTGTCAGTAAGGTAGGTAGGTAAGGTAGTTAACAGCCTAGTGGAAAAATACAGCTTACAATGTATATAAGAATGTCTTGTTCGGACATTTGGTCACTTGAGCTGGATTTGTGCTGGACCCTGCAGTAGCAGAAATCCAAAGAAGCAATGTTTTGCCTACATGCCTGCGAGTAAAGCGGCTGATGGGCGAGATCAAGGAGCCACTGTATATAGTTACAGAGGCATGCATCAGAATGGAAGCTGCTTGTGCCGCTCGGCATTTGGTGTTACATGCTGTCTGGTTGGGGATGCTTATAGCAAGCATTGCACAGGTTGTCACTGGGAGAGATGGGGTTGGGTTGCAATGGGGAACGTCTTGCTGCAGTCTCCACAGCTTGGTCAAAATGTCATACATTTTATATTCTTAAATATCTGATGCAGGAGTAGCAAACTGTGGCTGTCTGCTCTGTGCCCTTTTTAATTAAATGGCTGTTTTTCCGTTTAATACTGATACTGGGCTGCCTTATCTGTTTTTGCCCCGGCATATTAGTTTTGGTCTCGAGTCATGACTTGCCTTTACAGTCCCCGATTTCATTTGTCAGAGACAGAAGAAAGTGCAATTTTTGTCTGAAATAAATATGCATGACTTTGGAAAGTATTGCCTTGGAGAGCACTGTCCACAATTGGATTCTTACACTTAGTTCCTGGAGATCTTTTTATTGAATAGTTTGGGGTTTAGTAGTGAAGGTTTACATTGAAGGGTGCAGCCGAGCTCAAACATGCTGGCAGTAGCCATTGGCTGTGGTGTTACTTGCACTCTCCCAGCTTATAGTTGCTTGTGTGCAAGATGCAGAGGGGTCCCGGACTGATGGTTAGGCAAAGTATACCTAAAGTGTAGGAGATTGACGCAGTGCAACAGGTCTGCCATAGCACCCCCCCCCCCTGCCCCCCACCCCTCTGCATTGAAGGCCAGTTGAATGTTCTGGGATGGCACTGAGAAGAGTGCTCTTTTGGCAAGGATTGGATTAGAATGATGCTCTTGTGAATGCATCCTTATGGTGTATTTGTTCTGTGTGGGACTGAGTCTCTATGGGTCAAGAGGGAGTTTGCACTGGGTGGAAATATGCTTCGCCTGTCGTTAATTTCCCCATTGGGGCCAGTGTTGCTGCCAGGCTTGTCTCACGATCTGTGTTTCCTTCCGTCCTGTCTTGTGAGAATGGATATTACTGGGGAGGGTTTCTTTTCTTTACCTGCAATACAGATGCTGTTAAGACTCTCACAGTCGCACGGGATCAGAACACCAGTATTCTTCGCCAGGACCAGCCGCAGGTAACACCCTGTGTTGTTGTTTTGCTGTGCAGAGTGGCCCTTCTCTGTACCTGCCTGGCTGGAACTCCCAGAGCTCTTTCACTTTTTGGTGTCAGCGTTTCTGAAAAGTTCTCTGGGGTCCACAGAGCAGGGACAGAGTGGCCCCTTCTCTGTTCCTTTCTTTCCAGAGTCCTCTTCTCTGGTGCTTTTTCTATTCACCCTTGGATTGCATTTCTGCTCCCTGCCACCCCATTGATCCGGCTATCACTGTCTCAGGAAATAAACATGTTTTGTCTGTTATATCCTTTTTGGCTTTGGCACCTAGCAGGTAAGTTTGCATATAGTGAAAAATTGTATCTGCACCCATCTATTACTGTGCCACAGACTGTCGACGACACACAATTTTGTATCTATTCTTAATATATTTATTGATTGCCCATATGGATGACACATGTTTCGGCACCCTACGTGTGCCTTTTTCAAATCCGGGCTTTAACAAACTTTCAATATGCTGAAAACATAAAGATTAATAATACGTCAAAAAAACCATTTAACATATGTTTTTACATTGTGATTAGAACAAATCATTGTGCATTCATAATGGAGACAAAAAACATACCATCATAATGCCCAGTTTTGGTGGCCAAACATAAGGAAGTGTCGTGGAGGAGAGGAAAGGAAACGTCATGTTGGAACATGGAAAGGGAAAAACAAAATAAATGGGCTTGTGGTTAGATTTAAATTCATCTAAGAGTTAAATCAAAAATTTTAAATTGAATTCGCCTCCAGACAGGGCTTACCTGTCGTCTCGGTGCAAAACATTCACTGATATCGTGTTTGCCGAAAGAGTCCCATCAGACTCACAAGCGCTTCTAGCACTTGAAAAAAAATGAAAACAAAACATAGCATCAGGTTTACAGGTTTTTCCTACTCTCTTAATTCAGTGTGCAACAAAAATTCCTTCCTAGTGCAACCTATAAACTACTCCTGGTTGTCTGCTTTTTTTGAAGAAATGTATATATCCTTAAAGTGTTAGGCATTGGCAAAGCACATCATTGACTGTAACATGTACAGTGAATTTGAAGCTGTGTCTATTATAACACACGTTTGTAGTGTTGTGTGTTAGGCGTTAGGCATTGGTAAAAAACATCATTAACTGTAACATCTACACTGAATTTAAGGCCTTGTCTATTAGTAACATACGTTTGTAATGTTGCGCGTTGGTATACGATACTCGTGTTTGTTATAAGTCGGTGAAATGAGTTAGCAAAATGAAATGAAAACGGGGCGGCATGTCAAAGCCTGCCATTTTCGAGCGGGCCATTTCCTGATTGGCCCGTCATTTGGGTGGGCTTAAACGTAGTCTCAGGGCTTACCTTAAAATTCAGATTTTCCGCTTCAAGCGTCGGATTCGAAATGCGAGCCCCCTAGTGCAGGCGTGTATATAATGTTGCCTGGGCAACTTGAGAAGTCCTTTCTCAGTTTCCTATACGGCTGTCATCCATATTTTGGGAAAGATGCCTTGTCTCGAATCTAAAATGCATTGTATTAACAATTCCACTCGTAGTTATAAACGTATGGAGTGTCTCAAAACGTGTATTGGATTTCATTTTTCCTATGGTAAATTGCAGAGTGCATAGAGCTAAATCGTTTGGTTTTCTGTTTTGAAATCAATGATCGTGCACTCTGTTTGGGAAATCATGCTGCTCCCAGGGATCTATGGGAAATGGAGTTTCCCACCATGTTGACGTGCAAAGCCTAATTTAGCCTTGTTTAATGTGGTCTTTCTGACCCTAGTGCTAGGTCTGTCATTTGTCTGTTTTTGTGCGCAAGAACAATGGTGTTCCAGGGTCTCATGTTGAGAATCACAGCGCTATACCGTTACCATCCTTATCTATATCTATTAGTTGAAGCACTATTAATCACATCATTGTATACCTTGCTAATACAATAGCATAGGATATCTATAAAATCTCACTCCTGAGAACTATTGGGGCACGTTGTAATCTCATTAATTTGCATGGTGTGCATCAGTTATATAGCATTATGGGCCTGCTAGGCAGTCACACACACTGACATCTATACCTTGCTGTCAATTCACCAATTTTTACAAAAAACTAGACATTTCATTGTCCGTGTTTAAACCAGTTTCTATGCATCTAAAATGATTTATGAGCTTTGCTTCCTCCTGACGGAATCGCAACTCTCGGTTTCCCCCTCGTTGTCCCAGGGTCACCTTTTTTAGTCCAATAAATCGAATATTGCTATTATTTTCCATTTGGTGGTGTTTCTGCCAATGCTCAGATAATGGTAGATTCCTGTTTTGGCTCCCGATAGCGGCTAAATGTTCACGAATCCTAGTGCGGAGTTCTCGAATAGTACTACCTATGTAAATTTTCCCACAAGTACATAGTGCACGATCATTGATTTCAAAACAGAAAACCAAACGATTTAGCTCTATGCACTCGGCAATTTACCGTAGGAAAAATGAAATCCAATACACGTTTTGAGACACTCCTTACATTTATAACTACGAGTGGAATTGTTAATACAATGCATTTTAGATTCGAGACAAGGTATCTTTCCCAAAATATGGCTGACAGCCGTATAGGAAACTGAGAAAGGACTTCTCAAGTTGCCCAGGCAACATTATATACAAGCCTGCACTAGGGGGCTCGCATTTCGAATCCGACGCTTGAAGCGGAAAACCTGAATTTTAAGGTAAGCCCACCCAAATGACGTGCCAATCAGGAAATGGCCCGCTCGAAACTGGCAGGCTTTGACATGCCGCCCCGTTTTCATTTCATTTTGCTAACTCATTTCACCGACTTATAACAAATACGAGTATCGTATACCAACGCGCAACATTACAAACGCATGTTACTAATAGACAAGGCCTTAAATTCTGTGTAGATGTTAGTTAATGATGTTTTTTACCAATGCCTAATGCGCAACACTACAAATGTGTTATTAATAGACACGGGTTCAAATTCACTGTACGTTAGTCCATGATGTGCTTTGCCAATGCCTAACACTTTAAGGATATATACATTTCTTCAAAAAAAGCAGACAGGCAACCAGGAGTAGTTTATAGGTTGCACTAGGAAATAATTTTTGTTGCACACTGAATTAAGCGAGTAGGAGAAACCTGTAAACCTGATGCTATGTTTTGTTTTCATTTTTTTTCAAGTGCTAGGAGCGCTCTTTCGGCAAACACGATATCGGTGAATGTTTTGCACCCAGACGACAGATGAGCCCTGTCTGGAGGCGAATTCAATTTAAAAATTTGTATTTAACTCTTAGATGAATTTAAATCTAACCACAAGCCCATTTATTTTGTTTTTCCCTTTCCATGTTCCATCATGAGGTTTCCTTTCCTCTCCTCCACCCCCCACGACACTTCCTTATGTTTGGCCACCAAAACTGGGCATTATGATGGTATGTTTTTTGTCTCCACTATGAATGCACAATGATTTGTTCTAATCACAATGTAAAAACATATGTTAAATGGTTTTTTTGACATATTATTAATCTTTGTTTTCAGCATATTGAAAGTTTGTTAAAGCCCGGATTTGAAAAAGGCACACGTAGTGTGCCGAAACACGTGTAATCCATATGGGCAATCAATAAATATATTAAGAAAAGATACGAAATTGTGTGTCGTTGACAGTCTGTGGCGCAGTAATAGATGGGTGCAGATACCATTTTTCACTTACTACAAACGAAGTAGGGGAACTCATTTTCTTCGTTCTCTGCACGCACCAATGCAACACTCTACTACTGTGATGTTATATGAAGTTGCGGAGGTCCAAGGGTGATTTTAAAAAAAGTTTCCCGAACTGTACCACACTAACTTTGCATATAGATTGGTTGGTAAAATAACTGGGATACTTCCTCATTGCACAACACGCTTCCTCTGGGAGCCCAGTGGCACTGCATTGCTCTGGAGTATTACTCTAAGCTCCCACTTCTTCACTATACTCTTAGAAATGGAGAAAGTAAGCAGACCTAATCTGGACTTTATTGTTGCTGGCATTGCTCCTTTTCTTTCGGCCTCTCCAGTGCCTTTATTGTGTGGTTGTCCTTGGGAAAAGTTTTAATATTGTGTGAAAGCTTTGATCATGGAACTGAAGTTACAGGCATTTTGCTTGTAGTGACCAAAAGCATTTTTTTATTTTTGCACTCCTCGTCCGAAGTCCCACACTGGAACTTGAAGTTGCTGGCTTCTGAACAGTGGAGGGTCCCCACTCATTGATTGCTTTTATAAAGATGCTTTGCTTTTCCTGCTTTGAGCAAATCTGATATCCTATGCGCTTTCCTTTCTGTAGCAAGAAAGGAATGTTAACAGCATATTGCTATCAAGTCTCGGCAAACGCTGTTACAGGTAAGTAACCTTTTTCTTTCCATCTCGCCCAAGGGCCTCCACGTAAGGCATTGGGGATGTCGAAACAGGAGAGTTGTGCTCCACCAAAAATTATCAGAGTTCCTATATAGCCCTTTCCCCAGAGGTGTGTATAAGTTGTGTTGACTTATCAGTGCTGACAGGAGATGGTTTCTGGAGTGGACATGCTAAATCCCGTCTTTGCCTGCCATTTGCCTCCCTCTTCCTGTCTCTGGTGCAGCACAGATGTTCTAATCTTTCACTTCTTCTCAAACAGAGCAGTGCAGGGACTGACTTTGATCCCAGAACAGATGGTGGTGGGAGTGGCTCGCAGCTGAAGCGCAGGAGTCCTTTGGAAGGCAAGTTGCACTGGATGGCGGGCATGGAAGCATGTCCTCTTATGAAACGGTTTGCCATGCTCTCTCTCTAACCGCCCGCTGACTAAAAGACGCCAAAATAGTTTGGTAGTATTGTATTGCAATCATTTATATAGCACCATTTTCCCATTTGTGTGGCCTCAATGCGATTTGTGTTGTGAACGTCGTCTGGGACCGAAGTCCAGGTTTGGGAAACGTTCTAAGAGTAGAATTTGTGTGCGCGTGCGCATTTGGACAAGATTGGGATTTAGGAGGGCTGTCTAAGCTCCAATAACGATCCCAAGAGGTTGGGTACGTGGGCGGCTGCTGTGGTTGGTCATGACTGGGCGCTAGTGCAGGAGATTCAATGTGTACCCAGCTAGACAGTTTGTCGTAGGTTGTCGCTGTATTCTAAGGGCAGTGTTTCAGTGCAAGAAGTTGTGACCAGCGAGCCTGAGTTTATCGTAGCTGCATTTTTGATTGCGTGGATGGAAAGCTGTGCCTGCGGTAGATGTCCATAGAAGTGGTGCATTTAATACATTAAGGTAACTCCAAAGGATTTTTTCTTCGATGTCTGTGTGTCTGATTTCTTTTCTGGCACTATGGGTCGGCTACCCCTAAATCTGCCAAGACGATGGACTGATTGTCCAAGAGCATCTTCAAGTGGCGGTAGACATTCTACCACAGAAAAGGACCTAGCTAATGGGATTATTTGAGTGGAATAGGCTAGTAATTTAAATAGACCTAGCTACTACGTGTCTTCAACGTTCTAAAACTGACCGAGTAATCTAACAAGCGCCATGTCAAGGGGATAGTTGAATGTAACCTCTGTGCGTTGCAGCGGCTAACTTAAGCAGGTATAAGTGCAAAGGGGGTTGCTAGCCATTCCCACCCCCAAAATCCATCTAGGTGCATACCATGTCCCATCTCCACATCCAACTGGGTACACATTGAGCAACAGTTCAGTTATTCTGAATCGAGCAACAGTTCAGTTATTCCTTGCAAAGGTTTTGAGTATCATAAATGTGAAGAAACTCCAGTCACTGCGTAGGTGCGCCTCTTTCCAAAACCACCTAGCCACACGAAAGGTGTCAGTGCTTACCTTGTTGCTTTTTTTCGATTTGAATGGATTCATTAATGCCAAGTGTCCTCTGGTGCCAGTGCCTTGGGTTTCCGTCTGTAAGCATGTGAATAGTGGTGAACAGGAAGAGCGTTCCTGGAATGAGTTAGTTGTCTGTAACAGTAAGGTCTTCAGGTGTGCTGAAGCTCCTCTTTTTGGATAGTGTTTGGAAGCCGAGTTTGCGTCTACATAGTATTGCAGATCAGAGATGCCTCATGGAGCCTTGGTAGCGCTATTGCAATAGAACTGTGCCATCCAAACATTATTCCACCAGACATGGATGGTTTTCAAATTTCAACAAAGTTTACAGCATTTTTCGAATTATTTCTAGCTGATTGTTTATTCAAATTTCTGATAAATGTCGGCCTATGCAAAGCATGTGAATTTAAACTGATACAAGCATCAAACATGATTACAGGTAGGATAGCACAGGGGCAACGTGCTGGTTTTATAAGCAAGACCACACAGAGCAACAGAGGTTCAAATCCCAGATCTGCACTTAGAAACTGAACTCTGGTACGGTATTGGGCGTATTATTAAACAAAAATAAATTTGTCCTGTAGCGGAATAAAAATACATTTGTTATATAGACAAATACACCAATAATGAAAAAAAACCTTGTTCTAGATACATTTTTGTTAGTGTGCGAGAGCCCTATACATCAACCTTGTAACTAGGTCAACTCTAGAATCCTGGGGGCAGGGACAACACATCGTCCGACGTTGTTCCCATCGCTATTTTATGCCTATACACAGTAACCCTGAGTTCACCTCTGGGAACTGACTGGGGGCACAAAAGAACTATGGGGTGGGAATGCACAGCTCATGTAAATCAGGATAATTGATGTGGAGTAGAAGCACACCAAAGGTGTTAGTTCACACTATTAAATAAAGAAATAATGTCAATGGATTTCGCTTATCTTCTCACCATAAAACTGTAATCCTGCCTGTCGATGGATTTCGCTTTCTCTCGCAGTGCATGCCTCTTCCTCAGGTGTTATGGTGAGAAGATAAGCGAAAGCAACAGATTCATATTTGCTAACAGGTTACTGGAGCAGCTGTATAAAGATGCAGGTTGCAGGAACAGGAGCGGCGATCAAAGATTCAGGCGACGGTAAGCGTTAGATGGTGACCGCAACTCTGACTTTTCGCGCAATGCTGCGTACTGCTGAATACTGCGGACCTCCCTCTGGAAACCCCCAAGAGCACTCGAAGCAGAAGGGTGTCCTGGCCGCATTCTGTCACTTCCCGGCCTCCGGCGCATTTCAGCTGTTGACTGGGTCTGAATTGGAACTTTATCAGCCTCAGATTGAGGAAAGGCTTTTAGAACGCATTTAACAATCACTATTCTACTACATACAGGAACAGTGAAGTCCCCACCCTGAAGATGGATCATTCGATCCGAAACGCGTTGGTTACCTATGTCACCTATTAAAAGGGGCTTCCCTGAATGGTGTTACTTCACAATACAAAAACCCTAAGAGTGAACTTATTGCTGTCTGTTAAATTTATATCGCTGGTTTACAATTTGTTAATGAAATGTATACATGTCCCTTTGAACATTTACAGGATGTGAATAATAAGGCTAAGCTTTGAGCTACTTGCTTTCTGCTTTTGTTACATTTATGTACCTTTACAAACCAGGTTATACTCTGTTTGTTAATTGGAATGAGAATTCCTGGATGCTTCACCATTGTCTGAATAATTCTTTTGTACATTGTTTATTTGTTTGAAAAAACAGACCTTGAGAGGTCTATTAAAAAGTATCAAAAAGTATTGGTCAGTACCAGATCTGTATAATTGGTTACATAAGTGATCTTACATGCCTGATTTATCCTTTATTGATGTTATTTATTTTCTATTTTGTAATATGTTAAAGTCAAGACTCAATTAACACTCTCTCCACATGAGAGTATTAATTGATCAACTAAGAGCCAACATTTAACTCCCGAACGAAGATTCGGTAGGAGTGCATTTGGGCTTACTGCCTAGCAATAGGTAGTTTAGGTTGTTTAACTGACTGGGGGCAGTCACAAGATGGAAAAAGAATAGGGAATGGTGCATAGCAGACTTGTTTAGGAATGCAAAGGTGAAATCATTCCGGGAATGCAAAGTAGAGCATCTGCTGGGGAAAAGGACTGTGTGCAATATTATCAAGCCAGACATTGGGTAATAAGCAAGGATAACAGAGAAGCTGGCACCAGAAAGCTTAACTATAGTCAGGAATAAAATGTATATACACACACTCCTGATGGCTCAAACAAGGGCAGATTGGGCATACATGAGGGCACTTGGTCCCAAGAATTGGGCGAGAGATTAGAGGACTGGTCAACTATATGGGCGCGTAATAAGATCTCCTCATCCTCGGTACAACTTAAAGAAACGACATATAAGGTAACAAACGGAGAGTATTTGATGCCTACTTTTCCTAAATAAAGTCTGCAGGGGCGTACCAGAGAATTGTTGGAGCGATGTGGGGGAAGGGGTTCTTTTATACACATTTGGTGGGAAAGCTCCACAATTGGATATTTCCTGGGAGGAAATTGTGGCATTTGCATCGCAGCTGGTGAAAAGGGACTTCCTGATTGACCATGGGGTGGTGCAACTTGGGATGCTGGTAGACAGACTGTACCCGCTCTTCTCGAAGGTGGGGAGGTGGGGGGTAAGAGTCATCACGACTGTTCTTGGTGGCCAAGCTGGGGATAGCGGCACATCGGAAGAGGAGGGATCCTGATGTCAAGCTTGGTGGGATAGACTGTGGCCATGGAGAAAATGTTGGCGAATATATTGGAGACTAGTAACGCATTTACTGAGAAATGGGGTGCATTGTTGCACTGGACATCTGACTTCAGGGCGTGTACATGCCCATAATGACTGTGAGCCCTTAATTTGTTTGATCTATATAATGGGGATACATGAGGGATTGTCTCTGTGAAAGTGTGGTCTGGTTGAAGGGCTGTTGTCTTGATGCCTTTTGTGACGAGCAGTGATCTGCGGATGTTATGAGGTTTATTGTTAAAAGGTGATTGGGGGGGCGGAGTGGGACACAGGCCAGGAAATTGAGAGTTTTTGCCATTTCCAGGAACAAGCTTTATAATGAGCTATGGTGGAAGATATTAAATTAATACAAACGTGGCTTAGAGTTCGTTTGAGGTTTCTTCACCTAGGGTCTTTAAAGAAATGCAATGAGTCACAACTCCGAGGAGGCAGTAGAAAGAAGCTTGAAGGAGAGCTGGGTGTCTGGGGCTTGGCATTCCATGCTGAGACAGTTTGCCATGCAGTTGATCAATTGATTTGTGTAATGATTTGATGGGTGCTTCTGCTAACTGTGGCTAGTGACATTGATGCTTGTTGCATGTCACATATGCACCTCCTCGAGGGCCATTTGCGCCCCATTGTGCACACTTTTTTGGTCACCTAAGCACCCAGGCCACGCATTGTGGGTTTAGCACTGTTGCATTGTGATACCTGTGGGCCATTGTGTGTGGCCTGTTTGGGTTGCACATTTTGCCCATTCACTGCAGCTCGTTGTGTCCCATTATGGTGACCAGCAGCCTGTCTTGTCTCTGGTGTGGGGCGGGAAGTGGGGCGGTGTCCACTGTCTGTCGGGCCTTCCCAGTGCATTCATTAGCAGCATTGTGACAATTCCCCCCCACCTCATGCAGCAGTCTGTGTGCTGTGACTTGTACTCACCCAGTGCCCAGGTAAATTGACCTCTCCCCCTCCATGTACGCTGGCAGCATGCTGTTGTGCAGGACCATGGCATCATGGGTTGGGCCTGAGAACCGGGCAGAGCAGAGGGTGATCATGAGGTCTGCATCACAGGTGACATAGATGTTCAGTGAATGGTGCTGCTTCCGGTTCCTGTAGACTTCCTCCAGGGCATGGGGGGGTATTACCAGCTCGACATGCGTGCAATCCAAGGCAGCTACCACATTGGACATACCTGCTATGGCATAGAATCTTGCCTTGGTGGCATTCAGCTGTGCCATCCTGTTTGGCAGTGCAATATGCTGTTCCACATGGAGCAGGATTGCATCCAGCACCTCCACCAACATTTTTTGAGTGTTGGCTGCGCTAGTTCGTGGAGCTGGCTTAGTGTTTTGGAATGTGCCCGTTGCAAGGGCCAACACCAGCTTTACCAGCGGCTGTATGGCGTGCGGATACCAATCCTGCTCTCAATGTCTCCCTGGGTCATGCTGAGGACATATTATATGCTCTCCCTGTCAAGGCGGTACAGGGTTAGAATTTGCATGTCACTGAGGGTCCATGTTGTGGTCCATGCACTGGGTATGGGTGCATGCCTTGCAAGGTGCCGCCTTCTCTCATTCGTCATCCGCCTGTCCACTGCCTATTGGGCTCTGTTTGGCTGGAACAGCTGCAGGTCAATGCTGATTGCAGTCCGTGGCAGCATGCTCGTGTTAGGAAGTGTCTGTTGAAGGTATGGCCTTTTGCAGCTCTTCCATGCTGCTTTGGGTGCACATGGATGCATTGGGTGAACCTGTAGCCTCGTTTCCCACACCTGCATGTATTTTCTGCTATTTACCATCTGCTTTCAGGCGGAGGTTTTCGCTGCCTAGCGTTTCCCTGTGCTGCCGTCGTATAATTATTATTATTATTTTTTTTTTTTGTAGTATTACCTGAAGGGACAGGCAGAAATTGCTCAGTGGGAAATCCACTGATCTTGGAGACGCCCATTTTGTAGTGAATACTACTTCAGAGTTGGTGTTATAAATAGATAAAATTTGTGGTAGTAGTTATGCAGTCAATCAACAAGGAAAACGGATTGACATAAACGCTGTACTTAAAGTTCGATCACTTTGTAATTTATTTTCCAGATTGTAGTGTTCAATCATTTAAACAGCAGCGGCTCTTGCCAATGCATTTCGGACTATGTCCTTCTGGACGGGCTCTAAAAAAACATTAACAGAATGTGATTAACTTCACCCCTAATATCTTGAAATTCAAAAAAAAGGTATATCACATTGCATAATCTTGTACAGAATGAAGAGACACATATCTGCCAACGAATAGTGCACTCTACTTGTTTTAACAATTTTTACAACTCCAGTTCAGTGCAAAGTTGTTTGTTGGTGCAAATCAATGTAGTCTTGCACTCTTTAATTATATTTCCAATCATCCTATTTGGTTGTATTTGAAGCACATACAATATCCATGGCAGATTATGCTCGTTCATTTCCCAACATTAATCACATATTGCACAAGTCTGTTTCTTCTAGAATGCTAAAGTTGCGTGTTCTAAAGGCACATATAATATCTATGGCACATTATGTTCGGTCATATCCCTTCAAGGAGTACAAAAATTGTGTGTTCTAAAGTACTTCAAACTCCTTCATGGGCTAATGTTGCATTTTATCAATTGTTGACTTTTATACATTCCCTTCATCAATAGTTCATAGAAAACGGTGTAAATCAAGCTCTTCATTCAAACATAATGGTGCAACAGTTTCAAGCCGGTCTATCCAAAATACCTCGTGCTTTTTTTTAGTTGCATTCATTTGTAGATACTTGGTTTTCATGACTTCTAAAATTTTGAACCGTATCGGTGTGAGCTGGTGCTTGTGGTCTTGAAAATGTCTGGCTATTGGTGAATGACGATTGTTGGTTCTTACATTGGACTTGTGTTCATTCCAGTGAATATGTGCTTTACGGCTGGTTTGTCCAACATATGTGAGACCACATGGGCACTTGATTGCGTACACCACGTTTTGAGATTTGCATGTGGCATGGTCTTTCAATTGAATTTTTTTTCTCCTTTGCGTGACTGTTATGATATTGCCCTTGTTCACATTATTACAGTTGTTGCAAGAAAGGCATGGATAAGTGCCTGGGTGTTTAGTGTTTTGTTTCTTTGGTCGATTTGGATTAGTCTCGACAAGAAGATCCTTTAAATTGTGGCTCAGTTGAAATGCAAAAATTGGCTTGTTACTGAAATTAGTATTGCATGTTAATAATGGACAATGCTTCAATATTGCTTTCTTGATTCTGTTCGACTGAATGCTGTACTTGCTTACAAACACAAGTTGTGCGTTGGTGCTGGTGTCTTGACTCTTAAGTATTAGCAGTTGATTGCGTTCATTTTGATTGACTTTCTGTTTTGCTTCTTGGAGTTTAGATTCCTTTTATCCTCTTGATTAGAATTTGTCAAGCATTTTGGATGATTCGGTGTCCCAGTTTTCGTTGGTGTTAACAGTTCTTTTGACCCTCAGTAATTGGCTATATGGTAAACTCAAGATGGTTGAAGGGGGATGAAAGCTTAACCTATGTAAAAGGTTATTCCTGTCTGTTGGTTTGTGGATATTACTGATGGTGTGACTTGGACATCTAGAAAATGTAAGCCGGGGTTTCCAATCTCTGAGGTGAATTGTATCCTTGTGTCGATTGTGTTGAGGTATTTCAGGAAAAGATGGTTTCTGCTGTATCATTCCAAATCAGGAAGATGTCTATACAACGACCCCAGTACTTTATGTACTTTTTCCAGACCGGATGATTTAGAATGTAATCCTCATCGAACTTAATCATAAAGGCATTCGTGTACGATGGTACCATTGTAGCGCCCATTGCGGTGCCGATTATTTGTTGTTAGGTTTTGTTAAACTTGAAATGAGTTCCGAGCAATCCTCTCCAGCAAGATCATTATGAATTCCTTGGAAGTGCCAACATTCTCTTCTTTCAACAGAATCCAATCCACAGCTTTTAGTCCTAGGTCATGAGGTATAGAAGTATACTGACTGCATACATCGATTGTGGCCAAAATATCAGTGTGTTCAATTTCTATGCTATGTAGTCTGTTCAGGAAATCTGTAGTATTCTTTATGTGCGAAGGAAATTCCTGAATGATTGGTTGTAAGGGACAGCCTTGGGATGTGGCATTGTTGACATTATGGTATTAATGCCGCCAATGGTTAGGGGGCCGCCTGGTCTTTATAAGCGCTGGATTCACTGGTGCCTTTATTTGCCGGTGATTGTGGTTCTTGTGGGGCCACCTCACACCTAGTTTGCTGGTCTGGTAAACGTGGCGGTACCCGCTGATACTGCAAAAATGTTACTGCAACGGCAACCTTGGTATGAGACCCATAGTCCTTTATCTAATGCACCTCTTAGATTTAGGACTTGTTATTCAACTAGCCAAAGGTCCACATTGCTGCCCTCTCTGCGTAAACCACATCTCAGAGCAAGGTTTCCTGGTGGAAAATCCCAGTGATTAAAGCATTTATGGAAGGGGTGTAAAGAGAATTCACCCTCCTGTTTCTAACCCAACTGCTGGCTGGGACTTGAATGTTGCTCTAACAAGACTAATGGGACCTCCCTTTGAGCCAATGCATGAGGCTAGTCGTAAGGTTCTCACCGACTGTCTTTCACGTGGCTATCACTTTTATCAGGAGAGTTGGTGAACTGCAGCCTCTTTCAGTTCAAGACCCGTTTGTTACCATTCAAAGACAAGGTGGTACTGCACGCAGACACTTGCTTTGCGCCTAAATTAATTTAGTATTTCCACGTGAATCCACTGAACTTCTGACTTTCTTTCAAAATCCCACTAACTCAGCTGAAAGAAGTCTCCATAAACTAGATGGGAGGAGAGCAATGGTGTATTACCTTGATAAAACAAAACCACTAAGCAAGACAGACCAATTCTTTTTGCCACTGGTAGAGCAGGGGGACCCTGCCTCTTAATCTGTAATCTCTAGATGGATTATTAAATATATCCAGTTATGTTACTCTCTTGCTGAGAGATTTATCCTTTATGCCTAGAGCACTCTCCACTCTCGGCACAGGAGTAACTTTAGCCTTTTATTGAATCTACTCTATTTACAACACATCAATTGAACATTTTCCACACTGGGACTTATTGCATGACAAACTTCATAGGGTGCATAATTCAAAAAAGTATATCAAGTCGATGTACATAAATAAAATAATTAGAAACAAATAACCACCTTACTATCATCCACTTAAGACACTCTAAAATGTCTATACATTTTGAATAAAATATACTAAAAGTTAATATAGTTACCTTCCACAATGTGTACATAAAACCTATATTGGCACCATCAATAGTGTTGTTGTTTGACATATTTATATCTGAAGTTTAGACTCTCACAATGTATAAACCTGTATTTCAGAGACTCCATCACATTATCACCACATAGCCGACACAGACATTAAGATTTAAGAAATCCAATCCTTGCACCCTTAATTTCGAGCACTGTCTGATACGCTCATCAGAGCATGCTAATACATATTCAGGAATAGAAATCTGTGCGTCATTCTGTATTGCATAAAGGGGCCACTATTTACATTTGTGGACAGGTGAACAAGATTCATCCCGTAACTTTATTCACTTGGTTTATGTATTAACGAGTGTTTACGTTGGCTTATTGATGCACCATTTGTCGGTTCAGCAAACCCTCCAAACCATACGTTATGTGAAGTACAAATCTGCCCCAAAATACCCATTTGCTCAAAATTATCCGGTCTCGTATAGGCTTGAATATAATTAACAACAATAGTTCTGTTCTCAAGGTGCATCTTTTCCATAACATATTACCACTTTTCGAATAAAAACTACTGGGTTGCCTAAAAGATTGAATTCCAGTCTTAAGAACTCTGCTAACGTCTTGGGCATTCGAAATAGAATTCATAAGATTTTAGCCTCTAATTTACTCTGCTCATTGGTAAGGTTATGGCCCCATACATTAGGACAGGTTCAACTTTTGCAGTATAAAGCAGCAAAATGATCTTCAAAGAACATCCTCCATTTATCTCAATAAAGGAACTTGCGGTTTGTTTAATCATCATACATTTCCTCTTGGTGTCTTCCCAATGCCCCCTACAGGTTAATTTGCCTTCCATAATGACTCCCAAGTATTTATTAAATGGTATGATCTTAGTTTTGGTTACATTAGCTCGTAATCCATTAATTTTGGCATATGTACCAAGAGCAACTAACATTATTTGTAGCCCCTTAGGGGTGTGATCTAACAGGAGTAGGTTGTTAGCATATCCAAGCCAATTTAGTTTGTGTTCCTACTTTCACTGGGTGGGCATTTATGTTATTGAGCACTTGAGCCAGGTCGCCTAAATACATAGTGAATAATGGTGCAGCGCCCGTACAAGTAGGAAAAGACTCAGTTTACACTGACCATCAAAGTGCGCTCTTATACTTGTTCCTTTGTGGAGTAGCATGAGCATAGTGGGGAGACCACGTGGTGTGTTCATACAATTTAGTTTCCCCCACAGCCTATTCCTCATTACTGTATCAAACGTAGAGCTGAAGTAGATGAACGCACCACAGACTGACACCTTTCTTGTAATCCACGCATACTCGACCGCTGATGCCAATGTCAGCAGGTTTGTATTGTCTCTGCGTTTTTCCTAAATCCTATTTGATTAGGAGGCAATATTCCATTGTTAGATATCCACTGATTAGCCCGACCAAGAGGAATTTAGCAAATAGTTTTGCAGGTATATCCCGCGTAGCCAGCATCCTGTAGTTTGCTGGATTAGTCGCAGGGAGTAGTCCACACTCAACTATATGGATGCACAAAAGATGCAGGGCTTCTGCCCATATCTTGGGGGAGGATTTTATCAGGCTATTACAAGTACCATTTGGGGCCTGCAGCACGAGAGTCGCAAAGCTTCTCAATGATAGTGGTGAAGCCTGCGACTGTCGCTTTGCATACCCTTTTTACTTCAGGAAAAACCACCTCGGAGTCCACCGAAGTTGTGGACCCCAGGGTTGCTGCAATATGTGCACGCCAAACCTCCAAGATGCTATTAATAGGTTGTCCCTTTTTAGTAGCCCCTTTAGTCAGACCGTGTACTCTTGTTATTAACCGTACTTACGTGACTAGCTATTTGTAGCCACTAATGTTATTTCTTTTTTGCTCATTTAATAGCTTCACAGGTCTCTGTGCCTGCAAGCTAGCCAATGGAGAACCTCTACAATATTCACCTGCAATTGCTTTTTAGCGTCACTAATTTCATAGCCCTGACCTTTATTCCTGCTCGCCCTATTTCAGCACTTCTGCACATTTTTGTATCTCCTCCGTTTGTGTATGGCTTCTTTGATACCATTTGTTAATTTCAGGAAATCTGGTATCCTGGTTGATCTTTTCACTACCTTTACCATCAGCAAAGTCCCCAATAAAGATTGGAAATGTTAATACTGTGTTTTTAGCTTTATCTAAATCCCCTGCTATCCATAATGTGCAGGTCTGCCTGGCATTCAAGTATATACCTCAAGACCTTCCTCTTTGCTTCTGCCTGCTCTCTTCCTCTCCCCTGCTGATTTCCTGTCTGATACAGCACTAGTCACCTGGCTACCCTCTGATTTCCGGCCCAGTTGCACACCCGCACTGCCTCCTGGCAACCCCTGCATGGGTCTGTATCTGTAACCCTACCGTCGCCCTACCTTCAATTTTGCTTGCACCGGTCTTCTGCTGGCCGCACTTCTTGTTTTTTATCCCATGTACAGCACTGCCCCCTCCCCTGCACTTGCACGATCTCAAAGTCACTTGGCCTAGTAAGATCGTTTTCTCTGTCCTGTCATGCTGAAGCTTGGCTGTTGATCTGCGGAAGCTACTGAACCCCATCAGACCCTCCAAGGTGTGGACAACTCAACTACTTTTATCACAGCTAAGCAGTCCTCACCCTGGGGGGAAAAGGGGAATGGAGAAAATAACAAAGAACAGACGACCTGGACCCTCAGGATGATCTGCAGCAGAGGAGGAAAACAAAGGTTATGGCAAACGCAGAACTAAACCAATGCATTCCTAGTTACTACAGAATGACCACAATTACATTTTACCTGTAGATCCTCTGCTCCTTCCCCAGAGGATGTTTACCCTTAATTCAGAAGCACTGAGCAAGCTCTCCAGTTTAGTAGCTTCATCTGTAAGGGTTTAGGTAATTGGAGAATGAAACTTCAACAAACTGTTTAAGGCACCTTAGCAAAACTGCAGTTCCAGAAGACTCTAAAACCTATGCAGTTCTTTGACTGCTGCTCGCCCTTTTTAGTTCAGCATTGTTCCTTAGGGAAGCTAAAATGCTTGCTTGCAAGAAGTTTTAAAAGTTCCCAAACAGTATCTTGCTTTTAATCAGTTCAGCTCCTGCGCTCCTGTTTCCACCGCTGAATGGATTGGTCACCGCGTTCCAATGTAGTCCAATGCGTCCCTGAGTGTAGTTTGCTAAATGCTGAACAACCTCTTCAACCCTTTTTTTCAGTCATTTACTGCTAATACACTTAAGCTTTCGAACAGAATGACATTAACGAGTAACTATTGCGTTCATATTTAGTTGCGGCTTGCGTTCTGACCGCTTGATGAACAGCTGTTCAATTGTAACTTAGGAGAAGGAAGCCAAGCAATTGACGCGGGTGGCAACGGAACCCAAGAAATTAACAAAAGGAGGGGAAACAGCTGATCACTGTAATTGGACCCGACTCGCTTCACGCGTTGCATTTGCGGAAGCTAAAATAAATATGAAAGTGTCTCATTCGCGAACATGACCGAGTCATAAATTAAACTAACAAAGCCAGATAGCTCGTGAGCTGGAAGGGAAAGACACTTCTCCTTTGCTTTAACTCACGACTTCCTTCTATCAAGTCCTTCACAACAAGAATCGACGTAGTATGGACGATTTAACCGTTTTAAACACAATTTTCACAGAATAACTTTTAGTTTACGGTTTCCAGATTTAAGTTTCTGATGAAGGAACAGTTGACAAAGGCACTTATGTTAGCAGATTGCTTTTTCGCAGCTCCCAGTTCCTTGTGATTAACAGTTCCTCCTATGCTGACACCCCTCCTCCTGATTAGCCTTAAGGATAAGGCCCAAAAGCTTGATCTTCACTACACCTGGCCAGCACAGCTGATGGCTAACGATGAAAGGCAGTTAAGATTCCTTTCCACAGAACAAAAGGAATTCCCAACCCATCGGATCTGACTTAACCCTCCATCTTTGCTTGGGCACTAGTATTCAGTTAAGGCATAACACTCACAAAATGATGAAACTCTTACATAAGTTCGCCTAAACCCATTCCCAACTCAAATTTAACTTCATTCCAGACCCACCATCATATAAATTGGCATTGCCCAGCTAGCAACCCTGACGGTCCTCCCCCTGCCTTGCCTCGACGCGCCTTGAAACACTTGTTTATAGGCACATTACACATGCCATATCATATATAACCCCATTTAGATCATCAAACCCACTACATACTCTGACACAGAGGGGGCAGATGGTTGCGCTCATTGCACGTTAGAACAGCCATTGCTCCAGCATTGGGGTCTGGCATGGATTCACATGCTCATGAATATTCCCCTGTCGTCAAGCTGGGAATCCTTGGTAAAAGAAAGTTTCACTTGTGTTTACAAGCTTTCTTTCACAACCCAATTGCTGAGCTCAGGGTCATACTGCCCCAGCCAATGAATGCTCTCCCTAAGGCCCTCCTCTGGCAGCCATCTTCAGATTTTTACTGCACGCCCAAGTGTAGGGAGTTCTCGTGTTACGCTCTTGGACTAATACAATCCTATTTTTGCTTGATTGAGCTCGTGTGCTCCATTTTTTCCACATTTGACTAACAGGGATCCATTTTTTGGCATCTTTCCTTGCCCTTCAAGGGTGGAATTGTTGAGTGTTTCTCTTCAAAGTTTCCAGAAAGCCATCAGGCCCACACTGCACCATGTCGTCGGAGAAGGACAGAGCCTCCCTTTTCAAGCTCTGCACCAGCTGCGGTTTGCAGAATGTTTTCATGGAGGACAAGCATTCCCAGTGTCTTTATTGCCTTCACCCATTGCACAAGGAAGATAGCGAGATCTGTCATGGCTTTACCAAGTGCACTGACGGATTGGCACACCAGACTGGCGCGTGACTCAAAGCCAAGGCCCCTGCTCTGTGTGATTCACAGGGGCATGTCTCTTCTGGATGCAGCCAGCCAGCCAGACAGAGCTAGCGTCTAAGTACTTTGATGGCACATCCGTGGGGCCCACGATGAGGCCAAGCACTGCGAGGTTGCGGTCATCGCGCAACTGGGCCCGGCGGCGGCCAGGGCATGCGCGCCTTATCCTCCACTGCCTCAATCTCCAGCCATTGCTCCAGTTCGTCAAAGAGAAAGTCGGCTACCCTGGGGAAGCTGCAGAAGAAACTAGACCAAGGCCAAACAGGACTAGGTGTCCTGATCGACTTTGGCCAAAATGTTCGTTGGGGTAGGGGAAATAAAAATACAGAATGTGATTTGTCCGAATTTCAGCCGTTCGGAAAATCCAAATGGCTGAAAAGTTCGACCAAATCTCGCATTCGGTTCTGGGGACTGCAGGGGTGTCCCCCGCTCCCTAGCTCACTATATTGTGAGCGCGGGGACACCTCTGCAGCTGTCACGAAAAAGAAATGATCGGGAACAGGCGCAGCAGGAACCAGCGAGTTGGAAGAAAGGTAAGTAGGGGTGTGGGTGTGGCTAGGGGTGTGGGCCAAGTCAGAAATGTTCAGAGGAGAAAAGACTGAAGGTTATTTCAAAAAAATAATCTTCGGTCTTTTCTCCCTCGAACATTCCTACCTGTGTTTCAACCCCAATCCATCCGACCTGCCCGTGAAGGCCCAGGTGATGCAGACTAAATCGTCCGCTTCCATTGAGATGGTGGCGCCCACCCTTTCAAAGGCGAAAGGGACTGACCTGATCCAGGGTACCCCTACAGCGGCCATAGTGGCTCTTACTCCGAGGAAGAATGCTTCGGCCAGACCAGCGGAGAAGACACCTGAAAACAGGATGCAGTCCCTTAGCCCAAGACAGACCCCTCGGGACTCAACAAAGGGGTGGTTGGGGGGGGAACGGTTAGAAATACTCCAGTGCACAGATATACAGATATTTCTTCTTCCGACGTTGAGGCGGGTTCCATCCACACCATCCCGGAGGAGGCTGGGGTTGATGTCGTTGAGGTGGTTGCTGCCGAGGTGATGATGTTGGCGGGGATGACGACATAGGTGCTGGTCCCAGCAAACCTTCTACCCAGGCACCTTCCAGAGATCTGTCGCATGACATTCTTTTGACTCTCCACATTCTGTTGTCAGAGATGCAGAAGAGGATGTTGGCACCACCGGCAATGACACCGGGGCTGCCAACGCAGATGAAAAGGAAGAGGGAACCTGATCCCCTCTGCAGCCGCCAGTGCCCCCCTACATCCTCCCTCCTAGGGACATGGGGATGGACGCGGTGACAACGGACACCGACGGCAGCATCTCTCAGCTACCAAGAGCTTCTCCCCTGGGCAAAGTGGGTTCCTTTCACTCTGATTTCACGCAGGTCTCAGCTCTTCCAACTCACACAAGAGGAAACGGAGGAGGGGGGGAGGAGCTTCCTTCACCAACTCCGGGAGGTGGAAAGGAAGACCATTCTGGCAGTGCCCCTTCTGGACGACGTCTGGGAGGAGTCTGGCGCTGCTGAAGAACCCTGCTTCAGTTTTGGCAAAAAGCGACCGGCTTGGGTGCAGACTCGGAACCCGGTACTTCTCAAGTGTTTGCGGTCACAGCTGTCCCCGGACTCGGTCTCGGCCACTGTGCGGAAGAATTCCTCCAACCCGTCGTCTTCGGCCTCCGTTCCCCTGGACAATGAAGGGAAGAAGTTGAACGCTCTGGGTAGAAAGGTTATCTACTCGGTGGCGACGACAGTGAAGGCGGCGAATGCTTTAGCCACCCTGGCCAGGTACGACCGGGAGTTATGGTACAAGATAGCTCCGTTACTGGATTTCCTCCCGAGGACAAACATGTCAAAGCGATTGAGATTCTCCAGGAGGGCAAGGTGGTGTCGAACCATGCCATCACCATGGTCCTGGACATTGCAGATAATGGGTTCCGCCAGATGGATAACGGAATGTGCTTCGGTTGTGGCTGGCAGAAGGCCACCAACTTCAGCCAACCGGTTCAGACTTGTGTACTTGACATGCCGTTCGACGGACGCAATCACTTCGGAAAGGCAGTCAATGAATCTCTCCAGGTGATCAAGACCAACAGACTGCCTGTGCCCTGGGCACGCTGCAACCGCTCTGTCCTTTCGTTCCTCAGGAAGACAGTTGGGCAGAGCATCCAAGGGGTACTGCGGAGGATAGTCCTCTTACCGTCAGCCATCCTGTTCCTCATCTCAGGAAGCCTATAGGGGATGCTCCAAGGCCTTCGGCGGTGGCTGCTGTTGTAAAGGCTCCCAAGGTGGCATGCCGGCCTCCAAGCAGGACTGAACCGGCCGACGGCATCGGGCCCCCACCCATGCACCCCGGTGGGAGGCTGGCTGGCGAACTTCGTCAGCGTGTGGGGAAACCTCCATGGTGCTGCGCGCTCTCAACCACGGACACACTCTGGAGTTTCAGCAACGGTGTCCGCGAATACCACTGGTGGCCCGGGAGGAAGAGCACATCCCTCAGCTACTGCTGGAGGTTCGGCCCATGTAAAAAAAAAAAGGTTCTGAGGCAACTCCGGGGCTCCAGAGTTTACTCCAGCTACTTCTAAGTAAGAAAGAAGACCGGGGGCTGGAGGCCCATACGCAAGCTACAGTCCCAAAAAATTCAGGATGGTCACATTGCAAAACGTGCTCGGCCAACTGGAGGAGGGAGACTTGTCGTCCTTGGATCTAGAGGACGCTTACTTCCATGCCCCCATTCACAGAAAATGTTGCAAGTTCCTACGCTTCATCGTTCAAGGGAAGCACTACCAGTTCAAGGATCTTCCCTTTGGACTGAAGTCTGCACCCAGAGTCTTTACAAAGTGTCTGGCTCCAGTGGTGGCCCATCTGCGACTACAAGGAATACATGTGTACCCGTACCTCGACGACTGACTTGTCCAGGCCAAGTCAATGGACATCGCCGTCGACCACATGAAGAGGACCGTCCGGCTGCTAATGGATCTGGGGTTCTCGGTGAACTATGCACAGTCCTGCTTGACTCCATCGCAGGTCATGCTGTCCTGGGGGGGGTCAGACTCCACACGGTCTCCTGCCTGGCGTTCCCCTCTGGAGAGAGGATAGCTCCCATCTTGGGAAGGTTCAATGGCTGTTAGCACTGAAGATTGCCATGGGGAGGACCATCAAGTCACTCCTCGGCATGATGTCGTCGTGCATCTACATGATCAGGCTCTGCAGGTTGTGGGTGCAAAGACAGAATTCTGCTTGACAAGGAGTTCTGTCGAGCAATAAGGTGGTGGGGTGTGCGCTCCAACATCGC
Organism: Ambystoma mexicanum; assembly: GCF_040938575.1. Taxonomy (NCBI): domain Eukaryota; kingdom Metazoa; phylum Chordata; class Amphibia; order Caudata; family Ambystomatidae; genus Ambystoma; species Ambystoma mexicanum. The sequence goes on from NC_090938.1 coordinate 37,141,582, forward strand.
CAGAGGCTTGGACTTCCAGAACCCCCACCACCCTTTACGAGGAGACAGTCACGACGGACACCTCACTGGAGGGCTGGGGAGCCCACACCGGAGGTCTCCATGCCAGATGTCTGGCTCCCGGAGGAGAAGGTGCTCCACATAAATGTCCTCGAGCTGTGGGCAGTGTCTGGGCCCTCAAGCTTGATGGACAATACCACCACCATGTTTTACGCCAGGAAGTAGGGGGGGCCAGGTCCCCAGAGCTCTCCGGAGAAGCGAGGAGCTGTGGCACTGGGCCGTCGCCCAGATGTTTCTCGTTCCTTTTCACCTCGCAGCAGTAAAGAACACCATTGCAGACTCTCAGCAAGCGGGAGCTTCATCAGGATCAAGTGGACAGTCTCTTCCGCAGGTGGGGCAGTCCCCAGATCGATCTCTTTGCGACGTCGGTGAACACCAAGTACCAGAGGTTTGCCAGCAAGCTTCCCCAGCCTCGGAACATGGGGATGCATTCTCTTTCGCGTGGGAGGGCCTGTTCCTGTAGGAGTTTCCTCCGTTGCCACTACTACGAGTCATCAGTCAACTCAGATGGTGGCAGTGTAGGATGATCCTTGTTGCGCTGTCGTGGCCGTGCCAGATCTGGTACCCGGACCTTCTCAGCATGTCAGCAGCACCTCCAGTCAAGCTACCAGTGGTCGCGGACATGCTCGGCTGGGAAGATGGTGCAATCCTGCACCATAACCCAGGAACGCTGAACCTGAAGGCCTGGCTCCGGCAGCATTAGAGTTTGGTGGGTACGAGCTGCCGGCGAACTGCAGGGAGGTCCTTGGCAGGGCCAGGGCATCGTCAACTCTTGTACTACAGGCACAAATGGAGGCGTTTCGTGACTCTGTGCCGGTCGCAGAAGATTAACCCTCACGGTCCCCCAAGTTGTAACGTACTTGTCGCTGGCTAGGTTGGGGCTGGCACACGCTTGAATCAAAGTTAATCTGGCGGATATCTCACGCTGCACCAGGTCGCCGGGACGGCCTTCTTTTGTCACACCGTCTAGCGAAGGAGTTAAAGGACTGTTCCCGCCGGTGAAGACTCCAGCCCCGGTGTGGGAACTCAACGGGGTGCTGACTAGGCTTATGGGGGTGGGGAGGAGGGGGCTCGTCGAGCCTAGGCATCAAGCGCCTCTCAAGTTACTGTCTTGGAAGACTGCTTTCCTCGTGGCCATCACCTCTGCTAGGAGAGTGGGTGAGATCCAGGCCCTGTCCTGTAAGTGGCCCTACTTGACTTTCCACGAGAAGAGGGTGGTGCTGTGGTCACACCCCTCCTTCATGCCCAAGGTTCCGTCGGAATTTCATCTCAACAAATTCTTAGTGTTACCTTTTTTGTTTTTTCTGACGCCTTTGTTGCCGGCTGAAAGGACTTTGCACTTGCTGGATGTGACCCAAGTGCTGACGTTTTATGTGGCCCACTCTCATGGATACTGGACTCTCAGCTATCCCTTTCTCTTCCCTAGCCCATAGAGGAACATTGTATTGGCGGACCGGGGCTGAATGGGTTAGGGCCTGGTGTACCAAAATACTGTCAGCGGTTTTATTTTAGCCTCCGACATGGTTTCCACAAACTCCTTAGCAGCTATGGTTTTGAACTGAAGAACAGACACCTATCCAAGTAGAGGGGGTTAGTGCTTCCGGCCTGTCTAACCTGGATCCCTAATGTCAGGGTGAGAACTATACTGCACGCTCTAGGGTCTGGGCGTGATTGCTTATATAAGCCACGCCCAGAGACCGGTCCGTGCTTCGTGTGGATTCTGTTCCACACGCTCACCGCGGCTTACCTGCAGCTCTGGATCTCTGAGGCTCCTCCTGCTTCTCCGGAGCTCCTACGAGAAGAAAAGTAATCGTATTACATCATGGTTCACTTACCTGATCTCCGCTGGTTAGAACTCTGACTGCAATTGTGCAGAAATCCCTCTGCATCTGCATCCCACGGACCGAAACCCCTTGCTTCTGCATCCTGCGGTCCACTGCGCTCCAGACTCTCTAAACTCGCTCTAGTGCATTTGCAGCATCGTCCACGCCCATTGTGCCTGTAAAGGAAAAACAAAGTAAGTTGGTCACGCTTTGCATATCAGAGGGCAGCGCAGCAGCAAAGAACAGTCAGAGCAGCAAGTCTCTTCAGGTTGAAGGCAATCGTATGCACATCCAGTGCTCAATTACTGAATTTACTGCACAGTCCAGCAAGCTATTTCTGTTCGCTGCGCCATATTCCTGCATTTTGGGACACATGTGAATGCGGAAACATGTGCTCATCAAGGAATCTTCATATGTTAAGCTCATTAGACATTGGTTCAACCTCCCACTGAGGACTTGCAAGCAGAGACTGATCTACCAGCAGCAAGTCAAACATTTAGGGAGTGGTACAACTGAATTTACCTGCAAATTCAGGGATTGAGCTTCCAGTGAAGCAACTGGGACGGCAAACACCTATGAAGTAGCACCCCTGCGTCTTGCAGGATCGAGTGCGAACCAAACCAGCAACAAAGGTGAGCTTAGTATTCAGATTAGAATCCAGGTGCATACAGGGTTCTGAGAAGGGGGGGGGGTGGTCCCTAGACACAAAGAGCAGTGTACTGAACCCCTCCTATATTGACAGGTCAACCTTCTGCTTTCCAACCCAGAGCGAGAAGAATCCATTACCAGGAATGGGAAAGGGCACAGGAGGGATTACTCGCTCCCGCAGAGTAACCAGGTAAGTGTGACACCCGCACAAAGAGTTTCCGGAAGACTTCTCAACTTTTTGTGAACTCCGGTCTTGTGAAACATGGGAAGGCCTTGTTCAAGGCTTCCATCTCCAGGTGGCTCTCCGGCTGCATGACCCATTGTCACCGGTTGGCAACCCGACCGGTGCTTGGCCTTCCTAGAGCCCATTCTACAAGAGCTGTCGCTGCTATCACTGCTTTCCTGTCTGGTGTGCCCCTGCTGGACATCTGCAAGGCGGCTACGTGGAGGTCGACTCACACATTCACAAAGTTCTACTGCACCGACAGGGGTTCCAGGGAGGAGTCCATGGTCGGCCAAGCAGTGCTACGAAACCTGTTCGCTTGAAGGTGAGCCTGGTGAGGGAATTCTGTTGAGCCTTGCCAACGGGGCAAACACTCATACATTAAGCAGGTCGCCATCACTCATTTCAATCTGTGAGGTGAAGTCACCGACAGTGGAACTTTTTGATCGAATTACTTAAAGAATTTTAGTCGCAGCCGCTACATTTTCTTTGGTAGCTACAGCATTTGGAGGATCATATATTTTGAGGTACATAACGCACTGCTTATAATCGATTTCTACCGCCTGAACCATTGCGGTTGACCCATCAATGTGACAAACAGGCCAAGGATGGCGCACAGTGACCAATAACCCTCCTTTTGGACTGCCAATTGGTCATAGTGGTAGCTATCTGTACAGGTCTCCTATTATCAAACTTGCACACATCGGTCCTCAAGTTTCCTGTAATGCAATTATGCAGAATGTGTCAATATACTCTATCAGACCACCCACAGTAGAAAAATGCCCGAACGTCCTAGTGTTCCAGGAGCACATAATATCTAGTCGGCGTGATATCGCTGAAAAATTATTCTTAAAAACCTTAGGTAACCGTTGCCAGTAAGTATCAACCTCCTCTTTAATATTTAATGCACTCACTGTGCTTTGATGTTTGTGGTGATCCACACTCTTATACCTCAACCAACGTGTGTTAGTTCTGGACGCCCCTTAGTTGATTGAATGACCTTGTGAGATATATGCACAGGTGGGATGTTTGATTTTACATGCTAGCATATAATTTACAACTCTACATGAATATCCTCATCTAAAAAGCTCAGTTTTCTAGTGCAGGATGCAATCCAATGTAGCTGTAAACCAGATATTGGATACTGATGAGTTGTCATCTACTAGTTGGTCGGCAATCTTGATATCATTTGTGATCACCTGAAGGGCTATCATCGTATACAGAATACGCAATGCAGCTGATCGATTTAGGGGTGGATGATAATCGGAAGGTACAACAGTCTGTAATTGGAGAGCTCTAATTTCTCTTCTGCCAGCCTTTGCATTGACTCCAGCAACTCTATCAATGAAGTGATTGTTACCATCAATGGCCTGTAGATTGCTGTTCTTCCTTGCATGGGGAACGGTGTTTGTAGTGCATGAATCTCCAACAATAGTATCGCATAGGATACTATTGCAAATGTTCCTCTTGAGTCCATTTGCAAATCGGCAACCTGGAGTTCTGTACACGCCTTTACACAACACTACTGCCTAGATGCACACTCTAGGTCTGATTCTCAGGTGGAACAAGCGGTGCTAAGACATCTTTGGTACTGTTCATTCACATACCCCACCACCATCTCTGGGTACTGCTCGCTAGTCTATGCACAGCATATGATTATAAGCGGATTCACAAGCATCAGAAGACCTGTATTACTCACCGTTATAGCATTTCTGATGATGGTATTTGCCTAGATTCACATGTGTCCAACCTTCCTCCCCTCGTGGAGTAGAAGGAACGTAGACATCTTACACCTTCTCTCTTCTATACTCACTCACGCTGACTATAAGGCTCCCTCGTGGAAGAAAAAACAACCAGAGGGACCTCGACGTGTGAGGGATCTTGGGTACACTGCACATCACGTTAGGGGATAGTGTTGGTGACGGCCATGTCCCCTTTCATTCTTCGACGAAAGATGCAATACTCTGCGATTACCACTAGATGTCGGACTATGCACAGCATGTGAATCTAAGCAGATGCAATCAGAAATGCCATTAGGGTGAGTAGCGCATGTCATAGTCTTTGACATTATGTTAAGGTCAGTCTGTGTCCAAAACCTATCGTTGCCTTCACAACTAAAAATATACAATGTGGCACCAAAAAAGTGTTCTTACTATGTTCTGAGCTTCTTCCAGCTACTGGCTTGCTTTTCAACTTCCCCTTAAATTCAACACGGTTGCAAAAGGCCTCGGGTTCCCTTCCCCAAGAAGGCAGCGCTTTCATCTTCAAAAACAGTCAATTCAAACATTTCCGCTGTCGATGAGTCCGAATGAACTTTGCAACCTTTCAGGCCGTTCAACAGTTCACATAGATTTCTCCTTTCTACAATCACTTCAACACAGGCAAAACAGCGTCTGTATCTTACTTTCCTGGGTTCTCTCCAAGTAGGCTTCCTCGGTCTAGGCGCAGTTGTCGGACCATACGGTCCAGCCATTACCGGTCACGCAAGCGATAACCCTTGGCTGGCACTTTGTTCTCTTTGCATGTTCTCATTGGACTTCCTTGCCACCACAGGCTTTCTCTCTGAACTTGTGTAATTAGTTCAAATTCTTTTCTGCTTGACTCTGCCGCAACTTGTCTTTCACACACTTTGTGGTGTTTATTCCTTTTCACCACCTTGCTTTCACACTATCCAATAGTTCTGATCATTCGCTTTCCACTTGATTCACATTACTGGCTTTCACTTTGCTCATACTTTCACATTGTCCAATGCGTATTACCATTTTCACTCTGTTCATAAATGGCACATCTTTCCTCACTCATGTGGTATTTTCATATACTTTACATATATTTTCCTTAGTTGGGTATTCAATAATTCAAAAAGTACTTTGCAGCTTGTTGGGTATTCAGAATTCTTTTATTCGGTTTCCAGACCCATTAATTATAGGTTTACATTCGATCAGCATGTTCATCTGCCCTAATCCAGCCCTTGGAGCGCCTCAGCATGAGTGTTCCCTCTCTGTCACTCACCGGTGTATGGTGTATAGCCTTTCTGCTGCGGCCGGTGGCACAATGGAGTCTTCTGTGTCCCGAAACTCTGGCTGGGGACACACACCGCAGGGCTCTCGACCCTCTTGCGGCCTGCTCAGGCCTAGGCGTCTTGCTCACCCCCCTGCAGCACTCTGCGTCCTTTACACTAGTTCCTCTCCAGCCTGCTCCAAGTCTGATTGCAGCGTCCTTCTCCCGAGGTGGGTCTCTTTACCCAGGCAGGTTTCTCCTCCTTGTGTTCTTGCCTGTCTCTTTTTATGCACCTGCAGCCTCTCAATTGGTTGCACGGGCAAGTTGTTTGCTTTGGCATAGTTAACTTTATTAGTGGGACATGCCTGGCCCTTGTAGTGGTGCTCCATAGTCCTATTCCTCGCCTCAATACCAGAGTGGTGTCCGTGAGAGGAAGTGTGCATAACTCCCATTTGCCTCTTCCTCATCCCAGAGGAATATAAATGTGGGACTGTGTGTGTGAGAAAGAGGGAAAGACTGACGCCTTCAAAGGCAGGGGAGTGTGTAGTCTGATATGGGTGAGGGGTGCCATGCCTCACCTTCCTCTTCCCCACTCCCCAAGGTCCCTCCACCCAGGTGATCCTCCCTCGCATGTCCACCCCAGGATCGGGATCCAAAAGCAATGGCCTTTCCCTGGCCACCTTTGAGGAGGATCCAAGGGGAGAAGATGGGAGGATGCCCTTTGGGCCCTCACACAACATTTGAAAAAGGGCTGCAACGACTGAGTAACTTTGACTGCTACAAATCTGTTAAAAAAAGTACAATCAAAGAATCGGAGAAACTGGCAAGAGGGGTTAAAGCTTAGCAACCTATAAAACATGACAAGGGAACCCCACAACGCACTTTATTTAGCAGAGACTCCACAGAAAGAGCACTTGCCCATGTCTACCATGTTCTCGGCACATAACCTCTCATTTGTCCTAGTCATGCTTGATCTCTTCTGGCTGTGACGCCTCTCTTCGAGACTCTTCCTTCTCATCTTTCAGGACACTTCCATTACTGAAATTGCTCCTGATCTAGACCATTGCGCATTCTTCTGGAACCCTGGTTCCTATTCCTCATCTCCACTACCGGTAGGGATCCTGCAAGTTTCCTTTCCTCTCCCCTCCCGGTAGGGATCCTGCAAGGTTCCTATCCTCTCCCCTCCCGGTAGGGATCCTGCAAGGTTCCTTTCCTCTCCACTCCCGGTAGGGATCCTGCAAGGGTCCTTTCCTCTCCACTCCCGGTAGGGATCCTGCAAGGGTCCTTTCCACTCCCGGTAGGGATCCTGCAAGGGCCCTTTCCTCTCCCCTCCCGGTAGGGATCCTGCAAGGGTCCGGTCCTCTCCCCTCCCAGTAGGGATCCTGCAAGGGTCTGGTCCTCTCCCCTCCCGGTAGGGATCCTGCAAGGGTCTGGTCCTCTCCCCTCCCGGTAGGGATCCTGCAAGGGTCTGGTCCTCTCCCCTCCCGGTAGGGATCCTGCAAGGGTCTGGTCCTCTCCCCTCCCGGTAGGGATCCTGCAAGGGTCTGGTCCTCTCCCCTCCCGGTAGGGATCCTGCAAGGGTCCGGTCCTCTCCCCTCCCGGTAGGGACCCTGCAAGGGTCCGGTCCTCTCCACTCCCGGTAAGGATCCTGCAAGGGTCCTGTCCTTTCCTCTCCACTCCCGGGAGGGATCCTGTAAGGGTCCTTTCCTCTCCACTCCCGGGAGGGATCCTGTAAGGGTCCTTTCCTCTCTACTCCCTGTAGGGAGCCTGCAAGGTTCCTTTCCTCTCTACTCCCTGTAGGGAGCCTGCAAGGTTCCTTTCCTCTCCTCTCCCGGTAGGGATCCTGCAAGGGTCCTCTCCCGGTAGGGATCCTGCAAGGGTTCTTGCCTCTCCTCTCTCGCTAGGGATCCTGCAAGGGTCCTTGCCTCTCCTCTCTCGCTAGGGATCCTGCAAGGGTCCTTGCCTCTCCTCTCTCGCTAGGGATCCTGCAAGGGTCCTTGCCTCTCCTCTCTCGCTAGGGATCCTGCAAGGGTCCTTGCCTCTCCTCTCTCGCTAGGGATCCTGCAAGGGTCCTGGCCTCTCCTCTCTCGGTAGGGATCCTGCAAGGGTCCTGGCCTCTCCTCTCTCAGTAGGGATCCTGCAAGGGTCCTCTTTCGGTAGGGATCCTGCGGTGGTCCTCTCCACTACCAGTAGGGACCCTGCAAGGGCCCTGTCCTCTGTTCCCTACTACTGTATTGCTCAACTGCTCTCCTCCTTATGTCTGCCCAAAATGCTCCTTCCATCTTGCTTCGATCATTCACCCTGAGCTAGCCCTCAGCATCACCAACTTCTCTCTAATCCATTGGTCCCTGGATGCCACTACCTCAATGTTTGCTCAACTTGCCATGAGCTGATCGATTCCTGCCCTGTAAGGCCACACCCACTCTTCTTTGCTCCGGACCTAACCAAATCTGCTGTGGCTCATGATCTTGGGGTCCTCTGACAATGACGTTCAATTTATCACGTCTGCTGCCTGGCACTATCTGCGAGACTGCCTGTAAAAACATTCCCAATGCACGTTTAAAACAAAATGTGTTTTTAATTGAGCTGTTGCACTGCTGTCCTTTGTGTTTTGTAGCAATTCCTATAGGTGTAATTTACAACGATTGACTGATTGGTTGGTATGAAATAATCCAGGCAGGCAGGATAAAGGGTTGCTGAGGGGCAACATGGCCTGGGGGACATTGGACTACTCAAACAGTTCTTTGAGGAAAGTGCTAAACTGTTACCTGCCTTCATGTAGGGTGATGCAAAGTACTGCCATCTTCATACTTTTTACCTGCAAAGTAGTTTGTTGCCTGGGCCTACTTTTTCTCTCCTGCTTCTTTCGCTGGGCCACCTCCGCTCCCAGTCCCTCATCTGCCTAACTGCTGCCTGTCCACCCAGTGCAGCCTCCCACTTTTGCTGCATTGCAATTCATATCTTTGAAGTTCTGCCCCTCTTCATCTTGCTTTAATATCCTGACCCTCAAAATCCACTTCCCCCATTGCTTTGATATCCTGACCCTCAAAATCCACCCCCCCCTCCCCCCCTCCCCTCCCCCCCTCCCCCCACCCCCCCATTGCACGCCAGTGATAAAACAGTTGGCTTGTTATGTAAAATGCCCTGCTTTTGGGTTGCCCCATCTTTCATATACTTTATGCACTGTATTTCCCGGGGCGGGCACTAAGCTGCATAGGCTGAGCTGTAGAGAAGGGTTTGGCTTCAGAAGAAGTTGAGGAAAGCTCCGCCTGGCTATGGATCCTGGTGGCAGATGCTTGGCGTGGCTATGGATCCTGGTGGCAGATGCTTGGCGTGGCTATGGATCCTGGTGGCAGATGCTAAGGCGTGGCTATGGATCCTGGTGGCATAACCTCAGCTTTAGGTGTGAGAAATATGAAAGGGTTTTGGGGTCTGTTGCGTGGGGCGGAAAGGAGGTCTAGTGGCAATTAGTTATCTTGTTGGTTCTAATGTGTAATGGCTGTGGTATGACCATGAGGAAGGAGGGGAGGGTTGGCTTGTCTGCAGTGGCCATGCCTCCCCAGCACTATGGAGTATATACTTTGATTACTGTAAACATCTGGCGTAGGTTGCTCTACACTCTACACTCTGCACTACCGCAGAAATTAATCTTGGGCTTCCTCATGGTACTGGGCACGCATCTTCTCCAATGGTTGCTGACCGTGATTTTTGTTTTTTGGTTCTTGCAGATGACCAAGCTGAAGATCCATTGCAGCCACTGAGCAAGCAACCAAGGCTGGAGCTTGTGTTTGAAGAGTGGGATGTTGCCGGCCTGCCCTGGTGGTTCCTGGGGAACCTGAAGAATAGCTATGATCCCCTGAGTAACGGGTCAACGGATATACCAACAAACCAGGTATGTTTCCAAAAGGTCTGAGACAACAAGTCCATACTTTATCCCGAATGCCATGTACAACCAAAGCCTACAAACAAATGTGTACCCACTGTTTTTGCTCCCCTCAGCCGTCTGCCACTTGTTGCTATGTGTACTTGTACTGAAAAACTACATCAGCTGCACCCTCTCCAGAGGGGGGTTGTGCTGTGGCTTCTTATCTGAAGTCCAGTCAGGGATTAGTTTGATTTAAGTAACTAAAAAGAACATGGGTATTAAAACAAAAGTAATTTGAATCTCTTAAATTGTTTTTCTGGAACAAGGAAGTTTACCCTCCCGAAGTCCTTACTCCCAACGTTAAGAATGAATGAATGCAATTCTTGCTCCTTGGCTCACAGCATAGCAATAATCCAGCTACCACTCCGTTTTCCCCAAAGGTATGGCGAGCACCGCTCGTGCGCTTCCTTTTAAAATGTTGGGAAACGGGATGCATTTTTGTTTTCTTCCTGCTCTACAACCAGAGCCACCTTTTCATATACATGTGGCCTCCTTGCTAACCTTCCTGGTTTTGAAGGTTGCCTCCATCTGAGTGCATCACTACTGATGCCCCCTCATTCGCTGCTGCGTCTCTTTCCTCTACAGGTAGGTTTAGGTGAAAAGGGGCTTTAACTTTGGCAAGCATCAATTATTTTAGTGTGTACCTATGTCAGCAGTTGGGTGTATCCATTACTCCATAGGAATAGTTGACCAACTTCCCAGGCCCTGTGCCCTAACCTCCCCGTTTCTGTATAATCTGAGAGGACGCTGGGAATGCCTCCTGTATGAGTTGCAAGGATCCTGGAACCAAAGTGATAGAAAGCCTTGGATTGTGTTAAAACTGTAAAACCTCACTCTTTCGCCATGAGCTTCGGGCAGACCTAGAGGGAAGAACGCAGAGAAAAAGGAGCAGTAAGCTATTGGGGGGGGGGGGGGGGAGCAGATCAGAGTCTCGGGTAGGGTGGGGAGTGCAGGGGTGTGTGGACCTAGGTGTTAAGGAGGAGCCATTCCTTGAAAAGGAATGTCTTCAGTCCTGAAGTGATAGGGCAGGGCTGATGGGGGAGGGGGGTGAGGTTCCAGAGTCTTGGAGCATAGACCGAGAAGGCTGGTCTTCAGGTTAGTTCTCCTGCTCTGTTGTAAGTCAAGGCTGCACATTTGCTAACTTCTCGTGGATTGCAGGCCCTCCGGAGATACTCAGTTTTTCAGTGTGGTAGCTTGGGGACTTCCATTATAGATGATGCAACAGGATTTGAAGATGATGCAGGCTTGCAGTTTGAGCCAGTGTTGTTTGATGAGCGTCGGGGTGAAGTGGTCAAATTTGCAGTCCTTTAATGAGTTTTGCTGCAGCATGCAGGACACATTTCAGCAGTGCCAGGGTAGTCCCCGGAAAGCCTTCCAAAAGGGAATTGCCACCATCCAGGTGGGAGAGGATTGAGGCTTGGCCAGCTGATCTGACGTTTCTGGGAAGGCTTTGATTTTCCACCAAAAAGAGAAAGCTGGTACCAGGCAGTTTGTGTCTTGCGTGCTATGTAGCGTTTGTCGGTCGGTGTTGAACTCAAGGGACTTGGCACAAGAGGCCAGCTGGGGTGTGAATCACTCGATGTTCATACTGGAACCAGGTCTGGATGTCTGGGTGTTTGGTGGTGTTGGTCAGCAATAGGAATTCAGTCTTGCAGGGGTTGTCATGATCTCTGCTTCCAAAAGGTCAGGGTTTTCCCAACTCCCTTGGAAGCAGATCCATAACCCAGGTCCCGAGTGCCAACCAGTCCCAATTGGGACCTTTTGGACCCAGTCCTGGCGCCAGTGGCACCATGCTCATAATTATGCCCAGTCCCAGCGCTGGAAGCGCCGGGCTCATAATGCTTGGGTGGACTTACCTGCAGCAGACCATGCTGCTTACTTGCCTGCCAGTTGAGCCTCGGATCCTCTTCTGTTTGGAACTACTTTTCCTGTTGGGTGGGGCTGGAGCCACTCCCTAGATTCAGAACACTGGAACTCTTCTGGAAGGCAGGAACTCTTTTCTTACCAGGAACTCTTTTCTTACTTAGGCGTGGCTGTGGAAGGAGACACCTAAGCACTACAGGAGGCTATTTAAACCACACCCGGTGGATGAATCTTGCTTTGCGTTATTCTGCAACCTCTGCAGCAGAACGCTCATCGTGTCTTCTGCATCCGGTCCTGGGCCTAAGGAAAAAGGCTTACCATCCTGAATCCAGTCTTCAGCAACACCTATAAAGACAAGAAAGAACAGGTTAGCATTCCGGCATCTGAAAGGCAAAGGCTTACCTACTCTTCATGCGCTCCGGAAGTCTTCACACTGCATTCCGGCATCTGAAAGACAAAAGCTTACCATCTCTTCGCACGCTCCGGAGGCCTTCGGCGCTGCATCCCGCATCTGAAAGACAAAACAAGGTGCGTTTAAAGACATTGGGGAACTTTAATACTCACGTGCCATTACTCCTTTCCACCTCTAATCCAGTGGGTATTCCGGCACCCTGCAGCCGCTCCGAACTCGTACCTGCAAAATAAAAAGACAGAGCGCATCGTGAAGCAGGCAACAAGCGCTTACTTAGGTGCTTCCAGGCGCTTCTATTCATCACACAGGCTCCATCTTCAACTCACTTCAGCCCGTCATCCGCCATCGCCGGAACCCTGCAAAACAAGAGACATCATTACTAAAGACTTTAAAGACATTTGAATGACTCGAAACTTACCGTTCGTGCAGTAAACGACGGACAGCAGTCCTCTGAAGTCAAGAGGCCTGCGCTACCTATCCAGTGAAGAAACTGGTTACAGCACCCTGCCCCGAGGCAGATGGAGAGCTCGGCATTCACTTACCTAAGGTGAGAGCGTTAACCTTTGGGGGTCTACAGGAGAGGAGAAGAGGAAAGAGATAGGGACACCCCAATAACCCCAGTTCATTAACCCCATATTTTCTATCTGCAGACATCTTACTCTACACGTCAGGCATACAGTGCACAGAGGTCCAGCCCAAAGAGCCAACCGGGTGCTACACATCACCTTTGAAGATACGGTAGTCGCCCAGTCAAGACCGGCGCCTCTGCGAGAATCAGGTGAGCGTTACAGAACGCAAAGCCTACCGCAAAACTCTCACCCAGGCGCTATGGAAACCTCGGATACTGACCCCCTAGCCCGGTTACTTGGGGAACTGAGGGCAGAAGTGCATGCAGCTCGTCGGGAAACGAATGCTCTAAGAAGGGAACTAATTATTTCCAAGGAGAGAACAGACAATCTTGCTAGACAAGTGCTACAGTCACAAGCCGGACAGACCCCGTTACCCGCATCAGGGGCAAATCTTCCTTCAACAGCCTCTATGAATCCAGTGCAGATCAACCTACCTGGGAATGTACCTCTGGCTCCGCCCGAACGATTTTCTGGTGACCCAAAGAGGTTTGCAGTATTTATCAATCAGTGCCGGTTGCACTTCTTATGCCGGCCAGCAGCCTTTCCAACTGATCAAGCTAAAGTAGCTTTTGTACTTTCGTACCTTAGTGGCAATGCGGCAGACTGGTCGATCCCTCTAGTTAATCAAGATGATCCGGTTCTCCATGATTTTCAAGCCTTTCAGCTTAGTATGGAAAAACTGTTCGCAAGACATTCACAGGGGCAGGCCTTGGACAATGAGCTTCTTTCGTTGCGACAGGGTAATCAAGACCTTTTGGCTTATATTGCATCTTTCAATAGACTAATAGTGGAAACTCAATGGCCTGAGGACAAAAGGATTACGCTGTTTTATAGAGGTCTACGTGGAGAGCTCAAAGACGTTTTAGCCCAAGTAGTGAATCCCCCACAAGACTGTTCGGATTATATAGACTTGGTCGTTCAAATAGATCACAGGCTGCAGAACAGGAAGGCCGATCGTTCCAAGTTTGATGCTCGAGTACTTTCCAAACCGCCAACTCCTTCCAAAGGAGTAGACTCCGGGGAACCCATGCAAATAGGGGGTCTGAAAGGTCCTCTAACACAAAGGGAGCGGGAAAGGAGGAAACAGTTGCAATTATGCCTATATTGCGGAAACTCAGGGCACTTTCTTCGAGACTGTCCGGTGAAACCTGCCAAGAAGGCAGTAGGAGCTGCAGTTACCAAAGTTACAAACTCTGAGCAGGGAAACAACCTCGCCCGACAAGAATAGAGGTCCTCTTGCCGAGCGTGAAAACCACTTCCGTGACCTCGCATTTCGTGATACCTATGGTCCTCATTAGCCCTGATAGTCCGGATCGATTACATGCAATTGAAGCTTACGTCGACAGCGGTGCCATCGGCAATTATGTGGATCATGAAATGGTTTTGAGGATGAATCTAACTCTTTGTCCCAAGGCTGTAAAGGACGTCATTACTACGGTGGATGGTACGGAGATAGCCTCCGGGCCAGTAACGCATACCACTCGAGGTGACGCTAGTAAGTCAAGATGGACACCATGAGAAGATCGTGTTCGATGTGATCAAGGCCCCTCAGTTCCAGATTATTCTAGGAATACCTTGGTTAGAGAAACACAATCCTCTGATCGATTGGCGAGCAAGAACGGTCCAGTTTCCAGAATGTGTCTCTACTTGTCACCCTCCACCTGGTGTGGCACTGGCAGCAATTTCTTCAGAGACTCCCCAGTTACCTCCCGAATACCTAGAATACCAAGATGTTTTCCGGAAGGAGCAGGCTAACTCTCTACCTCCTCATAGGTCTTATGACTGCCAGATAGACCTGATACCTGGATCTACTCCTCCTTGTAGTAGAATTTATGCCCTCACCGAGCCTGAGAACCTTCACCTTCGACAATACCTGGATCAATACCTGGCAAATGGGTTTATTCGTCCTTCCAAGTCCCCTGCCTCTTCAGCTTTGTTCTTCGTTCCAAAAAAGGAAGGAGACCTTAGAACTTGTATCGATTATCGCTCCCTGAACCAGATCACCGTTAAGAATAGATATCTGTTGCCTTTGATCCCTGAACTCCTGGACCAAGTCAGAAAAGCATGCATATATACAAAGCTGGATCTTGGAGGAGCTTACCACTTGGTACGAGTAAAAGAGGGTGATGAATGGAAGACGGCCTTCCGCACCAAGTATGGGCTATTTGAATATCAGGTCATGCCCTTCAGACTTTGCAATGCCCCGGCCGCCTTTCAATATTTTATGAACGATGTCCTCAGAGAGCTCATAGATGTGTGTGTTGTTGTTTACATCGACGACATTCTCGTTTATTCTTCATCGGAATCTGAACATCGGAAACACGTGAAAATGGTCCTCGAAAGATTGCGTCAACACAAACTTTTCGCTAAGTTGGAAAAATGTGTTTTCAACGTGACTGAAGTTGAATTCTTGGGATTCATATTATCACCTGGCGGAGTGCGTATGGCTTCAAAGAAGGTCGATGCAGTTCTCAAATGGCCATCACCATCCTCCGTAAAAGGTGTGCAAAGCATGTTAGGCTTCGCTAACTTTTACCACTGGTTTATCCCCCGAGTTCTCTCGAATAGTCCAGCCCATCACTGCCTTGTTAAAGAAAAACAAACGTTTTGAATGGTCTACCGAGGCGGAACAAGCTTTCCAGTATTTGAAGACTAAATTTATCTCTGCACCAATCTTAAAACGCCCTCGCCCCGAACTCCCCTACATCGTGGAAACTGATGCTTCAAGCCTTGCCATGGGGGCAGTTCTATCACAAAAGGACCCGGTAACCAATCGGTTGCATCCCGTGGCATTTTGGTCCCGCAAATTCTCGCCTCCTGAAGTCAATTACACGATTACTGACAAGGAACTTCTGGCTATCAAGTCTGCCTTTAAGGCTTGGCGGCATTATCTGCTGGGGGGCCCGACACACCGTTACTGTGATTACGGATCACCGAAACCTGCAATATTTGAAAACCGCAAAAGCCCGATCCTCTAGACAACTCCGTTGGGCATTATTCTTTGCCGAGTTTGACTTCATAATTACCTATCGACCTGGTACAAAGAACGGTAAAGCCGATGCCCTTTCTCGGATGGGAGTGGAAGAACACTTGATCAACCCTAAACCTGTACCAATCATTCCCGAACAAAGAATTCTGGGTGTAATCGCCACAGAATCCATAGAGGAAGTTAAGGATAAAGCCAGGCAACTTGTAACTCCAGCAGACATACAGAATTGGCATCTGCAGGGAAAGGACCTTGCAGTAAAGGACAACTTATTGTATTTCCAAGAACGATTATACCTACCCAGCACAGATTTACAGAAAAAAGTAATTTCTTGTTATCACGACTCTTTAATGGAAGGTCATCCCGGTATAGCCAAGACCTCAGAAAAGATCAAGCGCTACTTCTGGTGGCCGTCTTGGAAAAAAGATATCAGAGACTTTATAATGTCCTGTGGAGTATGCGCCCAAAACAAGAGTCAAAAGGAAAGACCAGCAGGCCTCTTACGCCCTATTGACATCCCACCTCGCCCTTGGCATACGCTTTCTATGGACTTCATCACCGATCTACCTCCATGCTCCGGATACAATACGATTCTAGTTATCGTGGACTTATTCTCCAAGATGGCGCATTTCATTCCGCTCAAAGGCTTGCCAACAGCAGCAACTCTGGCCCGAGAATTTCTCGAAAACATCGTCCGACTGCACGGTTTTCCTTCGGTTCTAATTTCGGATCGAGGTAGTCAATTTATTTCTCATTTTTGGCGAAGTTGCTGTCGGTCGGCTCAAATTGATGTGAGACTATCGACCAGTCACCACCCTCAGACCGACGGACAAACCGAGAGGACCAATCAAACTCTGGAACAGTATTTACGCTGCATGCTGCAACAAACTGAAAAAACTTGGAAAGATATTCTTTGGATAGCCGAGTATGCCTACAATAACTCTGTCCATTCGGGAACTGGGAAAACCCCGTTTTTTCTTTTGTACGGCAGTCACCCTTGAACCTCGGAGTTGGATCCCCTCCAAGATCTTGAAACACCAGCAGTAGACTACCTGCATTCTACAATCACCCAAGCCTTTAAGGAAGCTGTTTCTCACCTTCAAAGGGCTAAAGAACAATACAAGAAAGGAGCAGATCAACATCGGAAGGAAGCCCCTCACTATCAAGTAGGGGATCAAGTCTGGTTATCCACCAAATATCTATCTCTAAAAGGGCCACGCACATTCAACCCAAGATACCTTGGTCCCTATTCCATCACTACCATGGTAAACCCAGTAGCGGTCAAGTTGGACTTGCCCCCGCACATGAAGATACATCCGGTCTTCCACGTCTCTCTATTAAAACCCGTGCAACCTCAAACCCGACTAACCAAATCTCCAAAACCTATCCTAGTTGATGGAGAACTCGAGTTTGAAGTCAAAAGCATTCTGGACTCCAAGATCTCCAAATCTAAACTATTCTACCTAATTGACTGGAAAGGCTACGGCCCCAAGAGAGATCCTGGGAACCTGCTGAATATGTCCACGCTCCTCGCCTAATCAAAAGATTTCACCGAACATTTCCTGACAAGCCAAAACCCCCGGAGAAGCCCGGTTTGGGATGGGCCTTGGGGGGGGGGGGGTACTGTCATGATCTCTGCTTCCAAAAGGTCAGGGTTTTCCCAACTCCCTTGGAAGCAGATCCATAACCCAAGTTCCGAGTGCCAACCAGTCCCAATTGGGACCTTTTGGACCCAGTCCTGGCGCCAGTGGCACCAGGCTCATAATTATGCCCAGTCCCAGCGCTGGAAGCACCGGGCTCATAATGCTTGGGTGGACTTACCTGCAGCAGACCATGCTGCTTACTTGCCTGCCAGTTGAGCCTCGGATCCTCTTCTGTTTGGAACTACTTTTCCTGTTGGGTGGGGCTGGAGCCACTCCCTAGATTCAGAACACTGGAACTCTTCTGGAAGGCAGGAACTCTTTTCTTACCAGGAACTCTTTTCTTACTTAGGCGTGGCTGTGGAAGGAGACACCTAAGCACTACAGGAGGCTATTTAAACCACACCCGGTGGATGAATCTTGCTTTGCGTTATTCTGCAACCTCTGCAGCAGAACGCTCATCGTGTCTTCTGCATCCGGTCCTGGGCCTAAGGAAAAAGGCTTACCATCCTGAATCCAGTCTTCAGCAACACCTATAAAGACAAGAAAGAACAGGTTAGCATTCCGGCATCTGAAAGGCAAAGGCTTACCTACTCTTCGTGCGCTCCGGAGGTCTTCACACTGCATTCCGGCATCTGAAAGACAAAAGCTTACCATCTCTTCGCACGCTCCGGAGGCCTTCGGCGCTGCATCCCGCATCTGAAAGACAAAACAAGGTGCGTTTAAAGACATTGGGGAACTTTAATACTCACGTGCCATTACTCCTTTCCACCTCTAATCCAGTGGGTATTCCGGCACCCTGCAGCCGCTCCGAACTCGTACCTGCAAAATAAAAAGACAGTTAGAGCGCATCGTGAAGCAGGCAACAAGCGCTTACTTAGGTGCTTCCAGGCGCTTCTATTCATCACACCGGCTCCATCTTCAACTCACTTCAGCCCGTCATCCGCCATCGCCGGAACCCTGCAAAACTAGAGACATCATTAATAAAGACATTAAAGACATTTGAATGACTCGAAACTTACCGTTCGTGCAGTAAACGACGGACAGCAGTCCTCTGAAGTCAAGAGGCCTGCGCTACCTATCCAGTGAAGAAACTGGTTACAGCACCCTGCCCCGAGGCAGATGGAGAGCTCGGCATTCACTTACCTAAGGTGAGAGCGTTAACCTTTGGGGGTCTACAGGAGGGAGAAGAGGAAAGAGATAGGGACACCCCAATAACCCCAGTTCATTAACCCCATATTTTCTATCTGCAGACATCTTACTCTATACGTCAGGCATACAGTGCACAGAGGTCCAGCCCAAAGAGCCAACCGGGTGCTACACATCACCTTTGAAGATACGGTAGTCGCCCAGTCAAGACCGGCGCCTCTGCGAGAATCAGGTGAGCGTTACAGGGTTGAGCTTCAGGTAAGCACTGGACATCTAGGACTGGATCAACGTGAGGCTGGCCTTGAGCCTTTGGATGTCTTCGATGGAGGATATCTTAAGTAGAGCTGCGTGTTATTTGCGTATTAGTGGATGTTGTGTGGAAAGAGGAGGGTTCAGAGCAGTTCATGTAAAGACTGAGGACCACAAAGGACAGGCTGGATCCCTGCGGGACTTCACAGGTGATGGGTTGAGTTTGTGATCTGGAAGAATCTATTTGTACAAACTGGTGTCGACGAGCTTGTGTATTCCTCCCCCTCAGCAATGTAGATTGATGGCGAGTGTCTGGTCTACTGTGTCAAATGCTGCTGAGGGGACAAGGAAAACTTGAGGGAAGCATGGTTATCAAGGATTTTAAGGGTATGGTTGAACAGTTGAACACTTTGATGGTAGGCATGTCTGTGCTGCATCTGGGTCTGTAGCCATGTTGGTTGTGCTGAAGGAGGTATTGCCTTTGTTTTGGAGTTCTGTGGCTACTGCTTTTTCAAGGATCTTGTGTGCAGTAGCACTTTTTGGGAGTATCTAGGTGCAGAATGGGATTACCATAATAAACAGTATTGGACCCAAATGACTGGACAGACTCGATTATGGCAAAGTACTACTTTATTATCAGTTGAATAAAGTAGGGAAATCTGGCGAACAACAATTTGTAGTCCACACACTCGCAATGCAGATTGATTACACAAAGGCTTTATACCTAGATCTGCGTCGGCTGTGATGTAATCCTACGTGGCAAATAATAAAACCAATCCGGTTTGGGATTGGTTAGGGGAATATATCTACTATAGAGTCCATGTATTATGTACTTAATTGGCTGCTCCTCTGTGGTAGGCAAGCCTCAAAACGTTCTAACTACGCATAGTATAGATGAACAGTAGAAAATTGGCTCATTGAACATTGTTTGCTCTTTGTTGCATAGTCCCGCATGATAGGTTGGTTTTCTTAACGGGTCTGTGCATCGTATCTATTCAATTCATTTGGTTGCTTAATATGAACATAACATTACAAGCAGCCAATTGCGTTGCTCACTTTTGCACCTTGGCAATGTTAATTTAGTATCTCGATATATCACGCCAAATTTGGTTGGTCTGTTTGTAATAAAGGCTGTTTATCTTGCATACTTTTCATATCCGTACCTAATGGGATAGGGTATAATTTCCGAATTAGGGTATTGTCTAATGAGATTTCTCAAATGTAGTATCTAGGTCATTCTATTTCGCTTAGTTTGGATTCCTGGTGCTTTTAGCTGTATTTCTGAAGCGGGGTCCCTAGATGTTAGTCTTTCCTCTCGACAAGATAACCGCTTTAGAAACAAAATGGCCGTTTTATAGTAAACGTGATGATGCGGTCGCTTTCCCGATTACGCGCTCACGTCATCACGCTATCCTCCATTTTACTATGGGACAGATGTTTTCTATGCCAAAGTACTTTGTTGTCCATTTTGACATGGCTATGTTCTTGTTCAAAATGGTATACCAGAGAGTATCTTAAGTCTTTGTGACTAATTGTTCTTAAGTGCTCAAATTCTATTTTTTAAGGGACGGATCATACTGCCAATGTATAGTTTAGAACGGATGCATTTCATCCCGTACACTACGAACTTTGTATTAGTTTATTTATTCTTCAATATGACGTGTGGTTCCATTTAGCATCTCTATTGTCTTTCCCGTTTTCTGAATGTGGGCGTTCATTACACTTGCCACATTTATAGTTTCCTCTAAGAGTTGTTTGTTGCCACATCTGAGGTATGCTAGTCTTAGTTATTCGTCCAGTATGACAGATGAGGGGGCGGAGTATATCAGTAACTTACACGTCTGCTCATCTTAACTTGCCTAAAAAGGGAAGATGGGTAATTGGGTGGTAGTCGTCTGGGTTCAATGTTGGTTTCGTGAGGTGGAAGAATTTGTTTGGTCTTGAGGGTCGAGGGGAAGGTACCTTGAGTTGGAGAGCTATTGATTGTCAGGTAAGGGAGGAGATATTCAGTAAGCAGGGTTTATAGTAAGGAGGGATGGAGGATTCCATCTGCGTTACATGTGGCCTTTAGCGTGTGCTAAGGTGGCAGTGAGGTCTTCCATAGTGTGTTGAAAGTTGTCCAGGTAGTTGTGGTTTTGCGCGATGGGATGTGTAGTGTGCTGTCGGTTGTGATGTTCGTGTCCGTCAGCCGTTCAAGTTGATCTTGTTGATGAAGGTAGAGTTGATGGTGGTGGATTAGATGAAGTGTGCTACGAGTGGGTCGTGCTGAGAGTTGATTCAGTGCTTGATGGCTTTGAAGGGGGCTCTGCTTTCATTATTAACCTTGGCAATGGTGTTTTTGGTAGTAGTTGGCCATGGTAGTAATGATCAGTCGCCTCTGTGTAGCAGAGTTCTTTGGATCAGAGCAAGGTCGGATGCATTGCAGGAATTTTGACAATTCTTTTCTAGTGGTTTGTTTGGTCGAGTACTTGAGCGTACCAGGGTGCCAAAGGTTTAGGCTTGAGGGTGCGCTGTTTTACTGGGGCATGCTGGTTGGTGTTTGTGAGGGTGGTTTTGAGTTCTCGATGAAGCAATTTGCAGTCCTGGTTCGTCAGAGGTACATCAGCCCATATGAGGTGGAGTTGATGCTGGAGTTGTGACCGTTGATGGCATGGTGTTCACTGTTCATGCTTGCTGTGATGGCAAGCACGTCTTTGGCGTTTCTTTAGACTCTGACACATTGCTATTGAGTCCCTTTGGGCAGACTGCTCCCCCTGTGGACCTTTGGTCTTTTGCATCTGGAAGAGTCAGAGCCGCCTCAATCTTGGTTATTTGGCAGCAGAGCCTTGAACATCAGCCAGAGCAGCAGTTTGCCTCTTCAAATTGAGACCCCGGGTTTAATCCCATCTGTCCTTTTAACCTTCTGTGAACTATCTTTAGAGCTTTCCTCCCTGGTATTCCTGTGACGCAACCAGTGCCGAGCATGGGCTTCTTACAAGCTCACTCGCTGGTATGAATGCCTGCAACACGACCAGTGCCGAGCATGGGCTTCTTACAAGCTCACTCGCTGGTATGAAGGCCTGCAACATGACCAGTGCAGAGCATGGGCTCCTTACAAGCTCACCCGCTGGTATGAATGCCTGCAACATGACCAGTGCAGAGCATGGCCTCCTTACAAGCTCACTCGCTGGTATGAATGCCTGCAACATGACCAGTGCAGAGCATGGGCTCCTTACAAGCTCACTCGCTGGTATGAATGCCTGCAACATGACCAGTGCCGAGCATGGGCTCCTTACAAGCTCACTCGCTGGTATGAATGCCTGCAACATGACCAGTGCAGAGCATGGGCTCCTTACAAGCTCACTCGCTGGTATGAATGCCTGCAACATGACCAGTGCAGAGCATGGGCTCCTTACAAGCTCACTCGCTGGTATGAATGCCTGCAACATAACCAGTGCCGAGCATGGGCTCCTTACAAGCTCACTCGCTGGTATGAATGCCTGCAACATGACCATGGGCTCCTTACAAGCTCACTCGCTGGTATGATATGAATGCCTGCAACATGACCAGTGCAGAGCATGGGCTCCTTACAAGCTCACTCGCTGGTATGATATGAATGCCTGCAACATGACCAGTGCAGAGCATGGGCTCCTTACAAGCTCACTCGCTGGTATGATATGAATGCCTGCAACATGACCAGTGCAGAGCATGGGCATCCTTACCTGGTCTCATGCCCCCAGCCAAGGGGTCAAAAGGGAGACTGTAACAAAGGCAGAAACACCTACCTTCACTTCAAAAACCTCCTACATAGATGCTAAAAAGCAGATGTTGGTCATTTTTCTTAAGTAGAAATGTGGAAAACTACTTGGACATTTTATTTGAAGATTTTCCCATATTCTCAGAAGGAAAATGAGCATTTTTTTCCACATTGCATTGAAAGTGCTCTTTTCTTGGTTTGTCTTTCTTTATTGCAGCTGCTCCTCAATGGAACCTGGGTCCTTTTATGCCATTAGTCGCTTTTTAAATGTTACTCTTTTCTGCTCCTGTTTTTTTCGTTCCTTTTCTATTCTGAGACTTGAATTTGTATTTCTAGCTTCCAAAAGGCAGAGAAAATAAATAAGCCAGTACTAAATTAGTTACTCACATGACTGATTACTGGAGAGCTTGGATTGGCCTCAGAGCTGCTAGAAGGATGGAAACTGCTATCCTGAACATCTCTCCAACCTTGACTTTAACATTCCCTCTGTTGTCATCCTACTCTCTCTCTTCTGCCTTCGACACGGTCATCCATACCATCCTGCTCAACCGTCTCCGTAATAACCTGGATATCACCGATCAAGCTCTGGCCTGGCTGACCTCTTTCGTCTCTGACCCTCCCAGGTCCAACTGGGGTCTTTCCTATCATCTATCTTCCTCTCTACCTGTGGTATTCCCCAGAAGTCTAACCTCTCACCCTGGCTTTTCAACCAATGCCTGGCAACTCTCGCCCACTGCATTGCCATTTTCTGCTCAAATTTCCAGTGCTATGCTGACAACACTCAACTCATTTTAAGGCACCTCCTTTGCCTCTCATCTCGGATTGCCTAACTGCCATTCAAGATTGGTGTGCCGCCAATGATCTTTGTCTGAATGCCAGCAAGACGGAGATCCTCCTCATAGGCACACCTTCACCACCCTCAATCTCTGGCGGCCCTCCCTTGCCCCCCCTCCTACTCCCACCGCGAGGCTAAAAGCCTCAGGCTCATCTTTGACTCCAGAGGTCTCTAAAAAGTGAAACTTCCTACTTCCTCCTCGGAGGTACACTGCCTGCCTTTCCTCTCCTTCCCCCAGAAGCTCACTGTCTCCGAAGCTCTGGTTCTCTCTAGGTTGGACTCTTGTAACAGCCTCTTTGTAAATCTACCTGCCTTTACTCGCCGCCGTCTGCAACGTATCCAGAACAGGACTGCGAGACTTGTCCTTGGCCTCAAGCCATGGGATCGTATCTCTCCATCTCTGAAATCTCTCCATTGGCTCGCAGTGGATGCAAGGATTACATTCAAAACCCTCTGCATTGTCCACAAGGCTTTCTGGGGACTGGGTCCAAAATACCTTCAGCTATCCCTCCGCAAATACCTCCCTCTACCTTCGCTCCTCTACCTCGAACTCCCTCAGGGCCAGTTGTTTTTTAAAGAAACGAGCTGGGGGTAGATCTGGGTCCTCCCTCTGGAACAGCCTCTCTGCCAATCTAAAACTTGAGAACCATCTCCGTTCTGGAAGCACCTCAAGACCTTCCCATTTTGCCTTCTCTCCCCCTCCCCCCTGCTGATCTGCTCTCTCGTGGCACTGTGCGCCTGGCCACTCTGTCCCCTGGGCCCAGGTACCTGCTCACCCGGCCACCCTTCTGCACTCCCTCCTGGCCACCCCTTGCACCGGGGACTGTATCTGTACCCATACAGTCTCCCACGACCTACCCAGTCTGCTGCCTTAAACACAGCACTTGCTGGCTACACTACCACTGTTTATTGCCTCTATTTGTATTTATGATTTATCTGTTGGTGCTCCACACTTTGCACTCTTCCTCTCTTCCATGCACTTTACTTTTTCCCCTTTCCCATGCATCTGCGCGTTCTCAATGTCAGTGGGCCTAGTAAGATCGTTGTTTTGTTCTCCCCTGTTCCCATCCCCCCTTGCCTTGTCACACTCTGAAACACTTGTGTATGGGCGCGATACAAATAAAATATCACCCATTTTTCTAGGTAAAACAGTATAGTTTAAAAGTAAAACCGAGCTTGAAACGGGCAGGAATCAAGGCTGAGTAGCAGCGAGGGTGCTTGTGGTTCCTTGCCACTGGTCGGGGGACAGATGAGGGAGCCAGTTGGTGAATTTCACATCGCTCAGTGGGTTGAGAAGCTGTGACTGAGATCTATGTAACCTAGAAGGCATCGGTTTCTCTTCCTAGTGAATTCCTTCCTGAGTTTGAGTACTTGTTGCAAAAGCGAAGTAACGTGCTGGCCATGCGGCCTAAAAACCCACTGCATCCTCTACCACTTGCCATAGGCTTCTGGGACCCATAATGAAATGCTACACATCTCCATTGCCGGTAGTGCAGACACTGACCAGCTCACCGAAGACCATCTTAATATTTGAGGAGTAGCCATCTGCCTAAGTCGATGATCTAAAGTGCAGGGATCTAAAGTGCAGGGAAGAGTTCCTGCACTAGTTTTCATCCATTGCGCCTCCTAAACCCCCCCCCCCCCCCGACCACCCAACAACGCCTTTACCTACTTCTTCAAGCCCAAGCCTAAATCTGGCATTTAGTATTTTTTTGTTTTTGCATGTCCATCTCTTCTGCAAGAAAGGTAAATGAAATGTTGGTTCTGTATTTTGCAAGCCTTTTCTTTCTTCACAATGTGGCCCGAAGAGCTGATCCATCTTTCAGAAGGTGGCGTCAGATTTTCATATTAACCAGCTTCATTCTTGGTACCTTTGTCTTCCCTGATCCTCTCGGAGGAGTTTGTATAATTTCAATGTCAATATTGTTCTGGTATACTCTAGATAAAACCGGAGACATTAGGAAGTGTACACGCAGTTGGTGACTTATGAAGCAATTCGTGCTGGTTTCCAGAGGAAGACCCTTCCAGGAAGACCTGGAGCTCAACAGTGAGCTCAACAGTGACTTCTGCCCTCCCCGGGACCATCGCTTTCGAGATGTGTAAAGCAGCTACCTGGAAGTCTATGCACACTCCTATGATGCAAGAGCAAACCCTTGGCTTGCTGTATTATTCAATGTTCATCAAGAACTGTCCCAAGAACAGTGACGTTTCTTGTTATCCTGGCCACCATCCTAGTTGTTTGATTTCTGAACCCCCAAAGTCACCCTGGTATCCAGAATGAATTCAAGACACTACTCTATACATCTCTTGAAAAAGAAAGCATTCTGACAGCAAGGTGCATTGTGGGAGCAGGCAGCTTCCATATCCTTTCAAGTGGTTCACATTTGCATGTCTCTTCAGGGTGTCCAATATCCTCTCGATGGAATAAATACTGTTAGTGACATATCCTTTTCCTATCTACTCAGTTACAACCACTTAGCACTTCCCCAAATATGGCTGGAGTTCGATTAATGCACCCCATCCTGGAATGTGGTGAGTCATTTTTGGCATCTGGAAGTAAATATTGTTTTAAGATTGTTTAATGAGTACCATGCAAATGGCACTTGTTCTTCATAAAATCTCCTCGCCAGTGTGAGTGGGTGAGTACATTGTGCCAGACCTGCACTAGTTTGTCGTGCTAGGTGGAAGACTGAGGTGCCATGAGGCACGTGGCCCTGAGGAGATTTCTGAACTGTAATCTGATGGCTGACACTATTCCGCTCTCCTTAGGACATTGATACAGCTGTGGTCTCGGACACCACTGACGACTTGTGGTTCCTGAATGAAGCTGGGTCTGACCATTGTAACGAGGAGATGAAACTGGAGACCCAAGACTCCGATCGTGGCAGCGATGAAGAGTTGGCAGCTGAAGAAGGCAAGGACAGTGGCAAAGAGGCAAGTTCACATGTTCAAATTACTCTTTGCTCTTTTCTTGTGGCCTTGCTGGCACTCCCAACATCTTTTAGGGTTGGCAGTGCCTCGGGAAAGCTTCAGTTGCATGTATGCTCGTGCCTTCTTGCCCTGCCCACACTAGATCTCGGCTTGACCCAGCAAAGAAGCCCTGTAAGGTAGGAGGCAGATGCAGTAGCTTGTAAAACGGTGCTTCATTTCTGATTGAGTTGTGCAAGATTGTGTGCGTTGGCAGCAGATCTAACACATGAAGGAACATTTTCCAACCCCCTACCTAGGCTGCTTGTGAGGGAGTAGTCCTGCTTCACTCAAACATCGGGGTGATGTGCAGGTGCCTCACAACTTGGTTTGCTATTGTGATGAAGTGCAGCTGCCCCACTGGCCAAAATGCTGCTTATTTTACATATTTGAAACTAGGAAGTGGTTGTTTGGAGATGGACAAACCAATCGGTTTTCAGCAAAAGTTCTTTGTTTTTGATGTGCTTATTTTGGAAACATTTCATAGTGGGAAGGGCTGGAGAGCAAAACTAGACTGGTAGATCACGCCTCATAGCCATGTAGAAGTGGCACTTCTAGAAACCAGTGCATTGTGAAGCTGTACATGAATGTGCTTTGGCGTTTAAATGACTTTCCTGCTTGAGAGCAGGGAAGGTTCAGTAGACGCTGGCTTATGGCAATCCTGCCAGTGTGGCGGGCAAGGACCTTTAAGATGGGGCTTGGGTGCAGATGAAGGAATGCCAGGCTGTAGTATCTATTGCAGAGGCATCCGGTGCCGTTGCGAGTAATAGCTGATTTATCTTGGTGTCGCAGGGTCTGTCCATTATATCATAGTCCACAGTATCCCCACAGGAGCTACTTTGGATGGATATGCCAATGTCCCTGCCATCATTCCGCCAGCAAGGGATCTACCACCATATCAAGGTGCGCAGAGCTGAGCAACATTGAATAAATTGTGCCATCATGCTCTGTTGGGCACCGTTTGCTTTCCCTGTTATGGTCCATCATGCCATCCGCCCCATCTCAGTGATCCTGGCACTGCCGCCTTGAGGTTGGGCAGGGGATGTTGTCTTGCCCTGTTGGGCAATGGGCACTGTCCTTCACTTCTTTTTTTTGGGCAGTGTGCATTGTCCTGCGCTGTTGGGCGCGGTCCTGCTATTTTTCTATCTGGGGCGTCGGCACTGACCTCGCCAAGACCTCCTGCACGATCGGGCATTCCTCCACTAAGTCATGCTGCAACCACTTTTGGCGCTTGCTTTTTGTTAAGAACATAAATTGCTTGCTCACACAATTTAGTGGTGTTTTATTCGTAAGTTTATTCACGATTAGGAGTCCCCAGGTAGATGGGACCTCAACTGGCGAACTAGCTTCCTGTATGATTCTCGAATGCTGATTCGATCATCATACAGAGTGCAAACCCGCATTTAGACAATAGAACAGTGCACATCATAACATCTCCCTTTCTACACTATTCAGAAAGAAAAGTGAAATAGAAATAAAAAATAGAATTGAAAAAACAAAACGGAAGATAGTATGTGAGAACAATTGAACAACCACACATCTATAACCATCTTATCAATTAATACATTTGAACAATTGTGAGGACAGTGTCACACTTGGTAACCAGGTCAATAACTTGAGTTACACAGAAATATGACTATCTTTTTTTTTTTTTTTTTAAAGGCTATGATTGATGTTAATCCATTTTCAAGCCAGTCAGTTCTTAGCAGTTTTTCTTGGCTCCATAATGTTTTCTAGTAGTAAATGAAATCATTATATTTCCGCACAGTTTTCCTGTTCTTTGACACAAGATTACTACCCTGCATCTCCCCGGAACTCTCTTGCATTACTACTTCTTGCATGTTATTGATTTGTCCTGCCTGTATGATGTCCTCACAAGACCACTTCTTGCCATCCTCCAAAAACAGATTTGTCCGAACATTTCAACACTCTTTGTGGAAGTCGATATTTGAATTCACCCTTCATTACTCTCCTTGGTTCCTTTACTCTGATCCAATCTCCTCTGACAACTTTGTTCTCTGATACATGTTCTTGGTATCATAGTATCTCTTATATTCGATTTATTTTTCTTACTTTCCTCACAGTTTCCTCCAAATCGATGTATTGCATTCTATTTCCACACAAGGCAGGCAGGTCTAAGTCTGTTGGTGACTGCTCTACCTCTCATTAGTGTAAATGGTTCTTCCTCAGTGAAGAATGGCTCTATACGTATTCAATGCCTCCTTGAGTGTTTCTTTCCAAGTCAATGTGTTGACTACCGCTAATTGAATGATACCTTTTTTATAAAACCATTCATCCTTTCGACCAAACCATTGGCCATAGGATGATAAAGTGCTGCTGTTTTGTGAATGATGGTTCTTTCCCTCAAGAAATCTTGCACTTCAGAGGACATTAATTGACTTCCATTGTCTGATATTAATTCTTGTGGATCACCTTCCCTGTTGAAAACCTCCAAGAATTTCACCACCTTCCATGCCATAACTGTTCCTTCTGGCACTCCTCACTCTACCCACTTTGACGTGTAATCCACTAACACTATGAAGTAGATTTTTTGAGGCTCTAGACCCTCAAACAGGCCTGATAAGTCAATGACCAATTTGGACCATACAGAAACTGGTACTTCCACTGGTTGCAAAGGTGTGTTTGTGTTCTTTTTCCTTTATCACTAACTGCACAGGCAGTACAAGCCTCAAATAATGTCTCTGACTCACTCCACATGTTGGGCCACCAGTATGCTTCTCTCACTCTTCTCTTAGTGAGGCCTTGGCCCACATGGCCCTCGTGAGCAATTTCCATTATTCTCCTCCTCAACATTGATGGTGGGATTATGCGATTTCCCTCTGTAATCGCACGTTCTCCAGCATGGCGTCTGGCATGGATTCACATGCTCATGAATATTCCCCGTCGTCAGGCTGGGAATCCTTGGTAAAGAAAAAACCAGTATCAGTTTCGTTTCTGATCTGTCTTTCGTAGTAGTAACCAATCACTGATCTCTGCGTCATACTGACCACAGCCAATGACTGCCCTCTACCTAAGCCCCGCCTCTGGCAGCCATCTTCAGATTTTTACCGCACGTTCAAGTGTTGGGATCCATGTGCTATTGCTCTCGAGCGTTTCGGTTCAAAAAGAGCCTCAAGCTCCACCGATTCTTCATCCGATCAACGGGGACCCGTGTCGGATTCGTCTACGCCCCTCAAGGGTGAAGATTTCGTCGAGCTACGCATTTGGAGGACTCCAGAAGTTTCTCGGGCCCATCTCGGACATGGCCCAGGAGAAGGGAAGCTCGACGCCCGGAAAGCTGTTCAGGGTCTGCCCTGGATGCCAGCTTCAGAATGTCTTTAAGGAGGACGAACACTCCTTTTGTCTTTACTGCATATATGAGGACAAGACGCACGTGGAGAAGGACTGCGTTGTGCGGCAATATGTCGGAGCGGACCATGAAGGACCGCCATCAACGTCTCGCCAACTGGCTGGAAGGGAAGAGCCCGTCAGGCGAGAAGAAGAAGAAATCCGAGCGGTCTTCTAAGACCTTTGAGGACGCCCCGGCGACGGGGGTCCAACACAAGGCCAAGCACCGCGAGTCCGCTGGCACCGGGAGCGCCGAACGGTCGGGCTCTACGGGCGCCAGGTAGGGCGCATCCTCCCCGGCACCATCAACCACGAGCCAACGCTCTGGTTCGGGTAAGAGGAAGGCCGAGCACCCGCCGAAGCTCCTGGAGAGGCCCCGGTCGAGCTCGAAGGCCCCATCGGAGGGAGAGCGAGGCAGTGTGCCCCACCCCCCCCAAGGAAAAGGCGGTGAGCGCACCTAAGGTGGTGAAAGCCTTAATCCATCCGGCCAAGGCCTCTATCGAGACAGTCGCGGCGGCCCCGCCTGTGGCGGCTACACCAGTGGTGGCGACCTCGGGGCTCAGTCTCCCTGCCACCGCGGAGGGAGTCCTCTTTTATGCCCATCGACAGGACCCCCGTGAAACCTCCGACGGAGAAGAAAAAGGGGGGGCAGGAGGTCGTCGTGGATTCGGCCTCAACCTCTGAGGAAGAGCTGATCGAGGTCTTAAGCCACGGCGTTGGCATGGAAGAAGACCAGCCCGTCGGGAGGGATCCCGACGTAGGAGACGACAATATTGTCGAGGGTGCCGACGGGGCCCCTGACCGCCCGTCGGACTCCCCTCAACCAGCGCCGCAAGACAACTCGGCGGCCATTTTGTTGGCTATACAGTCCTTATGCTCGGAGATAAGGACGAGACTGCCGTTACCACCAGCGGAGGAACCGCTCCCGACGGGGGACCCGGAGCCAGGCCCTTCTGGGAGCCCTCCCCCTAAGAGAAGGATTCACCCTCCACCTCCTTTTCAGCCATCGCGCCCTGTTCAGCCCTCCTCCCCGTCCACGACTCGTGGGGCTGATACGGGACTGACACGGCCGCGACGGGTACGGACGACGAGGATCTGCTGTCGTCACCTCCCACCCAGGCTTCCCCGCCCGACGAGATTGGATCGTTTCACTCCATGATCGCCAGGGCATCCGAGCTCTTCCAGCTCTGCCCGAAGGAGAAGAAGGAAGGTTTCCTTTATCAACGGCGCGAGGCCAAGAGGAAGACGGTCCTCTCCGTGCCTCTACTAGACGATATTTGGGATGAGGGCCTCGCCCTCCTCAAGAACCCATTCACAACGCCGGCTAGAAGGGATCGGTACGAGAAGAAGTACCGGGTCCCGGACGCGGCCCCCTTGTGCCTCCGGGCACAGCCGACCCCGGACTCCGTCATCTCCGCGGCGGCCAGGAAGAAAGCGGGGGTGGTGCGGCCTCTACGTCGACTTCCCCACCGGACGGCGAGGGAAAGAAATTGGATACGATGGGACGCAGGGTCATCTCGTCTGCAGCGATGACGATTAAGGCGGCCAACGCCTTGGCTATCGTAGCCCGCTACGGCAGGGAGCTGTGGTACAAACTGGCCCCCCTGCTGGACTTCCTACCGGACGACAAGAGGGCGGATGCCCTAGAGATCTTGCAGGAAGGTGAGGTGGCGTCGGACCACGCCATTACGATTGCGACGGACATCGCCGACACTGGATTTCGCCAGTTGGGCAACAGCGTGTACCTTAGGCGGCGTGGATGGCTCAAGGCTACTGACTTCCGTCAAGACGTGCAGACCAGAGTCTTGGACATGCCGTTCGATGGAAACAACCTGTTTGGGAAAACAGTGGACGATTCCCTTCAAGCCATCAAAGCAGACACGGAGACGGCCCGGGCTCTTGGGGTTCTCCAGCAACGGCGGCCGCCCTTTCGGAGCGGCGGAGGCAAGGGTGCCTCCAAAGGTTCCGGCGGCGGATTTTCCACCTACCGTCAAGCGGCCCGTTCGTCGCAGGAAGCTTACAGGGGACGAGGCAAGTCAGGCGGACCCCGCCGTCGTCGCCAAGGAGGTCAAGGCAGCAAAGCCTCGTCGAAGCAGGACTGAACCGGCCGTGGGGTCGGGCCCCCACCGAAGCACCCCGGTGGGAGGCCGGCTGGCGAGCTTCGTCTGCGTGTGGGAGTCCATCTCCACCGACCGTTGGGTGCTGGACGCCCTAGCCCAGGGTCACGCGCTCGAGTTTCAAAGAAGGTGCCCGTGCGTGTCCCCCCCCCCCTGTGGCCAGGAAAGAACATCACGTCCCTCAACTTCTCTTGGAGGTAAAGGCGATGCTCAGGAAGGGCGCCATCGAGCTCGTCCCAAAGAGGCTTCGGGGCTCCGGAGTTTACTCAAGATACTTCCTCGTGAAGAAGAAGACGACGGGAGGATGGCGTCCCTTCCTGGACCTACGACGACTGAACAAATTCATCAAGGCACAGAAGTTCCGGATGGTCACCCTCCAACACGTCCTGGGTCAGCTGGAGGAGGGCGATTTCCTGTCGTTGTTGGATTTGGAGGATGCCTACTTCCGTATTCCCATCCTAAAGGGACACCGAAAGTTTCTCAGGTTCGTGGTCCAAGGGCGTCACTATCAGTTCAGAGCCCTTCCCTTCGGACTAAGGTCGGCACCCAGGGTGTTCACCAAGTGCCTCGCACCGGTGGCGGCGCAGCTGCGCCGAGAGGGGATCCACGTCTACCCCTACCTGGACGACTGGCTCATCCGAGCCAAGACGAGGGAGCTTGCCGTGGAGCACACGGCAAGGACCGTCCAACTTCTCACGGTCCTGGGATTCTCCGTAAACTACGCCAAGTCCCACCTGGTGCCCGCACAAGACGCACTGTTTCTGGAAGCGAAGCTCGACACAGTGTTGCTTCTGGCCTCCCCGTCGGAGGAAAGGACGAGGGCCATTCTGGGCAAGGTACAACGGATGCTGGTTGCGGACGCGGCCAGAGTGAGGTCCATCAAGTCCCTCCTCGGAATGATGTCTTCTTGCATTTACCTCATCCCCCTGTGCAGGCTCTGGATGCGCCCGTTGCAGGAGTTCCTGGACGCGTGCTGGATCCAGACGACGGGCAGCTTCGAGGAGAGGATCTCACTCGACGAGAGTTTCCGACGAGCGATCCGGTGGTGGGGCACCCGCGCACATCTGACGGCGGGCATGGACTTCCAGACCCCCGTCCACCAGGAGACAGTGACC
Source organism: Ambystoma mexicanum (assembly GCF_040938575.1). Taxonomy (NCBI): domain Eukaryota; kingdom Metazoa; phylum Chordata; class Amphibia; order Caudata; family Ambystomatidae; genus Ambystoma; species Ambystoma mexicanum. Next base: position 37,174,301 of record NC_090938.1, read on the forward strand.
ACGGATGCCTCCCTGGAAGGGTGGGGAGCGCACACCGAGAATCTGCACGCGAGAGGCCTTTGGCTCCCGACGGAGAAGGCCCTCCATATCAACGTCCTGGTGCTCCGTGCAGTGTTTTGGGCCCTCAGGTCCTTCCTTCCGTCCCTCAAGGGGCAAGGTGGTGAGGATCTTCACCGACAACACCACCACCATGTTCTACATCAGGAAACAGGGCGGAACCATGTCCCCAGCCCTGTCCAGGGAGTCACAGGATCTGTGGCATTGGGCCGTCGCCCAAAGGATGTTTCTGGTGCCGTTTCATCTGGCAGGGATAAAAAACACCATCGCCGACTCACTCAGCAGGGAGCTGCGCTCGTGCCACAAGTGGGAACTTCGAAAGGATCTAGTGGACCGCCTCTTCCGACGGTGGGGCACACCCCAGATCGATCTGTTCGCGACGGCGACGAACTCCAAGTGCTGGAGGTTCGCCAGCAGGTTTCCCCAGCCGAGGAGCATGGGCGATGCTTTCTCGTTCCCCTGGGGGGGCCTGTTCCTATACGCGTTCCCTCCATTGCCATTGCTGATCCGGCTCATCAACCAGCTCAAGAGGTCCTGGTGCAGGATGATCCTCGTCGCACCTGCGTGGCCGAGGCAGATATGGTTCCCGGACCTCCTGGATTTGTCAGCGTCCCCGTCAATCAAGCTGCCAGTGGACACGGATCTGCTCTCCAGGGAAGGAGGCGCCATCCTCCATCACGACCCGAAGTCGCTGAACTTGCAGGCCTGGCTCCTGCAGCGTTAGAGTTTGGAGGATACGACATACCGGCCGACTGCAGAGAGGTTCTTGCAAAGGCCAGGGCGTCCTCAACTCTTAAATGCTACGGACACAAATGGAAGAGGTTCTCTGGCTGGTGCCACGCACAGAAGATTAACCCTCTGCGGATTACGGCTCCCCAAGTACTGCCGTACCTACTGACGCTAGCCAAAGCTGGACTGGCGCACGCGTCCATCAAGATTCATCTTGCTGCGATCTCCCGATACACCAGAACCACGGGGCGGACGTCCTTGTGGTCTCATCGTCTGGTGAAAGAGTTCATGAAGGGACTGTTCAGATCGTTCCCGCCGGTGAAGGCTCCGGCCCCGGCGTGGGAGCTCAACGTGGTGCTGACCAAGCTCATGGGACCTCCGTTTGAGCCTCTGCACTCGGCCCCGTTGAAGTTCTTGTCATGGAAAACAGCGTTTCCTGTGGCCATCAACTCCGCACGACGGGTGGGAGAGATCCAAGCCCTTTCCTGCAATGCCCCGTACTTGACTTTTCACGACACGAGGGTAGTGCTCAGGACGCACCCCTCCTTCATGCCCAAGGTGCCGTCGGACTTCCACCTCAACGAACCCTTGGTGTTGCCTGTTTTCTTCCCGTCGCCTTCGTCGCCGGCTGTGAGGACTCTGCACTCGCTGGATGTGGCTAGAGCGCTGAAGTTCTACGTGGACCGCACGAAGGGTTTTCGGAAGACGTCACAACTCTTTGTGAACTTTGGACCTGTCAATCAGGGGAAGGCTCTCTCGAAGGCTTCCATTTCCAGATGGCTCTCCGGCTGTATCATGTACTGTCATCGGTTGGCAAACCGACCCCTGCCTGGCCGTCCGAGAGCCCATTCCACCAGAGCGATCGCAGCTACCACGGCGTTCCTATCTGGTGTGCCCTTGCTGGACATCTGCAGGGCTGCTACGTGGAGGTCGACGCACACCTTAACGAAATTCTACTGCGTCGATCGGGATTCCAGGGGGGAGTCCAGGGTTGGCCAAGCAGTGCTGCTCAACCTGTTCGCCTAAGGTGAGCCTGGTGAGGAGGTAAGATTTGCTTAATGTTGAGCCTTTGCCACCTCCCTTGGTTGTGCATGTGTGTACTGCTATGTATTCTTTATTCATGAGCATGTGAATCCATGCCAGACCCCATGCTGGAGAAGGAACAAGTTACTTACCTGTAACTGTTCTCCAGCATGGGTCTGGCATGGATTCACATGCGAACCCTCCCGCCTACCCCTCTGCGGCTCTTCACTTGGTCATACTGCCACTTCACGTGCTACCAAATCTGAAGATGGCTGCCAGAGGCGGGGCTTAGGTAGAGGGCAGTCATTGGCTGTGGTCAGTATGACGCAGAGATCAGTGATTGGTTACTACTACGAAAGACAGATCAGAAACGAAACTGATACTGGTTTTTTCTTTACCGAGGATTCCCAGCCAGACGACGGGGAATATTCATGAGCATGTGAATCCATGCCAGACCCATGCTGGAGAACAACAGTTACAGGTAAGTAACTTGTTCCTTTCATCACTGGAAATCTCATCCTTTCTTCTCCCACGACTTGATGCACCCATCAATATCTTTCCAATTGCTCACAATGGCCTTTCTCAAGTATCCTTGCTCTGCATCTTTCACAGCTGTGATCCACTCTTCTTTAGAAAAGCCAGGATTTATGTGTGCAATGATGCATTCCGCATCTTGTTCTATCAGTTCATCATCGTTCAAATGACTATCCTTCTCGCAATCCCACAGCAGTCTAGAAAAACAATCAGCAACTACATTGGTCTTTCCTGGTGTGTGCTTCACTATAATATTATATTACATAATATCTAACGTTCATCTCCTTATTCGTGGTGAAGTCAAATGTGGATTCTTTGAATTCAAAACATGGATGAGTGGTTTGTGGTCAGTTTTCAAATCAACTGGAATGCCCCAAATGAGTCCTGAAATTTTCCAATATCCATTTAACTCCCAGTGCTTCTCTTGATGGTTGAAAAATGTCTTTCAGCTCCTCAAGATTCTGGATGTGAAAGCAATTGGGACCACTGTCCCATCCTGCACCTGCTCAAGAACACCCCCTAAACCAATGTTGCTGGCGTCTACTGAGATCATGGTCTTGGCATTATGATCAAACATCTTCAGAGTAGGGGCCTTGTTTATTAGTTCTTTTATTTGGTCAAATTCCATTCTACATCCATCCGACCAAGTAAACCTCATTCCCTTGCACATCAACTTTCTCGAATGCCTTGTCCTGTCAGAGTAATGATCAATGAACTTTGAGTAGCATTCAGTTAAACCCAGAGAACTCTGAAGTTGATCCTTACTGTTGGGCTCTGGAATGTTCATGTTCACACTGGTATTTACTAAAGCTTCCTTGGGCTTTATCCCATCAGCATTTATACAATGACCCAAGTATGTCACTTCACTTTTCTTATCTTACACATGTCAATCTTGAGGGTAAGGCTCTTTTCTTGAATAACTTGCGAAACACCCAACAACTTTGCATTATGGTCATTCTCCGACATTGCCGATACCAGTATGTCGTCTTGGAAAGAATGCACTCCTTGAAGGCCACTAAACTGACGCATCAACCTTTGAAAAATGGCAGCTGCTGATACCAACCCTAACCGGGTAATGAAGGAGGTTAAATGTCTCAAACCTTCATCCAGTACAACTTGATGGTAAGCTGAATACTGGTCTAGTGTCATGAGAAATTTTGCTGGTTTCATCGTAGTGAGCATTTCTCCTATGTTCGGCAATGGATGCCGATCTACCCATATATTACTGTTTAGGTCTCTCAACTTCACAAACATCCTGATTGACCCATCTGGTTTTTGAACGATGACTATTGGGGACAACCATTCTGAGCTTTCAATTGGCTCTATTATATCTTGTTCAAATTTTCTTGTCAACTCCTTCTGCAAAGCCTCTCTTGTTCCTATTGGTATGTTTCTCACTTTGTGAACTATGGCCTTAGCACCCCTCTTCAGTACAATCTGTGCTTAAAACCTTTTAAAGTGCCAATGGCATTGTTGAATACTCTTGGAAAACTTTTTGCTAAATTCTCGGAGGTGTTACAACTGTCTTCTGTGATACTCAAGATGGGTATATCTTCACCTGGATGTATTCTAATTTGCAAGGCGGCTTGTTCCCACCATCCCACAATGGAGAAATCATTTTCAGCCACGTATAATTTGCAGTAGGTCTTTCTCCCTTTTGAAATTTAAATGTACCCATGTATACCCTATGATGTTAATTGACGTCTTGCCGTAACCAGTTGCTCTCACCCTGTTATACGCAAATCCTCCATCTATCCTTCAGGCTTTTGAGAAACGTTTGTACATCTACCATGGTGTATGGAGAACCAGTATCAACTGTCACTTGAAGTGGCACTCCATTTATCAACATGGACACCCATGGACCTACCACTGCTCCTTCAGTTGGTGTGAAAGCTAAGATTTGTACTTCATCATCAACTCCATCTGTAACTGCGGCAAACTGCTGGGACCGCCTTTTTCCTCTAGAGCCTTTATACTGGTCATGTTGCCTCTCCCAAAGCGATAATGATCTCTTTGTAATCCACCATTGAAAAGTGGGTTTGCTCTGCCTCTACCTCTGTCATTTTGGCAGACTTTACCAAAATGACCAATCTGTCCACATCTGTAGCACTCTTACGAAAATGCTGGGCAATCTTTCTCATTGTTCATATGTCTATACCAACCACACTTGTTGCATGTGTTCTGCATCTTGTTCATGGTTTCTCTTCCTTTCCTAGCATTCATGCCAAATTCTGTTCTGGCCATTTTCTTTACTATGGCAATTAATGCCTCTTCATTTTTCTCATGGTTTTCATCATGTGCTTCCTGGACACATTTCACTTCATTGTCCTCCGACTTATTCTGTATTTCTCTCATGCATTTTTCCCCCCAACTCCATTGATCTGTCTAGATCAATGGCCTGTTCCAGTGTGGGATCTTTCGCGTGCCACAACCGTTATCGGATACGTGTATTTGCAACATGTAGGACCAACTGATCCCTCAAATATTCATCAGTTAAGCCAGTTAATGTGCACGTAGATATGAGGCCTCTTAGTGTAGCAATGTAGTTGTCAACACTCTCTTTTATTTTGCAGTCTTGAAAAAAATCTGTATCGTTCTAGAACAATGTTGGTTTTATTACCAAAATGTCTGGACGATTTCGCTAAAGCAGTCTCATGCCTCCTTCTACTGCTGGCCGTGGAAGTTGAATCACCCGAACCTTCGTCATTCGCCAATTTATGCAATGATCTAAATATCCCGAGTTTCCGCACCCACACAATTCAGTAGAGTGGCTTCCTTGAGATCATCATTGTATTTTGCTCCACCTATCGCCCTCAAATATACCTGGAAGCTGTCTTGCCATTGCTCCCATGAGCACACCGGGTTGCCAGGATGTGCCGAAAACTGTACAGGGGCTGCAGTGTTCTGCATAGTGTTTCTATGAAAGTTTTCCAGTGCTGAAACGTGCTGTTACTGTAAAATGCTTTTCTATCACAATGTCCTGCATTTGAATCATTAGTGTTGAATAATTCATAATCTTCCTTTCACTTCTCATTATTCTGTCTTCCTTCTTAATATGGAAATATTTTTCCTTATTTGTATTATAGCTGTTGATGATTATGCCTGATTGGTGTGGTAAACGCTTGCCATTAGTGGCCACAATGACCTGCGTTAGCTTTATTGTATTTAAATTGATGCATTCCTTTTTCATTTTAATGCGCTCCGTATCTTTTTCCTTGGATTGGCATGGTAACGCACTGTTTACAAGATGGCGGCACGTGATTTGCGTTATTACTGTTACTCACGGTTGTGTTGGCCAGGCCGGGGCGTTGCTCCCACCTCGAATCAACAGACAAGAGGGAGCGAAGTTGAATAGTTCAGCCCAAGCTAGGGTGATCCCACTAGGGGTTTCCCAGAACCAGGCCTCCTCAACGTAAGCTCTTTTAGGCAATACGCCCCTCTGTCTTAAGAAACCCAGACAGAGGAGTTGATTCCTCAAAAGAGCGGAAATGTCCAAACCGCAGAACCAATGCTGTAAGAAAAATGCGAGATATTAGATATCGGGATGATACAACCTCTTCAATAGGATGCCCTAAAAGAGTGACTCTACCTGGTACGGTTGGACCTGAACAACAGTAGGGTTAGTGCCTTTTTAGAAGAGCTGCAACTAAAAGAGAAAGGAAAGTGGGTAAGGCTGTCTATCTAATAAGTCATAAAGATAGTGATCAACACTGAATCAGCTTACCCAATGTAGAAGAGTAAAAGGACTTAAAGAAACAACGGAGGTACAAAATAATAAAGAGGCGAGGGTTAGTAAAGGTACTACTTCCCGGACGGCACGAGGGACGCCAACTAGTGTCGGGATGGTGCACAAATCAGGGTAGCGTCCAGGAGTGCACGTTGGTTCCAAGAGTGTCTTTATCAAACCGCACAATCCAAAGAAAGTATAGTTCAGTTCCAAAGATGTAGGTATCCAAACTGAGCTGCAGAAGGGTTGGGTCGTATAAATACCACAGAAGAGGATGTCGAGGCAGGAGAGAAGAATTGGTTGGAGCGGATGACAGTAAGTTAAAATGGAAGGAAAGTTGTATACTGATTTACTGTGAGATCGAGATGTAGCGAAGTGGAAAGGTTTCCCAGTTAGCAGGATCTTGTCCCCAAGAGCCGAGTAGGGAGCCAACCGCCAGAGGGATCAGGAGGAACCAAGATCAGAGCGTCCCGAGAGACGCAGGTAACGAAAAGTGAGTGAAAGCTCGAATGCGTCAAAGACGAGAGTGTTTCGCCAAAACACAGAAGGGGCAGGACGTAGCAAGTCGAGCGGGCATGCAAAATACAATGAATCAGTCCAAAATGAAGCAGGATGGAAGAACGCTAATTAGAAGCGGTGTCTTCCAGGAAAAGAACGCTTATGTGTGTTAAGGGGTGGAGTCTGCCTCGCTGCGTCCTGATCAGCTGACTGGGCACGTGACCCGTTTGAATCCTGGCCTGGGAAACGCTATGTCTCCACGGCAACTGCCAACGCTGCAGGAACGAAGGGGCAAGTCGTCCATACCTGCGGGGAAGAGACAGATACATAACAATTACTTATTCTTTCGCCTTAACCTTCATTTCCTCTGCCTAACTGAAACCTGGGTTCCCCCCTCATAACACCTCTGTCCCTACTTCTTTAACGACCTCCTCTTCCTTCTTCTTTCACACCCTCCGCCCCTCTGGCCGCGGTGGAGACGTTGGACTCCTACCATCCCAAATACATCTCCTCTCCAACTCTCCCTTCTTTCCCTTCCTTTGAATTCCTTTACAAGTCTTTCTCCTCTCCCTACCCTATTTCCCTCCTGATCATCTATCGTCCCCCTGCCCCCTCTCTCCCTTCTATGAAGACCTTGATCACCTCCTCTCACTTATCTCTCTCTCCCCCTCACCTCTATCAGTACTTGGCGACTTTAATAATCATCTTCCTTCTCCCCCTTAATCTTCTCCCCTCTTCTCCATCCTTTACTCCTACCTCCTCTCCCCCCTTCATTCCTCCCCCACTCACTCCTCTGGCTCCACCCTTGCCCTCATCTTCAATTCTTCCTATCCCTCTTCCCCTGTCTCTTCTCTTCCCGTTTATCTCTCTGACCATGCCTTACTCTCATTCCCCCTTTCTTCTCTCTCCCACTCCTCTACTGCTAATCTCTCCCCTCCAATCTACTCACGACGTGACTTTCGTAACTTCGACGCTACCCTCTTTTTCCATACTTGCTCTTCTTCTCTTCCATCTCTCCATGACTTTGCTTTATTCTCTGCGGACGATGCTCTATCCTCCCTTTCTTTCTCTATCTCCTCTGCCCTTGATCAACTTTACCCCTCCTTCTCTCTTCCGTCCAACCCGGAAGCCCTCTCAACCTTGGCTTACTCCCCATCTCCGCTCTATGCGGCGCCTTCTCCGACGTCTGGAGACACTCTGGCTCAAAACTCCCTCACTTTCTAATCAAACATCTTACTTCTCTTACCACGCACTATACAACTCCTGCCTTGGCCAAATCTTCCTACTACTCTAATCTTCTCCATTCCCAAGCCTCCCACCCTCGTATCTTCCAAACTCTCTCGTCTTCTCTCTCCTCCCACTCCTGATCCCTCTTCCAATTCCACACTCTTTCCTTCTGACTTTGCTAACTTCTCCTCCAAAATCCTCACCCTTTGGCAAAAAATCAACTCCCTCTCGGATTCCCCTTCTCCTCCTCCTCCTCCCCTCCCTTTTCCTTCATGTCCATCTTCTCACCTGTTTCCCCTTCCGAAGTTTCCTCCTTTCTATCCAAAGCTCACCCCACGTCCGTCCCATCTGACACTCTTCCTTTCCCTTCTTATCCCTAAGATCTACCCTCTTCTTAACCCCTACCTTACCTCTTTCTTCGACATCTGCCTCTCCTCATCAACATTTCCCTCTGCGTTCAAGCATGCTACGATTATTCCTATTCTGAAGAAACCCTCTGCTGATACACTTTTCACTGCTAACTTTAGACCTATCTCTCTTCTTCCATTCCTCTCTAAGCTTCTGGATCGCCTTGCCTATGCTCAGCTCTCATCCTTTGTCAATACTTCCTCTCTCCTTCCTCCCTTCCAATCTGGCTTCCATCCCAAACATTCCACAGAAACAGCTCACCTCTATCCTTAACTCCCTGCTCTCTGCTCGCCATGCCAAGCAATCCTTTATCCTTATTCTCCTTGATCTCTGGGCAGCCTTTGACACTGTCGATCATCCTCTCCTTCTGATGTTTGTTAATCTGCTTAGAATCACATGCTGTGCATAGGTCCGACATCCAGTTGTCACTGCGGAGTATTGCATTTTGTTTTTCGTAGTCGAAAAGGGGACGTCGACAAGGCGTGTCTGTAACACTATCCCTATAGTGACGTGCGTTGTACCCACAATCCCTCACGCGTCGAGGTCCCTCAGATTGTTTTCTTCTGCCCAGCTACTGGTCGCCTTTACGCGGAGCTCCTCGAGAGACATTGCAGATTTCATCTCCTCGACCTTTGGTCGTTTTTCTATTTAATATATAACATATCGATCCCTCCCTCGACGCAGTTGTGAAGCTGTCTCCGCCGAGCAAGATCTTCGACGGAGGGGACGAGCGGAGGAGATCCTTCGGCGTTGCCGAACACGTGGCCTGGCCTCGCAGGCCAAATACAGTAGGGTCGTGGGACATCTCTGGTTCTTTTCTGAGAATGCCTTTCCTTTTCCCCTTCCTTTCCCTAGGGGTCGTTAACACGATTTATTGCCTCGGCTATGGAGAGGACACCCTTTAGGTTTTGCCCGCGTTGCAAGGGCAAGTTTACTTGGAAGGACAAGCATTCACGGTGTAACCGCTGCTTGCCCCTCAATCACAAAGAGGAGGGTTGCACGGCTTGTCGGCTTCTTAAGCCAAAGACTCTAAAAGACCGTAGGGTCAAGAGGTGGGCGGCCTACGCTATGTCGAAGGCCGATTCTTCACCCGCCGCTGCTACTATCGACAGTGACGAGGAACGTGATAACGCGACCTCCGCTACGGAAGTCGTCGACCCCTCTAAAGAGCGCTCGCGCTCTTCGTCGTCTGTCCCTGGCCCCGACGGGCTCGGCTCACGCCCTGCTTATGGGGATGAACACCCCGGCGACACTGACGCACACGATACCACACATAAGCACACAACCCATGGCTCTTCTTCGTCGAAGACGAAGAAAGCATCAGCGCCCAAGGAGACGCAGGTTCTACCGGCGGCCTCCTCGGACCGTTCAGGTTCGAAGCCCCTCTCGCAACCGCAGCCGCGACCAGCGACTGGGCTTTCGGCGAATAAGGGTGGCACCCCCAAACCATCGGCCGGCGCGCACCAGCAGAGAGCGCACGCCGCCGTAGAACGATCGACACCCGTAATGTCGAAACCACAGCACTCCGCTGACAAACGAGTCGCAGAGAGCTTGGCGAGGATCGTTGTAGCAGACGCCCAGAAGCGTACACCGAAAGACACGTCGTACGCAACGCAAAGGTCAAAAGACACGCCGAAAAAGCCCGAAGAAAGACATTGGACTACCCCCTTCAGTCGGGGGGGGAACCCCAGCACACCGGAAGGCTTTTCGGAAGGCGACGGGACACTTTCCTCGACGTTATGGGAGAGGTCAAGCCGTTTTCAGCTAGATGACACTAATTTTCCCCCGCTAGACCGCTCAGGGGTACCCCATGAAACCATGGAAAGGCTCCATCTCTGCATGGAGAGAATGGAGAGGTTTATGAAGACCCAGAACCCTCCCACTCCCAAGAGAACAAGAGAAGGGCCTCAGGAGGACCCCAGGGCCAAATATCCGAGACTATTCAATCCCCAGCAGGACACAGCCTCAGATTTCCATAATGTGTATGACCTCACTGGTGAGGAACAATACTTGGAGGAGGAGGATGAATTTGTGGACGATGAAGAGAGACAGAACCAGGAGGAAGGTCTGGAAGACAGCCCAGACATGGTAGGAGAAGGCTTCGGAGAAAATCCAGAAGGACCTTCTCATCCCTGGCAATCCCCATCATTATATTCGGACACTGATGTCCTGAACCTAAATCCTCCTGACAATTCACCTGTTAGAAACACGTCTTATAACCTTCGACCCAGCCAGTTAAGTTTTTCAAGGATTCAGCGACATAAGATACCCAAGTACCACCTTCCTTTTTCTTATACTCTCAAACGCTTTAAATATTGGGCCAGAGTCTTCCCAAACTTTAAAATGAGAGTTTGCTTTAACATTGCGAAATCAGCCCGCTCAGCCTTCGACATTTCCATAATGGCACTGCAGCCAGAATGGGGCAGTCTACTGAGCAACCACGCAATCTTATCAGCATTGTCAACTTCTTGAACCTCGCATGCATACTCAAACGCATTCAGCCAGTCCATAATGTCATTCCTTTCTTCATACACACTGAGCAGATCTTTTGGAAACCGTGGATGAGAGGAAGCCCCAGACCCATGTCTAGGACCCTTGGACCCATTTGCAACCTGAAGCTTGGCCAGTTCCAACTGGTGATCCCTGTCTTTCTGTTTTTCTGCCTGTTCGATTTTTAGTTTGGCTATGCTGAATTCAAGCTCCTGCTGCCTAAACCGCAGCTCTTGCTTCTTGAATTCAAGCATAGCCTCCCCATCAACACTGGCAGAGGAAACATTAGACATCACATCCTCCCTGTCCTCGTGGTCGCAACTCCTGCAGTGACTTTCTACTTGCACCCCCATCTTGGGCCAGTAGAAGTGCATGGATAACCTTTGCTTGGTCCTCTTCATACCAAGGTGACCAGCAAGGGGAACTTCATGCGCCAACTGCAGGAGGAAGGGCCTAACAGCAAGGGGAACCACCAACCTCCTATGGTCTCCTTCTGTAGACTCTGTGGGCTCACTATATAGGAGTCCACCTTCCCAATAAATCCTATGCTTCCCAGGAGGTTCACCCTCAAGCTGGGAGCAGGCCTGTCTCCTTAGGCCTTCCAGAGATGGGCACTCACGTTGGCCTCTACTGAATTCGTCCCTATCAGGACCTCCTTCAACTAACAAGTATTTTAGTTCAGGATGATCGTTGGGGTCGAATACTTCAGGCATCGCCACCTCCTCGTCAGGCCCGGGCGATTGACCAACTTCCTCCACCGCAGTGGTAGGCGAGCTCGGGGGAATATTCTCTTTCCCTCGTCTTGACTTGTAGACTCCTTTCGCCTTGGGTTTCCCCTTTGGCTGGGGCGGCGTATTGGGCTTGGCCAATGCTGCCCGTGCTTGAGACCGAGTGTAGGGTCTTTCGGCAGTGTCTCCTACGAGCCCTAAAGCTCTGAGATCATTACCTAACAAGACCTTTCCCGGGACGTTTCTCTGAATGCTCACTGGAATCCTGACTGCTGTACCATTTAAAGTAAGATTTACAGGGATCACGGGAAACATACGGAGGGGGCCGTCAGCCAACTTAGTGGGTATCAGAGTAGCTCTGGCAACTTCCTCTGAGTCTACCAAGGTAGAATCCACTACAGTTCGACTGCACCCACTATCCCTAAGAGCTGGAGTATCCACTCCATTGATCAGCACACTGTCTTTAAAGTAGTGCTTGGTATTATCCGGAATCTTAGCATAAGCCTCTGCGACTTTAGGCTCCCAGGAACCCAGGGACACTAAAACTACCTCAGCCTCTATTCCGCTGGGAAATGAGTCTGAGGAGAAGGATGCTCCTGTAATCTCTTCTTCCTCGTAGGAGGAGAAGGCCAGATTAGCGGAGTGGACCCCCAAAGGTCTAACCTTACAACGGGGATCCCCCTTCACATGGTCAGTTGCTCCACAAGAAAAACAAGCCCCAGTGGGTCTGTTTACGTAGGGAGGCTTATTATAACCAGAGTTCTGTTTCGGAGGCTGACCTCCACTACCCTGTGAGTTCTCTTGTGTCTTACCCTTGTTTTTCTTTTTGTGGCCCTTATGGGAAGAAGATTTAGCAGATTCCCCACCCTCCATATCTTTGGACTTTTTCCCTTCCTCCTGCTTACCAGGATGAGTTTTGTCCTTATGGGACACTCGATGTGACACCCATAAGTCTGCTGCAATGGCCAGCTTCTTAGGATCTATCTCCCTCGAATCGGCCAAATGCTGCTTAAGCTCCGGGGAAAAAGAAGCAAAAATATGTTCCAGCATGACAAGATTTATCATGCCTTCGAAGGTAGAAACCTTATAACCTTCGACCCAGCCAGTTAAGTTTTTCAAAGATTCAGCGACATAAGATACCCAAGTACCACCTTCCTTTTTCTTATACTCTCAAACGCTTTAAATATTGGGCCGGAGTCTTCCCAAACTTTAAAATGAGAGTTTGCTTTAACATTGCGAAATCAGCCCGCTCAGCCTTCGACATTTCCATAATGGCACTGCAGCCAGAATGGGGCAGTCTACTGAGCAACCACGCAATCTTATCAGCATTGTCAACTTCTTGAACCTCGCATGCATACTCAAACGCATTCAGCCAGTCCATAATGTCATTCCTTTCTTCATACACACTGAGCAGATCTTTCGGAAACCGTGGATGAGAGGAAGCCCCAGACCCATGTCTAGGACCCTTGGATCCATTTGCAACCTGAAGCTTGGCCAGTTCCAACTGGTGATCCCTGTCTTTCTGTTTTTCTGCCTGTTCGATTTTTAGTTTGGCTATGCTGAATTCAAGCTCCTGCTGCCTAAACCGCAGCTCTTGCTTCTTGAATTCAAGCATAGCCTCCCCATCAACACTGGCAGAGGAAACATTAGACATCACATCCTCCCTGTCCTCGTGGTTGCGATGGATCAGTGCAGCGGCAGAACCGTCGGTTCTACCAGTGAGAGCAGCCCCACCACCTTCTGCACTGTCCTCGTAAGTTATAGCGTCAAGCTGCGCTTCTTGCCACGCCACGATTCTCTGGATCATTTCCAATTTTGTGCCTTGAGAGGAAACACCTCTCTCCGCACACATCTTTTTCAGCGTTTCTGATTTGGAAGCATTTAAAGTTAACAAGGTATTTGCTTCCATACTGTTTGATAGGACTATGGCCTTTTTAAAGTTATACTAACAACAATTCACTACGTGTACTGGTTGGAATAACCTGCAATGCCTTAGTTCGAGCGCAACACTGGATACCTTCAGTCGTATCCCACCGCTGTACACCAATTTGTTAAGACGGATTTCTGAACTCTGTCCTGGTGGCGCAGAAGTTCAGAAGGCCAACCTAATTACTTGGAACAGGGTAACCTCTGGACAAGCCAGACCAATCAAGGTAGCGATCGCGGCGGTCAAGACTAGGTCTCAAGAGGGGTGAGGGTGACTGAAAGCCTGCAATGAGCACACAAAGCAAGAGCGCTTACAAACTACTCCAAACGGTTGTTATATCAAAAATAGATACACATTTATTTTAAGGCCCTTAAAACAAATGTGTATCTATTTTTACAAACAGAGGGACCTCGACGCATGAGGGATTGTGGGTACAACGCACGTCACTATAGGGATAGTATTTCAGACACGCCTTGTTGACGTCCCTTTTCGACTACGAAAAACAAAATGCAATACTCCGCAGTGACCACTGGATGTCGGACCTATGCACAGCATGTGAATCTAAGCAGATACAACCATCAGAAATGCTTTTACGGTAAGTAATGCATTGTCTTCTCCACACTCTTTCCTTCTTTGGGTTTAAAGGCCCTGTTCTCAAATGGCTATCCTCTTATCTCTCTTCCCGTTTCTTTGCTGTATCATGGGGTGGCCGGACCTCTCCTTCCTTTTCTCTTGAATACAGTGTTCCCCAAGATTCTGTACTTGGTCCTTTCCTCTTCTCTCTTTACACCTCCCTCATTGCCCCTGTTATCTCCTCGTTTTGGCATCTCCCACCATTTCTATGCCAACAACACTCAACTTTCTATTTCTCCTCCTTCTCCTTCTCAACTGACCTTCACCTAAAACTCTTCCTGCCTTACTGCCATTAAGAACTCAATGTCCTCCCGCTTTCTCTCTTAACACCGATAAAACCGAAGTCCTTTTCTTTCCCTCCAACTCTCTTACCCCTCCCTCTCCTCCCACTTTCATTCACTTTCCTCCCTCTATTCTTCCGATCTCTCCCCAAGCTCGTAACTTAGGCGTTCTCTTGAACTCCTCTCTTTCCTTCTCCCAGCACATTTCACTCACACCTCGCACCTGCCGATACCACCTCTACAATATTCAAAAAATCCGGCCTTTCCATGCTACCAAACTCCTAATCTCATCTTTTTTTGCCTCATCTATTGCTCCTCTTTACTCTTTGGACTTCCAGCATCTCATCTTGCCCCCCTTAAATCCATCTACCACTCTGCTTTTCGTACCCTTTGTCTCCTCACCTCCCGTGACTCCATCTCTTCCTCGTTCTCACCTTGGCTGGCTACCATTTCACTCGCAGCTAAAACTTTACTTTCTCTGCCATGGTCTTGCTCCTCCTTATTTCTCCTCCCTTCTCTCCTTCTGCTCCCCCTCCCGTTCCCTTCGTTCCGCTGACCACTTCCTTCTCACTGTACCTCCATCCTCCTGTGCTTCCTCCCGTTTCCGCTCCTTCTAACTCCTTGCACCCCTACACTGGAACTCGCTCCCTCTCGCAATCCGCTCCACCACGACCTTCCCCTCATTCCGCACTTCCCTTAAATCCCTCCTCCTCCATTCTCCTCCTTGAAAACTCCCTCTCTGCTCCCCCCCTTATTCTTCCCCTTGATTTTCTCTCTCCCCTCTCCTCCTCTCTCCCTTCAATTCCCTTCACCACCCCTCCTCACCCACCTAATCCCCCTCCTCTATTCCCCCTCCCCTTCAGTTAATTGCTCTTTTCACTGTTTTATCGAAAGATTCATGATGTAATTTTGCTTCCTCTGTTACATTATGTATTATGTTGTTCCACTGTACAGCGCCTTGGTGTAAAGCACTCAATCAATTAATGTAGGGTCCTTTAGTCTAGTTTTGTTTTCCAAGCCTCTTGCGCCCCAGTTCCTATGATGCAGCTATGTCCCAGCGTCTGCGCTCTGAGGTAATTCCACTTTTTCCTTAAATGTTTTGTTTTTGGTCTGCGTTGGCTCTCCCCGCGATAGTTCTCCTGCACTCGCTATACTGTGTCTTGGTCGTCTTCGTTAATCTCCATCAGGCACCCACGTCCTCCCTCTTCATGCGCTTCACCTGGAGTCTCCTCGCACAGCAAGCGATCCTCGTCACCATTTATGTTAAGAACATAAATTGCTTGCTCACACGATTTAGTGGTCTTTTACTCGTGAGTTTATTCACGATTAGGAGTCCCCAGGTAGATGGGACCTCAACTGGCGAACTCGCTTCCTGTATGATTCTCGAATGCTGATTGGAGCATCATACAGAACGCAAACCCGCACATGGGCAATAGAACAGTGCACACCATAACACTCTTGCTCTCCTTGCAGTGCGCTGTGTGGCATTTCCGCCTTGTTTACACTCCCGCATCACGTGGTTTCTGTGCTCGAGTGAAGGATAGATGAAGGCAACACTCGCTTTGTAATTAATCTGGCTTCTCTCTGGTGGCACTTACCAGGATCTGACCCATTCTAATGACCCCCCCCCACTTGTGTCCTGGCAGGGACTGGACGCGACCTTTCAGGAGGATGACCTGGAGGAGTCGCAGTGCCTGAGTGATGACACAGACATTGACGTTACGCCCCAGGTGAGTGTTCCTTCTGCCTGCCTCGCAAGGTCGCGGCTGCTTTTTCCAATCCATTGCTGTCGCAAGAGATGTAAGGCCGAAGGAATATGTAATTTTCGGTTGTTTAGTTGTTTTTCTTCTCTTCCCCGATTTCCTAAGAGGTGCATTTTGCTCGTCCATAGCAGAGAGGGGAAGTCTGTAACCCAGGGCCCAATATTCACTCGCCTCTAGTCATTGGCTGGGGATAATTGTCTCTTGCTGAATAATGGCATTGTTTTGTGTGTGGAGAGTGACATAGCTAGTAGCTTGCAGCTTGAGATGTTGCCCCCTGTTGTTAAATCTTTGCAGGGAACCCCCCCCCCCCCTCTTGGAGCAGATTGGGCAGCACAGCTCTGTTGATTTCAGGGGTCCTCAACACATTGCCTTCGCAATTCTCCACTGTCACCGGGGAAGAGCAGAGACGAGGCAAAAGACCACTATTGTGGTTTAGTCCCATTTGTGGACGGCTTGCCCACGTGTACTGGTCCAAGCTGACAGAACTCTCGTGCTCATTATAAAAAGTGAGTTTTACAGCAATCCTTGAGTGTGCTTCTGAAATGGCACAAACGCGCTTATCTGATAAATGTGGTTTAGATGCCCAGGCAACGCCATCTGGGGCTTTGCAAAGTTGGGAGTCTCTGGTGCAAGACTGTACGTGTTTGGAAACCTTCGCTTATGCACTGTTGCGCGGTCCTTGGAACACCTTCATCCATTGACCAATCACGTGGCTCCCAATGTATTGCACATGGTGCGTCTGTCCCCCTTGCTTGCTCAATGTGTCTCTCAGCCAGTGATTTGCAGTGTTGCCATTAACCCTTCCTTCTGTCTTTCTTCCCCTTCTTTGCTCAGGGCCGCTGGCAGTGCACCAAATGTAGGAATTTTAACTCTCCCATCAAGCGCTATTGCTTGTGCTGCTGGGCTCTGCGCAAGAATTGGTACCTGGATTGCCCCAAGCTGGCACACTCCCTGTCCACCTCCGACATCTGTGCCAAGTTTGGAGAGAAGGAGCGCGACGAGGGTATAGACATCCCCGACTGCCGCAGAACGATATCCGCGCCAGTGGTGCGGCCCAGAGACCCGTCGCCCCTCCACGAGAGGTCCAGGTTGTCCCGCGATGACTCGGATCTGCCAGCCTACTCGTCCCTCGGCGTAGGCGAGAGCCAAAAGAACCTGCTGAACCGCAGTCTGAAGTTTGGGGAGCAGCAGAAGGAGGAGGACCTGGCACTGATCGAGTCCAGCAAGTCCCTGCTCGAGCCCTGCCAGCTGTGCCAGCGTAAGCCGCGGAATGGGAACATTATCCATGGCAGGACGGGCCACCTGGTCGCCTGCTTCCTCTGTGCCAAAGCCTTGAAGCGGGGTGGACTGCCGTGCCCAGTCTGCAAGAAGCCTATCCAGATGGTGGTCAAGACCTTTATTGCCTAGCCCGGCTGCAGCAGAGAAATGGCCACAGCTGGCTCACTGCCAGGAGCGGAGTGTCGATGGGTCCAGCACGTGACACTGCAACAGGCCCGCTAGTTACTTTTGGGGTTGCTTAAAACTGGGCCACCTTCCTTGAGAGCCTACAGAAGGCCTGTTGATGCCAGAGTATTTTTCCATCAGGTGTGCGCACAGACCAGATTTCTGGATATGACCAGTTGGGCAACCGTTGGACCTTTCGCACCCACATGAATCCCGACTGCAGGGCATTGCCCACTTGCCTGGACGCATGTATGGGTGTGTGCGCCTTCTGTCTGCTCTTGGACACCCGCTCCACTCTTCGCCATCCGTTGACCATTTCTCTGCAGGGGCAGCATTGAAGACCCATCTCGCTGCCAAACAGCCCTCACCCCAGAACTCCCTGCATGAAGCGGGATCTCCACTGCCACCGCCAGGAAGTAAAGGCAGGGCGCCTTGCGAGACTTGCAGTCTGGAATTCAAGAATATTCTATTTTTTTCAGCAGGTGTTTTTGTCCGGACTTTCAATCAGCATGTGCTTTCCCAGTGAAGGCGGGGGTTAGTCCTTCAGGGGGCCATGTCGTGTGTGGGGACTAACCAGCCACTTTATCTCTAGAGAGCACTTTGGGAGTGTGGTGCCCCTGGCATGTTATCCTGCCCATGAAGTCGTCCCTGTGGCTGTTTCCAGACTGTCTCGCCCTTTCAGCACCTTACATGTCTCCCCAGCACACCACTGCCATTCCTGACGCTCCACGCCCCCTCCAGAAGACCTGCCATTGGAGTGGAAGCCCCCACCAGTTGTAGGTGCTGAAACATTGTACTTTGAGGGAGGCGAGATCTTTTGTGCTTGATTAGAACCTCGAAGTGTTAACATGTGTCTTTCTTTAAATACAAATTGCTTGTTAATATATTGGGTTGGGGGTGCTTTAGGGAACCACGCGCCCCCACCAACAGTCTGAAACGGCTTCCATTGGTTATGTATTTGTTTGGATACCCTAATCCCTGCTGGTTGGGCATTATTGGGACGGCATTGGGGTGACCGCCCACAGCTCACTCTGAGAACCTGGCTGCATGGCATGTCTAACCCTGTTCGAAGGCTGTAGTATTGAGCTGTGAGGCCCCTCCCTCGCCCTGTGGCGAGCACTGCCATTGGTCCCGTTTGTCCCCTTTGACCGGGGTCACCTTTTGAAATGTGGGATGATGGGGGGGGGGGGGCAGGGAGGGGGGGACGAACACATTGGTCCCACAGTACTTGTACGAACCGAAAAGGTAGCTTCATTTTAGTTTTTTGTTTTTTTTGTGGTCTTGGCAAATCTTTGCATCGTTTTGAAAGCACTTTTTTGTAATTACTGTGAATTGTGTAACATTTTTGTTCTCGCAGTTCTATTCATGAGCGACAGCAGGTCCCGCAGAAGAGTAAGTGTTTTTAAATGTTATGCTACGTGTTGAGGTGTTTTTTCTTTTTGCCTTTTTAAAATGTTTGGTAAATAAAGAGCGAGCTGGCCCTGACTGCATTGTAGGCCGACGCTGTACTGTGCTGGCAGCTTTCCCTGTGTGGGATAAGCTTTGCAGCGGCAGCAGAGTAGCGCACGTTTCCACATTATTTGCTCAGACTTCTTATAATAACCCATTGGTGGCTGCCAAGTTTTCTGGGATTGAAAGCACGTGCTCGGATCTTCCTGTAGACACAATGTAACCTCACTGGGAGGCGGGGGGGATTAGCTCGTTCCTCTGGGCTGCCCCTGCCATCGTTCCTCCAGCTTCTACTGTTAGTATTGGCAGAGATCCTGGCGTGCGTGGCACGGCCTCCCGGGCCTTCCTTTCTACCCGAATAAAGCGGATTCTTCGCCTTTAACCTCCCAGGTCATCTCTTCCGAAGTCTCCTTGGGCCAAGCAGAGATTTGCACTAATTGGGGAAGTCTGCTGAAAGTTGAACTTTGTGGCTTAAAGCCGAAGCAGGTTTTTTTTTTTTTTATTATCAGAGGGTGATGTGTTCTGCGTGAAGGGCGCCCAGGTTTGTGTGCCACGTGTGTCGTTCGTCTTGACTTGTCCAAGTAAAGCTTGTCTGCTACACACCTCTACAGTGCAGTGTCTCTTCTTTCTGCACCGGGGCAGTGCCAGCAACACGTGCATTTCCCAAAAGCTGAAAATGTGCTTAACAAATGTCTGGACGCTTACACTAAGCACTTGCGATTTAAAAGTCCGGTAAATAAACGTGGTTACTGCACCCCAATCCTAGATAGCAGACGTTAAATTGCATGTTTATAAAATAAGTGGTCTGATAACTGGGATGGATAAAGCCGCTGTGTTCGTGATGCGATAGTAAGCGCTGTGATGCTTGGAGTAGTAATAAAGCACTTTAGAATGGGTGTCTTTAATGAGTAGTCGGCCTGTGGGAGGGAGTCTGCAGGAGCCGCCCAGTGCCGACGCACCATGTAAAGCTGGCGAGTGCTCGAGCAGGCCCTGGGCCGCACCTGCTTCAGACCTGGGCAAGAGCACTGTCCAATCCAAGCTCTCCTTAGCAGCAGTTCCCACCGCTCCCAGCAGGTGTCGCCTTTGACGCATGGCTCAGGACTCTGGGCGCTTAAACTCTGCAGCGCCTCTGCTCTGGCCAAGATGTGGACGCGTTCTGTGTATAAAGGAGGCGCTCTCTGGTCGGGTTCTCTGCCACTACCGACTGGTAGCACATTCTAGAAGGGCCGGCCCACCCCTCTTGCAGCCCACCCTCTTTGGTGGGTGGGTGCACCTTCTGCCACCAGCAACCTGGTTATCTACAGTAAAAGCGCCGCCTTACTAGTCGCAAAAAGGGACGGCCCCGAGATGGCCCTTCGCGCTGCAGCGAGGAGGCAAGCACGGCAGCCCAGCCTCGAATGAGTAGCATGGTGGCCTGCACGCAAGCCTTCAGTGTCTTGCAACCGTGTTTCCTATCCC
This sequence comes from Ambystoma mexicanum, assembly GCF_040938575.1. Classification (NCBI taxonomy): domain Eukaryota; kingdom Metazoa; phylum Chordata; class Amphibia; order Caudata; family Ambystomatidae; genus Ambystoma; species Ambystoma mexicanum. The sequence goes on from NC_090938.1 coordinate 37,194,676, forward strand.
ATGGCTGAGCTCTCGCCCAGACACGCAGGGTTGCAGGCGCTGTTCTACCATCCCAGCTCATCCCGTGCCTCTTATACCGGACCTTGCACCAAGGGCAAGTATTTGTAGCTTCCTGCGGCACGCACAGCCACTTCCAGGAAAGCAAACTCGCAGACTCTCGTCCACTGGGTGCGTTTGATGCGGAGTGTCTAGTCCTCAAAGGCCGAAGGGTAGACATTGGTAGGTTCCTTTGGAAAGAAGCGCCAATTTGCAAAGCTGGTTCCTACTGGATTCACAGTGGGCCTCTACTGGTGTACATCCAGAAGCCCAATCGTACAAAATGAGTGACGCGCCGTTTAGCTCATGGGGGCCGGTTCAGACCCTTCTGTGCATTGCTGCTTAAAGCAAAGAAGCAATGGGGTGAACGCTCACTCAGTGGGGCCTGTCGACGGCGCACTACACTCTCAGCACCCCCCTCGGTGCTAGGAGCATCACCCGCATTTGAGTCGGGAAGCTGGTGAAGTAATGTGCGTGCCACTTTTGTATATCAATTTTAAGGACCACACAGAGGTCCTGATTCTTGTTAAAGTGCATAGAAATCCTGCAAGGGCCGAGCTGTGAGAAGGACACTGCACAGATTAAAAATGCACGCGCCCAGCGTATACATGGAATTTTCTGCGCAAAGTAACCTTATTCACAAGTCACGCACTGATTGCCCCCGACGCCCCCCCTCGCAAAGCAATAACAGCCAGGACAGCTAACTTTGCTTGCTCCCTCAAGCGCAAATTCACACACCCTTCAAACGGTGTGCAGGGTTTCCATCAAGCAGGCCTGCATTTTGGGGACCCGGCACAGTGTCCCCATTACCATATCCGGCACCCTGACAACACGTGTATGAAAAATCGTAACTGTTGAAATCTCAATCTGCGTGTAAACCGTCCCTGCACCCTTCTACACTGCGCACTTGGAACCCTGGTTGCGTACAAGCACCTTGAAATCTGACATGCAAACCCACCTCTGTGCTACCATGGCTATGCGAAAGTGTACTTACGCCGGCCTTCAGGTGGCGGATAGTATGAAGGTCTTGTGTGGACATTTCCCGGCCGAGAGGTTGCGCAATCGAATCATTGAATGCATCTGGTGCAGTGCAATTGTGGGATTGCGAGGGACTGCCTACCGGCCGTCTCTCGGTATACCCACTTCTTCAGAAGTTCTCCCCCGACCACCACTTTCTGGTGGTTTTCCACCACCTTCCCAGCCCTCTGTGCAAGCCACGCACAGGCTCTGCGTCTGGTCTTGCGCAAGACTCTCGACGGCTCGCAGAGAGGTGCCGAGCCTGCGCGAATTGCACGCAAGTCCAGGAAAAGCACAGTGCATTCAATTCCATGAATCGCTGTATGCAGATTTACACGCAGTTCGGCACACAAGTACCCTTTTTTTCCACGCTACTAATTCCACGAATCTGGCCCATAGTGTTAGCTGCACATTTATTTGGGTTTGCAATGACCCCCCCTGTTGCAGGGCGGCAGTGGCATACAAATACAGAAAGTCAAATTAAGTGGCAGATGTAAGGTGCCCAAATGGCAGTGTTTCCTGATCTTGTGTTAAAGCCTCAGTGTAGGAGACTCGGCCTAGAATACACAATGCATTTCTTTGTGTTTTTAAAGGTTGACCTTCTCTTTTCAACTTTAATTCTTTCTTGCTTGTCATTGGATGCCAAACCAGTATGATGTTAGTGGAGCCCGCAGTAGTTCTGGCGCGCACACTTTTAACGTACAAGTGTTGCGCCACACTGGAACCACCCCACCTGACCAGCTGGTAAGGTGGGTGCTGAGCAACCTGCAAACAAAGATGTTGCTACAGGAGATGGGCCACAAACCTCGTGTCATGTTACCAAATGCACCGGAGAGGGTTTTTTTATGTTAAAACACAACCTAAACGCGCCCCTTTCAATATCCCCTCCTGGTTTTCCTTCTTACTGGAAATGGATACCCTTCTAAACCGCCCCCCCCCCCTCAAATGAGCCATGAGGAGGTTCCTAATCCCAAGACCCACTGGATTCCCGTCCACTCAATCCAATGTCATTGACCGTTTCAGTCGGCCCCCGACAGTCCAACTGCCCTCTTGTTATACGTCTAATAAACCCCAAACTGCAGTACCTTCCCATAGTGTTTGAGGTATGTCCACTGGGTCCGCGACGTTCTGCCACGGGCTGCTCCTTTACGCTTCAGCGCTTGATGAGCCCAACGTGTCGGTGCTTGGTTTTGTTGATTAGGCCCATAGACGCCCACCTTCCCCTGTGGTGGCGCTTGCTTCATTTTCCAGGGTCGTCATAACCCCCCTGTCCTTCTTGGTGGTGTTTGATTAATGCCCCAAGACTGTTGATGCATTCGTTTCCTCTTTGGTGCTGCTTTATATGTGGCAGGTGGGTGCTGCCAATCTTGGGCTCTGGTCAGCTTATGCCCGCCACAAGGTACTGGTGGGCCCGGTGCTTGCAGCTAGTGCCATCTGGGTAACCGACTCTTCGCCCGTGCCGCCACGCACCATGTGGCATAGGACTTGTACCTTCCTTCACTCTGACTACTCTAGCTCAGGCCTTGCCCTGCACTGCCCTTCCTGCAGCCTGGATAGGAGCCTCTTTTCACCTGTGCTGCACCCCTCACACGGCCTGGGGCTGATTTACTACCAGCCTGTCCAGACTGGCTCCCGGGTGGGCGGGCCATTGCCTTGCAGGCCACGCTGCTTGCCTCTTTGCCCTGCTTATGTGGCCCTTGGTGTTTCTTCACCCGGGTCGCATCCCTCACGTGGCCCTGGGGCTTTTGATCTTTGCCGGGCTGCAGCTGGTATCCACAGCCTGGCCGGCCACCTCCTCGATGTCTGGTGATATGCGTGCGGGGGGCATTTGTCAAGCGCACAAATAGCCCTTGGGCATCGTGGCACTGTTGCAGAAGGCTTACTTAGTTACATAAGTGCTTACAGAAACCTACATGGTGCCCAACCCCATGTTGCAGGGCCGCAGAAGCATAAAAGTGCAAAGTCAATTAGGCGGCAGATACATGGTGCCTAACCCCCCCTGTTGCAGGGCGGCAGTGGCATACAAATACAGAAAGTCAAATTAAGTGGCAGATGTAAGGTGCCCAAACTCATGTTGCAGGGTGGCAGAGGGGCTCAGGGAGGAGGCTGGGGGGAGGAAGGAAGGACAGAGGGCAACAGGGGGTGGGTGGGGGGCACACACAGCACCACAGGTGACCAGAGGGAGGGTGGAGGGAACACATGGCCTCACAGGCGACCAGGGGGGTGGGTAGTGCACCTGTAGCAGACAGGGGCCTCCTCATGGGCCTTAGTTGGTGCGCCGGCTCCCGCCTCCCGGTTGCAGGGATTGGGCTATCAAGGCCCAGGCAACCAATGGGGGGGCGAGAGAGTAGGCAAGGCAAGGCGTCTAAATCAATTCGGAAAAGATGTGGCCATCTTGGAAGGCCGGTGGGCAAAGTAGCCCAATGTGTGAACCCAATTGAAGTCGTAGCATGTCAAGAAATGCGAGGCAATTTAGGAAAAAGATTGCTCATCTAGCAATCCTCAGCCCCCCAGCAGCCCGTTGTAATTTTCAAGATGAAACAATGGAAAACACGCCGAACACGCGAAACACCGCTAAATTGAAGACCTTTTTTGTAAATACTTTGAAATGGAATTCAAATACACGTATGTGTACACAGTTAAAATATTGCATTTTGATATTAAAGTAGCAAAATTAATTTAGAATTATGAAGCACGCTAAGAAGAGTATTGTATATACTTTCTGAAAGAGAAGGGTGGGGTTAGTGGTAAGAGTGGCGGTAATAGTACACAACGGTTTGCAGGTTATGCTTGCAGCAATCTTATCTGCTATAAATATGAAGGGGGAGAAGCTGCTTGCATGGAGGTCACATGATTGGCAATCAAAGCAAATTGTAGACTTAATCACACGACAAATATGCAGAGGACTGACAGCGCATTAATGTGTGGTTTCGGGAACATAATCTGATCTGAGGGAAGTCCTTGTATGGAAATAGTCCATATGTCAATGGTTTGTTGATGGTACCTGAATCGGCTCTCCTATTGGTTAAGCCTTCGAGGGTTGTGAAACACGTGCTGGCCACTGGAACATTGACACTGCTTTAGGGTTGGGTGTTCTGTTCATCTATGGGAAAGTAGAGGAGAAGGCAGCATTATTTACACATGATGTGTAAGAAATGGCATGTTTGTAGGAATTACTCCATGGCATCCGCACATCCTTTTCCCACATTTTGAATTCTCATGTGGAGTATTTTCTGGTGTAATACATTGTGGAATATGATGGCTCCCAAGATAAGTGTTGCGATGCATACATTTTCTATATCGTGCACAGTGCTCCATCTAGCGCTCACACCGTCACAGTATTCATGTAGCTTTGCTTGCAGATCAGAAGTACCTGGAGTTCTGCATGCAGGGCTTCTCCTAGGTCTTGCCCGAAGCAAAGAGGCACTTGTGCCACAAAGGGAGCCTTGTGTGACACTGATTCTGGGAGGCATTATCCATGGCAACATTCGTCGATAATTTCATAGAAGCCATCACCAACCTAGCCATCAACCACGAACACCTAATCATCCTGGGGGACTTCAACATCTGGTTTGAAGACAGCCACGCCAACTCCCAAAACTCACTAATTGAACAACTCGGCACCATGAAACTACGACAACTAGTCAAAGGAGCAACGCACTCTGCAGGACATGCTCTAGACGCAATTTTTGCCAAAGAAAAACTCATCACCACAGCACCTCCGATACAAATACTGTGGAGGGACCATCTCATCATCCCATTCGTGATCACTCTGCCTACCCAAGCCTAACCACCACCAAAAGAAACTGGAAACGCGTCAAAGAAAGCAACCGATTCGAACAACTGGAATTAACAAAACCCTCAACTACCGAACTGGAACTAGCTGACCTTGACGGGAAAGCAGATATACTACACAAATGGATCGCAGATACAATAGACAAGATCGCCCCAGAAAAACCGTTCACCTCATCAAAAAAAGAATAGCAAAATGATTCACCCCACTATTTAACGACATGAAAAAGGAAAACAAAAAGATGGAATTAGAATGGAGGAAAGAATACAGCCCAGGGAAAAAAATACTGTACCAGAAACAAATCCGGGCATACAAGAAGGAAATTCAAAAGGCAAAGAGAAGACATTACGATGACAGAATCGATAATGCCACCAACACACAAAAAGAAATGTTTAGCATCATTGAAGAAATGAGAAACCCACCAGGCTGCGATAACACCCCAAACCCCTCAGAAAAACTATGCAATGACCTGGCAGACAGACCACTTAAAAAAAAAAATCAATGACATCCGACAAACCATACAAAAGCGACCAACCAACCACAACATACAACCCAACGAACCTAACATGGAACCACAGCACAAACTCCAATGCTTTCCTGAAATATCAGCAGAGGCATTCACAATGCTGGTAAAAGAAGCAAGAAAGCGGGATCACCCATGGACCCCTGTCCCCCAGACATCTACAAATCAATCCTCGTGCAAGGATCGCCAGAAGAACACTACAGAAACCTTCTAAATCTATCACTATCAACAGGGACTGTACCGAAGATCTTCAAATCAGCATACATCAAGCCACTCTTGAAAAACACAAGTGGTGACGTAGATGACCTTTCCAACTACAGGCCGATCTCTAACATCCCCTACCCAGCAAAAATTCTAGAAACCTACGTATATAAACTAACCCAAGAACACGTAGAAAACGCCACCTGCTAGACCAAGCTCAAATCGGTTTCAGACCAGCGATAGGAATGGAAACAGTACTACTATCCATCTGGGACTACCTCAAAACTAACGCAGACTCAAACACTACCTCAGCCCTTACTCTGCTCGACCTCTCTGCAGCCTTTGACACAGTTAGCCACGACACCCTGACCAAAAGACTAGAAGACATAGACATAACAGACACAGCACTACTCTGGACCAACTCATTCCTAGCAGACAGAACAGAAACCGTTTGGATCAAACCTTTCAAATCCACTCCACGAGTTAACGACTGCAGAGTCCCACAAGGATCCTCACTATCTCCACTATATTTCAACATCTACCAGACTCCGGTCATCAGAATCTTCAAAAAATACAACATTACATGTTACAACTACGCAGATGACGCTCAGATCATCTACAAAATCAAAGACACCGTTGCCGACCACTCAACCCTAACCGACTGTCAAAAAGAAGTCTTCAACTGGATGGATGCCAACAACCTGAAAATCAGCCCAGGAAAGACAGAAATCATGATCGTATCCAAAGACCAAGAGAACAAAACCACCATCCCATGGCCTACGGAAATGGGAAACGCACCAACACCATCGAAGGTAGTAAAAAATCTGGGAGTCCTAATGGACAGCTCCCTAACCCTGGAACCACAAATAAATGCAACAGTGAAAAAATGCTTTTTCCTCCTCCACACGGCAAGAAGAATTCTACCTTTCCTCTCCTTCACCCACAAAAAACTCACTATCGTCGCCCTCATGTCAAAAAATTGACTATGCAAACAGCCTCTACCTCGGAATACCTCCTGAAGAAACTGCAACGTATCCAAAATGCAGCAGCAAGACTACTCTTCAAACTATCCGGAAGAGACCACATCACTCCAGCCCTAAAAACACTACACTGGCTCCCAGCAAAACATCGCATCACCTTCAAAACAATGTGCATAACGTACAGGGCAATCAGCGGACAAGGAGCAGAATTACTACTAAAGAAAATTACAGTCTACAAACCAAGGAGACCCCTCCGATCAAGCAACAAAATCCGCCTGGAACTCAAACCATACCTTAAGAAAAAACTTGGAGGCACCTCCTTCTACCACTTAGCCGCAAAAACCTGGAACAACATCCCAAAAGAAATGAGAAACACTGAAGATCACCTAAAATTCAGGAAATCGCTAAAAACCTGGCTCTTCAACACCAGAGACTAAATCTGGAGACCAAACCAGAAAAAGGAGGACTAAACCGGAAAGGACACGGGCCCGAGAGGGTAACTCCCACGGCACCTGGACGGGTGACACCGGATAGACTGGAACACAGGCGGCACGCACGGAGACTGAGTCAACTACCCCAGACAATCCCACCAACACTTTCCCCCACCACTTAGTTACTGCCAGGTATAACAGTGGGGTGGAATTGTCGAGATATTGGCAATCACCACACTACCTGAGAGGTTGACATTGGCAGGTGCACTGGCCACAGGAGTATGAAGGGAGGATAAGGGGAGCTGTAAGAGAACATGCTAGAGGTGGGGGCCAGAGGAGTAAGGAACCTGTATGCCAGTCGGACCCAGATCAGGACAGAGCCGCATCAGGGGAGACTATGCAAGCCGAGCGCCTCAATTCAGGATAGACGCAAACTAACCAACCCTACTAACAATTTCCCTTTCTGCATACACCTCTCAAACTCCAAACCAAACACAACCAAAACCTACAGCACAACAAACTGCACAAACTTCACTACATTGCAACAACAAAACAAAAACACACAGTCTTGCACAACAGTACACGACGACTACCGGCTGCAAACACCCCAGGCACAGCCAATGGACCCACCGGGCTGAGGCCGCCAACAGCACATCACTGCTCTCTTGCACTTTTCCTGCTTCCTCCCACTAAATCAATCGCCCCTCCTCTTTCAGAGCCGCCAGGGGACCACTCGGGCGGTGATAGTGCGCGGTATAAATGTCCTTTAACATTATCATGGCTGCAGTGTCTTAAGTTAAATGCATGCGAGTAGTGTTGGTTTGAAGTCTGGGGGGGGGGGCTTATTGGTATGTGTATTGTCTGTTGGAACATTGAATTTGAGTGTCTTCGTGCAGGGAGCAGCCAGAGACCACAAAGGCATTTCTGCTTTAGAAGTAATGGCATCATGTGTAAAGGCCACACAAGGCACAACTTGGTGTCCCCTGCACTCCTACCGTTGGCCTCTTGTAGGCAGGACCCATTTAACTTTCTTATGTTGCCCCTGTCGCACCTTTTTTCTCGCAGTTCAGACTGCAGTCCTAGTGACATTTCACTTGGTCCTAGTGACATTTCTTATCCATAAGTCTCCTTCACTTGCATACTCTCCCGACAACCTCGCAGCACTCATCCACAAGCCAGCTTGACATGAGTTGCTAGTAGGGACTTGGCCACCCCTACCTACCTTCGTATTGGGGTAAAATTCACACATGCATTCTAAATTCCTCTGACTAATCTCCCATACCTTGGACTTCGGTCCCCCTATACAAATGACATTCTCCAGCATGGGGTCTGGCATGGATTCACATGCTCATGAATATTCCGTCGTCAGGCCGGGAATCCTCTGTAAAAGAAAGTTTAACTTTCACTTACAAAACTATCTTTCTCCTCTAAACCAATCACTGTACTCTGGGTCATACTGCCCACCAGGGGTGTTGCTAGGTCTGGAAAAGATATGGGGCTAAGCTAATGTCGGGACTGTCTGGACTCGGGGCTAGTTACCCTTTTGGTTGTAGTCCCATAGCTTTTATCTGGGGCTATAGCCCCCTCGGGGCCCCCCCCCTAGCAACGCCCCTGCTGCCCACTTCAAATGACTCTCCCTAAACCCCTCCTCTGGCAGCCATCTTCAGATTTTTACCGCATTTTCGTTCGTGTTAGAAGTCTGTGTTTTTCTCCATGAGCTTTTCTGTGTTTTTGCACTTTTTATTTTTCAATACAAAAGATCTATTTTTATCAAATAGAGCCAGTGCGCTCTTTCACTCCTTTGACCTGCAAGCAGGAATCTGTCAGTAAATTATCGGGTCTACTCCGCCCTCTACTCTGCCCCCTGGACCAGGTCGGAAGGAAAGATAGAGGGAAGCTCCCTCTTCAAGCTCTGTTCCAGCTGCGGACTGTGGAACGTCTTTGTAGAGGACAACCCCCCTACAGTGCCTCTGTCTCCATCGGGACCACAGGGAAGCAGATTGTGAGATCTGCGTTGGGTTCTCCAGGCGAGCCGTCAGGATCATCACAGTAGGCTGGCGGCATGGTTAAATGCCAAGGCCTCTATCCCGTGCAGCAAGCGGGGGCATTCCTGACCCAGAACCGGCCGGTACGAGGAGCAGGTCCCGCGGCGGGCAGGTCACCCTCATATTCACCATCTGCATTCAGCTCCTCAAAGAGGAAATCTGCTAACCCGGCGAAGCTACGAGAAAAGCCAGCGAAGACTAAGGTGCAGGAAAAGGTGATCAACCTGCCCCGGGTGGCCCATGCGAAGTCTTTTTCGATGATAGTTGGTGGCGGCCGCCCTCTCGAAGGCCAAAGGGGCTGACCCAGTCAAGGTAATCCAGTGGTGCCCAGAGTATTCCTGCCCCTGAGGCAGAAGGCCTCGGCCAAGCCAGTGGAGAAGACCCTGGAGAAGGGGATGCCATACCGAAGCCCAAAACTGACCCTTCCGGATGCAAAAAAAGGAGTGGGGGATCAGGGGGGGAGCGAGAAGATGTCCCAACTGTACTCCAGGGCAAGGATATTTCTTCCTTGGACAAGGAGGATGTGGTGAATGGCAATGGTGAAAATGCCAAGGGTGCTGGGCCCATTAAGCCCCCTCTCCCCAGACACTTTTGAGGGATGTATCTTTGGACATTATTTCGCCCCTACACACCCTCGTGTCAGAAATCCAGAAGATGATGCCGGCGATGACTCCGGTTCTGCCCCCGGCGACACTGGGTCAGCCTCTGGCAAAAAAGGAGGCAGCACCCTATGCGGCTGCATCAACCTCAACGTGCCCACTCGCCTCATGGACATGGGGATGGACAGACGCTACCATGGACACTAACGTCATGAGCATGGCGGGTGGTTCGCTGCAGCCAAGGGCTTCTCCCCCAGACAAAGTGGGGTCATTCCACGCCATGGTTGTCAGAGCGTCCAAGCTCTTCCAACTGATTCCAGAAGAGACCAAGAAGGAAGGTTTTCTATACCAACGTGTGAGGCCAAAAGGAAGACAATTCTGGTGGTGCCTCTCCTGGACGACGTTTGGGACGAGAACCCAGCATTGATGTGAAACCCAGCCAAGAGGGAAATGCTGGGGAAGAAGTACCGGGTGCTGGAGTCCGCACCCTTTCCTACGTTTGCAGCCTTCCCTGGACTCTGGGATCTTGGAGGCAGCGAGAAAGAAGTAATCTATCACCTTGTCTTCATTCTAAGGGAAGAAGTTAAATGCAGTGGAAAGAAAGGTGATCTTCTCAGTGGCATCTACAATCAAGGCAGCTAACACACTTGCAATCCTGGCCAGGTACGACAGGGGGCTGTGGTATAAGATGGCCCAACTGCTGGAGTTTCTACCTGACGACATGCAGGCCGAGGGGCTTCCCATCTTCCAGGCGCGGGGTGGAGGGGTGGTGGCATCAGACTATGCCATCACTGTGGCACTGGCTGTTGCGGACACAGGGTTCTGGCATATGGGGAACCGTGTCTACCTCTGTCGGGGCTGGCTGAAGGCCACCAACATCTGTCAAGAGGTCCAGACGAGGGTGCAGGACATGCCCTTCGATGGGGACATCCTCTTTGGGAAGGCTGTCGACTAATCCTTGCAGGCCGTTAAGACTGACACGGAGACCGCCTGTGCCCTAGGCACTCTTCAACAGCACTGCCCTTCCTTTCGTGCCTCCGGGAGGAGGTGCGGGGGGGGAGAAGTCTGGCAGCTTGTTGCAGTAGTTGTAGAATGTTGGTACATGTCTTTTGATGCAGTTGATTAGCGATGTCATGTACATGTTGAAGAGTAGTGGTGATAGGGATGTGCCTTTTTTACTCCATAGGTGGTGTCCCGTGGTGCAGATTTGAAAGGTTTTAACCAAACTTCCTGTTCTTTCTGAGGAAAGATTTGATCCAGAACAGCAATGTCAGTGAGCCCTATTGCTTAGTCTTTTTATTAGCATGTTGTAGTTGACTGTCAAAGGCAGCTGAGAGATCCAGTAATATCAGTGATGGTTTGGTGTTGGAGTCTGCATTCATCTTTAGATCGTCCCATATTGAGACTAGTGCTGTCTCTGTTCCTCTCAAGGGTCTGAAGCCTACTTGTGCCTGGTCCAATAGATGGTTATTTTCAATGTGCTCCAGTAGTTGTGCATAGATGTAGGTTTCTAAGCTTTGGCGGGGTATGGGATGTTTGAGATTGGTCTGTTTGATAGGTCTTCCACATCGCCCGTTGTGTCCTTGAGCAGAAGTTCGATGTAGGCCATTTTGAATGCTCTTGGTACTCTCCCTGTAGTAAGTGATTGATTGTAGAGGTTTATATAGTATTCCAGTGGTGTTCTGTGCGAGGATGCATTTATAGATGTCTGGTGGGCAGTGGTCCATTGGGAAACTGCTTTGTTACTCTTTTTAACTAGGCTTAGTAGTTTTTCTCTTGACATCTGTTGGAAACGGCACATTTTGTTTTATGGTCCAGGGGCTGGTGGTAGCTTGTGCATTGTTTGGTTGATTGGTCTGCTATGAGTGACTCAGTCCATGTTGGTGATTTTGTTCTTGAAGTGATCTGCAAAAACGTTGGGTAGTTTTTAGGAGGGTACTGGTGAGTTGTTGCATCCGGGTGGGTTTCTCATCTCATTTACGATGTTAAATAACTCTTTGGGTGTTGGTTGCTTTTCTGATCCGGTCGTTGTCGTGCTTCTATTTTGCTTTGAGGGTTTTGGCTTTGTATGATCAAATTCTCCAGCATGGGGTCTGGCTGGATTCACATGCTCATGAATATTTCCCATCGCCAGACAAAGAATCCTCCAGTAAAAGAAAAAATCAGTTTCAGTTTCGTTTCTGAACTGTCTTTCTCCTAATAACCATGAAGGACCGTCCTACATGACTCGCTAACTGGCTGGAGGGGGAAGAGCCCAGAAGCAGGTGAGAAGTCCGAGCGGTCATCTAAGACCTTTGAGGACGCTCCGGTTACGGGGACCCAACAGAACGCAAAGCACCGTGAGTCCGCAGGCACTGGGAGAGCCGTTGGTTTGGGCTCCTCGGCTGCCAGGCAGGCGCGCGATGTCACCAACGCTGTCAACCACGAGCCAATGCTCCAGCTCGGTGAAAAGGAAGTCGTACAACCTGGGTAAGCTTCGGGAGAAGTGCGGCAGTGACCCTCCCCCCACGGTGAAGGCCTCAGAGGCGCCCACGGTCGTGAAGGCCCTGATTCACCCGGCTAAGGCCTCGATTGAGGGAGTTGTGGCGGCCCTGGCGAAGCCTTTGGAGGCGACCCAGGTGGAGACGACTTCCAGGCCTAGAGTTTCCCTGCCGCCCCAAGGGAATGTCTTTCCAACCTATAGAGGACCCCCGTGAAACCCCGGATTGAGAAAGGGGGGCGAGGTAGCTCTAACAGACTCAGATACGTCCTCCAAGGATGAGCTGTCTATCAAGGCAACCCTGGACAAAGAGGTTCAAGGAGAAGGCCCGCAGGAAGGATCCCAACGAGGCGGACGTAGAGAGGGAAGGTGGAGCCGATGAACAACGGCAGATCGACGAGGAACCGGACACCACACAGTTACCGTTGCAACCAATGCCACCACCGATGGACAGGCAGGATGACATTTTACTGGCATTGCAAACCCTGTGCACCGAGATAAGGACGAGGCTACGGCTGCCTCCGGTGGACGATCCAGTGGCGCCTGAACCGTCGGGGGAGTCCATCCTCCCCCACCTTTCCAGCCTTCTCCTCCAGTCCCCCCCACCGAGGGACTAGACAGACGGCGACAGAATGGATCTCCCATCACCACCTCCCTGGGCTTCCCCTCCCGACGAAATTGGCTCCTTTCCCGCCATGATTGCCAGCGCATGGGAGCTTTTCCAGCTATGCCCCGAAGAGCAGAAGGAGGGGTTCCTCTACCAACGACGGGAGGCCAAGAGGAAGACGATGGACTGTCCCTTCTGAAGAACCCATCCACGGCCCCTGCGAAGAGGGACCAGTACGAGAAGTAGTACCGGGTCCCAGACTCCGCTCCTATGTGCCTCAGGGCACAGCTGTCCCCGGATTCGGTCGTCTCTGCGGCAGCCAAGAAGAAATTGGCAGGGGCGATGGCATCAACTTCCGCTTCTCCATCGGACAGAGAGGGAAAGAAGCTGGATGCCATGGGACGACGGGTCCTCTCGTCAGAAGCGACAACCATCAAGGCGGCCAAAATCCTCGCGATCGTGGCCCGCTACGACAGGGAGCTGTGGTTTAAGATCGCTCCCCTCCTTGAATTCCTCGTAGACAAGATGGTGGAAGCCCTTGAAAGCCTGCAGGAGGGCGAGGTGGCGTCGAACCACGCCATCACGGTGGCCACGGACAGTCACTGCAGGCCATCAAGGCGGACACCAAGACGTCCCGGGCCTTGGGTTCTCTCCATCACTGACGGCTGTCCTTTCGGACCTCTGGAGGCAAGTCTCAAGGTGCCTCCAAAGGATTTGGCGGTAGCTCCACGTCGTATCGCCAGACGGCCCGCTCTTCGTCACAGGAAGCCTACAGAGGCCGCAACAAGGCTGGTGGACACCGTCGTCGCCAAGGGGCCCAGGGTGGCAAGGCCTCGGGGAAGCAAGACTGAACCGCCCGTGACGTGGGGCCCCCACCCATGCACCCCGGTGGGAGGCCGGCTGGCGAACTTCGTTGGCGTGTGGAAGTCAATCTCCACCGACCGTTGGGTGCTGGATGCCCTGGCCCACGGGCACACTCTGGAGTTCCAAAAGAGGTGTCCCCATTTTCCACCAGTGGCCAGGAAGGAAAACCGTGTTCCACAGCTGCTTCTGGAGGTAAGAGCAATACTGAAGAAGGGTGCCATCGAACTCGTCCCAAAGAGGCTCCGGGGTATACTCGCGGTACTTCCCCGTCCGAAAGAAGACTGGTGGATGGCGGTCCATTCTAGACCTCCACCGCCTCAACAAATTCAGAAAATCCCAAAGTTCTGGATGGTCACCCTTCAGCACGTGCTGGGACAACTGGAGGAAGGCGACTTCCTGTCGTCCCTGGACCTGGAGGATGCCTACTTCCACATCCCCATACACAAAGGACATCAAAAGTTTCTGCGCTTCATGGTCCAAGGGCGGCACTCTCAATTCAAGGCTCTGCCCTTTGGTCTGAAGTCGACACTAAGGGTCTTCACAAAGTACTTGGCGCTGCGGCTGTGCCTGCAAGAGATCCACGTCTACCCCTATCTGGACGATTGGCTCATCCGAGCGAAGTCAAGAGAACTCCCCTTAGACCACACAGCGAGGACCGTCCGCCTGCTCATGGAATTGGGGTTCTCGATAAACTTTGCGAAGTCCTGCTTGGTGCCATCATTGGATGCCCTGTTCCTGGGAGCCAGACTCAACATGGGGGCACATCTGGCGTCACTGTCAGAAGTAAGGATCCTGGGCAAGGTGCAATGGCTGTTGACCACAGAGGTTGCCATGGTGAGGGCCATCAAGTCCCTGCTCGGCATGATGTCGTCCTGCATCTACTTTGTGCAGGTTGCGGATGCGGCCGGTGCAGGAATTCCTTGACGCCCGTTGGGTACAAGTGATGGGAAATTTCGAAGACAAGATCTTCCTCAACGAGACTTTCGGGCAGGCGATCCAGTGATGGGGCACCCGCGTGCCTCTCGTGGCGGACATGGACTTCCAGAACCCAGCACATCAGGAAACAGTGACGATGGATGCCTCCCTGGAGGGATGAGGTGTGCACACCGGAGATCTCCATGCAAGAGGCCTTTGGCTCCCAGTGGATAGGTCTCTACACATTAACGTCCTGGAGCTCCGGGCCGTGTTCTGGGCCCTCAGGTCCTTCCTCCCATCCCTCAAGGGCAAAGTGGTACGCCCTCGGGTCCTTCCTCCCATCCCTCAAGGGCAAAGTGGTACGGGTCTTCACCGACAACACCACAACGATGTTCTACATCTGTAAGCAAGGGGGCAACAGATCCCAAGCTCTATCCAAGGAAGCACAGGACCTGTAGTACTGGGCCGTCGCCCAGGGGATGTTCCTGGTTCCCTTCCACCTGGCAGGAGTAAAGCACACCATTGTCGACTGCCTCAGCAGAGAGCTGCGCTCGTGTCACGTGTGGGAGCTCCAGCGGGATCAAGTGGATCTCCTATTCTGACGATGGGGCAATCCCCAGATAGATCTGTTTGTGATGAACACAAAGTGCTGGAGGTTCGCCAGCTGGTTTCCCCAGTCGGGGAGCATGGGCGATGCATTCTCCTTCCCCTGGGACGGCCGGTTCCTGTGTGTTCCCATCGTTGCTGTTGCTTCTGCGACTCATCAATCAACTCAGACAGTCCCGGTGCAGGATGATCCTCGTCGCACCAGTGTGGCAGAGGCAGATATGTTTCCCGGACCTTCTGGAGATGTCAGCGCCTCCCCGCTCCTCCACCCCCCCCCAGTCAAGCTGCAGACGGACACAGATCTTCTCGCCAGGGAAGGAGGTGCGATCCTGCATCACGACCCAGGATCGCTGAACCTGCAGGCCTGGCTCCTGCAGCACTAGAGTTCAGAAGCTACGATATCCCGGCGGACTGCAAGGAGGTACTTGTCAAGGCCAGGGCGTCCTCGACTCTTAAATGGAAGAGATTCTCTGTCTGGTGCCATGCACAGAAGGTCAACCCTCTAAGGATTACGGCCCCTCAAGTGCTGCTATGCTTGCTGTCGCTGGCCAAGGCGGGGCTAGCACATGCCTCCATCAAAATTCATCTGGCGGCTATCTCCCTCTACAACAGAACTCCAGGGCGGTCGTCGCTGTGGTCGCACCGCCTGGTGAAGGAGTTCATGAAAGGACTGTTCCGCTCGTTCCCGCCGGTGTAGGCTCCGACCCCGGCGTGGGAGCTCAAAGTGGTGCTGACCAGGCTCATGGGCCCTCCATTCAAGCCTTTGCATTCAGCGCCGCTGAAGTTCCTATCGTGGAAGACAGCGTTACTTGTGGCCATCACCTCCGCACGATGAGTGGGATAGATCCAGGCCCTCTCCTGTACACCTCCATATCTGACATTCAATGAGACAGGGTAATGCTGAGAGCGCACCACTCCTTCTTGCCCAAGGTGCCGTTGGACTTCCATCTCAACGAGCCCTTGGTGTTACCTGTTTTCTTCCCTTTCCCTTCCTCGCCGGCAGAGAGGGCCTTGCACTCGCTGGATGTACCTAGAGCGCTGAAGTTCTACGTGGACCGCACAAAGGGTTTTCGGAAGACATCACAGCTGTTTGTGAACTTTGGCGCTGTGAACCAAGGGAAGGCCCTCTTCAAGGCTTCCATTTCCAGATGGCTCTCGGTCTGCATCATGCACTGTCGCCGGTTGGCAAACATACCGTTGCCCGGCTGTCCGAGAGCCCATTCAACCAGAGCGATCGCTGCTACTACTGCGTTCTTGTCTGGTGTGCCCCTGCTGGACATCTGCAGGGCTGCTACGTGGAAGTCGACGCACACCTTCACGAGATTCTAATGCGTAGACCGGGATTCCAGGGAAGAGTCCAGAGTCGGCCAAGCAGTGCTGCGCAACCTGTTCGCTTGAAAGTGAGCCTGGTGAGGAGGTAAGAGATGCTTAATGTTGAGTTGTCGAAATGCTTAATGTTGAGCCTGCCACCTCCTGTGGTTGTGTATTGCTATGTATACTTGCATTCATGAGCATTTGAATCCATGCCAGACCCCTTGCTGGAGAAGGAACAAGTTACTTACCTGTAACTGTTGTTCTCCAGCATGGGTCTGGCATGGATTCACATGCGAACCCTCCCGCCTACCCCTCTGCGGCTCTTCTCTTGGTCCTACTGCCACTTTACGTGCTACCAAATCTGAAGATGGCTGCTTGAGGAGGGGCTTAGGTAGAGGGCAGTCATTGGCTGGGGGTAGTATGACCCAGAGACCAGTGATTGGTTATTAGGAGAAAGACAGTTCAGAAACAAAACTGATTTTTTTCTTTACTGAGGACTCCCAGTCTGACGACGGGGAATATTCATTAGCATGTGAATCCATGCCAGACCTATGCTGGAGAACACTTGCAGGTAAGTAACTTGTTCCTTTGTCGCTATTTTTCTCTTGATCGTAACTTTTCCTCCATGTTCTAGTTTACGGTTACTTCTTTTCATTGCTTTTAGGTACGGGGTGAACCATCTGGCCACTGCTTTCTTGATGGAATGAGGGGCTTTTCAGGGCAGATGGCATCCATTGTTTCTGCAATCCAATTCTGTATGCGGTCTGCTTTTCCGTCTGTCGCATCAAAGGATACGGTCGTTGGCTTGTGGTTTCTAGGAGTTCTAGGTTACTGTTCTTGATGGCTTTCCATTTAACTTTCCAAATTGGTGTGCATTTTAGTTGGGTGGTGGGGGAGGTGTGTGTCGCTCCTTTCACCATCTGTTGTAGGATCATGGTTGCTTAGCACGGGTGTCATGATGCCTACCCCCGGGGACCCAGACCAAGTCCAGCAACCCCGGAAGCAGGCATCAAGTTACCCCAAGCAAGCCCAACAACCACTGCTAGGGGCTATTTGGGTGCAGTCCTGGCACCATAGGCGCCAGGCTCATAGATTAAAACTTACCTGATACAGACCATGCTGCAAGAGCTCCAAGCCAAAAGAGGCTTGGAATGGACTATTTTACCTAGGGACTATTTTTTTTACTTGGGTGGGGCTGGGGAGGAATACTTACCTGGGACTACTTTGGAGGCTATTTAAACCACGCCCAAAGAGCAGCACACGCTCGCGTTATTCTGCATCCAGCAGCGTAACGCTCACCGTGCCTGCAAGTCTGCATCTAGTCTTCTGCCATGCCTGCCTCGAGTTTGGAGCTCCTAGAAAAAGGGAGAAAGAAGGCGAAAAGGTTAGAACAAGAGCAATACCTTTGATCCTTACCTGAATTCCCGATCCATCGCGCCTTCGAGCTGGAAGAAAGAAGTTATTTTATGCGCGTCGCCTCGTCTGCTGCAGCGCCGCGCTGAACTCACCGGCCTTCGCAGCATCTTCACATTTCACTGCATCCTCCTGCATGTTCCCGCCGCACTCCGGCACCTAAGGAGAAGACGAGAACAGCAAGGTGAGCCAAGGGAATACAGAGGAATACCCCCCATAGACTTACCTAATTTTACCACCTGGGGTACTATTCTTCTTCACAGGTCGGCGCAGCTTCCACTACATCCTAGTCGAACCCCGGCTCCTAAGGGGAAACAAAAGGACAGCAAGGTGAAACAAGGGACTAACCAGGGGAACCCTCCTCACCACAAAAGACTTACCTGATTTTACCGCCGGAGGCATTATTCCCCGAGACTTCATACCATCTCTCAGCACCTGAATAAGGGAGAAAGCAACAGGTTACATATGGACATTATTTTATCGAACTGTGTTGGACAATACAATCCTTACCAGAACAATACCGGTTGCCACGAGGAACTCTTCAGTAAGGTCAAGCAGCAACCTGCAAGGAATCGGACAAGAGTGAAAGTCAGGCATTTGAACTCTTATGAACTACATGCTTACGGCATCTTGCCGGGAATATCGGAGTCAATATTGTCCTGGAACTCACCAATTCCTTCGAGCCAGTGAAGCAACAAGTTTTCTACGTGCCCCTGCACTCAATGCAGGATGGAGAGCTCATCTTTTCAAATCATCAGGTGGGTGAGATTATAAGAGGGGACATCCAAGGTCATCAGTGGGGAGAACAACGGGGTGGGGGGGATTTACGCTCCACGGGTGGTTAATTCCCTTTCTCCACTTGCAGAAGAATATTCCTACGGGCCAAGCAAACGAAGCTAGATGGGCCAGTCCAGTCCGTCATCTCGGCCCTACGCGTCACATTGGTGGAGATCGCAGCAGCCCAGTCCAGATCGATGCCTCTGTGGGAGCCAGGTGAGCGTATCAACGGGTCTGTCGTAGGTCCTGTGGGTGAATATTTCTTTTAAACGGTTTCCTGTTCAGAATTTGTCCGATTGCATGTTTTGCAAAGTTTGCAATGTTTCTCTTTCGTTAATTATACTTTTCATACATGCATCTGGAATTGTCGTGAGGTCTTGATATCTAAGGGGATTGAGGTTTTTGAAGACACAAACGCTGTGCTATGTCCTAGTCATGATTCTTGGTACCATTGGCAAGAGGTGGTGGGGAGTGGGAGAAGGTTTATCCTCTTCTCCCTCTAAGCTTGATGGGGAGTGTTCTCGGATACCTGGACTGAGTTAATCCAAGCCTTTTATTGATCCTAGTCGTATTCTTGACTCAACTAGACTAGACCAGAACTGGAACAGAGGCTGAGACCGACTTCCCTTTCAGCTTTCACAACAGACTCTGGACAAGGTGTATGTCTTTTGTAATCGGGCACCTTTTATGAAGCCACTTTAGGGCCTTGGGTATTAGCGGAAAGGGAGGTCCTGCACAGACCCATTAACTGCCTGGTAGGCAATGGCCTCCCTCCAATGTGTTGTCTGTGCAATCCGTGTGACAAATCAACTTCTGGGGCACAAGTGGTCCAGGGATTAATATCGGTTTCTAAACCATCAATCAAAGTCACACCTCTTATACACCAGAAGGGATCCGAACAGATTGGCATACAAGTGAATTATAAGACCTTGTCCAATTTTTGGTAACGTGAACGGAACGGCAGGCTTATCTCTGCAAGGTCGTTGGTTAGTTGCAACGCACCGAAAATACAATTATTACCCAATGATAAAAGGGACTGTCCAGTCAAGATTGTATACAAATATCTACTTTATTACTACAACAGACTGTTCTAGCACACTACAAATACAACCCACCGTGTAAGGGAACACGGACAGTTTCACGAGGGAAAGGGATGCACTCTGGGTACTGCCAGGAGGGTAGTCGGTAAAGTAATCAGCATTACTGTTCAAGGTTATTTGGTTTCAGCACCAAGGGGGCAAAGGGTTGTTACTGTCTCTAGGGGCCTTCGGAGAAGGACCAGGGGGGCAGAACCACAATGTACCTGGTGCTGAAGAAGTTCTGCTCTACAGCGTTGACGCGGTTCCAGGGTGCTTCGCAGCCTTTGAGACAGTGGTGGGAGACAGCTGCGGGTACCAGGCGGCAGGCAGTTTGGCAAGCGAGGCTGGATGGACGTCTGCTGGCTGTCCGGTGCAGCAGCTTGGGGCAAAGGGCCAAGGGTCTGTGCTGGTTGGTGGATCTGGAATGCTGGTCGAGGTAGCTTAAAAACACAAAGGGGAGTCCTGTCTAAAGAAACAAATTTGATTGCAATTTAATTATATGCAAAAAGAATTTAAAGTGTATCTGCTCCTATATTGTAGCATAATTTATGCATATCCAAAGGATAAGTGTACGGGCAAAGGGGAAGGTGGTACACGCACTCATAAATTAAATAGAATAGAAACTGAGAGTAGTTTTTTTTATTTTCTCTCTTCTCAGTCATTCAACAAAAACTGGATTGTAAATTCCAGTAAGTAAGGCAGACATTGCATATAAACAATTATACAATTATTCCGCATTACAAAAAGAGAATGCTGCATTGGAAACTTTTGCAGCACATGTGTAACAAACTTAGGTGAGTGAATACATAAAGATACCATGTAATGACGTTTCAAAGAGAAAGGCACATATACAGGCTCAAAATATTTACACATTTATCTCAAACATATAAACAACATGAACAATTGTTGCTCTAAGCACAGAACCTTGGATAGGTCTGACAAAAGCCAGGCTAGAGGGTGACCAAAATGGATCGACGTCCATGACATAAATCGAACCCAAAATTGCAAAAGGGGCGGGGGGACCTAGTAACCGAAGGTTGCAGGGTCCCTGGACGTTTCGGCTAAACAGTGGGTCACAGCCTTCTTCATGGAGCCAAGGTATGGGGACCCCTATGGAGGATAAAAGGGGATGATGGTTAATATACCATATATAATGTTTGGGTGCAGTGTATAATGCAATGAAGTGTTAAAATGATAAGATACTAAAAGACAAACAGATTAAAAAGGAGACTCTGGTAAACTCATAACAGTGGTCAAGAACTGACCTTGCTCTGGACTAAAACCTGAGTGTTTTCCAGGTGACTATTTTAGTCGAAGTTCAGCTGGACACTTACAAAGATGTAAGTGGTTCAATCCTCACATCATGTAGCTGTGGGTGACAGAATCTCAGAGACATGCTTACACATGCCAGAATGACTAAAACCAACACTCGTTCTGCACTGTGGAATCTAAGAGAGATCAATGGCCACCACCCGTGCGGTAACTGCTCGGCATGTAATCAAACCAAAAAAATGAATTCGTTCATGATTGATGATAAGGAATGGAAACTAAAACATTTTACTAACTGCAAGACCTGCAACGTAATTTACATTATAGAATGCCCCTGTAAATTACGCTATGTGGGACAAACATCGAGGCCAGTTCACAAAAGAATTGTTGAACATCGTTCCCGGCATAATGGAGGGTTTGGTGAGCTGGGTGGTTGCAAATGATTTACTACTTATTTGGGGGGAGGAGGGGACGTATTTCAATCTCAAGTTGGGCAATTGGCATGGTAGTACTTTTTTGATCTGACTGAAGATGATTTGGCTGGCATTTTGCCACTCATCGTGAGAAATGATCGAACCTGCAGGGCAATGCATGGGTTTTGGGAGCTCTTTTTTTGCTTAGGTGCTGCGTGCCGTCAATGGTAGTTTCCCAGATGATGTTCTGGCAAGTTTCACTTTTACCTCTGCTTTGGGTAGCTCTATCGATTTTTATTTTTGTCCCAGTACAATTCTGGGATTGTGTCACTGGGTTCAGGGTGCGGGATGATCTGTGCAGCGAGCCTTTTCCTGTTCAACTAAAGTGCAGGCCCCATGGTAGGTCTTTCCCTTTGGGATAAAATGCCATTCAGCAGATTGTGAGAACCTGCAGAAGAATATTGTTAAATAATTGGCAGGTTCTTGAATTTAGACCAGAGTGATAATTGGTCTGAGTTTTCATTACTTTTGATCGTTCAGCATGTTTCACAATGAGGGTGGATAAAAGGAAGAGTGGCCCTCACCCCAGATGGTTTAATGCAGAGTTTTAAAGAAAGGTCTTGTCTGTTAAGAACCTTGAGGAACCCTTTATCCACAGAACTTGATAATATCTTTGCTCAAACCTCTTGTAAAAATGCAATAGGTTGTAGAAAATGTAAAATTGAAGCAGAGTCTTGGTGTTCCTCTGTTAATGATAAGCTTTCTTGGGACTTTATTAACAATGGGTCCTTTTATAAATACAAGTCCGGTGGCTTGACCCTGTTGCGGATTGGGTAGCTCATTATTCTTACTCATTTTTCCTGCCCTACAAAGCCTTCACTGGCTCCCGGCATTGCACAGATTAAATTAAAATCCCTCTATCATCCACAAGGCTTTCTGGGGTCGGGGATCACCATCTTCAATGCTTCCTGACCAAATACCCCCCTTCTAGACTCCTCGGTTCCTCTGGCACCAACTCCCTGTGTGAGAAGCGCTTTGCTAAACGGAGAGCTGGTGGGCGATCACTTTCCTCGGCTGACTCCCGCTCCCTCTGCGTCTTGAGCATGACCTCCTTAAGTTCCAGGAAAGCCTCAAGACCTTTCTCTTTACCTCTTCATTCTCCTCTCTTCCCTGCTAATCTTACAGCAGCGTGACTGATGTGCAGAGCCCTTATGTGTCCAGAGGGCCTTGACTCTCCCCCGCCCCCCACATCTCTCATCCCAGTCGCTGTCTTTCTGCTGCACTTACTAATGCTGACCCTACCCACCGGTGGTGCCACTTACGTTGTTCTCTTCTTAGCGCTTACCCTGATCATCAAAGCACCTATAGCTCACCCCTCTGCACCCTCTGAACACTCACAAGAAATAGGTTTGTCTCCCCTTCCCTTTACTCTCATTATTTGTTTGTACTATTCATTCAATTATTTATCCTTGCTGTAATTCATGGTCTAGCTTCCCATGTCCCCACCCTGTTTGCCCTATGGGCGCTTTGAAACGGTTTCGCTAATTGTATAAGCGCCTAACAAGTGATCAATAAAATAAAACATTGTATGAAACAGACCTGAGGATGTGGCTGTTCAGCTTTTTGGTTTGGACTCCATTCCGTCACCTGGTATTACTGGCAAAATCTTTACTGCTATTAAGAACCGAGGCAGGAATAAGGCCCTAGGTCTGGATACTCTTCTTGCAGATTTGTTTTTGGTGGAACCAAGTCTGTGGGCTCCCATTTTAACTTTGCGGCTTAATGCGGTTTGTGCTGGAGATATTCATCCTGTTTCTTGGTCTTGTGCTATGATCTACCCAATCTATAAACAAGGCCCAAGGGCGCTAGCAGTGTCTTTATAGAGCCATCTCTCTTCTAGACTCCGTGTTTAAGATCTTGGGGAGGGCCATTCTTGGGAGACTGGAGTCTTGGGTGGAGAGTACAAACATCTTTTCTCCTGTCGAGCTGGGCTTCAGACCTGGTCGGTGGATCGCAGAACAGACCCTGAATCTTTTTGTTTGGTGCTGGCACATTCTTTTGGTTCATCAAGGAGGAACCCATCTTCTGGCTTTCATGGATCTGTTGTCGAGCCTGCTCAGATCCATGAATTGTCCTAGTGCCTTTATTGATCTCTTAAGAGATTACACCTTTCAACGATGGCTTGTGGGGGAGTGGACCTGCTGGACAGTGTACCAATTTTTTCCAAGCTGAATGCGGGGTACGTCAAGGCTGTGTTTTGGCCCCCTTGCTTTTTTTGTCTTTATATAAATGACAGTTTACTCAAATCCAATTCTGACCTTAGGCGGGGCAATGGGTGTTTGCCTTTACTTGCCTATGCAGATGACACAGTACTTAGTTTGTACCCCAAGTTCCCTTCAGTGCTGTGTTGATGATTAGGCCCGATTTATGGATAACCTGGGTCTGAAGGTAAATGCTCAGAAATCGGCTGTGATGTTTTGTTACAAGGGGGCAGCTTCCCCAGTGGTTTCAAGCGATCTTCTGCAAGGGGGAATTAGTTCCTGGAATGGATCACTTTGATTACCTGACAAGCTATGGCATGGAGCTGTAGGGATTTGGTAAAATTGAATATCCAGGTTGCTGAGAACACCTTTTTTGAGAGAATTATGGGTTTACCTTGGTCTGACACCAATTTTGCAGTCCATCAAGAATTGGGTTATTTTCTTACCAACCTAGTTTCATCTATGCCTTCTAGTCATTTGCTAAGAATTTGGAGACACACCAAAGCTATCTTGACCCATGAATTAGTTAGGTATCTTGTGCTTAGAGATCCCCATTTGATGTTTCCAGGGTTCAGGTATGTGAAAACCGTGTTGTTGGATGTGGGTTCATGTTTTTCTACAGTAGCTCTCATCTAATAGGGTTGTAGATTCCACAAGAGATGGTGTATTGTAGTCTATTTGGACTAAGTCCTTGGAGATTGAGGCCAGCTAATAGGAAACATTTTATCATTACGTTACCCAGTTTGCAGACATGTCTGACCTGGGCAGAGCATCCATCTCCACACATCCTTGTTTCGAGCGTGCTGGCGGCCTGGCTCAAGGGGGGGATGTGGTTCAACCCTGTTTGCTTTGCGGGGCGTCCTAGGAGGACTTGGCACACCTTTTTTGGTTTTTACCTGCCTTTTCAGCAATTGGAGAATATATATTTTGAAACCTGTATTGCTGGACATGGTTTTTTGACGTTATGAGCCAGCACTGTATTTGCTGTGGACGGATTCTGTACAAGTGGTTTGGGCTGTATTGATTATATAGAATATATGCTCTGTTTCTAATCATTTTTATAAAAATCTGGTACAATTTGAGTTGTGGTTTTGTTTCTTAAGTCTTTTTTATGGTTGTTGGTCATAATTACAATTGTAATTTTTTTGTAATATTGTAATTTTTTCCTCTTATGTGCTTTGTTTTATCGAAAGTGACAATGATGGTCTTCAGTTGTGTTATTTAAGGTTTTCTGCGAGTTGGGGTTTTCTTCTTCGCACCATATGTTGAAGTCCCTGAGAATGATCATGTTTGATGGCTAGATTAGTGACTGCTTCTATGAAGGTGCTGTTGTTTATGGGCATCTGTTCAGTTGATCTGGTTGTTGCGAGGGATGGTGTAATTTTGTCTTGTTTTCGGGTTGGCTCTTGTTCCTGTGGCGGTAGTGGCTGTGCTTTCTGATGTTTTGGAGCCTGTCGGGTGTGGGGAGGGGGGAAATCTGTTGTCGTCCCCATTTGGATATCCTTCAAGGCATAAATTAGTTTTCAAAAATTGATTAGCAGAGTTTGCTAATTAAATTTTTCTTGATTAGCAAACAAACCCATTTGATTAGCAATTGTGTACTCATGTTTTTAATGCTCGCAGAAGACGCTTGTACCCAAGATATAAAACAAGCAACAATACAGCAGTTGTGTATACCACTGAAGGGAGATATTAGTGAAATAAGTCAGGCCTTGTAAATTCTTTCAGTAAAATGGTGCATGTCGCCACAAACCAACTTTTTAGTTTGACACACTGCTGCCACCCAAAGGCAAGTCCTGTTCAGTGAAACCTTTATTTGACATTTACTTAAAGTAAAAAGTAAATAAGTTTCCAACATCCCCTAGAAATGGTACTGGCCCTTCTTAAAATCTACTCGACTATGTGAGTGGGTGAAAATACTTAGCGAACGCTGGATGAGTGTCTGTAAAAAGGTTAGCTGCATGAACAAACACAAATAGATATGATAAAAAGGCTCTTAAAACAGTTTGGCCAGCTCTCTCTACTGCAGGTGTAAATATATAATGCAATCATAATCAGAGCAAAGTGAGGTCTGGAGGCCAACTACAGTGCATTTGTGTAGTAGGTCTGTAGATGTACAGACTGGATGAAACTATTGATCGCTACTTTAAGTAAATATCAAGTTAGCTTTGTGTATTCATTATGTACAAGAGTAAGCAGAGTGGATGGCATAGCAGGCAGATAACCGGGCAAACTAGGCAGAAAATTGTAGTTTGCGGCCATCTCACTTTCAAGGTAGAAGGTATAAACCAACATGGTAAGATAGAATGTCAAGGAGTATGGGATCAGCTCATGGGTTGAGCACCAGTTGCAAGCTGTATGTAACCAGCAGGCCACAGGACTAGGTTTGCAGCATTTGGCTGCGTGGTCATGTATGTGTTCAAAGGTGTCCACTCGTCAATATGATGCATCTTCCCTAACAAAATGAAATATAGTTGACACTGAGATTTAGATGCACTTCACTGTAAAGCATGGAGACCATGCAATGTTTTACAGTAGCAATACTGTAATTATGCATTATGTAACCTATTAGATTTAGAAAAGGAATTGAAAGCCTTTTTTTTAAAAAAAATTACTAACGCATACTGGTCTGTGGCAGACAGGATACCGTTAGCAGCAGTATTATCCTCATTATTTCTGGTTTGCAGTTATTTGAAAAATGAAAATAAAATGTGCATAGCACTCTCACACAGGCCTTTTGGCACATGAGAGAAGGATGATTACTGCTGCACTCTCTCTGCACTCTCTCCATTAGCCCCTTTGAACTTGCATTGACCAGAGAAGAGAGGGTGGAGTGAGCTTTGAAGACACGAGAGGAATGCAGGGTGAGCTGTGCTTTCATTGAACACGGTAACTTAAATAGCTACCTTTGCTACACAAGTGCCAGTTTAATAAGCAAACCTACAGAATTGTATAGCAAATTGCTCTGCGACACTGCTTATTTTATGCCTTGCCCTTTCTTTGTTGCTTTCTCTCACGTCGGCTTATTCTCTGACATGGCATGGTCTGGTGTTGTGGTGTTTTTTAGGTTCACTCACGGTTGTGAGTGGCTTCCTGTGATCTGGGGCCATTTAGGGCTACAGGGGCGAAAGCCCACCTGTGTTCATTATTCTGCGTTTCTGTCTGCCTTGTTTTGGGTTGGGTTCGTTTCACTGGTTGTTTCCTCATGAGTTTTCTTTCCATGGGTAAAGTAGTGGGTGTTGAGAGTAGGTGAGCTGGGTTGGTGGTTGGTGTTGCTCTCATGTTCTATGTGGGCTCGATGAATTGACTCGGGTAGTTGTTTGCTGAGGTGGTTGATATGCAGGAGTTGGTGGGGGCCTAGTTTCTCCCCTAGAAGTCGTTTTATCATCTGATTCTGGATTATGTCTTAGTTTGATGTTCCTGGTGGGATTACCTACTTTTCTATAATTGTTGAAAGTTTGTTTCTTGCCTTTCGCCTGAGTTCAAAATACGGCTTACTTACAGTTTGTCCTAATTTAACTAGGGCTAAACGCAATTAGTCTTTAGTGTGAGATATGACTAACCAGCACAATTTACCAAGTGCAGTATAAAACTAGCTCCCATAATACCCTCAAGTGTGAGATATGGCTAAATGACACAATTTGCCCAGACGTGAGATATGGCTGACAGGCAAATTTTCCACCAGCCCTTCTTGAAATTGGACCAAGTGTCAGATAAGGCTAGCTAGCACAGCTGGTCTAAAATCAAAAGGGGCCAGAACAAAAATCTAAGTGTGAGAAGGCTAATTCGCACAATTCCACTAAATGTAGAAAAACCCAGACCCGGACCACTGTAGAGTGAGAATGGTTCAGTACGGGGCAAAACGGCAAATGCAGTAACACTTCAAACTAATGGTTTATGAAGCAATTGGACTGAAAGTGAGATGAGGCTAACCCAAAATAATCCAGCTAAATGTGAGAAGTCCGTCCGAACATCATCCAGCTAAATGTGAGATGCAGCTAACCAAACGCCCTTCTGCAAAAACATGTCCGATTATGGCTGAGCACATAGTCAGTCTGAATGTGAGAGATGGCTAACTGAACATAGTCAGGCTAAATGTGAGAGATGGCTAACTAACCATAGTTAGGCTAAATGTGAGAGATGGCTAACTGAACATAGTCAGGCTAAATGTGAGAGATGGCTAACTAAACATAGGCTAAATGTGAGAGATGGCGAACTAAACATAGGCTAAATGTGAGATATGGCTAACTGAACATAGGCTAAATGTGAGATATGGCTAAATGTGAGATATGGCGAACTAAACATAGTTAGGCTAAATGTGAGAGATGGCTAACTAAACATAGTCAGGCTAAATGTGAGAGATGGCTAAATGTGAGATATGGCGAACTAAACATAGTTAGGCTAAATGTGACATATGGCGAACGAAACATAGTTAGGCTAAATGTGACATATGGTGAACTAAACATAGGCTAAATGTGAGATATGGCTAAATGTGAGAGATGGCGAACTAAACATAGGCTAAATGTGAGAGATGGCGAACTAAACATAGGCTAAATGTGAGAGATGGCGAACTAAACATAGGCTAAATGTGAGAGATGGCGAACTAAACATAGGCTAAATGTGAGAGATGGCGAACTAAACATAGGCTAAATGTGAGAGATGGCGAACTAAACATAGGCTAAATGTGAGAGATGGCGAACTAAACATAGGCTAAATGTGAGAGGTGGCGAACTAAACATAGGCTAAATGTGAGAGGTGGCGAACTAAACATAGGCTAAATGTGAGAGATGGCGAACTAAACATAGGCTAAATGTGAGATGTGGCGAACTAAACATAGGCTAAATGTGAGAGATGGCGAGCTAAACATAGTTAGGCTAAATGTGAGAGATGGCGAGCTAAACATAGTTAGGCTAAATGTGAGAGGTGGCGAACTAAACATAGTTAGGCTAAATGTGAGATATGGCTAAACATAGTTAGGCTAAATGTGAGAGATGGCGAACTAAACATAGGCTAAATGTGAGATATGGCGAACTAAACATAGGCTAAATGTGAGAGATGGCAAAATGTAGATAGAGGGAGAGTGGCTTAAAAAAGGACGGACTAGAAGAGAGGATGGAGGGTAAGTGGCCCAAATTGGTCGCACAACAGTAAATGCAGTAATTCTTAAAGCTGATGGTTTACAAAGCAATTGGGCCTAAATGCGAGATATGATAACTACATACATTTGAGCTAAATGTTTGGTTAGGCTAACTAAACACAATCTGGCCAAATGTGAGCTATGGCTAATTGAGGCAGTCCAAGGGTGAGATGTGGCTAACTAGATACAATCAGGCTAAATGCAAGAGATGTGGAGCAAACTACAGGCGCTCAGATAATATGAGAGGATGGGTTGGTCAGTCTAGGGGGGGGGGGGAGCAGTAATCGCTGTTCCACCCCATGTCCAGTCCTCCCTTACTTATTTATGGCTCCACAGGCCAACACGATCTGGAGCGGTTTCTTACAGAGCTGGCCTTTGCCTCTGTGCCTGGGTTTTGCAAGGGCTGCCGGGCAGAAAAGCTGCCCTGATTGGTTTTACATTGACAGGGCAACTGACCAATCGGAGCTTGGGGCGGTGTGCGAGCCGGAAGGAGACACTGACCAGGAAACTGGGTCAGGGAAGGCTCGAGGGACGCGCTGATCGCTAATGGGACCAAATGCACAAAAAAGGGCGCAAGGAGCACCGGGGGGAAATGCGTACTTCCTGCCTTGGACCTAAAATGATATTGAAGCAATAAAGCTGTTGCAAATACCTGAATGTGAATGCAAACGGGGCTAAAACTAGATCCTTTCCGAGGCAGAAAACCAAGGCTTGCCTGCTTGCAGCTGCGCTAAACCTTAAACTAGCCGTTGCAACAGACGGAATATGAAGGTGACGAACGGAGAGCGCAGCAAGTGGAGGAGGCACCCCGATAACCGGGGCAGGGGCCATCCTCCTTGACGCTCTCTTGCCCCTACCCCCCAAGGGCAGGGGAGAGGGCGGCAAAGGAGCCAGAGGAGAGGGCGCCAAGAGCCCGGGAAAGCCCGCGAAGGGCAACAAAGGAAGGAGGCGGGGCTTGGGACATAAAAGCGGCGGGCGCCCGGCGCAGGGGCACTTGCAGCTCTTCCAGCAGCCGGGCGCCCGCCAAAAGTGGAGGACTTCGTTTCGTGCACAGAAGGATGTCGTTGTGGATGCAGCCTTTCGTTCGCCGTGCAGTTCCTGATCCGGAGGAAGGAAGGAAGGAAGTTTCCAGTTTGGGCCGAGCAAGAGGCCATGCAGAGTTCCCGACCCAGAGGAAGAGGGTTCCGGTGATGGCGTGCCTTTGCAGCAATAAGGAGCTTTGCGGCGGCCAGAAATGGGCGGCGGGTAAGGAGCTGGGTTAGGCGAGAGAGGTTTGCGGGGCTCGGTGCTGGGGGCCAGACGCAAGGTATTTCAATGGGACAAGCGCTAAGAAAGCGCTTTCGCCTGCAGTAATTATTATATTAGTATAGCCGGGCGGAGTTTAACCGCGGTATTGGCCCGGGGGAAAACTTACTGGGATTAAAAGTGTGGTGGGTACGCCTTCTGCGAGACTAGCGGAAGTTTGTCCATAGAGTCGGTCAGATAGCGCAGCGAGTAGTGGCGCGCACTTGGACTTGGTGTATGGCGGGGCGTTACTCGCAGAGTGCACAGCATGCAGCAGGCTAGGGCTTAACTTGCAGCCAGGGCTATTTAAAACCTTAAAAGGTTATAAAGCGAGCAAGCAGCTAGTGTTCCGAGTGGCGGAATACTAGCAAAGAAGGTGGCCACTGAATGTTATCCATATGTGCGATCGTGGGGCACGTCTTAAAGGGCAATTGGGTTGCCTGCCACGTGGAGCTAGCCATCAGGCAGGTGACCCCACGGCGATGCGGATTTTTTCGCAACCATGGCAGCTGGAGGCATTCTATGGGGATTGCCTTAATTGCATTGTCATTAAGTGATTTCTTTCAATGGGGGCATTGATGTTTTTAACGTTTATATGCTTTTAGACATAACGTTATGACTCTGTCAACAGCGATTTGGGGTAACTGTAAAAAGAATTCAGGTACATATATGCAGGGCTTCCCTCTCGTTAGAATAAGGTGAGGAACACAGTGTCCGTAAACCGCTGCCTGCTGCACAGCTAAGAAGCCATTCCGAGGCACTTCTCAGATGCGTGCACGCAGATGCACACACGTGCGGTATTATATAGTGGTTCTTTATGTGGTGGCCGGAATTCAGTTTAACGCTCTCCAAATGAATACAAATTTCACAGGGCTCCATTTGCAGTGCAGAGTCTGCCCGCAGCTAAGCAGCACTTCCGGGGCACTTCTTGGAAGCGCGCACGCGGATGCACACACGTGCTGAATTAAATAGTGGCTCTGGATATGGGGGGCGGGCGTGCAGTTTAACGCTCTCCAAATGAATGGACATTTCACAGGGCTCAAAATCAAATTGGCACTGCAGAGTCTCCTTGCAGCTAAGCAGCACTCCCGGGGAACTTCTCGGGTGCACGGTTTTTAAGGCGGCATTCTTACTTTATAAGGAGGAGGATAGCTCAAGGGGTAACGTGCTCACCTTGGAAGCATGACGGTACAAAGCATTCCAGGTCCGTTCCGCGCATAGAAACCTCTGGGTATTAAACACGGTATGAGTAACATAACAGTCATACACAATTATTAAGATGTTCTAGAAAGGCGGGCATGAATTCTTCCATTGCGGTTGTGCGGGCAGTAGTAGTTGTGGTCAACTGGTTTAGTATTGCGGGCACGGGAGGGGCGTCACGAAAGTGTCAATGCGTAGAAGCTACTAAGGTGTGTTACTTCACTGTGCGCCTAGCAGTTTTGACCAGTTACTGTACGGTAGTCTTTAAATTGAACAATTTACGACACATGTTACTGTCAAACGCCTCCTTGGGAACTATTTAAAATATCGGTACGGAAAGGAAAGATCTGACGTGCAACGGCGGGACAAGCAGATACGACTCTTCCCAAGGGATGGGGGAGGCCTCTGGGCAGGGACGGCAAAAGGGCACTATAAACAATATCGAATGACACCTTACATTATGTGTGGGAGCGCCACGAGGCAGGTAGCACCCAGTTGCGCTACAAGGATTATGGCATGCCTCTTTCCAACGTTAGGGGGTGCACCACGAGGCAGCGGGGATAAAAGGTTGTTATTAAGCATTATGGCTGGACTCTGGTGTCGGGTGTCGGAGCACTACGAGGCAAGATGGTAGGACTGAGTTGCATGATGGTGCGACATGGGCACAAAGGTGGGCTAAGAAGTATAGCAGGGACGTAATAGCAAAGTGCGGGGGAATTTTATGATAGGGCAGTGGTAACGCATCGGTACGCTAGTGTTTTTAAGGCGCGATTTTACGTGTAGGAGCGGCCTCCTCCCCCCACCCCCCCCATGTAGCTCAGGGGATCAACAAAGATATTGTGGTTGTAATATAACTGTTCAGTTCGCTACTTACAGCAGTATAAGCAGGTGTGATGTGCATTTGGGACGAAACATGGCGAGCTTTTCACTTACGAGGGTTCGCTTAGGGTCAATGGGTAATGCACAGTATGGTATAGGCGCAGTGTTCGCTGGTATGGTTGGAGGCCGTGATTGCATAAGGAGCGGATAACCCCTAAGGTTGGGGTGGCAAGGTTGTGCCTTTACAAGTGAGGTACAGGTACGGGTACAGCTTGAAAGAACTGCTGCAATACTTGCGGGCTGAAATGAAATGGGGTCAGTGGCCGTGTTTAGGAGGTTGCGTCTAATGTTTTGAACCCATTTTGGTGCATTAAGGGAATGGTAGTTGGGCACAGGATTGGTATCAGATTGGCTTTTATTCGGTAAATTAATCTATGCCAGACGCAGTCATGCCCCTGGCCGGGGTTTAGTGCGCTGTATAATTGCAAGAGTAAGTCCCTGAATGCGTTTAGGCATTTGCCATGTTCATTTCTAAGTAAGGCGGCTTTCATGCACCTGCTACGCATTGGTCAAGGTGCTCTCTATTGTTGTGGAAATGGAAAATTGGCGGCTTTACAGTGAAGACATTTTCTTTCATTACACAGGCATGGGATTGGTTTTTCCAAAAAACAAAAGTAATCAGAGTTGGTTTCCAGTAACGTCCACACGAATAATAGGGAAGACTTTCTACGAATAGGGTTTTTTCTGACCATTGATGTTAGTAGGTGCAAACATGGTGTAAGTGCATGGCCATGGGATATGGTTTCCTGTGGTATTACTGTACATTGATGGTAACAGGTGTACGCGCATGGCCATGGAATATTGGGGTAGCTACTAGCCATCGATGGTAGAAGGTGCAAGAAGGGTGCATGGCCAGGGGATTGTGCCTGGCGTATCCCTTAGGCTTATACACAGCCCACAACTGTTGGGTTTGAGAGATGGGTGCGGGTATATCTCATGGGTTGAGCGCCTTGGCTTTACGGCAGGGGGGCATATGGCCAGGCAACCCGGGTACTGTTGCGTGGGGGGGGGCACTGCTGCGCGTAGCGAGTCACTGGTCCCTCCCGCGGGAGGTGAATAGTTAAGTACATTTGCCATAGCACAGCAACGTGCGGAACTCGCGTGGCTGGACTTTTATGCAACATCCAAGAAAAAGGTTAGGGTGCATCTGGACCGAGGAAAGGTTTCTTAAAGTTGGTTTCTACGTCTTTAGGACAGGATGGCGTGCCACGGGACTTAACATTCTTTTAAGAGGCACAATTACTGAAAGATTAGCGGAAACATGGCGGGTGGATAATAAAATTATGGCTAATAGTATAGGTTGTATGGATACAAATAAGCCCCACTTCTGGATAACGAGACTACAAATACCAGAATGCAATTCGGCAGAAGGCTGTAGCATGGCCTGAAGTTGTTTAGATATGGGAGTACTTAGTAGTTATGAGGAAGGTCGTAGAGGGATAATAGGCGGGTTGGTTTTCAGGAGCCATTCGAAAGGGTTTTTTCCGGGAGGCATTCCCTGGGGGAGATGATCCATACGGACAGGTAGCGATTGCACCACCCAAAATTTCCCGGAGATGACAGGGTGGTCAATTATTCACTCAGCTGACAAAGGCATTTATGCATGAGGGAAGGTACCTATCCACGAGGCAATGCATTTGGGACACAGCCTACAAGTGTTCACAGTATGCCGCATGTCTGCATTGGGTGGATAACAAATTGTTTTCTGTTGACATACAGGCAGGGGTGTCTGGTGTGGCAACGAGGGCTCCGCTTCCTCGAACAAATGGTGTTCTCTCAGCCCAAAAACATCTGCAGGTGCAGGTGGGTATCAGGCATGGAGGGTTGAGGGAGCAGTGTCTACAAAGGAGGTGGTTGGACTATGCAAGAAACGGAGTCGGGCCAGAGCCTCTTGGGAGCCTAAAACGGCAGGGGCGTCTGGTGGTGGCAACGAGGGCTCCGCTTCTTCGAACAAAGGGCTCTCTCTCAGCCCAGAATCACCTGCAAGGGCAGGGGGATAGAAGGCACGGAAGGTTGAGAGAGTTGGGGCTACCAAAGGATGGTTTGAGGAAAGGGGAGGCAGTTGGCCTCAAAGCGGGGTCAAACCGGGAGCCGGTTGTGCAAGAGCAGGTCAAGGTATGACGGAAAGAGGGAGGGGACTGAAGTATCCCTAGAGCAGGCACAACGGGCAAAGGTGAAATCCCTGGTCAAAGGAGGATAGACGGAGTTGCTCTGGGCAGCAAGGTGTACTCAGAACTGCTAGAACTACAAAATAGGAAAAGGGGGAGCCACGGTGGGCGGTAACCCACCTTTGGCGTGGCGGGTTGTGGCAATCTATGATAAGACAAAGACTCCGAATGAGCCATTGCTAAACCGGAAGGGGCTTTGCCCATGCTGGACAGCGCCTCCTGGGAGCCTAAACGGCGGGGGTGTCTGGCGGTAGCAATTGGGGCTCAACTTCCCCCCAACAAACGGCGCTCCCCCAGTCCGCAAAGACCTGCAGGGGCAGGCGATTTCTCAGACTCGAAGGCCTTGGGGGAGTTGTGCCTGCAAACAATATGGAGGTAAAGGGGGAAGCAGGACGAGGAGCAGTCGCCACACCTTTTGGAACTAATTGTTTAATACCTGTTTGCAGTGGTTATGTATATGTAAAAATAAATCTGCGGCCTTGTTATGCCAAAGCAAAGAAAATGTCTCATGCAGCACCTTACTGGAGGGGAAACGAAAGGGGCTGACAAAATGAGTAATGTGGGATACAACGGCATAGCTATTGGACAAATGCCCAGGTTATTAATACAATGAATATACATCGATGCAATGTACGGGATTGTAATGCTGGTGGCCACAGGCAAATACCCAGTCTGTTTCCTGGGGCAGCACGTTTTTTCGGCTGGTACCCCGTTTGCATGTGATGCTCTCCAAGCACGGATTTGCTGTTCTTTGTTTCTGGTATCAGAGTAGTTGTATTCAGATTTGATTCGTGTCTAGAGGTTTGGCCAACCTTTTTTATTTTTTTATTATTAACCGAGGCCATAGATAAGTGACAAGGACCCCTACTTTTTTGTAATGCTACATCTAACCCACCACCAACTTTAAGTAACTTTACGTCTGTGTTTATCAGAGCAATGGGTTGGAAATTGGCAGAAGACATGAGAGGTTTATTGAGAAACTGGAATTGCAGCGCAGGCGACATAGCAGTCACTTGCCTGAAAAATATTGTTCAAAACTCTTCATTGGACAGCTGAATGCATTATGAATTTCAATGGGTTTCCTCTCGGGCCCAGCACATAGATTTGGTGTCATCAGACGAGCAGGCGTCTTCCCTTTAGGCCAGCTGTCCAGCGCCCAGAACTCCTGGAACAGCTTCTATTGGGTGACTGAGGATTGGCCTTCATTCTTATCAGTGAACTCTCCCAACCCCAGATCCTGGAATCTTTTCCCGCCCCCACTAAGGTTATTTTCAGTGAGAGAGGCACCGCCTCTTTTATATGGGCAACACAGCCATCAGAACCAAAGCTTTACGCCCCTCCACCCCCCCACCCCCTGTTCTGTGTCCTGCACCCCGCTGGGGGAAGGGGGGGTCAATATATGTTGATTCCTTTGGGTAGTTCCTTCATGTACGGGTTGGTACTTGTGGCGAAGAGGTCCAAGAATGAACTGGCTGGAGATTCTGGCAGGTGTGGGGGGCAGAAGCATCTTGCCGTAGTAGAAGGGGCGACCCACCCCAACCAGTCACAACAAGGGGAATAGGACCCCTGCCCACAAAGTGCCAAGTAAGAGGCCACAAGACACCAGTGTTCTGAATATCTCCTCAAGAAAGCGGTCCTTTATTTTAAAGTTCACATTGCCATAATGTGGTGGTTCCCGGCCTATACTTTGTCAATGCGCCTGTGTCCTGCAGTGACTTCTCCCAGCTCCCGTCGTGCTCACACTGGAACCTGCACTGAGCCTCAACGCGTTGTGGGGTCCAGCAGGTTCTCCCTGACCCACAAGTTCCATGGAAGCTGGAGTACTGTAGGAGAGGAGGCCCAAGCTGGTACAATGCGAATAGGGGGAGCAGGGGATTCCATGCCTGACTGGGTCCGGCAAAGGAACCTAGTCCGTGTTTTAGGAACCCCAGCGACGAGGCATGCCTACAGAGCCCACTTCACCAGCCCTGCTGCGCTGCCACCTGGTTCTCGGAAGTGAAACTGAAGTTCAATTGAAATGTCACTTTAAGGGCAACACTGTACAGGAAGGACTTGTGTGAAACCTTCATCACTGGTGAGGGCTTTACTGAGGCCGGTGATGTAAGCAAAGGCGTAGGTAAGAGAGGTTAACATTGAACAAAACCATTAAAGGGAAATTAAAGGACTACAAGTGTAAAGGCTTTAGTTTAAGTATTTGTTCTATTTTTTTGTTGTTTTTGGTAGTGCATCAGAAATGGCTCTGCCGTGTAGTAGTCAGTGGAACCCTGTGTTTGTCCATCAATAACCACTTTTAAACTGGCAGTGTCCACCATGTAATAGGCAACCCCCTTCTCATTTATCAGTGGCTTTCCTCTGGTGCAACTAAGATTTCCTAAAGTATTTGAAAAACCTAATCCTTGGGTAGCATCTTTTGGAGAAATTCCATGGGGTT
Source organism: Ambystoma mexicanum (assembly GCF_040938575.1). Taxonomy (NCBI): domain Eukaryota; kingdom Metazoa; phylum Chordata; class Amphibia; order Caudata; family Ambystomatidae; genus Ambystoma; species Ambystoma mexicanum. Next base: position 37,231,397 of record NC_090938.1, read on the forward strand.
TACCAAGGAAACCACTGGACTGCAAGGTTACTATGCTGGGAGTAGTGAGTGGCGCCCCTCTGCCTCTTACCAGCAAGTCTTCGGTACCCATACATGTCTCTTATTTTGCCCTCCCGCTTAGCTGTCCACTCGTCGCCACGGGATGATTCTGCTTTTTATGCCTCTTTGTCACTCATGTCGTTTCCTCTTGGCCTCCTAAACCCCCTCCTCTAAGGCCTGCAACTGGGGGTTCCTTTTCATAATGACCTCGAACTTCATCTTTTTATCACCCCCCCATGACCACAGCAACTAGAATGCATGCACCCCCTGCTGGCCTTTTACCCTACAGGAACTCTCGTCTCTGCACTGGTACATGGCATGCTCCACTACTACTCCAGCCTTCGTTTAGGACCACCTCTGCTATTTTTCTACATCTTAAGTGCTCGTCTTTGCCCTCGACATGTGCTTCAACCTGCCTACCCTGAAACTCGGCTCCACCCAGACTAGGTCCCTGCAATGGCGCCCCCACCCCACCCTCTGTGCACCGTTTCAGTGCTGTACTGCGCGGCTGCTGCGCCTTCTATTGGTTTAGTACTTTCGTTCAGGGAAAGGGATAAGCCGTCTATGCGGGACTGCAGTACTGCCAAGCCGCCAGCAGCAGCGCCCTCCCCCATCCTTTGCAAGTGCTGCACGGCCATCCATCTCAGGATTGCCTGCAGTCCCCCTCCTTGTGCCGACTGACAGGAGGGTATTTTATTCCCGGCTTGGTGACTTGATTAGGATTTAATGCTCTGACGGTGTCACCTTCATCCTTCTCCCCTCCTGATCTCGTTAGGATAATCGCCGCATCAGGATTAAATATTTACTCTCTGGTTCTGCACGCTGCCTTTTCCCATTACTTTCTGCTGCCGCCTTCCTTTTCAGGAGAGCTTTCTGGGCCTAGCTGCTCTGGATGGGGACCTGGTGGCACGCGTTATGCGCTGCTCTGCTATTGGCTAGTCTGGATCCGGATGATTTACGCTCATTAGCAGGCACGGACGATTGCATTCGTATAGTGGATAATTATAACACGATGGTCTGACGGTCATCTAATCAAGAATTCGAGCAAGCAATTTAGCAAGTAACCATGCCTGCTTTGTCAACTCTTGCTTAGCATTCCGACAGAATGCTTCTCAACAGATGACTTGTTTACATGTGTCTCTTCATTTTTTAATCCGTTGTAATTGTGGGATTGTGAAATCCTGCTTTTCCAATAGCAAATTCTCTGTGCCGATGGGCAAAGTTTCCCCACACCCATTCTAGCGCACTGGGCCTACTGGTGATTTGATGGGTGATGTGTGTTTTAAAAGGGACTTCTAAGTGGCCCACTATCGTGGCAATATCTTCCCTATTGCGCACAATGGAGCAGAGGACTAGCCAGACTAACGGTGTAGGGGGTCTGGCTCTGAGCCTTCTCTCTTCTCTTAGAGTACCTGGCCACCTTTTCTCGCTCTGGTGGTTGCACCCCTGACACTCGCCTCCTCTTCTGCTTCTTGTTGATCAAGGATTCCTGGTAGATCTCCGCCCTGTTGGTTTTGGTCTTGGGCCTCAAGAGTTCATATGGAGTCACCCTTCCTGCTGTGCTGTGATTTCTAGCCTCCCTGCCTTCCATGTCACACTTACTAGCAGAGGTTTGCAAAAGCTGGTGTTTCTTCACATGGTCTGAGCGCATCTTCTCGCTGTCTCCGCTAATGCTTCGCATAGACCATTAGCCATGGTTGAGCATTAATGTTGAGCAGGACTTGTTAGATGCATTTCTGATCCTGATGGTCACTGTCATTCTCCTGGACATTTCATTCTTAGGGCGACGTCTTGCTCTTTTCTATCATATGCTTGCCTCATTCCAGATCATTAAGGCCGGGAGTAACCCTTGAAGGGTGGCACTGTATTGTCCTCTAATTACTCTCCCCTTCAGTACTTCAGATGGGGCCACCGCTGTGGACGTGTATGGTGTCGGTGCTACTCCATGAGGAGTCTGTATAGGGCACTGGCCACCCCTTTGTTCTGGCTCGATGCTATTTGAAAGGTAAGAGTGTGAGTACTCTACTTCTCCAGCATGGGGTCTGGCATGGATTCACATGCTCATGAATATCCTCGTCGTCAGGCTGGAAATCCTTGGTAAAGAAAAAATCAGTTTCAGTTTCATTTCTGAACTGTCTTTCTCCTAACACTCAGTCACTGAGCTCTGGGTCATACTGCCCTCCATCCAATGACTGCCCTCTTCCCAAGCCCCTCCTCTGGCAACCATCTTCAGATTTTTACCACATGTTCAAGTGTTTTGGGAGGCCTCGTGTTTAGCTCTCGAGCTTTTACAGCGTTTTGCGCTCTTTGGAAGAGTTTTGACTCTATTTTTCAGTCGATTGAGCATTGTGCTCCATTGATCAACCTTCTGAATAATGGGGTATCCATTTTTCGGCTTCTTCAGTGCCCCTCAAGGGCGAATTTCTTTGCGTTTCTTCATGGAGGCTTCCAGAAGATTCTTCATGCCTACGCCGCGTGGACCATGTCGGAGAAGGATGACTCCCCTGTTCAGAATTTGCTCCTGCTGGGGCCCACGGAATGTCTTCTTGGACGCCAAGCATTCTGAGTGTCTTTGCTGCCTGTACCCCAAGCACAAGGAGGAGGATTGTGCGTTTTGCCAGGAGATTGCCCCTTGCATGATGAAGAATCAGCAACAAATGGCTGAACGAGTGGCTACAGGTCAAGGCCCCTGCTCTGGGTGGGTCCCAGCAGCATACCTCTCCTAGCGCCAAGAAGTCTGAGTGGACTTCTAAGACCTTTGAGGGTGCCCCTCCCACGGGGGTCCAACAGAAGGCTAAGCACCACGAGTCCAGGGCACGATCAACGTCTCCAGCCTCCGTCACCAGTCAACGCTCAGGATCATCGGCCAAGAGGAAGTCTGATCATCCTGGCAAACTGAAGGAGAAATCCTAGTCCATCCTGCCGGAGAATACCAAGGGGAATCGGGGCGCGGACCCTCTCCCTAAGGAGAAGACCAAGCAGGAAAAGGCTCTGGACCTGACCGTGAATGCCCAGGTACACCCGGCCAAGGCCCAGCCTTCCATTGAGGGGGTGGCAGCATTGCTTGCGATGGCCGTCCAGTTGGCTTCGCAGAGCGCAACTTTGAAAATGAGGGTGGCCCTTCCTCCCAGGAGGGAGGCTGCGTTCGAGCCCATAGAGAAAACCCCGGAGAAGAATATGCCTGTCATCTCCCTGAAACCTTCCTTCTCTGTAGGCAAAAGGGGGTGGAGGGTGGAGACAGTGGCCCTCCAGGGCACAGATGTCTCTTCTAAGGAGGAGCTCACCGGTCTGCAAGCCATCCAGGAGGAGGAAAACGTCAGGATAACGGAACCAGACACAGTGACAACGGCACGGATGATGACGCTGGCGTGTTAGGGGACCTCCCATCTCCGCCTGCCAGATCTTCCCTGCCGGACGAGATAGGCTTGTTCCACTCGATCTCCAGAATGTCAGACCTTTTCCAACTCACCCCAGAAGAGAAGGAAGGAGGGCTTCTTATATCGGCGAGGAGAAAGACAATCCTCTTGTTCCCGCTCCTGGATGACATCTGGGACGAAGGCTTGTTCCTCATGAAAAACCCTTCTATGGTCTCTACGTCTCTGGACTCTGGTGTCAGCGGTGGCCAAGAAGAAGTCAGTGGGCGCTTCCTCGGCAGCCCCCACCCCTCCGGACAGCGAGGGGAAAGAAGTTTGATGCCATGGGACGACGGGTCATCTATTCTGCGACGACGACCATCAAGGCCTCCAACACCCTCGCCATCGTGGTGCGCAACGACCGGGAGCTGTTGTTCAAGACCGCTCCCATTCTGGACTTCCTCCCCGACAAGAGGTCGGAACGGCTGCAAATTCTGCAGGAAGGTGAAGTGGCATCGGACCAAGCATTATGGTGGGCGCAGACATTGCAGACGCCAGATTCCGCCAAATGGGCAACGTTTGCCTTCGTCATGGCTGGCTCAAGGCCACCAACTTTCATCAGGACGTTCAGTCTGAGGTGTTGGACATGCCCTTTGACAGGGACAATTTGTTCGGAAGGCTGTAGATGAGTCTATACAAGCCATAAAGATGGACATGGAGGCGTCCATGCACTCTTCAGCAATGGAATCTTCCTTTCGGCACTGTCAGCAAGTCCCAAGACTCCTCAAAGGGTTTCGGTTGGGGTTAAAAACACCCGATCTCCGGGACGGTCGTCGTTATGGTCACACCGGTTGGTTAAGGAGTTTGTCAAAGGACTGTTTCGTTCCGGCCGGTGAAGGCTCTATCCCTGGCATGAGAACACTGTGGTACTGACTAGGCTCATGGGGCCTCCATATGAACCTATGTAGACAGTTCCATTGAAGTTCTTGTTGTGGAAGACGGCGTTCATCGTGGCCATCGCTTCTGCACGACGAGTGGATGAGATTCAGGCCCTGTCCTGTAAACCACCTTATTGACTTTTCACGACACAAGGGTGTTGCTGAGGACACACCCCAGGTGGCTGTATTTTTTTTCCTATGCCTTCGTCGCCGGATGAAAGGACTTTGCACTCGCTGGATGTGGCTAGAGCGCTGAAGTTCTAGGTGGACCGCACAAAGTTTCCGGAAGATGTCACAACTTTTTGTGAACTTTGGCCCTCTGAACCATAGGAAGGCCATCTCCAATGCGATTTCCAGGTGGCTCTCCGGCTGCATCACCCATTGTCACCGGTTGGCAAACTGACCGTTGCCTGGCCTTCCGAGAGCCCATTCGAGCAGTGCGATCGTTGCAAATACCCCGTTCCGGTTTGGTGTGCCCCATCTTCCTTTCGGCACTGTCGGCAAGTCCCAAGACTCCTCTAAGGGTTTCGGTTGGGGTTCCTCGAGTTACCGCCAACCCTCCTGCTCTTCGGCCCAGGAAACCAAAAGGGGCCACTCTAAGGCCTTCGGAGGAGAACGTTGTCACCAGGGTCCCCAAAGCGGCCCTTCGACATCCAAGCAGGATTGAACCGACGTGACGTTGGGCCCCAACCCGTGCACCCCGCTGGCGAACTTCGTCAGCCTGTGGGAGACCATCTCCACTGACCATTGGGTGCTGGATGCTCTCGCCCACAAACACACTGTGGAATTCCAACAGAAGTTTGCCCAGATACCACCAGTGGCCCGGCAGGAAAACCACGTCCCTCAGCTGCTGCTGGAGGTGCGGGCCATGTAAAAAAAATAAATAAAGCACGATAGAGCTTGTCCCAAAGAGGCTCCGGAGTGTACTCAAGATACTTCCTCGTGAAAAAGGACCAGGGGCTGGAGGCCCATCTTCGATCTCAGTCGACTAAACAAATGCATCAAGTCCCAAAAATTCCGAATGGTCACGCTTCAACACGTGCTCGGACAACTGGAAGAGGGGGATTTCCTGTCGTCGCTGGACTTGGAGAAGGCGTACTTCCACATCCCCATGCACAATGGGATTGAAGTCGGCACCAAGGGTTTTCACCAAGTGCCTGGCACCAGTAGCGGTGCAGCTGCGACTGTGGCGATCCACATCTACCCTTATCTGGACGACTGGCTCATCCGGGCCAGTTCGACCACACGGCGAGGACTGCTCGCCTACTGACGGATCTAGAGTTCTCTGTGAACTATGCAAAGTCCTGCTTGACTCATTGCAGGACGCGCTGTTTCTGGGATCCTGACTCAACAGTGTTGTGCCTGGTGTCTCCATCGGAGGAGAGGATAGCAGCCATCTTGGGCAAGGTACAACGGCTGTTGGCCCTGAAGGTCGCCACGGTGAGGTCCATCAAGTCGTTGCTCCCCATGATATCGTCCTGCATTTACCTCATCCGACTATGCAGGCTACGGATGTGCCCATTACAGGAGTTCCTCGATGCCCATTGGATACAAGTATGGGGAAGCTTCCAGGACAAGATCACACTCGACGAGAGCATCCGTCGAGCGATACAGTGGTGGGGAGTTCGTGCACACCTGTCCGGAGGTGCGGATATCCAGACCCCACCACAGCAGGAGACGGTCACGACGGACGTCTTCCTGGAAGGATGGGGGGGGCTCACACCAGATGTCTTCACGCAAGAGGCATGTGGCTACCGGAGTAGAAATCGTTGCACATCAATGTGTTGGAGCTATGGGCTGTGTTTTGGGTTCTCAAGTCTTTCCTTCCGTCCCTCTTGGGCAAGGTGTTGTGGGTCTTCACAGACCATACCACCACAATGTTTTACATCTGGAAACAGGGGGGCACCAGATCCCCGGGACTCTCCAAAGAAGCTCAGGACCTATGGCACTGGGCCGTTGCTTAGGGGGATGTTCCTCATACCGTTTCATCTGGCAGGAGTGAAGAACACTGTCGCCGACTCTCAGCAGGGAGCTGCGCTCTTGTCACGAGTGGGGGCTTCGGCAGGACCAAGTGGAGCACCTGTTCTTCAGATGGGGCAATCCCCAGATCGATCTATTTGTGACAGCGACGAACACCAAGTGCCGGACGTTTGCCAGTAGGTCTCCCCAGCGGGGGAGTATGGGGAGCGCATTCTCATTCCCCTGGGATGGCCTGTTCCTGTGTGGGTTTACTCCTTTGCCATTGCTTCTTCGATTAGTAATCAACTCAGACGGTCCTGGTGTAGGATGATCCTTGTCGCACTGGTGTGGCCGAGGCATATCTGGTACCTGGACCTTCTCGACATGTCGGACCCCTCCAGTCAAGCTTCCGGTGGTCACAGATCTTGCCAGGGAAGGAGGCGCAATTCTGCACCATGACCCAGGATTGCTGAACCTGAATACCTGGCTCCTGCAGCATTAGAGTTCGGGGGGCTACGATCTCCCTGCGGACTGCAAGGAGGTACTAGCCAAGGCCAGAGCATAGTCTACTCTTAAATGCTACGGACATAAATGGAAGAGGTTCGCCGTTTGGTGCCGTGCCCAGAAGATCGATCCTCTACGAGTCACGGCTCCGCAGGTACTACTGTATTTGCTGCTGTTGGCCAAAGCAGGACTGGCCCATGTCTCCATCAAAGATCTGGCGGCTATCTCCTGCTACACCCGATCTCAGGGACGGTCGTCGTTATGGTCACACCGGCTGGTTAAGGAGTTTGTCAAAGGATTGTTTCGTTCCCGCCGGTGAAGGCTCTATCCCTGGCATGAGAACACTGTGGTACTGACTAGGCTCATGGGGCCTCCATATGAACCTATGCGGACAGTTCCATTGAAGTTCTTGTTGTGGAAGACGGCGTTCATCGTGGCCATCACTTCTGCACGACGAGTGGATGAGATTTAGGCCCTGTCCTGTAAACCACCTTATTTGACTTTTCACGACACAAGGGTGTTGCTGAGGACACACCCCTCCTCCATGCCCAAGGTGCCTGTATTTTTTTCCCATGCTTTTGTCGCCGGATGAAAGGACTTTGCACTCGCTGGATGTGGCTAGAGCGCTGAAGTTCTAGGTGGACTGCACGAAGTTTCCGGAAGACGTCGCAACTTTTTGTGAACTTTGGCCCTCTGAACCATAGGAAGGCCATCTCCAATGCTATTTCCAGGTGGCTCTCTGGCTGCATCACCCATTGTCGCTGGTTTGGCAAACTGACCGTTGCCGGGCCTTCCGAGAACCCATTCGAGCAATGCGATCGTTGCAAATACGCCGTTCCTGTTTGCTGGACATCTGCAGGGCTGCTATGAGGAGGTCGACACACACCTTCACGACATTCTACTGCGTCGACGGGGATTCCAGGGAGGAGTCCATAGTCGGCCAAGCAGGGCTGCGCAACCTGTTCACTTGAAGGTGAACCTGGTGAGGAGGTAAGAGATGCTTATGTTGAGCCTTGTCACCTCCCGTGGTTGTGCAGGTGTGTACTGCTATGTATTTATTCATGAGCATGTGAATCCATTCCAGAATCCATGCCAGACCCCATGCTGGAGAAGGAACAATTTACTTGCCTGTAACAGTTGTTCTGATGTTTGTTAATCTGTTTAGAATATTCGGGTCCCCTCCCATGTCTCTCCGGTCAGGGGCCGGCTAACATCGTTTCTTCAGGCATGCAAGGAGAGAACTACAGACCAGTGGGTGCTAAAGACCGTGGCCCGCGGGTACTGTATAGAGTTCAACCGGTCCCCAACATTCAGACCTCCACGAGCAAGACGACTGACACCAGACCATCTTCGCATTCTTCTGCAGGAAGTGGAAATACTACAGGAGAAAGAAGCCATAGAAATCCTACCTCTGGCACAGGTAAAAGAAGGTATTTATTCAGTGTACGTACTTGTACCCAAAAAGGATCTAACCATGCGTCCTGTTCTAGATCTGCGCCCAGCAAACACGTTTGTAAAGCCACAAAAGTAATGCATGGCCACACTGCAGGAAGTAATCCCAATGCTAACACAGGGGGATTACATGGCAACACTGAACAGGAAGGATGCATACTTTCATATTTCAATGTTGCCAGTGCACAGAAAATACCTCAGATTTATGTTACCGGACAAGCATTATCAGTTCAAAGTACTACCCTTCGGCAAAGCATCTGCACCAAGGGTATTTACAAAAGTACTAGCTGTGGCAGCAGCACATCTGCGCAGGCAATCCATCCTAGTCTGTCCTTACCTCGACGACTGGCTTATAAGAGGGGACTCTTACAAAATGTCTGTCAAATACGCAAAAGACGATAGATCTTTTATTCAGTCTGGGATTCTCTATCAACAAGAAGAAATCAAGCCTAGACCCCAGTCAGGTCAAACAGTTCCTAGTGGCTCTAATTCAAACAAAGGACGACCTTGTCTTCCCCTCCAACGATAGGGTCCAGAACATGTTTCAGATTCCTCAGTATGTAGCCAGTCGAGAGGTGACTGTACGCAAGGCTATGCAACTGCTAGGAATTATGGTGTCATGTATCTACTTGGTTCCTCACGTGCGCCTGCGCCCAATGCTAGAGTGACTCAACAGCCAGTGGTGTCAGGCCATCGGACAGTGGGACGATCTAGTGGTTGTCTTGCCGGCCCCCGTTCTCTCGCTGCAGTGGTGGTCGAGGGAGAACCTCTTGAAAGGGAAATCGTTTACCACCCCTGCAGTGGAAGCCACTCTAACCATAGACCTGTCTCTTACAGGGTGGGGAGCTCACCTGCTTCAACAGACAGCGCACAGAGTTTGGTCGCCAGACATAGTATCCAACCACATAACCCTGTTGGAACTGTTGGCAGTGTTCAAAGCACTAAAAGCTTTCCAGACACAACTGCAGGGGAAGACGATCCTGATCCTCACAAACAGCACCACAGCCATGTACTATCTGAACAAACAAGGGGGGAGGGGGGTGGTCTCATTCTCCAGGGCTGTCCAAACTGTCCCAGAACATTTGGAAGTGGGCTCTCAAACGCAACATGTTCCTACTATGACATGTTCCAGGGGAATTCAATCTTCTTAGCAGAGACTTTCCGTTGCCCAGGGAGTACGAATGGCGATTACACAAAGACATAGTCTCCAATGTTTTTGCAGAATGGGTCTTCCCAGATATAGATCTGTTCGCAACTCTGGGGAACATTCAATGCCAAGATAATGCCTCCAGGTACCCCCATAACCGCTCCAAAGGGAACGGACTCTGGATAACATGGTCAGGGAGATTTGTCTACGCTTTTCCCTCCTTATCAAGATTGTGCAGAAGATGCACCAGGAACCAGTCACAATGATACTGGTGGCCCCCATGTGGGCCCGCCAACCCTGGTTCTCTCATCTGAGGTAGATGTCCCTATTGCTTCCAGTCAAACTGCCTTGCCCGTATAGCATGTTGCAAGTCAGAAGGGAGACGCTTCACCCATGCCCGCAGACATTGAACTTAGCGGCCTGGCTCCTGAGGTCATAGAGTTTGGACACCTACAACTCCCTCAGAGATGTATGGACATACTCAGGGAGGCAAGAAAACCTAACACTTGTTATTACTATTCCAGAAAGTGGAAGCGGTTTGTCATCTGGTGCAACTCAAAGAGCATTAACCCGATTAACTGCTCTCCCACACACCTTGTGTTATACCTAACTCATTTACTTGACTCAGGCATAGACTTCAACTCCATAAAGGTAAACCTTTCTTCACTTTCAGCCTACACTACATCACAACAAAGTGTCATGGTGGAAGATACCAGTTATTAAAGCTTTCATGGAGGGCTTGAAGAACATTTACCCTCCCATTTCTAACCCCAGCTCGGATGGGACCTAAACGTGGTGTTGACTAGGTTTATGGGGGGCTCCATTCGAGCCCAAGCACAAGGCAAGTCTTAAAGACCTCACCCTTAAGACTCCTTTTTTTTAATATCTATTACCTCCATCAGGAGGGTAAGTGAACTACAAGTGCTCTCGATGCTAGGTCCCTTCGTAACATTTCACAAAGACAAGGTGGTTCTGCGCACTCACCCTAGATTTGCGCCTAAATTCATTTTAAAGTTCCATGTGAGCCAGTCAATAGAACTACCAACGTTCTTTCAAAATCCTTCAAGCCTGGAAGGAAGAACCCTGCGTACACTGGATGTAAGCAGAGCTGTCATGTTCTACAAGGAAAGAACTTGACCACTTAGAAATCAGTTTGTCGTTTCGGTGGTCGCAGGAAGAGGAGACGACGCAGTCTCTAAATCCACTATCTCTAGATGGATTGTCAAATGCATTACACTCTGCCACAATCTTGCTAAAAGAGAACTGCCCTTCAAGCCTAGAGCACATTCCACTAGAGGCACTGGGGCGTCATAGAATTTATTGCAAATGTTCCCCTGGAGTCTATTTGCAAAGTGGCAACCTGGAGTTCTGTACACACCTTTACAAAACACTATTGCCTAGACACTCATTCTAGGTCTGATTCTCGGGTGGGACAGGCAGTACTAAGACATCTTTTCACTAGGGTTCCTCTCACAACCCACCTCCAACTCAGAGTACTGCTCGCTAGTCTATGCTTGGCATGCGATTCTAAGCAGATTAACAAACATCAGAAGACATGCATTACTTACCGTAAAAGCATTTCTGTTGGGTGTATCTACTTAGATTCACATGCTCCCACCCTTCCTCCCTGCTTGGCTGGAAGGAACATAGACGTCTTACCACTCTCTTTTCTGTTCTCCCTCATGATAGTCAAAGGCTCCCTCTTGGCAGAAAAAATACAATCGGAGGGACCTCGACGCGTGAGGGATTTTGGGTACACTACACGTTGCGTAGGGATAGTGTTACAGGCACGCCCATGTCGACGTCGCCCTTCGATTCCCGAAAGACCAGATGCAATACTCAAGATGTTAACACTGGATGTCGGACCATATGCACAGCATGTGAATCTAAGCAGATAAAACCATCAGAAATGCTTTTACTCCAAGTAATGCATGTCTTCTCCAGCATGGGCCTGGCATGGATTCACTTCGGTTCCCAAGGGCGTTCAATCTACCAGCGCCTTCAGACCATACCAATGGTACATAAGGCGCTATATAAATGCAAAGTAACATAACATAACATGCAAACCCTCCTGCCTATCCCTCCGTGGCTCTTCTCTTGGTCCTACTGCCACTTTACGTGCTACCAAATCTGAAGATGGCTGCCAGAGGAGGGGTTTGGTTAGAGGGCAGTCATTGGCTGGGGGCAGTATGACCCAGAGACGAGTGATTGGTTGTTAGGAGAAAGACAGTTCAGAAGTGAAACTGTTTTCTTTACTGAGGATTCCCAGCCTGACGACGGGGAATATTCATGAGCATGTGAATCCAAGCCAGACCCCATGCTGGAGAACAACAGTTACAGGTAAGTAACTTTTTCCATTCGGTATTGGCCATGTTGTGAGGATTCCTAATGACCACAAAGACACTGAACACTTCACCTTGGAGTGGTTGTCACTTGTCCTTTCTTACAGATTGTGTGTGGGGTTAACCTCCTTTTGGGGTCTGGGGGGTAGTACCAGGTCAACCTCTGGATAGCGTGAGCGTTCGCCCTGCACAGTGACTATCGTGCTGTGCTCTTTCAGATTCATGAGGAGGAGGAGAGTGCTGGTAGCTACAGGTCTGAGCTCACTACACCACTGCATTGCAAAACTGAACATTGGTATCTGGGAAGGTACGTCTCCTGGATTGGCTGGGACCCAGCGCTCCACCTCTGCAGCATCCCTTCCTGAAAACCTCTTTTGTGGCCCTTCAGCTTCCTGCAACATCTGGGTACTCAACCCTCACTGGAGGTACCTCAGGAGCGTCGAGCAGTTTCCTTCAAAAACTGATAATACACATCGGAAAATAATGTGTAAACCTACAGCTCAACAGTTTAGTTAACGTTGGGACCAGTATCCGCCTCTTCCTATCCAATGCAAGTTTTACAAATTACCACAGTGGAGCTCAGGGGAGCATTTTACAGTGGTTGCATTAAACTTCTAGAGTCAATGTTGGACGACCCTGCGAAGACCAGAGACTCCTTAGTGAATCCCAACAGTCTTGTACGTTTGTCACTCTGGCAAAGTATGGTTAACTGGTTCTACTTACCTGCAACTGTAGAGTTTGCATGTTCGTATTTCAAGCACTGACCCCACTGGAGAAGTATCCCTTAACTGGTCGAGGATGCTTGGAAGTTGCTGCTTTTTTGCTTACTTCAAGGTGGGAACCTTTTGGCTTGAGCATAGAGCCAGGAGCCCCCGTAGTATTTTGCACGTGCACTCCAGCGCCAAGAGTCGTCTGCATGGCTGTCCTAAGTGCTATAGACCATGTCTTGCAGCCTGCAGTGATATGGCTGAGCCACACTGCTAGCTCATGCCCTGCTTTTTTCCCCTTCTTTTAAGCTTCCTACGTCCAGGGCACACATTCCTACACTGTGGCAGTGGCAGATGGGCGTGTGATGGCTCCTAAGGACAGTCGTTTAAGTTATTGCGACCTGGGCAGCCCTAGGGCTTTGCGTATTCCATAAGGGCACAAGGTGATGAAGAGAACGGTGGCTGCTACAGGCGGGGTGACTGGATTTGTGCACAGGTTTTTTCCACTTGTTGCTATTCATGACAACTGCAGCATCTGTGATAACATTTTAATTTTGTTAATGCTTCTGCAAGAGGGTTCCATACCTTTGCGGGGGCGGCTTGGTTCAGCTGCCCTTGCACAGGGGGTGGGTGGTGGTGGCTTGGTTCTGCTGCCCTTGCACACGGGGGCGGGGGACTAGGTTCTGCTGCCCCTGCAAAGGGGGGGGGGGGAGATTGGTTCTGCTGCCCTTGCACGGGGGAGGAGACTTGGTTCTGCTGCCCTGGCACAGAGGGGGGAAGACTTGGTTCTGCTGCCCTTGGGGGGGTGGCTCGGCGCTCTTGGTCGGGGTGGCTCTGTTCGGCGCCCTTGGGTAGGGTGGCTTGGGGCCCTGGGACGGGGTGGCCCTTTGTTTGACGCCCTCGGGCAGGGTGGCTCTGTTCGGCGCCCTTTGTTTGGCGCCCTTGGGCAGGGTGGCTCTGTTCGGCGCCCTTGGGCAGGGCGGCTCTGTTCGGCGCCCTTGGGTGGGGTGGCTTGGCGCTCTTGGTCGGGGTGGCTCTGTTCGGCGCCCTTTGTTTGGCGCCCTTGGGCTGGGTGGCTCTGTTCGGCGCCCTTTGTTTGGCGCCCTTGGGCTGGGTGGCTCTGTTTGGCGCCCTTGGGCAGGGCGGCTCCGTTTGGCGCCCTTGGGTGGGGTGGCTTGGCGCTCTTGGTTGGGGTGGCTCTGTTCGGTGCCCTTGGGCAGGGTGGCTCTGTTCGGCGCCCTTGGGCAGGGCGGCTCTGTTTGGCGCCCTTGGGTGGGGTGGCTTGGCGCTCTTGGTCGGGGTGGCTCTGTTCGGCGCCCTTGGGTAGGGTGTCTCGGGGCCCTGGGACGGGGTGGCCCTTTGTTTGACGCCCTCGGGCAGGGTGGCTCTGTTCGGCGCCCTTTGTTTGGCGCCCTTGGGCAGGGTGGCTCTGTTCGGCGCCCTTGGGCTGGGTGGCTCTGTTCGGCGCCCTTGGGCAGGGCGGCTCTGTTCGGTGCCCTTGGGTGGGGTGGCTTGGCGCTCTTGGTCGGGGTGGCTCTGTTCGGCGCCCTTGGGTAGGGTGTCTCGGGGCCCTGGGACGGGGTGGCCCTTTGTTTGACGCCCTCGGGCAGGGTGGCTCTGTTCGGCGCCCTTTGTTTGGCGCCCTTGGGCTGGGTGGCTCTGTTTGGCGCCCTTGGGCTGGGTGGCTCTGTTTGGCGCCCTTGGGCAGGGCGGCTCTGTTTGGCGCCCTTGGGCTGGGTGGCTCTGTTTGGCGCCCTTGGGCAGGGCGGCTCCGTTTGGCGCCCTTGGGTGGGGTGGCTTGGCGCTCTTGGTTGGGGTGGCTCTGTTCGGTGCCCTTGGGCAGGGTGGCTCTGTTCGGCCCCCTTGGGTAGGGTGGCTCGGGGCCCTGGGACGGGGTGGCCCTTGTTTGACGCCCTCAGGCAGGGTGGCTCTGTTTGGCGCCCTTTGTTTGGCGCCCTTGGGCTGGGTGGCTCGGTGCCCTTGCACACGATTGTTAATGCTGACGCTTTCTGCGGTGTCACGCTTGGGGGAATGTGCTTGAAAGGTTGATGGTACGTGAGCACAAGCAGCGCTCCCTCCTTTTTAAAGGCAGGTAACTCTGTCAGATCATGGCCGAGACAGAGGCTGCCAGGGCCCTGAATTATTCACCAGGCCTCCAACACTTATCAGATTGAATCTTTAGGAACTGTCGCCCCGATAGATCTTTGGGTAATCCCTTCAGATCAACCGGTCCTGCTGCTTTCAATATTTAGCGGCGGTGATTTTGCAGAACTTGTTTGCCAGGGGAAGGCGGGTGCCTGCAGCATTCCTGTAATTAAAGATTCACGAACCTGCCATGGGGGCGTTAGCAGAACTGTTGGAGGCCCGGCCTGCTGAGCGAGATGAGCTGGGTTCCCTGCCTGCGTAACACCCGCTAGGTGTGGGGTCTCGCTGGTGCCGCATCCCAGGGAAACTGCGCTGGCGCAAGGAAGGTGTGCACTGGCGTGCTGCGCACATGCAGCATCCGCTGGGGAAATGTGCATGTGTGAGAAAGAAGGGCATCCATTGGTGTACTGGCCATATGCCTGTGCGAGCAGAGCCATCCACTGGGGGGCGGTGGGGGGAGTGGACTGTGCCTGTCTGAGCAGGGCATCCACTGGGGGGGACTATGCGTGTGCGAGCAGGGCATCCACGGCTGTATTGTGCATATTACCCCAAGGCATCCAGTTAGGTACAGTGCTTGCGCCTGTGCGATTGGAATCCTTCGTTGGTTTGCAGATTCAAGACCCCTGGACAGAAAAGGACCTACTCTAACAGCCAACCATAAAGCAGCATCCCCCTGCCCAATAGATAACACACACACACACACATACGAAGCATGGGAGCCTCGCACTCATTCACTACCCAGGAATTTGCGAGGAGAGTCCATGCTAGCAGCGCAAAAGGGTCCTCTGAAAAGCTGAGCTGTGTTATTGCCTGCAACACCTCTACAGTATAAGCCACCCTCTTGCCTCGGACCAGCCGTGCTCTCGCTTTCTAGCCCTGGCTGCTAATCCATCCTGAGCTCTCCCCGCTGGATGGGGAGAGAGCCAAGCTTCACCGGGACACTGATGCCCCTAGCTGACCCATGCTCACCTCCAAGTCTGGCCAGCACTGCAAGGGTACCAAATGGGGCCGGGTAACCCGTACCCCATGGCCGGCCGAGCATGGAGAGGGCAGGGGCAGCTAGTCACACACGGCCCCTTCCCTCTCCCCACTCAGCTTTCATGTCTACCCCGAGGGCTGCCACCAACACAAACCAGAAGAATGAACAGCAAGTCTAAACAACACCTTGCCCTTCTTCCCAAAGAGGTGCTAAGAACCATAGATAGGAGAGCCAGAAAGTGGGCGGGGACCAACTACAGACCTGCATGCAGGGTGCAATTGCTGTCGGCGCTGCCGACCGGGGTGGGGGGCTGGCAACACAGCCCCCCACACAGGCACAACAAAGACCCAAGGGGCCAGCACTGGCTCCAATATAAGGAGCTGCCTTGGCAGTAGAAAACCAGAAATCAGTTTGGGACCCAATCAAGAGTACTTTGCGTACGCAGTCTTTTCTTTTTCCTAGAACCCTCCCGCCCGAGAAGAAAGAGAAAGAAGACAGGTCACCATACGGTGGCCACACTGTCGTGGGACAAAGAAAGCGGCACAGGACAGAAGGGGTAACCTTAGGACCCGATGCCCAAAAGTACAGCATATTATGGTTACTGTAATTATGTTTTGTTATGACCATAATTTGTGCAATAAAATTCCCCTGCCTTTTATTGCCAACACTCACCCAATGTTCTGGGGGGGGGGGGGAAGCATAAGGTTTTCACCCAGGGGGTGTTTTTCTATTCTGCCTGCCCCCACAACACCAACAATCTACACCTATTGTATTATCTACCCAGCCCTGCTCCACACTCCACAGGAACCATTGACTCAGCTCGAGATCTACACAAACACACCCCACCCCTAACGCACAGAACACTACTACAGTAACCATTACAGCCAAGCCTTCGGCCTCACATGCTTCGGAACCCAGTCAGAGAATACTCAGTGGTAAACAAAACACTAGCTCGGCGCCTATAAAAGCGGCCCTCATCAATGCTAGATACTTACAGGCACATGCATGCCTTAGATATCGTAGATCTTATAACATCTCATGACCTCGACTTCATTGCTGTTACTGAGACCTGGCTGCATGCAGCATCCAGCTCCTCACTTGCCCTTCCGGACAACTATGCGATTATCTGCAAAGATAGCGATGCCAATATCTCCACAGGAGGAGGCATTGCATTTATATACAAGACACTATGTCTGAGAAACATCACTAATGCTCCCTTGCCATCAGCAGAACTTTCATCTGTCAAACTATCCACATCACCCCCCTTGACTATCACCATCCATCTTGTGTATCGCCCACCAGGTCCCACCACCACCTTTGAAAATGATATCTCACATCTGCTGTCCGTCAATACTAAGAACAAGTCATCATCCTCCGTGATTTCAACCTAGGCCTACATGACTCCAATGACCAGAAAGCATGTGCCCTCAAGGACACTATGACTGAACTAGAGTTCTCATCGCATTTCTGAAACTGCCCACAGCTAAGGCAGAATCCTTGACTGGATAGCTGATTAGAACTGTAATATCAACACCCTTTCCTACACTACTTGCGCTTGGACTGACCATCACCTCATCTTGTTCAATATCAAAGAAAGCGCCTCACCTACCCCTCATATTCAAGCACCAGCCATGATGACCAGGAACAAAGAAAATCGAACATTGGATAAACTCATACCTTTGCTGCAGCCAATCACTAACCCTAACACGACCACTTCAGACCCCACAGTTCTAGTCGATATATACAATTGCACCATTCTCAAGGCGATTAACACACTAGCGCCCATGAAACTACATAAATCCAAACCACGCACCCACCTCAATACATGGTACACTCCACATCTCAAGTCCCTTAGGAAAATCAAAAGATCAGCCGAGTCATTATGGAAAAATACCCCCTCTTCATTAAATAAGGGCAGCTTTGCCACAGCCACCTTTACTACAAAATAGTTATAATCAAAGCTAAAAAATACTACTACAATGACTGTATTTCCAAAGCTGAGTCCAACACCAAGGAACTCTTCAACATCTTGAAAGAGATAGAATCTCCTGCCCCACCCCCCGAAACGTGCATCAAAGACACCCAATGGTGTACCAATATACAGAATGCACTCCAAGACAAAATTACTGTGCCCCAAAACAAAATAGTAATGAAGAAATCGCTTCTCTCCAATGCTGACCCCATCTTGAACTCATACTCTTCGACCAGTAACACACAGCCCCAATTCAATTTCTCACTGTTCTCCATTAAAGAGGTTGAAACCATTATCTTGAAACTTAAACCGTCTAATTGCCAGGGATGCTTGCCCTGCCCCGCTTGTCAAGGAAGCTGCTAAGGAACTAGCCCCCTTCATTACATCAGTTATCAATGCTTCGTTCAAATCCAGCATAGTACCCAATAACTTGAAAGATGCCTGGGTACTCCCGCTTCTAAATAAAAAAAAAAAAAAACTCCCTAGACCCAAACATCCCTACCAATTACAGGCCCATTACGATGGTTCAATTTCTGTCAAAAATACTTGACCGTGCTGCATATCTGCAGATACAATACCTGGAATCCAACAATTTACTAGGATGCAGGCAATCAGGATTTAGACCTAGACATGGAACTGAAACCGTCCTGATCAACCTCAAGACTCAAATCCAGACTGAAAGACAAAGGCACACTGGCCCTGCTCCTCTTACTCGATCTATCAGCGGCCTTCGACTTGGTGAATCATAAAATCTTATGCAAATGCCTCTCAACAGCGGCACACTTCTTAGACCAAGCCAACGCCTGGATTGCGTCCTTCCTCAACAACAGATCCATGAGGGTCTTTGCACCCTGTGCCACACCCACCCCTGTCACCTGTGGGGTGCCCCAAGGTTCTTGTGTCTCCTACTCTCTAATGTATTTACCAAGCCACTCTTTGATGAGCTTGACTATATGGGTGTCGCCTATACCAAATATGCAGACGACACCCAGATGGTCATCCCCATTACTGGTGATTACACTGTGGACAGATGGACACTCAACAACATTTATCTCATACAAACTTGGATGGCGAAGCATGTGCTCGGTCTTAACAATGATATGACAGAGCTGCTCCTCCTGGGCTCAGCTGCCAACTTGAACAAATTTGATGTACTATTCTCCTCGTTTAACATTGACGGCAACATAATAAAAGTCGCCAATGTGGTAAACTTCATCCGCCTATACCTGTAAGCTTGTTGCAGCCTGCCGACCCTACCTATCCTCAGCCAACTGTATTCCAATAGCTAGAGCCTTTGTCCTTTCCAAGCTTGATTATTGCAATGCACTTTACCTTGGCACTTCCCAACAAAACCTTAAGAAAATGCAAGTTCTGCAAAACGCCATCTGAGCAGCTCTAAATATCCCAAGGAATCGCCACATCTCTGATAATAGACACTCGCTGAAATGGCTCAACATCAACCAAAGAATAGCGTACAAAAACGTGTCCCTTACTCATAAGTGCCTAGCCAACCAAGCGCCTATTTACTTGTCCAATACCATCTCAGAACGGCTATGAGGCACGGTGGCAATATTCCTCGCTTCAGGTAGCAGCAGGTAGGGAAAGTTTCCCTGTCCTCGCGGCCAGAAAATGGAATGCCCTCCCTCTCCTTAAGAGAGGAACCGTCCTACCACTTATTCCAGAAAAAGACCAAAGCATGGCTCCGCGAGCAAGAATCCACACCGATCGCTTAACCATGTCCTGACAGTCACTTCCCTACAAATATCTTGTACATTGCAAACCTGATGTAAATTTGATGTATAGACTTATATTTCGCACCATATGCTGTTCACATTATGTATATATGTAAATTTTGTTTTTCATTGTTGTACATCGTTTATAATCTCTTATTTGTAACATGCAAGATTAGCGTCCAGTTGCCTGGGTTCGGTGCACTCTATAAATGAACCAAACCATATGGGTCCACTGGTTATTGGCTGCCTCTACCCCTTGTGCTCCCCTGCCAGCCAGGACCATGCCAAAGCAAGAGATCGACAAAGTGGCAGAGGTTGTGTTAAAAACCAGTTTCCTTTCCATGAATTCACATTTAAAGAAGGAAAGAAAACAGTCGATTGATTCCAAAAACAATATTTGGAAAACATGTTACACCACCTACCCCCCCTCCCCACTGAACCCCCTAAACCTGTGACCAGCCCCGCCCATGTAACCCCTACTGTAAGAATCTCCAAAACCCTGGATTTATATAGAATATATCGATGGCTGGAGCTGTTGGAAGTATTAAAAAGCATTACTGCCTCTAACACTGCTCTGCCATATTCCCTGTGTGGCCCCTCAGGTCTTCCAACAGCAAAAGAGGAGCATTGCACACACTAGTCAGAAAGACTGCCCCAGAGTACTGTGGTGAAAGCTTGGGCACGGGTGTCGTGGTGCAGCAATGATTGAGCTAGAGTGCCTGGGGGTCTTGGGGAGCTGCACTATGGTCTTCTTCAGAGGACTGTTGGGCTTGACCATGTCCAGAGCATCAGTGCAGTAATGACCCATCAAATAGGTTGAGGGCCGTGGTGGCTGTGGTGACAGACCTTAAACTGTCCTATTTCAGGTAGACCTCGACTTTGTTTGCAGCCTCACTGATAAGATTAAGATGGAAGGGTCCAAAATGGCAGGTGCTTGCTGGACGACATCTGTCCAGTGGGGGAGATTTCTCTGTAGCCGAGGCTCCTTAGTGATGATAGTATGGAACTATGGGCAGTGTAATGAATTTCGGCACAGTAGGTGTGCGCTTGCCTGGGCTTTTTGGATTTTTTAAAATGAAATTGTATAATGGTAGATGAACCTCCTGGAATGTTAGGGGCTTATCTGCACACATTTTCCCATGCTGACCGCACGGCATGTAAATAGACCCATGTATTCTATGTGCACACAGCCTACAGGTGCAGTCCCCCCCCCCCCCCCCCCCCCATCATCTCCGGAAGCGTAATGACCAAACCTTCCCCCTGCCATGGCCAGCCTAATTAACTAACAAAGGATTAACTAACAAAGGCTCCATGGATCTGCCCTGTCCTTGTATTAGGACCTGCAGATAGGGGCAGTGATTCGCATACCATTCAGATGGTAATTCAAACAGGCCCACATGGGGCCTGGTTTCAGAGGCTAACAAAGGGAACAGGAGACCCCAACAACCTTTCATATGCAACTGCGTCCACCTGAAGCCAGCTCCCGTCCTGATTGATTGATTGTGTACCAACATGTCTGGGACTGCGTTTTTACAGTAGTCCTCCCCACAGGGGGACCCCATTCATAAGATACGAGAATGTGGTTTGCAGAGCCAGATAGTCTGGTCTTCACGCAGGTTCAAGGAAGGCCTGCTGCTTTAATCAGAAACCACAGAGAGCTCCATTAGCCAGAGAGACCCTTTGATCAACAACAGATGGGAAGATGGGTGAGACTTAGTATTACATCTTTTCACCCCTTTATCTTTTTTGTTGCAAAGCACTCTGGTTATTACCTCATGCATACAGGAGATTGTTTGTGGGAACCCAGGATTGGTTTATCAAGATGGGCCTAGCCTACACCAATCCCTGTGGTCCATTTGGCTTTAAAAGAGGGCCAAGTCTCTCTTTTGGCAGATCTGAAGACTTTGCAAGGAGTAACAAGAAATCAGCATTGGACCCTGGCTTAATGTTCAGTCTGCCTTATATCTTCCACCAGTGAAGGAATGCCAGGACCTCCAAGAGGGAAGCTAAATCCCTCCCCTAAACATCTCCCAGGAAACACAGGGGGATACTGAATCCAGAGGACCCTCCAGCAGAACCGGTACCCAGCCAGCACACAGTGTGCCCTGCTAGGCTCTGCAGCAAAATTCCTAAATCGGAAGTGACAGTGTTTGAACCTGAAAGTGAAGCCAAGACAGCTGCCTGCAACACACGGCCAAGCTTTGGGCCGTCCACCTTAAAGGACGACAGCAGCCCAGTGAATAAGCTAGGAAAAGCGCATTGAGGAGCATCTACAGACGTCCACTTTAAAGAATATTTTCGAGCTAGTCGAGTTCCTCGAGCTGCAACTGACTTCTACTCTGACCGGTGTTATGCCACAGTCGCTTGAGACATCTCAGATGTCTTTGACTGGTGCTTCAGAACCACCGATCAGCACTGAGACAATGATTCCTGACCCTGAGTCGCCGTGTAGACCAGCGGTCAGCCATCCATCCAGCTTTGCTTGCTGAACTGTTTGCCGCGGACACCCGCAGCTGTCTCCCATCTTGAACTGTTGCAGAAGCTGCAAGCGCCCTGAAATGGACTCGACCCTGTCGAGCACCAAGAACGCCCACAAGCACAAGGTACGTTGTGGTTCTGCCTCTCTGGTCCTTCTCTGAAGGCCCCTAGAGACATTTTAAGATCCATTGCTCCCTTTGTGCTGAAGCCAAGTATCCATGAACTGTTGTGATTATTTGCTATACAGACCACCCTCCGGTCAGTATCCAGAGTGCATCACTTTCCCTTCTTGAAACTGTCTGTCCTCTGCATTCCTTTACAGGGGGGGTTGCATTTCGTAGTGTTGCTAGAACTGTCTGTTGTGCTAGTAATGAGCCTGCTGTTCTGACCATGTTACCAAAATTGGACAAGGTTTATAATTTGCTTGTTATGCCATCTGTTCGGATCCCTTCTGGTGTACTAGAGGTGTGGGGCTGATTGATGGTTTAGAAACCTATATTCATCTCTGGACCACTGGTGCTCCGGAAGTTGATTCCTCACAGACCGCAGTCGTGACTGATCACTCAACAAAAACTAGTTGTAGAGGGGTGCAGACCTGGGACGTAGCAGGGCTAACCCCTACTGACGCTCCCCCCAACCCTTGACAAGTATCACGTGTAATACCACCAAATTTACACGGACAATTTTTCAGATTGCAATAAACATGGTCACTTTAGAGTCATCCTAACGGGCAGTCCTATCCTTACTCAGTCCACAAGTGTGTCTGGCATCAAAACACCCCCCCAGGTGGCCCCTCGCCATTCCTCTGTGGTTACCCACAGAGCTCTCCACAACCCTCTGCCATTAAACCTGTGAAGGAAATTGCACCACATGCGCAGGTCTTAGCCTGTACTTTCCCTGTTCCTTCTTGGGGGGGCTACTTGCGAGGACACTATGCAATTTGCTATTGGATTATGGGTCCGTTTGCAGCACCCCCATCACTCGCTCTCTCCTTTATTTTCTCAGTCACAATGCTTGGGAGTCTGTCTGCTGATGGCATGTTCCGTGCCATCCTCACCGTCGAGGGCGCCTCATAAGGAATATGGAACCCGTCCCTAAATCAATTGTACATTTCACCAGCCACTCCCTGTTGTGCCCATCTGTGCTGCTGTGCTGTACTCTGCCCCTGTGAGACCCTTGGGACTTCTGGTAGGCTGTTGCTGGGTGCTCACCCCAACATGTTGCACATTTCAGCTGCAGTAACCCCCATTAAAGAGCCTGCCGAGCCCTCCCGCCCCCGCCTGTATTACTCTTCCGGCACTGTGCGTGCTGCTCTTGAGTGGCACTCCTTGCTCCTTGTGGCCTGCTTGCCCTGCCGAAAGAACCGCCAACTCTCTTCTTCCCCCCCCCCGCCCCCCCCACCTAGTCAGACTTACTGTACCGAGCCCGCCCGGAGGCGGGGGGGTCTTACCTTCCTCCCCACTAGGCAGGCTAGGCCTTTCTTTTCCTCCTGTACATGCCACCCGGCCCTCCATATCCCTTTGATCCCTTGTCATTCCGGGAACCTGGGCCATCTTGGGTCTGAATTCCCGGTCATAATGAACCCAACCTATTGAACCGTACCTCCTGTGGTCCTCCACAATGGTGTCCCTATACTGCATGCCTGCCGCACCCTGCCGCACCCTGTTCCATTATTACTGCCGCGGAAGAAGAACGTGCCTTGTTACACAGATCGTTTCCTCTGTTCTGTATCTGTTCCTCCTTGGTGATTGTAGTGTCGGTTACCGCAGCGAGGAGGTTAACCAAAAAGTTGCCCATCCTGGCCCCGCCCCCTGCTGTTAGCCAGGGGGGTGAGGGTGGGCGCCAGTTCGCCCAGGCCGCTGCTGGCCTTAAGGCCGGCCCTGGCTGTTGGGCAATAAAATAGTGACCGAGTTTCCACATCAAGTGCATGGTTCAGTCAAGTGTTTGAGCGTGGAGGACTCCGTCAGTAGAGGCCTTTCTGTAAGCGGCTCCCAAATATGCTTTGGTCTCCAGGCCGGTGTGGCCATCGATATGTAGGCTTCCTCGCGTCCATTAGTATGGCCATCTTACCACTTGCGCGCCCGCTTCAGCGTACTCCTCACTTTACTCCCGAGGCGAACCTGTTGCCAGCAGCCCTTTCTCCTGCAGATAGCGCCTTGACTTGATGAAGCACAGAGACGAGTCTTGATATTTGCTGTACTCTGGGCCATGCGCGTCACGACCAATGCCCGGGGGCATTCCTGTCCTGATTTTGCAATCCTGCGTTGCTTATACTGCAAAGGTGTTCGCATATGCAACTGACGGGGGTGGGTTTTTCTCTCTAGAGACGGGGCTGTCTAGACCTTACTGACCGCAGAAGCGTCCCATTTAGTGCCTCGAAGCGGAGATTTTTTTTTTGACTGTGAACACTCACATTTAGCTTGGAGTAATTATTCTGTAATGGGACTAACTTATTTAACAACCTGAACACCTGCTTCTTGGCTCACATGCAATTTCCAAGAAGCACCACGACGCCCGTTCTATTTTTTGGGGTACTACCCTCCTCTGCTGTTTAGCACATATCATATCTTTGTCCGGAAATATGGAGAAATGCGGGACAAGTTCACGTTGCTATGCATTTCGGAAGCCCCCAGAAGTGTGAAAATCCAAAACGAGTTGCGTGTTTGCCATGTAAGCCACGGTGGGACCCATGTCAATTTAACCTTCCTCCCCTAAAAAATAGTGGAAAGGGCACCCAACACTGGGCTTTCCCGTGAGCAACTGTAGCAGCGGGTCGATGCGCGGGAAGGCACGCGTGCAGACAAAAGGTGAAACATTGAATAATAGTCCTACATTGCATGCAATCTCGCCCGCCCAACTCGACACCCTGGCAAGCCCCCTAGTCGCGCTGAAGCGCACCCACTGATGAGCGACCCCTGCAGCATGGCTTACAGCGCTGGCAGTACTATCTCCCAATGGCAAACCTCCTTATTCAAAAAGCCCTCACCCCACGCTGCATCGCATGACGCCGCCGGCACACGCCAGGCCATGCGGCGGCATGACCGTATCAAGTTCGCGACCCCGCTGAAATAAGGAAGGTAGGTGGTATGATCGTTAACCGTATAATCTTTTATTGTAAGTCTGTGATAAGAAAGACCCTCTACTCGGGGAGAGCCAGCAAGATTTTGACAGTTGAACTGTCATTCCCTGTACACGTCATAACAACGGTGTGCAGGGATGAGCCCCGCACCACATTATAGAACATATAATCCCCCTTATAGATGGCATATGTTAGAATGAAAACTGTACCTTTACCATTTGGTGGTAAATAATGTACCACATCTTCTCTGCATCTAGCACGAGAACGGTAACATGAACTATTATGAACTGAACACATACATTTGAGAGATGCAAAGCACAGGTCTAACATATGATGCCTGGATAACAATAATCATGGATTCATTTCGTAATCCTTAAATTTCAAAGGTCTTTTCCTCATGCGGCATGTGGTGACATTTCTGCTATTCTGACCTTCCCCACTGTTGTCACAACTTTCACTACATGTAGGTTGAGACCTGTTGGCAATCACATGACTGGATAATCTTCTCGGATCACTGGGCATTAACACATCCTGCAATTCACTTCCACTCTCATTTTCCACTTGTGAAGGGACCGCCTTATACCTTTCATCCCCCACTTCGTTGTGCGTGATGTTACCCATGTTGCCATCCCATGCTTCAGTGTATTTCATGACCGCCAGGCAGCTCATGCGCCAGTGCTTACCATCACTGGTCACCACGTGCTTCTGACCTACCTTAGTAATTATAATTGGGTTAAACTATTGAACATCCTTTGGGTTCTATAAACAGCTTTTCTATCCTTGCTGAATCACCCACTTTTAATCCTTGCTCCCTACCCACTTCCCTTTTCCTGATAAACACTTGCTGAACCCATATCGCTACCAATCATCATACAAAATGGTGATATGCCTGTTAACACGTGTGCTGTTTCATGGTGTGCCAACATGTTGTGTAAACCTTTTTTCCACACCAGTCCACTGGCCAAATACAATAGTAAAGATTATGCAATTCGTGTGTTGCACTAAGCCATTTGCTTTTGGATTGTACAAAGCTGTGCAGTGGTTTTCAATTCCATGAAGTTCTAAGTATTGCCTCAGTTCATTCTATATCAACTGAACACCATTGTCAGATACGATCACTTTGGGATAACCTTCCCTGGTAAACAATTGTTACAAAAAGTGAATTGCAACTCCTGTTGATATGGTATATACAAACCCGACTTCAAACCACCTGGAAGCGTAGTCCACTACCACCATCACAAACCTATTCTCTTGCCCAAGTCTGCACCTGGCACACAGTCTATTGCAATCTTCACCCAAGGCCTCGCCGAATGTCCACCTTGCCAGTCTCCACTTTGTGTTTTTAAGGATTTGTCACTTGCAGAACATGGAATAGTGTCCCACCTCTGTTTCTACCATAGCACCCATTCCTGTCCACCAAAACCTTGACCTCAATCTTATTTTAGTAAGACTTATTCCCAAATGACCATTGTGTGATCTTCTAGTAAATTCACCCTGTAAGGATAAAGGTGAATCGGCCTCCCCCACCCGAGCTAAACACCTCTCTGAATTTGTAATATGGACTATTTCTAGCTTCACTAGTGCACAACCTTGCTCCATGCCTACTACAGCTTCTCTTCTCTTGATCTTCTTTCACATCCTCTAGCCGCAATCCACTCATCCCGTGCCTTGGCTTGTGGCTCCACTCCCTTCCATGGGTGCTGTAGATAAACAATCTGATGAGCCAAAGGCTTGTGGTCACTCCTGATTTTGTTAGATATGCCACATATGTCGGTCTAAAAATATACAGAAGCCCAATAACATGCCAGGCTTTCTCTTTCAATGGTCGAGTATCTTGATTCTGTATCTGATAGAATTAAAGCCACTGGCACTTCTCCAGCATTGGATCTTTCATAGATTCAGATGCTTGAATATTCCCCGTCGTCAGACTGGGAATCCTCGGTGATAAATTAAATAATAATAATAATTATTTTTTTAAAAAATATATACACTGCCACCTAGCAGTGCATGTACATAGCCCATTATAGCCTATGAGCCACTTCATTGTGTAGTCCCTCCACCTCACTTTGGTCCTTTATGGCCCCAGCCAATGAGGTGGCAGGGCTTAAACTCCGCCCCCGGCAGCCATCTTCTGATTTTTCACCGCAGTCTATCAGACACAGGGAATCCTCAAGCTCTCTGAGCTTTCTCAAATTCTTTC
Source organism: Ambystoma mexicanum (assembly GCF_040938575.1). NCBI lineage: Eukaryota > Metazoa > Chordata > Amphibia > Caudata > Ambystomatidae > Ambystoma > Ambystoma mexicanum. The sequence goes on from NC_090938.1 coordinate 37,258,424, forward strand.
TACTTTTGTGTGGAATATATTTGTAAAATATATTCCATCTTGTTCCCCTTCTTAGGGGCTTTCTTTCCAATTAACCTTGGTGGCAAAACTTGTTGTTTTCCTCTCAAAATCGTCGACTGAACTTCTCTTCATAAATGGAGGCACCTCAGGCTGTCATGAAGCCTTCCCTGTTCAGGGACTGCACGAGGTGCAAGAAGAAATTGGTTTACTACAAGGACCCTCACAAGCATTGCATTTATTGTCTGTACCCACATGACATTAAAAAATGCGAGGTTTGTAAAACCTTTTCCACCAAGACCCTTCATTACAGGCATAGAAGACTCCTTTCATACCTGGAATCCAGGGATCAATCTTCGGACGAAGAGTCTGTCAGAACAGCTCCTGTCCAATCCAGCATTCCATCTGAGAGGCAAACTTCAAAGAGAAGGGCCTCTTCAGTGGAAAGGAGTTCCTCTCCCAAATCCAAAAAGAGGAAGCTGGAATTGATACCCTTTCTGCCTCCAGTTGACCTATCAAGCCAGAAAAAGTCAGCAAAATCTGCCTCCAGAGGTAAGGAGGAGTTTGCAAAAAACGGGGGGGGGGGGCAGTCGTCGGCGGGTAAACCGCCCACGAATGAAGGGAAAGGTAAAGGCCCGTCATCGGCCATACCGTCGACGAAACCAGCATCGACGACGACGCTTAAGACATCGTCGACAGTTAGATCATCGTCATCGGACATGTCGACCGCGAAGCAATCGTCGACGAGCAAGAAACACCACTCGTCCACGAAGCATTCCTCCATGACGCAGTTGTCCACGGAACACACTCCACATTCGTCAACGAAGCCCTCGTCGACGGGAAAAGGTCAGTCGTCGACGACGAATCCCTCGTCGACGGGAAAAGCTCAGTCGACAGCGAAGCCTCCGTCGACGGGACAATCTCTGTCGTCGACGGGACAATCTGTCGTCGACGGGAAAATCTCAGTCGGCGGCGAAGCCCTCGTCGACGGGAAAATCTCAGTCGTCGACGAGGATAACATCATCCATAACGCCTTCAGAGGCACCGCAAATTTCGGCAGTTACAGAGGAATTACTGCCTCACTCTTGAAGCTCCTGTCATTACAAGCAATATCATTGAGAAGAATACTGTAACTGAACCTCCGGTGCAGCAATTTTCACCTTTGGGGCACATGGCAGTACCCGGATATAATTCTTCAGGAAGAATTCCCTGATGCGGAAGTGGTGGAAGAGTCCATCGGTCCCTTACCGAAACAATACAGCCCTCCTTGGCACCCGTCCACGGGAGAATCCGAATATCCTCATGACCCGGTGCTCATGTTATCCGTGCAGAGGATTGTAGAAGAATTTTACAAACGGCAAAGGGAGAAGCAAATTCCGATTAATCCCATTCCTAGAGAGTCATCCCCGATTCCAGGCACATCGGGTTGCTCTCCTTACAGGAGTAGACCGCAAAAACGGATGAGATCACCTGCTCGAAGACTGAGGAGCAGCACCTACAGTGCTTCACCTACAAGAGTCCCGTCACCACAGTCATCGCACAGACCGCGATCGCCGGACGTAGATCCCACCATGGTACCATCCACCATCTCGGTATCAGACTGGCAGGAGGATCCTTTTGGTGAATTTTCGGAACCAGAAGGAGGAGAAATGACTCAGGAGCCAGATGCACCCAGTGATTGGGATGACTACGTCGTCGAGAAGCCCAGGAGGAGAGACTCGCCGGGCAAGGCCTCACCACCGGATGATCTCGTCTCTTTCCACACCATAATAGGTAAAGCCGCAGAACTGTTTAAAATTCAGGTTTCTTCGGAGGAAAGGCAATCCGTGCTCTATGAGCACAGGGACAAACGAAGGAGGACAGTGACCACAATTCCCCTCCTCGATACCATCTGGGATTCTGGATCCAAGATCCTATCTACGCCCTTATCGACTCCGGCGTTGGTGTCCAGGCCAGAAAAGAAATATAAAGCTCCGGATTCGGCACCGCTTTGTTTAAGGGGTCATACGAAACCGGACTCAGTTATTACAGTGGCGGCCAGAAAGAAACTCGCCAACCCCTCCTCACCGTTGTCGGCCCCACCGGATAAGGACGGACGTAAATTGGAAGCCATGGGCAGGAAAGTGTCATCTTCTGCATCACTTACAATCAGAGCCGGTAACGCACTGGCCATGACCGCAAGATTCGATCGCGAGCTTTGGCTCCGCATGTCTAACTTGGCGAAACAATTACCACCGGAGTTCCAGGAGGAGGCAAAATCCATAATCGCGGATGGTGAAGCAACATCGGATCACATGATCGACGCAGCAGTTGATGTGGCCGAATCAGGCTTCAGGCAGATGGCGCACGGCACAGTGCTCAGAAGGCAGGCCTGGATGAAGGCTACTAACTTTAGACCTGAAGTTCAGGCGCAGATACTAGACATGCCATTTGATGGCCAAGATCTCTTTGGGAAAAAGATAGACGACCATTTGAAGGCAATCAAGACAGACACTGACACAGCCAGAGCCATCAGTTCTTTAAAGGACAAAAGTAAGGACCATCAGTCTTTTCGTCCCTTTAGAGGTTCATCTTCCAAGTTCAGGGGATACAGTCGTTCCTCCTATGGTCAAAAAGCACAAGGCGGCACGTACCAAGCCAATAAATATCAGTCATCCAACAGATACGCCCATAGAGGTAGACGTGGCTCCGCCCAAGGGAAGTCGCAAGGCAAGCAGAACTGACGACCAATCTTCCCCCCCTTCGCCACGCCCTGCTGGGGGGAAGGGTGAGCCAGTTTTTCCAGCGCTGGCGGTCAATTACATCGGACAAATGGGTGTTACAGGTGATCCGAAAGGGTCACACCTTGGAATTTCTGGACCAACCTCCTTCCCTGCCTCCAACTCCCCGCAGAGTGCATATGCTAAGACAGGTCATGTCCGAAGTGCAAAAACTGCTCCAGAAGGCAGCAGTAGAACCAGTACCCTATTCTCAGAGGGGAAAAGGTTTCTACTCCCGATTCTTCCTCGTCAGAAAGAAAAACGGTCAATGGAGGCCCATCTTGGACCTGAGGGCTCTCAACAAGTTCATCAAGCGCATAACTTTCAAGATGGTAGCTCTACAAGGGGTGCTACCTTGGTTAAACAAGCACGACTTCTTGGCCACTTTAGACTTGGAGGATGCATACTTCCACATTCCGATCCATCCAGCACACAGGCAGTTCCTCAGGTTCACAGTGGGAGGGCTCCACTTTCAGTTTCAAGTGCTTCCGTTCGGTCTAAAATCGGCGCCAAGAGTTTTCACGAAATGCCTGGCACCGGTAGCGGCAAGTATCAGGAGAGCAGGAACGGACGTTTTTCCATACCTGGACGATTGGCTGATAAAGGCAAGTTCAGCTGCAAAGGCTCGTTCGGCAGTGTCGAGGACGGTCAACCTCCTAAAAGAGTTAGGTTTCTCCATCAACCAGACGAAGTCCTGCCTCGTTCCCAGCAAGGTAGCTCTCTTCCTGGGAGCCGAGCTCGACTCCAGCATTCCCAGAGTGAGACCATCCACAGAGAGAATAGCAGCGATTCTACGCTTAACTTCGAACTTCCTACAGAAAGAGACAACATCTGTACGCTCTTACAAATCCCTATTGGGCATGATGTCATCATGCATATTCCTCATACCGAACTGCAGGCTTCGCATGAGGCCGGTTCAGGAAGCTCTGGACCACCAATGGAAACAAGCTTTCGGATGCTGGGAAGACATTGTCCAGATTCCATCGACGTCGCACAAGGCCCTTCGATGGTGGAACGCTCCGAGGAATCTTCTACAGGGAATGCCGTTTCAAGCACCGACATCGACCCTCCTGCTGCGGACGGACGCTTCCTTATCAGGCTGGGGCGCTCATCTTGCGGACCTCCAAACCAAGGGATCTTGGTCGGCACAAGAGTCCCAGCTCCACATCAACGTGTTGGAGCTCAGGGCCGTAAGGTTGGCGCTGAAAGCCTTCCTACCGGTTATAGCTGGTCAAGTTCTTACGGTCCAGACAGACAACACGACCTCCATGCACTATACAAACAAGCAGGGAGGCACGAGGTCTCGGATTCTGTCGCAAGAAGCCCAACAGCTATGGGCATGGGCCTTGCGCTACGGGATACAGATCAGGGCAGAGCACCTTCCAGGAGTAGACAATGTCCTAGCGGACAGATTAAGCAGAGAATACACAGCGTCACACGAGTGGGAGTTGGACGACAGAGAAACCCGACGGATATTTGCCTTATGGGGCCATCCGCAGATCGACCTTTTTGCCACCAGGAACAACAAAAAATGCAAGAGATTTGCGTCAAGATACCCCGAGCACCAATCACTGGGAGACGCGTTCTCAGTGGATTGGTCGGGGAAGCTCCTCTACGCCTTCCCACCCATTCCCCTCATGTCGAGGGTACTTCGCAGGGTGAAAGAACAGGATTGTTCCTTGATTCTTATTGCACCCGATTGGGCACGGCAAGTCTGGTACCCGACGCTGAGACATCTATCCTGCAAAACCCCGATTCGTCTCAAATCGCATCAATATCTACTGACACAACAGAACCGCAAGGTCCTCCACCACAACCCGAGGAGCCTGTCCCTCAAAGCATGGTTCCTGAGCAGCGTAAACTGATGCACCTAAAGTTACCATCAGAATGCTGGGATATCATCAGGGCCGCTAGAGCCCCGTCCACGCAACTCACCTACACCAGAAAATGGACCAGGTTTTCCAAATAGTGCGAGACCTCTGCGATCGATCCCCTCACGGCCTCGGTTGATCAAATTCTGCCTTACTTGTTGCACCTGGCTAAATCAGGGCTCTCACTGTCCTCTATCGAGGTCCATCTGTCAGCCATAGCGGCCTACACAGTAACCGTGGAGACGCAAGCCTTACTCTCCTTACCAGCGATCAAGATCTTCCTGAAAGGACTGATGCGTACTTATCCGCCTACACCTACACCAGTTCCGGACTGGAGCCTCAACACCGTTTTAACAGCCCTCATGCAACCTCCCTTCGAGCCCACACATAGATGCGATATGAAATTCTTGTCCTGGAAGACATCCTTCCTGGTAGCCATCACATCGGCCAGAAGGATCAGTGAGTTGCAAGCTTTGTCTTCGGAACCTCCGTTTACCTTGTTCCAGAAGGACCGCGTCATTTTAAGGCCTCACCCGAAGTTCCTCCCCAAGGTACTTTCGGAGATGTCCTTCACTGAGCGCATTGTTTTACCAACCTTCTTCCAGAATCACGCTTCGGAAGCGGAAAGGACATTACACTCTCTAGACGTTTCTAGGGTGTTGAAGTTTTACTTGCAAAGAACCAAGGAGTTCCGCTCCTCAAACCGGCTATTCATTTCCTTTCCTGGCCGTACCAAGGGCCAACATATATCCAAACAAAGCCTGGCACGCTGGGTATCGTCCTGCATCACCCACTGTCATCAGTTGAAAGGCGACCCTTTAACTAGACCGCTGTCTGTGCACTCCACCAGAGGAAGGGCGGCGTCAACAGCATTCCACGCAGGGGTGGCCTTGAAAGACATATGCAGAGCCACCACGTGGAGCACTCTGCATACTTTCGCGAAACACCTGACTGAAGATACCAACAAAGAAACTGCAGTTGGGCAGGCAGTGCTCCGCCATCTCTTTGTATAAGGTAGGACCAGCCTCCTTTCCCACCTTTCCCGAAGTATGTAACCGTTGTGTTGCTGCATGGTAAAGGTTTGATCAGAAATATGTTTTTCTGTAATTATGCATATCTGTTTATAATGGTGGCATGTTTTAACTGCTTGGTATTCTATTCAAGCATCTGAATCTATGAAAGATCCAATGCTGGAGAAGTCTTAGTCACTTACCTGTAACTGTATTTCTCCAGCATTGGTATCTTTCATAGATTCACATGCGCCCGCCCGCCTCCCCTGAGAGGCTGCTCCTATGCTCGGCATCCATCATACTGTAATCTCTACGGTTCAAAATCTGAAGATGGCTGCCGGGGGCGGAGCTTAAGCCCTGCCACCTCATTGGCTGGGGCCATAAAGGACCAAAGTGAGGTGGAGGGACTACACAATGAAGTGGCTCATAGGCTATAATGGGCTATGTACATGCACTGCTAGGTGGCAGTGTATATATATATATATATATATATATATATATATATATATATATATATAAAAAAATATTATTTAATTTATCACCGAGGATTCCCAGTCTGACGACGGGGAATATTCAAGCATGTGAATCTATGAAAGATACCAATGCTGGAGAAATACAGTTACAGGTAAGTAACTAAGACTTCTCTACCTTTCCTGGCTCAAGACCGCTCCCATCCCTGACGCACACGCATCTACTGACACAATAGTTTCTGCCAAAGGGTCAAATCTATACTAAGTGGGTGCATTTGCAATATTGTCCTGAAGACCCCCGAAAGCAATTTCTTCCTCTTTACCACAACAGAACACTTTCCTCTCTTTAAGCAACGCCTAAGCGGTTTGCTTTTTACCGCCAGTTTCCCCACAAATTTGGAATAAAACTATTAACCCTAAAAAGGATCTCAGCTCATCTTTGTTGGTAGGCGATTTCACTGCCACAATGGAATCCATCATTTCCGGACGTGGAATCATGCCCTCTGGTGAGCCTATGCCCCAAATATGATACTTGATATACTTTGAATTGGCATTTGCTTAACTCGACCTTCAAGCCAGCCTTCTCCAGTCTCCTTAATACTTCATACACTCTGGCATCATGTTCACTTTCATTCTTTGCCCTGATTAATATGTCATCCTGAAAATACTTCACCCCCGGAATGTCCTCCAACATATCCTCCATTATCTTTTGAAATAATGCTGATGCTAACCTGAAAGGCATCCTTCTAAACTGGTAGGCACCCATTAGGGGGATGAAAGCCGTTAAGCCCCGAGATGAAGTGTGTAAGTCAATCTGGTAATATGCAGATGAAAGATCCAGAGTCATGTACCATTCCGCCTCCTCCATAGTTATTAGCATCTCCTTGATCTAGGTAACGGGTGTCTATTGACCCAAATAGATTTATTGAGGTCCCTTAAATCCACACATATTCTAATGTGACCATCTGGGTGTTGAGTGACCACAATTGGGGACAACCATTCACTGGTTTCGATTGGTTCTATTATGCCTTGCTCACATAAACCCTGAAGTTCCTCGCTCACTTTCTCTCTCGCACCCAATGGAATGTTGCAGACGTTGTGCACAGATGATGTAGCATGAGCAGACAATTGAATCTTGTGGCAGTATCCCTTATGTTTACCTATGCCATGCCCAAATATGATACTTGATTTACTTTAAATTGGCACTTGCTTAACTTCACCATCAAGCCAGCCTTCTCGAATCTCCTTAATACTTCATACACTCTGGCATCATGTTCACTTTCATTCTTCGCCTGATCAATATGTCATCCTGAAAACACCTCCCCTACGGAATGTCCCCAACATATCCTCCATTATCTTCTGAAATACTGCATCTGCTAACCTGAACGGCATCCTTCTAAATTGGTAGGCACCCACTGGGGTGATGAAAGCCATCAAGCCCTGAGATGAAGTGTGTAAGTCAATCTGGTAATATGCAGATGAAAGATCCAGAGTCATGTACCATTCCGCCTCCTCCATAGTTATTAGCATCTCCTTGATCTAGGTAACGGGTGTCTATTGACCCAAATAGATTTATTGAGGTCCCTTAAATCCACACATAGTATAATGTGACTATCCAGGCGTTGAGTGATCACAATTGGGGATAACCATTCACTGCTTTCGTTTAGTTCTATTATGTCTTCCTCGCATAAACCCTGAAGTTCCTCACTCACTTTCTGTATCACACCCAATGGAAGGTTGCAAACTTTGTGCACAGATGATGTAGCATGAGCAGACAATTCAATCTTGTGGCAATATCCCTTACGTTTTCCTATGCCATGCCCAAACACCTCCTCGAATCTGACTCCCACCTCTTTAGCACATTTTTTACACCCTATTTGCCTCTACTGCTCTGACCTGAATCTGTTTACCTGGATGTAACTCCAGGCCCAATTTCCTTTGGTGCCACCAACCTAATAAACAATCACCTTTGGCAGCCCCGTACCTTTTTCTCTTATGTTCTAGTCACCATAAGCAATGTCAGCCCACACAAAACCTTTATCAATCCTCCCCCCTCCATATGCTCTTGGCATTATGTCAGTGTTGTGTAATATGTGTTTTTTGTTGCCCCGATTTCCTTGTATTTGACTTCCGAAATTATGGTATACAGAGATCCAGAGTCCGCTAATGCTTTCATTAGACACCCCACCACTACAATTTCCACTTTCGAAGACACCTGCTCTTCATCATCATTGTTCTCTATACCACACACAATATGTACAAATTTGTATGCCCACTTACTTCACCCACAAATTGGACATCTTTTTTCGTCTTTGTAGATTTGTTGTTAAATTTGCGCAACATAGCAAAATGCCCCATCTTGCCACAACGTCTAGATTTCACTCTCCTTGCTGGGCATTCCTTGGCCTTCATGGCATGTTTCTCAAACCCACTCCTGGTGCATTGCCCCTTACGGTTATTGTGTACATATGAATTACTGCTGCTAGACACAATATGTCCACTCCTTCCATAATAACCCTTACCCATTTTGGTGTGCTTTTTCACTACACATACAGGTTCATCGCTACCACTCGCAATTTCTTCCACTTTACCTACTATGGTCTGTACATTCTCCTTGTTGTTCTTGGAATTCACTTCCTTTAAACGAATGCTAGTTAATGCCATGCCCTTGGATATTGCCAATGCATCCAGTAATGGAGTATTATTGCCTACCACAACCTTTTTTGAATTTTAGGGTTGGATGCATGCATCATGAGTTGGTCTGTGATCTACTCCTCTTCCTTTCCCGTAAATTTGCATGATACCAATAACACTCTCAGATCAGCTACAAATAAATCCACAGCCTCCCCACCTTCTTGAGAAGAACATATACCTCTCTAGGACTATATTGATCTGTTTGCCAAACAGTACCTTTTAATTTGTTCATTGCCATCGAATACAAACCTTCCCCATCTCCCCTCCCACCATCAGCTCCACCATCATCCACAACATCTGGCAATTATTTGATAATGTGTGCTGCTTCTGCCCCCAGACAACACAATGTAGAATGCTGCTTCTAATCAGAGTATCTTTCTCCACCCAATGCCACAAAATAAAATGTAAACAAATCTCTCCAATTTTCCCAGGGAATTCAAGTTTCCCTGGGTGTTGCCAACAATGTGGGTGGTGGCTCTAAATTTTGCAGCGTTTTGTCGGTGACCAATAACAGAACAGTTCCCAACTATCTTCTGAAAAGAATGTCTGCCACTGTCTATGGATGAGGATTTCTCAAAATGGAAATAAGTTCTCACTAGGTGCAAACTCCCAATCCCAGTAATCTGCAGACAGTAGTTCCACCCAATGTCACTTCCAGGTGGTGCTGGGACAGTCCATGAGGTACCAACATTTTCCTGTGCCTTTACTATTCCCTGCTATCTTCAGACATGAGTTCCTCCCACTGTCGCTTCCAGGTGGTGCTGAGATGGTTCCTCACACTGTGAACATTCAAGCAGGGATGCAAAAGTGACAGCGCAGATTGATTCTGCCAGATCTGGACCATGTATTCTGATTATATTGCTCTCCACAGAAGAGACATGAAAGATGGTCACTGCCTAGTATTCACTGTTGAAGTTCACCCAGACCGCACCATCCTTCCTGATTGCTCAATAAAAATGGCCAGGATTTCATCATGAAGCCAAGAGAAAAGGTGTACTATATTAACCTCAACCAGGGGAGGTGTGGGTATAGTATATGTCAACACTTAAATGTTGAATGTCTTCTTTTATCCACCACCAGGGGAGCTGAGTGTAGAAAATAAATGGCACCACCCACAACGTGTGTTGAATGTTACACTGGAAGAAATATTGCACTCCTCACTCATACAGTGAGGCTCCTGCCACCTCAACTCTGCCTTCCTGCTACCCCAATGTAGAGTGATGAACAGGCCATTAATATTAGGACTGCAGCCTCTATCCTCCGGCAACTGCTGCCTTGTATTCCTCCTTGCTGTCCTCACGCTGCTACACCGTGCTACGGAGAGCCACGCCCTGCTTCAACGCGACCTGCCTCCCAGTTAACAGGCTCACCTATGCTGCAGTGCTGATTGTGCCAGCCAAGCTTATGGGTGTGGATGCCTTGGGAATTGCAACCCAGTAAACTCTGGGCCTCAAGGAAGCAGATTGAGGATGGCTGACAAGTTCCTGCTGTTCTTGGGTGAACGTGGTGCCTGCAGGGTCTTCCTCCTCCTCCCTCCTCACTTTGTCGCCATTGAAATAACAAAGGTAGGTGGTATGATCGTTAACCTTATAATCTTTTATTGTAAGTCTGTGATAAGAAAGACCCTCTACTTGCAGAGAGCCAGCAAGATTTTGACAGTTGGACTGTCATTCTGTGTACACGTCATAACAACGGTGCTCAGAGAAGACTCGTGCACCACAGTATATAACACCCTTGTCGCCACAAACCACCAGCCTCAGCCGCCTGACCCCACTCAACTCCACTCATACCTGTGAAGGATCTCCACCCGCATACATATGTGTTGAAATGGGTTAAAAAAAATAAAGGTCTTTTGGGCTGCAAAATGTTCACATAGATGCGTGGGTCCAGGCTGAAGCAGTACAGGTATCATCTGGTTATAAGTCCCAGACAGTTCATGTGGCCGTTGACACATGTTTCGGTCATATTGAACAGAAATTGCTGTCCTTATTCTTCTTGAGACCTTTCTCAGGACATAAGGCAAAATAAAGATGTCCTGCCCTTCATGGATTGGAATAAGACATTTTCAAATCTAAAAGACATACAGAAAAATAAATAACACCTATCAGGGTTTTTGTGTCATCCCTATTTCTTCAAAAAAGTGACTCTTACTGTCACATGTGCAATTCTAAAGAGTAAACACATAACACCCTACTCACCCCCATATCACCAATCTGGAGATGTAGACCGATGTATTGGACTAAATCCTTCACTGGTGCATATAATCTCGTTTGGATAGGGCCTGTGAAATAACAGAGGAAAAAATCTAGCCCATCTTCCCCTAGTCAAAATTACTTGGGTGTATATGGTTCCAAAATGCAAAAACACAACTCCCAGTAGCCTCTGGACGAATATGTTTCTATCGCCGCCAATAATAGACATGCACCATCTGGCTCTGGATCCTATGACAAATCCATGTATTTCGACTGCATCTTATACTCATTAAATAGCTACAAAAGAAACTTAAACTGTCTTACCACCCTAGTATATCACATCTGGGTTGGCAGTCCTTATGATGGATAACTCCCTTCCAGCTTCATGTCATAGATCCCAGAAAATTCCTTCTCCGGTTGAATATTTATTCTGAAATTTCTATAAAAAAAGGTCCAATTTAATTATATCTCTGTATTTTCAGTCACCGGAGCCAAGTGTTCACCACCCCAACTGTATTATGATTAATGCATCCCAAACCATCATGGAGACATGCATAGGTCAGAGGCTACTCCTTTATTGCATGTTGAATATCCCCAACATCACTAATCAATTCAAAACCTCTGTGACAACTTTCTCATTTTTCAATATTGCCCCGTGCACATTTTCAATTTTGTACCGGGCACAAAACTAATCCTCCTTCCAACTCGAAAAAGTAAACCCATGAACAAGCTTGCAGCCCAAATACAGCCCGCATCCGCCCGCATGAAACTTGCACAGATTTTTCGTCTGCCCGAGCATAACAGATTTTAACCGGAAGTCAGGTTTTCTATACGAAGTGCATAGAATTCTACTTACTGGTATTTTAAGAACCATTCGTCAATTTTTTGATGTTTGGAACAGCAAATGGGTTTGTCTCGTGTCTACACACACTATGCAGAATCAACATCGAAAAAAGGACTTCTATTTACCCTCTCTTCACAGCCATTCATGGACAAAGAAACAGGACTAATTTCCTTTTGTTACGTGGAACAAAAATACTATGTCCCATCGTGCCCAATTCATCAAATAGTACCAAAACCAGCGGAACAAACCGCCAGACTGTCACGGAACATCTTGTTATTGTATATATCCATCTGATGTCATAAATGGACAATGTATATTAATAAATACACCCAAACCAGCACATTCCAATTAGTTGGGTGAGTATATGCAAAAGCATAACCAATTGACATGTACCTCTAAAATGACAGTTTTATTGTAATTGATTCAACCCCACATAATTGTGTCAAACTTCTTCTGACAGCCAGGGGTACGCAATGCATCTCCAGGAGGGGGAGGACCAAACTTCCGCCGTGTCACGGCCAGCCTGATTAACTAACAAAGGCTTCATGGACCATGCAGCTGGGGACAGCAATTAGCATACCAATTAAAGTCTACTTCACACAAGCCCACATGGGGCCTGGCTGCAGAGGTTAACAAAGGAGACAGGAAACCCCCACAACCTTTCATATGCAACTTTTGTCGACCTAAGCCAGCTCCCACCAGTGAACTGTCATGTCTGTGACTGCGTGTTTACAATAGTTCACTCCGCAGGGGGACCCCATTCATAAGGTAGGAGTATCTGGTTTGCGGGAGCCAGAGAGTCTGGCCTTGGCGCAGCTTCAAGGGCTACCTGCCACTGTAACCAGGAACCACAGAGAGATCCATTAACCAGAGAGACTGTTTGATCCACAACAGAGAGGAAGATGGGTGGGACCTAGTATTACATGTTTTCACCCCCTTACCTTTTCCATTGCAAAGCACTCTGGTTATGACCTCATGTATCCGGGAGATTGTTGGTGGGGGCACCAGGATTGGTTCATTAAGGTAGGCTTATCCTACACCAATCAAAGTGGCTCCTTTGGCTTTAAAAGGGGGCCAAGACCCCCTTTTGACAGATCATCTGATGACTTTGCAAGGAGTAGCAAGAACTCCTCCTCATTGCACCCTGGCTGAAGGTACAGTCTGCCTTACATCTTCTGCCAGTGAAGCAAGGCCAGGATCTCCAAAGAGGGAAGCAAGATCCCTCCCGTAAACATCTTGCAGGGAACAGAGGGAGATGCCGAATCCAGAGGACACTCCAGCCGCTCCAGTAACCAGCTAGCACACAGTGCGCCCTGCTATGCTCTGCAGCAAGCTTCCTAGGTGGCAAGTGCTAGAAGGTCTCTGAACCTGAAACCAAGGACAAGGCAGCTGCCTGCAACATACCCCTCAGCTTTGGGCCATCTGCCTTAAAGGATGACACAAGCCCATTGAAGAAGCTGGGGGAAGTGCCTCGACGAGTGCACTTCTCCCGACGTTTGCCTCAAAGGACATTTTCGAGCTAGTAGAGTTCCTCGAGCTGCAACCGACTTCAACGCTGACCGCTGTTAAGCCGCCGTTGCTTAAGGACATCTAAGATGTCTCTACCAGTGCTTCAGAACCACCAACCAGCATTGAGACAACCATTCCTGACCCTGATCCGCTGTGTAGGCCAGCCTGCAGCCGGTTGTTCAGCTTTGCTTGCCAAACTGTCTTGCTGCCTGATACCCGCAGCTGCCTACCGTCTTTAACTCTGTCACAGAAGCCTGCAAAGTGCAATGAAGTTGAAATGACCCTGTCGAACACCAAGAACACCTAAAGCACAAGGTACATTGTGGTTCTGTCCCCCTGGTCCTTCCTGGAAGGCCTCTAGAGAGATTCTAAGACCAATTGCTCCCTTAGTGCTGAAGCCGAGTAACCTTGGATTATTGTAGTTTGTAATCGTTCCGACTACCCTCCTGTCAGTATCCAGAGTGCATCTCTTTTCCTTCTTTGAACCTGTCCTCTGTATTCTTTTACATGGTGGGCTGAATTTTGTAGCATGCTAGAACTGTCTGTTGTGATAATAAAGTAGATATGTTATACAACCTTGACTGGACAGACCTTTCATTATTGGGCTGTGTTGGAACTAACCAACGATCCACAACCTTTTGGCGATAAGCCTGCTATTCCATCCACGTTACCAAAATTGGATAGCAAGGTTTATAATTTACTTGTGTTTCCAATATGTTTGGATCCCTTCTGGTGTACTAGAGGTGTGGGGCTGATTGATGGATTAGAACCAGATATTCATCCCTGGACCATTGGTGTCCCCGAAGTTGATTCGTCACAGTGGCAGACTTTCGGACCTAGTTGGAGTATTGTGCACAGCTTAGTCACCCGACAATAAAAGTACTGTTGCAGGAAAAGTTTAGAACACTTATCAGTATTTATACTAATCATCGATCTTCACACAGAGACTGTGAAAGGCATGAGCAAGGATGTCCTGCACGTCCTATGTCAAAAGAGGGCCCCCCCCCCCCCTGCGGCACCAGAGTTAATAGACCTGAATTGCTGACCAGTCCCCAAGCTGGGGTATAAGCGAGGAAGGCTAGGGGGAAGACCCCAGGGGATGGGCTAGACCTGTGTACTCGAATGAAGAAGACCTTCCTGGAGTGGTATTGGAATATGATTAGGAAGACTGCATGAGCAGTGTTTCCTGCCAACCATCCCTCGGGTGTGGGGGGGGTGTAAGCGTGGTTTCCCAACATTCTAGAGTGTTTGGGAGGTCAGGGGCTAATGTAGTATCCCGCAGGTCCTAGACTTTGGCACAGTCTCTAAGTAGACCATTAATTGTTCCAACTGTTAATGATGTAGCGACTAGAAAGCTCCTGTTTGAGGAGAGAAGACTAGCGCTGGCGGAACAAAAACAGTGGGACATGGTCACCATGGAGCGGGACAGGGCCGCCATAGAGCTGCGCAGACTGGCACTTGACGAGAAGGAGGCCCAACAGGTCAACCTTTAATGAATGCAGTGGTAGTGGATCAAAACATGGTGCCGTGGGTAAGCCCTGGTGCCACATCCCCCAAGACTTGGTGCAGGCTTACGAAGTGGGGAAGGATATTTTTGACTGGTTCGAAGCGCTCAAGCTTGCTTTTCAGCTACAGAAGGTCGACGAGGTACTGTGGGGTGCAGCCCTGGTGAGTTGCTTAACGACACCAGGGACTGATGCAATTTTTCAGTTAAGTCCTAAGGAAAGTCCTGCTTATGAGAGCATGAAGGTGGCCCTCCTCATGAAGTTCTGTAAAACCCCAGAACAGTATCTCAAGAGCTTCAGAGAGCACAGATAGAAAAGTGGGCAGACATTTGAAGCATTCACACACTTGTCATTGAATTATCTGAGTAGGATGCACAATTTGATTGCGTGTGAGCATGTATTGAAGAATTGTGAGGTTGACCTACACTAGCATCTTGCGGACCAGACTATTACAGACCTTAGGGACCTGCTGACAGGTTTGTAAGTACTTGAGTCCAGAAAAATACTCGGGCGATTTAAAAAAAAAAATTAAGGATGGGAAGGACAATGGTGCAACCCACTCCTCCTCGAAGTCAGGTCTCCAAAAGAATGAAGAGAAATCCCAAACCTTTAGTTCATCTGTACTGTGAAGAATCCCTTGGATCCCTCACTGAAACCCTCCCTAAAGCCTCCTCCCTGGTGGCCAGGGAAAGGCAGATGCTGCTGATCCTGACCTTGGTGGGTGTACTGCAGGAGGATCACTTGGGAGGAGACGAGGCCCAGGGTGTTGAGGAGATCCTGTGGGATGAGACGCTGTATTTGTCCTCTGAAAGGATGTACCTTTCTGTGTTACCAAAAAAGGTGATGGCATATTGTCACTCCAATGTCCCTGACCCACCTATAAGATCCAGGACTCTGGGTACACGTTCTATAAAATATGAGCGAGTCTGGTCAACCGAAAGATCTTTTAAGGCATTTTAGGATAAACACCCTTACTCCCAAAGGTATAATGTAAATGGATCTAGCGAAAAGACCTTAAGGCAAATGTCTTCCTCTGTAACTGCAAATTCTAGGAATCCATCTTTAAAGGATTATAAAGGGAATACATCAACCCTGAACATCAAATCAATACTTAAAAGAACTAACTTTGTTGAAGGGAACTAAAAGTCCCATTTTAAAAGCAAGGAAATATCGAGGCTGAGTACCATAAAAGGAAATACACCAAACACGGGCTATAAAGATTAACAGATCTTTAATACTGCGCAGTTACAAAGAAACACAAATCTGATACAGATAGCTATCTGGCTCTCAACACCCCGCAATGAGTACCAGCCCGTCAGAGTGAGGCGGGAGAGTGCTGGACATCTAAACATTTAAATTTTTATACATTTCCTACAATATTGTCCAGCCCCTCTACAGGTTAATAATCTGCGGTCTAGAGTTTGTGCCGAGTTCACACATAGCTCATACAATAATATGCACATGGATTACATAGGTTTGTGTTTCCAACTAGTTACAATGGCAAAGTGTATTCCTGGATTTAGTAGTGAGCCTTAGTACAAATCCCTTCACAATGTAGTTCTGCCAGTGTCCATGCTCGACATTTACATAGTATTGTCCTCGATGTGTATTCGTGGATTAGGTTTGTTAACACAGACGATCCTAGGACAACAAGTCAAACTTGGTGCAAGGTCGCATTACCTATCCTAAAAAGTCGGCCCTTGGACAGTCTAACCATTAACAAGGCTCAACGTTCGGGAAGGCTCGGTTGCAAGTTAAACACAGTCCACCATTTTAGAACAGAGAATTCACATACAAACAGAAATCAAAATGGTGGATGATTCTAAAATGGCGGCAAAGTCGATCCAAAATCGGAACCTTGCAACGTGGTTTTCTTCGCAGAGCGACTAGGCTTAGGCCAATATATATCAGAAGGAGGCACAATATGATTTCCTGTTTAACACCAAGAGGGCTGAAGAGGCATGCTGTAGCAGTAGTCTGCAAATTAACCCCAAGAGCCTACACCTGAAGGAACCTGGGAGGTATAAAAGGCCCCCTCGGTTGCAGGCAATTGGAAGGAGGTGGAACTGTGACTGAAGTGTGAACTGTAGCAGTAGAAGCAGAAAGAAGAAAGTGCAAGGCTGGCAAACCAAGTAGAAGTGGGAGAACCAGAGGGAAGCCGGAACATGTAGACAGCAGATTACACCCGCTTCCTCTGAGAGTGTCCAGAAGTGCAGAGGCTGCACGGTATGATATGACTTTTTTTTGTATCACGCTCGTACACAAGTGTTTCAGAGCGTGACAAGGCAAGGGAGGGGAACAGGGGAGAACAAAACAACAATCTTACTAGGCCCAGTGACATTGAGAACATGCAAGTGCATGTAAAGGGGAAAAGTGCATGGAAGGGGGAGAGTGGAAAATGTGGTGCAGAGGAAAACAGATAATTAATAATAAATACAAATAAATAGATAATAGAGCAATAAACAGGGGTAGTGCAGCCAGCAAGTGGCAGGTGCTGTGTTTACGGCAGCAGAACTGGGTAAGTCTGATAAGTGCATAAAGAGAAAGAGGGGGACTGTATGGGTGCAGATGCATTCCCCAGTGCAAGTAGTGGCCGGGAGGCAGTGCAGGATGGTGGCAGGGTGAGCAGGTACCTGGGCCAAGGGGACAGAGGGTGGCCAGGTGCTCGGTGCCAAGAGAGTAGATCAGCAGGGGAGAGGGGAAGCAAAGGCAGATGCAAAGAGGAAGGTCTTGAGGTGCTTCCAGAACTGGAGATGGTTCTCCTCAAGTTTTAGTGTGGCAGGGAGGCTGTTCCAGAGGGAGGCCCCGGCTGAAGACTGAGATCTACCCCCAGCTTGTTTCTTTGAAAAATGACTGACCCGTAGGGAGTTGGAGGTAGAGGAGTGACAAGCTCGAGATGGGAGGTATTTGCATAGGGATAGCTGAAGGTATTTTGGACCCAGGCCCCAGAAAGGCTTGTGGACAATGCAGAGGGTTTTAAATTTAATCCGTGCTTCCACTGGGAGCCAATGGAGAGATTTCAGAGCTGGAGAGATACGATCACAGGGCTTGAGGCCAAGGACAAGTCTTGCAGTCCTGTTCTGGATTAGTTGCAAAGGGCAAAGAGTAGAGGCAGGTAGATTTAGAAAGAGGTTGTTACAATATTCCAACCTAGAGAGAACCAGAGCTTGGGAGACCATGAGCTTCTGAGGGAAGGAGAGGAAAGGCGGTGTACCTCTGAGGAGGTGGAGTAGGAAGTTTGACTTTTTATAGACCTCAGAGATGTGGGTGGGGAAGGAAAGTGTGGAGTCAAAGATGACCCCAAGGTTCTTGGCCTTAGGTGGGGAAAGGAAGAGGGCCAAGCGAGGCCAGCCAGAGAGAGAGGGGAAAGGGATGGAGAAGGTGTGCCGATGAGGAGGATATCCGTCTTGCTGGCATTCAGACAAAGATCATTGGCGGCACATCAATCTTGAATAGCAGTTAGGCAATCGGAGATGAGAGAGGTAGAGGAGGTGGCTGAGGGCAGCCTGAAAATGAGTTGAGTGTCGTCAGCGTAGCACTTGAAATTTGAGCAAAGAATGGCAATGCAGTGGGCTAGAGTTGCCAGGTATTGGTTGAAAAGCCAGGGTGAGCAGTTAAACCCCTGGGGAACACCACAGGTAGAGAGGAAGATGGATGATAGATGATAGGAAGGACCCCAGTTGGACCTGGGTTGGTCGACCAGAGAGGAAAGAGGTCAGCCAGGCAAGAGCCAGATCAGTGATACCCAGGTTCTCACGGAGACGGTTGAGCAGGATGGTGTGGTTGACCATGTCGAAGGCAGAAGAGAGATTGAGTAGGATGAGGACAGAGGGAATGTTAGAGTGAAGGTTGGACAGCAGATCTTCACTGATGTTTAGGAGAGCAGTTTCCGTGCTTCTGGCTGCTCTGAAACCAGACTGGTGGTCATGGAGACAGCCAACAGAATCAGAATGAAGGTTAAGCGGAGAGATGGCCAGCTTTTCCAGGAGTTTGCCAAGAAAGGGAGTAATAGAGATTGGGCGATAGTTAGCCGGACAGGAAGGATCAGCTGTGGGTTTCTTGAGAAGAGGATGCACAAGGGAGTGTTTCAGAAGGGAGGGGAATCATCCTGAGGCAAAGGAACGGTTGCAAAAATCAGATCAGGCTACACCCCCTCCGGGCCGGGTGGATCTGGGTGCGGAGAGGATCTTGTAATCATCAGGGAGGAGAGTGTTAAAGCTTGTGACAGAGCTGGCCATGACCCATGTCTCCGTAAGATTGAGGACATCGAGGTCCAGTTCTTCAAGGAGGTGGCAGATGTCAGAGGAGTGTTTGACAGCAGAGCGAGAGTTGAGAGTGTCAAGATGAAGAAGGTTGCCAGCCTTAAAGACCTTCTGGAGAGGGGTACAAATCAGAGGTACACCCTGCGGAGTTATGTAGGTAGCCCGAAGAGGGGCAGAGGAGGAGGAGGAGGAGGAGGGAAGAGTGGGCAAGGTAGCCAAGGAACGGGAGGAGGGGACGGCCGGAGATGAAAGGAAGTTGTTGAGGCGAGGGAACTGCCTATCGAAGAGGAGGAGATTGGCCTGAGGACCTTGGACCATGAATGACTCTGGAGGAGTCGAATGAAGCCATGAGTACTTCCCAGCAAGTGCCACCGTTAATGGGAGAGGAGGAGGCTGGACAGAGCACAGAGATCATATGGGGGGTCCATAGATCCGGCAAAGGAACAACAAAGAGGATGTCAGTGAGGATCTGTCTGGAAGAGGCGCTGGTATAGGTATCAGCGATACGGAGACCAGGTTTTGAGGCCAAGATATCCTCTTTTAAACTTCTTCTTTCCGGATTTAGTGAGAAGGGAAGGATAGTTGATCGAGAAGCAGTTAGAATAGATGGGAGAAAGCGCCAGGAGTGGGAAGAGAGGAGGCAGAGGGAGGAGTAAGCAAGTACAGGATATAGAGCAGTCACTGGGCTAGCAGGTTATAATCAATTCCCAAAGTTAAATGCCAAACACACCCAGGTCTGACTTTCCAGTTAAATGCAAAAACACACCCAAGTATGACTTTCCAGTTAAATGCAAAAACACACCCAAGTTTGACTTTCCAGTTAAATGCAAAACACACCCAACTTTCCAGTTAAATGTTAATGTTGAAGGATATTTGTACCGCGCACTATCACCACCGGAGTGGTCCCCTGGCGCTCTTTATGCAAAAACACACCCAAGTTTGACTTTCCAGTTAAATGCAAAACACACCCAAGTTTGACTTTCCAGTTGAAAGAGGGCCCGGTGGTTAAGGCAATTAAAATGGGAGTGAGATGGTAAAGGTGAGTATGGAAACAGCCTCAGATGAGTAAATAAGACGTAGGGAACTAACCCATGCAGAATGTGGTTAAGAGAGTCATGGTAGTCCAATAGTCCAGGGGTAGCAGCCTCAGGGAGGGTTGGGCTGTGGCAGAAACAGGAGTCTCATTTAGCGACCTGTAAGCAGACAGGGGCCCTTAGAGGTGGGCCCTGGTAGATGGAGCCGGCTCCCGCCTTCCGGTTGCTCCGATTGGGAAATGAAGGCCCAGGCAACTAATGGGGTGGGAGTCAGGCAAGGAAGGCAAACAATTTGATCCCAGGAAACACGGAGGCCATCTTGGAGGGGCCTGAAAGCAGTGAAACCAATGGCAGACAGCAGACACAGTGCCTTAAACCAGCGGCTGAGTGCAGTTTTTTTCTCGAAAATTGCACTTATGATATGATATGACATTTAAAACGCACCTATACACAAGTGTTTCAAGGCGCGACGAGGCAGGGAGGGGGGACAAAGGGAAGACAGACAACGATCTTACTAGGCCAGGTGTCATTCAGATCGCGCAAGTGCATGGGAAGAGGGGAAAAGGAAAGTGCAAGGGGCAAGGGAGAGGGGAAAGTGCAGTACATGGGATAGTGAATTGCAAGATAAATAAATAAAGGGCCAGCTGGTGGCAAGTGCAAGGTAAGTGCAGACAAGGGCTGGGAGGGGGGCTGTAGGGATACAGAGACAGTCCCGCGGTGCAGGGTTTGCCAGGGAGGCAGTGCCAGGGGCAAGTGGATGGGCCAGGGACTGAGATCCGTGAGAGTGGCCCAGTGCAGATTCAGTGCGGTTTCAATCAGGAATTTAGCAGGGGAGAGGTGGGGAGAAAGCAGAAGCAAAGAGGAAGGTTTTGAGGTGCTTCCGGAACCGGAGATGTTTCTCCTCAAGTTTCAGGGAGGCAGGAAGGCAGTTCCAGAGGGAGGCCCCTGCTGCAGAGAGAGATCTATCCTCAACTCGTTGCTTGGAGAAGCGGCTGACCCTGAGGGAGTTGGAGGCGGATGAGCGAAGAGCTCGAGAAGGAAGATATTTAGGAAGAGAGAGTTTGAAGGTATTTCGGCCCCAGAAGGCCTTGTGGACAATGCAGAGGGTTTTGAACTTAATCCTCGCAGCCACTGGGAGCCAGTGAAGAGATTTCAGTCCTGGAGAGATACGGTCCCTGGGCTTGAGGCCAAGGACAAGTCTCGCAGTCCTGTTCTGGATGAGTTGCAGAGGGCGGAGAGTAGAGGCAGGCAGATTTAGATAGAGGCTGTTACAGCAGTCCATCTTAGGGAGAACCAGGGCTCTGGAGACAGTGAGCTTCTGGGGGAAGGAGAGGAAAAAGGAAGAATACCTGAGGTGCAGCTGGTAGTGTGACTTCTTTGAGATGTCAGAAATGTGAGGAGAGAAGGAGAGTGTGGAGTCGAAGATGACCCCAAGGGTTTTTGCCTTGCAGGTAGGAGCAGGAAGATGTCCAAGAGAGTCCGGCCAGAGAGCTGCAGGGAAGGAGGGAGTGGGTGTGCCGATGAGTAGAATCTCAGTAGTACTGGTATTAAGGCAGAGGTCATTGGCGGCACACCACTTCTGGATAGCAGAGAGACAGTCAGAGATGAGGGAAGGAGAGGAGGAGGCCGAGGGTAGCCTGAAAATGAGCTTGGTATCATCCGCATAGCACTGAAAGTTGGGGCAGAGAGCGGCGATGCGGTTGGCAAGGAGTGCCAGATATTGGTTGAACAGCCAGGGAGAGAGGTTAGATCCCTGGGGGACACCACAGGTAGAGAAAAAGATGTCAGAGAGGAAAGACCCAAGTTGGACCTGGGAGGGTCGATTGGAGAGGAAAGAAGTCAGCCACGCCAGAGCCTGACCAGTGATATCCAGGTTATCAGGGAGACTGTTGAGCACAATGGCATGGTTGACAGTATCAAAGGCAGAGGAGAGATCAAGCAAGATGAGAACACACAGAGTGTTAGAGTCAAGGTTGGAGAGCAGGTCTTCATGGATGTTCAGGAGAGCAGTTTATGTGCTTCTGAAATTCAGGGCTTACCCTTAATTACAGTCTTTCCCCATGTGAGCTGATTGCTGTGGTTGCTATGCAGAGAACGTGTTGGAGACTGAGGGGAGAAGCTGTTATCAAGCCTTGGTTCTCAGGTGCGAGAGGGGCTCTTTAAACATGTAGCCAGACCAGAGACACCTTCAGCGAGGAAGGGTGTGGGTCCCTGTGAAGCCAGAAGCAGTAGAAGTTGTCTGAAGTAAGACCATTGTTAAACCCTTAAAGACCGTAAACTACTTAAAGAAGTGGTCGTGTGTGCCTAATTGTGATTACCAAAGGAAGACTGAACTCTATCCTTTATTTTCACGTGGGCATACCCATTGTTGAATATCTAATGTTGAAAAGACCATTGTTAAAACCGTTAACCTTTGAAAACTGCATTAAGATGTGATTGCGTGTGCCCAATTGTGATTTCCAAAGGAAGACTGAACTATATTTGTTACTTACATGCGGACATACACTTCCTATACAAAAAGTTAAGCAGTTAAACAGTGTATCTACAATTGAGAAGATCAAGCATTGCCCAAGCCAAGCGTCACCCCCTTCTAAGAGTGAAAACAACCTTTCTCAGAGCTAATAGACAATCTGTTACTGTGAATCTAATAACAGTTCAACCTGGCCTAAGATACAAGTGTGCAAGCATTACCTGAAGCCAAGAGAGTGGCACCAAAGCTGCTGGATAATTGCCTGCGCGAATAGCTGGCAGAAAGGTGAAGATGAAGTTGGGAAGGGAAAATCGTTTGTTTGTAAAGACTATTTTTAAGTTGACACAACCTTTATTGCCAAAGACTGTAGAAGACAGAGAGAAGTAGGTTGTGAAGACAAACCTAGGTTGCTATTGTGGCAGACAGACGAGAAACAAAAAGAGGCTGCCCCTTTTGGAGAGATAGTCAGAGGAAGGGTGCCTTGCCTACTTGAAGGAGTTGAAATATTTTACAGTCAATCTTGTCAAAACCTGTCTTGATACACAAACCACTGAAGATGTGGTGGTATATCTGGCTGTCAGTAGATGCAACACTGTAGTAGTCTAAACAAAATAGAGTACTGTTAGGCAAAGGTGATGTGCTCTAGCACCTTGAAGCGTCTTGTGTTCTAGATGGAATTACCAATAATGATCTCGGACACAAATAACCGGACAGACTCAAAGAATATGTCAAAGTACTACTTTATCAATTTAAAATAAAGTAGGGCAATCTGGCGAACAACAAACTGTAGTCCACACACTCGCACTTCAATTTTGATTACACAAAGGTTTTATACCTCAATATATGCCAATTATGTTGTCCTCGTACGTGGCTAACTGTGTGTCTTCTGGTGCTGGTGTTGTGCTGCAACAACAGTCTTTCTTCCCTGCTGTCTGGGCGGAGGAGGTCCTTTCCTGCTCTGTTTACTGGAAACAGACTCTCGGGTGCAGTGGGGGAAGCGCCCCTCCCATATGCTGACAAGCTCAAAGGCACTGTGATTGTTTTTGGTGCCCGGACCCCTCATGTCCTCTGGCGGACCCCTGACGAGACAATAACAGCGGCGTAGGGACAGCGCTGCTACAAGCACATCCCATCTGGAGGAGGTGAGTGTCCCCCCATAGACAACTGAGCCTGAATATGTCACAGAAGGGGGCCAAAACAGTTTGTGTGATTGACCTGGGGGTCGTATTGCCGGGTGATGTTTTCCTGCAGTATGTGGTGATGGGAGCCCTGAGTCCGGTCCCCTCTGAGTTTGAGTCTGAGGAAGGGGGGCTGGGGGGGCTTGTTAAAGGCATTAAGAATGTAAGGCCGGTGGCTGCTCCGGTGCACAACCTAAATGGCAATTGCCAAATTATGGGAACACTGCCCTTACCCTAGTCAATGATATGGACATGGGTGGAAACCCAGAGGGAGTAGAGTCTGAGGGAGGAAATGAATAATCTCCCAGACTCTAGCCTAGATGCTAATGGTGATTAGGGCATTGAATGTACCTCCCTGGTGCGGCTATTCACACTCAATAGTTCCCAGGTGGGTTTTACCAGCGTGGCAGCCCCTCAATATGTAGTAGCCCGCTAGGAGAGTTGCCAACATTGCTAGAGGGACAACGATCTGCTTTAACAGAGTGCCTATCGCGAGACATTGCAGTAGTTAAAATGCATTAAGTCTCGCACAACAAATTTAAGAGCTCTAGGATGGACATCCCCAACAACAGGGGAAGA
The DNA here is from genome assembly GCF_040938575.1 of Ambystoma mexicanum. Taxonomy (NCBI): domain Eukaryota; kingdom Metazoa; phylum Chordata; class Amphibia; order Caudata; family Ambystomatidae; genus Ambystoma; species Ambystoma mexicanum. The sequence goes on from NC_090938.1 coordinate 37,282,798, forward strand.
CATGGGGCGGATGCTCACCCCAAACCAACTAACTCTCCGAAAGAACACCTGGGGAGGACTATCGCAGAGAGGCACGATGTTAATCTGCCACTGGGGGCTTTGCGCATGACTGAGCCCTGGTGCGAATCTGCTGAAGGGGGGGGTCTAATTCAACAGGCAAATGCCCTTGATGTTTGTGAGAGATGGGAGGAGTATAGCGCAAGCCCCAGGGATCCCCAGGCTGAAAGTCAAACATGGAGGGTGATCAGACCACATTCTCAAATAACGCACAGACCCCTACTGTGTAGAATGCGCTTGGAAATTACTGTCTTTCGCCCTTCGGTTCCAGAACCTGAGGCCCACCTTTAGCCGCAGCTGCCCAACTACAAAATGACGTCCTGGCAGCTGTAACAATCACGAAGGCTCCACTTTCCAAACTATATGAAGCCCTAAATGATCCGCTGAAAGACCAGGCACCACTCTTAGTGATAATGCACACAAAGCTAATATTCTTGGAAGGCTGTTCTGCCACCATTCAAAGCAGGCTGGATAAGTAGGTGGACTTATCAATTATGTGGCAAAACAGACTGTGTGACCTAGCACGGCGTGGAGAGACTGATAAAAGTACGCAAATGACGCCACTCTTAGATGATTGCAAGTGGATGAGGTCGCATTATAACACACAAGGCCAGAACAAGATGACCCTCAAGGAGCCCCTTGAGCAAATGCCTTTAAAACATTATCAAAGGGTTAACAAAAAGAAGCTAAAGGAGCAATGAGCAAAGTCCCAGAAACCAACCTGATCGTTACTACAAATCTAGAGCTGGCGAAGGCCACATCCACAAGTCAGAATGGGCCGATTATAGGTGCTGCCTTGGATATGACTGAAGGAGTGGTAACAACGACCCAGTGAACGTGACGCTGGTGGAAGTTGACCATGAGACGCGTAAGGAAGTGGAAACTGCAGATGGGGTCCAATGCTAGCCACCCAATCCAGGATCATGCCCATCCCTGCAAAGACCAGAATGGTGGGGCCCAATTGTGAACCGATTAAGCCTTATGCCATTTTTGGTAAAAAAAAAAAAAAAAAGACTGGACATGCCCAAGAGAGACTGCCACCGAAGCAAGATCACCAACAAGAGAGGAAAACCAAAAATCAATAGGCAGTACAGAAATCCAACACGGCTCCAGAGTATTCATAAGAAACTTAAGAACGCTACCCAAGGAGCCGGCGGTTGCGCAAAGCCAAAAGGAAGAAAGAAGGCAGGGGTTCCAAAGTGGCTTAAGTTCTCCTTCACTGTGACCACCCTCCCCTTAAAGAGCAGGTTCACGACTGTCGAGATGTTTCGCTGTCAGAAGATTTTGGAAACTCTGTTCAGCTGTGTAACCTTTCAACATACAAAGAGGATGAAGAGTAGCTGTAGTCTAGGGTGTTGGTGGGGCCTAGACTGGAGCCGACTTCGCTTAGGCAGTGGGTGGACACAAGAATAGACGGAGAAGCAAGAGGGATAGGCCCTTTGTTTCTGACTTTGGAGCAGAAAAGACTTACCCTAGTGCGGAAAAGCAATTTGACCTCTAGGGAGAAACCAAGTTGCACCATTTTAGGAGCAAAAGGCAGGACAAAGGGGGTCATTCCGAGTTTGGAGGTAAGTAACTGTCCTTACCGGCATGGAGCAAATACCGTGTCCGTGTAGGTAAGAGCCCGCTAATAGAGGGCTATTAGGACTTCGCGGGCACAAGCTTTGCGCCATGCCGGTAAAGTCCTGAAAAAGGCCCTTAGCGGCATCATGTAAAGCGCAGATTGCACTACCGGCATGAATCAAGACGGCATTAGCGGCCACTGCTATCAGCGGTGACCGCTAATAACGGTCACCGTAAATAAGCGGAACCGGAAGTAGCGTCATCGCACAGGAACGGGAAAGAGCACGGTGGCCATCTTTAAAAACACAATCCATTGCCATCCTCAGCAGCCAGGACCTGTGGTGCATTGCTGTGTGCCAAATTCTATTCACTACAACACTACAATGCCCAAGGCTGTGAAAAAGGGCGCCTCACGCCAGCATAAGGAGCGCTTCAACGAAGATGAGCTCACCATACTTGCGGAGACCCTGGCAGAGAATGCCGCTGTCGTGTTTGCCCAGAGCCTCAAGAGGGAGGCTGTCATCAGAAAAAAGGAGATCTGAGCACTAGTAGCGGAAAAAGTAAGCGCGGTTAGCAACACCCCCTGCACAACCAAAGACTGCAGGAAGAGGTGGGATGACTTGCGCCTGCGAGTCCGCAACATCCTCTCGGCGAACAGGAGCCAGGCCGGGGCAACTGGCGGAGGAACAAGCTCTCCCATAAAGCTGTCCCGAGTGTGGCGCCACCTCATCGGCAGAAGGATGTGAGTGTCCCAAGAAAACACTAATGCAGAGTCTGATGATAGTCCACCAATATGTCTGTCCAAAGAGGCAACCCATATGCACACACACACATTCCCAGCATAGTTTTCGTACGCAGCACAGACACATGCAGATGCCTGCAGCAAGGCAATGCCATATCTTACACAAACCACACTAAGATGTTAATGGCATAAGTCACACTGCATGCAGGCCACAACAAATATGCATGTCACATAGCATACGTCTGCCCCAACATGAGTGACCCCGACGGATGCCTGCATTACCCACCCATAGAGCAAGCACTGGTGCCGTCAACACAGAACCCACCACTCCAGTCACACAGGCAGAGGACATAGCTGAAGCTGCACCCTCAGCGGAGTCCAGTTCAGTCGGGGAGGCGGCAGCTACAGCACCCGTAGCTGAGGACAAGGCGCAGGAAGAGGTGTGGGTGCCCGTGGAGGATGACACCTCCGACCTGCCTCGCACACCAAGTCCAGCACCATCCCCCCAGCTGACATTGGTAGACTCCGACCACGCCACCACCCCGAAGAAGTCTTGGGGGTAGGGGGAGTACAACCAAGGGGCCATCAGTCCCATAGGGGACCCAATAGTTAATGTGCTTGACACCCAAGCACCCTCCACCTCCACAGGTGTACTGGCGGGGGTGCAGCGGCAGGAGGAGCTAACTGCCCTGGTGCGACAATTCGTATCTGACAATTCCCAAGCAAGGCAGGAGTGGCGTGAAAACACTGACTCTCTGGGCAAGATTATTGCCGCTAGCCCAAGTAGACTGTGCGAAGAGGAATCAGCCCTGTGGCAGGTCCTCAGCCGAATCACTGATGCAATGGAGGCTGATCGTCCGGCCCCCCCAAATGGAGCAGGTGGACACCCCATAGTCACATGTGTAGGGGAGTTGTGGGGGGAGTTGGAGTGGGGGGGGTTTGAGGGAGTTGTGGGGGGAGTGGGAGAGGGGCGAGGGTGTGTGGGGGAGTTGGGGGAGGGTGTGATGGTGGTGGAGGGTTAGTTCACTTTCATCTTCATTGGACATTTCAATACACCCGTTGAGTTAAAAAAATAACTTGAGTGGACATTCATCATTGCGCATGTGTCATTTATTCATATACAGTGCATAGTGTGCATGTACTCCCACACCCAGTGCCCTCTGTCCAACTATCATGTCACCCTCTGCAGCCATGTGTGTCAGAAATATTGTGCAATCACTGACTGACGCACAGCACGTCCCTCCTATGCATCGGCACCGTCATCACCCTTCGTCATCACCAGGTGGTAGCAGTTCAATGTCAGGGGGCAGGGCCACGTTCCGTCGGATACAAGTGTTGTGCAGCATCACACATGCCATGATGATCTTGGCCACCTTCTCATGCCTGTAGAGGAGTACCCCACCTGACCATCTAAGGCAGCGAAACCGTGCCTTCAACAGGCCAGAGGTCTGCTCAATGACCACACGGGTACGGATGTGGCAATGATTGTAGTCCTCCTTGTGCCTGTTCTGTGGGTTTCAGACAGGGGTGAGGAGCCACGGCTTCAAGGGATAGCCACTGTCACCTGCATGGGAGGCAAAAGGTATATGTCAGTCGATTCATGATGGACAGCTGTACTATTCACACATGCCTGCAGATTATCGTTGGTCACATGCACATGTCCCTGGTTGTATGCACACCATTTTTAGGCCCTCAATGTGTCCTGTGTCATGGAAAAATGGTGTGGGTTGCATCTTCAAGATGATACACGGTGTGCACTGCTGTCTTGTTGCTCATGCATGGTGTATGCCTACAGCTGTGTTTGTGTCTAATTTGTGATGAGTTGTGTTCTGTAGGATTTTCTGCCTGGGAGTGTTGGCAGTAGGCTCTGCACTGTTCAGCATTCAGCGTTGATTTTTCACATGGTGACATGCAGCATTCCTGTGTTTGTGGCGGCCCTGTGACAGACAGTGGATTCCCTTGGTGCTTTTGTTCAATGCACTCCCATGGATGCTTGTCCTGTGTGGTGATTTTCTGGAGACAGCAACATAGTGCATATTCACTGCATGTTGCTGGATGGTGTTACAGAGGGTGAGGTCCGCTGATGAGTGGTGCACATGTTGTGGGATGTGGGGTGGTTTACTGTTAGTCATGTTGTGATAGGTGTCGACCTCACTTAATTCCTATGGGATTTGGGTGTCATGTTCCGTTTGTGATGCTTTGGGGCACAGTGTTAGGTGATGTGCACATCGTGCTGTCACATCAACATTGACACCATGGTGGTGTGTGCATCTCTCCCCCCATTTCAGTGCCATGTGCCTGTCATGCAACGTACCAAGCAGCCAGGCACGTCGTCCAGCATGTCGCTCCATGTAGCGTGGTAGCGTGGTAGCGTGGAGTTCCGCAGGACCATGGAGTCATGGGTTGATCCGGGATATTGGGCACAACAATGTGTGATGATCTTGCTGGCGTCACATACCATCTGCACATTGATGGAGTGGTATTGCTTGCGGTTGCGGTACACCACCTCCATGGCATGCGGGACCACCAAATCCACGTGGGTGCAGTCGAGGGCACCTATGCAATTGGGCATGCCTGCCAGTGCATGGAAGCCAACTTTTGTTTCACAAATCTCCTGGGGGGGTCTGTGGTAGGGATATGTAGTCCCTTGTGTGCTTGAGGGGGGCATCCAGCACTTGGTTCAGAATGTGAGAAAATAAGGTTGTGATATGCCATGCATGTGCCCCACTGTGTGCTGGTAGGTGCCTGTGGCAAGGAAGTGGAGCACCAACACTACCTTCAGTAGAGGGGGATGGTGGTGCGTATTTCGATGAGGCTGACAATGTCGTCGTGTATCATGTCCACGATGGTGGAGATGGTGTCCCGGTCCAGACGGTACAGGGTGTGGATCTGCTCAGGGGTTAGGTTGAATGGACTGGCTCTGATGCGAGGGATTGGGGGTTGCCTGCGTGGTACCGCTGGCTGCACTGGTGGGGCATGCTGGGCCTGTTTCATCCTCCTTCTCCTCCTGCGTCTCCTTTGTGGTGCCTGCTGTTGCTGTTGTTGCTGGTGTAGCAATGCAAGCATGTCCTCCATCCCCAGTATTGCTACTACTAGTGGAATCATCTTGGTGGTGGAAGGGGTGTGGTGTGTGGGTGTGCTCCTTTTGTGCTGGCCCAGACTCCATTGCCTCCACCTGTGCTGATTGAGTGCACCTGTGGCAGTTGGGAACACTGCACATAGCATTTTACGGTTGGTTCATGATGCCGGTATCCCCTGTTAGTGCCTTCATGATGCCGGTATTTGTTTGTCCGCCTGACTTGTGATTTCCTCCCATTAGCGACATGCCGGTATTGCCAGTATGATGGCCCGCGTGCCTGCACCCATGCCGCTATTAGAGGCACCATTATTAACGGTGCCTCTAATAGCGGAGTCTTAGGTCGGAATAGCCCGGAGCGGTATGCGATGCCGGCTTCACCGGCATCGTTTTTCCATTACCTCCAACCTCGTAATGACCCCCAAATACTCCTGGTGCCCTCGAGTTTACTCACAGGAAGGATAACTTGATTGCCCTGGAGAGAGTCTTAAAATCAAATGACTCCTGTACTGGAGTGTGGATATGTGTGCGGAAGCTTCATTTATTAATTCTGGAATGGAAACTACTTCTTGCAGAAATCCCTATATTCTAATGTGTGGGGACCTAAACATGAAAGTCCTAGACAATCAGGAGCTTATACTGAAAAAGAACAGACTGCAGGAGGAGGGATCTGAATATGCGTGGTTATTGAAAGGCTTTGTGGAGAAGAGTAGAAGACACAGAAAGCCGGAGTTTCAACGTGCTCACATTTGCAACAGGACGGTGGTAGAAGCAAGGAAAACATTGCAGTCTGGCCTTAGTGAAATCACTCAAGGTCCCTAGGATGGAATGGATGTATTGTTGCAGAGAAGAAAGCAAGAATATAGAAACTGGTTGCTTGCAACTAGAGCAGCTAGACACCAATATGATGCAGAGCATATGCTTAAAACCATATGCAACAACAATACTAGAAATCTATGGGAACTAATATATGACTAGATTTCAATCTGCATTGCAATAATTCAAGGTCTCTGTGGACTCATGAGTGACTCATTTTTTCAACCCTTTAAGCATCCACTGTCAGCAGGGAGACTAAAGAAGCTATAACCCCTGTTGCAATGTGGCCCTTTGAGTATACTCAGGAGGACCTTGAGAGTCTGATTCGTAAGTTAAGCTCCTCTAGAGCCCCAGGGCCAGAGGGGCTCACCAACAGTATGCTGAAGGAAGCAAGTTTATGGTCATACTCGTGAAACGGATTGTGAGAACCAGAGAAATCCCCAGCCCATGGAAAAGGGCCACAATAGTGGCCATATTCACGAAGGGCGATAGGCCTATGATTCCTCGGATCTTCTCTATCGTCCTTCTGGATATAATGGGCAAGATCTTCATGAAAATCCTCTTGTGTGACCTGAATAAATGGGCAGTTGGCTCCGGCCATTTAGATCTGAGACAATACGGCTTCGTGAAGGGGTGGGTACCTCTTTAAACCCCTTCCTCATAAATCTGCTGAAACTTAACACTATCAAAAATAAATCGATTTACTTTATGGCCTTCATTGACCTAGAACAAGCTTTGGATAGTGTTAACAGGGAGAAGCTTTGAAGGCAACTCCATAAGTGTGGCTGTCCGGTACATCTGGTTGAAGTAATAGTAGCTCTATACTCTGGACCATCTATGGAGGTAAGAATGACAATACAGGGGGCTCTTACCCACAAAATGTAGGGGCCTAAAACCGGGATGTCCAGTAGCCCCCATACTATTGAATCTGTATCTGTCTGATCCCCCAGACTCACAGAGCTGTGTGGTTGCCTTTCCTCAAAATTCAAGGCCAGGTGATACCATGGATCTTCTATGCTGACGATTTAGTCATCATTCACCAAACTCTGATTGGGCTGCAGCGCAGACTGACCCAATGTATGGCTTTTACCCAATGATCTGAGGGTGAACATTTATTTTGATTTATTTGTTTGCTTGCTAGGGGCTTATACAATAAGAACATTCTGTTTCAAAGCAACCAGAGGGCAGGGAGGGGAATACATTAAAAACCCAATATTTAAGAGCAGAGGGGGGGGATGTAGAAGGGACGAACCTACTATGCCTTGTGAGTATTCAGAATGAGCATGTTAAAAAGATTAACATCTTAGATTTGACAGCACCCCTAAAAAGGACTTTTAAAAAAGGGGGGGATTCTCAGGGGTTTTGGGGGCTGAGAAATTGCGTCAAGTTTACTCTATGGTATATCTGGGGGTTTTGCTCAATTGAAATATGAATGAAGCAGAATGGTATTCTACACTTGGATCCAAAGCCAAGAGGTTGGCAACCCAGGGGGCCGTGCTGCTGAACCGCTGTGGGAAATGTACAGCTAGTCCGGTTATACCTTTCTATAAACAGAGGGCTGTACCAATACGGACGTAGGGAGGGGGAACTTTGTTAAACATGACCTGGCCCACGTGGGGGATTTTGGAGGGCATGTTTTGCAGGCGAGTACTAAGGGGTTGCCAGTAGCCTCAATTAGATATGAGATGGGGCTGCAATCTACGGAGTTCAGCGTCCAATGGAAGATCATCACCTTTTTTGGAAATGCGCTATGTCTGATCTTCCTCTGTTTGAGATTTTGAGGAACACAAGGGGAGGTAAACCAGACTGGCAGCTTGAAAAATGGAGAATGGGATGTATGGTGTGGCTGAACTCTGTGGACGCCACAGTAGAAATGTTGACAATGAACCCAGAAAGGGTGTAAACAAAATGTAAATTACAAGATTGGATAGAGACTCAGGAACTAAGACTGCATACAGGTTAACATTGGTGCACACATATGAAAAGGGACCCATTAACCCGTTCCCCCTAATACCGGGACCTGTTCATGAGGTTCCAGTTAAATGTACTCCCAACCGGAGAAGTGCTATAAGCTCGGAACCAAGGACTTAAAACACTAGCCAGATGTAGGTTCTGTGGGGGAAGGATTCGACTGAATCATTATATCATATAATGGTGTTGTGCATTGAACTTGTGGATGTAAGAATTCGATTTTTAGAGAACCTTGTGAAATAGGTGAACTGTATGTCGGCTCAGGAGTGGTGGGATTTTCTGCTGATTGGAGGAAAGATCAGCTACATTTTGGCAGCTGTGAAGTACATAGAGGAAGCCTTGAACATGGTCTCCGGCAACGACCCCCCGACTAAGAGGGCTGAAAGTAGCTTGGGGGAGAATTTGACATAAGTACCAGCATCTGGAAAGGTTTCGAATGACTAAGGATACTGAATAAAGTATTATGGATATTTAAGGAATGTAATAGATGGTGATTGCTTTCTTTTTTTTCTTTTCTTTTTCTCTGGACTTGATGTTTTTATAATGTATTCACATGGATGTAAAACATTTAAAGGTTTGTAACAAACCAATAAATAAATGAAATTAAAAAGAAAACAGTAATATGGCTGAATGCCCCATATCTATTAGGCACACCTTGAACCACCTCTAAATACGTGTAATACAGATTATAGCAGAATAACAGCAGCGAGTTGCCCTGTGCAACATTGTATAGCATGTTGCTACGTAGACCCTCTGATTGGTTGGCATTCTCTCCCAACCTTGGACTTTCCGCTCGTTAGCAGTATGTAAGCAAAACAAAACTTGGGTGCAGAGAGCAACGTCAGACTACTACCCACTTACCAATTAGTCCATCATCTCTCATTGGTCAGGCCCGAAGCCAATGCTTCTTCTTTATAGTTGACCTTGCAACCTGTTCTCTATTCTGGGACTTTGAAGGGAGTGTAGGTAACACCATTATCTTCATCCGGAGCTTAACGAATAGCCCTTGTTTTCAACTTCTGAGTCACGTGTGAGGAGACAATGATTTTGTCCTTTTATTTACAGTTACTTGAGTTAATAAAGCTGGGTGTCATTACTCCTCCTGGCCTTTGGAGACTTGCTCACTCCACCTTGAATAGGCTTTTCGCCTCTTTGATTGTCCAATACTAGGCTCTTGCAGATGTTTTCTTCTTTGCTTAATCTAAGTGAAATATGTCTTATGTACATGGCCTATCCTCTTAACTCCCTTTGTGTCTTGCAATTATTCCGTGAGGTGAAATCCTTGATCCCAGGTCAATAGACTCCCCTTTATTCCCCACACAAAGCTGTTTTCCAGCCCTGGTCTGTCTCTGAGGTAGCCTGTTTGGTTTCAATACGAGTCCGACGTCCATCTTTCCATCATGGCCACCTTTGGCACGTTATATTTTCTTCTGCAGCAAACTTCTATATGTCAGAGCTACCTTGTGTTTCTGTGTCTGTACATTCTCTTCCTCTCTCCTTGCTTATTTCTTTGGTGCATATGGTTTCTTCGTCTTCGATGACATGTTTCTCTTATCACTCCAGTTACATGTTTATTCTTTTATAATTTGCATATCGTTTCAGTGCATCTTCGTATCTTTCTTTCATGACGTCACTTTGCCCTTGTCTGATTTCACTTTGATGTCCAATGGGGTGTGCAGACATCCTTCCACCCTTTCAGTACGAGGGCACATTCAATAAGGTGCATGTCGTCTCATACACTCAATGCGGTATTTTGACAATACCTGGTGTCCCACATAGGGCTCTTCTCCTGCTGTTCCAATATGATGGAGGGGAGGGGCGGGAGCTAGGGATGATGTGTCCATCTGCTGCTCCACAGTGACTGTTCTCATGGTAAATCAAGTAGAAGTGAAGATGTTGCAGTGAAAGCAGCAGCACTGTGAAGTCATCCTGGAAAATATACCATTGTGAATTCTAATCCTGTAAGACCTGGCTGGCTGTCAGAAACCCACGAGCAGAACTCGTAATGCAGCAGGACTGTATGAACGGTGCTGGTGCCTTACCGGCACAGTTCAAACCGTCACTGCCAGGGTCCTAATGAGGCCCACTGGCCCTCATTAGGACCCTGGCGTTAACGGGTTAACGGCGCCGTAAAAGGCTGCGGCGCCGTTAACCCCTTAACGCCTTACCACAAGGTCCCTTGGCGGCTCCCGACCTGAACGGCTGGTCAGGACCAGCCGTTAAAGTAGGGACTCGCAAAGCGACCTTGATGGCAATTTTGCCGCCTTCCCCATTCCCATTGAGCCCTATGGGGCAAAAATGGGAATGGGGAAAGGCCATGGAGAAAGGGGGAATTACCGCACCGCCAACCTTGGAATGGGGTGGTAATTCCCCCTTTCTCCATGGCGGACTCCGGCATGGACCATGGTGCTAATAGTACCATGGTTTAGCGCCAGAGTCCTAATGAGGGCCACTGACTCTTAACCAAGAACTATGTCTCACTGACAGTTGTAGAAATTGCATGTCTCATGAACTGTGGCAAGTCTTCTGTTTTGAGGAAGTGGAAAGTCCATATTTCACAGAGGAGGAAAGATTTGCTAGTGTTGGAACTTTGGTTAACAAACCTTTACTTTGACATTGAAACAACAAGAACTGATTTAAGACTATCTCACCTACAAGGATTTCCTCATTTCTTTCTTTGGTTGAACATAAGCAGAATTCACCCAGAATACTGGGGAAGAGAACTCACCCCGGGATATTTAAGGATATTAAGAAGCTGTGAATGTTGTTGGTTATTTTGCATTGCCATATATTTTCTTTGTGTATTTGTTGCTTAGTGTGAGGGCCAGATATCCTGTGTTAGAGTGTTTCCCTTTATCCTTGGTTAGACAGGGGAATCCTCAGCAGGATTAGGATAGTGAGGCCTTTTACTTCATTTATGTTGATGATAAAATGGCATGTTTTGATCATCAAACAGTTGACTGCCTCGCATTACTGACCCCTCACAGTACACACCGAAAAAACAGAGGGCAGGCACCCCTAACACTGGAACACCTGCGTTCTCACCACCCAAACGTTGATTTGTGTGTAAAGAACTGGGACATAGGAAAGGGGATCCTGCTTGCAAGGCTTACCCAAGAAAGCCATAGTGAATGTTGAACTCCTGGAAGAGTCCATCATTAGTGTGGGCCTCCTAGAGGAGGACTTCCAACTAGGCCAGGGAGTGGCCGAATGTGGATTGGTTACACTGAGTGGGAATGGTACCGGGTCTCCAGAAGAGATCCTAGTTCCCAATAATACTCCACTCCATTTAGAACATGTGTATATCAATGGACACAAGCCTCCTGCGGTTAGAGACAAAGCGGCTAGCCTCACTGCTGTCTCCCAGCAGTGGGTACAGCCAGGCCAGTATATTGATGGGCCTGATTGTGGCATCATTGGGTTTGATGGAAAGAGTATGTGCCCCTTGGCGATAGTAGATTTCGGCTGATGAGTTGAAACGACCCAGCGCTGTTTAGCGATTTAAGACTCCATCCCTGTCCCGTGTCTGTTGGGTAATGATCTTCCTGATCCCGATATAGTTGCAGCGGCTACACGATCGAGGGCCAAAGAGACTGCCATATTGAAGAGTCTTGGAGCCTTTGGGCCTGAAGTGCTTCCATAGGGCTTGTGTGAGGGACTGGTGTGGCCGGAAGCCCCTAGTCCACTTCCACAGACTGCTGAGTCGCCTACTCCTGCGGGAGAGGTGTCAGTAGCCACTGAGGACCCTACTTTGGTAGCAGGGGACTCAGTGACTTCAGAGTTGCCTGGCCCAGTGCAGGAATCTGAGGTGGAGGACCAGGTGGGCTCCGATCAGAAGGGCCCACCTAACTGGATGAGTTTGCATCAACTGGGAGCCGAGTTCAGGCTGACTTCTTTAAAGCCCAGAAAGAGTGTTCCTCTCTGAATAGCCTGTGGAAGCAGGCGGAGGAGCAGGATAAGTGCGAGGCCCCTGGACTGTTCAAAGTGTACATGGAGGAATGCACTCCTGTACAGTGAGCCAAAAGGGTTAGGGCACAGAAGGGTGTTGATTCCCCAATGTTAAAGATTGATTAAGACATCGGACTGGTTGTTTGCGCACATTTACTAGCTGCAATTTGGCGGAAAGGTTAAGGAATTTGTCCGGTCCTGCCCGATGTGTCAGGCTTCTGGCAAGTCAGGTGGTGCCACAAAGGTCCCCTTAATTCCACTAGCCATGGTTGGGCGGCCTTTTGAGAGAATAGGCATGAACATTGTGGGTCCTTTGGATCGTCAAACATTCTCAGGGAATAGATGCATCTTGGTGGTGGTAGACCACGCCACAAGATACTCTGAGGCTGTCCATCTGATGAGCATCAAAGCCCCTGTGGTTGCGAAGGCTCAGACTGAGATATTCTCTCGTGTTGGTTTCCCCAAGGAAGTCTTTCTGACAGGGGATCAAACTTCATATCCGTGTATATGAAGAATATGTGGGAAGAGTGTGGAGTCAACTACCCGTACTCTACCTCCTTCCATCCACAAATGAACTGGCTTGTTGAGCAGTTCAACAAGACCCTGAAAGGCATGAAAGGTGGATTAGAAGAGCACCTCAGGAGAAAATGGGATACTCTCCTGCCATGCCTACTGTTCGCCTACAGGGAAGGGCCACAGAACGAAGTAGGGTTTAGCCCCTTTGAACTTCTCTTTGGACACCATGTAGGAGGTCCCCTCGGTCTAGTGAAGGAGGGATGGGAACGCAAACCCTCATCCACGTCACGAGAACAGTCAATGAAATTCCTAAAGGCCAATGAGCAGCTGATTAAGCACTGGCATGACTAGAAGTCCACAGTGACAGTCTATTCTCCAGGCCAGTGGGTGTGGATTATGGAGCTTGTCAAACCCAGTGCCCTTTAGAACATGTGGACAAGGCCTAACTGTGGCCTGGAAAAAGTGAGTGAGTTAAATTATCTTGTTGACGTGAAATGACGTAAACAGATGTGCAGGGCTTTTCACGTCAACCGGCTAAAACCCCATTATAGCCCGGATGACTTGGTCATGGCGTTAGTCACAGATGTAGAGACTGAGAAGGAGACTGATCCCCTCCCAGACCTCATGCACACTGTAGGCACAGATGGGTCAGTTGAAGGTGTCAACCTTGCAACTGACCTGCCAGAACAGTGACTGACTGACTGACTGTCACTGTTCACTGGGACAGTTTGCCGGTCTGTTTTCTCTGACTCCCGGTCACACAGATTGGGGCACCCATGATGTGGACACTGGAGACAGTAAGCTGGTGAAGAGTAGGATTCACCGGATCTCCGATAAGGTCGGGGACACCATGAAGGAGGAGGTTTCCAAGATGTTGTCCCTAGGAGTGATAGAGCAATCCCACAGCCACTGGGGTAGCCCAGTGGTGCTGGTCCCGAAAAAGACCAGTAGAGGGAAGACTGAAGTTCACTTTTGTGTGCACTACACAGGGCTCAATTCTGTCACAAAGACAGATGCTCACCTCATTCCTCGGGCAGATGAGCTCATTGACAAGCTTGGCGCTGCCAAGTACATGAGTGTATTTGACCTCACGGCAGGGTACTAGCAGGTCGGCTTGACAAACTGAGCGAGAGGGAGGTAATCTTTTTACACCCCAGAAGGAGATTATCAATTCACAGTTATGCCCTTCAGATTGAAGAATGAATATGCCACTTTTCAGAGGTTGGTAACTAGGTGTTGTCTGGTCTGTAAAAACCTCAGTGTCACCTTTCTAGATGACATTGCTGTGTTCAGCCACACCTGAGAGGATCATATATCCCCCCCTGAAATGAGTGCTTCAGGGTCTGCAGAATGCAGGCCTGACTATCAAGGCACAAAGTGTCAGATAGCGTAGGGTACAGCCCACCTGGTCGGTGGAGCAAAGAAACCACCTCTTGGATCCAAAGTACAGGCTGTGAAGGATTGTGACATCCCCACCACACAGACGCAGGTGAGAGCCTTACTAGGTCTCACCAGGTACTACTGGTCGTTCATCAGGGGTATGGGACCATTGCCATGCCCCTGAATGATGTATCTTCCAAAAAGAGGCCAAATAAGGTAACTTGGACCCCCGCCTGTCAAACCTCCTTTCAGGATTTGAAAGATGGATTGTGCAGAGCTCCAGTTCTGAAAGTGACAGACTATGGTCAGGAATTAATTATCCAGACAGGCGCCTGTGATTTTGTGGATTGGAGCAGGTTGCAACCCGTCGCCTGCAGGGAAAAGAACTGAGCCGTCATTGAAAAATAGGCTTACGTGGTCTTGTGGCAGTAAAGAAGCTGAACCCCTACATCCTTGGGTCTCACTTCACAGTCCAAACAGGCCACCCTCCTCTTAGATGTTTAATGGCCATGCAAGTGGAGAACCTTAGGCTTTTGGGCAGGGCCGTATCCCAACAGAGATTATATATATATATATATATATATATATATATATATATATATATATATGGATGTTCAGCACAAGCCAGGCACCCAGCGTGGGAATGAAGATGGCTTAAGCCGGTACTTGCGCCTAGATGACGAACCAGACCCTCCGTAATGTGGTGGTTCACGTCTTGAGGCTGGAGGGCATGTGAGGAATTCGACCATCTGCATGGTGTGCATGGGCTCTCCTGGGCTTTTTAAAAGTGTTTAAGTAAATGGATGATGGTAGCTGCTTCAGGAGAATGAGTGCGGCTAATCCGCATGCATTTTCCTATGCTCACACCACAACAAACGCATAGACCTGTATAATCCGGCATGGACACAGCCTACAGGTACAGTCTGCCCCTGTCATATATAGTTGGAATATGACAAGAGAGCAGAGTACAATGTCATCACATTCAGGGTGGTGAAAAGCTTCCCACTGCCATTGACAAGGACTCAATGGACCACCCTGCTCCTTTATTAGCCCTGCAACTGGTAGCAACGAATATTATACGAAAAGAGGGTACGTCAAATGGGCCCCCATGGAGTCTGGCTGCAGGGAATCACAAATGAGACAGGAAACCCAGCAACCCTTTCATGTGTCAACCTGAAACCAGCTCCCGCCTCTCAGTTTCAATGATAGTGAACTGACATGCCTGAGTCTATTGTTGAAGGAGACATCCCCTGCTAGGGGGACCCCATTCATAAGATACAAGAATGTGATTTGCAGAAGTCAGAGAGTCTGGTCTCTCAGCATCTTCAACGGAGATCTGCCGCTTTAAAAAGGAACCAACCATTAAACAGAAAGACTCTTTGATCAGGGCAGACAAGAAGGTGGGCGGGACCCAGTATCAAAGGGGAGTGAGCCCAGAACTCTTTCTGTTGAGAGAAGGGGTCAGCCATATTGGTTCTAGGTCACCCCTTGTTCCTGTAGGACACCCTTATCTTTTCCTGTTGCAAAGCACTCTGGTTATGACCTCACAGATACAGAAAACTTTTGGTGGGGACCCCAGGATTGGTTCGATAAGGTAGGCTCAGCCTACGCCAATCACTGTGGCCCATTTGGCTTTAAGAGAGGGCTGGAGCCCCTCTTTCAGGCAGATCTTTTGAAGACTTCACTTGAAGCACGAAGAAGAACTTATCTTGGACCCTGGCTGAAGGTACAGTCTGTCTTACCGCTTCTGCCAGTGAAGGAAGGCCAGGAACATCCAAAGAGGGAAGCAAGATCCCTCCCCTTAACTTCTCCCAGGGTACAAGGGAGAAGCAAACTCAGAAGACCCTCCAGCTCCGGTACCCAGCCAGCACACCATGCTTTGCTCTGCAGAAGGTTCCCTGGACAGAGAGTGCCAGAAGATCTCTAAACCCAAAACCAAGGATAAGGCAGCTGCCTGCAGCACACTCCCTAGCCCAGGCCCTCTGCCTTAAGGGACAACTCAAGCCCATTGAAGAGATGGAAGGGTAAGTGTAACAACAAACACGTGCTGTTGTCTGCCTTAAATTACATTTTCTAGCTAGTCGAGTTCCTCAATCTGCAACTACCTGCAACCCTGACTGCCTTCAAGTCGTGAGCTACCACTGCCAAGCCGCAGATGCTGATGGAACCCGAGATGTCTCGAGCAGTGCTTCTGAACTGCTGATGAGCACTGAGACGATTCCTGACCCTCAGTCGCCGTGAGGGCAGCCTGCAGCTGTTCACCCAGCTTCGCTCACAGAACGATTTTGACAATGGATGCCCGCTGCTGACTCCCACCTCGAGCACTGTCGCAGAAGCCTAAAAAGCACTCAGAAGCCGACTCGACCCTATCGAGCAACACGAATAGCTACAGCAAGAGGTACATGGGTCTGTCCCCCTGTTCTTCCCTGAAGACCCCTAGAGACATTTTAAGATCCTTTCTCCCTTTTTGCTGAAGCCAAAAAGCCTTTAAAAACGATTGTGGTTATTAACCATACCAACTACCCTCCTGTCAATATCCAGAGTGCAACCCCCCGCCCCCCCACCCTCCCTCTTAGAAACTGCCTGTTCTCTGGATCCCTTAACAGGGTGGGTTATTTTCAGTAGTGTTATTAGATTGTATGATTTTTTTAATCTAATAATTTCTGGTCCATCCTGGTGTATTAGAGGTGTGGGGATGATTGATGGTCTAGAAACCGATATTCACCCCTGGACCACTGGTGCCCCGGAAGTTGATTTGTCACATATACACTCGAGAAAGGTAATTTATGGTAAACCTTTGCCAAAAAAGAGGCCCTAAAATATAATCCAATGGCATGTGGTTGTGTTTTTCATTGGACACCTGTTTTGTCGTCCATTACTGCTGTAGCTAATAATAAAAAAAATAATAGCCATTATTCACTCCCACCCTTCCCCTGCATCAGGCATCTTCGAAGTCCAATCCACAGAATTACACCTGAGCCAAAAAAATTACATATTATAACTCCAACATGACAATTCAGCAGATTTCCGACCAATGTGTCCCGTCAACCCCTTCTCCGTTATTACAGGTTTGACAATAATATGTCGCTTTCATTTAACACTTTATTATAGATCTCTCCCTCTTCTAAGGACTGTAATAAGTGTTATTACAGCACCCATTTAATTGTGATGTAAAATAATCGTACTCAGAGGTCTGGAAGCCCCTCTGCCGTGAATGAACACGCCTCGGGAGGGTCTACATCCATGTTTTAACTCAATGTACTGTTCACCCAGGAAAAAATACAAATTTGCATATCTTTTTTTCATTTTTTTTAAATTTGTTTGGTTGATAAAATCAACCTTTCAAATTTTACAACAAGTACGAAACAATGAAATACAATACAATCTCTTTAGAAAAAAAGATAAACGCATCTTACATAATCTTTACATGAATGTCATGACCACACATCAGAGCAGATAAAAATAACATGAAAAATTCAATGCAAATCATTTTACCTCCAAAAAGAATTTGTTCAAAGGAGTAACGAATAATGCTATTAAAAAGCAGAGTGCAGCATTAGTGCAAATCAGGAAAAATGGCCTCCAGAAATTGTACAGTGGCTATCTTTACTGAAAGAGAGGTAGTTGTAAAGATACAATGCCACATGTTTTTCTTGATATACACATTTTGATTCGCAAAGACATTTTTGAAGCACTTCTTTCGGATAATAGATAATAATGGACAATCTATTAAGAAATGTTCCAATGTTTCCCTTTGTGCAGGATTTTTACAAAACCGACATTGATTTTCAGCATTTGGAATTTGCTTCTTACGCGCCAAAACATCTAGGGTTGGCAAGAGATTCAATCGGAAGCGAAGAAACGTTTGTCGAAGTTTTGGACAAGGAGCTTTGGCCAAGTAGTCAGCCATAATTCTAAAACGTTTATGACCAAATAAGCTTCGATCAAAGTCCTTATATTTTAAGCATTGGTTTTGTGTCATACACCAATCATGTTGGTGAATTTTAAGTTTTGCTCGGGCTTCATTAGATAATAGCAGATCTAGATCAACAGAAGCATCGGATAGAGCATGCATGGTAAAGTCAGACCACTTCCAAGAGAATGTTTGATTTTGCAAGAGTAAATGTGTTGCCACCTTTGACCAATATGTCTAATTGGGCTAAGGATAACAAACATTTTCGAAAGAAAGCGCAATATTTCCATGCGACATAGGAAACCATTGATAAAGAACCTAATTCAAAACGGATAATGGGTAAAGGCGTACACATGGGTAGGTGTAGAACTTGCTTCCAAAAGGAAGATTCCAATTTGTCCCACCATGCTGCAGGTTTAGTAGCACAAGCTTCAGACCCATTGGAAGAACCTTCTGGAGGTAAAACGTTAACACATGTTTAATTGTAAATTTTCCAAATTTGCTCATGAGTACTCTTGCTTGGGCAACTAAGGACCGCATTTTACCAGTGATTTCTAAATCAACCTCAGTGCTTGAGTGAGTGTCTACCACTAACGTTCCCAAATATTTATAGCTGGATACCTGTTCAAGTGGGACTTTATGCAAACTCCACCTGAAGGGTTTAATTTTGCAACCCAAGCGCCATTTGCATACCATTGTTTGAGTTTTATTGATGTTAATCTTTAGATGATTCAAATCTACATAAGACTCAAGAGCATCTAAGAGTTTCTGTAGTCCAGAATGGGTTTTGGAAATGAGAATTAAATCATCTGCATAAAAAAGGTATGGGATCTTATGAGGGCCTAAACTGGGAGAATCGCTCAAGATATTACTAAGGTTTATACCCAGATCATATATGAACAGATTAAAGATTGATGAAGCCATAATACACCCTTGCTTCAACCCTCTATATGTATGAAATTTTGAGGTCATATTGCCCGCCAGATCTAATCTGACCTGCATAGAAGTGTTGGTGTGAAGCAATGTAATCAAAGCTAGCAGGGAGGGTGGGCAATTCAATTTGACTAGTTTGTAATAAAGAAGGGTGCGATCAATAGAATCGAATGCGACTTTAAAGTCGACAAAGGCTAGATACAACATCTGTTTACAGGCAGCATGGTTTGACAAGAGCATGCGTAGAGTGATGATGTTGGGTATAGTGCCTAAACCAGCCACAAACCCTGACTGGAAAGGAGTGTTGAGCTTGGCCTGTGCAATCCACTGATATAGTTCTCTCATAATTAAATGAGAGAAAATCTTTCCTGGCGCGTCCAGTAACGCTATGGGTCTGTAACTTGAGGGGGCGGACCTGTCCCCTTTTTTAAAAATGGGGACAATAATTGAATGAGTCCAAGTGGGTGGAAGTTTTTGGGTCATGATGATAAGACTAAAAATGTGAAACAAGATACGACCCCAGATCTCTGAATGGGCTTTTAGCATGTTGTTGGAGACACCATCCGGACCATGAGCGCCGGACCGACTGGCCTTTTTGATGAAAAAAAGAATGTCATCGAGATCAAAATTTAAGTGAAAAGTGGACGAGGGGCATAAGGACTCTAAAGATATTCCGCCATCAGGAACTTTATATAAATCGGAGAAATGCGCAAGCCAGGCGGATTCTGAAACTTCATTGGCTTGCATAATGGACTGAGGACCAACCGTAGCTTGGTTAAGAAAGGCCCAGGTTTTAGCAATGTTTTTACTTTATAATGCAGCCAGAAGTTGTTGACTATCACTATTATATAAATAGGCACGCCTAGCTGTAACCCAATTCTTGTACTTAGTTCTCAGGTTTATGAGATGTTTATAGCGGATGTGAGCTGGAAGATTTTGTGCTTCTCTTTTCTGCATCCTAAACACACGTTTGCGCTCTCGTATTTCATTATCGAAAATGTGTAATGTAGAGTAACGATAGAGAGAACTTGACAGGGAACTAGACACCGGGGACCGAAAGGCTTGGATCATATCGGAATAGCAAAGATTCTGAGAGCAACCGTTTGTCTGAAGACTTAGTCTTCTCAGACAAACAATCATGGAGAGAATCCAAAGCCTTTTCTGTCCATCAGAGACTGTTACCTGCATTATTAACACTACAGCAACCTTGGGTAATTTTGTCTCTGTGTAAATTGGGATCAGTGTAATATTGCCAATAGGCAGTTAATTGATTGTGGTCGCTCATGGTTGTCTTCACAATTTCAAAATCCCGAATATCCGAAAATAGACTTAAATTCGTGTACATATAGTCAATGGTGGATGAGGGAGCACCTCTAGACCATGTAGAACCCGGAGGAATATCAGAGCTAAAAGCTCCATTAAGTCTAATAAGATTAGGATGATTTACAAACAGAGCCCATTTTTTAATGCGAGTCGATTTGTTCTTGTTGTTAGAACAAATACAATCAAAGTTGAAATCGCCTGCAATGAATAGCTAATGGACAGAACTATCCAAAATAACTAGGGTCAACATAGCATTTAGGGCTTTCAGGAAGCATTCATCTGAGATTCCTGCCGGGTTCCAATATCGATTAATGATGGCATATGATGATTGAACCACTTTCAGGCGTGACATTTGGATAAAAGCGTTAGGTGAAGCCCAAGGGGTAAAGCTGGCGTTAATGTCAGCTTGGATTGCAGTGAGTAAGCCGGCAAAGGGTCTGCCACATAGACCTTTGCCAGCCGCAATTGTGAGCACATCATGAGCATCCCATATGGGGTCAGAGGTGAGCCATGTTTCTTGGAGCAGTATTAACTTATATTTGCCCAAAGAACTGCTATCATTGTTCACAAGCTTTGACAAGTCTCTAGAGTTCCAACTAATGACAGAAAATGTACTTAGTTCCACTACTTGGCCTAGTTAATGTTGAGAGTGAGTCTCAGACATGAAACGTGGTCCTCTCAACTCCTGAGAATGACTTTCATAATTGGAGGAGTGGGTAGTAATGGAAGGTTGTTGCTGCTTGAGAGATTGAGCACTGACATTGGGTTCCAGGGAGAGAGCAAAGCCCAGTTCGTGCAAATAACTTCTGGCAGACCATATAGCGTTCTGAATTACTCGGGATTGCATCCAAATGCGTACTGCATGCGGATTGCATTTATCAAAAAATTCCACCAAAGATAGATCATGTGTGCTAATGTCTTCAAATGCTGGTACATCAGCGAAAATATTCAAGATGGAATTGCGGTTTAAAACAAATTGTGGGCAAGGGAGTGGTTTACAATTTAGGACCAGGCAAAAATTGGCTGGGCGCTTTTGAAGAGGTCGAACGGACGGGGGCCCCTTTCCCATCACCGGGGGTACAGGGACGTTAGAAGAGGTTGATTTAATTTCTTTTTGCAAAGCTACCTGCAGAAATTCAAGGAGATCAGGGGCAAGTTCCGCCAAAAGGGATCGTTTGGAAGCACTGGAAGGCTCCTGAGAGACACTTGGAGATAAAGAAGCTGCCGTTGGGTTGTCAAGTGGCACAGAAGGTCGGGCGAAGACAACTGTGTCCGATGTCACTAAAGGACTTGACAACACAACAGGCTTTGGTGGACAATTGGGTAGAGATAAATGGGTGCAAGATTGCAGGTTTTGAGCAGACAGAGCGAAACCAGACATGTATGAATCAACTGCCCGGCAAATTTCTTGCCGATGGAAATCGAGGGGCAAGGAAGTGCCTGGTTCATTCGCGAAGGAGGGGCCTGTGAGAGTAACTTTGGGCGGCACTAGGTTAGTGGTAGAGAGTTTATTCGCTGTAACTGTTAATTCTACCAAGGCATCAAGCGGTGCATAGGGTGGGATACTAGATGAGGTCACAGAAACAGGGACAGATAGACGTGCCACAGCCAATTGGTGATATTTTTTTGATACCGCCGAAGAGGCAATAAGAGCACTTTTTTGAGGAGCATGAATGTTACGAAGAAAACTCTTTGTTTTAGACGAGGTGTTCCTCTTAGCTGCTGCTTGATTTTTAGATTTTTTACAGAAAGATTTAGAAGGAGGTTTTGAGATGTCAGAGAGGGCCTTAGGGGTAAATATTGTAGAAGACACACTCCCTGACGAACTGGATCCCACACTTGGCAGAGAGGCAACAGAGGTTACCGAAGGTAAGGTAGCGGGAACCATGGTGTTCAAAATGATGCCTTCAATAAGAGGCGCCGCCAGAGTTAAAGGAGTCTTAGCCAAGACGGGTAGGGCACATTTAGGACGATCTAATGCCTGGTTCTCAAAAGAAGTTTGAGTGCCCAGCGAGGCAGTTATGGCCAAAGGGTGATCATTTGGTACTTTGGGGCTAACAACGGAAATGTTTTTTGCTTGAAGTAAAGAAGAGGCATGCTCTTGCCATGTTAGAATATTGTCCAGTTTTTGAGAGTGATCATACATATTATTAACTACAGAGTCAAAAAGCTTAGTTAACGTTTGTAGTGACACATGCATAGCAGTCAAGGTGAGGTTAATCATATTCTGCGTTGCTACTTCCGCATCTACCTTCACAGGTAACACCTTAGGCTCTGCACCACGCTGTGGCGTGGGAGCAAGGTACGAAGCTTCTATGGCAGAGCAGTCAAGATCAATCTCTGAAAACATAACTGGAGAAAGTGACAAGTTCAGGGGAGAACGCTCCGGTAGTAGTTGTTGGGAAAACTCTGACTCATTCAAGTCCAAATTGATTACCGCAACATCTGAGGGCACACATATGGCTGGAATAGCCTCTGAAGGAATAGGGGCTGAAGGCGGTAAATTGTGTAAAAGCACACTGTCTGAAAGAGAAACACATGACACAGGAGATGAAGTAGGGGGGGGGTCTGACTTTAGGGTGAAAACATGGTGTATAATTACACTGTACTACCTTACTCAGACATTCTGGTTGCGAGGGAGGAATAACACTCAAAATGTCGGACTGAGGTGCCTTGTGTGTTTCTTTGCAGAATTGCTGAATATCAGGCAAATGTGGCCCTTTGAAGGCAAGTTTATTGCCATTGCGGTGACGGCTTGAGACTGGGGTTGAACACAAAGTGAGTGCTGGTTTCTTGTGAACAGTAAGGACAGAATTAACAGAAAATTTGGGGCAAACTGGTTGAATGGAGACAGGCATCCCCGTTTTCAGGGAGGGTATTCTTGACTGCATGTTAAGTCAAACTATACAATATGAACAAATGTAAGCAAAAGAGTAATTTTTCCAAGGCACAATACCAAAACACTTTTTAAATAGGTGAAACTTATCTCCACTAAACAGCTTTGCTGTGAGCTAAAAAGCTAGGCAGCGGGACAGTACCCCAGCACACTTCCCTACAGCACTTTACCGAATATTAAAATGTGTACAACATTCTATAAAAAGCAGAATCAATATAGCATAAGTTTAAGAATATGTATATTATACTCGCACTGCCTTGGGAACGCCCGATGGCTTGAGGAGCAGCCTTAGTCCGTCTCTACTCCCCAATGTCAAACTGAACAAAGCAATGAGCCAAAAGTGGATCCACTTTTCGTAGTGTAAAAGCACATATAAGGACTCAATTAGTAACCATACAGGGTTAGAACCTGATGAAAGCAAAAGTTGAGTGACAGTACCTGGGATCAAAGAGGGTTCCTCCACAGTCTCCCAGTGTACAGCTTGAAAGGCTAATATTCCACTCGCCTCCCAGAGCCAAACAGCAGACAAACAGTGCAGTCAATGCTGCGCCCTTGTCCCCGCTGCGGGCTTAACGCCACAAGGGTGGCTGGACCTTGAATAAATGTTCCAAAAGGTGCATGTGATCAGTCACGTGGCCTGCTCAGGCTCCGCCTCCTCCAGGAAGCTCGGGCAGCACAGCAAGAGCACACGACAGCTCGCAGTGCTGTGCAAAGGAACGGGATGAAAGCGAACGTTCCTTTCAAAAAACGAACCTCCACTAGGCTGCAAGACATTTGCATATCAGTCGGGCCCCACCCACCTGGGAAGTCCAGCACTGAAATGCCAGGCAATTCTCTGAACAAGCGTACCATCAGCAACCCCAGACACGTGTTTCGGCCTGGCTGGGCTTAATCAGTGAGGTGGAGCTGTTCCTCTCAAGCACAGTTAGCAAGGGGACCACGTTGATTACCCTGGGTAACTTAGGGTGAGACCCCAAGTTCCTAAAAATACACACAAAGGACTGGGAGCCCCTTTACTGAGAACAAACACAGCCAAATAACCTGTTCTACGGCAAAGTGCCCCCTCAGGAGGTACTACACCACATTTTATCTGACGGAACCTTTCACAGCGGAGAAATACCATTTGCATATCCGTCTGGTTCGACCCACTAAGACAGTCCAGCGCCCTACTGGGCAATTCTCCTCTGAACAGGCGTACCATCAGCAACCCCAAACACCTGTGATTCGGCCTGGCCGGCCTCCTCAGTGAGGCGACGCTGTGCCTCTCTAACTACAGTGAGCAAGGGGGGCACATCTGGAGTACCCTAGGTAATTGCCCGCCCCTGCCCCGCTAGGGAGAGTGTGTGTTTCTATATTGTATCTCTGTGTGTACCTCACTGGTGCTTTGGGGATAGTCTGCGTTTCCTGGTAGTAGTTGGCTTCTCACAGCTCATCACTCACGCCTCGTCCTTCCCAGCACTGCCTGAGCCTGCAATAAAGCAGCTCTTTTGCATATCTGATGCACCTGTGCCCCAGCGCTGAATGGAGAGTCTTGGAGGGCACAGCAGGACACGGGGGTCGGCTCATCTGCGCCCTCGCCTCCGAGGGCCCTCGACCCACGTCCTACGAACAGTGTTCAGCCCCTTGTGAGCCGAGACCCTGAGATCTGGCACCAGCGTTGAATATTCATTGCCCGTTTAGGGAGACAGACCTGCCTTTCCTGTACTTGGCTTTCTCCCAGCCTTCCTTCCCCCCATCCCCTCATCTCCAGTCATCTTATATTTATTTGTAATGCTTCCAGGAGTGGACTGGGAAGTAATGGTAAAAGGGGCCCTATATTACATATTTTCAGCAAGCCCAGTTCTTTTCCTATGAGAAAATGTGGTAGTAAAATTGGTTAAGTACAAAGTGTAGGTGGGCACCACAGTGGTTGATACTTAAATGCTGAAAGTGTTCATTATAATATGTTCATACAAAAATATTTTAACCTGGTGCTCCCAGTCTGAAAGAGATCCTATGGTATCCGGATCTCACTATACAGAAATGAAGAAAAAGTAAGGTGTGGATGCCCCACTTAAGACTGGTGCTCTCAGTTGACCCTAAACAGGGTTGCACAGTTCGATCCAATCTTTTCATAAAGTGATGTTTAATTCACATTTCTAGAACTAATCAATCAAGGGACATGGGTCCTAGAAATGTGAATTAAACATTTCTTTTTCAAAATTAAGTACCACCTTTTTCATCATTTGTTTTATAATATGATCACTTTATGAAAAGATTGGATCGAACTGTGCAACCCTGTTTAGGGTCAACTGAGAGCACCAGTCTTAAGTGGGACATACGTTCGTTTTTCTTCATTTCTGTAATAAAATTGGTTACCACACACAAGAGTCCAGGTTTGCAGAGGCCTACCAAGACATCACCAGAGTTCCCTAAAGGCCAGTCCACCCCTGCCCAGGGTGCAGAGGCACACCAGGAAACCACCAGAATTCCCTAAAGGCCAGTCCTCCCCTGGCCAGGATGCAGATGCCCACTAAGAAATCTCCAGAGTTCCCTAAAGGCCAGTCCACCCCTGCCCAGGGTGCAGAGGCACACCAGGAAATCACCAGAGTTCCCTAAAGGCCAGTCCACCCCTGCCCAGGGTGCAGAGACACACTAGGAAATCACCAAAGTTCCCTAAAGGCCAGCCCACCCCTGCCCAGGGTGCAGATGCCCACAAAGAAATCTCCAGAGTTCCCTATAGGCTCGTCCACCTCTGGCCAAGGTGCAGAGGCCCACCAGGAAATCTCCAGAGTTTCCTAAAGACCAGTCCACCCCTGCCCAGGGTGCAGATGCCCACTAAGAAATCTCCAGAGTACCCTATAGGCCAGTCCTCCCCTGTCCAGGGTGCAGAGAGGATCACCCGGAAATCTTCAGAGTTCGCTATAGGCCTGTCCACCCCTGAATAACTCTTTGATTTCCAGCAAGAAAGGTTCAGGGGTGATTGTGTTTGATCAGGGGAATTCCATAATGAAAACCCACCTGCTACAACTGGATTCAGTAAAAGCCAACTGAGACAGCCCACCACTGCTGTAATTAATCTTCTGGATCATGCCTTTCACCTGATGACAATGCGCCCTTGTTTACATTCCAGTAGACATTTTCAAATGGTTTCTACTGGTTCCAGTTGCTGGGATATTCAATGCTGCTCTCAGGGCGTTATTCTGCAATCTTTGAATTTTATCTATGATATATTTGTCAGCTCCTGAATACAGGGTATTGCAATAATCTAATCTCGACATGATAAGAGCATTGGCTAGGGTGATACAGCTAGTACTGGAGAGGTACGGTCTAGAGGC
Organism: Ambystoma mexicanum; assembly: GCF_040938575.1. Taxonomy (NCBI): domain Eukaryota; kingdom Metazoa; phylum Chordata; class Amphibia; order Caudata; family Ambystomatidae; genus Ambystoma; species Ambystoma mexicanum. The sequence goes on from NC_090938.1 coordinate 37,309,249, forward strand.
TCGGGATGCCATCCATGCCTGAATGAGGGTGTAGATCTTGTTCACCAAGGCTGAGTCAGCCTCGGAGTTGCCCGAAAGGGGTATGAGGATCTGGGTGTCATCTGCGTAGTTAGTGTAGGTGACACCCAGTCTGTCCAACTTGTCAAAAAGAGGCTTGGTGAAGATGTTGTACATGGTCGGGGAGACACAGGATTCCTGTGGGACGCCGCAGGTTATTTTGATAGGGTCGGCTGAGGTGGAGAAGACTCGCTAAAAAGGCTTGGACCCAAGCTATAGCCTCTCCAGTGAAGGTGACGGCAGATCTAAGGTAGTTGCATAAGACTGCCTGATCCACCAAGTCGAAGGCTGCCGCCAAGTCCAGTAGGAGGAGCAGAGCTGTTTTTCCATTATCCTTTAGTTCTTCAATTTGTGTCTTAAGGTCTAACAGCGCTGTTTCCGTGCCATGGAGGGGACGGAAGCCAGATTGTGGTGTGTCAGCAGGGTGCAACACGTCCTGCATCTGTTGTCTTTCGGACAAGGACCCCCTACCCCGCCCCCCCCACTCACCTGATGTTGTAGTCTACAATTTTATTTTGACTTTCCTGTAAAAGAACTGTGGCTCGTACGTGAGCCCGCCAACATGTGAAGCATGTTAGGTAACACAGATATTGCTCGCCCATAGAGGAGAATAGGCTAAAGCAGACGATGCATGTCTTCAAAAGACAACGAATAACATCTGGCGATTAAAACATCAGCACCGCACCTCTGGCATTCAACAACGTGCAATGTTAAATGCCCGGAAGGGAAGCAGTGACAACCCGATGAAGCAATGCTTTCAGATATCAGTGGTGAGGGTGAACTGCATCTGGGAAGCAGGACCCCTCGTGCAAAGGCCTGCTCGCTCGCTAGGAAACCACACCGAGCACCGCAGATACCTGCAGGCACCTGAGCTTCACTCTGTTGAATCATAGTGACGATGTCAGAAGTGAGTATCAGCAATGGCCAGTTCCAGGAAAACCAAAGAAAGAGTACTGCAGAGGGAAGAGGTGCAGACTCCTGGGTGCTTGTTGGCACTGCAGAGGGAAGAGGTGTAGAATCCTGGGCGATTGTTGGCACTGCGGAGGGAAGAGGTGCAGAATCCTGGATGCTTGTTGGTGCTGCAGAGGGAAGAGGTGCCGAATCCTGGGTGATTGTGGGTTCAGTGGCCGGCCATGCCCTCTGTGTTGCACTTGCAGCTGCTGCTCAGGTTGCCACTGGAAACATGTGGCAATAGCAGACCTTCTGTGCCTGGCATTCCTCATTAGGCGAATGCTCAATTGACTTATTCAAAGACCTGCGCATCCTGCCGAAATGCACCTGGGATCTCCGTAACCCCAAGGCTCTGCCCATAGCATGGGCATAGAGTCCTGCAAGGGTATTCCAGTGTCTGCCCGCCTCTTGCTGGCAAGGACCTGCTAAGGGTTTATTAGGTCTGTAGGGGTCTTCCAGTGTCTGCCCACCTCTTGCTGGCGAGGACCCGCTGATGGTTTATTAGGTCTGTAGGAGTCTTCTAGTGTCTACCCACCTCCTGCTGGCAAGGACATGCCAATGGTCTATTAGATCCGCAAGGGTCATCCAGTGTCTGCCAACCGCTTGCTGACAAGGACCAGCTGATGGTTTATTAGATCTACAAGGGTCTTCCAGTGTCTGCCCACCTTTGCTGGCAAGGACCCGCTAAGGGTTTATTAGGTATGTAGGGGTCTTCCAATGTCTGCCCACCTCTTGCTGGCAAGGACCAGCTGATGGTTTATTAGATCTACAAGGGTCTTCCAGTGTCTGCCCACCTCTTGCTGGCAAGGACCTGCTAAGGGTTTATTAGGTCTGTAGGGGTCTTCCAGTGTCTGGCCACCTCTTGCTGACACGGACACGCTGATGGTTCATTAGTACTGTAGGAGTCTTCCAGTGTCTGCCCACCTCCTGCTGGCAAGGACCCACTGATGGTCTATTAGTTCTGCAAGGGGCTTCCAGTGTCTGCCCCCCTCTTGCTGTATTGCATGTAGCACAAATGTCCATGCGCTTGAGCCTTTAAGAATCAACGATCGGACCCTCTGCTGCAAAGTCCTCGCAGAAAAGGCCGCAGTATTGTGGGACGTAGATACGCAGGAGATGCTTCCCGATGACACGTAATATACAACACAAGTTACCACGCTCATGAGCCTTTAAGAACCAAGGATCGGACACTCTGCAGCAAAGCCCTCGCAGGTCAAGGCCACGGTGTTGTGCAACACAGGTATGCAGGAGACGTTGCCCGGAGACACAATGCACGCAATGCAGCTTTCCATGCTCCAGAGCCTTTAAAAACTGAGGATCAGACCCTCTGTGGCAAAGTCCTCGCAGGTTAAGGCTGCAGTGTTGTGCTATGCAGGTGTTTGGCAGTGATGGGGTAGTGGGGCAGACTGTGAGCGCGGACGATTTTTGTCAGCAAGACAAGAAGGTGTGGGGAGGCTGAGTAGCATTACTGCTCTCCACGCAACTCCCTGACCTTACGCGCCCGTACCATTCTCCCTCTTGCAAATGCGTTGTCCTCCTGCAACTGTTCCTTGCTTCCCCCACCTGCGCATCTGCCCTTCCCACTTCCCCATGCTCACTCCCTTCACAACTCAGGCCCCACTCTCTCGGTCATCACACCACGTGCGTTCCCACACAGCCTAGGCCTAGCTTCCCTGTATTCACGCCACGTGCGCTCTGTAAGGAACTCATGGTGACAACAGTAAAGACAGACACAAGTGATCACAGTTCAGGGGTGTTTATTAAACTGTAAATGCAGGGTGGAAAAACTCCTAACCTAACCCTAAATCTAAGATTGGAGCAAGCGTCGACTATCAAATGAAAAATAAGGCAGTCCTTGTGGCGTCTTGTCAAAGTAAAAAACCTACACTAAGAAAAATCTATTGCCAATTCCTTGCAACTAATTACAGAAAATGTGTGGGATAAGATATTCAAAATAAAGAAGACTGTGCACAAATAAATAAGTCAGGATGGGATTGCCTAAAGGTCTCCTCCCCCGCATTTTTAGCATAGTACACTGTGGGACTTTGGAGCACAGCACACGCTCGGGCCTTCCCAGCACGAGCTAACAGTTCTGTATCAGCTATCTGGTTCTTCGATGGTTAAGTCTCCTTATAATGAAAAGTCTTTTGCCTTCGAAGCCTGATACTCTCAACAAATGAACACAATTTTCTGTTCTACGAACACTTTGGGTGATAGTTTCACCCTTGGGTCCCCCTCTTCTGGGCGCTGACCTCTCAGATGTATTCAACAAATTAACAAATCAGTTCCTTTCTCAATGAACTTTGGGTGGTAACTTTGCACCCCTGGAACTCCCTCGGCCGGGCTCGGACCCCAGAAGACAAGGGGAACACTTCCTTCCCCTTGTCTTGCAATGCTCATGCTTTCACAAATCTTAATGACTTTTTAAACAGGTTTTTGGCCTTTGCCTCTGGTTGTTGGCTTCCCTCTGCCGGGTTCACTCTTGCCCACTTTTTGTAACCCACTGTTCATGTACACCCTTTTGCCGGATTCGCTTCATTTCACACATTATTTTAGATTGTCGGCTTCCATCTGCCGGGCTCACTCTTGCCAGACTCTGCCCCTTTTCATTAGCATCCCTAGTCTGAATTCACTCTTGCTAATTTCCACAAAACGCGGTTCATGTGCTAATTTTCAACCTGCAGGTCTCTCTTTCCTTAGCTTTCACAGTTCTCTGTGAAAGACTTTTGACGGTACAGAGGATTTTATGAGACCCCTGTATGACCACTTTTTAGGTTCTTCGCCTCTTCACAAGGCCTTCTGGTTATTGTAGTCTTTACCGTTGGGTAATCGCCCAGAGTTTCCTGCATGAGCACCCACGTGGTGCCAGACTTCTCTGTATCTGGTTTTCCCCCTCTTTCTTTAATGGTATCCTTTTTGCTTTTCAAAGTTCAATTTAGCCTTCAGCTACTTTTCATTCAACACAGTTCGGTTTCTTATTGACACTCCCCTCGACTCACCGGCTGTGATGAACTGCTTGGCTTTCTGATGTCTTGGATTCAAGGTTTGTACCACAGAGACCAGTGTCTCTCCCCGGCTTGGTAATCAGCAGAGGAGGGTCTTGTGTACCAGGCACATCTGTTGCAATACATGTTGGCTATTGTTCGCAGACTTATCATTCCCTCTGCAGAGGTTCCAGGGGCCTTGGTTGGAAAGGGCTAGGTCGACTCTCTCCTTGTCTCCCTCTCGGTCTGCACCGTCTTTCTCCTTCTCTTGAACTGCTGTGTTGAGTTCTTACGTCGTGCGGTGTTGCCTTGCTCAGCCTGTGCTCTTGTGCTCCACCTTTTATCCCTGTGGGAAGGGAAAGGGCCGTCAGGTGTGTGTGAATCCTTTCAATTGCATGACCATGCCTGACCCTGTAATTGGGACACATCAGGTACACAGCTTTGGTGTTAGTCCGTTGTCTTTCATGTTGTGCAAAAGTTTTCATGGGGAAAAAGGAGGAGGCAGTGTTTTGGAATATCCTACGTGGTAGGATGGGGAAAGGTGTCAAATGAGGGGATACCGCGTTTCACCTGTCGGTGTCCAACTCCGGCTCCACAAGGACCGCTCATCCAGGTGATCCTCCCTCACTGGTCCACCCCCAGGAACTGGATCCAATAGCAATGGCCGAGTCCTGGCCAACTGGATGTCAGATCCCCAGGGACCAGCCAGGGAGACACCGTCAGGTTTCTCACAGCTCCCTCGCAACTTAGGCCCTGCTCCCCCCGTCTTTGGCCATGTGTGTTCCCTCGCAACTTAGGCCCGGCTCCCCCGTCTTTTTTCGCCACGTGGGTTCCCTCGTAACTTAGGCCCAGCGCCCCCCGTCTTTGCGCCACATGCGTTCCCTCGCAACTTAGGCTCAGCTCCTCCGTCTTTGCGCCATGTGCGTCACAATGTATCCTCCCCCCACTCACTCGACCCAGCGCATCCATCGCAGCGTTGCTTCTCACGCAACTGCCCCCGCTCCCCTGGCCTAGCACATCCCTCCCTGCGTTGCTCCCCACGTAACTTGTCCCCGCTTCCCCGGCCTTGCGCATCCCTCTCAGCTTTGCTCCCCACACAACTTGTCCCTGCTCCCCCAGCCTTAGGCAGCCCTCTCTGCATTGCTTCCCATGCATTTCCTCCTACTTCCAGGTTTCTTTGGATCACCAGTGTTTCCAAATTTTGTTTTTGTAGGGTTACTATTGCATTGTTTACTTTGCATTGTATTCTACTTGCATTCTCAGATCCTTACTACCATTGTATTGTACATTTGTTGCCTGCACTGTTTCTCCACTCACGCGTAGGCCTTGCAAGGTTTCAGTGTTCTTGTTCTGTGGTGTACTTACTGTTGCCCTGTCTATTTTGTGTCACCTCCCCTGTGTGCCTCCCTCCTCTTTGCCCCTGGTGTGTGACCCACCTCCTGCTTGGGCTGTCCCCCTTACTCTCTGCTCTGCAATCTCTATAGTGCTCTCTGTCACCTCTATCTTCGCTAACTGCTATTCTATCGACTATCCTATCCCCCTTACTAAGTCTGCAAGCAAGAAGCTCAAGAGGGACATCCTGGTCTCCAACCCAGGCCTCCCTATCTCTAATACCTAAACCAGTGCTTCATCCAGACAGACCCTCACCAACATCCTTTGTCATTCCCTGTCCAGGCCTATGGACCCCCCCATATGGTCTCTGTTCTCTCTTCTTTTTCCTCCTCTCCCATTAATGGTGGCACACGGTGGGAGGCTCTCTTATCCCCCTTCCACTCCTCCAAGACTATCATTAATGTCTACTCAAATGGCACCATCTTGGTTCAGGGCCCTCAAGCCAATCTCCTTTTCGATAGACGCTACCCTTTTCTTATCAACTTCCTTCCTTCCCCTGCTACTCCTACCTACCCCTCTCTGGATCCTCTGCCACCTCCTTCCTCCGCCACCTCTCTTGCACCCTCTCCTGCTTCTCTGGCTGTGCTACCTCCTTCCTCTTAACTCTCGCTCTAATGTCAAACATTCCTTGGACATCTGCCGTCTCCACGAAGAGCTTAATTTGGATGTACTTTGTCTCACCGAGACTTGGTTCATGGCCAGCTCTGTCATGAGTTTTGACACCCTCCTCCCTGATGGTTACAAGATCCTCTCCGAACCCAGAACCAACCGTCCTGGAGGGGAGTAGCCCTGATCTTCCTGCAGTGGATCCCTGCTTCTGTCATTCCTGTTCAGGCCTACTCTTCCTTTGAAAGCCTGGTCTGCAGGCTCTCTTTCTCCCCCGTCTGCTGTCTCACTGTGGCCACCTTCTACAGGCCGCCTGGCTAGGTCACCCTCTTTCTCTCAGAGTGGGCTGACCTCTCCTCCTCCCTCCTTGCCTCTACCTCTCAACTTCTCCTCCTCTGAGACCTTAACATCCACTTGGATGCTAGTAGCCCCTCCTCAGGGCTCTTTCGTGACCTCTGCGGCTCTCTCCCTCTCTCTATTCTACCCTTCGGCCCGACTCACTCAGCAGGGCACACCCTTGATGTTCTGATCTCCTTAGACCTCTCCCTCTCCAACCCCTCACCACTACTCTCTCTTGGACTGACCACTTTGTTCTCTCCTATCACCTGCAACTCTTTGCCCCTCCGGCTAAGTCGTCCCCAGCACTGCCATTGACCTTCTTGGTCACCCGGCCCATGAAGCGTGTGTCAGTGGAGGCTTTCACCTCTACTTTCTCTCCTCCTACTCCTTTGGCTGACTCACACTCTGTCAGGAGTCCCCTCCCGGTTGGCTGCCGAAAGCTATTGAAAGTACCTGCTCGGCGCCCCGTGTTCCCAGTCAGGGGTACGGGCAGGCATTGTTACAATACCGTTTTGCCGGTGTTGGCAGTTGCCATGGCGCCGTAGGCAACCAAACTGGATTGGTTGCCATGGATGCATTAGAAACGGTTCATGTCACATGACGCGGCGTCACGTCGAGCCCGGAAGTCAAACCGGAAAACACAGACGCGCAGGTGCTTCTGATTGAGCATTTTGTTTGCAATCTGTTGGCGCTTCGTTTCTTGTTGGATTATTCTTGTTTACCTGACCTTGGCCTGCCTTTGGATTTCTCTTGGACAATCCTTCCTTACGCTCTGTTCTCGTGTGTAAAAATCTCAGACTTCTTACTGGATTGTTTGTGGTTTGCCCTGTTTTTTCCTTGCCTCCTTCGTTGCCGACTCAGCATTATTCTGACCTGCCTAGCTTTTTGTCTTGGATCCTGGTTCCTCTGTGGAATTTTGTTTTGTGGCACTCTGGGATATACTTACCTTGGAATTCGGCAAGCATCTTCCCCGCAACTCATCAACAACCCGGACTAAAGATGCTTTCCTGCTTGTCCTTAGGCGTCCTCATGCCGGCGGGATAGGTTATGTTTTCAGCAGCCTGGAACTAGAGACGCTCTCCTGTTTGCTGCTTAGGCGTCCTTGTGCCGACGGGATAGGTGTGTCTTTTGGAACTGTGACTTTTCTCTGGATTTGCACATGGAACTGCAGGACTGGTACATCCTTTGAACGCCCATTGTCCACGACCTTGGTTCACGGTAAGATCTAACCAGTTTGTTTAATACTCTTTTTGGGTTACTGTCTGATCCTTGAATTAATGCTGGGTTCTCCTATACTTTCATAGGTTCGCGGGTGCGTATTGGGACATCATTTCCTTGTTCATTCCCTGTTCTCAACGCCTCCACTAACACGCATACAGGTGGGCACACATCTGATAACAGGGCAGGGAGATCTTCTCATACTACTGATTAGTAACCTGTTATATTTTCTTTACAACAGGTGTTCCGGAGTGATGTCCTATCTTCCGACTACTGGACCCCTTTGTTTGTAAGCTTAGAACAACAGAGGGTTACAGTTGTAGGAAGAATTCCTCTTCTTCTACTGTCTCTGGATCCATAGTGGTGAACCTGTTACGGAGTACAGGGTGATTCATGACACTCTCTAACACAGCCCTTTCCAAACGTCATCCCTCTTTCTCTCACACTCTTGATGTCCTTGCCACTGGATCAGTTTGAAGCCTGCATCCAAGTGCAACTCTTGGTACGATTCAGACCTCGCCACCCTTAAGAGCATGTGTAGGGTGGCTGAGAGGAAGTGGAGGGCATCAAGCTTAACCTCTGACAAACTCGCCTGCTATAAAGATAATACAGCTCTCTGTCCTTATTAAGAAGAGAGCCTACATCCAAGCCTGTGTCTCAGCGGCCTTTAACAACTCGGCTGAACTCTTCAAAATCTGCAAGGATCTGGCCAATCCTGCGGCAGTCTCCACCTATCCTCTTCCCTCCCGGCCCCTTTGCACGCCTCTGGCCTCTCATTTCACCACAAAAACTCAGGACAACCTGTCCACTCTCTCCTCTTCCTCTACCATTCCAGGCCCCTCTGCGACCGTATCTCCTCTTCCTTTCTCCTCCTTCTCCCTGTTCACTCCTAACAATGTTTCTAGACAACTCCGATCTGTGAAAGTCTTGTCAAAGCAGGTGCTCCCTGCTCCTCCAGAACCATTAAGGACCACATCGACACCCTTGCTCCAGCCTCAGACCATTTCTGCAATCACTCTTTTGCCAGTGGAGCCTTCGCCTCCCCCTTATGCTCTCCCTTGTGCACCCCCCCTTAAGCCCTCTGCCGATCCTTCCTCTCCTGTAAACTATCGCCCGATCTCCATCACTTCTTTCCTTGGCAAACTCCTGGAAAAGCTGTCCATCACCCAGTTTAATCTACACAATGAACCTGTTGGTTGCCTCCATGACCACTGTCTGGCTTCAGAGCAGCCAGAAGCACGGAAACTGATCTCCTGAACCACTGTGAAGACTTTCTCCCCAATATTGACTCTAACTTGCCTTCTGTCCTCATTCTGCTTGATCTATCCCCTACTTTCGACACGGTCAACCACACTATCCTGCTCAATCATCTCTGTGACAACCTGGGTATCTCTGGTCAGGCCCTATCCTGGTTGACCTCCTTTCACACAGATCAACCTTCCCAGGCCCAACTAGGATCTTTCATCTATTCTATCTCTCGCTCTACTTGTGGTGTTCCCAAGGGGTCCACCCTCTTGCTCTTTAAACACTACCTGGCACCTCTGGCCCACCGCATCTCTACCTTCTGTTCTAACTTTCAGTGTTATGCGGATGACACCCAGTCCTCCCCCAGGCTCCACTCAGCCTCTTCTGCTCCTTCTCACATACCTGAATGTCTGTTCACAATTCAGGAATGGTGTGCCTCTAATGGTCTCTGCCTTAATGCCAGTAAGACTGAGATCCTCCTCATTGGGACACCTGCTCCCGCCTTCCCACTCTCTCTCTGGCCACCCACCCTGGGCCCTCTAGCTGCACCTTCCTGTGAGGCTAAGAACCTTGGTGTCATCTTCGACTCCACCCTCTTCTTCTCTCCTCACATCTCTGATGTCTCTAAAAGATCACACTATCAGCTGCAACTGCTCAGAGGTATTCTTCCTTTTCTCACTTTCCCCCAGAAGCTCATTGTCTCCAGAGCCCTGGTCCTCTCTAGGCTGGACGGCTGCAACAGCCTCTTTTGAAATCTGCCTGCCTCTACTCTTCGCCCGTTACAACTAATCCAGAACAGGACTTTGATAATTGTCCTTGGCCCCAAGCCCAGGGATTGTAACTCTCCAGCCCTAAAGTCTCTCCACTGACTCCCCGTGGCTGCAAGGATCAAGTTCAAGACCCTCTGCATCGCCCACAAGGCTTTCTGGGACATGGCACCACACTACATTCAACTTTCTCTTCCTAAGCATCTTCCTTCTCAAGCCCTCCCCTCACCCACCTACAACTCTCTGAGGGTCAGATGCTTCTCCAGGCAGAGAGTGGGGGGGGGGGGGGGTAGATCTCTGTCCTCGGCTGGGGCCTCACTCTGGAAAAGCCGCCTTGCCTCTCTCAAACTTGAGCAGGACCACCTAAGATTCCGGACGCAACTCAAGACCTTGCTTTTTGGTTCTGCTTTCTCTCTTCTTCTCCCTTGCTGATGTCCCTGACTGTTCTGAGCACTGGTCACCCCATCACCCTCTGAACTCGGGCCTAGGCTCCTGCACAACCAGTTGCCCTTGCACTGCCTCTGGGCCTCTCAACCACTTATGGACTGTTTCTGCAACCATACTGTCTCCTGACACTTATGAGTCACCTCCCGGCAGCACTTCGAGTTCCCTTCCACTCTCCCTTCACCCCCTGGGAATCCCCCCCCCCAAACCTGCGCAGTCGGAATGACACAAGGCCTATTAAAATCATTGTTTTGTCCTCCTTCTCTCTTCCCTTCCTTGTCACGCCTAGAAACACTTGTGTGCAGGCGCGTTATAAATGGCTTATCATATCATAAGGACCCACTTAGGGTTTTCCATGGTCTGGGATAAGAGCTGAGCCAGTCCCACTAAGCAGGACATCAATGTAGAGGAGGAGCCAAGTACCCCTACTCCAACTGACCTGCCTCTATTACCTATAGAATGGAAAGCAGAGTATGTGATGTACATGGAACAACTGAACCAGCAAAGAGCAGAGCGTGGACTCTGTGCAGTACCAGTGAGAGTAGCTATACCTAAGATCATCTGGGAGGCAAGGTACCCATTGAGAAAACCGTACCTACATACAAGACAATATGATGGCCATTTAAATGAGATTCCTGAAGAAGCAGAGAAAATGAGTGGCAAAGGTGAATGGTGATGTCACAACTGAGCTGAACTGATGCACGTAGAACAGATGCAGAGACCAGAGATTGCAGATATTCTATAAGGCATCAAGAAAGTATGAAGGATAAGTGACATCTTGGGATCAAAGTGAAGAAGCTTATGCCACAGAAACAGATGAAGATAACAAGCTAGTTTAAACGTGTACAGATGCAACAGAAACGCAAACAGCAAAGTGATCTTAAAAGCTAGCCTCAAGCTTTATAGTAAATAGATTGTGGTTAGCGCCTATATATATATATATATATATATATATATATATATATATATATAGATATATATAGATATATATAGATATATAGATATAGATATATATAGAGATGCATATGGACAAATAAAAGTTGGATGATTCCACTACGCATTATAAGCAGTGCTGAACGTTAAACAAGAAGGCCTCATTTCAAGGTGTCGAAGTTAAAAGCAAATTAAATTACAAATGAAATCTCAGCAGAAGCAGTTGAATGAGCCAAGAAGCGAATGTCTTATCAAAAAGGAGTTGGCTGACATTGGATACAAATTGTGTGAAAGAACAGAGACTCCTGTTCAGATGGGTTGAGCAAAACAAAAGACTTCAGAGGAATATTAGAAAATAATATTAAATACACGAAAAGGCTCGATTTCATGGTGTCCAGTCACGTGAAAGGAGGAAGTTGGCTGATCGAGGTGGTCACAAACATGCACGATGGCGGGCTGTGCCTACACTCCTTAAAAATTCTCAGAGCACAGTACAAACTCAAGGCCAAACTTCAAAGCACTAATTGACACTGGACCATTGAGGTGATGATGGATTGATATATTAATTGGTGGGAAGCTAGTGTTAAGATGAGTCCACTAGCACCTGGACGTTCAGTCTGCATTCTGCTAGACGTAGGTGGAAAAGTACTGACCGGGGTTAGAAGCCAACAATTGTAGAGGACCGTGCAATCAAGGGTCCTATAGTTTGTGTAGCCGAAGGAACGTCGTGTATTTAGTGACGTTCAGAGTGGCCATTTTAAGGGGAGGGCTTAGTTGCCCCACCTGATGTTAAGTACTATATCACTTTCCTTTCCATAGAGCCAAGCACTCCCTCCAATAGGTTTTGTAGTTTGCCACGAAGGTAGTGACGCAGGTCGAAACGTCACTGATGAGCAATTTGCCAAATAAAACCTCTGTTTTTTGTAAGGTTCGTCGAGTAAGGGCATCAAGCGAATGCTGATGTTCGTTGTACTCCCTGTTTTAGATATGCAATATTAAAACGGACTCCCTTTTGCCAAACTACCTGAGTAGTCTTGATTATTGATGTATGAATAAAATCTGCATCCCCATCCATCTCCAGGGTATTGCTACTCATCTTAAAGGGCTGGGTAACCCAATTCACTTGGTAGCAGAGAGAGGGTGGTTCGTTACAAAACCCATCAATCGTCGACATAAGTACATTTTAGAGTCTTGGTAATATCGCACGACCTTTGCCATTCGGCTGACACGACGTGAAGCTCCACGTAGATGGTGGTTAATGTAATTGAAAAAAATCCTTGCAAGGATGGTGTGATGGGTCCCCTTAGTTTCCATAAGAATCCCCTCCCACGTCTACATGAAGCTGATCAGACAACAGTGTGAAGAGGCGGTAACGGAGGCGTACGATCCCGAGGGTCCTAAGAAGAAAATATGCGAATGGTGAGTAAAAACTGAGGAGTATGACAAATTGATGCATGCGTAGTAGAATAAAGGAGAGGTACGGAGGGAGGCGGGATAAAACGTAATGGAAGAGTGTAAATATATATATTTCTGAGGCTTGTGGAATCTGCTTAGATCACATGCTGTGCATAGGCCGACATCTAGTGGAAGCTGCGGAGTATTACAGTTTGTTTTTCGAAACTCGAAAAAAGGCGTCGACACAGGGCGTGCCAGTAATACTATCCCTAGTGTGACGTCCACTGTACCCATGACCCCTCACGCGTCTAGGACCCTCAGATTGTTTTTTTCTGCCATTCTGGTCGGAAGCATTTCGCAGAGTTCCCTGGCCTTAGCCATACTTTTGCTAAATATTGTTAAATTTACCCATTTCTCCACCCCAACGTCGAGTCACCGAACTTCCACACTCGACGCCGGCCCGGAGAAGAATTCGACCGTCGACAGCTGCACGATGAATTTGGGCCTAGGAAGGCCTCTGGCCTCGGTCCGGGCCTTGGAATGTCGCTGTCCTCGGCCCTGCAAGTAGGGAGAGTGGGTGGTGGACATACTCTACACTCTTTTGGTATATAGGTACATTCTTATATATTCCTACACTTACAAGCCCGCTGCCACAAGGTGCTTATGGAGGGTACCCCTTTCCAATTCTGTCCCAAGTGCAACCGCAAATACCCTTGGGTCGACAGGCACGCCAAGTGCAATCTTTGCTTGCCAAGGGACCACCCCGAGGGGAACTGCAGAGCGTGTAGTAGGCTTAAACCCAAAACACTTAAGGACCGTTCGATGAAGCGTTGGACCCACCACGCCAGGCGTCAAGAGGCCATGGCAGCGGAGGGCGCCTTCAGCGATGGCACCGACGCAGTGCTTTCGGACGGTGAGGGCATTATGGCGTTGAAAGACAGCCGAGCGCAAGTCCCCGACCTCGGAAGGTCGTCCGGCAGGGCGGCTATGGGGAAGACCCCCGGCGACACAAGCGCTTCCCACAGTACTTCCACAAAACACATGAAGTCCAACCGGGACTCGACGCGCACATTGAGTTCTCGGAAAGAGGCACATAGAGAATGGTCCGAATCGGCATCCTCTGGGCGTTCTCGATCAAGATCGCCGCATGACTCCAGGCAATCATCCACTGTTGCCAAGAGTGCCTCGCTCCCCAAGGTAACGGAAGTTCGATCGTCGGAGGACGAAGCCGACTTCCATCCCCAGACCGCACTCCAGGAGTCGGCGCCCGCAGACCGCGTTACAGCAGCTCCCAAACCCCTACCTACACACTCGAAGGATAGGGGCACTACCCCTGAACCTCGACGCCAGGCGTCAAAAGGCTCCGTAGGGGCAAAAAAACAGGGAAAACACTCTTCCACTCACGGGGAGGGGGAAAAACAACAAAGGAAGCAGCCTCTGCCTACCTCCACAACTTTAAGACACTCCACTCCTCAGAAACAGACAGACAAGTCAAAGTCTTCTGCTATCACAAAGACCCCTACTCAGACCACCAAGTCCAGTCAGGATAAGTCAGAGAAACTTCCAGAAAGAGTCATCCCCAGTTCTAGAGAATGGTCTAGTGATGACATAGACAGGGTCATGTCAAGGATGTCATCATTGGCAGATTTCTACGCAAAAAACCCTGAACACTTTCTCTCTTATACTCCCGACGGGTCAGCACCCTCAGGCTCTAAGGATCCTATACCTCCAAGTAAAAAGACCCGGTTTGAAACACCAACATGGTCTCCGGACCCCTTCTATGTACAGCCCTACTCTCAGTATCAAGGAGAGACATCCTTTTGTGAGGATCCAGTTTTGGGCATGTTGAAAGAACAAACTGGTACGGGCTACTATGGGGATGATGAGGACCAAGAAGAGGATGAGGACGACCCGGAAACCTACAGAGTAGATTCCCCGGTAGAGAAGGAACCCCCGGTACCGACTCCCCTGTCGACAACCAACCTCTCCTGAATGAAGTTCTGTCTCGAGCAGCTGAACATTTCCACATTGACACCCAGGGTGCTCAAGAGGAGAGGGACTTCGCCGAAGAGTTAGTGGGAGAAAGGAGGCCTGTTGCTCAGGCCATCCCTATCCTGAAGTCTATTCAGAGGAGAATAGACCCTTCACTTGTAAATCCTAGCCTCCCCAGAGCAGTGAACCCCAGGATTGAGAAACTTTTCAGGGCAGCCCAATCAGACCCACTGTATATAAGGGGGCATCTGAAGCCGGACTCCCTAGTTGTTACAAACACCCGTAAGAGGGCTGGAACACCCTTATCATCGTCCGAAGCTCATCCCGACAAGGAGAGCAAGAAACTGTATGGGTTGGGCAGGAAAGTAGCCTCCACTTCCGCCTACCAGGCAAGGATTGCCAACTCCACCACCCTGTTGGCCAGCTACAACTGCCATCAATGGGAAGAAGTCGCGGCACTCATAGACTCTGCCCCAGAACCCTTAAAGAGCCAGTTGGCATGAGTTTCGGCGGAGGGAAGAGCCGTGTCCGGTTGCATTCTAAAGGCAACCTTTGATGCCGCGAATAACGCCGGCAGATTGATAGCAGAAGGAACTGTTATCAAGAGACACGCTTGGTTAAGGCAGTCTGGATTCAAAGCTGAAACCCAAGCATCATTGTTAGATAAACCGGTGGAGCCGGATCTGTTGTTTGGTAAGGCGGTCGCGGACGCGCTGAAAAATGCCAAGGACGAGTATGAAACACTCAAATCCCTAGGCCAACTAACCAATAAACCCCCTAATCAGAGAGGGAATGGCAATTTTTGTCGTCCACGCGGCCATAATTCCCAGAGAGGATCTAACTATTCCCAGGGGCAGGGTACACCGTGGAGCAATAATAACCAACAGTCTACCCAGGGTTATGGCAGGGGTAATAAAAGAGGACGTGGGAAAGGTAGAGGCAGCCCCAGTAGAGGAGGTGGCACGCCTCCACCAAAACAGTGACACTCAGTTCAGGGTCCCTTCTCACGCAACCCCAGTAGGGGGACGCATTTCCAACTTCACCCAAGCTTGGGAAGGGATCACATCAGACAAATGGGTGCTTTCCACAGTATCCGCAGGGTACTGCATAGAACTGTTATAGCTTTCCCGAAACCATCCTCCACGACAAAGAATACATTCTTTGGACCACCAGAAGATCCTCCTCGAAGAGATCATCAATCTGCTAGCAAAGGACGCGATAGGACTCATCCCGGGACACCAGGTAAACAAGGGCATTTATTCAACTTACTTCCTTGTGCCAAAAAAAGATTTGACAATGCGCCCAGTATTGGACTTACGGCCTGCAAACAAGTATATCAAGCCCCAAAAGTTTTGCATGACTACTCTCCAGGAGGTAATCCCCCTCCTAAAAAAGGGGGATTACATGGCAACATTGGACATGAAAGATGCCTATTTTCATATTTCCATGTTCCCAGCGCACAGAAAGTACTTGTGCTTCAAGCTGGACAGTCGGCACTACCAGTTCAAGGTACTGCCCTTCGGGATAGCTTCGGCTCCAAGGGTATTCACCAAGGTACTGGCAGTGGCGGCAGCATACCTACGCAGGGAGGCAATCCCAGTGTACCCTTACCTGGACGACTGGCTCATCACAGGGGAGACCCCAGTAATTTGCAGAGCAAACATTCAAAGGACAATCGACCTCCTCTTCGAATTGGGCTTCTCAATAAACGAGAAAAAGTCAAGTCTCGTGCCAAGCACATCATCCAAACAGTTCCTAGGAGCTATCCTAGACACTCAAAAGGGGTTGACCTTTCCTTCCGAGGAAAGAATTCGGAACATACAGCTGCAAATTCCGCAATATCAGTCCGGTCGCCAGATAACGGTACGCAAAGCAATGCGTTTGCTGGGCATGATGGCGTCATGTATTTACCTGGTCCACCACGCGCACCTGCGCATGCGTCCCATGCAAGAATGGTTGGCGAAACAGTGGTCTCAGGCAAGTGGTCAGTGGGACGACCTAGTGGTCGTTTCGCCAGCACTTGTACAAAGCCTTCACTGGTGGAAAAGAGAGAATCTGTCCAGGGGGGGAAACCCTTTTACGATCCCGAGATACAGGCGGTAGTCACAAACGATGCATGCCTGACGGGGTGGGGAGCTCACCATCTCCACCACACAGCTCAGGGTCTCTGGTCGCACTCAGTGGCCAAGAATCACATCAACCTGTTAGAGCTTCTGGCAGTATTCAGAGCACTTCAAGCGTTCGAGCCCTACCTGTTAAATCTGTCAGTGCAAATCCGGACAGACAGCACTACAGCCATGTTCTACCTGAACAAGCAAGGAGGGACTCGGTCGCCAAATCGGTCCAAGCTTGCCCAGAAAATCTGGATATGGGCACTCAGACGGAACATCTTCCTGACATCGCAACATGTTCCAGAGGATCTCAATTCCCTAGCGGATGCTCTGATCAGAGACCCCGTCCCAGAGGAACACGAATGGTGTTTACACAGAGAAGTCGTAGAAGATATCTTCTCTCAGTGGGTTTCCCCACTATAGACCTATTCGCCACAAGCGAAAACAGACAATGCCCAGGATTTGCATCCAGGTTCCCCCAACCAGACTCCCAGGGGAACGCCCTGTGGATGAACTGGTCAGGGATGTTTGCATACGCTTTTCCACCAACTCCTCTAATCAGGAAGGTGGTCAACAAGATGAACAGAGAATCAATGACGCTCGTCCTAGTTGCTCCCATGTGGGCAAGACAACCGTGGTTCCCACACTTACGCAGATTGGCGGTGTGCGAACCCATCAAACATCCGGGCTGGTACAATCTACTTCCCAGCACCAAGGTCAAACAGTGCATCCTCAACCCAACTCAATGAACCTGGCAGCATGGCTTCTGAGGTCATAGAGTTCGGACATCTCAATTTACCACAGAGGGGTATGGACATCCTAAACAAATCTAGGAAACCTAACACGAGGCACTGCTACTTTGACAAATGGAAGAGATTCGTTATCTGGTGCCAGAATAAACAAATCAACCCAGTTGATTGCACTCGTTCCACTATTGTTACATACATGCTCCACCTGCTGGACGCAGGACTGTTTTTTTTTTTTTAAAACCTTTATTTTTGGTCTTTCGACACAACAAACAACTACTCACCCACATTAGGGTGGCTTTAACTTTACGCCTTCAACCAGTGCCCCGACCTCCCCGCCTCCCTCTGCGACTCCCCCCTCCGCCCCCGCTGCATCCCCATATCGTCCCGCTCTTGCGTCAATTCGCCCCTCTGGTGAACCAGTGGAAGATCTCAAGAGTCTGAGTTAAAACTGTATCAGGGTGTGTTCCCAGTGACCAACGGATCCACTGAGGAGGTGGTGTCGGCCTCCCTTATTAGAAAGGATATTAGCGGGCCCCATATGTCGGGCGGGCGAGCGTGAAGTGGTAAGCATTTTATGAAATCAGTTTCTGTGTCCTGGCAATAAAGCACATCTTTCCGCCATGCAGTGTACGATGGTGGCGGGCCGCGGCCCCACGCCATGGCGACTCTTCTGCGAGCTAGTGTTAGTAGGAGTCCGGTCAGCTTCCTTGACGGCATGGACAGCAACCTCGTCATCCCCAACAACGCTGCTGTGCATCGGGGTTGTATCGTTTCACCGACAATTGCGGCTGTCGTGTCCAACACACGGTTCCAGAATGGGGCTACCTCCGGGCATTCCCATGCGAGGTGCACAAAGTTCGCTGATAGAGTCCTGCATCTTCTGCACTCTGCCTGGGCTTCGGGATGGTGCTTGTTAGCTTTTTCCGGCGTATAGTAGGTTTGGTGGAGGAAATGAAAATGAATAAGCTTGAGCCGGGTGTTAAGTGAAATTTTTTGAGTTTGCTTCAGAATGTGACTCCAGTCGGCCTCCGATATACTTGTGGATAGTGCCCGTTCCCATCTCGTTTTCGCTCTTGCATTCACGTTGGGTGATCCGGTGGTCAGCGCTTTGTAGATTAGCGACACCAGCCTGCCCTCTCCGTGAGCTTGAATGACATCATGTAGTAGTTGCCAAGTCGGTGGTTGCCTCGGGAAACCAGGCAGGTGGGTCTGCAGAGTGTATCGGGTCCGGAAGTAGAGGAACACGTCTAGGGCCGAATTACCCCCTTTCTGTTTGGCCTGTTCAGGGGTCAGAAAGCCCTCCTCTGTGAATAGGTCTCCGAGGGATCGTATCTGCAGTTTGTCGACCCACTGGTGAAACACACTCTCCGATGTTAAGGGGATTCCAGGAATATACTTGACTGGCAAGAGGGGGGAGTATCTTGTCTGTATCCCCAGTTTGTTAGCCAGCGACTTCCAAACCTTGTATGTTGTAAGCATTACGTTCATTGTGCGATTGGGGACGGGAAGCCGACCAAACACCACAGCGGTCAAGAAGTTGGGCGTTGCCAAGGCCCTCTCGACCTGTACATGGGTGCGAATCATTTGCTTTGCGTACCAGTGGCTAAGGTACTGAGCTTGGGCTGCCCAGAAGTATTTTTCCATGTCTGGTAGAGCCAGACCACCGCTAGACACGGGGAGTGTCAGCGTTGTGTATGCCACTCTGGCCGGCTTCCCAGCCCACAGTAGATCCAGAACCAGGGTTTTCAGCTTTTTCAGGAAGGATTGTGGCAGTAACAGCGGGATATTGTTGAAGAGATACAGCAGTTTTGGCAGCATTACCATTTTGACTAGAGAGGTCCTGCCCCAAAGTGTCAGTGGGAGTGTCTTCCAGCGTGCGATCTTGTCTTGGAGAGACTTTAACACCTCTTCATAGTTGTCTCGGAATACCTCCAGTGGGTCCAGTGACAGTTGGATGCCAAGATATCGTACCCTCGAGGATTTCCACTCAAGTCCGAAGTCGTCGGCGAATTGCCTCGTGTCCCTGGTCAGTGGGAAGACGACTGATTTTGAGTGATTGATTTTCAGTCCGGAGGAGGCCCCGAATTTGATGACTTCCCTCATGACCGGGTTCAGGTTGGCCTCAGGATCTCTTATAAATAGTGCAACGTCGTCGGCATATAGGGATACAATAAGTTTGTGTGGGCCGATAGTGAGCCCCATTTGTTGGCGCAGTTCCCGCAGGTTGGAAGCTAGTGGCTCCATTACCAGAGCGAAGATTAGCGCCGACAGGGGGCATCCTTGCCTCGTGCCGCGCTGTAGGTTTATTGCTGCTGATTTTGCTTTGCCCACTATGATGGTGGCCTGTGGGTTGGTGTACAGGAGAGAAACCAGTTTGATAAAGCGGGCTCCCAGCCCCATTCTGGTGAGGACCATGAACATGAACGGCCACTCCACGGAGTCAAATGCTTTTTCTGCATCAAGTAGGACCGCTATTGCCTGGTCCGTGGGGTCTAGTGCCTCTATGATTCCAAACATTCTCCGGATGCCGAAGGTCGTATTGCGGCCGGGTATGAAACCAGCTTGGTCAGCTAGCACTAGGGCGGGCATCAGGGGCATCAGTCTATTCGCCAGAATCTTAGCAAGGATTTTATTGTCCAAATTGAGCAGGGAAATCGGGCGATAAGATGCACAATTGTCTGGGGGCTTTCCTGATTTGTGCAAAAGGACGACGTTGGCCAGACGGGAAGATGGAGGTAGGGTTCCAAGCTCAAGCGCTTCCTCATACACTGCTGCCAGCAGTGGAGCCAGGGGTTCTGCAAAGGCCTTATAGAATTCTCCCGTTAGACCACCCGGGCCTGGAGCTTTGGAGGGCGGTAGTGCCTTTATGGTTTCTTTGATCTCTTCTTGTGAGATTAGCTCGTTCAGAGGTTCCCGTAGGTGATGTTCGACCCAGTAGAGCTCAGTGCCTTCCAGGTATTCCAGGGGGAGGTGCGAGTCTTTCGGCAGCTTGGCACTGTAAAGGTCTTGGTAGAATGTGCCGAATTCCTCCGCTATCTCTTCGTCAGTGTGGACCACTACCCGTTGGCTGGTTCTGATCTCTTCGATTTGGGACTGTTTGTTGTCAGCTTTGATTAGATTTGCCAGTAAGGCACCTGGTTTCTGGCCCTCGCCATATTGGCGGATTTGGTTGGGGCGTTGGAGAAATTTCGCATCGCGCTCCGCCGTGTCGTTGAATTTCTGCAATTCTGTCCTCAATGTCGCTGCAGCTACAGGGTCATCGTTGTTCACGTTCTGGGTTTCGAGCTGTTTTAGTTTTTTTTCACAGCTTGCGAGCTCGCCCCTGATGAGTTTGAGAATGCCGTTTTCTTTGGCGAGGCAGACACCTCTGATAAAACATTTAAAGGATTCCCAAATCATGCTTGCTGAAGGGACTGAGCCCAGGTTAGCTTGTAGAAACACGTCTATCTCTTCTCTTAATTCTGAGGCAAAAACCTCGTCCTGTAGTGATCCCTGCTTGAAGCGCCAGCGTTGTAGCGGCGGGGTGGGGCTGGCTGGCTGAAGCTTGAGGAAAATTGGTGAGTGGTCTGAGAGTGTTCTCGGGTGGATGAGGCACTGGCCACATATCAGAGTGCTGTTGGTTGAGGTGAAAAAATAGTCGATTCGGGAGCTTGTGTTATGGACTGTAGAGTGAAAGGTGTATTCACGCCTTTCGCCATTGGAGATTCGCCATGTGTCGTGTAGGTCAAATGCCTTGCAGATTTCCATTATTTGATTAGCAGCTTTCGAAGTTGGTTGATGTGTAGCTGATGATCTGTCCCTCGCAGGGTCCATAACTGTGTTCATGTCTCCGCCCCACACGACCGTGGTGGGGCCAAGCGCGGAGAGCTGTGTCATCACCCAGCTGAAGTTGTTATGGCCATCCACATTCGGGGCATATGAGTTGACAAAGGTCACTTTCTGACCGGCGATGATGCCATTCACCAGAAGTGCTCTGCCTTCCTCGTCTTTTACAGTGTGTAGTAGCCGGAAGCTGAGCCGCCTGTGTATGAGGATTGCAACGCCCCTCGAGTATGTGGAGTAAGACGAGAAGTATCTGTGACAGCCCCAGCTTTTGGCCCACTGGCGGCCACTCGTCGGTGTGAAATGTGTCTCTTGAATCATTGCCACGTCTACCTCATGTCGTCTGAGATAGTGTAGGATTTTCCTAGATTTAGCTGGGATGTTACCCCCTCTGATGTTCCATGTTAGGACGTTGAACGGGGCGGCTTTGCATTTATTTCAGGTCCCATGTCCAGGTCAACGGGCAGCTGCGTTCTGGTTGAGCGGGAGCCGCTGACCGGGTCCGTGTGTAGCGGCTGGGGGTCACAGTGCAACGGAGAGGACGGCGTCTGGTAGGGGGCAGGCAGCGTGCGGGACGAACAGGAATTGACGGCGCTGGATTTCTCTATCAACTTTGTAATACTCGAACTTCGGGCAATCCCCAACTGGCCCATAACGTAGTTCTCCCAAGGGTGGGCAACCACGAACATGCTCACCGGGAGGTTCCAACTTACCCCACCCAGAACAAACTCGGCCTTAGGGGTCGCCATGCCGGTACGCGGGAATCACTCCTCGGCAGGCAGACCCCACTCAGGCTAACGATAACTTAACGGTAGCTGCGCTGGGGGTGCCTGGGGCCTCCCAAGTGTCCCAGCCCCGACTTATGCCGCTGTATTTGATCCGGCCCACTCAGTTCAGCTGTGTCGGGTCTTGTGCTCCACTGCATCCACCCGTTTAAGGAGGGTTCCTGGGGATTCTATCCCTTTGCGGTCTGGGGCGAGCTTGATTCTGATCCGGGAGTCCCAGGCGGTCGAGGAACAGATTTGCCTCCTCTGGGGTTTGGAAAAAGTGGACCTTTCCCTCGTGCTGGACTCTTAAGCGTGCTGGGTAGAGCATAGAATATGGCAGTTGGCTGTTGCGGAGCCTCTGTTTAACGCTTGTAAATGTTCTCCTTTGTGTTTGGACCGCCGGGGAGAAATCGGGGTAAAAATGGATTTTGTCTCCATCATGACTCAGATCGCCTTTCTCCCTGGCGAGCCGGAGAAGGGAGTCACGGTCTCTGTAGTTCAGCAGCTTCGCTATTATGGGTCTCGGAGGGGCCCCTGGTGCTGGTCTTGTTGCAGGAATCCTGTGGGCTCTCTCGATTATGAATAAGCGAGAAAGGGCCTCGCGGCCGAACAACGTAATGCATAAGGTTTCCACGAAGTCTTCCATTTTCCCCTGCATTTGATGTTCTCTCACCCCGACTATCCGGAGGTTATTCCTCCTCGACCGACCTTCGAGGTCCTCGCACTTGGCGGCTGTTAGTTTCATTTGTGATTCCAGCTGTAGTACTCTGTTTGTAAGGGTTTCCGAGCTGTCGTCGAGATTTGACACCCTCTGCTCCACCTCGGTTAGGCGTTCGGCCTGGGAGTCCATGCGGTGTTGCATCAGATCGACTTTGGACGCGAGGCCGTCCATTTTGTTACTCAGGCTGCCGATCCCTGCTTTTAGGTCGAGGAGGATTTCTTTAATTTCAAAGGGGTTTTCTGTCGTTCCCTCCTGGTGGGGGCATTCCGACGGTGCCGCCTGCTCCTCGGGTTGGTGGGGGGCTCTGGGGGTCAGACCGCTCTCAAAGTTTAGCTTCCTCTGCGATTTGTCGCTTTTCCCCATCTTGGCTGCCGGTGGTGAGGTCGAGGCAGCCGCCGGGTTGCACTGATAGCGCGGCCCTCCTGGAGGAATTCCGTGGGAGGCTGATATAGGATGTTCGCTGTGAGCCGGGGGGTTGGCTGTTTAGATGCTGCGCTGGCCCTTGACGAGAGATGTTTACAGTGGTTTTCTGCCGGCTCCTCTTGGTTCCGGGGGCTCGGAGTATAGGGCAGTGTGATGGTTTGCGATAGAGGGGATCAGGTCGTCCGTGAGTTGGGAGGTGCCGCTTGGTCGGCTCTGCCGCTGCTGGTACGGCGGTCACCCGGTCCCAGTGGCGGAAGAAGTGGGGGGGGGGACAACGCTGTTACCCCACCGCTCCTTACCTGCCAGGGCCCCGGGCCGACCCCTCTGGCCGACACCGCCTGGTCTCCGCCCGGTGGGTGTGGGCGGTTCTTGTTGTGCGGCTGGGTGCCGGATCTGCAGGAGCCTGTCTCACGTCCGACTCTTCCGCTCCGGCGATGGCTTCTGGCGGGGGGATGAAGGCGAACAGGGACTCTCGCCGGTTCTCTCTGGCCGCTGTCGACTCCTTGCCAGGATATTGGCCCCCCGTCTCGTGGGCTGCCCGGGGGGGGTGCGTCAGAGTCTGCAGTGGGGAGGCTCAGCCTGTGGAGCACGGGGCCAAGTGGTCGACCCCGCTAGTCACGGCAGCCGGGCCTCTCGGGCCGCGTCTCGGGTTGAGAGCTCCGATTTCGCTCGAAACTTCGAGGTGGCGCCGCCGGGGACTTCAGGAGTTCATGTACCGGGAAACAGGGGGGCTGTGGCGCTCGGATCCGTAGGATTAGCCAGGATTGATGCGGGGCTGCGAGGGAGCTCTGACCTAAGCGGCCATCTTGGATGGCCCTCTAGCGCCCTCTCGCAGGACTGGTTTTTAACTCACTGAAGGTACACCTGGCAGCCATGTCAGCATACACCACTTCCCATAACAAGGTGTCGTGGTGGAAAGTACCAGTAGTTAAAGCCTTCGTGGAAGGAGTAAAGAGACTTCACCCTCCTATTTCAAACCCACCACCAGGATGGGACCTTAACGTGGTGCTATCTAAGCTCATTGGCCCCCCGTTAGAGCCCATGCACAAAAGCAGTCTCAAACACCTGACTGACAAAACGGCCTTCTTAGTAGCAATTACATCTATAAGAAGAGTCAGTGAAATTCAGGCTCTGTCAGTGCAAGATCCCTTCTTTACTGTATATAAAGATAAACTGGTTTTACGCACACACCCTAGGTTCTCACCTAAGTTTATTTCAAAATTCCACGTGAACCAGTCCATCGAGCTTCCGGCTTTCTTCCAAGACCCCCAAAGCTCGGCTGAGGTGAAACTACACACACTAGATGTGCGTAGGGCGGTCCTCTACTATGTAAACAAGACCAGGCCGCTAAGGAAAACAGATCAGCTGTTTGTCTCCGTAGCTACAGGCAGAGAGGGGGATCGCGTCTCTAAAGGTGCCATCTCTAAGTGGATTGTTAACTGTATCCAGCTGCGTTACTCACTTTCTGAAAAAACTCTGCCTTTCACGCCTAGGGCCCACTCTACAAGAGGCATTGGGGCCACTCTGGCTTTCATTGCAAATGTGTACCCCTTGACACCATTTGCAAATCAGCTACTTGGAGCTCTATTCACAGTTTTACTCAGCACTACTGCATTGACACTCATTCCAAGACAGATACACAAGTGGGACAAGCGGTTCTAAGACATTTATTTGCTCATGACCCTTCTCACATCCCATCTCCTTCTTCACGTACTGCTCGATAATCTATGCACAGCATGGATGCTTGTAGTCTTACCTTTCTATCTATCTGCTTGGATTATCTGTACTCACGCTACTCCTCATGCGACCTCATGTCAGAAAAAATACAATCTGAGGGTCCTAGACGCGTGAGGGATCATGGGTACAGTGGATGTCACACTAGGGATAGTATTACTGGCACGCCCTGTGTCGACGCCTTTTTTCGAGTTTCGAAAAACAAACTGTAATACTCTGCAGCTTCCAATAGATGTCGGCCTATGCACAGCATGTGAATCTAAGCAGATAAAAGCATCAGAAATACGATTACGGTGAGTAATGTATCCCATATATAGGGAATGAGATAGTGACTTGAGTGTGGCCGAGCAATATAATAAGGAATATCATGTGAGAGGCCACGATAAAGAGGATACGCCCTAAACCTAAGTTTTAAAGAACGTTAGAAGAAATTTATAACCAGAATCCCATAGTGGAACAACGGAGAAAACAGATCTGGTTAATGGCAGATTTTAAGGGGTTAATTTACACTTCATATGAAGTATTTTTTTAGAGGACAAGACGAGTCTTGGAGAAAAGATCGTAGGAGATTTATGTGACGGATCAAGTTTGTCTGTTTTATGTGGTTTTGGAAAAAATGATGACGTCATAGTTAAAAAATTGATGGTAAATAGAGAAGTGTGAAGTTGAAAAAAAAATTGAATAGTTTTTTTAATTGTATTTGCTGGTTGTTTTTAGCAAGATTAAAGTAAAACTGTGATTGACGGGATTGGAGCTTGCGACGGTTGGTGCCTGTTCATACTGTATTGTTTTTTGAAAACGTGTTTTTAAACCTGTGATTAAAGCAAGCAAGCGTTAGCAAGCTAAGGGTAGACAAATTGAAAATGGAGGATGTTACTCCGTTAGTGCATCTCTGCAAGCAATTGCCAAAACATGCACCTAAGCTTAGACAGTACAGTGCAGAATGGGTTAAATTCTCTGCAATCACCTTGACACAGCAGCCCATTTCTCCCAAGAAGCCATAGGTTGGATTGAATCCTTCCTGAATAACAGGTCTATGCGTGTCTTCTCTACCACAGCATCCGCTGACCCTATCCCCATCACTTGCGGGGTCCCCCAGGGTTCATGCGTCTCCCCCATATTGTACAACGTGTTCGCAAAGCCCCTGTTTGATGATCTTGACGATCTGGGTATCACCTACACTAATTATGCCGATGATACCCAGATCCTCATCCCGTTGACGGGAGATTACAATAAGGATTTGGCCTTGGTGAACAGGGTGTACCTCATCATCCAGACATGGATGTCCTCCCACAGTCTATGCCTGAATGATGACAAGACCAAACTCATTATCCTCGGCTCCACCCCCAACCTAATTAAATTGGATCATAAATACACTAACTTCATCATATATGGCAACTCTATTAAGGTATCCAAGGAAGTAAAAACCTTAGGAATTTACCTAGACTCCTCCCTTTCCTTCCGTAAACAGGTTAGCTCCATGGCCTCCTCCACAGCCCACAGCTGCAAACTAATAAGAGCAGCCAAACCATTCCTCTCCACCCAGAGCTGCATCACCTTAGCCAGAGCAGTTATACTCTCAAAATTGGACTATTGCAACGTCCTCTACGTAGGAGCCAACAAATATGTTACAAACAAAATCCAGACTCTGCAAAACAATGCTCTTAGAGCAGCTCTTAGCCTTCCCAAGAGAGCACACATATCGACACACCTAGCCCTTAATTGGCTTACCAACTCTGACAAAATCCTGCTCAAACTAGCCTCCTTAACTCATAAATGCCTCAACAATGCAGCCCCTCACTACCTAATCAACAGAATAAAACGATACACCCCGAACAGACCTACCAGAACCACCAGTGCCAACCTGCTCCTAGTTCCCAGGTTCAAACGAACCAAAACAGGCCGCAACAGCTTCCAGGTGAAAGCAGCCTAACATTGGAACTCCCTGGCACTCTTCCGAAGGGCACCGCAAACTTACACCCACTTCAGATGCAACTACATTCAGTGGAGAAAGGACAATGACCATTAACTCGCCTGCCTATCCCCCTACACCGGCACCATGTACATCTGTAAATTGTTTATCACTATATGTGAATATGTACATTTGTAACTGTTTACCATTCCCGTAACTGTTGTATCTATGCTCACCCTGTGTCATGATCACTGCTTCCAAGGAGTCAGGAACAGCCCAACGTCCTTGGAAGCAGGCCCCTAACCGTCATCTTAGGCACCAGCCGGTCCCCACTGGGACCTTTTAGACCTTGTCCTGGCGCCGGTGGCACCAGGCTCATCAAAGCCATCGGTCCCGGCACTGGAAGCGCCGGGCTCATAATATGTATGAAGATGCTTGGGTGGACTTACCTGCAGCAGACCATGCTGCTTACTTACCAGCCACATAGGAATCCTCTGTGAACAGGAACTACTTTCTTACCTGGGTGGGGCAAGCTCCACTCCCTGGATACAACACGGGAACTCTTCTGGAACTGGAACTCTTTTCTTACCTAGGCGGGGCCGTGGAGGAAGACGCCTCATCACTCCAAGGCTATTTAAACCACACCCGATTGAACAAACGTGCTTCGCGTTATTCTGCATCTGCAGCAGAACGCTCACCGAGTCTGTTCCAGCCTTTCTTCCTTCCGATCCTGAACCTGCAAGAACAATACTTACCACTCCTGTATCCAGTATTCAGCAGCACCTGCAAAGACAAGAAACAACAGGTTAGCACGGCAACCTTTACACGCAGCGCTTTCCTCACCTGATCCATCGGCAGCGAACATTTCTTCACGCTGCACCTCCGCCTGTGAAGACAAAAGCATTGTTATTACTTACCGGCACTCCGCGAAATTCCGGATTTCTTCAACGCTGCAACCCAGCATCTGAAAGATAAACGAAGAGACATTAGACAGGTATTTACTCACGTCCATCGCGCTCGCCACAATAGAACGCCTGAAAATACTCCGGCGTTTTCCAGCATCTCTTCAGCACGAACTCACAGCTGCAAGGGAAAAGAGACAGTTAGAGCGCTTGCATTTACTTACGCATTTCCAAGCGCTTCATTCCAAGGCTCTGGTTCCAACTTCGGCTCTCACTCCATCTCCTATCTCAAGAGCCCTGCAAGACAAATAGGAAAAAGCATTATACAGAGTCCTGTTCTATATTAACGTGCCCACGCACCTAAAGGCTATAAGGACTAAAAAGGTGTCCGGAAACTCACCGCTCATGTAGTTAACGACGGTAGCGATCCTCTGATGTCAAGAGGCCTATGTTTCACCAGTGAAGGAACTGGCAACGGCACCCTGCACCAGACGCAGATGGAGAGCCCAGCATTCACCTATCTAAGGTGAGCACGTTGACCTGGGGGGTCTACGGAGAAGCTAGGGAGAGAGAGAGAGAGAGGGCCATTCAACAACCCAGATCGTTAACCCCCATATTCTTTCACCTGCAGAAATCTCACTCTTCGAGTTCGACACACAGTGCGAAGAGGTTCGGCCCCAGAAGCAAATCGAGTCCTGCACATCACTTTTCGGGTCAGACACCTTCCTGCCAAGACCAGCGCCTCTGTGGGAATCAGGTGAGCGTTACAGAACGCGAAGCCCACCGCAAAACTCCTACCCAGGCGCAATGGAAACCTCAGACACTGATCAATTAGCCCAGTTGCTTGGGGAACTAAGAGCAGAAGTACATGCAGCTCGTCAGGAAACAAACTCTCTAAGAAGAGAGCTGATAATTTCCAAGGAGCGAACAGAGGACCTCGCTAGGCAATTGCTACAAACGCAGGCAGGACAGACACCTTTGCCCGCTCCAGGAGGAAGTTATCCTTCTGCATCATCCTTAAATCCAGTGCAAATCAATCTACCCGGCAATGTGCCCTTGGCTCCGCCCGAACGCTTTTCTGGTGACCCAAAGAAATTTGCAGTGTTCATTAACCAGTGCCGCCTACACTTCTTATGTCGACCAGCTGCCTTCCCAACAGATCAGAGAAAGGTGGCTTTCGTGCTTTCTTATCTCAGTGGCAGCGCCGCAGATTGGTCGATCCCTTTAGTCACTCAGGATGATCCGGTTCTGCATGATT
This sequence comes from Ambystoma mexicanum, assembly GCF_040938575.1. Lineage (NCBI taxonomy): Eukaryota > Metazoa > Chordata > Amphibia > Caudata > Ambystomatidae > Ambystoma > Ambystoma mexicanum. Next base: position 37,337,971 of record NC_090938.1, read on the forward strand.
TCCAGGCCTTCCAGTCCAGCATGGAGAAACTGTTCGCAAGACATGCACAAGGGCAGGCCTTGGACAATGAACTTCTTTCGTTACGACAGGGTAATCAAGACCTCTTGACTTATATAGCCTCTTTCAACAGACTTATAGTGGAAACTCAATGGCCTGAGTATAAGAGAATAACGCTCTTCTACAGAGGCCTGCGTGGAGAGCTCAAGGATGTGTTAGCTCAAGTCGTGAATCCTCCACAAGAATGCTCAGACTATATTGACTTAGTTGTCCAATTGGACCACAGATTACAGAACAGGAAGGCTGATCGTTCCAAATTTGATACCCGAATGTTTTCTAAACCACAGACCTCTACTAGGGGAGCTGACACTGTGGAACCCATGCAAATAGGGGGCATGAAAGGACCTTTAACCCAAAAGGAGCAGGAAAGAAGAAGACAGCTGCAATTATGCCTCTATTGCGGAAACTCGGGGCACTTTCTTCGAGACTGTCCAGTGAAACCAGCTAAGAAGGCTGTAGGAGCCGCAGATACCTCTACCACAAATTCTGAGCAGGGAAACGACCTAGCCCGACAAGTGTAGAGGTCCTCTTGCCGAGCGTTAAAATCTGTCCCGTGACCTCACATTTCGTGGTGCCTATGGTCCTCATTAGTCCTGAACGTCCGGATCGTTTGCATGCAATTGAAGTTTACATCGACAGCGGAGCAATCGGTAATTATTTGGACCGTGAAATGGTATCAAGGATGAATCTACCTCTTGTCCCTAAGGCAGTAAAAGACGTCATTACTACATTGGATGGCACGGAGATAGCCTCCGGACCAGTAACGCACGCCACCCAAGAAGTGACGTTAGTGAGCCAAGATGGACACCGGGAGAAAATAGTGTTCGATGTGATCAAGGCCCCTCAGTTCCAGATCATTCTGGGAATCCCTTGGTTAGAGAAGCACAATCCTCAGATCGATTGGCGAGCAAAGACGGTTCAGTTTCCAGAATGTTTTACCACTTGTTATCCTCGGCCTGATGTTTCACTGGCGGAAATCTCTTCTGAGGTTCCCAAATTACCTCCCGAATACCAGGAATTCCAAGACGTCTTTCGGAAGGACCAAGCTAACACCCTGCCTCCTCATAGGTCTTACGACTGTCAAATAGATCTGATACCCGGAACAACTCCTCCTTGCAGTAGGATTTATGCCCTCACCGAGCCAGAGAATCTTCACCTCAGACAATATCTGGACCAATACCTAGCTAACGGGTTTATCCGTCCTTCAAAATCTCCAGCTTCCTCGGCTTTGTTCTTCGTTCCGAAAAAGGAAGGAGACCTTAGGACTTGTATAGATTACCGCGCCCTGAATCAAATCACCGTTAAAAACAGATACCCGTTACCTTTGATCCCTGAACTCCTGGACCAAGTCAAAGACGCATGTATATATACAAAGTTGGATCTCAGAGGAGCCTATCATTTGGTACGAATAAAAGAGGGCGATGAATGGAAGACAGCCTTCCGCACCAAGTATGAGCTGTTTGAATATCAAGTTATGCCCTTTGGACTTTGCAACGCTCCTGCCGCCTTCCAGTATTTTATGAATGATGTCCTTAGAGAACTCATTGATGTGTGTGTTGTTGTCTACATTGATGACATCCTCGTCTATTCATCATCTGAAGAAGAACATCGGAAACACGTTAGAGAGGTCCTCGAGAGATTACGTCAACATAATCTTTTTGCTAAGCTCGAAAAATGCGTTTTCAACGTAACTGAAGTTGAGTTCCTGGGATTCATATTGTCACCTAACGGAGTCCATATGGATTCAAAGAAAGTCGATGCAATCATCAAGTGGCCTTCACCAACCTCTGTAAAAGGAGTCCAAAGCATGTTAGGCTTCGCTAACCTTTACCGAAGATTCATCCCTGAATTCTCTCGAATAGTCCAGCTCATCACCGCTCTGTTAAAGAAAAACAAACGTTTTGAGTGGTCTACCGAGGCAGAACAAGCTTTTCAGGACTTAAAGACTAAATTCATTTCTGCACCTGTTCTAAAACATCCTCGCCCAGAACTCCCCTACATCGTAGAAACAGATGCTTCTAGTCTTGCTATGGGGGCAGTTTTATCACAAAGGAATCCGGTCACACACCAATTACATCCTGTAGCCTTTTGGTCCCGCAAATTCTCGGCTCCCGAGATCAACTATTCAATTACAGACAAGGAACTTTTAGCTATCAGTTCGGCCTTTAAAGCCTGGCGGCATTATCTTTTGGGAGCCAGACACACAGTCACCGTAATGACTGATCACCGCAACTTACAGTATCTGAAGACAGCCAAAGCTCAGTCTTCCAGGCAGCTTCGCTGGGCTCTGTTTTTGGCTGAGTTTGACTTTATAATTACTTATCGACCAGGCAGTAAAAATGGAAAAGCAGATGCCCTCTCCCGGATGGGAATAGATGAACATTTGACCAATCCAGAACCAATACCCATAATCCCAGAACAAAGGATTTTGGGCTTGGTCAGCGCTCAATCCTTTGAAGACATTAAGACTACAGTCAAATCACTTTTAACTCCGGCCGACTTACAGGACTGGCAATTAAAGGGAAAAGAATTCTCAGTGGATCGAGACCTACCATATTTCCGAGGACGATTGTACTTGCCCAGTGAGAAAATACAAAAACAGGTAATCTCCTGTTATCACGATTCACTAATGGAGGGTCACCCTGGCATAACCAAAACCATGGAAAAGGTCAAAAGACATTTCTGGTGGCCATCATGGAAGAAGGACATTAGAGACTTTGTAATCTCCTGCGGTGTGTGTGCCCAGAATAAGAGTCAGAAGGAGAAACCAGCCGGTCTCTTACACCCACTAGACATCCCTCCCTGTCCATGGCATACCCTGTCCATGGATTTCATCACGGACTTACCTCCATGCTCAGGGTATAATACCATTTTAGTAGTCGTGGATCTATTCTCCAAGATGGCTCACTTCATTCCCCTGAAGGGCTGTCACGATTGTCGGTTATGTCTTCTTCTTCTGATGAGATGACAAGTTCTCCCCCTTTGTTTGAACGTAGTGATATAGGAGAGAAGATCGGTGTTTCCTTGGCGGATATCCAAGAGGTCCTCCGAGGCCATAAAAGCACTTTCTGTGCGTAGAAATGTTTGCTGCAGCAGGGTCTTGAAATCATTGTAGTTCTGTAGCACAGGATCTGACTGATTAACCAAAGGGGTGGCCCACGCCAGGGCATTACCTGTCATATGGGTAATCATGAATCCTACTTTGGTATGATCTGATGTGAAAGTCTGCGGACGGAAGGAAAAGTGAAGATTGCAGGCATCTAAGAACTCCTTGACTCGTTTCGGTGATCCATCAAACTTGCCTGAAACCAAAGGGTATGAAGGTAGGTCTGCAGAGGGTCGCTCCCGTTCGTTCATTCTTAGTTGTAATGCTGCGTTGGTTGTCTTAAGATTCTGGACCTCCATATTAAGGTTTTGGACTGCGGCTACTAGTTCCTGAACTTGTTGGGGGGTAGCCATCTCAGTTTCTTGTTGGCGTTGCAAACTGTCACGATTGTCGGTTATGTCTTCTTCTTCTGATGAGATGACAAGTTCTCCCCCTTCCCCCAACTCCTCACCTTCCTCTTTCTGCTTAATCCTTCCGTCCTTATGTCATGGAGGCTTCTCTTTTTTCTTGTGAAGATAAGGATGCCCTCGATAGGATGCCACCGTGCCACTAAGATAGGGGCAACGGGGGTTATCCTACCGAGAACGCCTCACAGGGGGAAAAAAGCCGGAAGGCACAAAAAACCCCTGAACGTAGTATTGCAAGTGGAGGATCCCAGAAGATGAGTTAGCTGAAGAGAGTGCAATCCGAAGAGCTGGCACCGAATCCGGAAAGAGGTCGATCCAACGGACTCAGGGGAAATATCACAGGCAGACCAGTAGGCAGGCAAAAGGTCTGGCAACAGGTGAGTTCAATGGGATACTAAGGATGATAACAGGCAGTCCAGTAGGCAGGCAAAAGGTCTGGCAACCGGTGAGTTCAATGGGATACTAAGGATAATCACAGGCAGTCCAGTAGGCAGGCAAAAGGTCTGGCAACAGGTGAGTTCAAAGGGATGTTAAGGATAATCACAGGCAGTCCGGTAGGCAGGCAAAAGGTCTGGCAACAGGTGAGTTCAAATTAGCAAGGAGAAAAGGAAGGAAACGAAAATAAGGAGAAAACAAAGGCTAGACAAGGACGAGATCAAGCACTGGGCAGGGTGGAGAAACAGCTGAAAGGGAAACAGCGAAACTGAAATCAGAAAGTCAAGAATATCACCGGGAGATGGAGCGGCAGCAACACAGGAGGAAACCCGGAAACGTTGCAACGCGTATGCGACCCGGAAGTGAGGATATTTATACTTCCGGGTCACGGACGCGTACAACGACTAGAGCGGTAAACGGAAGACGAGGAGCGGAATGCTACGGCGGACAGAACCGCCAGCGATTCCACTTCCGCCAACCCTGCCGCGGCATGACAGTATGCCCCCTCCTATGGAGACCTCCCCCCGGTTTCCCCGGATGAGAACGAAAGAACTTGCGGACCAACAGTGGGGCATGTACCTGAGAGGCTGGTTCCCAAGAGTTTTCCGACCAGTGATACCCCTTCCACCGTATAAGGAATTCCAACCTTCCCCGGCGATACCGGGAGTCACAGATTTGGGCTACCTCAAATTCCTCCTGGGTTGAAGTAGCCGGCAAGGGGGTTTCTTTCTTTTTGCGAGACCAGATGTCTGCAAGAAAAGGTTTGAGTTGTGAGGCATGAAACACCGGGTGGACTCTTTGAAGGCTTTTGGGTAAGTTTAGCCGAAAGGCTACCGGGTTGATGACTTGTGTGACTTCGTATGGGCCCAGAAATTTAGGGGAGAGTTTGGAAGGGTGTGCCCATCGTGGTAGATACCTTGTGGACAACATGACCTGAGATCCTACCCCCCAGTTAGGCACCGCTTTACGATGTTTATCGGCCTGGTCCTTGTATCTCGTTTGAGCCTTGCTAAGATTGTGTTTAGCCTGTAGGTGTACGTCTCTCAACAAGGCGAGAGTGGAGTCAACTGTGGGTAAAGAGGTAGAGACATTAGAGACCGGTAGTATAGCCCGGGGATGGTAGCCATAGTTACAGAAAAAAGGGGTGAAACCGAGAGTAGAGTGATAAGAGTTATTGTAGGAGAACTCTGCCAGGGGTATTAGAGAAACCCAGTTGTCCTGTTGAAGGTTCACATAACATCGTAAGTACTGTTCTAGTGTGGCATTTAAACGTTCCGTCTGTCCGTTTGACTGAGGGTGGTAACCTGATGTTAGAGCTCTCTCTATACACAAACGGTTGCAGAGATGTTTCCAGAAACGAGAAGTGTACTGGCTACCTCGATCTGAGATAATCTTCTTTGGTATTCCATGGAGACGAAAGACATCTTTGATGAGTGTCTCGGCCATGGCTGCTGCTGTTGGTACCCCTGGTAATGGGGAGAAGTGAGCCATCTTTGTGAAGTAATCGATCACCACCATGATGCATGTGCTCCCTTCAGAAGGGGGTAAGTCCACGATGAAATCAGTAGATATCACTTCCCAAGGACCGTCGGGAACAGGATTAGGCCTCAAAAGGCCCAAAGGTCTTAAACGAGAACTCTTGCTGCGAAGACAGGTCACACAGGATTGTACGTAACTGGCCACGTCATGGTGCATCACTGGCCAATAAAAGTGCCTCTGTAGAAATTCCAATGTGCCCTTAACACCTCGATGCCCCGCCAACTTGGAGTCGTGACACCATTTTAACGCCAATCTCCGAAATTCCGAAGTGGGTAAATACAGTTTTCCTTTCACAAAGTAGAGTCCTTCCTTGATTTCATAGACGGGGTCTTGTGGGTGACACTCCGACTCAAAACCCCCCTTTGAAGCTTCTTTCACTTGTCTCAAGAAAGCGGACAGAACACCTATTCTCCTCGTCAAGGGGAACATAAGATCCGGCGTCCTGTCGGATTCGGTCACATAGTCTCCTCTGCGAGACAAAGCATCCGCGACTATATTCTGTGGCCCTGGGATGTAGGTAATGTTGAAATCGAACTGGGCAAAGAAGTGAGCCCAGCGGGCCTGTCTTGTGTTGTAGCACTCGAACTGTCGCAGGACTTGTAGATTTCTGTGATCTGTTCTGATGGAGAATGGGTGTTTACCTCCTTGTAGAAGATGACGCCACTCTAAACAGGCTGACTTCATGGCCAATAATTCACGCTCTATGACTGAGTAGTTCCTTTGGCTGTCATTTAGTGTCTTGGAAAAATAGGAGACTGGATGTTCCTCACCTAGGTGTTCCTGCAAAAGGACTGCCCCCATAGCTGATGAAGAAGCATCCGTTTTGACGATGAACGGCCGGTCTTGATCTGGCTGCTGAAGGATGGGGGCGGTACAGAAGGCTTCCTTGAGACTGTGGAAGCAATCCTCAGCTTCGCTGGACCAAAAGAATGGTTTGGAGCTCTTCTTAAGTAGCGTGGTGATGGGTACCATTCGGTGGGAAAAGTTGGATATAAATTTCCGGTAAAAGTTTGCCAGACCTAAAAACCTTTGTACCTCCTTGATGGATCTAGGTGAAGGCCATTCCAAAATGGCAGAAACTTTGCGGGGATCCATGGCGACACCCTGACTTGATAATATGAAACCCAAATATGGGATAGATGTTGCAGAAAAAACACACTTGTCTATCTTGACTGAGAGGTGATTTACTCTTAGTCTCTGGAAGACCTCTTTGACATGGACAACATGTTCCTCCGGCGTTCTTGAATAAACCAGTATGTCATCGAGATAGACAATCGTGGTCTGACACAGCAGGTCCGAAAAAAGCCGGTCCATAAAGCGCTGGAACACAGATGGAGCATTCACAAGGCCAAAGGGCATCACTTGGTATTCGTACAACCCATAAGGGGTCCTAAACGCGGTTTTCCATTCATCCCCTTGGTGGATCCGGAGGAGATGGTATGCATTCCGAAGGTCCAATTTTGTGAAGATTGTGGCTCCATGAACAGCTTGAATAATTTCGGTGATGAGAGGCATGGGATATCTGTCCTTTATTGTCACCTTGTTTAGACCCCTATAGTCAATACAGGGTCTCAGTTCTTGTGTGTCCTTCTTCGGGATGAAAAACAGTGATGCTCCGGCTGGTGACTTTGAAGGTCTTATAAGTCCGTTGGCCAGGTTGTTATCCAAATATTCCCGGAGGAATTGTTTTTCTCTGAGGGATAAAGGATACATCCTACCAAACGGTACCAGTGCATCAGGAATAAGATCAAGACAACAGTCTTCTGGTCTGTGTGGAGGAAGATCACTAGGCGTCTTTTCTGTTACTACCTCTGTATATTCTTGTAGATGACGTGGAAGACAATGGATGAGTCTGGAGTCGTAAATATTGGTAGTTTGTACTGTCTCAAACTTTGGTTCAGGCAGACATTCGGATCTACAAAAGGTGGACTGAAAACAGAGTACGTTCTTTGCCCAATCAATGTGAGGGTTGTGCTTTCGTAGCCAGCTTATCCCTAGTATGATAGGGAAGTGAGCTGCTCGGATTATGTCAAACGAGATCCTTTCGGTATGTTGCTGGATACATAGTTGTAATTCCTCAGTGGTATGCGTGATCATGCCGGATATCAAAGGTTCCCCATCCACTCCTTCGACTTTCTGATCCTCCTGTTTGGCCAGACGAGTTATACCTTTTTGCTTAGCCCACAAGGTATCTATGAAGTTGCCGGCAGCACCACAGTCTAGTAAAGCCTGAGTAGGGACTTCGGTCCTGCCTACAGTAAGGGTGACTGACAGAACCATCAACCTTGAATCCTCTAGTAAACCAGAAGAGGCTATTGACAAAGTTGCATAAGGACTAGGAATGGCCCCTCGGGAGTGCGTCCCCATACTCACCGAGGGTGCTCGTTTCCCGAACGCCTCGGAGGAGCGTTAGGACAGTTCCGTAACAGATGGTCAGAGGCTCCACAATACATGCACATGTTGCCATCCCGTCGTCTCTTCCGTTCTTCCGGGGTGAGTGGTGCACGAGCAGTACCGATCTGCATCGGTTCTTCTTTGCCTTGGCGTGAAGGTGGTTGAGAAGACGGTATCTGGGCTTCTAAGGGAGGGAGACTGTAGAGTTTGTTCTTCTTTCTTTCTGACCGTCGTTCCGAGAGTCGGAAATCGATCCGAAGAGCGGCCGTGATGAGATCTGAAAAGGAGGATGGACGGTCGATACGAGCTAGTTCGTCCTTGAGTTCCTCTCTCAACCCTCGACGGAAGATGGTATATTGGGCTTGTTCCTGCCAGCCAGCTTCGGCGGCTATCTGTTTGAACGTAGTGATATAGGAGAGAAGATCGGTGTTTCCTTGGCGGATATCCAAGAGGTCCTCCGAGGCCATAAAAGCACTTTCTGTGCGTAGAAATGTTTGCTGCAGCAGGGTCTTGAAATCATTGTAGTTCTGTAGCACAGGATCTGACTGATTAACCAAAGGGGTGGCCCACGCCAGGGCATTACCTGTCATATGGGTAATCATGAATCCTACTTTGGTATGATCTGATGTGAAAGTCTGCGGACGGAAGGAAAAGTGAAGATTGCAGGCATCTAAGAACTCCTTGACTCGTTTCGGTGATCCATCAAACTTGCCTGAAACCAAAGGGTATGAAGGTAGGTCTGCAGAGGGTCGCTCCCGTTCGTTCATTCTTAGTTGTAATGCTGCGTTGGTTGTCTTAAGATTCTGGACCTCCATATTAAGGTTTTGGACTGCGGCTACTAGTTCCTGAACTTGTTGGGGGGTAGCCATCTCAGTTTCTTGTTGGCGTTGCAAACTGTCACGATTGTCGGTTATGTCTTCTTCTTCTGATGAGATGACAAGTTCTCCCCCTTCCCCCAACTCCTCACCTTCCTCTTTCTGCTTAATCCTTCCGTCCTTATGTCGTGGAGGCTTCTCTTTTTTCTTGTGAAGATAAGGACGCCCTCGATAGGATGCCACCGTGCCACTAAGATAGGGGCAACGGGGGTTATCCTACCGAGAACGCCTCACAGGGGGAAAAAAGCCGGAAGGCACAAAAAACCCCTGAACGTAGTATTGCAAGTGGAGGATCCCAGAAGATGAGTTAGCTGAAGAGAGTGCAATCCGAAGAGCTGGCACCGAATCCGGAAAGAGGTCGATCCAACGGACTCAGGGGAAATATCACAGGCAGTCCAGTAGGCAGGCAAAAGGTCTGGCAACAGGTGAGTTCAATGGGATACTAAGGATGATAACAGGCAGTCCAGTAGGCAGGCAAAAGGTCTGGCAACCGGTGAGTTCAATGGGATACTAAGGATAATCACAGGCAGTCCAGTAGGCAGGCAAAAGGTCTGGCAACAGGTGAGTTCAAAGGGATGTTAAGGATAATCACAGGCAGTCCGGTAGGCAGGCAAAAGGTCTGGCAACAGGTGAGTTCAAATTAGCAAGGAGAAAAGGAAGGAAACGAAAATAAGGAGAAAACAAAGGCTAGACAAGGACGAGATCAAGCACTGGGCAGGGTGGAGAAACAGCTGAAAGGGAAACAGCGAAACTGAAATCAGAAAGTCAAGAATATCACCGGGAGATGGAGCGGCAGCAACACAGGAGGAAACCCGGAAACGTTGCAACGCGTATGCGACCCGGAAGTGAGGATATTTATACTTCCGGGTCACGGACGCGTACAACGACTAGAGCGGTAAACGGAAGACGAGGAGCGGAATGCTACGGCGGACAGAACCGCCAGCGATTCCACTTCCGCCAACCCTGCCGCGGCATGACAAGGGCCTACCTTCAGCTTCAGTATTGGCCCGAGAATTCTTAGAAAACATCGTTCGGTTACACGGTTTCCCCTCGGTTTTGGTCTCCGATAGGGGAAGTCAATTCATCTCCCACTTTTGGCGAAGTTGCTGTCGTTTAGCCCAAATTGATGTGAGACTTTCTACCAGTCACCATCCCCAAACTGACGGACAAACCGAGAGGACAAATCAAACTCTAGAGCAATATCTACGTTGCATGCTCCAACAAACTGAAAACCCTTGGAAGGACATTCTTTGGATCGCTGAATACGCCTATAACAATTCGACTCATTCTGGAACCGGGAAGACTGCCTTCTTCCTATTATACGGACACCATCCTAGAACCTCTAACCTGGATCCTCCCCAAGAATTCGAAACACCTGCTGTGGATCACTTGCACTCGGAGATCACTCGTTCGTTTAAGGAAGCCACTACCCATCTGCAAAGAGCTAAAGCTCAATTTAAGAAAGGAGCAGATCAGCACCGTAAAGAGGCCCCTCACTACCCAGTGGGAGATCAGGTCTGGTTATCCACTAAGCACCTACCTCTAAAAGGACCCCGCACTTTCATCCCGAGATACCTTGGACCCTATCTTATCTCTGCCATAATTAATCCGGTGGCTGTTAGATTGGAATTGCCTTTGCATATGAAAATACATCCAGTATTCCATGTCTCCTTACTAAAACCAGTGCAACCAGGAACCCGATTGACCGAACTCCCGGAACCTGTTTTAGTAGATGGAGAACTTGAGTTCGAAGTAAAGAACATCCTAAACTCCAAAATCTCCAAATCTAAATTATATTACCTGGTTGATTGGAAAGGATACGGCCCCCAGGAAAGGTCTTGGGAACCCTCAGAGCATGTCCACGCACCTCGTCTGGTCAAGAAATTCCATTTGAATCACCCCGACAAGCCAAAACCCCCGGAGAAGACACGCTTGGGAGGGGCCTTGAGGGGGGGTGCTTCATGATCACTGCTTCCAAGGAGTCAGGAACAGCCCAACGTCCTTGGAAGCAGGCCCCTAACCGTCATCTTAGGCACCAGCCGGTCCCCATTGGGACCTTTTGGACCTTGTCCTGGCGCCGGTGGCACCAGGCTCATCAAAGCCATCGGTCCCGGCACTGGAAGCACCGGGCTCATAATATGTATGAAGATGCTTGGGTGGACTTGCCTGCAGCAGACCATGCTGCTTACTTACCAGCCACATAGGAATCCTCTGTGAACAGGAACTACTTTCTTACCTGGGTGGGGCAAACTCCACTCCCTGGATACAACACGGGAACTCTTCTGGAACTGGAACTCTTTTCTTACCTAGGCGGGGCCGTGGAGGAAGACGCCTCATCACTCCAAGGCTATTTAAACCACACCCGATTGAACAAACGTGCTTCGCGTTATTCTGCATCTGCAGCAGACCGCTCACCGAGTCTGTTCCAGCCTTTCTTCCTTCCGATCCTGAACCTGCAAGAACAATACTTACCACTCCTGTATCCAGTATTCAGCAGCACCTGCAAAGACAAGAAACAACAGGTTAGCACGGCAACCTTTACACGCAGCGCTTTCCTCACCTGATCCATCGGCAGCGAACATTTCTTCACGCTGCACCTCCGCCTGTGAAGACAAAAGCATTGTTATTACTTACTGGCACTCGGCAAAATTCCGGATTTCTTCAACGCTGCAACCCAGCATCTGAAAGACAAACGAAGAGACATTAGACAGGTATTTACTCACGTCCATCGCGCTCGCCACAATAGAACGCCTGCAAATACTCCGGCGTTTTCCAGCATCTCTTCAGCACGAACTCACAGCTGCAAGGGAAAAGAGACAGTTAGAGCGCTTGCATTTACTTACGCATTTCCAAGCGCTTCATTCCAAGGCTCTGGCTCCAACTTCGGCTCTCTCACTCCATCTCCTATCTCAAGAGCCCTGCAAGACAAATAGGAAAAAGCATTATACAGAGTCCTGTTCTATATTAACGTGCCCACGCACCTAAAGACTATAAGGACTAAAAAGGTGTCCGGAAACTCACCGCTCGTGCAGTTAACGACGGTAGCGATCCTCTGATGTCAAGAGGCCTATGTTTCACCAGTGAAGGAACTGGCAACGGCACCCTGCACCAGACGCAGATGGAGAGTCCAGCATTCACCTATCTAAGGTGAGCACGTTGACCTGGGGGCTCTATGGAGAAGCTAGGGAGAGAGAGAGAGAGAGAGAGGGACATTCAACAACCCAGATCGTTAACCCCCATATTCTTTCACCTGCAGAAATCTCACTCTTCGAGTTCGACACACAGTGCAAAGAGGTTCGGCCCCAGAAGCAAATCGAGTCCTGCACATCACTTTTCGGGTCACAGACACCTTCCTGCCAAGACCAGCGCCTCCGTGGGAATCAGGTGAGTGTTACACCCTGTAACTACTGTACAGCACTGTAACCAAGCTGAGAATAATCCTGTTGCTCCTGCGCCCTTATACGTTTGGGTCTGGCGCGCAATATAAATAAATAAACATAAACAGGAACAGCAGATAAAATGTTTATGCCGTGGCCACAAGGTGGATCACTATCGAAGGAAGTCCTGCAGCATATGACGACATATTTGCATGCAGCATATACTGGGAAGAAGCTAGACAAGCGACTAGCGAGCATAAAACTTTGGAAAATTTACCAACAAGAGAAAGATGACGAGCCTCCTATAGACTGGATACTTCATGTTTGCAAAGAGGGGGGTGAAGAGCCCTCTGCTCCACCTGTGTCATGCATCATGTCCACACGCCCGCTAGACTCCCCGCAGCACGTCCAATCCCAACATCCGGTACACATGTAGGACGGGGGCCGTGTGAGCAGTTTGGGGTCAATACCTTACATCACAGCAGAAGTCGCATTCGGTCCCGGTTGTAGCCATTTCTGCATTGGCAACTGCCGTGGCGCATTGGGTCAGGCAGAGTTAGGCGGTCACGTTCACTTCCGGATCACGTGACAAGGAGATCCCGATCACGTGATTCTGTTTTGGGTCATGTGACTAGGAATCAAACGGTATAAAAGCAGAGTTCCCGCGACCACACATCGCTTCACAGCTGTTCTTCACGACTCTGTTTGGCATTTGCTCTTCAGTCTTGATTCCTGGATTACTCAAACTCTGACCTCGAACTACAGACTTCTTTTGACTTTTCCCTTCGGATTTGGCGCTTTTCCCTGTGGATATCTGGCTGTTTTTGACCTCAGCACTTTCATACCGGACTTCTTTTGTTTCTTCCCTGGATTGATTTTCACTTTTCACGAATTTACGTACATCCCACGTCTTCCATGTCAACAACTGCAGGTGGGCTCAGCAACTAGGTGACTACTCTGACCACCATCCCAAGTCACCATCACCATTACCATCATCTGAAGGTGCTGCTCATGCGCCCCCACGTAGTTGTATCTCAGGCCCCTGTATGGTTAGCAGCAACCTTACTACCACACATCGGTAAGCTTCTTCCTGGACAGTACTAGTCCGTTTTGTATACTTCAACTGTGATTGTTTGTACTAATAATTGTTTGCCTTACAGCAGCCTTGGGGTTTCCAGTGCTACGTGGTTCCAGCGTTCCAGCATCTCCCACCTGTGGCCTCAAGGATCGCATAGAAAGTCATATTATCTCTCCCTGTGTGGTACTTGAGGATGGAGGCCCCTCTAATCTTCATGACAATCAAGTCTTGACAACCTGCCCCATTTGAAATAGAAGACAAGAGTAAAAAAGACGATGGGTTATACCCATTAAGGGAACTTAAAGCAGCGGCAGGGTATAGCAACCTGGCTTATGAGTCACCTACGCAAAGTAGTGACGAGGGCCCAGAGAAAAATACTGAGAAGGATGTAATCTCTAAAGTCCTGAGAGACAAGGAGAGATGCGATAAGGTAAAGAAGCGATCGACCAAGTACATCTCTAGATATAGGGCGAGAAATAAAGAGATGGACGGGAGAAAGAGATAAAACTGATGAGATAGCGCTCTTACAGAATGAATGTATGCGAGGTCAGATTTTGCTTAAACTTAATGGTAAAGGCATTGAGAATGTAAGACAAAGGGGAGATTAAGACGAGCAAGATAAAAAAAAGGCAGAAAGGGAAGAACAATTGAAAGACAAAGGAGCGAAAAGGAAAGATAGACCGAGACTAGAGCAGTTCTATCAAGACGAGCAAGCGAAAAAACAAGAGAGAGCAGAAGAGCAAAGGAAACGTGACAATAGATCAAGAACAGCTGATGAGCAAGAGCTTCTACGTTATTTTGCCGCAGGATTTTTCATCGCGGGACATTCATCGCCGTTTTTCTATCGAAAAAAACGTTTTTTTTTTTGAGGGGGTTACACCCCCAAACCGCACTTTATTTTCTTTTAATTATTCCCTTTCACCCACAAATATTTATTTAATTTTTAAACCCACCCCCCCAAAAAAAAGGATTTTTTTCCATAAAAAACGGCGATAAAAAGTCCAGCGACGAAAAAAATCCCGCAGCAAAAGAACTGTATACCGAGCAAGAGAGGCTAGAAAGAAAAAGAATAGAAGTTAAGGCATAAGAGAATGCAAAGACGAAAGGATGAGGAGATACATAGGGCAAATAAAAGAAGGGTTCTGAAAAAGAAAAAGGAAGACAGAGTGAGCGAAGAAGCGAGAAAGCAAAGAGAATTTGACGATGATATGGAACGTAAAAGAGGGCAGAGAGCATGCAATCACGATTACTTTTAAAAGGAAGGAAGTAAGAAATCCTGATCCAAAAGTACCATGGGAGGACATAGAGGACTTCTTCCCAGAATACGAGTCATTACCAGGCCCTTCTAGAGCAAATCTAGAAGATGAGTTTGACTCTAGGAGCATTGGGGAAGCGATCGATAAAGTATACCATGAAATGAGAGCTCAGAAAGATCCAAGGAGGAAGGGAAATTATGACCATCTCGAGAGCACTTGGTTGTATGACACGGAGGAAGCCCCATGTGGTACGTGACATAAGGAGCTGTCTTTAGAAAGACTGACTTTGAATAGAAATGAAGACGAGAGAAGTTGCATGAGTTGGGGACAAGAAATGTCAGACGAAGAAAGGGAAACCTTCCATGGGGAAGAGAGAGATGATGCATGTGGTTCTGAGGGATGCTTTTCTATGGATAAGGAAGTAAGATGGTCGTATTTAAACACACCTGTATCTAAGGCGTTCGAGCCATTGACAGTCAGACCGACCTAGGGGGCAACCCCTTATGTAAGCAGGTTAAGATCATTGCCAGGTAGAAGGCGATGTGGGAATATTGTCCCGGCGGTGGATAGACAAATGATGAGAGATCAGAATGAGTTTGGGGCTTTGCAATTTCCCTTGCTAGTGAAAGGAGGAACAAGACAACAATATAAAACATGGCCTTAGATGGATAGAGATAATCTACAATGTAAACTCCTGAGTTTAACTTCTGGCGCTGGGAAATGGATACATGAATTAGAGAAAATGACGGGAGGAAACATGTTCGCTATAGGGGACATTAAGGGTCTTTTAATCGACATACTTGGTGAGAGAGCTGATGAAGTGTGGACAAGGGCAGGGTACCCTGGTGTTACTACAGTCAACACTGCTCACGATGGAGCACCATTCAAGAACTGTAGGGCAGCAGTCTGGAAAGAGCTTTGAGTACTGTATCCGGACACGTCCAATATGGGATCTATAATGACGAAAAAGATGAAGGAAGGAGATGATCCGTTGGTTTACATTCCAAATTTCCAGGAGGCTTGGGCCTTGGAAACGCGTGAATCTTGGGGAAAATCTATACCAGCATTCTATCATATATTATTCCAAGGGCTGCCAGAGCCAGTGCAGAAGCAGCTCAAGAGTTAGTGGGGATATAACCTAAACCGTGGTTGGAAATTCAGCTGACCATTGCGCATTACTGCAGACTCTTGCAAGAAAAGAATCGCAAAAAAGACGATCCTCGCAAAGGCGAGGAGGCAAAGTTAGTGCAGAAAAAACAATCCAAATACACCATTGAAGGGGGAATGTTGACCAGCGTAGACGGATCGACAGTGAACATGTCGCAGGGAAACAATCAAAGAGTTTGATCAAAATAATAGTGGATATACTCCATGAGGAAGGGGATTTCGAGGACGAGGTTGGCAAGGTTATCAAGGGAATGGGCAGAAGAATCAGGTAAGTTTTCAGAATACCAAGGTCGGTTTCAAAATATCCAGAATGATAATCAGAGTATGCAAAATGGGCAGTTTGGTTGGCCACTGCTTATATGTTGGACGTGTGGAATGACAGGGCATTTTTCTTGCACGTGTAGAAGTCAAGGGATGGTGCAAAATGGTGCAAAATGGCCAGTTCTCAAGAGGGTGGTGAGTGCAGAAAAGCTTACATCCACAGCATGTGGCAGTTAATCCACCACAAGGACAATCGCAGCCATCGCCTATGCAGCTTCAGCAAACCACAAACACAGGTCAGTTAATAACTCCTGGAATAGGGGATGTCACTGCCAATGGAGGGTTCCTTTTACAAGTAATGGGATGAGGCTGTACCCAGAATAGGACAGCTCAATGGGAGACCTGATGTGTTCCATACTATCCGTGTTGCCAAACCCTCATGAGGAACCCAGGGTGGACGTCCGTATAGGAGAAATGTTTTTCGTTTTTAGTAGACATGGGTGCAATGTGCTCATGTATACGAGATGGTAAGTTTTCAATGTCTGGAAATGCCATGAATACTCAGTGGTTCAGAGGAGCTACAAGCAGAGTTCCTTTCACTGAAGAATTGCCAGTTTCTATAGGAGAATGTGACATGAAGGTGCCACTGCTATATTCGAGGCAAACAGTTGTCAATATATTGGGACGAGATCTAATGACTAAGTTCAATATGACAATATCGTTCACTGATGAAAGTATAGTGTGTTCAACACTTGGAATGCATTACGTAAATGTGTGCAAAATGATTATGGCATATGCAGGACAACTAGCTATGAGAGCAATTACATTAGAACCAGAGGTTTTTCAGTATGGGGTTCTAATTCTGTTGTTATGGTTACCAGGCCTAGCAGGCAGCACAATGAGAACTCCAGATGAATTTTTGTTTAGACCAAGAATACCTATGCTCGAAGAAAAGAGACAAGTTTTTCCCTTAGAGATACAAGGCTGCGATAAAACACACGCAGAGATTTTTGGGATTATGTAACTACGTCAGAGCATGGGTCTTTGACTACAGCTCATATATAAGGCCCCTATTACAGGCTCTTAAGAAAGTACAGGCAACGCAAGAACAAATCGTGTGGACTGATGAAATGGAAGAAGGGTTTGATGAATTGATAAAGCAATTTGCACAGCCCCAGTTTTAGGGGTTCTCAATTATGCTGAGGAATTCTTTTTGTTTTCACATACAGATGGCACTGTATTGACAGCCGTCCTTACACAGAGAACCACGTTGGGGTACAAGCCCCTTGCATATTACAGTGGAATCTTAGACCCAGTAATGAGAGGTCATTTTCTGTGCAAACAAAGTTTAGCAGCCGCTGCGCTCACCATAGAGAAGGCTGCAAGCATTGTAATGGGATGTTCCATGATGTTATTTGTTGAACACACACTATTTGCCATTTTAGAGAAACCAAAAGGCATGTTGACTTCTCAAAGGGCTTCTGCCTATGAGGTAGCCATATCAAATCCAGCGAACAAAATAGTTCGATGTAAAATAGTGAATCCTGCCATGTTTATAGCTGAGCCAATGACAGAAGGAGAACCTGTACACGATTGCGCAAACTATGACGAGTTCTGTGATGAGCTCCCCAGAATAAAGGAGAATGCATTAGCAGGAGGAGAGATTGTTTTTATTGACGGCTCTTCAAGGATCGATCAAAATGATGGACAGAGATATACAGGTGCCGCTGTGATAAAGCACACGACTAATGGGGAATGTCGGGTGCTTATTAGTACTGGATTAACATCTCATTATTCAGCACAGTCTGCAGAATTATTGGCTTTGATACTTGCGATCGAGAATCACGCAGACCAGGAAGTAACAGTGTACAGCGGCTCTGCCTATGTGACATCAACGGTGCACGCAGGTATAGCACGTTAGAAAAGGAGGGGCTATCTCCGAGTGGATGTCACGCCAGTGCAGCATGCCGCCTTATTGGATAGGCTCATTAAGGCACTACAACTCCCAGTAGGCATTGAAGTCGTTAAATGCGCAGCCCATACTAAAGGGGCAGATTTTATCTCACATGGAAATCAAGCAGTAAACGCTGAGGCCAAGCGCGTATCGATTACAGATAAAGAGATGATGAATTTTGAGACTCTTGATGTGAATGAAAAAATAATTATTATGAAGACTGTATCTGAAGGATACAACCACTTGTCAAAAACACAGTTAATAGTGATCCGGGGGAAGCACCTCAAGAGGAAAATAATTTGTGGACGCGAAGAGGGTGTTCTTTAAACCCATCTGATGCATTGTGGCAACAGGACAGCACTGGTAAACCGGTGATGCCTATAGCCTTATTAAGGGTAGTGCTGGAACAGCTACACTACCCCGCGCATACAACTAGGGAGAATCTCGATGCAACTATTGCTGTGCCAAACATAGCAGAACATGTTACATTCTTTGTAGTGAATTGTATTGTGTGTCAACAATTCACGGCTGGGCAGACACTGCGCACAGTTAGGGGAGTCATTCTGAGACCTAATGGCCCTTTTCAGCACTTGCATATCGACTATGTCGGCAACATAAAAGTATGTAATGGATATTAGGGGTGTCACGGTATTGGTTTTATGGTGGTATGATAACCTTGTTGCCAAATGACGGTATATCATGGTTATCGCGGTATAGCAGGTGGAGTTAAGTAATCTAAACAAATATTTTCTTAAAGGTCATAAATTGTCAGCATTTTGAAAGTTGTCTCTGCATATGTTTTGCTGATCCTCCAGGAATTTAAGGCGGCGGTAGATTTAGTCTTTCATGGCGCTCACTCGTTGAGTGCCTTGAAGGAAAGAGTGACTAGTGGAAGTGTTCAAATGCCCATTTTGAGCAATGAGCTTGCTGCTCAGTCACAGGTCATCGCTTTGAAAATTGGCCTCGACCTGCATTATTTTGCAACTACATGGCTTGGACATCATGACCCCTCACTGCGATCAGTCATACAAGTTTGTTTTGATAACGCTTTATCCCATTAAAGGGAGAAAAGTCACTCCTGTGAGGTCTGAAAGCCCATGTCATTGTGTTTCTTTTGTCAAAATGTCATAGCCAACACACACTCACTGAAAGGTTGCATATTGATCAAATCACTATAGCTTGTTTACCGTCTGCCTGGTGTATTATAAAGGTCTGATGTTGGAGTCAACACTGACCATGTAATCCTAACAGGACAGCGTTCAATGGGCGCTGTTGATTTCTTTTTTGATTCTTGCAATACATGTTCATTTACCTTCTTAAAGATAGTGGCACAAAAACTTTTTGAAAATGATAAAGTTAAAATACATATTGGCACAAATATGGCCTAAACCATCACATCACCACAGCCCCATCATTACCATTTTCCCCAGGTCTGAGCGCATGAGGACCCTTGTCATATGAGTTGAGACGGAGGAATGCATTCATGGGTAGTGTCACAAATCGAGGATAGACCTGAGAAATATGTCACCCACGTTGCTCTGGATACTTCAAATTGAATGTAGAATCTGTCCTGCCTGCTTGAGTCCAGTGCCATGTGCAGAAGGCAGGTGAAGAATCAAGCGAAGCAACAACTCTGTGTAGATTTACACATTGGCACTAGAGGACAGTGGGGGGGGGAGTGTATATACTAGCACAAAGCACTGATGGGCCCAGTGTTCATACAGTATACATAGCTAACGTTTTTTGTGGACATGCATCAGAAGGGCATCCAGTTCATTCCCCCGTTGAATTCTGGGATGTGTAGTTCCCCATCTTTCAAATTGGTGGGAAAACTACAAATCGGCTGATCTTTAACCTGACTCTACTGATCACAGACAAAGAGCAGTCACAGCATCAAAGCTACATTTACTAATATGGCCTCACTTTCCCTATGCTCATGTCTGCCAAACGCCACATGCCACTGTGCAAGATCCAGAATGTGCAGCACTTGCTTACTGCAGCCTTTCCAAATCAGATTGAAAAGCTCACTTAATAGCTGCAGGCCCTAAAACGGTATGCCGGTATAAACAATGTGACGGTTATTATTTAGTTCAATTAAGCTGTTCACGGTATCTATAACAGTATACTGTTACACCCCTAATGGATATAGATACCTGATCATAGTGGTGTGTCCTTTCTCCAGATGGATAGAGGCAGATCCATGTACACACCCAGATTCCGCTTGTGCAGCTAAATTTCTAGTGCAGGAAGTATTTCCTAGATGGGGAGTATGTGATATTTTGAGGTCAGATAATGGCCCACATTTTGTAAATCAGGTATTTGAACAGATCAGCTTGTTGCTTGGTATAAAGCACAAGTTTTTTTCGGCTTATCATCCGCAAGGAAATAGTATCTGTGAGAGGCTCAACAGCCCGCTAAAAGAAAGAATAGCCAAGTTGAAGCTTTCCTTGAAGAAAGGGTTGTTGCATTGCCTACCACTGGCATTATATGCTTTAAGGAACCAACCGGGTTCTGACCACCATCTCACGCCCCACGGAATAGTGATGGGGAGGCAAATGAGAACACCTCTAATGCCTTCATCCAGAGTTAGAAGGGATGCTCAGCCAACTGCAGAACTATTAGGATTGGAATTGCATGATTATTTGAACTGTATGACTTCCAGTATTTCTGTCAGTTCAGGACAGCTGCAGCGACACAGGTGTAGGGCAGTACAGAACACAGAAGGAGATGGTTCGACAGACCAATCTAAAAAACGTTCTGTTCCATAACTATTCCCAGGAGATGCGGTTCTAGTCCACAACCACATAAGGAAAAAGTGGGACGAACCCTGTTTTAACGGTCCATTCATTGTGGAAGACATCACACCGTCTGCTGTCAAAGTGCAGGGCAGGCGTTCCTGGATCTTCTTGGGGGACATTATAATCTTTGCTGGAGAAACTCCTCTGCCTGCACCCCTACACGACGAGAAAAGTACAAGCATCAGGGAAGGACCACAGCAAGTGCAGATGAGATCTATGACGAGGAAGAAGGACGCAGAAGCTGACAAGTAGAAAGACAGAGTTCATTGGACTGTGGCTTGGTTCGGACACTCCTTTTAAGCCATTTATAAAAGGGTCAAGGAAAACTGGTTCAAACACTCTGTGCTGTCATTTCAGGGTGAAAGAAGATCTTTGGTTCTTAAAGCCACAGTAGCTTATTGACTTTGGCCTGAGGCATGCTTAAGCCTTGATCAGAAGAAAGTGATAAGAGGTTATAAACTTTGGACTGAGGCATGTTTAATTCTTGATAAGAAGAGGCATATGCCAGATTCTGATCATGGATATAGCAATTGGAAAAGGGTACAGTACCCAGATTCGTTCCATACTGAGTTCCTGTTTGGATTTTCCTATGGTGTTACCCAGTGATTACCTTTCTAGGCACATTCTTACTTATTTCGAGTTGGCGTTGCACTCTTACCCTTCGCTGGTGGGGAGAACCACTTGCATTCCAGCTTTCTTACAAAATCCTAAAAATGAAGAAGTTATAAGAAGATTGCTCATAGTCATCACTGAACAATTCTTGCAACTACCTGACTAAAGTGGGGAGAGTACAAAGGCCCCTATCAAACGAAGCAGCTCATACACTAGTCAGTGTAGTGTTCTTTCATCTGACTGAAGAGTATCTGCACCTTTTTAGGAGGCACACTGACGTGCTCACCTTTCTAAGGGATCCGAGAAACGCTGCATATCTGAATGTGATCTTGGAAGGCATTATAATCCAAGTGAGCATATGTTCCGAGCGATCTCACAGGTCGGTGTAGAAACTTTCCTTCGAGATACAGGTCTAAAGGTTGCTGATAAAGGAAGAACTTTTGGTTTCTGCTGAAAGAAATTTGATATGTCGTCTGGGCTGAGGCAGATTCGAGGCATAGATTGGGAGATAATCTATGTCATAGAGCTCATTTAGACTTACTGAGGTTGTTCTATCTTCACACTAAATAGGCATCTACACTTCAACTGATGAAAGACTGATTCCAGAGATACAGAGGAAGTTGTTTTCATCATCCAATAAGCAGACAACGGATCGAGAACGAGTTGCTGAGTCAAGACAGCAGCTTCCAGAAGCAGTTCTCAATGCTGATGTATTAAAGTTTGAGTTTTTCTTTCC
This sequence comes from Ambystoma mexicanum, assembly GCF_040938575.1. NCBI lineage: Eukaryota > Metazoa > Chordata > Amphibia > Caudata > Ambystomatidae > Ambystoma > Ambystoma mexicanum. The sequence continues at coordinate 37,360,023 of NC_090938.1, forward strand.
TTGGGTAGTCAAGATGGGAAACCTAAGCAGCAACATTATATTACTGCATGAAAAAAGACGCTCACGTTGTCCAAGAAGTAAATGTTGTAGGCTGACGTACCACTGTGTTATCTACACTTGCATTGTGTTCATAATTGTACTGCTTTCATTGACTGTACAAACAGGGGTCTATATTGGTGCAAATGGAGCTAACACTCCTGTGCATTTATCTGAGCAGAGGGAATATTTACGCATGACAACTACTAGGCAACCTAGACCCTATGTTGTTTCCTGTCACAAAGAAAGATGGCAAATTGCCTGAGCTTGAGATGGATGTCATTAGCAATAATACACATGCAAAACGTGTCTTGGAGACTGTTTCTGGACGCCAGAGATATGCTCAGCCAAACAAGCAAAGCAAAGGGATGATAAAAGTTGAGCCTACAAGTAGTACATGCACATGGTCCAGTGACAATTGACCCAAAAGCAGTTTCAAAAAGAAAATCCCAGATGGAGATTATGTGAGACATTTTCTTGCCGAAATGGGCTGCTGAGCAGATGAGACGTTCTGAACTTTCTCCAACTCAAGGAACACATGAGGGTGTAGCCCGTCCATGGATAGATATTCCTATGATTAATCCAGCCAGAAGAAGCTATGTTGGTACACTTCATGACATGATTATGGAAGTTCACATGAAAAGAATGAGACCTAAAAGAAGCGCACAGGAAGATAATTATGAATTAAATGATTACCTGGACAGCACGGCACACTTGGGAAATAACATATGGTACCAACACATGAAGGAAGTTGGGAGAAGAACTTCAAAAGGAGGAATATTTTGTATGTGCACTCCTGCCATACAGCATGGGGAAGTTGAAGATCTTCATAGCTGTTGAAATAGATGTTCACACAGCACATTGTCTTTCACACGTAGCACTTGCAAGACCAGAGGCCAGTACATGGGAAGTGATGCTTCTCTCAAATGGGCAACTGAATGGACAGATCCAGATGAAGATGATTATACTCAAGATATAAAGATAAGAAACAATGCCAAGACGAGGAATTATGTGATCAGATATGAAAAACCTGCAGTAAAAGGAGCTGCAATCAGAAGGAAGTGAACAAGAAATTTGAGGTCGCAGGGAAATCTGCAGATAACAATCCAATTTGGAAGAACAGAGGTCAGATGCAGATCTGGGGATCAGCGTTATCATCAGATGGGTGGGAAAAAGGAGTGGTGATCTGCAGAGCATGGATGGTAACTAATCGTCCTGAATCAACTATTTTGAATGCACAAGAGGTGTGCAAACCGCTGTGGCCAAGACTTTCTAAACTATTGACATGGGTTGAAGACAGAGGAGGACCCCTGCAATTAGTGCCTTTGGAGAGCTCAGAGCTATGCTTCAGGAATAATGGCACAAGAAAAGTTGGAGAGAATCAGAAATGCGATCATAGCTTTGACACATTAGGAATGGTGCATGGAACAGCCGTAATCATGGATCATTATTGAGCTTGTGCATCTAAGGCATACATAAGGCTACCTAAAGACGGGGGAGGAATATGCACATTGGTGAACGTCCATGTTCCAGCATTAGTGATTCCAAAGAGTTATCTGAATCTCGACAGTTTTCCAAAAGCAGATGCTCACCTGAGAAAGAAGAGATCTGTGGCGCTGATAAAGAGGAGAGAGAGAGAGCGAGAGCGAGAGCGAGAGAGAGAGAGAGAGAGAGAGAGAGAGAGAGAGAGAGAGAGAGAGAGAGAGAGAGAGAGAGAGAGAGAGAGAGAGAGAGAGAGAGACTACTTTTCAGCCAAATCAATAGAAGCTTTTGACTCTATCCTATATGAACACAGACTGTTCAGCCAGACTTCATTGTTCACGTTGATCTTCATGCCAAGAATCCAATTTGGAGCAAATACCAAGTGACTTCAGATAACCAGATGGGAATTGCTGCAGGCAATTAACACTACCATAAAGGGATTCAATGCAATCAGAGGGGCGATGAGAGCCATAAGACTGATGACTCTCCAAAACAGATACATCTTGGAGATGATCACAGCTATGTATGGAGGTGTTTGTGCAAAAATCAGAGAATCATGTTGCACATTCATACCTTCTCGTGACAACGAGAATGGAACCTTGGAACCTTGACAGATGCCATAGACATGCTGACAAAACTCCATGGCTAAATGATATACGAAGCGGAAGACATTGCTGATGATAGCTGGATTGAATCACTCTTCTCTTGCGTTCCACAATGGATGGCAGACATGTTCAAGTTTCTTGGAGCCCTGATCTTGTTGGCATTGCTTGGATTTTGTGTAATCAAGATAATAATCTTGCAGTGCAAGAAGACAGCAAAGAAAGCCATAGGGATGAAGACTATGATTGATGTTGAACCAGGATGGAAGCCCAGAGATCTGACAGATAAAGAAATCTGAGACTTTGTGAAAGCCAGTATTTATGCACCTGAGGGAACAAAGTTCCTGTACCCAAAGAACCATAAGAAATATGTGGGAAGAGGGATCTATTGCAGTCCAAGTGGACATGACATAAAACAAAGATGATCATGTGAAATCAGCAGGATGTCTGAAAGGAGTCATAAAGATATGGATCCCAAAGAAGCAGTTCTTCAGACAAGGATGTCTAGATGTGAAGGATGATGGGAAAGTGGACAATTAATCGCCCAGAGGGGGGGAGTGTAGAGGAGGAGCCAAGTACCCGTACTCCAACTGCCCGACCTCTATTACCTATAGAATGGAAACCAGAGTATGTGACGTACACAGAACAATTGAACCACAAAAGAGCAGAGCGTGGACTCTGTGCAGTACCAGTGAGAGTACCTATACCTAAGCAGATCTGGGAGGCAAGGTACCAATTGAGAAAACCGTACCTACATACAAGACAATATGATGGCCATTTAAATGAGATTCCTGAAGAAGCAGAGAAGATGAATGGTGATGTCACAACTGAGCTGAACTGACGCACGTAGAAGAGACACAGAGACCAGAGAACGCAGATATTCTATAATGCATCAAGAAAGTATCAAGGATAAGTAACATCTTGGGATCAAGGTGAAGAAGCTTAAGCCACAGACACAGATGAAGATATCAAGCTAGTTTAAATGTGTACAGATGCAACAGAAACGCAAGCAGCAAAGTAATCTTAAAAGCTAGCCTCAAGCTTTATAGTAAATAGATTGTGGCAAGCGCCTATATATATATGTATATATGTATATATGTATATATATATATATATATGCATATGGACAAATAAAGATAGATGATTCCACTAGGCATTATAAGCAGTGCTGAACGTAAAACGAGAAGGCCTCATTTCAAGGTGTCGAAGATAAAAAAGCAAATTAAATTACAAATGAAATCTCAGCAGAAGGAGTTGAATGAGCCAAGAAGCCAAGGTCTTGATGGATTGATGGATTGATATATTAATTGGTGGGAAGCTTGTGCTAAGATGAGCCCACTAGCACCTGGACGTTCAGTCTGCATGCTGCTAGACATGGGTGGAAAAGTACTGACGGGCGTTAGAAGCCAACCAATTGTAGAGGACTGTGTAATCAAGGGTCCTATAGTTTGTGTAGCCAATAGAATGTTGTGTATTTAGTGACGTTCATAGTGGCCATTTTGAGGGGAGGTCTTAGTTGCCCCACCTGATGTTAAGCACCCTATCACTTTCCTTTACGGTTCTATACTGACGTGGAACTTATACTTAGATACTCACTTAGAGCCAATCACTCCCTCCGATAGGTTTTATAGTTTACCACGAAGGTAGTGACGCATGTCGACATGTCACTATTGACCAATTTGCCTAATAAAACCTCAGTTTTTGTAAGGTTCATTGAGTAAGAGGATCGAATGAATGCTAATGTTCGTTGTACTCCCTGTTTTAGATACTTGATATTAAAACAGACTCCCTTTTGCCAAACTACCTGAGTCGTCTTGATTATTTATGTATGAATAAAATCTGCATCCCCATCCATCTCCAGGGTATTGCTACTCATCTTAAAGGGCGGGGTAACCCAGTTCATAGCTTTTGGTGAAGGACAAGCAATGTCATTGTTCAGTGGAAAGTCTTGCATCCAAGATAGACTGTGTGATTGGAGGTTGAACAGTATGTGGGACTGGTGTCAATGTATAGTGTCTGAAAGGGACACACACAGTGTTTCTGAGCAACATGATTTTGATTTGATTTGGAAACGTATAATGCACATTTGCCAGGGGGATCCGGCCAGAATCTGCATCTGAGCGCAGGTGAAAAAATAGCACAGATCATAAGTCACACAGACCTACATTAAATGCCTTAGACAGACAGGGAGAGTTACAGGAAAAGATGTTTTCAATATTTTGTGTGAAAATAGACAAAGATTCAATTTGCCGTATATCCAGTGGAAAGGAGTTGTAGGGCCAAGGGCGTGTGAAGGAAGAACATCTATCCTTCAGGATGAAGTCCTAGAGAAGGGGGCCACCAAGAGACTTGGAAGAAAGGGTCGCAGAAATGAGGGCTAGTAAAGCCTTCAGAAGTTTAAGTTGAAAGTACACAGACTAAACGATTTGATTAATATGTATATAGCAGCTCATACTGGGCTGCCAAATACCGCCAAAATTCTTCAATGTCTGGGTAAATGTAATTGGGATCCCAAATAGGGTTGGGCAAGGTTCGTAATTTAAGACATTTGCTAACTTCTTTTTTGAGCCAAAAATGATCATCTCCGTTTTAGATGGATTAAGCCGGAGCTTATTTTCCAGCATCCATCTTTGTAATCTGTCTGCACGTTACAACTCGCTCCAGTGCCCCCATTGGGTTGCTTTAGCCGACCATAGATCTGGGTGTCATCAGCATATGTATGATAACATAAGACAAACTGGGAAAAGATGTTGAGCAGTGGGCGGATGTAGGCGTTAAACAGCAATGGAGACAGAGAGAAGCCCCGTGGCACTCCACAGGTGGCAGGTAATGAATGAAACATGTATGGGCCTGCTTTGACCTTTTGAAAACAGTCTGTTAAATAGCAGGTGAAGCATTTGAGAGTGTCATCAGATGCCTGCGCCAGTAGCGATAGTCTTGACCTAAGAATGTCACAATGGACTGTGTCAAAGGCTGCCGACAAGTCTAGCATGACAAGCATGCTGATGCCACTATCGACGGATGCCTCAAGCATGTCATCCCAGATTGCCGTAAGTGCTGTCTAAGTGCCATAGAAACATCATAGCATTGTGCATTGCACCACTGAGGCAAAATACGGAGGATGGGTCTTACTAGTAATGCAGCTGCTAAATGCCCTTTTCAGTGGCCTCTAGAAATTACTGATACCCGAGCTTGCCAATGGTCGGATCCCCACTTTGTGGAATTTAACATTAATTTGCCTAGTAAACCACTAAAAAAACATCCTCTGCCTAAAACAATAATCAGCAGAAACCTGAATAGAATGAACTCAGGAGACTGAGAAACAAGCCTTAAACAGATCATGGAATTTACCCACGATTCAGACACCCGTGAAACATTATTCAATACGTATAACATCCAGCTTCATAGTCTTTTGGACAGAGTTACTCCACTGAAATCTAAAACAATCTGAGATAAAAGTTGCAAACAAACTTGGTGTACCCCTGCCCTGACCCAGACTAAAATAACAAAATATAGCTTGAATGGATTTGGGTAAAAGACCCTACTTGTGAAAACAAAGACGTTTGGAAACAAATGCAGTATGCATATAAAACTCACATTTATGAAGCCAAAAGTAATGGCTATAACAATGAAATCGCGTCTGCTGACAATGACTCAAAAAGACCCTTTGAAATGTATCGGAATCTTGAGAAACCTAAACTACAACCCCAGCAGTGCACACCGAGGAACGAGGACTGTAACCGGTTACAGCAGTGGTTTGCACATATTATTGCATCAGCCCGTGCAAAGATCTCTAAATCCTTAAAACAACACTACTCATCAACATCTATTTTCAGAAAACAAAGTCCCACAAACCACCTGCTTCTCTTTCTCACCCGTATCCAAATAAGAGATGCTTCAGTCTTTGAAATCTTTGCATCCAACATCATGCTTTGGGGGAGATTCTACCATCCAAAATCCCACTTCAACATCCTAGGATCTTTGCCCCGTTCTTAATGTGCTTCATGAATTCCTCCTCCAGTCACAGGAAAATGCCAGACAGTCTCTGAGAGGTAGTAGTCACCCCTCTTCCAAAGAAACTTGGCCCTGACCAAAACAACCCGAGCAACCTGCGCCCAATCACCAACACACTTTTCTTGCTAAAAGTGATAGACAAAATTGCCACCAAGCAGTTTCAACAACATCTGGAAAGGTCCAATATTCTTCATCAAAAGCTATCTGTTTTCCGGGCCTTTTACGGCACGGAGACAGCATTAATAGCTGTACAAACCCATATGCTAAGCACTATGGACGAAGGGAAATCAGCCCTACTGATACTTTTGGACTTATCCACGGCCTTCGACCTGCTCGTCTTCTGGATTGTCTATGAACTTTCAGACAATGCTTCGAAGAAACAACTAAATGGATTGGCTCCTTCCTTGGAAACAGGAACTCAAGAGTGTGTTGGAGAGAGACGTTTTCTGCACCCAAACATGATGGTGTTCCCCAGGGGGGCCTTTCTATCCACCACATTGTTTAACTTATATATCAAGCCCCTCTATGACCTCTTAACAGCATTGACTTTACATTTCTCACACTATGCGCATGGCGCGCAGCTCCTCATGGAACTGTGTGGAAACCATGAGCCTGATTTGGCACAGCTCAACCACAGACACAGCCTGATCAATGACTGGATGTCTCAAAATTCAATGTGCCTGAACCCATCGAAAACTGAACTGATGATTTGTGGCTCAACACCGGCTAGATCCAAACTTAGTCCGGAATACTCCCACATGAATATCGCAAACAACCACATTAAAATTCAAGACAAAGTTAAAACACTGGGGTTATACATGAATGCCGCGCTGAGCTTAGAGGCACATGTGGGCGGTGTAATCCGCAGTACTCAATACCATCTGAAAGTACTGCGGCAGGCCAAACCCCTCCTATCACAAAAACACAGGTCGACTTTGACAAGAGCAATCATTATGCCCCGTATTGATTACTGCAATGCCCTCCGGGCTGGCACAAATATCTGCAGTATTATGCGTCCGCTATCATATCTATCATATCATAACCCAAGTCTCGGGAGGACAGCTCAGGGGCAACATGCTCTTCTTGGAAGCAAGACGACACAGAGCACCACAGGTTCGATCCCTGGGTCTACGCATAGAAACCTCTGGGTATTAAGCGCGTTATAAATAATCTATTATATCATATTGTATCTATGACATCCCCAGGAGGGAAGATATTACTAGCGCCAGCAGAAATCTACATTGGTTACCAGTGTCAGCCAGAATATGGTTCAAAGTACTTACTGTGCCATACAGATGAATTCATGTAAATGCCCCGATATACCTAACGGAGAAAATAAAACCTTATATCCCTGCCAGACAACTCTCAGTAACGGGGCATGCTGACTGTACCCAGGAGTACACAATGCAGAGGCCTGGGCAGATCCTTGGGCACACTCATCAGCTCAAGCCTGGAATTCTCTGCCAATTGCACTAAGATTGGAAACCAAACCACAAGTGTTCAGGAAGGTGCTTAAAACGTTCCTGTTCATTGATTACACCCTATCCACCATTTGGCTGCGAGTCCCGTGTGGGTTACTGTTAAGAAAGGAAGAAGGCAATGAATATGGCAAGGGAAACGTGCACGGAATCGCACAGTGAACAACTGTGAATCTAACTACGTGCATACAATACCCAAGACTCGTGTATACTAAACCCAGGAGTGCAAATAGAGTGAAACTATAATACCAATATATGAAAAGGGATGTGGGGTAAGCACTTAGAACCTCCTTATGACTGAAAGGAAAGTCGGCAAACTCCTTACCCACTATGCTATTACAGATACTGACAGCGCTAAGCCCACGTAGAGGGCAAGCAAGGACAGGATCTGTGAGCTGACACTCTGGATGATACTGAATAAGGAACTTAGAAACAGTACTCACGAGGACCGGAAAGACCACTTGAATGTCAGTAAACCCACAAACCCGGTTGATCAAACAGGGACCCAGAAGGCTATAACAGCAATGGGTGGAGGATAACTAAATACATAAGACCCAAGTCAAGGGGCAAGTAGGAATTGTGATTATAGAATAGTGAGGAAAACAAAAGGCATTCACATAGGGACTAGTTACAACAGCACCCCACACCTAATAATCAATGGGAAATAAATGCAGAAGTGCAATGGAAAACATGGAATGGATCCCAATAGAAAGTAAAGATCAGGAGCAGGGAAAATGATATCACAAAAGGAAACCTTTCCCACCCATCCAAGGAGAAAAGGCAGGAAGCTAAATCTATAAAGGGAAAGACTAATGCATCAGGTTTTTCAGTAGCAAAGGACAGCATCAAAGAAACTGAGAACACAGGCAAATTGGGCAGCATCAAAGGGTAAAGCACAGAGACAGGCTGCCTGCAGACAGAGGAAGACAGAAAGGGAAATCCAGAAAGCAGAAATCAATTAAGCACATGAATCCGAAATCCAGGGCAGAGGAACAAGAAACAGGAACTAGGAACTAGGCACAAAAGCTAGGAACAAGGAACAAGGGACCAGTCACAACAGGAACACTGCAACAATGACCAGTGCTGGACTGAAGCAAACTGATGCTTTTAAAGCTGATTAACGAGCACACCCCTCAGGTGTGCCGCCTGCTGCACCTGCAGCCACAGGTGTTGCCTATCCTCCACCCAACCTTGTCCTGCAAGGGAGGAGGTGAAGCAGTGAGCCAGGCATTCTGGGAAGCATAGTCATTAGATTAAAGTAGCATGCTGGCTGCCAAAAACCTGGAATGCATCCGGAAGGGAAGTAACTTAGAAAATAAGGTTTTAGCGCTCCCAATTCATCACAGCACTGTAGCATAAGGTTCGGAGGAAATGTCCAGTAGGGAATAAACCCCAAAACATGCCCCCAAGTGACGGGAACGGGAGCGAAGGGAGCGAGCCGTGACAGTTACATGTTGCCCCGTATTTTAGTCCTATGTGTACATGTAGCGCCTTGATGTCTATAGGGCTTTGGCGCTCTATAAACGACTGAATATAATAAAATAAGTGAAGTGTTAACTGTTGCTGGCATCGTCAAGAACCCCAGAGGAGCTCCAAACCATTGGAAATAAGGGCTGACTCCTGTGGAATCGGCCACCTACTCTGGAAGTACATGCTATCTTTGCAAGAGAGAACAGCAGTGCCTCGAAGTCCTGACACCTAAACCAGACCAGTAACCTGTCTCTCCCAAGTGTGCACCCCAAGTCCACTGTCCTCCGTCGCGGGCGACAGAGATGTATCGTGGACCTTCCCACTCTGGGATTGAGTTCCTCAGGAAACATATCCACAGTGAACTCAGTTGGCAGATCAAGGAACTTGGCCCTTATGAGATCACTTTGTAGCCACTGGATTACTCCACAGAGTGGCCAGTGAAGCGGATTTAGGGGATCCGCCAGGAGTGTCCACCATTCCCTGGATCTTTTGGTGTAATCGAGAATGCAGCTGGCTCTTCTCTCAAGCCACCATGAATAGTACAAGTGGCTTTCATGCCCCCACTGAGTTTTGAGTTGTTGAGATCTCTCTTGGTGTTTCCGCTTTAAATGATTGTATCAGATTTAAGAGAACTGATTTTACCAGTTTCAGGATTCCCGGGAAGCTTTAGAATCGTGGTAATGTACATTGACACCTTCATCCAGCATGGTATTTATACATGAATGGTCTTCGATGGCAAATGCCCCGCCGCCCACTTCGTGGAGCCCGCTTGCGCCCTGTGTAAGCGTTATAGGTTTAATGCAAATCCCAGCTCACATAGGATCAATGTGAATTATTTTCTCAATTTATTTGCATTTTGATGATTCTTGTTTTGAATCAAACGCCACACACACAGATCCGGATTTGTCCTGGTTTGCTTTATGAGAATATGTCTTGCCTGCCGTATTGATAGCCGCGTCTATGCGCTATTGACCTAACGTGGGCAATGTCCTCACTTAGCACTGTATTTAAGAACCGAGTCAATAGAATGCAGCACATGTGTGTTCTTTCCCTACGCTGGGAATTGGGCCTAGTTTTGTAAGAGTGTGTTCATTTGCCCATCTTGTTAAACTAGACAGTGTTCGTAAACTGGACTCATACAAGGCATGGCGTGTTGTAAATGTGTACAGAATGCTGTATCATGTGCTTATTGATGTGAACTGAAGCCATTATATGCATGGGGCATCTTTAAGTATCCAGGAGCACGCATTTGAACGCTCTCCTCTTCCAGTTATAAACCTTCTGCTTGTATGTAGGTTTTCCTATGCACTTATTTGCATATTGGTATATAGTAGAACACATGTTTTAAAGGCTTGCCCTTGTGGAAGGCTGCCAGGGGTGTAGCATGCTCCCCCCCAGCAGGTGCAGGGGTCCCACGCTATTCAGAGGACCCCATTTGTCTACGCCTGGTGTGTGGGATATATGGCTAGCGAGCCTCTCGGTGGCGAACCCATGCACTTTGTACACGGCCCACCTCACTCTGGGTTGTCCACTGGTTCTTCCAATGCCTAATATGGCCTATGTAATGCTAAAAAAAAAGATTAATAATAGCCCTTCTCTAGTTGTCTCTGGTCGACTGAGTGTGATGCTGGAAATGAATCGGAGGGACAGGGCCTCCGTATCCTTGTCCTTCACTGCCTTTTATTTTGTGTTCTGACGTGTTTTCTGTGCAGGAGTTCATGTGGGACTCCTGGCAGTGCAGCTCTTCCTGTTTTTCATTTGGTTTACAGACCCATGGGATACCCTTATGGCACCCATGTGTGGGGGTACAACCCTGTGCCCCTAGTGTATGTTTTTGGGCACCTGTGTGTGGCCCACAGAGCAGGGTATGGGCTGGTGGCAGCTCCATGCTGAATTTGACAGGTGCGCTGAGTATCCTCCATTTTGGGATCCCCAGGCTCTGCCATTGGAATCAGTTGATTCCTGATGGAAAACAAGATGGACCCTGTGGCCTCTTGCCTTCTATTGCCTGTTACCTTGTTTTCCCAAAGTCCTGGGAAGCCCTGACCCTGTCCCTTCCCCCTGACCAGCTGTTGGGCGGAAGTTCCATATGGTGTTGTTGTGAAGTCCAGGCCAGACTGGCTGGAGCCTTCCCAATGACCGTATGTTGTGGGTACACCCTGTGGGTGGGACCTGGGTGAAAGGAGTGTGTGACGGATATGCATTCTGTGTTTTGGATGTCTAGTATCTGGTGTTTGACACAATGACTGAGACAGCCCTGCCCGAAACTGGTATGAATGCAGTGTGGAGTGTTGAATGGATGTGTACTTGTCCCAATACGCATACCTTTTTGTGAGTGTCTTGAGAGGAGTGAATGGCCTGAATGCACTATGCACCTGATTGGCTGCCTGCCTGCCTGCATGAATGCCCTTCTGACCGATTGGTTGCCTCAGTGTGACCCAGCAGATGAATAGGAGACCAACTAGTATATCTGGGGGTCTCTCAGTGCTAGAATTCGTGTTCAGAAGCTGAACAGTAACTGGAGTGAAACTGAAGCTTGACCTTGAGCCCTGCTGGAAGAGAAGAATTGCTGTTGCCCTTCTTCATCAATCTGAAAGCTGCTGTGTCTCCAAGGACTGACCCAGCGAGGACCTGGTAAGGCGCCCTCTTCCCGAGCTACGAGGGACCATCATGCACCAGCAGACCTTTGCCAAAGCTCCCTGGTAGACGGGGACTGCCGTGGAATCCCAAAGAGAAGTGCCTGGACGGTTGTCCATCACCGTCGACGACTGCCGTCGCCGACCGGAGTCGCAGCGCTTCTGTTTGCCTAAGAACTTCATTTGATCCAAGGACGTTCTCGTCCGCACGGTCGACCACTTTTTCCCGCCGGAGAAAGTGGAGGCTGTCGATGCGCCGAGGAACATCCACCGGTAGCTTACCGACGACCACAGAGACGCCGACGACTAGACGCCCTTGCTGGGCCACATTTCTTCAAACTCTTTGCGGTCCAGAACTATTGTCACTGAGGGGCCCCACACGCCTCTTCCTTGCAGGACGCCTACCCTCCGTCGTCGACGAGCACCACCAGGAACGAAGCTGCCACTTCACTGCCGTGGTTCACCCTTCCTCTCGCATGACGTTCGACGACCCGTGGCTCCTGCTTTAAAGCGAGTGCACTAAAGAAGGGACGTCGATTTCCAGACGAGGAACTCGACAACACCAGGTACTTTGGGGTTGCTGAACTATTGGAAAGACTCTTGTAAACAATATATGGACTGGGCTTGTGGCATATCTTTATTCTACAGGTTGCCTAGGTGGGGGGATCTCCACACAGAACTGTGTATAGTGGTAGGGGCCAGTATTCTGCCTATTGTTCTAACCAACTGCTTTCCTCTTATATCTATTGTTGGTTACTTTTATTCCTTGATCTGTGTGACATTTGACCAGAGTATAGTTGATGCACTTTAATGAGATCTGATAATAATTGTGGTACCGCTTTAGAACTGTATATATTTGCCATTGTAGATTTTCTGAGTACAAAGTGAGTTATTGTGATAGTGTACATAACCTTGAATATTAATTATATAAAGACTATGTTTTAACCGATACAGCGTGCGGACATTCCTTTGTGGGTGTTTGTAGACTACACTATACTTAAGAACCAGCCTGGATCACCTCCTGAGAAGCTAGGCCTTGATTACTCGACCACGTACCAATAATAGAGAATCTTGGCTGGGGTCCTCTGTGCCTCTCCTCTGCCATTCTGCCATGTAGAGAGCAGAAGTACAGACACCCCCTCCAGTCTTTGCACTGAGGTGCAAATTCTCCAGGCCTCCTCTGCCCTCCTTGATATGACCAGCTCAGGGTGACTGCAGCCTCCATCAGCCCTCCATCAAGCGTCTAACTTACACCCCTGCAACACTTTGTGTGGCTCTGCCTTCCACATACTCTGGGCAGCATACCGTTTTGGGGTTCAGAAACATGTGCCAGGTAAGTGACTGTATCTTCATTGTGGGTAAATGCCATGGCAGGCATTTCTGCAGCTGCCCAACTCTATGGCTCCACATCTGGATCTTGACTTCAAACCTTCTGCTGATCGCCAGATGTGAGCGAAAACGCCAACAGGAAAGTGTGTGAGTGATGCCTCCAGCATGCCGACACCATCTTACGTGGAGTGCTGGGGGTTACCTAGTAAGCCCCTTATTCTACTTTCTCATGAAATATTTTGTATGTTACCCTCCCTACTTTAAATGGCTGGTGGCAGTGGTTTAATTTTTCCTACCATTGTGCTTTTCTAACGCAGGCTGAAACTTCAGCTGCAGTACAGCACCCGTTGGAGGCCATTTTGTCAAAATGTTCCCTGTATTCCTTTCTCCGCCATTTTCAGTTTTTGAGGTCTTTCTTGAGTTTTACTCTGTGTGTTGAGGCAGGTTTGAGCCCTTTGTCTTTCCTTTGGCGGGCTTCAGCCCTGTAGCCCGCCTCTGGCTCCAGTGTGACTGGAAAGGCAGGATGTGAGGGAGGTTCCCGTAACTCCCCTGTTCTTTGTCTCTCGGAATGCCTGAATGCAACTAGTCCTGATTGACAGCCTAGGCTGTGCATGAATGGGAAAAACCTGTTTAAAAGGCAAGGGTTTTGGGACTAAAGGCAGAGTCGACCACTGGGAGAAACACCCGACGAAGAAACCATAAATGAAGCTTGCTGCAACCTCTTGGACCTTTGTATTGCCCGGTGAAGCCCTGTTGCAGTGCTGAACTCCTTTTTCAACTCGACAGAGAAGTTCTGGATGGAACAACTTCTCCCCTTGGGTTAGTGGGACCAACTAACCCAGAGACGGACTCAACTGGACTGCCACCTCCGACTTGCTGTGCCTCTCCATTGCTTCGGAAGCCCAATGCCAAGGGTCGAGTGTCCATAGTCGAGTGCAGCGTCTGTCGAGGAACAAATCCAGCTAGAAGCTCCAGGAGACTCCAAAGGACCATCCTGAAGTAGGACCTCCAGATCCAGAGTCCCCTCACCAGAGTGCAGGACTGAGGAAGCAAAGAGAGTCCCACCAGCATCCAAGATCCGCCACGGTACTGTTTGCTAAGCGTTGAAACCGTGAAGTTCTGCTGAACCGGAAAGAGCCCGTAGCTGCCGACGACTGCCCAAGTACCGCTGCAGGTTCCCCCCATACGTCCTCCTTCTTGTCCCCACAACTGAGGCTCAGGAACCAGGGTCTACTGCGCTGTAGCAAGACTGAATCCAGCTGGACCACTCTTCTTCAAACCTGAGGTACTGTTTAGGCTTGGTGTACTTACCTTACTGCCTCGTAGCCGTGCTCTTCTCAGTTGGGAATTGTATTGAGCTTACTCTTTAGAGTTGATCTTGACCCTCTTTCACAGGCTTAACAGCACGTGACCCTACAAGTGATTTTTCTAAAGACACTCTAACTTTGTGCAAGACTGTTTCTGATCTAAGAAGTGCCTGAGCTCCGTAGACTGTGTCCCAAATTACTGTGGCTGTCATGGCTCCCTGAAGACTTTTCCAACTCCATTGACTTTGATACTGTTTGTCCCTCATAGGTGGTAGCTTGTTGGATACTGTTACTTCTGGGATAGACTTATCTAGACCTCATTGGAGGATTCAGTTGTCCTCACATATACTGAGTTCCTGTTTAACCCTTTTTTCTTCCCTAACCTTTCCTTTCTGCAGCCTCAGAATCTGCAAAGTATAATTAGTGTGATATATAAATGCCATTATTGTCCTTGTGATTGAAGTCATCTCAGAGTGTAGGAATTGTGTAAGAAGCATATCCAGAGATTGTCCACTAACTTGCTCTGATTCTGAAAAGTATTTTAAAGTGTATTTACATTGTTACAATGAATTGCCTTTTTAAAGAACGCTTATTAAATAAATAACTATTTATAACTGAAACCTTGAGCGTAAGTGTTACTTGGCTACTTGTATTTACGGATTTCATTTGTACAGCTCTGCAGCTCACATTTGCTCCTCTTGAGATAGGCCTGGCTGCTCAGTCACACGACCAACTTGTGTAGTACGGTTTATAGTGATATAATCGAATATCATTTTTTCGAAAGTCATAATATCGAGAAAATAAAAGTCGAAAACAAAAATTTCGAATTTCTTTTTTAAATTGCTTTTTATTCGAAATGGGGGGGTTCCCCCCCAAACCCTCCTTTATTTTATTTATTTTTTTGTTTTACCCATTTTTTTTTTATTCCCGGACCCCAAAATAAATATATAATTTTAAAAAAAGGGCATTCGACTTTTTTCTTTTCGACCTTTTTGTTTCTATATTATGACTTTCGACGAAATGTTTTTGATTTTTTGACTGCACACCGTGTAGTACAGACCAAACCAAAAGGTGGGTTACCTAATACCAAGCAGTCTTGTGCAGTCTCACACAGTGCGACTGCACCAATTCTTACCCAAGACCCTGGCAGGCTGGTTTTGGCACTGACACCTGAGGGGAGCCCAGTGTCTGAAACAAGGCCAGCCTCTCTCTGCTCCCAGAATCCTTTAGTCGCGAGGCAAATGTGGGTCTGAGTTCATGGGACCCGCACCTTCGGCCCCTGCCTGGCACCCTCCGCTCCAGAAGGCTCATACAAGTGCCACCTTCTCAGAGACTAAGAGGGCTGTACCAGGAATGGGGTGATGGATGCCCCCCACACCCCTAACCACTGTCGTGGGCTCCCCTCCTTTCCCTGCCACATTCTCTGATGTTTCTTCCCATCACAACCTTTGCTCATAAGGTCTAGGGATGGCTCAGGCTGGAGGGCTCACTAGCACACAGCAGCCTGCCCCCTATTTATTTATTTATTTATTTACATTTATAGAGCGCACTGCAGCCCATAGACATCGAGGCGCTATTACATGAAGGCGTAAGCAGCAAGATTGTGTAAACATAGGAAACATAAGGTACTTAGTTACAGAGAGAAGAGCGGAGCATAGTTACAAATGACGTTCGTAAGCCTGTAAATATAAAGGCAGGAAGGTTTAGACAAACAGCCTGGTTTTTAAGGCTTTGCGGAAGGCTAGATGAGAGTCAATCCCCCTGAGGAGCGAAGGTAGGGCGTTCCAATGTGAGGCTGCTAGGGCTGAGAAGCTCGAGCCGCCCGCACGTACTCTACAAGTCTTGGGAGTAGAAATCAGGTTGGTGTAGGCAGATCTGGTGGGCCTGGCCGAGGTGGGTCGTGAAATTCTCTGGGCAAGGTAGGGGGGAGCAAGGTCATGGAGGCATTTATGGGTGAGGGAGAGAATTTTAAAGATGATCCTCTGCCTAATGGGCAGCCAGTGGACCTGCCTCCTAAGGTCAGAAATGTGGTCTTTCCTGGAAAAACCTGTAGCGGCCCTGAGGGCGTTGTTCTGGGCAAGCTGGAGTTTAGCGATGTTTTTTCCGGAGGTCCCACCAAGGAGTGCGTTGCAGTAGTCCAACCTAGATCCTATGATGGCCCTAGCAATAGTGAGGCCATTTTGTGAGGATAGGAAGGGTCTTGCTGCGTAGATGAGTTTGGAGTAGTATGCTGATGAGGAGGCTATGGCATTGACATGCTTGTCCATGGTGAGATTAGAGTCGAGGTAGACTCCTAGAGTCTTGACTGATTGGGATACCGCAATCGGTATGTTGTCGATGGTAAAAGAGGTGTATTGTTTGTCAAGGTTGCCTAGAATGGTTGGTGACCCAATAAGTAAAAGCTCGGTCTTCTCGCTATTGAGACAAAGCCAATTGTCAGCCATCCAGGCTTGGATGGTGGCGTAGATGGAGTTGAGGGTGTTCTTGTCCAGCTCATAGTCACCTGTAAGCGGGATGAGTACTTGGGTGTCATCCGCATAATTTGTGTATGAGATGCCCATAGAATCAAGGAGATTGAAGAGAGGACGTGTGAACAGGTTGTAGAGGGTGGGTGCTATGCAGGAACCCTGGGGCACCCCACATTTGATGTGACTAGGAGATGCACATGCTGAGTCCGAGAAGACTTTCATGGCCCTTTCCTGTAGGAATGAGGTGATCCATGCGCATGCTTTTGGGGAGAAGTTGGCTGCTATAGAGAGATGGTGGCAGAGTGTGTTGTGATCAACGAGGTCGAATGCTGCTGATAGATCGAGGAGGAGCAGGAGCGCTGGTTTGCCTGCGTCACGAATGTCATCCATTTGATTTTTTAGGTCAAGTAGGGCTGTTTCCGTCCCATGTCGAGGTCTGAAACCAGACTGCCGAAGGCCGAGAAGGCGGTGCTCTTCGAGGAATTTTTGCACTTGATGGTAGGCCGCTTTGTCCAAAATTTTCAATAGAAAGGGGACAGTAGTGATGGGTCTGTAGTTCCCTGGTACTGATGGGTCAAGTGAGGGCTTTTTGAGGAGCGGACGGACCCAGGCTTCCTTAAGGTCAGTTGGAACATGGCCAGACTGAAAGGATGCATTTATGAAGGCTGTGAGGAAGGGGGCCAGGGTAGGACCGCAGTCTTTGACTAGCTGTGCAGGGCATACATCGCCTTTACAGTTAGATGGTTTGGTGGTTTTTAAGAGCGTGATGACCTCAGATTCAGTGATGTCTTTGAAGTCGAAAGGCGGGCAGGAGTGGGCTTTGGTCTCCTTGTTGGTGTTGGTATTCTGGTTGGCGATTAGGAGGGTCATAGCTTTTTGGTGTGCCTGGATTTTAGTTTGCAGGGTATTTAGTTTATTAAAAATGGCGGTTTGGATGTCATTACACCATTTTTCATCTTTCTGGATGGTGGATGGTGGGGTGGACGGAGTTTCAAGTTCCCTGAAGATGGTGAAGATTTCTTTGGTAGTAGATTTGGCGTTGGCAATCCTATTGTTGAAGGAGTTAGCTTTAGCGAAGATAATAGCTGTTTTGTAGTCCTTAGAGATAGTCTTAAAGGAGGATTTGGTAGCGTCGTTTGGTTTATTTCTCCAGGCTGAGAGGGCAGCTCGTTTCTTGGAGCGAAGCTGAAGAAGCTCTTGGGAGAACCAAGCGTTGGTATGCTTGGCTTTCTTAGATTTTCTGAGAGTGAGAGGGGCGACGGCGTCAACCGCATTGGTGATTGTCAGTTTGAAGGCGTTGGCAAGGGTGTCAGGGTCAGTTGAGAAGGGGGCTTGGAGAGCCGGTACCTCAAGGAAGGGCGTGATCCTTTCTACAGTTAGTAGGCGGGAGCTTCTTGCGAGAGCTGCAGGAAGTGGGATGGTGGGTTTGGGGGGCCCTTTAGAAGTGTCCAGGTCAAATTGGATGTGATGGTGGTCTGTCCACGGGACAGGAGAGTTACCAGTGATTATACACTCCCTTTATCACTGCATCCCATCCGCTGCCCAGCTCAAGGCGCTCGGCGTCTAGTGTTTGCCCCGTATTACAGATATGTCTATGCAGGGCCATATGCTGAATATATTGGGGTGCTACAAACACGGAGTGCCCAGGTACCTGCAGCAGTCTGCCTTGCCCTCAGAGAACCCCCCCTCCCCCCCATCGTCAAGCTCCTTCACACCGGGCTGCCATGGCATCGCAGTGGGCAGAGGGAGCGGCCGGCCCACCCCACGATGTGCCAGCTTGCCGAGCCTACTACTTTCACATGCCCTTTGGAGCTGATGCCAGTCACACTGAATGTCCCCCTTACCCCCCCCCCCCCATGCCTGAACGGCAGATAATGACTGCGCCTCGTCTGCAAGGATCCCTTTCTCAGAAAACAAGAAAAGGCCAAACTTTAGAAAAGGCCTCGCTGAGCGGTTTTAATTACAATAATCAAGGCATGGAACCTGCACACCTTCCAAATGTCAGCCCTGGCGCCTCCGCGCTGCTGGCTTCCTGCAGGAGCCTCGCCGCGGCTAGGCAGGAAATCTGGGGGTGTGTGTCTGTCCCCCCTCGGCTTCTCTAAACATCTACACAGCTGTGTGGGGGTGGGTGGGAGTTTGGGCCTCTGTGCAGGTGCGGGCGTTTGTCCCACCTGAATCTATCTTCACAAGCAGGTTTCGGACTGTCCCCTGTGACCCTTCCTTCCACATCTCCATGGCAGAATACTTGACACCCCATCGAATTGTTTCCAGAATCCGGTGCTAATGTATCCATTCTCTCCACTGGTAAGACCTACGCCCCCATGCCAAACAGGGGTCATATTCTAGAGAAATCGCCACATTACCCCAACATAGGTGAGGTTGACTTGCGGTCATGGTCCATAGCCGGCTTCACTTTGCCCCAACATAGATGAGGTTGACTTGCATTGGGTCATGGTCCATAGCCGGCTTCACTTTGCTCCAACATAGATCAGGTTGACTTGCATTGGGTCATGGTCCATAGCTGGTTTCACTTTGCCCCAACATAGATGAGGTTGACTTGCATTGGGTCATGGTCCATAGCCGGTTTCACTTTGCCCCAACATAGATGAGGTTGACTTGCATTGGGTCATGGTCCATAGCTAGCTTCACTTTGCCCCAACATAGATGAGGTTGACTTGCATTGGGTCATGGTCCAGAGACATCTTCCCTTCGCCCCAGCATAGATGAGATTGGTTGGGTTATGGTCCAGAGCCATCTTCACCTAGCCAAAACACTGACAAGGTTGAATTGCATTGGGTCATAGTCCAGAGTTGCCTTCAATTCGCCTGACCATAGATCAGGTTGACTTGTGGTCATGGTCCAGAGCCATCTTCATTTCACCCCAACATAGAGGATGTTGACTTGCTGTCATGGTCCAGAGATGTCTTCACTTCGCCCCAACATAGATGAGGTTGACTTGCATTGGGTCATGGTCCAGAGCTGTCTTCACTTTGCCTCCAAATAGACGAGGTTGACTTGCATTGGGTCATGGTTCAGAGATGTCTTCACTTCTCCCCAATATAGAGGATGTTGATTTGCGTTGGGTCACGGTTTATTTATTTGTATTTATTTATAGAGCGCCAGTAGCCCGTGGGCATCAGGGCGCTAACACAAACACCAAAGAGCAACGTTTTCAGGGCTTTCCTAAACGTTCCTAAACAATATTCTCCTCTCATTGCAATGGACAGGGAGTTCCAGAGATGTCTTCACTTCACCTCAACTTAGATGAGTTGACTTGCATTGGGTCAAGGTCCAGAGACGTCTTCACTTTAATTACGCTGGCCATAGCAGGAGGGCCAAACCTTCCCCCTGCCATGGCCAGGGTAATTAACTAACAAAGGCTCCATGGATCTGCCCTGTACTTTTGTGGAGCTATGTAGCTGGTGGAAGCACTCAAATACTAATCAGAGCTTAATTCAAACAGGCCCTGGCTGCAGAGGTAAACAAAGGAGACAGGAAACCCCAAACACCTTTCATATGCAACTGTGTCAACCGAATGCCAGCTCCCGCCCTAGTATCGATTGACAGTGAAATGTCATGTCTGGGACTACGTGTTTACAGTAGTCATCCCCGCAGGGGGACCGCATTCAGAAGGTACGAGTATGTGGTTTGACAGACCCAGAAAGTCTGGTCTTGCCGCAGTTTCAAGGGAGACCTGTCGCTTTAATCAGGAACCACAGAGAGCTTCTTTAACCAGACCGACCCTTTGATCCACAACAGACAGGAAGATGAGTGGGACTTAGTAGTACATGTTTTCACCCCTTTACCGTTTCGAGTTGCAAAGCACTCTGGTAATGACCTCTCACATGCAGGAGATTGTTAGTGGGGACCCAGGATTTATTCATTAATGTAGGCTTAACCTAAATCAATCCCTATGGTCCAGTTGGCTTTAAAAGAGGGCCAAGCCCCTTTTTTGGCAGATCATCTGAACGCTTAAGCAGAAGTAATAACTCATCATTGGACCCTGACTGAGGGTACAGGCTGCCTTACATCTTCTGACAGTGGAGGAAGGCCAGGACCTCCAAAAGGGAAGCAGGATCCTTCCCCTAAACATCTCCCAGGGAACAGAGGGAGGTACCGAATCCAGAGAACCCTCTGGCAGCTCCAGAACTGGTAACCAGCCAGCACACAGTGTGCCCTGCTAGGCTCTGCAAGCAAGCGCCTAGGTGGGAAGTGCCAGAGAGTCTCTGAACCAAACCAAGGACAAGGCAGCTGCCTGCAACACTGTCCTCAGCTTTGGGCCGTCCACCTTAAAGGACTACATGAGCCCAGTGAAGAAGTTAGAAGGAGTGCATCGACAAGTATCTACCGAAGTCCACCTTAAAGGACATTCTTGAGCCAGTCAAGCCCCTCGAGCTGTAACCGACTGCACCACTGACTGTTGTTACACCACAGCCACTAAAGCCATCCAAGATGCCTCGACCAGTGCTTCAGAACCTCCAACCAGGACTGAGACAACGATTCCTGAGCCCAAACTGCCATGTAGACCTGCCTGCCACATGATACCTGCAGCTGTCTCTTACTTGAATTCTGTTGCAGAAGCTGCAAAGCGCCCTTAAAACGACTCTACCCTGTAGAGCACCAAGAACCCCAACAGCACAAGGTACATTGTGGTTTTGTCCCCCTGGTCCTTCTCCGAAGGCCTATAGTGACATTTTATGACCATTGCTCACTTTGTGTTGAAACCAAGTATCCTTGAACTATTGTGATTAATTACTATACTAACCACCCTCCTGTCAGTGTCCAGAGTGCATCTCTTTTCCTTCTTTGAACTGCCTATCTTCTGCATTCTTTTGCAGGGTGGGTTGTATTGTGTAGTCTCTAGAACTGCCTGTTGTGATAATAAAGTAGATATTTGTATACAACCTTGACTGGACAGTGCCTTTTATCATTGAGTAATAATTGTATTTTTACTGTGTTGCAACTAACCAACGATCCACAAGCTTTCAAAGATGAGCCTGCCATTCCATCCACGTTACCAAAATTGGGCAAGGAGGTTTATAATTTTCTTGTGTTTCCAATCTGCTCGGATCCCTTTGGTGTACTAGAGGTGTGTGGCTGATTGATGTTTTAGAAACCGATATTCACAGCTGGACCACTGGTGCCCCGGAAGTTGATTTGTCACATTGGTGGCAGATGGTCGGATCTAGTTGGAGCCTTGCGCACAGCTTAGTCATCAACGATAAAAACACTGTTCCAGGCAACGTTTATAGACACTGCTAGGTATTTGTAATAATCATGGATCTTGACTAGAGGAGGTTGACTTGCATTGGGTCATGGTCCAGAGCCGTCTTCACTTCGCCCCAACATAGAGGAGATTGACTTGCATTGGGTCATGGTCCAGAGCCATCGTCACTTCGCCCCAACATAGAGGAGGTTGAATTGCATTGGGTCATGATCCAGAGCCGTCTTCACTTCGCCCCAACATAGAGGAGGTTGACTTGCACTGGGTCATGGTCCAGAGCCATCGTCACTTCGCCCCAACATAGAGGAGGTTGACTTGCATTGGGTCATGATCCAGAGCCGTCTTCACTTCGCCCCAACATAGAGGAGGTTGACTTGCATTGGGTCATGATCCAGAGCCGTCTTCACTTCGCCCCAACATAGAGGAGGTTGACTTCCATTGGGCCATGATCCAGAGCCGTCTTCACTTCGCCCCAACATAGAGGAGGTTGACTTGCATTGGGTCATGATCCAGAGCCGTCGTCACTTCGCCCCAACATAGAGGAGGTTGACTTGCACTGGGTCATGGTCCAGAGCCGTCGTCACTTCGCCCCAACATAGAGGAGGTTGACTTGTATTGGGTCATGGTCCAGAGCCGTCGTCACTTCGCCCCAACATAGAGGAGGTTGACTTGTATTGGGTCATGGTCCAGAGCCGTCGTCACTTCGCCCCAACATAGAGGAGGTTGACTTGTATTGGGTCATGATCCAGAGCCGTCTTCACTTTGCCCCAACATAGAGGAGGTTGACTTGCACTGGGTCATGATCCAGAGCCGTCTTCACTTCGCCCCAACATAGAGGAGGTTGAATTGCATTGGGTCATGGTCCAGAGCCGTCGTCACTTCGCCCCAACATAGAGGAGGTTGACTTGCACTGGGTCATGGTCCAGAGCCGTCGTCACTTCGCCCCAACATAGAGGAGGTTGACTTGCACTGGGTCATGATCCAGAGCCGTCTTCACTTCGCCCCAACATAGAGGAGGTTGACTTGCACTGGGTCATGATCCAGAGCCGTCTTCACTTCGCCCCAACATAGAGGAGGTTGAATTGTATTGGGTCATGATCCAGAGCCATCTTCACTTCGCCCCAACATAGAGGAGGTTGACTTGCACTGGGTCATGATCCAGAGCCGTCTTCACTTCGCCCCAACATAGAGGAGGTTGAATTGCATTGGGTCATGGTCCAGAACCATCGTCACTTCGCCCCAACATAGAGGAGGTTGAATTGTATTGGGTCATGATCCAGAGCCATCTTCACTTCGCCCCAACATAGAGGAGGTTGACTTGCACTGGGTCATGATCCAGAGCCGTCTTCACTTCGCCCCAACATAGAGGAGGTTGAATTGCTTTGGGTCATGGTCCAGAGCAATCGTCACTTCGCCCCAACATAGAGGAGGTTGAATTGCATTGGGTCATGGTCCAGAGCCGTCGTCACTTCGCCCCAACATAGAGGAGGTTGAATTGCATTGGGTCATGGTCCAGAGCCATCTTCACTTCGCCCCAACATAGAGGAGGTTGACTTGCACTGGGTCATGATCCAGAGCCGTCTTCACTTCGCCCCAACATAGAGGAGGTTGAATTGCATTGGGTCATGGTCCAGAGCAATCGTCACTTCGCCCCAACATAGAGGAGGTTGAATTGCATTGGGTCATGGTCCAGAGCCGTCTTCACTTCGCCCCAACATAGAGGAGGTTGAATTGCATTGGGTCATGGTCCAGAGCCGTCGTCACTTCGCCCCAACATAGAGGAGGTTGACTTGCACTGGGTCATGGTCCAGAGCCGTCGTCACTTCGCCCCAACATAGAGGAGGTTGAACTGTATTGGGTCATGATCCAGAGCCATCTTCACTTCGCCCCAACATAGAGGAGGTTGAATTGCATTGGGTCATGGTCCAGAGCAGTCGTCACTTCGCCCCAACATAGAGGAGGTTGAATTGCATTGGGTCATGGTCCAGAGCCGTCTTCACTTCGCCCCAACATAGAGGAGGTTGAATTGCATTGGGTCATGATCCAGAGCCGTCGTCACTTCGCCCCAACACAGAGGAGGTTGACTTGCACTGGGTCATGGTCCAGAGCCGCCGTCACTTCGCCCCAACACAGAGGAGGTTGACTTGCACTGGGTCATGATCCAGAGCCGTCTTCACTTCGCCCCAACATAGAGGAGGTTGACTTGCACTGGGTCATGATCCAGAGCCGTCTTCACTTCGCCCCAACATAGAGGAGGTTGAATTGTATTGGGTCATGATCCAGAGCCGTCTTCACTTCGCCCCAACATAGAGGAGGTTGACTTGCACTGGGTCATGATCCAGAGCCGTCTTCACTTCGCCCCAACATAGAGGAGGTTGAATTGCATTGGGTCATGGTCCAGAGCCATCGTCACTTCGCCCCAACATAGAGGAGGTTGAATTGTATTGGGTCATGATCCAGAGCCATCTTCCCTTCGCCCCAACATAGAGGAGGTTGAATTGCATTGGGTCATGGTCCAGAGCCATCTTCCCTTCGCCCCAACATAGAGGAGGTTGAATTGCACTGGGTCATGATCCAGAGCCGTCTTCACTTCGCCCCAACATAGAGGAGGTTGAATTGTATTGGGTCATGATCCAGAGCCGTCTTCACTTCGCCCCAACATAGAGGCGGTTGAATTGCATTGGGTCATGGTCCAGAGCCATCGTCACTTCGTCCAACATAGAGGAGGTTGAATTGTATTGGGTCATGGTCCAGAGCCGTCTTCACTTTGCCCCAACATAGAGGAGGTTGAATTGCATTGGGTCATGGTCCAGAGCAATCGTCACTTCGCCCCAACATAGAGGAGATTGACTGGCATTGGTCATAGTCCAGAGCTTCCTTCGCATTGACCGAACACAGATGAGAGGATGTCTTGCCTTGACAACCAATCACCCTCTGCGCCCTCAAACCTCATTGCTCCCAGAAACTGCTGCAGTCCTTTCAGGCGCGCAACACTGGCCCGCGAGCTCTGCGAAAGGGTCAGGTTTTCAGGATGTTCGTCATTAAAGTTCATGAGGTAAAATGCCGCAGAAGGGCGACCCCCTGTTCTCCGTAACGCCAGATCTTTGCAGTGTTCGTTTGGCAAGATGTGCATTACCTTTAACCCCTCGTCTGTTCTGTCCTGGGGAGAGGTCCAGCAAGGTCTTGTAGGGTGGCTGTATTGTATTGTATGGGTGCTTATAACTAGCCAACTATCCCCTTGAAAAGTCGTTTAGGCGCTAAACATGTCAGCAAAGTACGTACCAGGGGTCAAGTGCTAAAAATAAAAAATGGGGGGACTCAACGACAAATGCAATGGGATATGACGTCACCAGAAATTAGCATATCAAGGTGAAATATGCACATTTCATTGAATTGACTTTGCATGACCACCCAAATAGCACAGGACGAATGGCATTTGCCTTTCATAAAATCATCACACACACAAAACCAAGAGAGGATATTTTCTTCTAATAGTGTTTTTGAAAACGTTAAAAGGTGTGCATGTTTTAAACTCTAAGAACCAGTACAAATGTTTTCCCTGGACCTTCCAGTGCCGAAATGGGACATTTCCCCTCTAGCTGTTTGTTATGTTTCATCAGGTGAAATAGTGCAGTGGTGAAGTGTCTGGGCTGCAAACTTGACGACTGCAGTTTTTAATTCAAAGAGGAAATTCAATGTTTTTCATTTTATCTGGGGGGACGGAGTCCACCCTGTGAATAAAGTGGGTGGATTCTATTCCACCTGCGTGTACCCTCGACTTGAGCCCCTGCGTAACCAGCAGAGAGAGAGAATTCATTGAGGGGAGTAACAACAGTGGTATGACTGGCGATCGGGGGCTCGCATGTGACTCGGTTATGAAAGGATTTCAGGAGTATGGCCTGTCCTCCAGACAGATCAATGTTCCCTTCTTTGGGTACCTACATGAAGCATTTAAATAGCGCACCAAGTGGAATAAACCACATCCAGGCGCAAAGCCGCTGGCCGAGATTAATGTTCCACTAAAACATGTTGGGGCTTTCGCTCGAAGGCACCGTATGATAGAATTAATTCGTGGAATATTCTCAATGATGGCTGCTGGATATGTCGCTGTAAGCACCAGCCCTGTGGCGTGCTTCTGCACCCCCAAACCCCCCGCCCCCCCCCCCCCCCCCGTCGCACGCCTCCAGCGCTTCTACCCAGGGCCATGTTCGAGATAAGACAGGAGATTGGAACGTGGGACCCAAAATCATTGGTTCGTTTAATGAAAATGCTCGCGCCTTCTGGCACCAAAGAAAAATGACGGCTTTTCTGCAGTGCACGAGTCAGCCTCCGCCATTGCCCCCCCTCCCCGCGCACCGGGTATCTATAAATCTGGCCTACCAAGGGAGGCGGCTCCAGTCAGAGATCAGGCCGCAGCCTGGGACGAGAAGTCCAGGCATCAGCTCGTTATGGCACCCCGGCGCTCCATCATCGCATGCACCTGCAGCAGCCATGCAGGGGAGGGGTGGGGTGGGAGGGGGGAGGCTGCACCGAGGAGGCAGCTCTGCAGAATAGAGGTGGGGGCAAGCAGGGCAAAATTCATGTCTCATTTGCTCCAGATGGTGCTCTTTTACCCTGCAGCTGGCACTGAACCCTGAAAGCAAGTGCCTCGAAGCTTCTGCCCAGGGTGATGGCTGCCCCCTGCCAACTAACATCAGTGTCCACCAGTCTTTCTTTCCAGCCAATAACCTAAGACCCTTTGTTCCATTCCACACTGCCCTCCCCATGAGTGATATGATGCGATATGATGTGGCATTTATAACGTGCCTGTACACAAGTGTTTCTAGGCGCCACAAGACAAGGAGGGCGAAACAGAGGGAGGACAAAACAACGATCTTACTCGGCTTTGTTTCATTCAGCTCACGCAAATGCACGGGAGAGGAAGGGGAGAAGTGCCAAGAAGGGGCAGGAGAAGTGCAGGTAAATCAAAAAGTGCAGCCAGCAGGTGGCTCATAAGTGCAGAGAGAAGGGACTGCAGGGTTACAGATATAGACCACAAGTGCTGGGGGAGCCGGGAGGCCGTGCGAGCTGCAACTGGACATCCAGGGACCTGAGCCCAAGTTCAGAGGGCAGCCAGGTGACCAGTGAGTGGAGCAGACAGGTCATCAGTAGGGGAGAGAGAGATAGCGGAAGCGAAGAAGGTCTTGAGTTGCTTCCAGAACCGGAGGTGGTTCTGCTCAAGTTTGAGAGAGGCAGGGAGGCTTTTCCCCGTTGACGGCCCCGGCCGAGGAGAGAGATCTGCCCCCAAATCTCTGCTTGGAAAAGCGACTGACCCTCAGAGAGTTGGAGGTGGATGACCGGAGAGCTCCAGAAGGGAGATGTTTAGAAAGAGAAAGTTGGAGGTAGTGCTGTCCCAGGCCCCAGAAAGCTTTGTGGACGATTCTGAGGGTCTTGAACTTGATCCTTGCCGCCACTGGGAGCTAATGAAGACATTTCAAAGCTGGAGAGATACGATCACAGGGCCTGAGGCCAAGTCCAAGTCTTGCAGTCCTGTTCTGGATACGTTGTAGAGGACGGAGAGTAGAGGCAGGAAGATTTAGAAAAGAGGCTCTTGCAGTAGTCCAGCCTAGAGATATGCAGAGCTCTAGAGACGGCGAGCTTCTGGAGGAAAGTGAGGAAAGGAAGAATACCTCTGAGGAGGTGCAGCTGGTAGTTTGACTTCTTGGAGACACCAGAGATGTGAGGCGAGAAGGATAGGGTGGAGTCAAAGATGACCCCAAGGTCCTCACAGGTAGGAGCAGGAAGAGGGCCCAGAGTGGGCGGCCAGAGAGAGAGAGAGAGAGAGAGAGGGAAGGAAGGAAGGAGCGAGCTGGTGTTCCTGTCACACCTCGGCGCCGTTCCACACGACCACCCCGTGCTTCATACTTACCTCAGAGCCGACAGCGGAAAAGGACATCTGGCAAAACTATTACGCTTCGCCGTTCTGTTCGGCATTCTGCAGCGCCATTCTTGATGAAGTGGACAATGCCATGGAGGCTAACGACTACTGCACCAGTCAGACGGTTTCGAACTACGATTCCCATGAAACCTAAGGGAATTCGTAGTCCATAACATCACGTGTGCCTCCCCTCACTTGGCTCCACCACCTCATTGATTTAAGCGGCTGCAGCCCGGAGGACGCTGCTTCTGTTTGAATGTTACAGCCGGCGCTTAAGTTCCGTCTTTATCGCCTTGTTCCTGAAACTCCTCTTTTCAGTTTCCAGTCTGCTCAACGGAATACTGTTTCCTTCTCCTTCATTCTGTGCTCCCGTGTACCGAACCCTCTTTTGAACCAAGGACTGCCTGTCTGCTGTTTTGTTACCTTCTTGCTCGCCCGTGTACCGACTTGTGGATTGTTGTAAGGACTGCCTGCCTGCTGATTCTGTTACCTTCTCACCTGTGTGCCGAATAGGAAAACTGCCCTACGGACTGCCTTAGCACTTTTCCCCAAAGTTCTAAGTTTTTTTGTTTTTGGGCACCTTTCCCACGCACCCCAACCTCACCTGCACTCCTCCTCTCGCTTGTTCTGGAATCTTTCCATTTGGCTCCACTTTTAATGGATGTTTGCTGTTATGGATTCTACCTGGTTCCGCCCTATAAGTGCACTTTGAGGACGCCTTGCAGCTGTGCACCCACCCGGATCTAGTGCGTCCCTCGTTCCGCCCGGGACTAGTTACCCAACTAACATTCCCTGTTTATTATTTTGCACTGTCGTTGTGTTCTGCATCCTGGAGTACAAGAGAACTTTGACTTCCTAGAGTAAGACTTCAGTGCCTTTTCTCATTGTTATTTACATTACTTAGGATAATTCCTAATTCCTTGTTTATAATATTTCAGGGGATATCAGGGCATTGTAAATTCAGGATCCAGGGACTGGGTTGTTCAGGTACTATTCTGTCTTATCTCCATCTATTGGTTGTTGCTGTTATTCCAAGTGATTAATCGTGTGTTGTTTCTTGCAGCTGGGTCCGTGGCGGCGTGTTTCTCCCCGCTATTTCGGGTGATCGGTTCCTCTGTCTGGCACACCTATCAGCAGAGGGTCATATCATCAGAAAGGTCATTTTCCCTCATAGAGAGGAGGCTCAGGTGGAGGCTCCAACCCAAGCTCTTCAATCAATGCACAGCCTCGCTGGTCAGCCCTCCTATCTTGTCTACTCCCGTTCGGTGAGTAACAAAAACAGAAGCCATGGAAGCGACAGACCCTTTGGCTGCTCTGGTCCGTTTGGTATCCGACTTACGGTCAGATATGACGGCAGCACATGATGCCTTGCACCACCGAATTGATGGTTTGCAACGCTTTCCGCCTCCCCACACACTGGGGGTTGACACGTCTGGTGCCACTGCTTCAGGTTCCGGTGTCTCTTCGGCCTCCACGTCGGGATTTACGGCAGCCCCTGTTCTCATGGCCACACAGTTTTCATTGGCCCCGCCGGAACGCTTCACTGGCGATCCAAAGCATTATCGGACATTTATCAATCAATGTAAACTGCACTTTCTTTGCCGCCCTACAGCCTTTCCCAATTCGACTACGAAGGCGGCTTTTGTCCTCTCGCATCTAGGGGGGGCGGCTGCAGCCTGGGCCAATCCGTTACTCAAAGCAAATAGCTTTGTCTTGTATGACTGTGATGCTCTCATCACCGCCATGAACAGGGTTTTTGATACTCGTTATAAATCCCAAGCTACAGACCTAGAGTTCCTGAACTTACGTCAGGGTACATCTTCTCTGTTCACTTATCTTACCAGGTTCAATCAACTCGCTGCTGAGACAGACTGGCCCGAAGAAAAGAAGTCAGCAGTGTTCTATAAAGGGTTGTCAGAAGAGCTGAACGACACCCTAGCCATGGTACCAGTGGTTCCTACCGTATTCGGTGAACTCCTGGACTTGGTATTACAGATTGACGCCAGAAGAGCGGAAAGGAAAGGAGAACACAAGTCAACCACACCAATACCCCCTCCCTTGGATTCTGTCAGTCTTCCTTCCTCTGTTCCGGAACCTATGCAGGTGGGGGCCGTCCGAGGTCCTTTAACACCTGCACAACGGGAACACCGGCGATCACACAATTTATGTATGTATTGTGGATCGGCCGAACATGTGCTAAAAGACTGTCCAAAAAGACCCAACAAAAAGGCGGGAAACGCCAGAACCCGGCGATAGATGGAGTCCCTACGCCGGGGGTATACTCTTTGGACTCTCATGGGGTCGCTTCCGCCCCAGTCAGCCTGCCGGTAGTCTTTACCGTGAACCCTGACACTTCATTTTCATCCCTTGCCATTATTGATTCTGGGGCCACCGGTAATTATATGGACTACGATTATGCTGTAAAGAACAACGTATTTGTAACAAGGAGAAATGACAGGGAAAGTAACTAATTATTATGGACCTCAAAGAACCTACCTAAACTTCATGATGTTCCGGCAACACAGTCTAGAAAAAATTGGACTGTATGCTGATGAAATATAAAAATAAAGTCGATTTATTACAAAATGTACCACAAATGGTTAAAACATCAATGGACCCACAAACACCAAACACAGTGGAAGAATATTAACAAATAACCTAATACCTAGACCTATCGTCTAAACAAACTTCTTACGTAATTGCACAAAACACAACAAGACTCAAAAATAAAACAATAAACATTCTACATGTGTTTAAAAAAAGAAATTCCCGACATGTTTCTGTTCATCAACGACTCAAACGGTTGAACATTCATCAGGGGAAAGCTTCTGTAAATATGCTGTAGACTGCTTCAACACTGTGCACAATGGGTCAGTTTTCACATCTCAAAAATGGATGTAATCTAAAATACAAAAATAAAGGAAAGTTATAGTAAGGGAGGGGTCTGTAGATACCAAATATACCTGCATACTTCAGAAGAAATACTGAGGCATGGAGTAACACAGGCAAGATAAACCAAATAACATCTGCCCTTCTATTAGTTCTAAAAATCAACTAAACAATTACCTTAACTGTATAATTGCTAGTACAGTGTGCCACTAATCAGAGCTACACGACACACCAATCGATGGGTGCATCTATTGTTTCAAAAAGCGCAAGTAAATTGCCGTAAAACTTGATCCGGGGCGCTGTAGAGTCAAGACAAAAGACAAAAACACACTCACCAAATGTACTTAAATAAGGAAGTATAGCCATCGAAACATCAAATGAAAAAACAAAGGCGAATCACCTCTATTACCTTTAGTCAAAAACCAGGTTAAATCCGGAAGTCGAATCTCAAGAAAAGGATCAACAACACTATTTCAATCCGATCTTCAAAGTGTTAATATCCACACTACCTAAAAAACAACAACAGAACAATTATAGACTAACGGTGTATCACTACATGTTCGACCGTACCGGTGTGATTCCAAAACCCGTACTACATGATCTTATCACTTAATAAAACAGAGCCAAAACACTGACTACATATCAAAGGCTTGTTAGTCTGCAGTACTCAACTCCTTTTCCATAGTACCCGGACCTTCTACATTTCACCACTGTGTATATCTAAAGCTTACTATATATACACACAAACGTTTACTATACATAAAGGTAATGTGACTCAAAACACGGGTACTACCGAAACCTACACAGAGTGACACGGCTACACATCCAACTTACCCAAACAATTGGTAAGCGCTCCTCAATCCACTCGATCTAAACACCTAGGTGTGGACTGACCGCAACCACTGGCCGGTAATTGACATGGAAAACAGACTGACCCTTTTATAAAATGGATCAATGATCATAGAAACAGGACTACCCGCACAACATGGCCGGTAAATGACATCAAAGCCGGAATGACCCCTGTAGTGAGTTGGAACAATGATCATAGAAAAAGGACTGCAACCCAAACATAAAGTAGCACAGGGTTTAAGGCAGGTAGGCTGTACTTAAAGGGGAAGCAGCCTCAAAAGCAAACGGTCCGTCTATGCCCCAAGGGAGCATAGGAACGCCCATGGTACAAGTATGGAAACAGCCTACAGTATCCAACACACATAGTGATATTGTTCCTACACGCTTATATTTACAACAAAAATGTTCTAATACCTCGAATCTTTTTGTAAACTTTTCATTCATTAATAAAACATTTTTAGGACACAAACATGTAATTCAAGACATATCTTTCAACTTAAAGAAACATTATGTTGAAGAACCTTTTAGAGAGATAGATATTTTCTACAACGATTAACAATCAGTTTATACAATCTAAATTTGTTCATACTATATAGATGTAACGGCATAGAAGCATCAAACAAGCAGCTATTGATCGTTGCTTAGGATCACTATGTCTCAAATAAGACTCACACAGTGCCAATCAATTGCTTCATTTAAACCCACTACGTGGCTCTGTAGTTTGAAAATCATCTTTTGTTCAAAATTGAGCAACTTGCGATCAATCTCTTGTTTATTAATGCCACTTATTTTTTTCAAGATGAACCACCTGAAATCAGTATGAGAATGTCCTTTCTCCAAAAAATGTTTCACCAAAGGAGCTGTAATTACCTTGTTTTTAATACAACTACGATGTTCAATCATTCTTATACGACACATTCTGTTAGTTTTGCCCACATACTGTAAACCACAAGGGCACCTGATCAAATAAACGACATTTTGGGTGTTACAATTCGTTAATTCATTGAAATTCCAAACAAGATCTGGCAATATCTGAAAACTCTTTTTCTCTTCTGTCTGTGCACACATACTACACTTCCCACATGGAAAGTGACCTTTAACTTCAGGTAAACCCCACAAAGTGCTCACTCGTACTTGTTTCCCCTGAGTTTTAGTTATATCATTACGAACCAACATATTGCGTAGGCTCTGACTCTTTTTGAAAGCAACTAAGGGTGGTAAAACCTTCTTACCATGGTATGCTTTCTTCCAAGCTTTATTCACAATTGTTTTTATTTTATACGAGAGATTTGAATACGTGTTAACAAACACAGTACCAATCTCTCTTTTTTCTTTCAAAGTTTTTTCCAAAAGAGCTTCCCGATTGTTGTTGTAAGCCCTTTTTGAAGCCAATTTGATCACACGTGGGGGATATCCCTTGGCTACTAACTTTTGAGTCAAGATGTTAGCACTTTTGCTATAGTCCTCCTTACTGCTACTGTTCCTCTTCAGCCTGAGAAACTGTCCAAAAGGTAGATTCATTTTCATGTGTTTAGCATGATGGCTGTTGAAATTGAGAAGGGCATTTTTGTCAGTAATCTTACTGTAAGGTTTAACCTTCAAAGAGCCCATGGAGTGGAAAATGGTAATATCCAAGAAGTTGATTTCACTTGCACTAATACATTTAGTGAACTTCAAAAAACGATTTTGCAAATTCAACCATACTACAAAATCATTGGCTTCCTCCACCGAACCATCCCACACGATAAACACATCGTCAATATATCGCAACCACTTCCTCAGATGTTGAAGAAAGGGATTAGTGGCCGGATATATGACAGATTTTTCAAAGAACTCCACATATAAGTTCGCTAAGTTGGGAGCCATGGCTGCACCCATGGCAGTACCCTCAACTTGTTGGAAAAACTTGCCTTGAAATTGGAAGAAATTTTTTGTAAGTGCAAATTCAGTGCACCATAAAATGAACCCATCACTGACAGGATGCCCATCTGTTCTGCCAACCAAAATGTCTTCTACAACCTCCAGTGTCGCCTTTTGGGGGATCATGGTGTATAACGATTGGATGTCTAAGCTAATCAGTAATGATTGACCATATACAAAGGGCAGTCCCTCTATCTTCACAATGGCATCAGTTGTGTCTCTAAGGTAACTCTGCATATTGAGCACAAAGGGTCTCAAATAAAAATCCACAAATTGTACTGTGTTACTCCATGCCTCAGTATTTCTTCTGAAGTATGCAGGTATATTTGGTATCTACAGACCCCTCCCTTACTATAACTTCCCTTTATTTTTGTATTTTAGATTACATCCATTTTTGAGATGTGAAAACTGACCCATTGTGCACAGTGTTGAAGCAGTCTACAGCATATTTACAGAAGCTTTCCCCTGATGAATGTTCAACCGTTTGAGTCGTTGATGAACAGAAACATGTCGGGAATTTCTTTTTTTAAACACATGTAGAATGTTTATTGTTTTATTTTTGAGTCTTGTTGTGTTTTGTGCAATTACGTAAGAAGTTTGTTTAGACGATAGGTCTAGGTATTAGGTTATTTGTTAATATTCTTCCACTGTGTTTGGTGTTTGTGGGTCCATTGATGTTTTAACCATTTGTGGTACATTTTGTAATAAATCGACTTTATTTTTATATTTCATCAGCATACAGTCCAATTTTTTCTAGACTGTGTTGCCGTAACATCATGAAGTTTAGGTAGGTTCTTTGAGGTCCATAATAATTAGTTACTTTCCCTGTCATTTCTCCTTGTTACAAATACATTATTTTCCCTACTGGTGGAGATAGACTTTGTGTTTAGTAGGGTTTACCCATTTATAACACAGTTTTTTGAGGCTCATGTGGTCTCGGAGGTTTGCAAATCTCAATTCTTGGTTGGGTGTAGAGTAAGTGGACAAGCGTTAGACACGATGGCCATTCCTTCAGATAAATGCCTTGCCTACAGTGAGGATTATGTCAAGAAGCTATTGGATTCTTTGTCCGTTCTGTCTGGCTCAAATGAAAATGAAGCCAGTAGTAACAGTAACGACCAATGGGATGAGTCGATCCAATTGAGAAAACGACTTATACGTACTGAGTTACATGGAGCTATTATGCTCGAATATTTAAAAAACCAGGCTCTGCCACAGGGTTTAATTGTTAGAAATGAGCCCCGTTTATTCCTGGATAACAAGGAATTTAGGATCAAGTGGAGCTACATTTCAAATAAATGCGGCCGTGACTGGCTGGTGTTGATTATTGACACAGCCAATGAAGTGTCTAAACAAATTGAAGTTGATATCAACAAATTACAAGAAGAACTTAAGAAAGATATGGATCTAGACGCTTTTAAGGTGAAATTAGAACAGCATCTTAAAGGGTTAATAGATTTCAAAAATGATACGACTCTGGAGAGAGTAAAACGAATGAGAAAAGATTTGTCTAACTTTAATCATGAAAAATCTTTCCCATATGTGGTTGATGGGTTTAAATTTGGAAACACCTTTCCAGTACAGAAATCCTCCAGACGAGTTCATTTTCGAGATACTTCTTATAGCTCGAGCGATGAGGGCAGCACAGGCCTAGATACACAGCAAAATACTAACAGAGGGAGAGGGAGAGGCCAAAGAGGGTCCAAACAACAACGTCAGAGAATGCCTTTTTTAGGACAGGGTCCGAACAGAGGGGACTGGGACAACCAAATCAGAACAAGGAGTCGCTCCAGGAGTCAGTGGTGATTAATTTGTCAAACTACACTTTAAGTAAGGAAGAAGAGGCTATTTTGAACAAAGGGTTCAATTTTGTTGTGACTAAAATCCATGATCCGTTTGAGTTCAGGATTGAATTCCAGGCGTTTATGCGCAAAATTCATCTTAATGAATATTTCAGTGAAGAACAGCCATACACTAGTAAGAATCTGAGTGGTCTCCGCAATCCTTCATCCTTTTGTGCTCCCTCTCATTCATTCACTCCTGAATCTTTGGTGTTTGAGCGTCAGGTTCTTACTGAGGTTAAGAAATTGGAGAGCAAGAAAAGATCCATTAATTCCAACTTCAATAGTACACAAAGAGCGCTTACTAGGAAATTGGCCAAAGAAAATTCATTGGTCATTAGACAAGCAGATAAAGGTGGGGCGATTGTTTTGATGAATCGGGGCGACTATATCGCCGAATGTGAAAGATTACTAGATGATGTTACCTGCTACAAACGCCTCTCAGAGGATCCTTCGAAAGCTCTGATTGAGGTTATAAGAGAAAAAGTTCAAAGGGCTCTGGATTTGGAAATGATTAGTAGACAGGAATACGAATATCTTACCCGAATGAATGAGAGAGTACCGGTATTTTATATCCTTCCTAAAATCCATAAAAATCTAACCCATCCTCCTGGCCGTCCCATTGTATCGGGAGTAAACTCCATTTTGGAGCCATTGTCAAAATTTGTGGATTTTTATTTGAGACCCTTTGTGCTCAATATGCAGAGTTACCTTAGAGACACAACTGATGCCATTGTGAAGATAGAGGGACTGCCCTTTGTATATGGTCAATCATTACTGATTAGCTTAGACATCCAATCGTTATACACCATGATCCCCCAAAAGGCGACACTGGAGGTTGTAGAAGACATTTTGGTTGGCAGAACAGATGGGCATCCTGTCAGTGATGGGTTCATTTTATGGTGCACTGAATTTGCACTTACAAAAAATTTCTTCCAATTTCAAGGCAAGTTTTTCCAACAAGTTGAGGGTACTGCCATGGGTGCAGCCATGGCTCCCAACTTAGCGAACTTATATGTGGAGTTCTTTGAAAAATCTGTCATATATCCGGCCACTAATCCCTTTCTTCAACATCTGAGGAAGTGGTTGCGATATATTGACGATGTGTTTATCGTGTGGGATGGTTCGGTGGAGGAAGCCAATGATTTTGTAGTATGGTTGAATTTGCAAAATCGTTTTTTGAAGTTCACTAAATGTATTAGTGCAAGTGAAATCAACTTCTTGGATATTACCATTTTCCACTCCATGGGCTCTTTGAAGGTTAAACCTTACAGTAAGATTACTGACAAAAATGCCCTTCTCAATTTCAACAGCCATCATGCTAAACACATGAAAATGAATCTACCTTTTGGACAGTTTCTCAGGCTGAAGAGGAACAGTAGCAGTAAGGAGGACTATAGCAAAAGTGCTAACATCTTGACTCAAAAGTTAGTAGCCAAGGGATATCCCCCACGTGTGATCAAATTGGCTTCAAAAAGGGCTTACAACAACAATCGGGAAGCTCTTTTGGAAAAAACTTTGAAAGAAAAAAGAGAGATTGGTACTGTGTTTGTTAACACGTATTCAAATCTCTCGTATAACATAAAAACAATTGTGAATAAAGCTTGGAAGAAAGCATACCATGGTAAGAAGGTTTTACCACCCTTAGTTGCTTTCAAAAAGAGTCAGAGCCTACGCAATATGTTGGTTCGTAATGATATAACTAAAACTCAGGGGAAACAAGTACGAGTGAGCACTTTGTGGGGTTTACCTGAAGTTAAAGGTCACTTTCCATGTGGGAAGTGTAGTATGTGTGCACAGACAGAAGAGAAAAAGAGTTTTCAGATATTGCCAGATCTTGTTTGGAATTTGAATGAATTAACGAATTGTAACACCCAAAATGTCGTTTATTTGATCAGGTGCCCTTGTGGTTTACAGTATGTGGGCAAAACTAACAGAATGTGTCGTATAAGAATGATTGAACATCGTAGTTGTATTAAAAACAAGGTAATTACAGCTCCTTTGGTGAAACATTTTTTGGAGAAAGGACATTCTCATACTGATTTCAGGTGGTTCATCTTGAAAAAAATAAGTGGCATTAATAAACAAGAGATTGATCGCAAGTTGCTCAATTTTGAACAAAAGATGATTTTCAAACTACAGAGCCACGTAGTGGGTTTAAATGGAGCAATTGATTGGCACTGTGTGAGTCTTATTTGAGACATAGTGATCCTAAGCAACGATCAATAGCTGCTTGTTTGATGCTTCTATGCCGTTACATCTATATAGTATGAACAAATTTAGATTGTATAAACTGATTGTTAATCGTTGTAGAAAATATCTATCTCTCTAAAAGGTTCTTCAACATAATGTTTCTTTAAGTTGAAAGATATGTCTTGAATTACATGTTTGTGTCCTAAAAATGTTTTATTAATGAATGAAAAGTTTACAAAAAGATTCGAGGTATTAGAACATTTTTGTTGTAAATATAAGCGTGTAGGAACAATATCACTATGTGTGTTGGATACTGTAGGCTGTTTCCATACTTGTACCATGGGCGTTCCTATGCTCCCTTGGGGCATAGACGGACCGTTTGCTTTTGAGGCTGCTTCCCCTTTAAGTACAGCCTACCTGCCTTAAACCCTGTGCTACTTTATTTTTGGGTTGCAGTCCTTTTTCTATGATCATTGTTCCAACTCACTACAGGGGTCATTCCGGCTTTGATGTCATTTACCGGCCATGTTGTGCGGGTAGTCCTGTTTCTATGATCATTGATCCATTTTATAAAAGGGTCAGTCTGTTTTCCATGTCAATTACCGGCCAGTGGTTGCGGTCAGTCCACACCTAGGTGTTTAGATCGAGTGGATTGAGGAGCGCTTACCAATTGTTTGGGTAAGTTGGATGTGTAGCCGTGTCACTCTGTGTAGGTTTCGGTAGTACCCGTGTTTTGAGTCACATTACCTTTATGTATAGTAAACGTTTGTGTGTATATATAGTAAGCTTTAGATATACACAGTGGTGAAATGTAGAAGGTCCGGGTACTATGGAAAAGGAGTTGAGTACTGCAGACTAACACGCCTTTGATATGTAGTCAGTGTTTTGGCTCTGTTTTATTAAGTGATAAGATCATGTAGTACGGGTTTTGGAATCACACCGGTACGGTCGAACATGTAGTGATACACCGTTAGTCTATAATTGTTCTGTTGTTGTTTTTTAGGTAGTGTGGATATTAACACTTTGAAGATCGGATTGAAATAGCGTTGTTGATCCTTTTCTTGAGATTCGACTTCCGGATTTAACCTGGTTTTTGACTAAAGGTAATAGAGGTGATTCGCCTTTGTTTTTTCATTTGATGTTTCGATGGCTATACTTCCTTATTTAAGTACATTTGGTGAGTGTGTTTTTGTCTTTTGTCTTGACTCTACAGCGCCCCGGATCAAGTTTTACGGCAATTTACTTGCGCTTTTTGAAACAATAGATGCACCCATCGATTGGTGTGTCGTGTAGCTCTGATTAGTGGCACACTGTACTAGCAATTATACAGTTAAGGTAATTGTTTAGTTGATTTTTAGAACTAATAGAAGGGCAGATGTTATTTGGTTTATCTTGCCTGTGTTACTCCATGCCTCAGTATTTCTTCTGAAGAATGCAGGTATATTTGGTATCTACAGACCCCTCCCTTACTATAAC
Source organism: Ambystoma mexicanum (assembly GCF_040938575.1). NCBI lineage: Eukaryota > Metazoa > Chordata > Amphibia > Caudata > Ambystomatidae > Ambystoma > Ambystoma mexicanum. The sequence continues at coordinate 37,399,154 of NC_090938.1, forward strand.
TTCCCTTTATTTTTGTATTTTAGATTACATCCATTTTTGAGTTGTGAAAACTGACCCATTGTGTACAGTGTTGAAGCAGTCTACAGCATATTTACAGAAGCTTTCCCCTGATGAATGTTCAACCGTTTGAGTCGTTGATGAACAGAAACATGTCGGGAATTTCTTTTTTTAAACACATGTAGAATGTTTATTGTTTTATTTTTGAGTCTTGTTGTGTTTTGTGCAATTACGTAAGAAGTTTGTTTAGACGATAGGTCTAGGTATTAGGTTATTTGTTAATATTCTTCCACTGTGTTTGGTGTTTGTGGGTCCATTGATGTTTTAACCATTTGTGGTACATTTTGTAATAAATCGACTTTATTTTTATATTTCATCAGCATACAGTCCAATTTTTTCTAGACTGTGTTGCCGTAACATCATGAAGTTTAGGTAGGTTCTTTGAGGTCCATAATAATTAGTTACTTTCCCTGTCATTTCTCCTTGTTACAAATACATTATTTTCCCTACTGGTGGAGATAGACTTTGTGTTTAGTAGGGTTTACCCATTTATAACACAGTTTTTTGAGGCTCATGTGGTCTCGGAGGTTTGCAAATCTCAATTCTTGGTTGGGTGTAGAGTAAGTGGACAAGCGTTAGACACGATGGCCATTCCTTCAGATAAATGCCTTGCCTACAGTGAGGATTATGTCAAGAAGCTATTGGATTCTTTGTCCGTTCTGTCTGGCTCAAATGAAAATGAAGCCAGTAGTAACAGTAACGACCAATGGGATGAGTCGATCCAATTGAGAAAACGACTTATACGTACTGAGTTACATGGAGCTATTATGCTCGAATATTTAAAAAACCAGGCTCTGCCACAGGGTTTAATTGTTAGAAATGAGCCCCGTTTATTCCTGGATAACAAGGAATTTAGGATCAAGTGGAGCTACATTTCAAATAAATGCGGCCGTGACTGGCTGGTGTTGATTATTGACACAGCCAATGAAGTGTCTAAACAAATTGAAGTTGATATCAACAAATTACAAGAAGAACTTAAGAAAGATATGGATCTAGACGCTTTTAAGGTGAAATTAGAACAGCATCTTAAAGGGTTAATAGATTTCAAAAATGATACGACTCTGGAGAGAGTAAAACGAATGAGAAAAGATTTGTCTAACTTTAATCATGAAAAATCTTTCCCATATGTGGTTGATGGGTTTAAATTTGGAAACACCTTTCCAGTACAGAAATCCTCCAGACGAGTTCATTTTCGAGATACTTCTTATAGCTCGAGCGATGAGGGCAGCACAGGCCTAGATACACAGCAAAATACTAACAGAGGGAGAGGGAGAGGCCAAAGAGGGTCCAAACAACAACGTCAGAGAATGCCTTTTTTAGGACAGGGTCCGAACAGAGGGGACTGGGACAACCAAATCAGAACAAGGAGTCGCTCCAGGAGTCAGTGGTGATTAATTTGTCAAACTACACTTTAAGTAAGGAAGAAGAGGCTATTTTGAACAAAGGGTTCAATTTTGTTGTGACTAAAATCCATGATCCGTTTGAGTTCAGGATTGAATTCCAGGCGTTTATGCGCAAAATTCATCTTAATGAATATTTCAGTGAAGAACAGCCATACACTAGTAAGAATCTGAGTGGTCTCCGCAATCCTTCATCCTTTTGTGCTCCCTCTCATTCATTCACTCCTGAATCTTTGGTGTTTGAGCGTCAGGTTCTTACTGAGGTTAAGAAATTGGAGAGCAAGAAAAGATCCATTAATTCCAACTTCAATAGTACACAAAGAGCGCTTACTAGGAAATTGGCCAAAGAAAATTCATTGGTCATTAGACAAGCAGATAAAGGTGGGGCGATTGTTTTGATGAATCGGGGCGACTATATCGCCGAATGTGAAAGATTACTAGATGATGTTACCTGCTACAAACGCCTCTCAGAGGATCCTTCGAAAGCTCTGATTGAGGTTATAAGAGAAAAAGTTCAAAGGGCTCTGGATTTGGAAATGATTAGTAGACAGGAATACGAATATCTTACCCGAATGAATGAGAGAGTACCGGTATTTTATATCCTTCCTAAAATCCATAAAAATCTAACCCATCCTCCTGGCCGTCCCATTGTATCGGGAGTAAACTCCATTTTGGAGCCATTGTCAAAATTTGTGGATTTTTATTTGAGACCCTTTGTGCTCAATATGCAGAGTTACCTTAGAGACACAACTGATGCCATTGTGAAGATAGAGGGACTGCCCTTTGTATATGGTCAATCATTACTGATTAGCTTAGACATCCAATCGTTATACACCATGATCCCCCAAAAGGCGACACTGGAGGTTGTAGAAGACATTTTGGTTGGCAGAACAGATGGGCATCCTGTCAGTGATGGGTTCATTTTATGGTGCACTGAATTTGCACTTACAAAAAATTTCTTCCAATTTCAAGGCAAGTTTTTCCAACAAGTTGAGGGTACTGCCATGGGTGCAGCCATGGCTCCCAACTTAGCGAACTTATATGTGGAGTTCTTTGAAAAATCTGTCATATATCCGGCCACTAATCCCTTTCTTCAACATCTGAGGAAGTGGTTGCGATATATTGACGATGTGTTTATCGTGTGGGATGGTTCGGTGGAGGAAGCCAATGATTTTGTAGTATGGTTGAATTTGCAAAATCGTTTTTTGAAGTTCACTAAATGTATTAGTGCAAGTGAAATCAACTTCTTGGATATTACCATTTTCCACTCCATGGGCTCTTTGAAGGTTAAACCTTACAGTAAGATTACTGACAAAAATGCCCTTCTCAATTTCAACAGCCATCATGCTAAACACATGAAAATGAATCTACCTTTTGGACAGTTTCTCAGGCTGAAGAGGAACAGTAGCAGTAAGGAGGACTATAGCAAAAGTGCTAACATCTTGACTCAAAAGTTAGTAGCCAAGGGATATCCCCCACGTGTGATCAAATTGGCTTCAAAAAGGGCTTACAACAACAATCGGGAAGCTCTTTTGGAAAAAACTTTGAAAGAAAAAAGAGAGATTGGTACTGTGTTTGTTAACACGTATTCAAATCTCTCGTATAACATAAAAACAATTGTGAATAAAGCTTGGAAGAAAGCATACCATGGTAAGAAGGTTTTACCACCCTTAGTTGCTTTCAAAAAGAGTCAGAGCCTACGCAATATGTTGGTTCGTAATGATATAACTAAAACTCAGGGGAAACAAGTACGAGTGAGCACTTTGTGGGGTTTACCTGAAGTTAAAGGTCACTTTCCATGTGGGAAGTGTAGTATGTGTGCACAGACAGAAGAGAAAAAGAGTTTTCAGATATTGCCAGATCTTGTTTGGAATTTGAATGAATTAACGAATTGTAACACCCAAAATGTCGTTTATTTGATCAGGTGCCCTTGTGGTTTACAGTATGTGGGCAAAACTAACAGAATGTGTCGTATAAGAATGATTGAACATCGTAGTTGTATTAAAAACAAGGTAATTACAGCTCCTTTGGTGAAACATTTTTTGGAGAAAGGACATTCTCATACTGATTTCAGGTGGTTCATCTTGAAAAAAATAAGTGGCATTAATAAACAAGAGATTGATCGCAAGTTGCTCAATTTTGAACAAAAGATGATTTTCAAACTACAGAGCCACGTAGTGGGTTTAAATGGAGCAATTGATTGGCACTGTGTGAGTCTTATTTGAGACATAGTGATCCTAAGCAACGATCAATAGCTGCTTGTTTGATGCTTCTATGCCGTTACATCTATATAGTATGAACAAATTTAGATTGTATAAACTGATTGTTAATCGTTGTAGAAAATATCTATCTCTCTAAAAGGTTCTTCAACATAATGTTTCTTTAAGTTGAAAGATATGTCTTGAATTACATGTTTGTGTCCTAAAAATGTTTTATTAATGAATGAAAAGTTTACAAAAAGATTCGAGGTATTAGAACATTTTTGTTGTAAATATAAGCGTGTAGGAACAATATCACTATGTGTGTTGGATACTGTAGGCTGTTTCCATACTTGTACCATGGGCGTTCCTATGCTCCCTTGGGGCATAGACGGACCGTTTGCTTTTGAGGCTGCTTCCCCTTTAAGTACAGCCTACCTGCCTTAAACCCTGTGCTACTTTTATTTTTGGGTTGCAGTCCTTTTTCTATGATCATTGTTCCAACTCACTACAGGGGTCATTCCGGCTTTGATGTCATTTACCGGCCATGTTGTGCGGGTAGTCCTGTTTCTATGATCATTGATCCATTTTATAAAAGGGTCAGTCTGTTTTCCATGTCAATTACCGGCCAGTGGTTGCGGTCAGTCCACACCTAGGTGTTTAGATCGAGTGGATTGAGGAGCGCTTACCAATTGTTTGGGTAAGTTGGATGTGTAGCCGTGTCACTCTGTGTAGGTTTCGGTAGTACCCGTGTTTTGAGTCACATTACCTTTATGTATAGTAAACGTTTGTGTGTATATATAGTAAGCTTTAGATATACACAGTGGTGAAATGTAGAAGGTCCGGGTACTATGGAAAAGGAGTTGAGTACTGCAGACTAACACGCCTTTGATATGTAGTCAGTGTTTTGGCTCTGTTTTATTAAGTGATAAGATCATGTAGTACGGGTTTTGGAATCACACCGGTACGGTCGAACATGTAGTGATACACCGTTAGTCTATAATTGTTCTGTTGTTGTTTTTTAGGTAGTGTGGATATTAACACTTTGAAGATCGGATTGAAATAGCGTTGTTGATCCTTTTCTTGAGATTCGACTTCCGGATTTAACCTGGTTTTTGACTAAAGGTAATAGAGGTGATTCGCCTTTGTTTTTTCATTTGATGTTTCGATGGCTATACTTCCTTATTTAAGTACATTTGGTGAGTGTGTTTTTGTCTTTTGTCTTGACTCTACAGCGCCCCGGATCAAGTTTTACGGCAATTTACTTGCGCTTTTTGAAACAATAGATGCACCCATCGATTGGTGTGTCGTGTAGCTCTGATTAGTGGCACACTGTACTAGCAATTATACAGTTAAGGTAATTGTTTAGTTGATTTTTAGAACTAATAGAAGGGCAGATGTTATTTGGTTTATCTTGCCTGTGTTACTCCATGCCTCAGTATTTCTTCTGAAGAATGCAGGTATATTTGGTATCTACAGACCCCTCCCTTACTATAACTTCCCTTTATTTTTGTATTTTAGATTACATCCATTTTTGAGTTGTGAAAACTGACCCATTGTGTACAGTGTTGAAGCAGTCTACAGCATATTTACAGAAGCTTTCCCCTGATGAATGTTCAACCGTTTGAGTCGTTGATGAACAGAAACATGTCGGGAATTTCTTTTTTTAAACACATGTAGAATGTTTATTGTTTTATTTTTGAGTCTTGTTGTGTTTTGTGCAATTACGTAAGAAGTTTGTTTAGACGATAGGTCTAGGTATTAGGTTATTTGTTAATATTCTTCCACTGTGTTTGGTGTTTGTGGGTCCATTGATGTTTTAACCATTTGTGGTACATTTTGTAATAAATCAACTTTATTTTTATATTTCATCAGCATACAGTCCAATTTTTTCTAGACTGTGTTGCCGGAACATCATGAAGTTTAGGTAGGTTCTTTGAGGTCCATAATAATTAGTTACTTTCCCTGTCATTTCTCCTTGTTACAAATACATTATTTTCCCTACTGGTGGAGATAGACTTTGGCCCTCATTACGACCCTGGCGGATTTTTTCCGCCGTCGGCGGACTTTTCCGCCATGGCGCAAAGTCCCTTTACGCCATGGCGGATGGCGGACTTACCGCCCCATTCCGAGGTCGGCGGGGCGGTAAGTCCCCATTGACCCATTTACCCTTCCCAATTCCCATTTCGGCCCCATAGGGCTCAATGGGAGTGGGGAAGGCGTTAATTACGCCACCGTAAATTACGGTGGCGTAATTGACACCAAGGTCCCATAGCGCCATGGATTTTTACGCCCGCAAAAAGCGGGCGGAAAAATGACCATGGCGCTATGGGAACTCGTAGTTGGCGGTAAGGGGTCGGCGCAGCTAACGCTGGCGTAAACCCCTTACCGCCAGGGTCGTAATGAGGGCCTTTGTGTTTAGTAGGGTTTACCCATTTATAACACAGTAAAGAACAACGTACCAGTCCTGTCCAAAGCCCAACCCGAAACTGTACATGCAGTTGACGGTACATCCTTGATCTCCGGTCTGGTTACCCAAAACACGTCTCTGGTCCGGATGCAGACAGAGGAAGGGCATGTGGAGACCTTATCGTTTGATTTGATCAAAGCTCCTCAGTTTCGGGTCATATTGGGAATTCCTTGGCTACAACACCATAATCCCGCTATCGACTGGGCAAACAGGGTGGTTCAGTTTCCTTCCTCCGTGTGCAACGAAAATTGCTTTCAGAACACAAGTGTGTGTCCAGAATTATCCTCTCAGGCGTTGGTAGCGTCCATGGCAGTCATTGGGGCCGTTTCTACCGCTACGCATATTCCTTCGGAATACCTCTCCTTTCGGGATGTGTTTGACAAAGGGGGGGGCGGATCATCTACCGCCTCACAGACCATATGACTGTCCTATTGATCTGGTGCCGGGATCTAAAATCCCGGTTGGGAGAGTGTATTCTCTCACCATACCCGAGGACAAGGTACTGAAGGAGTACATCGACAAATCTTTGGTCACTGGGTTTATTAGACCCTCTAAGTCTCCTGCAGCGTCTCCTCTCTTTTTTGTCGCGAAGAAAGAGGGAGACCTCCGTCCTTGTGTTGATTATAAAGAATTGAATGCTATTACGATAAAAAATCAGTACCCCCTTCCACTGATTTCGGTCCTTTTGGATCAACTTGGTTCTTCTGTTATTTTTACCAAATTGGATGTCCGGGGCGCCTACAATCTCGTCAGAATGCGTGAAGGGGACGAGTGGAAAACGGCATTCAAAACCCGGTATGGACTGTTCGAGTATCTAGTGATGCCCTTCGGACTCTGCAATGCTCCCGCCACTTTTCAGGCCTTTATGAATGACATCTTTCATGACTGTCTTGACCAGTTTGTTGTTGTTTATCTGGACGACATCCTGATATACTCACACTCCAGAGAACAACACACTGAACACGTACGCTTTGTATTACAACGACTTAGAGAAAACCATCTATTTGTCAAAGCAGAGAAGTGTGTATTCAACTCTACCGAGGTCGAATGACCTTACCAACCAGGGCATCAGAATGAGTCGTTCCAAGGTTAAGGCGGTACTTGAATGGCCTGTCCCTGCCTCAACCAAAGCCTTGCAGTCCTTTCTAGGATTTGCGAATTTCTACAGGCGTTTTATCCACTCGTTTTCGTCCATTTCAGCTCCCCTCACGGCTCTGACAAGCTCTAAAAAACCATATCGATGGAATGAGGAGGCACAGAACGCCTTTGAGGCTTTAAAAGCTGCGTTCTCCACCGCTCCGGTGTTACAACATCCTAATCCTCACTTACCCTTTCTAGTGGAGGCTGATACTTCTGGTTCCGCCATTGGGGCAGTTCTGTCTCAGTGTTGTCCTGACTCAGGGGAGATTCATCCAGTTGCATATTATTCTAGAAAACTAACCCAATATGAGCGCAACTACCCCATCACTGAAAGAGAACTCTTGGCCATTAAGGACGCCTTCTCAGAATGGAGGCACCATTTACTGGGTGCACGTCATCTGGTCACAGTCTTCTCTGACCATCGGAGTCTCCTGGCGTTTAAATCAATGAAATGCCTCACCGCTCGGCAGGCCCGCTGGCATCTCTTCTTTTCCCAGTTCAACTTCACCATCACCTTCCGACCTGCCCGGCTCAACACATGTGCCGACGCATTGTCGCGTCTGGATCACAACCCGGGCAGTTCTGCATCAGACCATTCTCTATTGTTGCCTTGCAGGGTGGTTTGTGGTTGCACACCTCAGCCTTCTCTTCATTCCCTGCTCTCGGACTGGGTTTCCTCACATGCAGAGGAATTCATGGCCCTCAATCTCAATGTAGTACAGGGATTGCCATACATTCAGGGTCGTTTATACTTGCCGCCTGGGGAGGCGCGTCTCTGCGCCCTGGAATGGTCTCATGACTCATTGATAGCGGCCCACCGGGGTCAACAAAAAACTCTGGACTCCTTGCGTCGCTGGGCATGGTGGCCCTCCATGTCTAGGGATGTGGTTGACTATCTGGCCGCTTGTTCTGTGTGTGCCCAATGCAAAATATCACGTTCCAAACCAGTGGGTTTATTACAACCACTTCCGGTGCCGCACACGCCGTGGTATATGGTCTCCATGGACTTCATAGTGGATCTGCCGCCGGTGGACGGTTTCGATACCATCTGGGTCATCATTGACTATTTCACCAAAATGGCACTCTTTATTCCATGTATGGGTCTGCCTTCAGCACCAGTTTTGGCATCTTTGTTCCTCAAGAATATCTTCCGTTTCTTTGGCCTACCATCCATCGTGGTGTCAGATCGCGGCCCGCAGTTTACCTCGTGATTTTGGAGAGCCTTAACTGCATCTTTACGCATTGACGATCGGTACAGCACTGCCTATCATCCCCAGGCAGATGGGCAGACTGAGAGAGTCAACGCTACTCTAGAGCAGTTCCTCCGTTGTCTGTGCCTACGCTTTCAGTCTTCCTGGTTGACGATGTTGTTGCCAGCTGAATTTGCCTATAATAACTCTTTGCACTCGGCTTCTGGTGTGTCACCTTTCTACGCCATGTACGGGCAGCACCCACGATCGTTGCCCTTGTATCCTTCTGTTCCCTTGGACAATCCGGCAGCTCAGGCATGCGTTCGGGACATCAAATCCGTCCACATGGCAGTTCGTTTGCATCTCCTTACTGCCCAGAATAGGGCCAAGAAATATGCTGACCGGCGTTGGATTCCTGCACCGACATACAAGGTGGGCATGAAGGTCTGGTTGTCGACACGCAACCTGAAAATCCCTGCTAAACGCATGCTTTTGCCCAAATTTGTGGGTCCCTATTCTATCACTGATGTGGTTAGTCCTGTGGCAGTGCGGCTTTCTCTACCCGTCTCCTGGAAATTGCATCCGGTTTTTCATGTATGCCTCCTGAAGCCCTGTCCTCCTGCTACTCGCTTACCACTCCGCCCTTCTCCCGTTCGGGTGCAGGGCGATGTTGAATACGAAGTGGCAGATATCCTGGACTTCCGACTACGCAGGGGTCGCCCGTTCTACCTAGTTGACTGGAAGGGCTACGGTCCTGAAGATAGGTCTTGGGAACCGCTGCATAATATTCATTCTCCTAGGCTTCTGCGCCGTTTCCATGCACGCAGGGGGTTGGTGCCGCCTTTGGGGGTGGATGCTGTCACACCCTGGCGCCGTTCCACACGACCACCCCGTGCTTCATACTTACCTCAGGGCCGACAGCGGAAAAGGACATCTGGCAAAACTATTACGCTTCGCCGTTCTGTTCGGCATTCTGCAGCGCCATTCTTGATGAAGTGGAGAATGCCATGGAGGCCAACGACTACTACACCAGCCAGACGGTTTCGAACTACGATTCCCATGAAACCTAAGGGAATTCGTAGACCATAACATCACGTGTGCTTCCCCTCACTTGGCTCCACCTCCTCATTGATTTAAGCGGCTGCAGCCCGGAGGACGCTGCTTCTGTTCGAATGTTACAGCCGGCGCTTAAGTTCCGTCTTTATCGCCTTGTTCCTGAAGCTCCTCTTTTCAGTTTCCAGTCTGCTCAACGGAATACTGTTTCCTTCTCCTTCATTCTGTGCTCCCGTGTACCGAACCCTCTTTTGAACCAAGGACTGCCTGTCTGCTGTTTTGTTACCTTCTTGCTCGCCCGTGTACCGACTTGTGGATTGTTGTAAGGACTGCCTGCCTGCTGATTCTGTTACCTTCTCACCTGTGTACCGAATAGGAAAACTGCCCTACGGACTGCCTTAGCACTTTTTCCCAAAGTTCTAAGTTTTTTTGTTTTTGTGCGCCTTTCCCACGCACCCCAACCTCACCTGCGCTCCTCCTCTCGCTTGTTCTGGAATCTTTCCATTTGGCTCCACTTTTAATGGACGTTTGCTGTTATGGATTCTACCTGGTTCCGCCCTATAAGTGCACTTTGAGGACGCCTTGCAGCTGTGCACCCACCCGGATCTAGTGCGTCCCTCGTTCCGCCCCGGACTAGTTACCATTCCCTGTTTATTATTTTGCACTGTCGTTGTGTTCTGCATCCTGGAGTACAAGAGAACTTTGACTTCCTAGGGTAAGACTTCTGTGCCTTTTCTCCTTGTTATTTACATTACTTAGGATAGTTCCTAATTCCTTGTTTATAATATTTCAGGGGATATCAGGGCATTGTAAATTCAGGATCCAGGGACTGGGTTTTTCAGGTACTATTCTGTCTTATCTCCATCTATTGGTTGTTGCTGTTATTCCAAGTGATTAATCGTGTGTTGTTTCTTGCAGCTGGGTCCGTGGTGGCGTGTTTCTCCCCGCTCTTTCGGGCGATCGGTTCCTCTGTCTGGCACACCTATCAGCAGAGGGTCATATCATCAGAAAGGTCATTTTCCCTCATAGAGAGGAGGCTCTGGTGAAGGCTCCAACCCGAGCTCTTCAATCAACGCACAGCCTCGCTGGTCAGCCCTCCTGTCTTGTCTACTCCCGTTCGGTGAGTAACAGTTCCGATGAGGACGATCTCCGTCTTACTGGCATTAAAGCAGAGATCATTGGCAGCACACCATTCCCGAATTGTGGACAGACAATCTGGAATGGGAGAAGGAGCAGAGGGGGCCAAGGGGAGCTGAGTGTCACCCGCATAACTCTGAAAGTTTGAGGAGAGAGCGGCGATGCAGTGGGCAAGAGGTTCCAGGTATTGATTGAACATCCCGGGAGAAAGGTTAGACCCCTGTGGAAAGGTAGAGAAAGAGATAGAAGAGAGGAAGGACCCCAGCTGGACCTGAGCGGCTCGATCAGTGAGAAAGGTCAGCCAGGCCAGGGCCTGATCAGTGATACCAGCATATCACAGAGGCGATTAAGCAGGATGGCATGGTTGACTGTATCAAAAGCAGAAGAAAGATCAAGGAGAATGAGGACAGAAGGAAGGTTAGAGTCAAGGTTAGAGAGCAGGTCTTCACTGATGTTCAGGAGAGCAGTTCCCGTTGCATGCCCTGTCTTAAAAAGGTATGCATCCCCAAGTTTCTTGCCAGGAGTGATTTATCAGGACCCACATGAACGAATTTCACAGCAGTGTTTGGTTAAGATGAGGTGTTTTTTCTTTAAAAAAAAAATATTTTTATTTTATAAAGGGCTGACATGGAAGCTGTTAGCTGAAGATACAGAAAGATTAAGCCCGTGGAGAGAAAGGAACGTAGATTGAGTCCTCTTTCTAGGCCTTCCGCAGTGACCTTAGGATAGTTTGGGATGTCCTAGTTGCGTGTGCCCTTGGGGGCTGCTTACCCAACGCTGAGACCAGTCTTGACCTTTGAGAAGGTCGGCATTACTTATTTACTTGAAAAACATGGCCCTGAATGATGGAAGCGCCCGCGCAGGCATTCGCTGGCAAAAGAGCCTGGGAGAAGGACTGGGACTTGGTCCGGCAATATCCAGGTTGCACATGCTGTGATCCTGGGCTAAATCCGTTTAGATCTGGCGGGCTGGGTGATCTTGGGTGTGAATTACTTGCACAGTCTGGAAGTGGGTCTGTGCTTGCTGTATCTGGCACCCTGGTGGCATGATGCTGGTGGCATGAGGATCGCTCCTTCAACCACTTGTGTATAGGCACGTTATAAATGCCATATCAAATGGCATTCAAGGACCAGCATCAATCTTTGGTACTCTAATGCATCACATGAGAGTACGCTGCACTTTGCGATGTGCACGTGAACGGTCACTATTATTATAATACATTCAGCAACATGTGTAGTATGTTCAACTATGATTGGGGCATTTAAAAAAATCAAATACTATAAACCTAATTGCCTGTGTGCACTCACTATTGCAGATAGGGTTCAGTAAGTGAAAATGATTTGCACACGACACACACTTAAGTGAAGAAGCTGAAATTTCAGCCCAGTCTGCAATATAAGCCCTTGACTGATCAAATATCTTCTCAGCTGTGCTTGGTAAAACTATATAATATCTGACAAGTATCTAAATCCCCCTAGAAACACATTAAGCAAAAGGATCAGGACTATACCTTTGACGAATCAGTTTCCGGGGCACCAGTGGTCCAGGGATGAATATCGGTTTCTAAACCATCAGTCAGCCCCACACCTCTAGTACACCAGAAGGTATGCCAACAGATTGTAAACACAAGCAAATTATAAACCTCCTTGTCCAATTTTGGTAACTGAACGGCAGGCTCATCTCCGGAAGGTCGTGGATCGTTGGTTAGCTGTAATTATTACCCAATGATAATAGGGACTGTCCAGTCAAGGCTGTATACAAATATCTACTTTATTATTATCACAACAGACAATTCTAGCAACACTACAAAATACAGCCCACCCTGTAAAGGAATGCAGAGGACAGACAGTTTGAAAGAAGGAAAAGGGATGCACTCTCCATACTGACAGGAGGGGAGTCAGTATAGTAAATAATCACACAGTTCAAGGATACTTGGCATCAGCACAAAGGGAGCAATGGGTCTTAAAATGTCTCTAGGGGCCTTTGAAGAAGGACCAGGGGGACAGAACTACAATGTACCTTGTGCTAGCAGGTGTTCTGGGTGTTCTACAGGGTTGAGTTGGTTTCAGGGTGCTTTGATGATTCTGCTTCAGAGTTAAAGATGGGAGATAACAGCGGGTATCAGGCGGCAAACAGTTAGGCGAGCAAAGCTGGATGGACAGCTGCAGGCTGGCTTACATGAAAGTCCTGGGTCAGGAATCGTTGTCCCGGTCCAGGTGGGCGGATCTGAAACACTGATCAAGACATCGCAGAAGGCTTTAGGCGATGCAGAGTAACAACAGTCAGCTTTGCAGTCGATTACAGCTCAAGGGACTCGACTAGCTCAAAAATGCCGTTTAAGGTGGGCATCTGTAGATGATCATCGATGCACTTCTCCCAGATTCTACACTGGGCTTGTGTCATACTTTAAGGCAGAGGGCCCAAAACTGGGAAGTGTGTTGCAGGCAGCTGCCTTGTACTTGGTTTCGGGTTCAGAGACTCTCTAGCACCCCCACCGTAGAAAGCTTGCTGCATAGCCTAGCACAGCATGTTGTGTGCTGGCTGGGTACCGGTTCTGGAGTTGCTGGAGGGTCCCCTGGATTCGCTATATCCCTCTGTTCCCTGGGAGATGCTTAGCCGAGGCATCTTGTGTCCCTCTTGGAGGTCCGGGCCTTCCTTCGCTGGCGGAAGATGTAAGGCAGACTGTACCTTCAGCCAGGATCCAAATGATGAGTTATTCTTGCTGCTCCTTGCAAAGTCTTCAGATGATCTGCCAAAGGAGGGGCTTGGCCCTCCTTTAAAGCCAAATGGGCCACAGGGTTTGGTGTAGACTAAGCCTACCTTAATGAACCAATCCTGGGTACCCACCAACAATCTCCTGTTTGCGTGTTGACTACTGTAAACATGCAGTGCCAGACATGACATTTGACTGTCAATCGAAACTGAGGGCCGGAACTGGCATCGGGTTGACACAGTTGCATGTGAAAGGTTGTTGGGGTTTCTTGTCTCTTTTGTTAGACTCAGCAGCCAGGCCCCATGTGGGCCTGTTTGAATTTCTCTAATTAGTATGCAAATTGCTGCCACCAGCTACAGGGCTCAACAAATGGACATATCAGATCAATGGAGCCTTGGTTATTTAATTAGGCTGGCCATGGCAGGAGAAAGGCTTGGCCCTCCCCTTTCTGGAGCTGCATCACATACTCCACTTGTCAGACCCCAACTAAATATGACAGGGACGGCGCCTGTAGGCTGTGTCCGCCCATAGTACACAGTTCTATGCAAATGTTGTGCGGTGTGCCTAGGAAAATGTGTGCAGATCAGCCCCAGACATTTTCCGGTGGTTGATCTACCATTATTCAATTTCATTTAAAATTTCAAAAAAGCCCAGGCGAATGCACACCCTCCGTGCGGATGGTCGAATTCCTTGCATGCCCCCCCCAGCCATCGTTTCCTTCTTTTACTTCATCTTGAATAGGCAGCACGTTAAAAGGTCCCATCTTGTTAACAAGGAGAAGAAGCCTCAGTCAATGAGCCCAGCTGACGTCTTGTTCGTGGTAGACGCGAGACCGAGGAAGAATCCTTAGTCATGTCGGGCGTGACGTTTAAAACTGCTGCTTTTACCATCACTGATAAATCTGTCCCGCATGTCACTAGGAGTAGCCACTAAAAGCAGATAACTGCAGCCGCACTCGCACAAGTCCTATTGGATTTCTTGTGCTAGGTTATCCGAAAGCCCACCGAGCCGCGGAGCCCAAGGCACACCCGGAGCACTCCTCAGCACTCTGCAATGCTCCGCTAGCAAGCAATGGTTTTAAAGGCTTGCTTCCCCTCCTTCTCAGTGGATGGGGACAGCAGACTCTCGCCACAGTATAGAACACCGGGAACACTCCTCAGCACTCCGCCTGATATGAAGTTTGGTCACCTGTCAGAAATGACTTCCTTGGGAAATCCAACATGGAAAAATATCCCAATTAGAGCCTTCGCAACCAGGGGACCTTTGATGCTCCTCAGAGGGACAGCCTCATGGTACCCTGTGGCATGGTCTACCACCACCAAGATGTATCTGTTCCCTGCGCTGGTTTTAGGACCCAAAGGACCCGCAATACCCATACCTATCCTCTCAAAAGGCCATCCAACCAGTTAATGAAATTAAAGGGGCCTTTATGGCACCGCCTGACTTGTCAGAAGTCTAACAAGCCGGGCAGGACTAGACAAATTGCTTAACCTTTACCCCGAACTGCAGCCAGTGAAACTGCACAAATAACCAGTCTGATGTCTTAGTCACTCCCAAGTGACCTGCAAAAGGAATTTGGTGAGCCAAATCCAAAAGGAACTTTCTGTGGCAATGGGGAATCACCAACCTTCTGTGGCCTCACCCTCAGTCTTTTTGCTCACTGTACAGGAGTCTATCCTTCCAGTACACTTTGAAAAGTCCAGGGGCCTCGCCCATAGCTTGCTCCTCTGCCTGCATCCACAGGCCTGGCAGAGTGGGTCAATCTTTCTGTGCTTTGAAGAAGCACTCTAGGCCCTAAGGCTCTGAGAGTCTTCAATCTGGCAGGCTCTTGGCCCCTCAATCTCGTAGATGCCTTGACTACCTCTGGTTCAGAAAGATCATTACCCAACAGACATGGGACATGGATTGAGCCTTTCAGCGCTACACGGCAATGGATCATTAACCTCACCAGCTGAACTCTCCTATCGCCATGGGACACTTGCTCTTTCTGTCAAACGCAATGACGCTACAACTCAGGCCCATAGATATAATGGCCTGGCTGTGCCCACTGCCGGGTGACATCGGTGAGGCTAGCTACAGTGTCGGACCGCAGGAGTTTTGTGTCCACTGACTCTGACTACGTGATGTCAACAGCACATTCAGGATTGTCACGTTGGAAGAGGAGGGGCAATAGACATGTTGATGGCACACCAGTGCAGCACACACCCCTACTGGCCAGGCTCATAGATGCACTACAACTCCCATCAGCCATAGCAGTTGTGAAGTGCCAGGCACACACGAGGGGGAGGATGCAATTTCCCACGGCAATGAAGTCGCAGGCACATAAGGGAAGCACATAGCATATTTTGCAGAAATGATGGAATTTGAGACTCCATCCAACACGCAAAAGTACATGCGCGGTTCATCTTGAAGGAAGGATATCATTCATTGCCTATTACCCAGATAGTAGAGATTCAAGGGCCAGCGCCAGCACAAGAAAGGGTTGTGGAGAAGGTGAGGGTGCTCGATATCCCCTACAGATACAGTGTGGAGACAGGAGATCACAGGAAAGTCGGTGCTCCCTCCGCGTTGCTGCACATTGCACTCACGCAGCTGCACTATGTCACCCACCTTAGTAAAGATGCTCTTGCTGCACAGATTGGGGGAGATTGGTTTTGTCCAAATTTAGTACAGCTTGTTGCCCCTTTTACGAGTTCATGTGTAATTTGTCAAGCGTATAATGTGGGCCACATGTTGCGAGTAGTGCGAGGAGCAATACCGCGCCCTAATGGGCCATTCCAACATCTCCATGTGGATTATGTAGACAGGATCCAATTGTGCCAAGGATACTGCTATATGACAGTGGTTGTATGCCCTTTCTCCCGATGGATCGAAGCTGGTCCATGCTCACACCCTGATGCCCAGAATGCGACAACATCCCTTGTCAGAGAGATGTTCCCACGATGGGGGGAGTGCAGTCCAGTGTTCAGACAATGGACCTCACTTGGCAAATGAAACCTTCGAGCACATCACAACCTTATTGGGGATTAGGCATACGTTTCCCTGTGCTTATTCCCCGCAAGCGAACAGGGTTTGTGAATGCCTCAATGGCCTGCTCAAGGAGAAAATCTCCAAAATCTCCAAAATAAAAGTGACACTAAAGAAGGGATGGCTCCATTGCCTTACCTTAGCCTTGTTCGCATGCGCAATCAACCTGGATCCCACCACCATTTAACCCATCATGGGGTTCGACTTCCATAGCCCCCCCCCTTTCTGTGCCCCCAGCTGAAAGTCACAATAATTTGGGCATGATCCAATAGGGAGATGGACCCTAGATCTATCCCCATGACTTTCCCCACCAACCCTGTGGTGGCCCAGATGTAATCTATTCTAGATTGGGAGGTGTCAACATGGGAGTAATGAGTGAATCCTTGTGCTTGACCGCTGATTCCCTCCATACATCGTGTAGTGCTAACATCTCCATTTTCTGTTTCAGTGCTCTAGATGGCCCAGTGTCCACGAACGTGTGGTGTTGCTTCTGTCCTGTTGTGGGTGCCAAGCTAGGTTGAAGTCCCCCGTTAGGACCCCCTCGCCAGTTGCAAAGCCTTCTAATCGTGAGAGAGTCCCCCTCAGAAACCCGTCTTGCCCCGTGTTGGGGGCGTATATCATGGCCAGCATTATCTTCCGGTTAGCATATGTAGCATACAAAAAGAGGTAGCGACCTTACCCGTCGACTAGGGTCCCCTGCACCTGTGTTCCCAGTCCATCCTGTATCGCTATCAGCACCCCTGCCCTTTTCTCCTTTGCATTCGCTTTATAGGTCTGATTCTGATAATGTCTGCATTAGCGGGTTTACCTCTGGTTCCTCTGCGATACCGTCCCATAGAGCAGCCAAACGCCTCACCACCTTAGTATATGTGAGGCCATGCCTGCTAGCTACCTGATAGTTTTCCTCCCACAAAGAGGTCTCCCAATGTGGTGCTATCACGGATGGCACTCTATTAAGAGTGGCACAGGACACCCAGGAAGGATTTGGGTGGTTGTGCCAAAGTAAAGTGGACAGAATAGTTCACACACAGCTGAAAGAAAGGAGAGCGAAGAGTAGGCAAGTGTAGTAAGGGAAAAGGTAGAGAATAGATTCCCTCTTGGGGTCTATGCAGATATAGGAAAAGAGTATTCCATGAACCTTAGGAAAACTCTAATCTTCTGCACAGTTTGCTATAACAGAGGCCCACACTGTTTGCTCATGGCTTGGAACAACAGCTATGGGTGTCTGTAACGTAGAAACTAGACAAGGGAAAGGGCAGAGGTTGCCTGACGGAAACCAACAGACAAGCTCTGTACAAGGGGTCTACAAACAGTACAAGAGAAGACACTAACAGATAAATCCAGGGAAAAGGAAGTTGAATAGCAAACTAGCAGAAGGAAATGAAGGGAAAGCCGTATAACAGGATTGGATAGGGAGAAAGAACTGAGGGTTGAAAACAAGGAAGAAAGCAAGGGAGCAGCAGTCAGGAAACAGAGGAACTGTAATAACTGAAAGTAAATAATGAAGGTAAACTGATGTGGATAGCAGAGGACGGTAGGGTAACTAGGTAGAAAGCTCAGAAAAGCAGGGAAGCAATGGGCAAGCCCAAAAGGAGCAGGGCTGTAAGCAAGGAAGCCCCAAGGGATAGGGTTTAGGGCAGCGGAGTGAAGCAGGCTGCACGGCAAGGAGCCCAGAAGGGTCGGGCAGCAAGGAGTGAGCCCAGAGGAGTAGGGCCGCTGACTGTAGAAGGGTGCAGGAGGACTGTAGAAGGCTGCTAGACTGGAAGCCCAGCGGACGAAGACTGTAGGTTAAAGGCAATGGAGCGTGATCTGCTGTAAGGCAGGAGCCTGGGAGGCAATGGCAGGAGCGTGATCTGCTGCAAGGCAGGAGCCTGGAAGGCAAGGGCGGAAGGTAGCAGCGGAGCGTGATCGGCTGCAAGGCTGGACCCTGGAAGGCAAGGACGGAAGGTAGCAGCGGAGTGTGATCGGCTGCAAGGCTGGATCCTGGAAGGCAAAGACGGAAGGTAGCAGCGGAGCGTGGTCGGCTGCAAGGCTGGATCCTGGAAAGCAAGGACAGAAGGTAGCAGCGGAGCGTGATCGGCTGCTATACAGAGGAACCGCATACAAAGATACGTAGCTCGAAGCAAAAAGGTGCTGGAAGGACTCTTAATGCAAGAGTCTGAGCCCCTGCAGGCAGCAGCTTTTATACTGCCCAGCCCAGCACAGAGGCAGGCTAATTGGTCGCACCTGGCTAAGCACACCTGCAGACAATCGGCCACCTCCCTCTCTGATCCTGAGCTGGTGGGAGCAGAGCTGATCCGTAGGGCTTCTGGGGATTGTAGTTCCGATGATGACCAATAGGAATAGCCAGGAATAGATGGTTATAGCCAGGTGCATTGTGGTAAGTAAAGTTTGTTGGAAAAAATAGAAAAGTATCAAAGACTCGAAAATGGGGAATACGGTCCATTTTGATCGTCAATGTATGCGCCCATGGCGCAAGCATGACAGTTGCAGTGTCGTTCCCTCAGTGTCCTGAATCCAATACTTTTCAATGCTATTCTAATGGTGGCGTTAAACCCAATTGGTAATTCCCTACTAGATAAGGCTTTGACTCGCGCCTTCCCTAGTACTTTCCCCCATACGGCCCGCACCACTCTGAAAACAATTGTGTCCCTCTTACCCCCTATGGGTCCCCACAATAGCACCAAACCCTGCCTCTCTTGCTGAATCCCGCCCAGCAGCTCTGTCAATTCCCCTCCTGGAGCCTCTCACCAGTGGGCTATCGCCTGCAGCTGTGTTGCCATGAAGTACTTTTAGAAGTATGCCATATTGAGTCCCCCGTCCTCCTGCCTGCGTTGTAATGTTTGCATAGCCACCCGAGGTAACCCAGTGTTCCACAGTAGCTCCTCCAATGTTTTGTCCAGCATTTCATTTTTAAGAACACTTTCTTGACTACATATGGGATATTTGCAAAATAATACAAAAGCCGTGGGAGAACCCCCATTTTGCAGAGCGCGACCCTTCCCATCCGCGATAAGGGTAGCTTTTTCCAGAACTGTATGGTGTCTCCTATGCATGAGAGTGCCCTCCCCTTATTATGCACAAATGTTTCCTCCACTTTGTGGAAAATCCAAATCCCCAGGTATTTAAAGGATTCCCATTCCCATCGGAGCCCATAATACGGAAGCTCATCCCCCATCTGCTCCCTGAGACCTGCCAGTGGGAGTACCAATTACTTTTCCTGGTTAATTTGAAATCCCAAAACCTTACGGAAATTCTCCAACACCTCCAAGATCACTGGCATATTTTCCAGTGGGTCGTCCACATATAGCAACACATCATCCGCATAGAGCGAGATGCTGTGAGCCACCCCCCTGCCCAGATTCCCGTTCCAGAGATGTATGTTCTAAAATACCTTGCCAATGGCTCCAGTGCCAGGGAGAACAAGATCAGAGAGACCGGGCATTCCTGTTGTGTTCCCTGCCCCACAGTCCATCCCTGTGATACCCACACGCCTGTCCTTACCCTGGCAGTGGAATTGTTATACAACAGGCGTAGCTATTACAACATTCCATCCCCGGAGCCGCAAGCCTCCAGTACCTTAAACAACAATGGCCATTCGAGCTAATCAAACGCTTTGACCGCGTCTAGCGCCACCAATGCCATTTCCCTTTGTGAGTCTTTAATTGAATCCATCACATGATGCAGTCTACGTAGATTCATGTCAGTGTCCCACCCCCCTATAAACCCACACTGATCTGGGTGTACCAAGCTGGGAGCTACTCCCGCCAGCCTGGACGCAAACACCTTCCCCAGGATTTTTGCATCCACGTTTAGTAGGGAAATGGGCCTATTTGAGGCACACTGTGTCGGGTCCCTGTTCTTTTTTTAGCAGCACCGTGATCACTGCTTCCCTCGTTGACTCTGGTAGAGAGTCTTTCTGAAGCACATTATCGTAGACCCTCTTCAGCTGTAGGACTAAAATATCTGCAAATGTCTTGTAAAACTCTACCGGGAGGCCATCACTTCCCAGAGCCTTGTTAGCCTGCATCACTTTTATAGCTGCCAGTATCTCCCCTTTCTCTATGGGCGATTCCAGTCCTTCCTTGGTTTCCCCCTCCAATCTGGGCATCCGTGCCAGATCAAGCATATCTGAGGACTCCCGATCCGAGTAGTTCCCTTCCGTCTTGTACAATTGCCTACAACATCCCTGAAATGCCCAATTTATCTTCTGCTGTGATGAGACTAGGCTGATCGCCGGATCCTGGATCTGAGTAATCGTTCCCCCTGGGTTCTCCCGGTTGATAAACAATGCCAGAAGTTGACCCGCCTTATCCCCTTCCCCATGCCACTTCAACCTTGAGCCTAACACAGTCTGGTTCAATATCAGTTTCCTCCCACTCACTGGTTGTGTGGAACTTGTTGGATCTTTTTCTGCCTCTGGAGTCAAGCACTAGACCATAGCGGCAAGTGCTTCTCCCACCCTAGCTATCAGTGTGGGAGGGCTGTGTGTACCATTGACATCTGTCACACTACTTGCCAGCTTTGATTCCTGGTCTTATGTTTCCTTTTGCAGAGGCCTCACAGGTCTGGCTAAAAAAGGGCACGGGCAATTCTCTCCTGGTCCTCGTCTCAGCTCCCACCGCCTTTCTCCTCTGTTTAAACTGTCATCCCGGAATGGCTGCTTCCTTGTGCGTTCGGCCTTGCTCAAAGTGTGCTCTCGTGCTCTGCCTTTTATCCCTCTGGGGGAGAGAAATGAAGGTCAGGTGTGTGTGGTCAAGGTGTGGTGCCTGAATCTGCCTGACCTTATTAGTGGGACAGGACCTTAGGGTGGAATTAGAAGTATTTCTTTCCTTGGATTCAATACCTGAGACATACACCGAAGAAAGGGGATTCTTTCTGCCTCCTAATTCATTAACGCTTGTTTTAGGAGGGTTGGTAAACTTGGAAGGGTGAGAATGGTAGGGTTTGTGAAATGACAGTTCCGTAAAATAATAGTTTTGAGGTCTGTTGAGGGAATGACCGGGATTATTGTCATGAAATGAATAGGGGGGATTTGGGGAACTGTAATGTTTTGTACAAGCGAACTGGGAGTCTGTGAAATAGTAATCAGAGGAACAGGGAGAAGAATGACTGGGAGGACTCAGGTACGTAACCGGAAAATAGGGACTCTGGGAGATGTAGTTTCCCCCAGCAACGGGGTTTGGATTCGTAATAGGTTTACCATATGCGGAAGGGTTGTTGGATTCTGGTAAGGGAGATTCATTGGGTGGAAGGGAGCTCTGGTCTGGAACAGCCTATAAATGCCTTAGGGACTTTGTCCTCTTCATCTTCTCCCGAATTGTAATACCGCGTCTCGCCTGGGGCAATCCCTCGAGTATAACCCCGGGTTCCCCTACTGAGGTGATCCTCCCTCGCTCGTCCACCCCCAGGGTTGGGATCTGAGAGCACCCTCAGGTTTCTCACAATTCCAAGCGATGATTCTGCTGGCAGAAGCGTGAGCGCAAAGATCTGACAAAAGTGAGGGATGGCTTTGCTGTCTGAAGCATAAACCCTCAAGACCCCTATTACCTGAGCAATGACTGCAAAGGACACACATTACTGACTCTATGTGACTC
Source organism: Ambystoma mexicanum (assembly GCF_040938575.1). Taxonomy (NCBI): domain Eukaryota; kingdom Metazoa; phylum Chordata; class Amphibia; order Caudata; family Ambystomatidae; genus Ambystoma; species Ambystoma mexicanum. The sequence goes on from NC_090938.1 coordinate 37,421,136, forward strand.
CCCTGCCCACTTCTTCTGTTCTTCTCCATTTAGGCAACACTTTGGAGACAAGCAGGAAAAGCTGGCATATTCGCCCGGTGCCAAGGGACCTCCAGGCTCTGTTGCTCAACACACTTTCACCTGCAGAGTCGACTCCATCTCACCCGAATGCTACAGGGAACCGCTTCCCCCTTTGGGGTTGTGTGTTTGTGGTGGTGGGGTAGCTGCAGGTCCTCCTGCCACGTTAATCTGCTGTTCCCGGGGCACTGGCACCACTGGGACCCTCCATTAGGGACACATGCTCCATCAACCCTCCCTCCATTGGCGTGCCTCTAGACTTGCATGTGATTAATCCAACCGTGGCAATAGGTCATTACTTATATGCCCCGGTGAAGGTGGATGACCTACGAAACATGGCCTCATTCACAGGAGGACTGGCAACATTTGGCCTGGGGGGCAAGTTTAATTTTCTGGCCGATGGTGCATTAACCCAAGATCATACTACAGAGACCCTGACTTCCAGTCCAAGTAATCTCAACATCAACCTCTCCTCTTCCGACATATTGCAGAGTATATATAGTAGACATTATTGACATTATTTTCCGTTTCTGCAACATTTTTTTTCAGTTATGCTCATATTTTCTTAGAGACCCGGACTCCTGGAAACTCTCCTACTTACCAAACATAAAAAAGTTATTTCACAAGGATAATATAATTGGTGAAATATGAAAGCTGGGATTGGAGCACAGTTGTCAATGTGTTATAGTTTGTAATTTGACAGCAGGCTACATCTCCACCCATCACATCTGTAGAGAAGTGACAAAGCCCGAGAATTCATTGCTGAACTGGCGGTGGGGTGGGGGGTCTGGCTTTGCTTTCAGAGTCATACATGAGCTGGTATGGCAAAAGACCCATATCCGGCTTTCTTCCTCTCCAGACCACAATGCCAAACCAATGCCTGCACACTGTATACGGCTCTCCTACCCCCAAAACATAAGACTCCTGCCGACTCACAAATATGCTTAACATAAACTGTTAAAAAATATATATAGAGTAACATTACAGAGTATAAACCCATATTACTGAGGCTTTCTCTACAGATAGTTAAGTACAATAAGGCACAGTGATGAAAAGCAATGTGCTCAGGATCACAGGATGTATCAAGGGTGGAAGGGGGGGATTTGGGAGATGTCCTCCTGGTTCCACAGCTTCCAATTCAGAAAGCAGGGGAGACTTCATCTTCTCCTATTCAATCTTTAATATTAGAAACAAAAACATGTTTCTTCAAAGTTGTTTTTCTAGGACCAAACTAGTATACTGCTCGTTAAATCTGGCTTTCAAAGCACCACTGTATCCACAAGGGGGAAGCCTATTAATCATGTTTTTCCTGAGGTAAATACATTTGAGAAACAGACTAAAATTATAAATATAATGAAAGTTTACTATAATTATAATCTTACTCTGCACAAATGTATGTACTTTCAAAGCAGCAAATCACATGACAAGCAACCTCAGAAAATATAAGAGAAGCAGTTTTTGAAACATATGTTCATAAAGCAAGTATGCCTCAATTAGCCAGAAAATAGGGGGGGTCAAGCCAGGCCCACAGTCGGGTGCAGTGGCATGCAGGTCAGACACAGATCTTAGCAACAGTAAACCTGATGACCTGCCATCCCAGGTGTCTACTTCCCCCTCGTTTTCCCTATGTTCTTAGCCGTCATCCTCCAGTACCCTTACCTTCCACCACATTCTCAATGCCCCCATTTCTTACAATTTACTTTCAGCCATCCGTTCTTCTTTTGCTCCATCCTTTAACTATTAATTCAATGGCCTTTGCTTACATTGCACACACCTACTTCCCTTGCCCACATTGCTCAGTCATTAATTCCGTGCCAGTCTTGCTCTTTAAAAGCCCAACAGACCAAGCCCATTCCGTGCCCCTCACCCCATTCCGTTACCCTGGCTTATAGTTAGACAGTAGACCACCTTGATGTTCCAGTCAGCCTTTGCCAGACACAAGAAGAAGCCGTGGTCTGGGTCTTGCTGATAATTGTGGTGATAAGGTCTGCACTTGGTTAATACAGAGTGAAAGACAGCGAAGAGACGTGTCTTTTACGTGCAATTTGAAATTTCTTGGAAAGTCGGCTACATATTTTAACTCAAGGAAGCAACGAGAACTGTAGGGGGAATTCTCCCTGGACCTGGTAATGGAGAGGGAGCAAGAGCGACCTATTATATTTGTGTTTTTTCAAATAAGGTTGAGTGTGTGAGTGTGTTTCAGTTTCTGTGACTGGGTTCATGTGTTTGAGTGTATTTGTGACAGTGTAAAGTATAGGTGGAAGGATGTATCTGTGTTTGTGTGACTTTGTTTGTATATATCTGAATCTGCAGTTAATTTGCATGTGTTTCTTTTTTTGGTCACAAAAGAGAAGACTGTTCTGGAAAAGAGGTGACAAACAATAGCAGATTTAGGAGATCATTTTGTGAGGGATTCGACCATCCTCACAGAAAGAGTGCGCTCACCTGTTTTTTTTTTTTGGTTTGTTTAAAAGAATGAATGATGGGAGATCAACCTCTGAAAATATGTGGGGCCATTCCCACACATATTTTCCACGCTCACCGCACAGCAGAAAAATAGTCATGTACACAGGGAGGACACAGCTTACCAGCGCCACCCTCCCCTGTCATGTGTAGCTGACACCTGACAGCTGCGGATACATTACAACCCTTTGGCCATGGGCAGCCTAATTAGAATTTCAAGGTCCCATGGATTTGCATCTCCATTGTCAAACCTTGCTGGTGGCGGCAAATACTGAAGAATGTTAATTAGCAGGCCTCAGGAAAGGCTTGAGTGGAGGAAGAGACAATGGAGACCAGACGCCAACACCTCTTTTTAATGCAATGTGTCAACTTGGTACTAACACCCCTCCTTGGTATGAAAGGACAGTGAATGTCCTGTCTGGAACCACTCTTTTCAGAGCAGGGTAGTATGTGAATTGTAGGAGATGAAAGTCTGCAACCCCCTGTTTCAAAGGAGGCCCATGTTGTGATCAAGCACTGCATAGGGCTCAGTTAATTAGGGAGACACTTTGATGTACAGCAGACAGGAAGATTGGTGGGACTTAGTAGTATATGTTGTCATCCTTCCCCTGTCTGTTGCCAAGCACTCTGATTCTGACCTGAAGCATCACTGAAGATTGTTGGTGGAGACCCAGGTTTGGCTCACTTAAGTTAGGCTTGGCCTGCACCAATCCCTGGGCCCCGTTCGGCTTTAGAAAAGGGCTGAGCCCCTCACTTTCAGATCATCTGAAGTCTTTGCCAGGAGTAAGAAGAAGGACTCATTTGGACCCAAGCTTAAAGTACAGTCTACGAAGGAAGGCCAGGAGTTTCAAGAAGGAAGCAAGATCCTGCCCCTAAATATCTCCTAGGGAACAGAGGGAGATACGGGACTCAGAGGACCTGTCCAGCAGCCCCAGAACCGATACCCAGCCAGCACACAGCGTGCCCTGCTAGGTTCTGATAGCAAGCTTCCTAGATGGGAAGTGCTGAAGAGTCTATGGACAAAGGACAAGGCCGTTGCCTGCTCACACCATCCTGAGCTTTGGCCCATCCGCCTTGAAAGGATACAAGCCCTGCGAAGAAGCTAGGAGGAGTGCCACACAAGCATCATCAAGCGTCCATCTTTGTAAGAACAATTTCGAGACTGTCGAGTCCACGAACCGCATCCGGCTGCATCGATGACTGTTGTCACGCTGCAGTGACCAGAGTCGTCCGAGACCCCTCGACCTGCATTCCAAATCTGCCAACCAGCACAGTGACAATGATTCTTGGCCCAGAGGGCCACGCCGGACTGCCTGCAGACGTCTGTCCAGCCTTGTTTGCCAAACTGCCTTTCGCCTGGTACCCGCTGCTGTCTCCTGCCACTAACTCTGTCTCAAGGGTTACGAAGCACCCTGGAGCTGCTTCAACGTTGTCGAGCACCAAGAACTTATTCAGCACTAGGTACATTGTGGTTCTGCTCCCCTGGTCCTTCTCTGAAGGCCCCTAGAGACAGTTATGACCCTTTGCCTCCTTGGTGCTGTAACCAAAAAATCTTGAGCTATAAGACTGATTACTTTACCAGCTACCCTCCTGTCAGTATCCAGAGTGCATCCCTTTCCTTTGTGAAACTGTCTGTCTTCTGTGTTCCTTTGCAGTGTGGGTTGTAATTGTAGAGTGCTATAACTGTCTGTTGTAGTAATCATAAAGTAGATATGTTCATCCAATCATGACTACACAGTCCCTTTTATCATTGGGTTATAATTGTATTTTCACTGTGTTGCAACTAACCATGACCCACAGCATTGCAGAGATAAGCCTGTTGATCCGTTCACGTTACCAAAATTGGATAAGGAGGTCTTATAATTCACTTGTATTATAATATGTTTGGATCACTTCTGGTGTACTAGAGGTGTGGGGTTGATTGATGGTTTAGAAACCGATATTCATCCCTGGACCACTGGTGCCCCAGAAGTTGATTCGTTCCACATTCAGAGTTGGGTGGTAACAGTAAAATCATAGTATCTGGCAAATACAGTTGATTTTACTGTCCACCCAGTTCAGGGTTTGATCAAATACCGTCAGTGGTATTCCATGGGAATACAGGCGTTGGTATTTTTAGAGGGCATTTTAATGACAATCCACCTATTTTTACATCCACCTTAAAGGTAAACAATCCAAACTGGCCCCACATTCTTTAAATCTTTCTTTTTACTGTGCTTCCCTTCAATAGAGTGAAAAAGGTTTTTACAAATGCCCATATTGAAGGGGTGTAAAAAGGTGGGCATCCCCGATTGCTTCCTCTCACCCCCTTTCCCACATATTGCATAAAAGGGCCAGAAATAACCCTTTTGTGCATAACGAATATTAACACTAGTGATATGAGCCACTACTGTACATTATCCATTTCTTCCTACACAATGATGCGGAAAATGGCTGAAGAAAGTTAATAAAAGGCGTTTTACACTACCGCCATTGGTGGTGGTATAGCTGAGTACTGGAGGTATTCCAGAAATGCCACCTCTGCTGGTGGTAGAATTTGAGTAGGGAGGATTTCCAGAAATACCACGGTTGGATCTGGTAACTTTCCTCAGCGGTATTACTCTAAATTCGTTTGTAGTCGTCTATTAAAGAATACCAGAATATGACATCTTTCTCTGTGTGTTTTTCAACTGGGTCCACAAATATGTTCTTCAAACAGACCAACATCCCTTTCTATAAGCACTATTGGGTGCTATTCAGAGTGCTATTAAACTCCTATTGTATGAACACACCAGTGATCAGGAAATCCACCAGTGCATAGAGTAAGCGTTGGTACAGAATCAGACCAAGGACAAACTCTAATACTATATGGACCCTTGCTCCCTTGGCCAGTAGGCGCTGTGATAGGCTGCTGTGATTGTAACAGACCAGTGGTGCCAACATTACCATCCACGGTCCCAGAGTCTGTTATTTACATGGATACCTTGACACTGGGTGGTATGAGCATGCCGCTGCAGCCTAGACTCCTCTCCCTGTGACTCACTGGGGGAGCCATGTGTGGGGGCCAGACAGGCACATCTGCAACCTTGCTGAAATCACGACAAATGCCCTGCCCCAGTTACACAGAATCCGAGCGGGATTTGCAACACTCGCTTCCTTTGTGGCAGGCTAGGTTCTGAAAGATTTCGTCTTTTTCAATTCTTATTTTTACATATTGAAGCTCTGCCACAGGGGCAACTGCCCAGCCAGCCTGGGGGGGGAATTGCCTCTGTGCCCCCCTGGCCAGTCCGCCCCTTGCCTCATTCCTCCATAGACATGGCTGCTGGCATGTTGCGGAGCTGGCACGTCGCAGTGCTGACTCAGGTGACAAGCTCTGGATTCTGGCATGTTGCTGCATATCTCAAAGTCTGTGCCCCCCTCGCCCCCCATCAGTCCTGTCTCGGAGCCCCCTTTTCCTTCACCATCACTGGGGGTGGACTGATGAGACAGAAGCTCTCTTCCCACTCCCCACCACCCCTTCCCAGAACTAGAGAGCGCTCTCCGGTCCACCCACGATGCCAGCTGCTGAGCGAGAGCTGTGACATAATTGGCAGGTTGCCTCGCTGAGGTGGGGGGGATGCGTGCTTTGACGCCCCTTTCGCCTCAGCCCAGAGGAGCCTGCCGGGAACCAAGATAATAAGTACCTCTTTCTAGAAGATGTCTTCAGTGCAACATCGGTGAGGGGGCAACTCCTGCAAGGAAAGCAACCTACTGCCCCCGGGGATCTGATCTCTCGCCCCCACCTGAAATAGATGGGTTCAAACCTCCCGCCAGAGAAGCAGCCTGCCATGGGCTGACATGTGCCAGGGGCTTCAGGACTGGCCCAGGGTGGCATGTAGCCGGGTTCAAACCCCTGCTCTTATGCCAGTCTATCAGAGAAGCAGCTTGCCATGGGCTCACATGTGCCAGGGGCTTCAGGACTGGCCCAGGGTGGCATGTAGGCTGGTTCAAACCCCTGCTCTTATGCCAGTCTCTCAGAGAAGCAGCCTGCCATGGGCTGACATGTCCGAGGGGTTTCGGGTCTGGCCCAGGGTGGCATATACCCTGGTTCAATCTCCTGCTCTTATGCCAGTCAACCAGAGAAGCAGCCTGCCATGGGCTTACATGTGCCAGGGCTTCGGGTCTGGCACAGGGTGGCATGCAGCCTGGTTCAATCTCCTGCTCTTATGCAAAGTGTTATGTAAAGTAGCTTCTATGGCGTTATGCCCATTTCCGGGTTCAGGTCCATCGCAGTCATCGCAACTCATTACCTCTTGTGCTGTGCCTACCCTGGTATATGTTCTTCCATTGGGTTGGCTTAGGATGGCAAAGGGCGGAAGTCATCACAACTCATTACCTCTTGGGCTGTGCCTAGCCTGGTATAGGTTCTTCCATTGGGTTGCTTTAGGGTGGTAAAGGGTGCCAGTCATTAGAACTTATGACCTCTAGGGCTGTGCCTAGCCTGGTAGAGGTTCTTCCATTGGGTTGGTTTAGGGTGGTAAAGGGTGCCAGTCATTAGAACTCATGACCTCTTGGGCAATGCCAAGCCTGGTATAGAATATTGCATTGGGTTGGTTTAGGGTGGCAGTTATTATATTTAATTGCCTTCCTGGGCTGTATCTAGCATGGTGTACGTTCTTCCAAGGGTGGCAGTCATTAGAATTCATGTCCTCTTGGGCTGAGCCTAGCCTCCAATAGGTACTTCCATTGGGTTAGTTTAGGATGGTAAAGGCTGGCAGTCATTAGAACTCATGTCCTCTTGGGCTGTGCCTAGCCTCTAATAGGTTCTTCCATTGGGTTAATTTAGGATGGTAAAGGGTAGCAGTCAGAACTCATTACCTCTTGGGCTATGCCAAGCCTGGTATAGAATCTTGCATTGGGTTGACATAGGATGGTAAAGGGTGGCAGTCGTTAGATCTCATTACCTTCCTGGGCTGTGTCTAGCCTGGTATAGAATCTTGCATTGGGTTAGTGTAGAGGAGCATCCACACGCCTCTGCAGGAAGTCCTGCCCTCCTGCAACCTATATGCCGGGAGCCTCAAATCCTGCCATGCTTGACACCAGCATCTGTGACCATTTCACTGCGAATATTCGAGAAAAGGTACCCATTGAGAAAGTCGTATCAAATGTGCTCCCGAAGAGAAGACGATCTAATGGAGGAGCTCCCTGAAGGGATGTGAAAATGAGAGAAAGAGGAGCTGGTGACATCATGGGAGATGAGCGTGGCGCGCTGGGAAGACTGGCTGAAGAAGATGTATGGACCTTATAGAATTTGATGATGAAATAAAGAATTAAGTGAACATTCATATGCGAAAAGAAGATTGCACGTGTGAAGAGCACTGTAGAAAATGCAAGAAGTTCAATGAGTGTACAGATGCAGTAACGCAAGTAGACTGAGTGATCATAGAAGCTGGCTGTACGTAGTGAATAGAGTATACGCAGAGCCGCCATTGTCTAGAAACTGGACGTCGGTGTCACAAAATATAGTATGTTCAAACCCATGGAGAGGAAGGATCAATAGCTGTGTCGCAGCAAAGAATTAGCTGGGATCGTGGAAGAAGCAAGAAGCGTGTCAAGGCTGAAGCAGCCAAGACTGGTTATCTATTCTTGAAGGCAGTAACCGTGAGATGCTGAATCATCCCTTGTTAAGGTGTAAAGGAAGAACACCATGAGTGTCAAGTTTTACTCATTCAAGACAATTAAAGGCTGCAAAATGAGCCGAATTGTGGTCACCGTCACATGAGTCAAGGCTGAAAAAAAGGAGTTGGGCATGCAGTTCCGGAACTATGATAGTGCGTGCTCGCACTCCATTCTATTCACAGAGATGAGAATACATTGCAAGGCCAAGTTCAAAGACAATCTTCATGGCAGAAGGCACGGGTGATGAGAGACGTTGGGCTAATTGGGTGGGGAGGTAAAGTCAAGTCCACCTCCTGGCACCTGGGGTATGAATTTACGTGCTGCTAGTGAACCAAATGTTCCAGACTGGCACAAGCGTGCCAACCAATTGTAGAGTGCCGTATAATGTAGGACTTTATAGTTTGAGAGCCAATCACGTACTGTGTACTTAATAATGATGAAGAATGACTTGCACTAGAGGTGGGCATAAGTGGTCTACCTGACAGTAGATGTCCAATCACAACCCAAGCCCTTATATTAAGTGTACTTAGATGTTCCCCTTGAGCGTATCATAACCCTTATTAGGTGTTTCTTAGTTAGCCACGTAGTATGACATCACGAATGACAAATATTTGCAATAAAAATGTAATTTTTTATGAAATGCTTCGAGAACGCTTGTACGACGTCCGTTGATGTCTGTTGTAACTCCCTGGTTTAGACAATTGATAATAAAACAGAAAAGCACTTTGCCAGCTTCCTGAGTTGGTTAGATTATTTGGTGTCAGAGTTATTCTGCAACCCATCCATTGCATGCGTGCTACCAAAAAGGGCTCTAACTCTCCTTGATTTAGAGTGGCAGTCATTAGGTCTCATGACCTTCCTGGGCTGTGTCTAGTTTGGTATATGTTCTTCCATGGAGTTGCTCTAGGGTGGTAAAGGGTGGCCGTCATTAGAACTCATTACCTTCTTGGGATGTTTCTAGCCTGGTGTACGTTCTTCCATTGGGTTGATTTAGGGTGGCAGTCATTAGAACTCATTACCTCTTGGGCTGTGTCTAACCTGGTATAGAATCTTGCATTGGGATGGTTTAGGGTGGCAGTCATTAGAACTCATTACCTCTTGGGCTGTGTCTAACCTGGTATAGAATCTTGCATTGGGATGGTTTAGGGTGGCAGCCATTAGACCTCATTACCTCTTGGGCTGTGGCTAACCTGGTATAGAAACTTGCATTGGGTTGGTTTAGGGTGGCAGTCGTTAGATCTCATTACCTTTTGGGCTATGCCAAGCTTGGTATAGAATCTTGCATTGGGTTGGTTTAGGGTGGCATTCGTTAGATCGCATTACCTCTTGGGCTATGGACAGCATTCCTATGGTTTGTGACCTCCACTCCACACAATGCACAGTAGCATATTTGGTGTATGCGCTAGGTTTCGAATAGTGTAGCCTAGCTGTAGTGCAAGGGGGATTCAGTGATGGGATTCAGTGATGGGATACTATTGACTGCTACCTCCTTGCTTCCTGCGTGCTCATCCGTATTCTCCTCGACCTCTCAGCCGCCTTTGATACTGTTGTCCACACTCTTTGTACTCGGTCTTCTCTTGGCCCCACTGGTCATGTTCTTAAAGGGTTCCTTCATATCTCTCTTCTCGCACCTCGTATCTTGGCAGTCTTGCTGCCTCTCCTCAACCTCTCTGTGTGGGGGTCCTCAATTGCTCTTTCGTCCCTTATTCATTCTTTTAATCTCTTATCACTTCTATGCTGATGACTCACAGATGTTCTTGGACTCCCCCCCCCCCCACTGTTTCCGGCTGCCTCCCATCTTGGGCATCTTGGGTGACGCCCAGAGGCATAGACAGGGTAGGGCCTGAGGGGCAAGGCCAGGGGAGTTGCTAGGTCTGGAAAAGACCCGGGGCTAAGCTGATGTCGGAACTGTTGGGACTGGGGGCTAGCTAGTCTATTGGCTGTAGCTCCTGAGATTCTATCCGGGGCTACAACCAAAAGATCAGGGGCTATAGCCCCCTTAGCCCCCTCCCCCTAGCAACACCCCTGGGCAAGGCCCACCCAAAATCTGTAAATGCCCACTCAGCAGCTCTGTGTCATCCCCGCCGGTCGCTCCTTCGGGGGTCTTTCCCCTCCGGCTTTACTTCCTCTCTCCCCACTTGCTCGCAGTCTTTGTGTGCCCTTTCGCTATTGCTCTGCCATCACTATCATCTCTTTGTGTGGGATCCGGCCCTTGCCTCGCTCCTCATCTTCTCTTCGGGGTCCCTGATCCGCTTTCCTTGTTGGTCTACCTCTTGGCACCGTCCTTACTGCACTTGGCTCGGTTTTCCATTCTGCAATTCCTCCCTTCTTCTGTCTGCCTCCTCCCATTCCAAGGTTGGTGGGGTGGTAATTCCCCATTCACCATTGGCCCTTCCCCATTCCCATTTTTGCCCCCATAGGGCTCAATGGAAATGGGGAAGGTGGTAGTTACGGTACTGCAAATTGCGGTACCGTAATTACCTCCAAGGTCCCTTTGCGGTCCAGCCATTAAGGTAGGGACCCGCAAAGGGACCTCAGAATTGGGCGGTAAGGGATTACCGGCACCAGTGCCCTTACTGATACCGGTAATCCCTTACCGCTCGGGTCGTAATGAGGCCCACAGACTACTTACGAGCCATGGAAAAGCAGGAACGGTTTTTGCTCTTCTCGCAACCAGCACCCCTTGGGGGCCTAAGCGGCGAGGGTGCTGGAGGTACCGATGAGGGCTCGGCTTCCCCTGACAAAACGGCACTCCCCCAGCCCAGGAACACCTGCAAGGGCAGGCGGGGCTCAGTTCGGGAAACTTTGGCCCACAGTGGACTCGGTTGGGAAAGGGAGAAGAAAGGTTTGGACACGGAGCAGTCGGCGAGTCACTGCACCTTCACAACTATTTTCACGAAGTTTGTTTGCAGTGTTTTGAATCTGGTAGTTATAAACCATGTTGTGAAAATAAATCTGCAGCCTTTTGTGCCAACAAAGAGTGTCTCATTCTGCACTTTTTCCCCTGGGGGGGTATCAAAGGTGGCGACTGGAATGGGTGAGCGTGTTGGTACAAATATGGACAAATGCCCAGGTTATGCTCCTGTGTGTCGCACTTTAATCTGGCCCCTCTGAGGCTTGCTGGTCTGCCTCTGTGATTCTTCCCCCGGGAACGCCATACCTAATGTACTTCCTGTGACTGTCTCCTAGATACCACACCGTGACCTCTACCATGCTGAGCTGGTTTTAGAGACTCCACCAGTAATCTGCTCTCTCTGGTGTTCTCACCCGCTGCCGATGTGGTGCGCCACTGCGGCTTGCTTCCTATGCTTTCTGCTCCTCCCCCTGTTCTCCCGACCGCCATAATGGACCAATCGCTGCACGCTGTCTGCAGCAGGTGCATCAGGAAGTCTCCTCGTAAGTACCTAACCACTGCCGAGACTTCGCCATGGCCGCACCGGATGGATTCTGCCAATTGCCACCAGAGATGCACAAACCTCACGGCATTAGCCTTCTCAATCTCAACGCTCAAAACACCACAGGCAAACCAGGGAAGGCACTGGCTTACAGCAATTGAGTATCCCTCCCAGCTGACATCGTGCACCAGAACGCTACACCCCTACAACAAACGCACTCCTCACAGTTCCAGCCAAAGCATCCTAACAGCATGGGCACGAAAGGCTCCCCTCTGGACACAGATTCCATGGGCACGAAAGGCTCCCCTCTGGACACAGATTCCATGGGCACGAAAGGCTCCCCTCTGGACACAGATTCCATGGGCACGAAAGGCTCCCCTCTGGACACAGATTCCATGGGCACGAAAGGCTCCCCTCTGGACACAGATTCCATGGGCACGAAAGGCTCCCCTCTGGACACAGATTCCATGGGCACGAAAGGCTCCCCTCTGGACACAGATTCCATGGGCACGAAAGGCTCCCCTCTGGACACAGATTCCATGGGCACGAAAGGCTCCCCTCTGGACACAGATTCCATGGGCACGAAAGGCTCCCGTCTGGACACAGATTCCATGGGCACGAAAGGCTCCCCTCTGGACACAGATTCCTCCACGCTCTCTCACCACAGGACACCTAGAAACAGAGCTCAGGACACTTCTGGCCTACACACATCAACACAACAGCAAAGCTAGTTAGCACCCCCCGTCCCCCAGTAGCCTGACCCCCCTCCCACTCTCAGCTACACTAGAGTGCCTGCACCACATGAAAATGGCAGTGGTGTGAAGTCCCAGTGACATACCATGACGTTTTTCTCTCCTATAACTAAGTTAGCCCTATTGTAACAGCGCCACGATGCCCCTGGGCCGCCTTGTGCACTTTATACATGTAATAAATAAATAAATAAATGACCTCTTTAGCCAGGCCTGACACTGTCTCTGCAGACCCCAGCCATCCATCAGATAACCAAGAGGGGGGCACAAGCTGGTGTTAACAAGGGGTAATGGCTACACTGCAACCCTCTTGGCATGAGAGGCACCTCGACAGCATCCACAGAAGCCTTGAAAAGGGCCACAGGGCGAGGATCTGCCTGCGGCGTGGGGTCTTTAAGTGTCTGTACAAAGGTTCGGGGACGCTTTTAGGGACTCCGTGATTACTGAAGACCCCAAGGGACGATTTTGCTGAACTCTCTTTCGCAATTTGATGCCATTTCTCCATTTGGGAGGATAAGTCAATGCTTCGGGATTAAGAGATTTGATGAGGAAGATAGCTCAGCGAGTTAAGGGCTCACCCCAGACATCTGTGTTCAGCCTGCGTGATGCAGATTTAAATGATGGCAGGGCTGACTCAGCCCTTCACCGTACTGATTGTTTAGTAGCCAAACCTATTATTACATCACTTAGAAGATAGAAGAATCCAGCATGAAGCGCTATATTCACACATTTGATTCTGCAGCTAGCAGTAGAATACCTGAATGTGGAGGGGTGTTGCTGCTAGATACACTCCAAATACCTGTAAGGATTACACTCTGCCGTATCCCAGACTAGGTTTAGCATTCCTGAAGGGTCTCTAACGCCCCCTCAGGCCAACAGACTCTTAGAGCCAAAGGATGTTGGGATCTCGACCTCCAACAGCATCACTTCTTTACTCTCAGATGAGAGACAAGGAAGTGACCACCGCCATGATGCCATTGATAGGCACCAGCTCACAGGCCAACCTGAGCTGCCAATCGCTGTACGGAAGTCCAGCTCTGCATTGAAGAGGTCGTTGGCTGGTGTGGGGTGTACACCCCCAGAATCGAGGCCATCCATGCAAGTGATGTCCTTCAAGAGTACAAACGACAGAACTTGGGGTACAGTTTATCCAAAGCTCAATATCTGGCCTGCCGGGTTCTGGGGACCAGCGGTGGTGACATAGGGGCCACGCCAATGCCATGGAAGGTAGACCCGGGGTGGTGGAATGGAAGTATCCGCTTGTCACCTGGCTTTAGCCCCCGTCACATGCCAGGGGACAATCACTCTGCCAACCACAGGCCAGTCTTGGGAATTCAGACTCTCCCCCCTCCACTACTCCATTTGGGCAGGCCAGACCTTAAAGAATTGCTTCTGCCCAACCCACATGCGAGACCATTCAGGATAATTCTGGTGCACTCCGCCCCCCCTACCCCCCAGCGAGAGGCCCGAAACCACAATATGGACAAAGCAAGCTTTCCCTTTAAGGGAAACGATTTCTCTGCACTCGACGATGGAGCGACTGCTTGTAAAGTGTTGCAGCTTCACCCGGAACCTATTCAGGGAACCTACAGTGAACTCTGTAGTACTGTGGATACAATGTTGCCAGCTTGCGACTTCCCAAATGCTCAAAGTTCAGCGCAGCAGGAAGAGTTTCAGAGGCATTGGGCCTCATTATGAGTCCGGCGGTGGGTTGCCGCCGGACTCACACCACTTTACCAGCGCCACCGGGACATTACAAGTCATTATTCAGGCGCCGGTAAATGTTAATCCCCATTCAAATGGAATGGGAGTGGGGAGACGGAAGGACCAGCACCGTTGCTAACGGTGCCATTGCTTCCGTGAAAACTCTGTAGGCGGGTGCTGTTGCGCCTGGCAGGTCAGACATGCCGGGCGCAACGGCCCACGTCCGCCGAGTTGTAGTGTGGCGGTCTGGAATGAGTGCTGGTACGTTGCTACCAGCACCCTTAATTCTGGACCGCCACACTCGTATTGAGGCCCATTGTACCATGTCAGGACGCTCTCAGCACTGGGATACAATGTTACTATTTCATAGCACGTCGAGCGAGACAAATTGTTCTAAAAGCATATTCAGTGTTTTTCTGCCCTTTACACCACATGATGGAAACACCAAAGAGTACACCACAGGCAACACCTGAGGTTAGGGGAGAAAGATTAAAACCGAACACAGCGGATATTTGTCTGAGCCCCTTGAGCCTAAAGCACACCTTTGGAACTCCCTGCCACATCAAAAGCAACTATATAAATTGGTTGAAATCTCAGGACAGTTAGCTCCATACTAGCATACATAAACATGCATCCTTTTGTCATTTATGTACGACTTCTCATATGTATCTATTTATTTGACCTTCCACTGCCCTGGCCATACATCTTTTTCTGCTCATTTATGCTACCTATGTAACTGCCTGTATATACATCTCTGCTGTTCATGTATGATACCTATGCAACCTTGTAACTTAAGCTTCGCATATTCTGTACTGTTGTGCCCCTTTTCCTCCCAGTTAGGCGTGCATTATAAATGTTTAAACAAACAAACAAACATAAAGCACATTTCAGCATGATAGCCAATCCCAGTCCTCTACTAAATACAGCCCAGGTGCAGATCCTCACAGAAAGACGCACCCAGGCGGAGGAGTGGACACACTCTAAATGCAGCATGCTCCAGTTGCGCAGTGAAGGTTGCAGGAGCAGGATTTAGAGAATGCTGCACATTGGTGGAAGGAAGCAGAGGTTAGAGAGATGCAGTGGAGTGGAGAGAGGCCAGCAATGGAGAGCAGGACGAGGGGGTGGGAGCTAAAGGGCTTTAGGAGTAGGTGTTGCTATCAGAAGGAGAGAGTGATCAGAAGAAGGTGGACAGAGTTAAGAAGGTTAGGGGAGATGTGGCAATATCAGAGGGTATTGAAGGCAGGAAGAAGTGGCAAGAACGAAGGGAGTGATGGAGGAGGCAGTAACATTAGGAAGAGGACAGCTGCCGGAGGAGGGGGTACCATCCAAGACCCATTAGATGAAGCCCAGAGGAGGTGATAGAAAACCGTGTACAGGAGAAGGAGGAAGTGACAACATCAGAGGGCAGGAGCGATACAGATGACCTAATATCAGGGGCAGATAGTGGAAGGGGTACAACAAAGTGGAGTCGGGGTGTTGTAAAGGTGGTGTGGAGGTTATTGGCAGTAAGGGGAGAAGAGAATACTATGATGGAGGTAACACACCGTGTAGGGGATGGCTCAGAGGAGACTGCCGCAAGCAGGTAAGAAGAGAGTAGACCAGGGGGTGAAAGTCTTGGGGGTACTATGAGGTATTCGACCATCCGCATGGTGGGTGTGCAGTCACCTGGGCTTTTTTGAAATTGTTTATATGAAATTGAATGATGGTAGATCAACTTCTGGAAAATGTGTCAGGCTAATCTGCACACATTTTCCTATTTTCTCACTGCACGACATGCACAAGACCTGTGTTAAGGAGCAGGTGGATGCCTCTCCTCTGGTCCCCACCCCCTCCCCATCGTCCTATTGGAGTAGCAGACGAAGAGCTACAGTTGGGTACCCACGCATGAATCCATGGAGCATTCCTATACCGCGTCGAGTGTATGAAGGCCGATATGCACTCAGATTGTACCCTCACTTGGAAGCAGAAGAAGGATGCTATCAGGAGGGGTGCCCACTACCAAGATCTCAGAATGCGGCTATGCGTAATATGGATGTACTCTAAGTAAAGTTGAAGATGACAGAATGATGTCATAAAGGAGATGTATGAACGTATGTCAAAACGATATGAAAATACTTAAAACGGACAATGTAACTGAAGCAGAAAGAGAAACATGTACCTAGAGTCAAGGTAATAGTGAATATAAGAAGATGAAATAACGTGCTGACCAATAACTGTAAATACACTGTAACACAAGGTAGAAAAGATGCATAGAAGCTTGCTAAAAAGAGGTATACATACAACGTTTAGGATGGCCATTGGAAGAAAATGAACGACAGAATGTGTTAAGAATCAACCCTTTTACCTCAAAAGACAAGCCTAGGATTGAAAATTGAAAAACTGGTGACAAAGCTTGTAGCGTTGGAGTCAAGTACCCCCACCAAAAGCCCCACCCCCATGCTGCCTTTATGTTGGAAACTGGACATTGAGACACATGCAGTACCAGTGAGAGTGCCTG
Source organism: Ambystoma mexicanum (assembly GCF_040938575.1). Lineage (NCBI taxonomy): Eukaryota > Metazoa > Chordata > Amphibia > Caudata > Ambystomatidae > Ambystoma > Ambystoma mexicanum. The sequence continues at coordinate 37,437,638 of NC_090938.1, forward strand.
TACCGGAGAGAATCCTGGAAACAAGGTATCTATTGAAAAAACCATATATGCATTCCCGAAGAAATAATGGTGTTCTGGACAAAGTCCTGGAGAAAGTGTGAAAATGAGTGAAAGAGAAGACTGGTGACGTAATGCGGAATGGAGCTGACGCACTCAGAAAAGATGCACGAGGCAAAAGGACAGACGTTCTATAAGATCCGAAGATGAGATGGTAAAGGTGAGCAACATTTTGGGCTTGAGATGAAGATGCTCATGCTATAGAAATGCTGAAGAAAATACGAATCAGTTGACACTTGTACAGACCCAGTAACGCTAGTAGACAAAGTGATCTTAAGGCTGGCTATGTAGTGAATAGTTGCAGCGATGCGCCAATGTATATGCATTGGAATGTATAGAACCTGGATATTCCAAAGATCACTTTAAGCAAGGCTCGAAACCCCATTATTGGAAAGGGTTTGTCAGTGTGACAAAGTTGGAAAATAACGGACGGCAGAGGAGAAATTCAAGAAAGGCTTGGCTGGCCCAGCACCAAGAATCGCGAGCCTGGTTGTCCATCCAGTAGTTACTTGCCCCAAAAGGATAAGGAGAATTTAAAGTGTACACTGCCAAGTTTATCTTCCGTTGCAGGAAAGTGAATCTTTGAATTAGAGAAAAGAACTTCAGGAGCGACTTTAGCCATAGGCGACATTAAAGGCCTTTTATCAGCTATTCTAGCGGAGAGAGCTGACGACATTTGGAAAAGAGCAGGATATCCAAAGGTCACCGTGCAAAACAGTGCATGATGGAGCGCCATTTAAGAACTGTAGAGCAGATGTATGGCGATCACTTTTAGTACATTATCCTGATACATCAAATATTGGGGCAATAATGACTAGGGACGTGGGAGGGAGAGAATACCCCATTGCCTTCATTCAGGAGATTCAGGATAGATGGAATTTGGAGATGCATGAATCCAGGGGTAAGACAGTAGCATTATTTTATCACATTGTATGTCAAGGTTGACAGAGTCGGTGCAACAGCAGCTAAGGAAACAGGTGGGAATGAAAGCTAAACCATGCCAGAGATACAATTGGCAACTGTGCATTACAAGTAATGAGGGAGAAGCGGCACAAATAGTGCAGTTACCGCAGCAGGATAATGTCATGGATCAGAATGGGTATAATGTTATGCCAAGAGGCAGAGGGAATGGGCCTCGAGGAGGAGAATGAGGTGGATTTCAAAATCCTCAATGAAGGGGAGGATTTAATGGGAGACCGTGACTGCAGTGCTCGAGTTGCGGTAAATTCAGACATTTAGCTAGGGTATGCAGAAGCAGTGGAGGCATCCAACAACACAATTGCCAATCTCCAAGAGAGGGGATGGGATATGCTCCACAGTATAATACAGATTCACAAGGATATTACGCCCAAGATCACACACAACCTCTGGCACATGCACTGCAATTACAGCAAATGCAAGTCCCAATGCAGATGCAATCACTGCAGGGGCAACAACAGCAGGCACTAATGCAACAAATACAATATGTTCCAATGCAACAGGCAGGTGCATCACAATGGCACATGGATACAGGCGCCACGCAAGTAGCCACACCCAAATTGGAAAGTATGACTGTGGCAGGGGGGAATCCTTTCACAGGTACGAGGACGGATTTATATCCACAATAGGACAGCCCACAGAGCGACCTGATGTGTTCAGTACTATCAGTGACACCAGACCCCCAAGAGGAACCAAGGGTCAAGGTGACGATAGGAGGCAAGACATTTTCATTTCTCATAGACACTGGAGCTACTCCTTCCTGTGTCCGTGTGGGAAAATACCCAATGTCAGTCACTGTCATGAATGTGCAGTGATTCTCTGGGGCCATGAGCTTAGTTCCTTTCACAGACACATTACCAATGTCTATAGGTGAACACGACATGTCTATGCCTTTATTATACTCTAGACAAATGCCAGCAAACATATTTGGGTGTGATTTGATGACAAAACCTAACATGATGATATCTTTTACTGATGAGGGAATATTGTGTTCAACCCTACGGATACGGTACGACGTCCTTTCGTCGCGGGATGTTTTTTCGCAGGGTTTTTTATTGCAAATCTTTTTCTAAAAAAAAACGATCAAATTTCTTTAGAAAATGGGGGGGGGGCTTGGGGGGAGGTGGACCCCCCTCCAAAAAGATTTGATGGGTTTTTTCAAAAAAGAAAATTGCGGTAAAAAAAACCCGCAAAAAAACATCTCGCGATGAAATTACATGGAACCACGGATACATTATGTAAATGTGAGGCTCATATTAGCATTTGCAGCAAAGAAAGCTTTCCGAGGAGTATCTCTAGACAAGGAAGTATTTTTGTATGGAGTAACTGTCTTATTATCGTGGTAGCATAAATTGATTGGTAAGCTAATGAGAACACCTGCTAAATTCTTTTTCAGGCCAGAGATCCCTATGGACTATGAGGAAGGGCAAATTATCCCTTTATAACTAGAAGCAGCAATAGTCAGAGAAGAAAGGGTGACGCTTCATGAGACAGACGACGAGGGAAGGGGATGGAGAATGGTGATAGCCCTTAATGAAGGATATCGATTGACAGACTTGACAGACGTGACAGACGAGGAGCTATTTAGGGATGACTATTCAAATGATGAGTTAGTATTTTTCATAAATCTCACTTATTGGATCAAAATAGAGGGCATAGAAATACTGCAGAGAATGTCATTGGTAAAAAAGAAACTGCCATTTTTGATGGAAGATTTGGAAAAGGTAGCAAGTATTTTATGGACTTTAAGTCCATACGTCGTGGGCTTATTGAAGGGAGTAGGAGCAGTTAAAATTAAGTTTAAACCAGGAGCTATTCTGCCGCCTGTAAAACAGTATCCAATGTCCAGAGAAGCGGATGAAGGTATATTCAAAACCATATCCACTTTAATGAGTTAAGGCATTTTGGTACCATCTGATTCCACGTGTAACATTGCTGTTTATCCTGTCAAATAATCAAAGGGGGTCATGGAGATTTATCCTGGACCTTCCCCCTTTGAACCATGAGAGTTTCCCTTAGTTCCAAACCGTGCGATGATATTATGCAATATCCCATCAAAAGTAAAGTATTTTACCATTGTAGATTTGAAAAATGCCTTTTTCTCAATTCCCCTTCATGAAGACTCACAAGCTTTGACTTCCTTTATGTATAGAACGATTCACCTAAAACACACTTGTTTGCCCCAAGGTTATTGTGAGTCCCCATCAATATTTAATAGAGTCCTTTAGATGGACCTGGGTAATGTCCAACAAGAAAGTACCATAATTCAATACATTGATGACATTTTAGTGTGCAGTGAGACAGACGAACGATGCAGAGAAGACTGTTAATTATATGACTATACTAGCAGAGAAAGGGTACAAAGTAGATAAGGAGAAATTACAATATTGTCAAGAAGAATTACCATATATTTAGACGGTTGAGCTAGCATGAAGGAAGAAAAGTGACACCTGAAAGGGCAGAGGCTATTATGAGGACAGAACAGCTGAAAACAGTGAGACAAATACAACACTTATTAATCCTATGCAATTATTGCAGGGCCTGGGTCTTTGGTTACAGTACGTATATTCGTCCACTTTTAAAAGGACTCAGAGGCACAGATGGCTAAAAATAAAATAATAATGTCAGATGAAATGACTGAGGGATTTCATGAATCAAAGAATACAATCAGCAGCCCAGCTCCTGCTTTAGGAATTCCAAACTATAGTGAAGAATTTGACTTATTCTCTCATTCAAATGGAGAAGTCATGACAGCAGAACTTATGCAGAAAACAACACTAGGACATGGTCATGAACCATTGGCTTATTATAGTGGGAGCTTCGATACAGTCATTAAGGGACATTATCCTTGGGAGCAATCTTTAGCCACAGGTGCATTTGCAATTGAAAAAGCCTCAAGTATAACCATGGGGTGTTCAGTGATGTTATTTGTAGAGCACGCATTATTTACAATTTTAGAAAACCCCAAAAGTACATTGACCACACATAAGAGTGTCAGGGTACGAGGTAATTACTTCAAACCCTGCAATTAAAATTATTAGGTGTAGCAAAGTGAATCCAGTAATGTTTATAGCTGAATCAGTGGGAGAAGATGACGATGTGCATGACTGTATAACGTATACTGAATGTTCTGATGATATTCCCGAGTTAGAGAGAATGCTCTAGGAAGGGGAAGTGGCCTTCATTGATGGATCATTGAGAACCGATCAAAAAACGGGGGTGAGACATACTGGATCGGCAGTGGTAAAACTGAACCGAGAGGGTCAATTTGAGGTTATGATGAGCAGAAGATTGTCCTCAACGTACTCAGCACAGACTGCACAATTAGTGGCACTTATTGATGCGTTACGGGGCTTTGATTATGACGAAGTGACAGTGTACTCTGACTCTGCCTACGTGACGTCAATGGTACATGCAGGCCTGTTACGTTGGAAAAGGAGGGGCTTCCTCTGTGCAGATGGCACTCCAGTACAACATGCAGGGTTATTAGAAAAACCTATTGAAGCACTGATTTTCCCATAGACCATAGCTATCATATAAAAATGAACAGCCCAGTCAAAGAGAACATATTTACACAGTCAATTGAAATATAAGGACGAGCATCACAGGAAGAACAAGAGTATTGGAGAAAACACAGATGTTCTTTATTCCCTACTGAGGCAATGTGGAGACAGAATAGCACTGGAAAGCCAGTTATGCCTCTAGGATTATTGAGGATAGCGTTGTAGCAGCTTCACTACCCAGCCCATGTGACTTGAGAGAGTCTAGCTGCTACTATAGCAGAAGAATGGTTCTTGCCGAACCTAGTTGAACATGTGGCACAGTTCATTATAAACTGTATTGTGTGCTAGAAATTCACTGCTGGACACACTTTGTGAATAGTCAGAGGAGTAATCTGCAGACCAAACAGACCATTTTAGCATCTACATATAGATTACGTAGATATGCTGCAGACTTGTAATGGGTATAGATACATGTTGGTTATGGTATGTCCCTTTTCCAGATGGATCGAGGCGGGTCCATGCACGCACCTTGATGCTGCGTGTGCCACCAATTTGCTTGTGCGTGAAGTATTTCCGAGATGGGGTGTATGCGAAGTTTAGCGATCCAGTAATGGGCCACACTTCGTCAATGAACTATTCGAAAATATCGTTTACTATTAGTTATAAGGCACAAATTCGCATCAGCCTATCATCCACAACCAAACGGTATTTGCGAGAAATTAAATGGACTTTTGAAAGAAAGAATAGCGAAGCTGAAAGTTACTTTAAAAAAGGGATGGCTCCATTGCTTACCCCTTGCGCCCAATGAGATGCAGAATCAGACTGGCTCAGATCACCATTTGACTCTTTCTGAGTTGGTGACTGGGTGCCGTATGAGAACTCCTCTCACTCCCCCAACAAGAACAAATACAGACACCCATCTTGTAGCGAGGGCTCTAGGCGGTGAAATGCATGATTATTTGAAAACGATGACTGAAAGTGTTTCTTTTATGTCTCAACAGCTCCAAAAACGATGGGAGGGGTCACAGGAAAATAAAAAGGATAAGCAGCCCAATGATTTGGAAGAAACACTCAAGCCTCTCAGCTCGTACTCTGGGGACCAGGTGCTGGTACGCAAATTCTTACGTACCTGAACTACCCCTCATTTTGGGGGCCCCCACGAGGTGGAGGAGTTAAGCCCTACTGCTATGAAGTTGCGAGGTAGGCGAGCATGGATACACCTATAATACATTAAATCCTCTAAAGGAGAAACCTTGACCTCTCCTGCAGCTATCCCTACTGAAGCAAGTGAAGAATTTCAGCAGGTGCAGACAAGATCAATCACCAAAAGTCAAGAGAAGGCTAGGGAAGAAGTCAAACTTTTAGATTAGGGTTTATTAAGGACTGATGGACTTGCCATCATCCTGAAACACCTTCCTTAGAATAGGCCAAAAGAGACAATGGGACAGAAACAGTAAAGATCAGACGAAAAGAAGAATACCTATGTATTGTACACATATTCTTGCTTGCCATTTTGTTCTTATATCCTACAATCTTATCCAGCTCTGATCAGAAGACACACAGGCGTCGTGACATTGCTTGGAAACCCAAAAAATAACACCACAGTTTTAAGAATTATATTGCTGATTATTTTACACTTTTTATTATAAATTCATGAGTTATTAAGGAATTGATAACTTTGGTATATTGAAAAAGATTAAAACAATGGAAAGGTTTCAAGGAGTAAGAAATATAGCCCCACGAAATAAATGCACTGTTCAAAGAATAATTATTGGAGCTTTTTGTGTTATTTTGATTTTGACTGCTATCCTTATTTCATTGGCTATCACACATGTGTAGGCAGTGATGAAGAAGAGAATAAGACATCTACTATTGTCCCCATTAAGAATCTGAAAACCCCACTGATGTCTGATAATAAAAGCCATTTTTCTCAAGTAAAGCGAGATACTGAAGAAGGAAATTAAAGTATAAATACATATTTAGACAGATTGGCGCATCTAGCTATCAACCTAGGGAGAAAGAACATTGGAAGAAGGTTGTCCACTGTATGCCATGAATGCGGCAAGAACATTTATTGCAAGGGTAATGCTTCCACATGATGCAAAGTGTCTCAGCTACCTGGCAGCATGTACCACAGCAGGATCATTTGAAGGAAAATGGGCAACTTTAAGACGGCGATCAAGACTTTTCCATGTGAAGATAGACATGTGAAAGCAAAGAGAATGGAGACTGTATTGGGGGTGTACAAGCAAAAAACTCATGTATCCATCCCAGTATGTAGACCCAATAAAAACTGTCGAAATAAAGCACATAAATTGCTCAGACATGACTGAAAAATCAGGAGAGCCAGGATGCTGGGAAAGGACACAGCTATTGGTGTATGGGCGCATAGCAACCAGCGCTTGATGGGAATATGGCCTAATATCATGGCCTGTACACTTATTGAAGACAGAAGAAATCCACAGGGTGCAAAAGGTGAACGATGAATGCCTGGAATCATGGGCCAAGCATGCAAGACTACTAACGTGGGTTGAGAACGAAGCAGGACCATTGTATATATTGCAAGTGAAGAATGCAACAACCATCTTCAAGAAGGATGGCAAGGTCTATGTCGAAAATAATAGTTTTGTGAAGAAATAATCAAAGTACCAGGAAATAATGCAGGAACTGCAGTGCTAATGGATTAATATTGGGCTTGAGGATCCAGAGCATATATGTAATTATCTAGAGACTGGGGAGAAGTGTGCTCCATTGTAATGGTACACGTCCCAGTTTTAGTGATTTCCCAAAGTGGCCTCCAAATTGAGTAGTTTCCAAAAATGAATGAAAACCAAAGAAGGAAGAGATCATTTCATCTTTGTTGACTAAAAAGAGAGAACTATTTCTCATCGAAATCAATAAAGTCTTATGAAGATATTCCTGATGAATTCATATTTTTGAGTAAGACCTCCATGATAATGACATCACTATTCACACCAGGACTCCAAGCAGCAGTGAATGCCAAGTGGTTACAAATCACTAGGTGGGAATTGCTGCACATAATCAATGCAACAATAAAATGATTGAATGCAATCAAAGAAGAATGGAGAGCCATCATGCTGATGACCCTCCAGAACAGCTACGGACCTAATAACAGCAATGGAAGGAGGCGTTTCTGCCAAGGTTGGGGCGTCCTGCTGTACATTTTTATACAAGCTCATGATAGAGAAAATGGAACCCTGACAGAAGCAATAACGATGTTAACAACCCTGCATACAAAGATGGAAGAAGACGCTGATGAGATGGCAGGAGATGATTGTTTCTCATCTCTGTTTTCGTGGATTCCATCTTGTTTGGCAAATTATTATTATAACGCGCCTGTACACAAGTGTTTCTGGGCGCAACTTTCAAATTACTTGGAGCCAAACTAGTGCTGGTGCTGTTAGGATTCTGTATCATAAGGATCATCTTGGGACAATGTCAGAAGATAGCCAAAAAAGCTATTGGAATGAAGATAATGACTGACATTAACAGTGGCACTGGAGAAAAGATGCAAATAGAAGAAAGTACTCGAGAAAACATTAAGAAGAGCACTCATGCACCACCAGGAACAAGGTTTTACCATCCCCAAGATCAAAAGAGGTATGTGGGACGATGGATATTGTGTTCCCCAGCTGGGGATTGTCAATATATGACTTGGAGTGTGGATGAACACATAAAAAACGCAGTCCACCTGAGCAGGGTGACAAAAATATGGGTACCAAGGAAAAGAATATCTGATGAGTTGATAGAACACAATGAAGCAGGAATTGCAGAACAGGAGGAAAAGAATAGTATGGTTGAATATTCAACCAGAGGGGGGAATGTAGAGGGGCAGGTGGATGCCTCTCATCTGGTCCCCGCCCTGTCACCACCGTCCTATTGGAGTAGCAGACGGAGAGCTACGGTTGGAAATCCATGTATGAATCCATGTAGAATTCCTATACTGCATCGAGTGTATGAAAGACGATATGCACTCAGGCATCCATTCAGATTGTACCCTCACGTAGAAGCAGAAGAAGGAGGCTATCAGGACGGGTGCCCATTACAAAGATGTCAGAGTGCAATTATGAGTAATATGGATGAACTCTAAGTAAAGTTGAAGATGACGGTATTATGCCATAAAGGAGATGTATGAACCTATGCCGAAACGATATGAAAATACTTAAAACGGACAATGTAACTGAAGCACAAAGAGAAACATGTACCTAAAGACAAGGTAATCGTGAATGTAAGAAGATGAAATAACGTGCTGACCAATAACTGTAAATACGCTGTAACGCAAGGCAGAAAAGAAACATAGAAGCTTGCTATAAAGAGGTATAAATACAACGTTTAGGACGGCCAGGGGAAAAAAATTGACAACGTCCTGTTTTAAGAATTAACCCTGTTACCTTAAAAGACGAACCTAGGATTGAAAATTTAAGAACAGGTAAAGAAGTTGCTTTCACGTGCAGAATAAGGGAGTATGTTGGCCGAGCATCAAGAAGGCTATTTTCGAAAGATGGGTGCAAGGCACAAACGGAGTCGGAGGAACGGACCACGTGCATAAGACATATTTCTGCTAAAATGAGGAGAGACAAGGACATTTGGAAGTGCCAAGCACTGAACAATCACGTGGGGAAAAGCCTATGTGAGGTGGAGTGAGCAAGTCTCTAAATTCTAGAGAGAGTAATGGCACCCTATTTAATAAAATCAAATAGGCTTAAATAAGAGGCTGAAATGGACAAAATCGTGGTCTCCTAACACGTGACTCAGAAGTCAAAAACAAGAGGTATTCATTAAAACCTAGATGGAGATAGTGGTCTGTTCATACCCCCTCAATGTTCCAGAACAGTGAGCAGACTATGAGGTCAACTACAAAGAAAAAGCCTTGGCTAATGGATCAGGTCGATGACATATGATGGACTAATTGGGAAAACAAAAAAATTAATAGACGTATCTCGAGCACCTAGGTTACGTTTCTACTCACATGCTGCTAAACAAGCTAAAAGTCGAAGGTTGGATGGGGTTGCCAAATATGTGTCTCAAAGAAAAGAATATCTGATGAGTTGATAGAAGATGATGAAGCAGGAATTGAGGAAGAGGAGGAAAAGAAGAGTATGGTTGAATATTCGACTAGAGGGGGGAATGTAGAGGAGCAGGTGGATGCCTCTCATCTGGTCCCCACCCCCTCACCACCGTCCTATTGGAGTAGCAGACAGAGAGCTATGGTTGGCAATCATAACACCTGCCATGCACTTTCACATACAATGTTGCAGTTACCAATCCGCTGACATATTCTCTGCTATAATCAGTATACTACGTATGTAGAAGTAGCCCAGGGCGTGCCCTACAGACAAGGGGAAGCTAATGAGATATTAACACTTTATGATTCTATAAGTAGACATGTTCCCCTATTCCAATCCCTCTCGTGAATAGGTTTTGCAAAATGCCACGTATGATGATGTCATAGATGACGTATGAAAAAGTATATAAACTCTGTACACACAAGAGGGAGGGAGATTATGCATGCATCTATTTTGATAGCTATACAACTCCCTGCTTTCTTTCATTGAGATTAAAGCAGTATTTTACCACCTTTCTTTGGTCTGTCCAGTTTTCTGGTCTAAGATGTTTATTGGAAATTCCATCTAGCGCATAGAGGACCCTTCAAAGTGCTACAGCACACCTGTGTACTCTGGGTGGACACAGCCTACAGGCACAGTCTTGCCTGTCACATTTAGTTGGAATGTGACACACAGGAGTACATCAAGGCATCTCAAAAGGGGGAGGGCAAAAACCTCCTCCTGCCATGGCTAGCCTAATTAAATACCAAAGGCTCAATGGATCTGCCCTATCATTTGTTGGCCCTGCTGGTGGCAGTGACGCATACTGATGAGAGTTAATTTAAGCAGGCCCATGAGAGGCCGGTTGCAGGGCTCAAAAAAGACAGGAAACCCAAACACCTTTGATATGCATTTGTGTCAACCTGAAGCCAGCTCCCGACTCTTAGTATCAATGACAGTGAGCTGTCATGGCTGGTACATGTGTTCACAGTAGGCAACCCCCACATGGGGACCCCGTTCAGAGAGTAGGAGTATGTAATCTGAAGGAGACACAAAGTCTGTTCTCGCCACGACCTCAAGGGAGACCTGCCTTTAATCAGGAACCACAGAGAGCTCAATTAACCAGAGAGACCCTTTGAGCCACAATAGACAGGAAGAAGGGTGGGAAATAGTAGGACATGTTTTCACCACTTTAACTTTCCTGTTGCAAAGCACTCTGGTTATGATCTCATGCATATGTTATGTTGTGTTATGTGACTTGGCATTTATAGAGCGCCTTATGTATCTTTGGTATGAACTCAAAGCGATGGTAGGTTGAACGCCCTCAGGAACCATAGTTCAAGTCAGTAGAGAGAGAGAGTGTCGTATGGTGCCTGGGCGCACCGGATATGTGTGCAGCTGGTATGGTTGTTGCATGATAGCTGCTTCTTAGCTGTAGGTGTGGTGCTGAGGAAATCAATTGGATGTGTTCAGTCTGGAGGGTGGACACGCAGACTCAGTTCTGGCTGCGCTAGGCCTGAGGAGACGCCTAAGCTAGCCGGTATGTGCTCAGCTAGCTGTGTTTTATTAGGATGATGAGGTGTTCATGGGGTCATGTTAGTACGAGAACAGCTAGACCAAATGTGTCATAGTATAGCTGTGTTCTAGTTGAATGATGGTGTATAGGAGAGAGTAAGCGTAGCAGAAGATTGTTGTTGGGGAGGGGGACCCAGGATTGCTATGACCCATTTGGCTTTAAAAGAGGGTTGAGCCTTTCCTTTGGCAGACCATCTGAAGGCTTTGCAAGAAATAACAAGAATAACTCATTTGGACTCTGGCTGATGGTACATTCTGCCTTACAGCGTCCTCCAGTGTAGGAAGGCCAGGATTTCCAAGAGGGAAGCAAGATCGTTCCCCTAAACATCTCACAGGGAACAGAGGGAGATGCTGAATCCAGAGGACCCTGCAAGCAGCACCAGAACTGGTACCCAGCCAGTGTGCCCTGCTAGGGTCTGCAGCAAGCTTCCTCGGTGGGACGTGCCAGAGAGTCTCTGAACCAAACCAAGGACAAGGCTGGTGCCTGCAACACCCTCCTCAGCTTTGGGCTGTCTGTCTTAAAGGACGACGCAAGCCCAGTGAAGAAGCTAGGAAGAGTGCATCGACAAGCATCAACCAGCATCTGCCTTAAAGGATGTTTTAGAGCCAGTCGAGCTGCAACCGATTGCACGGCTGATTGTTGTCACGTTGCAGTTGCTAACATCCGAGACGCCTCGACCAGTGCTTTAGGCCCGCCAACCAGCACTGAGACAATGATTCCTGACCCCAAGCCGCTGCGTAGGCCAGCCTGCAGCCATCCATCCAGCCTCGCTCGCGGAACTGTCTGCCGCCTGAAACCTGCAGCTGTCTCCCATCTTGAACTCTGCCCTGAAACGATTCGATGCTGTCGAGCACCAAGAACTTCTACAAGCACAAGGTACATTGTGGTTTTGTCCCCCTGGCCATTCGTCGAAGGTTCCTAGTGCCATTTTACGACCCATTGCTTCTTTGGTGCTGAAACCAAGTATCCTTGAACTATTACGATTAATTACTTTACCAACTACCCTCCGCTCAGTATCCAGAGTGTATCCCTTTTCCTTCTTGAAACTGTCTGTCCTCTTCATTCCTTTACAGGGTGGATTGTATTTTGTAATGTGCTAGAACTGTCTGTTGTGATCATAAAAAGTAGCTATTTGTATACAACCATGACTGGGCAGTCCCTTTTATCATTGGGTAATAATTGTATTTTCTCTGTGTTGCAACTATCCATGATCTTGCAGAGATAAGCCTGCCGTTCAGTCCACGTTACCAAATTTGGACAAGGAGGTTTATAATGTTCTTGTGTTTCCAATCTGTTCGGATCCCTTCTGGTTTACTAGAGGTGTGGGGCTGATTGATGGTTTAGAAACCGATGTTCATCACTGGACCATTGCTGCCCCCGAAGTTGATTAGTCACAGGTACGGGACCCCAGAAAACATCTAGTTCACAGCACAAAGAAGGGTTTGGGTCCCCCTACACCTTACACTGCCTGAAGGGGTTCAGTAATCCTCTTTGAAGTGTACAGTACAAATCGGGGCATCTACGTGAGTGGTTGGAAATGAGAAAGAGATATTAGACCAGGGTGGGGTCTTTGAATGGAATGGGATCCTGTGCCATACAAGGAGAACCATTCTCAGCGTTTGTTTGGAAGGATCATATTTCTATTTGAGTGTCGCATTCTTGTGGCTGCTCCCCCTTATAAAGGTTGTACCAGCTCGACATTGGTCACTAGCAGGGACTTGGCCACCACTACCTACCTTTGTATGGGTTAAAATGCGCACATGAATTCTAAACTCCTCTGATGAATTTCTCATACCTTGGACTTCGGTCCCCCATAGAAGCCATCACTAACATAGCCATTCAACACGAGCATCTGATAATCCTGGGGTACTTCAACATTTGGTTAGAAGAAAAACACGCAACTCTCAAAACTCACTAATCGAGCAGCTAACAACCATGAAACTACAACAGCTGGTCAAAGGGGCAAAACACTCGACACGACACACCTGTGACGCAATCTTCGCCAAGAAAAAACTCATCTCCACTGCACCACTGATACAAATACTTTGGAGTGACCATCTCATCATTCAAAGCAAGCAACCTATTAGAACCAACTGGAGCTACTCTTCAAAGGCAGAACTAGAGAAGGCAGACCTAGACGGGAAAACTGAGCTACTCAATGAATGGATTGCAGATACAATTGAAAACATTTACCCCCTCAAGAAAAAGAGCTATGGCAAAATAGTTCGCCCCACTACGAAGCACCATGAAAAAGAACAACAAGAAGCTGGACTAGAACGGAGGAAAGAATATGACCACGGTAAGAAAACCCAGTTCCAGAGACAAATCCGATCGTATAAGGCAAAGAAAAGGCACTATGACGACAGAATCACCTAAGCCACCAACACACAAAAAGAAATGTTCAACATCATAAACAAAATGAGAAATCCACCTGGCTGCGACAACACTCCAATACCTTCAAAGAAACTATGCGACAACCTAGCAGACAATTGCAAGAATAAAATAAACCACATTGGACAAATCATACAAAACAGACCGACCAATCCTAACACACAACTGACCGGATCCAACGAGGAGCCAGAACACAAACTCCAAAGCTTCCCGCAAATATAAGTAGGGACATTCGTCAAGCTGGTAAAACACACCAAGAAAGCAGGATCGCCCCTTGGATCCTTTTCTCCCTGACATCTACAAATCAATTCACGCACAAGGAACACCATCAGAATATTACAGAAATCTCCTGAATCTGTCACTCGCGAAAGGGACTGTACCACAAATCCTTCAAATCAACATATATTAAACAACTTCTAAAAAACACAAGTGGCGACGTGGAAGACCTCTCCAACTACAGACCGATTTCAAACATTCCCTACGCGGCAAAACTCCTAGAAACATACGTACACAAACTAACCCAAGAACACGTAGAAAAGCACTGGCTTCTAGACTAAGCACAAGTCGAATTTAGACCCGCAAGAGGAACAGAATCGCCACTACTATCTATCTGGGATGACCTAAAAACAAACGCAGACTCCAACACAACCTCAGCCCTGATTCTGCTTGACCGTTCGGCAGCTTTCAACACAGTAAGCCATTGCACCCTAATCAAAAGATTAGAAGATATAGGTATAACGGACATGGCTATTCTCTGGATTAAATCATTCCTAGCAAACAAAACAGAAACTGTATGGATAAAACCCTTCAAATCTACTCCACGAGTTAACGACTGTGGAGTACCACAAGGATCCTCACTATCACCACTATACTTCAACATCTACTAGACTCCGATAATCAGGATTAAAGAAAATACAAGATTACATGCTACAACTACGCAGACGACACTCAAATCATCTACAAAATGGAAGATACACAAGCCGATCACTCAACCCGAGCAGTCTAAACAAAATCTATGACTGGATGAACGCTAACAACTTAAAAATCAATCCAGGAAAGACAGAAATCATGATGATATCCAAAACCCAAGAGAACAACACCTATATTCCCTTGCTGACAGAACTGGGAACCGCGCCCACACCGTCTAAGGTAGTAAAAAACCTGGGAGTCCTAATGGACAACACTCTAACCTTAGAACCACAAGTATAAGCGATAATTAAGAAATGCTTCTTCCTCCTTCACTCAATAAGAAGAATCCTACCTTTCCTCTCCTTCACCCACAAAACACTGACAATCGTCGCCCTCATCATGTCAAGAATTGACTACGCAAACAGCTGCTACATCGGGATGCCGGAACACCTCCTGAAGAAATTACAATGCATCCAAAATGCAGCAGCTACACTGCTCCTCAAACTATCTAGAAGAGGCCACATCACTGCAGCGCTAAAAATGCAAAATTGGCTTTCAATCAAACATCGTATCACGTTCAAAACAATGTGTATAACACACAGGGCAATCAGCGGGCAGGGAGCAGAATTCCCTCAAAAGAAAATAGCAATCTACAAGCCAACGAGACTCCTCAGATCAAGCAATAACATCCGCCTGGAACCAAAACCATGCGCCAGAAAAAAATGAGGGGGCTCCTCTTTCTCCCACCTAGCCACAAAAACCTGGAACAACCTCCCGAAAGCAATAAGAAACACCAAAGACCACGTAAAATTTAGAAAACTTCTAAAAACCTGGCTCTTCAACACCTCGGAACCAAACATAAACAAAGGAAGAGACCTGCCCGTGAAGTGGAGGCTGAGAATTCCTCTGCATTTATACACAAGGCTTGCCAATAAAATGTCAGCTTGCAGCAGCCAGGAAGAAATATTTAGTCCTAGCACGGCGTACATAAAACCTGCTGCCCACACCACTAAAACCAGTTTAAATATCACTCTCGCTGGTCCTCCTGGCCCACCAATCCATCGTGATCTGGGGGTTTGTCAGCCAAGCTCCTCTTCTGGGCCGGGCTGGTCTTCTCTCTTTGCAGAGGTTCGACCGCCATACCCTTCAGCAAAATAGCTCAATGTGCAGCTTTGCATCTGTTTCAGCATGTCTCTGAGAGGATAGAGGAAGAGAAAGAAAGTGTGTGTGTGTGTGTGTGTGAGGGAGAGGTGGAGAGAGAGAAAATGTGTGTGTGAGAGAAAGAGAGAGAGAGAGAAAGAAAGTGTGTGTGTGAGGGAGAGGTGGAGAGAGAGAAAGTGCGTGTGTGAGAGAAAGAACATGTGTGTGTGAGAGGGAGAGGTGAAGAGAGAGAAAGTGTGTGTTTGAGAGAAAGAGAGAAAGAAAGTGTGTGTGTGTGACGGAGAGGTGGAGAGAAAGAAAGTGTGTGTGTGAGGGAAAGAGAGAGAGAAAAGAAGTGTGTGTGTGAGGGCGAGGTGTAGAGAGAGAGAAAGTGTGTGTGTGTGTGAGGGCGAGATGGAGAGAAAGTGTGTGTGTGAGGAAGAGGTAGAGAGAAAGAAAGTGTGTCTGTGAGTGAGAAATGGAGAGAGAGAAAGTGTGTGTGTGAGGGAGAGGTGAAGAGAGAGAAAGTGTGTGTGTGTGAGGAAAAGACAGAGAAAGAAAGTGTGTGAGGGAGAGGTGGAGAGAGAGAAAGTGTGTGTGTGAGAGAAAGAGAGAGAAAGAAAGTGGGTGTGAGGGAGAGGTGGAGAGAGAGAAAGGGTGTGTGTGAGGGACAGGCGCAGAGAGAGAAAGTGTGTGTGTGAGGGAGAGGTGAGGAGAGAGAAAGTGTGTGAGGGAAAGGTGGAGACAGAAAGAAAGTGTGTGTGTGAGGGAAAGGTGGAGAGAGAGAAAGTGTGTGTGAGGGAAAGGTGGAGAGAGAGAAAGTGTGTGTGAGAGAGAGGTGGAGAGAAAGAAAATGTGTGTGAGAGGGACAGGCGCAGAGAGAAAATGTGTGTGTTTGAGGGAGAGGTGATGAGAGAGCAAGTGTGTGTGTGTGAGGGAGAGGTGGAGAGAGAGCAAGTGTGTGTCAGAGAGAAGGTGAGTGTGTGAGGGAGAGGTGGAGAGAAAGAAAGTGTGTGTATGAGGGAGAGGTGGAGAGAGAGAATGTTTGTGTGTGAGGGAGAGGTGGAGAGAGAGAAGTGTGTGTGCGAGAGAAAGAGAGAGAAAGTGTGTGTGTGTGTGTGTGAGGGAGAGGTGGAGAGAGAGTATGTGTGGGAGAGAGAGAGGTGGAGAGAAAGACAGTGTGCGTGTGAGGGAGAGGTGGAGAGAGAGCAAGTGTGTGTGTGTGAGGGAGAGGCGAAGAGAGAGAAAGTGTGCATGAGAGAGAGATAGAGAAATAAAGTGTGTGTGTGAGGGAGAGGTGGGCAGAAAGAAAGGGTATGTGTGAGAGAAAGAGGGAGAAAGAAAGTGTGTGTTTGAGGGAGAGGCAGAGAGAAAGAAAGTGTGTGTGTGTGTGAGGGAGAGGTGGAGAGAGAGAATGTGTGTTCGTGAGGGAGAGGTGGAGAGAGAGAAATGGTGTGTGTGTGAGGGAGAGGTGGAGAGAAAGAGCAAGTGTGTGTGAGAGGGAGAGAGAGAGAATGTGTGTGTGTGTGAGGGAGATGTGCAGAGAGAGAAAGTGTGTGTGAGAGAGAGGTGGAGAGAAAGAAAGTGTGTGTGTGTGAGGGACAAGAGCAGAGAGAGAAAGGGTGTGTGTGTGAGAGAGAAAGAGAGAAAGTGTGTGTGTGTGTGTGAGGCAGAGGTGGTGAGAGAGAGAATGTGTGGGAGAGAGAGAGGTGGAGAGAAAGAAGTGTGCATGAGAGAGAGAGAGAGAGAGAGAGAGAGAGAGAGAGAGAGAGAGAGAGAGAGAGAGAGAGAGAGAGAGAGCGAGAGAGAGCGAGAGAGAGAGAGAGAGAGAGAGAGAGAAAGAACGTGTGTGTGAGGGAGAGGCAGGGAGAGAGAAAGTGTGTGTGTGTGCGTGAGGGAGAGGTGGAGAGAGAGAACGTGTGTGAGAGAGAGGCGGAGAGAAAGAATGTGTGTGTGAGGGAGGGGTAGAGGTAGGTAGAGAGAAAGTGTGTGTGTGACAGAGAGAAAGGGGTCTCCCATCATACATTCATTTTTTAGCAAACATTTGGTAGTGTGCAGTCGTGCGTTTGTTTCAGCATGTCTGTAAAAGGAGTGTGTGTTTGTGTGTGTGTGAGTGAGTGATAGAGAGAAAGAGAGAGAGAGGGAGAGAGAGAGAGAGAGAGAGAGAGAAATCAAGCGTGCCATAGCTGGACTCTTGGTAGCTTCTCAACAGGTCCACCCTGAGCAGCTGATGATGTAAGCACACTGGAAGGGAGAGCAAGGCGTAGCCAGGAGTGTCTAACAAGTGGAGCTTGAAGCTAATGTTGTTGGGCCACAGCAGGGACATTAACATCTGTAAATGCCCACACTGCACCGCTGAGTGGACATTTACAGCTTTTGGGTGTCCGTCCACACCTCACACCAGTCTTGAAAGGGCTCTGCCATCTTCTATTGAAACCCACGCATGACCTTTCGGGTTCACTTTGACCCAAACAGCCCTCATGGGCCTGCTACCCACAGTGGGCACTCCCCGTTGCTGCCATTCTTGTATCCAACAGGAAAGACCTTGCTGGCCAAACTCCGGAATTCTCTTCCACAAGACACCTTATGCATAAACCGTCCGCTTTTTAAGGATTGCTTTGACTGCTATCATGGGATGCCAGGCTTAGTTGCCCGTATCAGGGTGGGCACCACTTACAGACACCAGGTGGTACTCCAAAAATCAACCAAAGGTGGTGCTCAGGTTTTTCCTGTTCCTTTATTCACATGGCAAACTGAGAAAGCCACACTGATGACGTGTTTCGCCCAGATAAAGCTTTTTCGCCTTAAAGAACAAGTGGGAATTTGTTCAAATTAAGACAGCGGGCAATCAGGATGTGTCAGGTTTAAACATGGCTGATAAAATGTGCCAGATTAGGCCCAGTCCAGTCGAGAAGTGTGCTAGTCAACATTCAAAATGGAGGTAAACCAGATCAATGAAACCCTTAATCCACTTGATATTGTACATTACATTTGGTCAATTATATCTTCATCTGAGAAATGTGACTGGCTTTTAAAAAAGATCCCAATGGGAGCCCGGCCTCAGAAAGATGGCCGCCCTTTGGTAACTGCTGTCCCATAATGCAATAGCCGGGCACTGCAAGGGCTCTATAATTCCCATTCTTCCCCTCTGTCTCGTGTTGGCGTGTGTGCACCACGAGAAGAGCTTGAGGCTTGCGGGAGACACTGGGCTAGACTTAAGGGCGACACGGTCAGGGATTCCTCACCCTGCACACTTGCCAGATGAACGCCTGACAAATCCTGTCCAATGCCCCGACGACGGGCAAAAGCCACAGGAAGCCAAGGCTGAACACAGCAGCAGAGCGCGTTGTAGTAAGGTGTGAGGCCACGCTCAGCTTCCTAACCTACACACTAAGGAAGTTGAAAGTGGTGCCCGTTTTCTTCACATCTCAAGCAGCGGTTTCTAAGAAAAGATTGTTCACGCCTCGCATAATCCTTAGCACCTATCTTACGCTAACGACTATAGTCTCCAGACGGCCCCTTTCCTGTATCTGCCAATTCGCCCAGTGTTGCGGCACATGGGGTACAATGATGTATCTATTGCAAAGAGCGAGAGCGCGACATGCTAGTTAGTTGGAGCATGGGGGCGACACCAGGTTGTAAGGCCTTTTCCAGGGGTTTCTATGACTTCTATACTTTGTGATGACTTCTCATGCCTTTTCGCATGTCTTCCCATGCCATGGTTTGATATGCTGTATGTGGTTTCAGGTGTATCTCATTGAGGTCTCTGACTACACACGGCAGTAACACACTCAAATTCTACATTAAAACACATAGCAACGAAGCAACCCGCATATGGGAATTGAACACCCCTTGCGACAGACATAAAACATCAGAAAAGTACACCTCTACAACCAATTTATATACCACACCCCGAGCCAATGCGTCCTAGAACCAGAGGCATACAAGGCTCCGCTTCTGACACAAATGCATCTATGCGCCCGACACAGAACACCTAGAAACCGATGCGCACACAGAGCTCTGGGCACTTCCGTTCTTCACACATCAATACAACAGCGAAGCATTCTCACATTCTCCCCTCTCTCCCCACTAACCCCACCCACACCTTCCCTTTCAGATCTGCCAGAGCACCTGGAAACCATGCAAATGGCCGCAGAGCACGGTACAAACCCCAATAACTTAATATTATTCCAAAATGGCTGCCTTGTGATACATATATTTCTACAAATGCACTTTGTGCAGCATGCTGCCGGCCCAGCCCTCTCGGTAGCGATCCCTGAGGGCTACACCATCTTCAGAAAAGACAGACCTCTAGTCAAAGGAAGAGGTGTAGCACTCACTACCAAAAACATATGACCAAAGGAGAACTGCCCAACCAAGCCTTCAACTTGGGAGAGTCGCTATCCATAAAACTCTCTCTCCCCAACACCACCTCACTAACCTTCCACATCGTATACAGACCACCTGGCCTTGGATGAGGATATCACCCTTCTATTCGCCAACAACACCAAACCTTCCTCTAGAATTATTATTCTGGCAGTCCTCAATCTAGGCTTCAATGACCCCGCAGATGCTAACGCTTCAGCTATAACCAATACGATTGAATCGCTAGGATTCACACAACACATCACCAAGCCCACACACAACAAAGGCTCCACACTAGAGTGGCTGGCAGACACTAACGGCAACACCAGCATTCCCTCCAACCTCCCCTGCCCTTGGTCTGACCATCATCTCATCACCTACACTATCCCAAAATACTCTTTGCCCCAAAGTCTCACCACAATTGCCCCCTGCCTCTCAATCTAGAAATACACGTAACGTCACTCCTGTGACTGTGCTCCCTTTGCTATGGCCCATCACCGACTAGCAACACTCAGACATAATGTCAGTCAACATAATGTTGGAGCTCTACAATCAAACCCTCCTTCTAGCTATAGACAAAATTGCTCCACTAAGTACCCGCAAACCCAAACCTAGAGCTTGCCTTAACTCTTGGTACACACCAGACCTGAAAACTCTACAAGCCGCTAAACGCACTGCAGAGGCCACCTGGAAAACCACGCCTTCAAAGGGAACTAAAGACCAGTTCCTCATAGCAGCAAAAACGTACAAACAAGCTATTATCCAGGCGGAGAGCCTTACTTACAACAAGCGTATAGCCAAAGGCAAAAAGTGTACAAAAGAACTATTTTCCATCCTGCACGAACTCGAATCCCCTGTCACTCCTCCAGAAATTTGCCTCAAAGACTCCACTTGGTGTACCAACATCCAAAAGGCACTCCTTGACAAAACCTCCCTACTACAAAACAAAATCGCCACCAAAAAGACCAAACTATCCTTACTGGTTAACCTTAACTAACTATTTGAATTCAGACCAGTCACGATAAAAGAAGTCATGAAAATTATCAAAGGCCTCAAACTCTCTAGATGCCAAAGCGACTTTTGCCCTACCCCCTTCATCAAAAAATGTGTGGCAGAACTAGCACCCGTCACCTCCTCGCTCATCAACATCTCTTTCTCTTGTGGGATTGTTCCAAACAACCTGAAAGATGCCTGGGTTCTCCCACTCCTAAAAATAAAAAAAATCACTAGACTTCAACATCCCTACCAACTACCGCCCCATCACCAACATCCCCTTCCTTCTCAAAATTCTAGACGGAGCAGCATACTTGCAAATACAGGAACACCTGGAGTCAAATAATATCCTCGGTCTACGCCAATCTGGCTTCCGCCCAGGACACGGCACAGAGACAGAACTCCTAGATCATAAAATCCAAATGGATGGATCAAAGACAATGGAAAACTAGCCATCCTGCTCCTACTTGATTTATTCACAGCCCAATTCTCTTCCAAAGCCATAGCTTGGATCAAATACTTTCTCTCCAATCGCACAATGAGGGTCTTCTCCAACCTAGCGGCTGCCACGGCAGCCCCAGTCCTCTGCAGTTTGCCCCAAGTCTCATGTGTCTATGCAAACACTCTGTAACATTTTAACTAAGCCCCTTTTCGACCTTTTGGACGAACAAGGCATCTCTTACACCAACTATGCAGACGGTACGCAGATTCTCATGCCTATCTCTGGTGACTGAATCAAGGATCCCAATGCCCTTAACAAAATCTATCAAATCATCCAAGCATGGATGGTGCAAACATGAATTTTGTCTAAATGACTATAAAGCAGAACTCTTAGTAGTAGGGACCCAATGCCGTCTAAACAGACTGGATGGCAATTAAATCCTTTACAATGGATGGGAACTCCATCACCGTCCTGAAGGAAGTGAAAACGCTAGAGGTCTATCTCGACTCTTCACTCTCCTTAAACAGACAAGTTAATGCAACAGCCTCAGCAGCAGCTTATACAGCTAAACTCATAACGCTGGCCGACCATTCTTAACACCTGACAGCTGGATCACTTTAGCTAGAGCCCTTATTCTGTCCAAACTAGACTACTGTAATGCGCTATTCCCAGGATCTTCTACAAGTAACATTAAAAAACTCCAAATCCTACAGAATAATGCCCTAAGAGCAGCAGTAAACAGCCCAAAGAAAGAACACATCTCTGCCGCCAGACGTAATGCCCACTTGTTAGGGTTAGCTCTTGTGCCTGCATGTGTGCAGTGCCAGGATTGATGTCAGCATTAGAATGTAGGCTGTGAGTGTGGAGATTGAGGTTAGAATGTTTGGAGTTGAATTGGTTCTAACCCAGGCAGTTACAATATGTGAGCCTGGGTGGTGGGAGCCGGTGGGCTCAATGTCCCTTGTTCCTCTTGATCTCTCAATGACTTGATGGCATCTGATCCTGTAACCATGAAGCTAATAAAGTAACCACTAAGAGTACCTGTCCTGAGTATCCTTGATGAGTGAACCCTATAACCAAGGAGAGGTCATAACACCACTGGCTACCTTGTCAATCACACACACGTGCATTACTAACACAGCCCCGAAATAACTCACCAACAAATTTACCAAACCTCACTCTGCCAGATCTACCCCAGCCATCACCTCCCACCTCCTCACCACCACCAAATTCAAATGAACCAAAGCAGGCGGCCGTAGTTTCTCAGTGGTGGCTGGCAAACAATGGAATGTACCACTATCACTCAGATCCGACCCCTCGCTGTGGTCCTTCCGTAAAAAACTCAAAACTTGGCTCTTCACACAAGATCCCTAGCTCAAATTGTCAAGCTATGCAACCTTTTTACTGCTATGCCTTACTATGCAAGTTAACCATCTCATCTATGTACTGCAACCAGCGTCCATATACCTTCGGGTTAGACGTGCTTTACAAATGCAAATAAATAAATAAACGTACATAAATGCTTCTGCTGTTACAGGACAGACACATATGGCCATATCTTTAACAGTTAAAGGAGACGCCAAAACAAGGGGCATACAAACAGAACAAGGAAGCTCACCGTTCCTTTTGCACATGGCATGGTGCAATGACATTGTGCCTTGCTCGCTGCGCCACAGGGAACCAGGCTGCACCTCACTGAGGAGGTCCAACAAGGCCAAAACATGTCTGAGGTTGCTTGGTTTTCTGTGCAGAGGGGACCTGGCCTAGCAGTTCGGGCTGGGCTGCTACCTTCGGTGGTGGCAGCTGCTGACTGATTTGCACATGGCTGGTCCCCTTTTGCAATGGTGCAGACGGGCTAAAAAACGGTGGTGTGGAAGGTTGCCCAGACCAATTGCCAGTGGTTTAGATTCATTCGAAACCTTCCACCCATCACTTTTGTGGTCAGTTAATTTCATGCATGCCATTAGCATGTAGAAGTGCTGACAGTACCAACATCAATCATGAATATAAACTCAAGGGCTTCCTGGGGACCTGGTGGGTATTAATATTGGTGTTAGTTTCCTGCGATATTCTGGGGGTACATTTGGAGGGAAATCCATCCCAATATAGGAAATGTTGGAAAGGGTAAAAAGACTACCTACAGCTCCACTTTCTGCGGCAGCACCCCTTTAAAGAACTCTTTTTTTCTTATTTGCTATTTACTGAAAATCTAGGCAGCAACAGTGAACTGTCGTGAGCAGTGTGGGGTTCTTTCTAAGAACATACCCCCCCGCCCCATCACTCCCACCTTCACATGATGTAAGCCCCCCTCACTACGCCCCGCTCTGGCACTATATGAATACAATAGATTTTGGAAAAAACACACTCATATTTCATTACCAAGTAACAAAAATGTGAAAATATGTCATGGGATGAATATTCCAGATTTGAGGGAGCAGAGACAACGCGAGACAAGGGTAGAGAAAGGGGATCATGGGGGGAGCACAGATGGAGCTAATCAGAGAGAAATCAGGGGGGTCCACCTTGCCAGGGGGATCTTTGCTACTTTCAATAAACTGTCCACGTAGAATGCATTCGGGGGTGCACATAAAATAAAACACCACCAGTTCAAAGGTAATTTCTTCTTGTGCTCTGCCATGCCTAATTGCTTGAGGCGCTCTGCTGCCCCACCGCCTATTTTCAGGTGAGGGTTAATCCAAACATTTGCCGCATCAAAGTGTTTGGCCAAGGCAGCCCGAAGAACATGATGCCCCCCGCACCCTCAGCCCTCCCCACCTGCCCAAGGTGAATGATTCAGAGCAGCTATTTCCCAAATGCTGAATCCTGTGCACTTTAGCTGGGAAGCAAAGGGAATTATTGGTAATATATTATATATGTATACAGAGATTACATAGCAACACTGAAATCACAAACCAGCCCATCCAACTATTTCAGTGCAAATAGCTTTATTAAGTTGAAAACAAATCATCATCAACATGTTGACCAGCATGGACTTATAAAATTGGCATCAAAAGTCAAACACTCACCTATGTGCGCTGCGCGTTGCACCCATGTGCAGGGACATCCTCCGGCGAAGTAAACCGTTCTGTTTAGTGCGACCCTGTTTTTAGTTACACTCCTTTTGGGAACTCAAAGTCATGCGACTTCTGAAATGCTAGCGGCCATCTTGGACCTGTGTAGCCATACTAGTCCTTATGGAGAAACATATCGAATGAACTAATATCCCTGTCTGGTCTAACAGACCGTTTCCGATTTCGGCTCCAATACCAGTAATCACGATTGTACTAAATAGTACTGATTCATTCGTTCGCTTGGCCTGAGGGCCACATGTTTATTAGTTAAATCACTGCAGTATCGTACTGCGTGTACTGAGTGTTTAACTCTATGAAGCCATGAAGACTGAGCTTTGATGCAGTGGCATCAATAATCGCGGAAACCAACCAAAGTCAATTCATAGTTGATCTCACACAATTTAAACGCTGCAAACTATTAGCGTTCTACTTGAGTTTCGCCGAAGTGGGCAAACATGTTTAAAGTGCCAAGTGCTACAAAACTAAATTAGAAAGGGCATTTCTTAAAGTACTTCTTCTTTCTTGGGACTTAGAACTTTTCATCTTGTGACCATGACACATGTATATCTTCTTGCTGTCGGCATTACAAGATAACACAATGTTGCAAATCATTCCAAAAAATCAATTCAACAACATTAATAGACTACTACAATCTACGTGGTAGGTCATGTTCCATTATTGTCACTGTGATCCCGTCTTGCCCATCGGGCTGTGAACTGATATTTTACACTCTCATCTAAGGTGACTCTATGCATGGATGGAAATGTAATGCTTCATCAGACTTATTTCTGACACGTGAACTTCCATATCAAATTCTCGCCCAGGTGGCTAAATAACCATTTGGTCTAAAGTGACATGTGCGTTATACAGCGCATATCATCACGTTAGCTCAGCGAGCCATCTACATTGCCACTTCAAAAAATACAGCTACCCTTCTCAATATACTCTTCATCTACTATACTGCATAAAGTGACTACGTGCTTACAAACAACTGCTATGCTTTCTGTCAAATGTGCGAGGTGATTCTAGTAATCAAGGCCAGTACTCTTATAGGCTGTTCCCTAGATGGCATTGTCTGATCACAAAAGGGAGGCACTATAAATTGCATTGCCGGTCATAGAACCTCTAGTCATCTACCAGATGTATGGCTTGTTCTTCCCCAGTATTATGTCTCCCTGGATTCTTGCTGTGGAACATTATCATCACTTTAGATTCGAGTTCACGCAACTTGCGTTCTCTGTTGCCTCTCCTCTTACGGATCGGGATATGCGCTAATGCAAAGAATCTCATTTCTGATGCACCACTACCATGGTGTCCTGCAAAATGAAGAGCTAGAGGACCCTATTGAGTATTGTTCTGTAATGTCGCAGAATTCGTATCTTCAGTTGACAGATAGTAGACATACTATACATCAATTCACATGGGCACATAATACCATAAACCACAAATTTAGTCAAACAATTAATCTTTTGTTTGATCTTCCACGTTTTGTTGCCCATAATACCAAATTGTGCTTTGTATTTTTTCATAGCATATGTCCACATCTTACAATTGTTGCATTTATCAAAACCAATTTGTATACTTCTATCCTTTAGCCAGTTAGTCACTTTGTTATTAGTACTGGGGGCATACTTGGTGAAATCAGACCTTTCAATGACGTGGCTTTTGCATACGTGATCTGTGGCCTGTCACCTATATATGTTGCTATATCATTGTCTGCCTGCAATTTTAACCAATGTTTGCTTAGAATTTTTCAAATTTCATTGGCCTGGGAATTGTAGTTAGTAATGCATCTAATAGAATTATTTTCAGCAGTTCTGATTTTAGTTTTTAAAAGATCTTTTCTGTCTCTAAGGACTGTCTGGCTATAAGCTTTGGTAATGTTTAATCTAGTATAGCCTCTTTCTAAAAAACCTGCCCCCATTGTGCATGCTACACTTTGAGAATCTTCATTTCGTGAAGAGTTTCTTTTTGCTCTTATCATTTCACCATAAGGGATACTGGCTTTTAATGTTTTATGACGGTGACTTGTGCCATGAAGGATAGAATTAGATGCTACCTGTTTCCTGTGTAGTCTACTATTTATTTTGGAATCTTCAACAAACAGTTCTAAATCAAGAAATACTAATGTATGTTCACTGCTTTCAAACGTAAGCCTAAGATTCCTATCATTGTCATTTAGGATTGTAACATATTTGGTTAGGGGCTCAAGACTACACTTCCAAACCAGGAACATGTCATCTATATACCTGTGCCAGCAAATGATCCGGCTCAATAGTTGTCATATTGTTCGGACCATGCCACCATGAAAAATGAAAAGCGAGACTCTAGAACGCGAATAGTTTGCAGCGTTTAAATTGTGTGAGATCAACTATGAATTGACTTTGGTTGGTTTCCGCGATTATTGATGCCACTGCATCAAAGCTCAGTCTTCATGGCTTAATAGAGTTAAACACTCAGTACACGCAGTACGATACTGTAGTGATTTAAGTAAAACATATGGCCCTCAGGCCAAGCGAACGAATGAATCAGTACTATTTAATACAATCGTGATTACTGGTTTGGGAGCCGAAATTGGAAACGGTCTGTTAGACCAGACAGAGATATTAGTTCATTCGATATTTTTGTCCATAAGGACTAGTATAGCTACACAGGTCCAAGATGGCCGCTAGCATTTCAGTTAGGTAGATAACAACCTTTGGAATAAGTCACATGACTTTGAATAGAAGGAGTTCCCGGAAAGAGTATAAATAGAAACAGGTTCGCGCTAAACAGATTGATATACTTCACCTGAGGAAGTCCCTGCATAGGGGGGGAACACGTGGCACACACAGATGAGTGTTTGACTTTCAATGCCATTTTTAGAAGTCCATGCTGGTCAACATGTTGATGATGATTTGTTTTCAACTTAATTTGGCACTGAAATAGTTGGATGGAGTGTTTTGTGATTTCGGTTTTGCTATGTAAGTTGTTTTTTGATCATGTTTACAGTGGCAACAAGCAAAACATTTTTGGGATGTAATAACAAAGCACCGGCTGCTAGCAGGCATTGTGCACCACATGAAGCGGCAGTAAGAGTGGATATATATATGTATATATATGTGTTTGTATGCAAGATCAGTCGGTTTATAGGCAGTGCAGTGAATAATTGATAGCGGGTGAGATGTCCTTTGTCAAGGTGTGTTTTCAATTCTTCATTTTAAAAAAAAATCTCTTATGCATAGGGTTGACATTTAACAAACTGAAGTCAAAATGTTGCCAGCTGATAAACTGCTATTTTCTAGCTTCAATACTTTAATCACATAAGTCGTGTTGATGAAAACTGTGAGGAATCAAAGAAACGCGGAAACACGCACAAGAGCGGCATTTCTTATTTTTATAAAATCTATCAAGTTTGGAGTTTTAATTTAAAAAATAATATTCTGACCCAGCATCAGGAGGGTGCTGAAAAATTCCATCCGGGCCTCCCTGATTAAGGGGCTTTTCGGCCACCTATCTTGGTACGAAGGGACGGTGAAGGGTGCAGAGAAACAGCGGTTCCTCGGGGCCAAGCTTTCTTCTGGGTTCAGGAGACCTTCTGAATCTCCAGCACATTGAAGACAATGCTGGTGCAGATCAGTGTAATGGTGACCACACCTTGATGGCCAACGGGTAGTCTTTGAGTACATCACTAGGGGCTGTGTTCCCATTTAGGCCCACCCACCGTGCCCATGGTTCCTAACATCTGCCTTTCCCGGGTTGCATCAAGTGCCTTCTGTAGGATAAGAGCAGGACATCTGAGTCCTCCAAGAGAGTCAACCAGGAGAACCCTTCCTGGCACTCTACAAGGCTTCCCCTGGCACTGCCAGAGAGTCAACCAGGAAGACCCTTCCTGGCACTCTACAAGGCTTCCCCTGGCACTGCCAGAGAGTCAACCAGGAGAACCCTTCCTAGCACTCTACAAGGCTTCCCCTGGCACTGCCAGAGAGTCAACCAGGAGAACCCTTCCTAGCACTCTACAAGGCTTCCCCTGGCACTGCCAGAGAGTCAACCAGGAAGACCCTTCCTGGCACTCTACAAGGCTTCCCCTGGCACTGGCAGAGAGTCAACCAGGAGGACCCTTCCTGGCACTCTACAAGGCTTCCCCTGGCACTGGCAGAGAGTCAACCAGAACCCTTCCTGTCACTCTAAAAGGCCTCCCCTGGCACTGCCAGAGAGTCAACCAGGGGAACCCTTCCTGGGACTCTACAAGGCTTCCCCTGGCACTGGCAGAGAGTCAACCAGGAGGACCCTTCCTGGCACTCTACAAGGCTTCCCCTGGCACTGGCAGAGAGTCAACCAGAACCCTTCCTGTCACTCTAAAAGGCCTACCCTGGCACTGCCACAGAGTCAACCAGGGGAACCCTTCCTGGGACTCTACAAGGCTTCCCCTGGCAATGCCAGAGTCAACCGGGATAACTCTTCCTGGCACTCTACACAGCTTCCCGTGGCACTCCCAGTGAGTCAACCAGGAGGACCCTTCCTGGTACTCTACAAGGCTTCCTCTGGCACTGCCAGAGAGTCAACCAGGAGGACCCTTCCTGGCACTCTACAAGGCATCCCCTGGCACTGGCAGAGAGTCAACCAGGAGAACTCTACCTGGCACTCCACAAGGCTTCCCCTGGCACTGCCAGAGAGTCAACCAGGAGGACCCTTCCTGGCACACAACAAGGCTGCCAGGAGGACCCTTCCTGGCACTCTACAAGGCTCCCCTGGCATTGCCAGACGTGAGGCATGGTTGTATGGTTACCTGGAAATGTTGGAGACGCAATACACTGCAGCTCCCTTGACACCACTGAAGAAAGCAACTTTCATAACGCAGTCCCCAGCACTACCAGACAGGCCTCAAAGCGCTAGCACTGTCGAGCAGGAGTCTTCTCACTAGGGTTCCCCCAGCACTACCGTACAGGAGATCTGACCTGTGGTCTCTTGCATCTAGTCGCAAGGCCAAGAAGGCACACATGCCAAGACAGCCCATGACCTCATGTTGCGCACTTGCAGGAATGGTTGACTGAATAAATGTGTTGCCAACATTGGTGACCCAGACACTAGCCACCGCTTCACTTTTCAACAAAGAACAACATAGTGGATTGAAGCCTTGAGGCCCTTCTGGACCTCAGCTGGTGGCATTGTACACAGAGATGACTTCTTTTTATTTGCTACTCAGGATGACGTGAACATTACGCTGTAAATTCTTTTTATGAAGAAAATCAAACAAACAAACTCAACAGATCCGCGACTCAAAGGGGATTTGGGGAAACAAGAGTCATGTGGTCCTGGCAAGGGGATGCAGCAGGTGGAGCTGTTTCCAGAGGGCCCCAGTTCACGAAGGGGCCACAGGTGCCTGTTTCTGAGCCACCATCTGGGATTTCCTACTGTCCTTGATTTCCAGAGTAGGTCCGGCTCTGCGGTAAAATCATGGCCGGCCTCCGAAACCACCACTCTCCACCGCGTCAGTGGTTCTGCTCTTGGCGACGGGGTTAGCGTCCAGGACAACAGGAGCGGAGGCCATTGTAGCCAGTTCCCTCTGCCTTCAGGTTTTTGTTTTTCATATTTAATTTGGTAAAAAAATAAGCTTTCCTTATGAGCCACGCTTTGTCCTTCTCTGCCCATCACCAAACCTTTGCGCTCTACTGTCCGCTTACGCCATAGGCGCCATCCGCCTTCCTGCCGAATCTATCCTCCAGGATTTCATAAGTTGAGCAATGTTTCTGCCCCTTCTTCGGTTACCATCTTCCCTGCCTTTCGGTCAGGTTCCCAGAGTTGTACGAAGGGAGGGTAGATTACCCGTATTGATGTGGCTGGACTCCATGGCACATAGCTTGGCACAGGATCCTTAGTGGTAGCCTGCCACCTCTTGGGGGAGCTGAGGTGGCAGCGCCCACAGAGGCTGACCGACACCAACAATGTGGACAGAGCCAGAGTGGCCAAGACCCAGGGCTTGACCTCCAGTGTGCCCATCTTCCCTCCTAGTTCTCTAGTTCTGGCACTCACGCAGGCCACTTGGGTAGGGGCGCCAAGGAAAGCCATGTGCAGGCAGGCCTGGTAGTTTGTGCCAGCCTGCAGCCGGGTGATGTTGTGGGCATAGAGTCCGGCGGGTAGTCTGGCTGTTTCTATGTCAGCATGAGCGGATAGCATTGACCAAGTCAAGCTGGACGACATGGCGTTGACATAAGGCTTCCAGGTGAGTAGTATGTGATGGGTCTCCACCTCCCCAATGCGTAGGTGCACCCGCTCCCCTCCCTCTGGAGCCCAGCTGTTCACAGAGATGTGCACACTTTTACTGTCCGTGCCCAAGAGGTTGTGTGCAAGGCAGGTGTATAGACCAGCCTCCCGGATGGTAACATCACGAATCTCCAAGGTGCCCTCAGGGTGCACTCGGCACCTGCCTTCCCCTGAACCGGCCTGCAGCTTTGTCCCAGAGGGAATGACCCAGTATATTTCTGGATCCGGCTCTGCTAGTGCCCGGCAATGGAGTGATATGGTCTCTCCGCTGGTCGCCATCATCTGGGAGGAGAAACTGGTGCTGGATATCAGTGGGAGGCAGCGTTCCGCCATATCCCTAAAGGGCACCTCCTTGATGTGCTTGGTCTTCAAGGCAGGGGGCTCGGTGCAGAGCGTGGACTGCGGCTCGATGAAACGGATGCGGTTCTCCGTGGTGTTGATCCAGCGGATGATGCAGTCGCACCGGATTGGGTTTCCGTGCAGGCTGATCTCTTGCAGGCTGGGCAGCGATTCCACTGTCTGCTTGTGCAGGGCACTCAAAGCGTTGTTGTTTAGCATGAGGGTCTCCAACTGGGGCAGGTGGTGGAAGGCGCCGGGGTGAATGAAGGACAACTTAGGGTTGCTGGTGACCTCCAGTTTGGTGAGCTCCGGGAGGTTGGTCAAGGCGAACCTATCTAGCGAGACCAGCTCATCCATGTTGTTTAGGCCTAGCTCCTTCAGGTGAAGCATGTTCACAAAGTCACTTTCCCGGATCCGCTGGAGAGGGTTTTTGTTCAGATCCAGGAACTTCAAGCCTGGGACCTGCTGCAGCGCCCTCTTGGGGACATTGGCCAGTTGGTTGTCATAGAAGGAAAGGCTTTCCAAGCTCCGTAAGCCCTCCAAGGCATAATCTGAGATGCCTCGGAGGCTCATGCCAGCCAACACCAAGCTCTTCAAATTGGACAGAGGTCTGAAGTTCAGATCTAAAATGGCATCCACCTTGTTGCCACCAATCATGAGGACCTCCAGGTTGGGCAGCCCTTGGAACCAGCGGCTATCCACTGTCCTCAAGAGATTGGAGTTGAGGTGGAGGCGCAGGAGGTTGCCAAGTCCAGCGAAGGCCTTGGGGGAGATCCGGCCTAGCTGGTTGTGGTTCAGGTAAAGCTCTTGTAGATTTCCCAGACTGGCAAAGCTGTGGTCAGGAAGGTGGGCAAGCTGGTTCTCTTCCAGGTGCAGGCTGAGCAGCTGAGGCAGTGTGGTCAGCTCGAAGTCCCGGAGGTCAGAGAAGCTGTTCTGGGACAAGTCCAGTTCTGTCAGGTTGGCCAAGTAGTCGAGCTCACTCTGCTCCACCCGGGCGATATTGTTGCTTTGCAAGAGCAGAGTCTGCGTGCCCCATGGAAGGTCCACTGGGATGGAAGAAATGAAGAGGTCATTGCAGTCAACAGTGTTGGCCTCACGGTACACCGACCGCGGCGTGTACCAGGG
This sequence comes from Ambystoma mexicanum, assembly GCF_040938575.1. NCBI lineage: Eukaryota > Metazoa > Chordata > Amphibia > Caudata > Ambystomatidae > Ambystoma > Ambystoma mexicanum. Next base: position 37,469,836 of record NC_090938.1, read on the forward strand.
TCTTATCTGACAGACACACTGAGTGGGGCACTTCACCTTCCAGGGAACTACTGCAAGGGCCAAGGCAGTGGCTGCCCAGCCCATGAGCCCAAGCATGGCAAGCAGTCTCATCTTAACACAAGGCAACTGAGCTCCACCCAAGGCAAAGACAGAGGAATCAGAGAAGGTGCCACCAGGGCTTGGCATCGACGTCCATGACGGGGAGGACCTGTCTCAAAGGCGTGAAGGGTGTCTTGTGTGGACGGTCACTGGGTAGTGGAGGTCATAGGCCCCTCTGGACAGGAGTATCATGGCGTCTTGCTGAGAAGCAACCCCCGTTTCGCTCCCGGCTCTGATGCTTCATCGCGTCTTCTCACTCGGTCCTCTTTGACATTCTGAGTTGGTCCTGAAAAGAGGAGAGGATTGTTATTAGAAACATGTATCAAATGTCCTGTGAGACAGAGGACAACACATTGGCATTTACATGATTCTGAACTGGGAAGAGACTAGTACAGGTGGAGTGCTTGTGGGACATACATTGCACTATTCTTCTGCCTTTTAATAGTCAGTGAAGGTTTCTTCCATTTTTTTAAATCGCGCTTCTATAAACCTACTCATATCAATTGCACCAGTGCAATGCCCGTCCAGGCAGTAGAGGGTGGCCATGCAAAGCTGGTACTCCTGGAGCAGCAGGACCTCTGCAGTCCTCTATAAGAGGGTCAGAGTATAAGGTGGCAGATGGGTGCACATCCAACAATACCAGACAGTAATTGGCCAGTGGGTGCCACCCTACAACTCGCTGCGTTCTTGCAGCCCCATAATCAATACCATACTCAGACTGGCCACTAGGTGTCACTGCTATGTCTGTCTGCACACTTCCTCCTGGCTCAGAACCTGCATGTCCACTGGATGCCACATCTGCATCAGGTGGTGGGCTAGAGGCAGGGGTTTAGCAGTGTCTGCCTGATCAACACACAGTGGGGACCTTCCATCAAGCTAAAGATAAGCACAATTAACCAGGTCCAGCCCCTACCAACCACACAAGGATGCACACGTTCCACCTGTGTGTGCCCTACCTCCTGGGAAAGTGTGACCACACACAGACTTGAGTTAGGTCATTCTAGTGGGATTTAGACCAGTTATCAACCCTCGGCTGGTGGCACCAGGGTCAAGCCTTAATTAGGCACATGACAGGGGCGCAGACAGGGCAGTGCCTAAACATGCAAGGGTAGCCCACCCACTCAAGCAGCCCCAGCATGCATGCCCAATGGGCTATGCAAGGCTTAGGCGGTTTGCTTTCCGAGCCTTGCATGGCCCACAGGGGATAGAGGCTGGGGAACTGCAGTCCTAAATGCGTGGGGTGGGGGCGCTCCTGCCGGTGAGTAACTCACAGGGAGTGGCGGTGAGAGTACAGAAGAATGCTTATCTCAGGGACAAAGAACTGACGGGAGGAGTAGCTTACAGGGAGTGGCGGTGAGAGTAGAGAAGAAGGCTTATCTGAGGGACAGAGAACTGGCGGGGGATTAACTCACATGGAGTGGTTGCGACCAGGGGTGTTGCTAGGTCTGGAAAAGACCCGGGGCTATGCTAATGACAGAGCTTCTTGGGACTGGGGGCTAGCTAGCCTTTTGGTTGCAGCTCCTGAGATTGTATCCGGGGCTACAACCAAAAGACCAGGGGCTATAGCCCCCTTAGCCCACCCCTAGCAATGCCTCTGGCTGCGACAGTAGAGAAGAAGGCTTATCTCACGGACAGAGAACTGGCGGGGGGAGTAACTCACAGGGAGCGGCAGTGAGAGTACAGAAGAAGGCTTATCTCATGGACAGAGAACTGGTGGCGGGAGTAACTCACAGGGAGTGGCAGTGAGAGTAGAGAAGAAGGCTTATATCAGGGACAGAGAACTGGTGGGAAGAGTAACTCACATGAGTGGCAGCGAGAGTAGAGTAGAAAGCTTATCTAAGGGACAGAGAACTGGTGGGAGGAGTAACTCCCAGGGAGTGGCATTGAGAATAGAGGAGAAGGCTTATCTCACGGACAGAGAACTGGCGGGGAGAGTAACTCACAGGGAGTGGCATTGAGAGTACAGAAGAAGGCTTATCTCATGGACAGAGAACTGGTGGCGGGAGTAACTCACAAGGAGTGGCAGTGAGAGTAGAGAAGAAAGGTTATCTCAGGGACAGAGAACTGGTGGGAAGAGTAACTCACATGAGTGGCAGCGAGAGTAGAGTAGAAAGCTTATCTAAGGGACAGAGAACTGGTGGGAGGAGTAACTCCCAGGGAGTGGCATTGAGAATAGAGAAGAAGGCTCATCTGAGGGACAAAGAACTGGTGGGAGGAGTAGCTCACAGGGAGTGGTGCGAGAGTAGAGAAGAAGGCTTATCTGAGGGACAAAGAACTGGCGGGAGGAGTAGCTTACAGGGAGTGGCGGTGAGAGTAGAGAAGAAGGCTTATCTGAGGGACAGAGAACTGGCGGGGGAGTAACTCACATGGAGTGGCTGCGACCAGGGGTGTTGCTAGGTCTGGAAAAGACTCGGGGCTATGCTAGTGACAGAGCTGTTGGGACTGGGGGCTAGCTAGCCTTTTGGTTGTAGCTCCTGAGATTGTATCCGGGGCTACAACCAAAAGACCAGGGGCTATAGCCCCCTTAGCCCACCCCTAGCAATGCCTCTGGCTGCGACATTAGAGAAGAAGGCTTATCTCACGGACAGAGAACTGGCGGGGGGAGTAACTCACAGGGAGTGGCAGTGAGAGTACAGAGGAAGGCTTATCTCATGGACAGGGTACTGGTGGGAGGAGTAACTCACAGGGAGTGGCAGTGAGAGTAGAGAAGAAAGGTTATCTCAGGGACAGAGAACTGGTGGGAAGAGTAACTCACATGAGTGGCAGCGAGAGTAGGGTAGAAAGCTTATCTAAGGGACAGAGAACTGGTGGGAGGAGTAACTCCCAGGGAGTGGCATTGAGAATAGAGAAGAAGGCTTATCTGAGGGACAGAGAACTGGCGGGAGGAGTAACTCACGCGGAGTGGCGGTGAGAGTAAAGGAGAAGCCTTATCTGAGGGACAGAGAACTTGCGGGGGCAGTAACTCACAGGGAGTGGTGGTGAGAGTAGAGAACAAGGCTTATCTGAGGGACAGAGAACTGGCAGGAGGAGTAACTCACAGGAAGTGGCGGTGAGAGTAGAGAAGAAGGCTTATCTGAGGGAAAGAGAACTGGCGGCGGAAGTAACTCACAGGGAGTGGCAGTGATAGTAGAGAAGAAGGCTTATCTCATGGACAGCGAACTGGTGGGAGGAATAACTCAGAGGGAGTGGCGGTGAGAGTAGAGAAGAAGGCTTATCTCAGGGACAGAGAATTGGTGGGAGAGTAACTCACAGGGAGTGGCATTGAGAGTAGAGAAGAAGGCTTATCTGAGGAACAGAGAACTGGCGGGAGGAGTAACTCACAGGGAGTGGCGGTGAGAGTAGAGAAGAAGGCTTATCCGAGGGATAGAGAACTGGCAGGGGGAGTAACTCACAGGGAGTGGCAGTGAGCGTAGAGAAGAAGGCTTATCTGAGGGACAGAGAACTGGCGGGGGGAGTAACTCACAGGGAGTGGCATTGAGAGTAGAGAAGAAGGCTTATCTGAGGAACAGAGAACTGGTGGGAGGAGTAACACAGGGAGTGGCGGTGAGAGTACAGAAGAAGGCTTATCTCAGGGACAGAGAACTGGTGGGGGAGTATCTCACAGGGAGTGGCATTGAGAGTAGAGAAGAAGGCTTATCTGAGGAACAGAGAACTGGCGGGAGGAGTAACTCACAGGGAGTGGCAGTGAGAGTAAAGAAGAAGGCTTATCTCATGGACAGAGAACTGGTGGCGGGAGTAACTCAGAGGGAGTGGCAGTGAGAGTAGAGAAGAAAGGTTATCTCAGGGACAGAGAACTGTTTGGAAGAGTAACTCACATGAGTGGCAGCGAGAGTAGAGTAGAAAGCTTATTTAAGGGACAGTGAACTGGTGGGAGGAGTAACTCCCAGGGAGTGGCATTGAGAATAGAGAAGAAGGCTTATCTGAGGGACAGAGAACTGGCAGGAGGAGTAACTCACACGGAGTGGCGGTGAGAGTAGAGAAGAAGCCTTATCTGAGGGACAGAGAACTGACGGGGGCAGTAACTCACAGGGAGTGGTGGTGAGAGTAGAGAACAAGGCTTATCTGAGGGACAGAGAACTGGCAGGAAGAGTAACTCACAGGAAGTGGCAGTGAGAGTAGAGAAGAAGGCTTATCTGAGGGAAAGAGAACTGGCGTCGGAAGTAACTCACAGGGAATGGCAGTGAGAGTAGAGAAGAAGGCTTATCTCATGGACAGCGAACTGGTGGGAGGAGTAACTCCCAGGGAGTGGCAGTGAGAGTAGAGAATACGGATTATCTCAGGAACAGAGAACTGGTGGGAGGAGTAACTCACAGGGAGTGGAAGTGAGAGTAGAGAACAAAGCTTATCTCATGGACAGCAAACTGGTGGGAGGAATAACTCAGAGGGAATGGCGGTGAGAATGGAGAAGAAGGCTTATCTCAGGGACAGAGAACTGGTGGGAGGAGTAACTCACAGGGAGTGCCGGTGAGAGTACAGAAGAAGGTTTATCTCAGGGACAGAGAACTGGTGGGGGAGTAACTCACAGGGAGTGTCATTGGGAGTAGAGAAGAAGGCTTATCTGAGGAACAGAGAACTGGCGGGAGGAGTAACTCACAGGGAGTGGCGGTGAGAGTAGAGAAGAAGGCTTATCCGAGGGACAGAGAACTGGCAGGGGGAGTAACTCACAGGGAGTGGCAGTGAGAGTAGAGAAGAAGGCTTATCTGAGGAACAGAGAACTGGTGGGAGGGGTAACTCACAGGGAGTGGCGGTGAGAGCACAGAAGAAGGCTTATCTCAGGGACAGAGAACTGGTGGGGGAGTAAAGGGGTAACTCACAGGGAGTGGCGGTGAGAGCACAGAAGAAGGCTTATCTCAGGGACAGAGAACTGGTGGGGGAGTAACTCACAGGGAGTGGCATTGAGAGTAGAGAAGAAGGCTTATCTGAGGAACAGAGAACTGGTGGGAGGGGTAACTCACAGGGAGTGGCGGTGAGAGCAGAGAAGAAGGCTTATCCAAGGGACAGAGAACTGGCAGGGGGAGTAACTCACAGGGAGTGGCAGTGAGAGTAGAGAAGAAGGCTTATCTGAGGGACAGAGAACTGGCGGGGAGAGTAACTCACAGGGAGTGGCATTGAGAGTACAGAAGAAGGCTTATCTCATGGACAGAGAACTGGTGGCGGGAGTAACTCACAGGGAGTGGCAGTGAGAGTAGAGAAGAAAGGTTATTTCAGGGACAGAGAACTGGTGGGAAGAGTAACTCACATGAGTGGCAGAGAGAGTAGAGTAGAAAGATTATCTAAGGGACAGAGAACTGGTGGGAGGAGTAACTCCCAGGGAGTGGCATTGGGAATAGAGAAGAAGGCTTTTCTGAGGAACAGAGAACTGGCGGGAGGAGTAACTCACAGGGAGTGGCAGTGAGAGTAGAGAAGGAGGTTTGTCTGAGGGACAGAGAACTGGTGGAGGGAGTAACTCACAGGGAGTGGCTGTGAGAGTAGAGAAGAAAGGCTTATCTGAGGGACAGAGAACTGTCGGGGGAGTAACTCACAGGCAGTGGCGGTGAGAGTAGAGAAGAAGGCTTATCTGAGGGACAGAGAACTGGCGGGAGGAGTAACTCACACGGAGTGGCGGTGAGAGTAGAGAAGAAGCCTTATCTGAGGGACAGAGAACTGGCGGGGGCAGTAACTCACAGGGAGTGGTGGTGAGAGTAGAGAACAAGGCTTATCTGAGGGACAGAGAACTGGCAGGAGGTGTAACTCACAGGAAGTGGCGGTGAGAGTAGAGAAGAAGGCTTATCCGAGGGACAGAGAACTGGCAGGGCGGGTAACTCACAGGGAGTGGCAGTGACAGTAGAGAAGAAGGCTTATCTGAGGGACAGAGAACTGGCGGGGGCAGTAACTCACAGGGAGTGGCATTGAGAGTAGAGAAGAAGGCTTATCTGAGGAACAGAGAACTGGTGGGAGGAGTAACTCACAGGGAGTGGCGGTGAGAGTACAGAAGAAGGCTTATCTCAGGGACAGAGAACTGGTGGGGGAGTAACTCACAGGGAGTGGCATTGAGAGTAGAGAAGAAGGCTTATCTGAGGAACAGAGAACTGGTGGGAGGGGTAACTCACAGGGAGTGGCGGTGAGAGCAGAGAAGAAGGCTTATCCGAGGGACAGAGAACTGGCAGGGGGAGTAACTTACAGGGAGTGGCAGTGAGAGTAGAGAAGAAGGCTTATCTGAGGGACAGAGAACTGGCGGGGAGAGTAACTCACAGGGAGTGGCATTGAGAGTACAGAAGAAGGCTTATCTCATGGACAGAGAACTGGTGGCGGGAGTAACTCACAAGGAGTGGCAGTGAGAGTAGAGAAGAAAGGTTATCTCAGGGACAGAGAACTGGTGGGAAGAGTAACTCACATGAGTGGCAGAGAGAGTAGAGTAGAAAGCTTATCTAAGGGACAGAGAACTGGTGGGATGAGTAACTCCCAGGGAGTGGCATTGAGAATAGAGAAGAAGGCTTTTCTGAGGAACAGAGAACTGGCGGGAGGAGTAACTCACAGGAAGTGGCAGTGAGAGTAGAGAAGGAGGTTTGTCTGAGGGACAGAGAACTGGTGGGGGGAGTAACTCACAGGGAGTGGCTGTGAGAGTAGAGAAGAAAGGCTTATCTGAGGGACAGAGAACTGTCGGGGGAGTAACTCACAGGCAGTGGCGGTGAGAGTAGAGAAGAAGGCTTATCTGAGGGACAGAGAACTGGCGGGAGGAGTAACTCACACGGAGTGGCGGTGAGAGTAGAGAAGAAGCCTTATCTGAGGGACAGAGAACTGGCGGGGGCAGTAACTCACAGGGAGTGGTGGTGAGAGTAGAGAACAAGGCTTATCTGAGGAACAGAGAACTGGTGGGAGGGGTAACTCACAGGGAGTGGTGGTGAGAGCACAGAAGAAGGCTTATCTCAGGGACAGAGAACTGGTGGGGGAGTAAAGGGGTAACTCACAGGGAGTGGCGGTGAGAGCACAGAAGAAGGCTTATCTCAGGGACAGAGAACTGGTGGGGGAGTAACTCACAGGGAGTGGCATTGAGAGTAGAGAAGAAGGCTTATCTGAGGAACAGAGAACTGGTGGGAGGGGTAACTCACAGGGAGTGGCGGTGAGAGCAGAGAAGAAGGCTTATCCGAGGGACAGAGAACTGGCAGGGGGAGTAACTCACAGGGAGTGGCAGTGAGAGTAGAGAAGAAGGCTTATCTGTGGGACAGAGAACTGGCGGGGAGAGTAACTCACAGGGAGTGGCATTGAGAGTACAGAAGAAGGCTTATCTCATGGACAGAGAACTGGTGGCGGGAGTAACTCACAGGGAGTGGCAGTGAGAGTAGAGAAGAAAGGTTATTTCAGGGACAGAGAACTGGTGGGAAGAGTAACTCACATGAGTGGCAGAGAGAGTAGAGTAGAAAGATTATCTAAGGGACAGAGAACTGGTGGGAGGAGTAACTCCCAGGGAGTGGCATTGAGAATAGAGAAGAAGGCTTTTCTGAGGAACAGAGAACTGGCGGGAGGAGTAACTCACAGGGAGTGGCAGTGAGAGTAGAGAAGGAGGTTTGTCTGAGGGACAGAGAACTGGTGGAGGGAGTAACTCACAGGGAGTGGCTGTGAGAGTAGAGAAGAAAGGCTTATCTGAGGGACAGAGAACTGTCGGGGGAGTAACTCACAGGCAGTGGCGGTGAGAGTAGAGAAGAAGGCTTATCTGAGGGTCAGAGAACTGGCGGGAGGAGTAACTCACACGGAGTGGCGGTGAGAGTAGAGAAGAAGCCTTATCTGAGGGACAGAGAACTGGCGGGGGCAGTAACTCACAGGGAGTGGTGGTGAGAGTAGAGAACAAGGCTTATCTGAGGGACAGAGAACTGGCAGGAGGTGTAACTCACAGGAAGTGGCGGTGAGAGTAGAGAAGAAGGCTTATCCGAGGGACAGAGAACTGGCAGGGCGGGTAACTCACAGGGAGTGGCAGTGAGAGTAGAGAAGAAGGCTTATCTGAGGGACAGAGAACTGGCGGGGAGAGTAACTCACAGGGAGTGGCATTGAGAGTAGAGAAGAAGGCTTATCTGAGGAACAGAGAACTGGTGGGAGGAGTAACTCACAGGGAGTGGCGGTGAGAGTACAGAAGAAGGCTTATCTCAGGGACAGAGAACTGGTGGGGGAGTAACTCACAGGGAGTGGCATTGAGAGTAGAGAAGAAGGCTTATCTGAGGAACAGAGAACTGGTGGGAGGGGTAACTCACAGGGAGTGGCGGTGAGAGCAGAGAAGAAGGCTTATCCGAGGGACAGAGAACTGGCAGGGGGAGTAACTTACAGGGAGTGGCAGTGAGAGTAGAGAAGAAGGCTTATCTGAGGGACAGAGAACTGGCGGGGAGAGTAACTCACAGGGAGTGGCATTGAGAGTACAGAAGAAGGCTTATCTCATGGACAGAGAACTGGTGGCGGGAGTAACTCACAAGGAGTGGCAGTGAGAGTAGAGAAGAAAGGTTATCTCAGGGACAGAGAACTGGTGGGAAGAGTAACTCACATGAGTGGCAGAGAGAGTAGAGTAGAAAGCTTATCTAAGGGACAGAGAACTGGTGGGAGGAGTAACTCCCAGGGAGTGGCATTGAGAATAGAGAAGAAGGCTTTTCTGAGGAACAGAGAACTGGCGGGAGGAGTAACTCACAGGAAGTGGCAGTGAGAGTAGAGAAGGAGGTTTGTCTGAGGGACGGAGAACTGGTGGGGGGAGTAACTCACAGGGAGTGGCTGTGAGAGTAGAGAAGAAAGGCTTATCTGAGGGACAGAGAACTGTCGGGGGAGTAACTCACAGGCAGTGGCGGTGAGAGTAGAGAAGAAGGCTTATCTGAGGGACAGAGAACTGGCGGGAGGAGTAACACACACGGAGTGGCGGTGAGAGTAGAGAAGAAGCCTTATCTGAGGGACAGAGAACTGGCGGGGGCAGTAACTCACAGGGAGTGGTGGTGAGAGTAGAGAACAAGGCTTATCTGAGGGACAGAGAACTGGCAGGAGGTGTAACTCACAGGAAGTGGCGGTGAGAGTAGAGAAGAAGGCTTATCCGAGGGACAGAGAACTGGCAGGGGGAGTAACTCACAGGGAGTGGCAGTGAGAGTAGAGAAGAAGGCTTATCTGAGGGACAGAGAACTGGCGGGGAGAGTAACTCACAGGGAGTGGCATTGAGAGTAGAGAAGAAGGCTTATCTGAGGAACAGAGAACTGGTGGGAGGAGTAACTCACAGGGAGTGGCGGTGAGAGTACAGAAGAAGGCTTATCTCAGGGACAGAGAACTGGTGGGGGAGGAGTAACTCACAGGGAGTGGCATTGAGAGTAGAGAAGAAGACTTATCTGAGGAACAGAGAACTGGCGGGAGGAGTAACTCACAGGGAGTGGCGGTAAGAGTAGAGAAGAAGGCTTATCCGAGGGACAGAGAACTGGCAGGGGGAGTAACTCACAGGGAGTGGCAGTGAGAGTAGAGAAGAAGGCTTATCTGAGGGACAGAGAACTGGCGGGGAGAGTAACTCACAGGGAGTGGCATTGAGAGTACAGAAGAAGGCTTATCTCATGGACAGAGAACTGGTGGCGGGAGTAACTCACAGGGAGTGGCAGTGAGAGTAGAGAAGAAAGGTTATCTCAGGGACAGAGAACTGGTGGGAAGAGTAACTCACATGAGTGGCAGCGGGAGTAGAGTAGAAAGCTTATCTAAGGGAGAGAGAACTGGTGGGAGGAGTAACTCCCAGGGAGTGGCATTGAGAATAGAGGAGAAGGCTTTTCTGAGGAACAGAGAACTGGTGGGAGGGGTAACTCACAGGGAGTGGCAGTGAGAGTAGAGAAGGAGGTTTGTCTGAGGGACAGAGAACTGGTGGGGGGAGTAACTCACAGGCAGTGGCGGTGAGAGTAGAGAAGAAGGCTTATCTGAGGGACAGAGAACTGGCGGGAGGAGTAACTCACACGGAGTGGTGGTGAGAGTAGAGAAGAAGCCTTATCTGAGGGACAGAGAACTGGCGGGGGCAGTAACTCACAGGGAGTGGCAGTGAGAGTAGAGAACAAGGCTTATCTCATGGAGAGCGAACTGGTGGGAGGAATAACTCAGAGCGAGTGGTGGTGAGAGTAGAGAAGAAGGCTTATCTGAGGGATAGAGAACTGGTGGGAGGAGTAACTCACAGGGAGTGGCGGTGAGAGTACAGAAGAAGGCTTATCTCAGGGACAGAGAACTGGTGGGGGAGTAACTCACAGGGAGTGGCATTGAGAGTAGAGAAGAAGGCTTATCCGAGGGACAGAGAACTGGCAGGGGGAGTAACTCACAGGGAGTGGCAGTGAGAGGAGAGAAGAAGGCTTATCTGAGGGACAGAGAACTGGCAGGAGGAGTAACTCACAGCGAGTGGCGGTGATAGTAGAGAAGAAGGCTTATCTGAGGGACAGAGAACTGGCGGGAGGAGTAACTCACAGGGAGTGGCAGTGAGAGTAGAGAAGAAAGCTTATCTGAGGGACATAGAACTGGCGGTGGGAGTAACTCACAAGGAGCGGCAGTGAGAGTACAGAAGAAGGCTTATCTGAGGGACAGAGAACTGGTGGGAGGAGTAACTCACAGGAGTGGCAGTGAGAGTAGAGAAGAAGGCTTATCTCAGGTTCAGAGAACTGGTGGGAGGAGTAACACACAGGGTGTGGCAGTGAGAGTAGAGAAGAAAGCTCATCTCAGGGACAGAGAACTGGTGGGAGGAGTAACTCACAGGGAGTGGCTGTGAGAGTACAGAAGAAGGCTTATCTCAGGGACAGCGAACTGGCGGGAGGAGTAACTCACAGGGAGTGGCAGTGAGAGTACAGAAGAAGGCCTATATCAGTGACAGCGAACTGGCGGGAGGAGTAACTCCCAGGGAGTGGCAGTGAGAGTACAGAAGAAGGCTTATCTCAGGGACAGCGAACTGGCGGGAGGAGTAACTCCCAGGGAGTGGCAGTGAGAGTAGAGAAGAAGGCTTATCTCATGGACAGCGTATTGGCGGGAGGAGTAACTCCCAGGGAGTGGCAGTGAGAGTACAGAAGAAGGCCTATATCAGGGACACAGAACTGGCGGGGGCAGTAACTCACAGGGAGTGGCAGTGAGAGTAGAGAACAAGGCTTATCTCATGGAGAGCGAACTGGTGGGAGGAATAACTCAGAGGGAGTGGTGGTGAGAGTAGAGAAGAAGGCTTATCTGAGGGACAGAGAACTGGTGGGAGGAGTAACTCACAGGGAGTGGCGGTGAGAGTACAGAAGAAGGCTTATCTCAGGGACAGAGAACTGGTGGGGGAGTAACTCACAGGGAGTGGCATTGAGAGTAGAGAAGAAGGCTTATCTGAGGAACAGAGAACTGGCGGGAGGAGTAACTCACAGGGAGTGGCGGTAAGAGTAGAGAAGAAGGCTTATCTGAGGGACAGAGAACTGGCAGGGGGAGTAACTCACAGGGAGTGGCAGTGAGAGTAGAGAAGAAGGCTTATCTGAGGGACAGAGAACTGGCGGGGAGAGTAACTCACAGGGAGTGGCATTGAGAGTACAGAAGAAGGCTTATCTCATGGACAGAGAACTGGTGGCGGGAGTAACTCACAGGGAGTGGCAGTGAGAGTAGAGAAGAAAGGTTATCTCAGGGACAGAGAACTGGTGGGAAGAGTAACTCAAATGAGTGGCAGCGAGAGTAGAGTAGAAAGCTTATCTAAGGGAGAGAGAACTGGTGGGAGGAGTAACTCCCAGGGAGTGGCATTGAGAATAGAGGAGAAGGCTTTTCTGAGGAACAGAGAACTGGCGGGAGGAGTAACTCACAGGGAGTGGCAGTGAGAGTAGAGAAGGAGGTTTGTCTGAGGGACAGAGAACTGGTGGGGGGAGTAACTCACAGGGAGTGGCTGTGAGAGTAGAGAAGAAAGGCTTATTTGAGGGACAGAGAACTGGCGGGGGAGTAACTCACAGGCAGTGGCGGTGAGAGTAGAGAAGAAGGCTTATCTGAGGGACAGAGAACTGGCGGGAGGAGTAACTCACACGGAGTGGCGGTGAGAGTAGAGAAGAAGCCTTATCTGAGGGACAGAGAACTGGCGGGGGCAGTAACTCACAGGGAGTGGCAGTGAGAGTAGAGAACAAGGCTTATCTCATGGAGAGCGAACTGGTGTGAGGAATAACTCAGAGGGAGTGGTGGTGAGAGTAGAGAAAAAGGCTTATCTGAGGGACAGAGAACTGGTGGGAGGAGTAACTCACAGGGAGTGGCGGTGAGAGTACAGAAGAAGGCTTATCTCAGGGACAGAGAACCGGTGGGGGAGTAACTCACAGGGAGTGGCATTGAGAGTAGAGAAGAAGGCTTATCCGAGGGACAGAGAACTGGCAGGGGGAGTAACTCACAGGGAGTGGCAGTGAGAGTAGAGAAGAAGGCTTATCTGAGGGACAGAGAACTGGCAGGAGGAGTAACTCACAGCGAGTGGCGGTGATAGTAGAGAAGAAGGCTTATCTGAGGGACAGAGAACTGGCGGGAGGAGTAACTCACAAGGAGTGGCAGTGAGAGTAGAGAAGAAGGCTTATCTGAGGGACATAGAACTGGCGGTGGGAGTAACTCACAAGGAGCGGCAGTGAGAGTACAGAAGAAGGCTTATCTGAGGGACAGAGAACTGGCAGGGTGGCGGGGAGAGTAGCGCACAGGGAGTGGCTGTGAGAGTAGAGAAGAAGGCTTATCTGAGGGACAGAGAACTGGTGGGAGGAGTAACTCACAGGAGTGGCAGCGAGAGTAGAGAAGAAGGCTTATCTCAGGTTCAGAGAACTGGTGGGAGGAGTAACACACAGGGAGTGGCAGTGAGAGTTGAGAAGAAAGCTCATCTCAGGGACAGAGAACTGGTGGGAGGAGTAACTCAGAGGGAGTGGCAGTGAGAGTACAGAAGAAGGCTCATCTCAGGGACAGCGAACTGGCGGGAGGAGTAACTCACAGGGAGTGGCAGTGAGAGTACAGAAGAAGGCCTATATCAGGGACAGCGAACTGGCGGGAGGAGTAACTCCCAGGGAGTGGCAGTGAGAGTACAGAAGAAGGCTTATCTCAGGGACAGCGAACTGGCGGGAGGAGTAACTCCCAGGGAGTGGCAGTGAGAGTAGAGAAGAAGGCTTATCACATGGACAGCGTATTGGCGGGAGGAGTAACTCCCAGGGAGTGGCAGTGAGAGTACAGAAGAAGGCTTATCTCAGGGACAGCGAACTGGCGGGAGGAGTAACTCACAGGGAGTGGCAGTGAGAGTACAGAAGAAGGCCTATATCAGGGACAGCGAACTGGCGGGAGGAGTAACTCCCAGGGAGTGGCAGTGAGAGTACAGAAGAAGGCTTATATCAGGGACAGGGTACTGGTGGGAGGAGTAACTCCCAGGGAGTGGCAGTGAGAGTACAGAAGAAGGCTTATATCAGGGACAGGGTACTGGTGGGAGGAGTAACTCACAAGGAGTGGGAGTGAGAGTAGAGACGAAGGCTGAATAGATGTGACTGAAATGGCCTGAATAGTACAAATTTGGTGCAAGGTGCTTCCCTTACTCCTGGTAGAATACTAACATTACATTATCGTAGAGAAATTCCTGAGGAGTTTAGAGAGGAAAGCACCTGCAGTTAAATTCAGACATTCAACAGTAGGGGTTACCGTTTAAGAGCACTATCTGGGTTGATGGCCGTTGGTGCTACGGGAGGCAATCTCCAGGGAGACGAGAATGAGTCGGGTGGGCTTAGGTCCAACAAGATACAAAATAAAACCCCTGAACAACCTCAGAGACTCAAAGTGTTTTTGTGCCATGTGTGACATGCATGGCAGGCGTCTGTGTCTATGCACACTTACACTGTAAGTGCACGTGTGCACGAGAGTGTAGAGTGAATAATGTGTATGGGTGTCAGAACGCTTGAGAGTGAGGATGCAGTGTGAGTGATTGAAAGATCGGTATGGGTGTGTGCCTGGTGGGTAAATGGGTATGATTATGTGTGTGAGCGAGGCTGGGGGCATTGGTGCAGGGGTCATGGATGTTTTCTTACAGTGCCATGACATGTTTAACTGGCATTTTTGGGCAAAGCCAACTTAATGTTATTACGTTGTGGGGCAATTGGGGTGGAAAGAAGGCACTACATTGGGCATCCTGGATGTTTTCTTGCTGCAGCATGACCTTTTTTTTTTACATACATTAAGGGCAAAGCCAACATGATGGGTGTTCTTACAGGTGAGAATGTGTGCAGTCAGCAAGGACATGTTTGCATAGCATTGTTACTGGCATTAAAGGCCAACCCTACAGGGGTATGTTTTTACGTAGAGATACTGGTGTATATTGGCATAGTATGAAGGGGATGAGGGTGGCATGATATTTTTTATTACTGGTGTTAAGGGTATAGTCAACATAAGTGCTCTTATATGGAGGCATTTGTGTAGCCCGCACAGGTCAGTTTCCATCATGTGAACATGGCTATTTTTACTGTCATTAAGGGAAAAGCCAACATGATGAGTGTTCTTTCGTTTGTGATACCAGCAATTATATGTTTTCTTACTGTGGCATGGCATTTTTACTGGCATTAAGGGCTAAGCCAATATGATGAGTGTTCTTTTATGGTGGCGACGGCACATTTGTGCATCCAGCAAGAATATTTTTGCTTACTGTGGCATGGTAATTTTTACTGGCATTAAGGTCTAAGCCAACAGGGAGGGATATGTTTTTATATGAGAATACTTGCATGTATAAGCACAGCCAACATGGACATTTTTTCCTTTTAGTATTCATTATTGGAATAATGGCAAAGCAAACTGGAGTATTTTTTAATGCGGGAACACTGACATATATTGGTGCAGCCGATATGGAAATGTATGGGCCTGGTCAGCATATATTTTACTATGGCAGAATACTGACATATGGCATTATGCCAATGCACTGGCAAATGCTCAGGTGCCTGGTTGGTGAGTTGGCATCTAATGGTTTCTTTCACGTCTTACTGGCCAAACCGATGGCAAACTGTGTGATATTTAATCCAATTGTTCACAGAAAGTGTGCTGTAATATGCACCACTGTAACCCATTCTTTAAAATGTTCTCAAGGGGAGAACCTCCTCCCACGTCTCACTTGGCTGGTTCGGGCCTTTTCTCTGCGCTCGGTCACTTCTGCATATTCATAGAACATTTTTACGCCCCTCCAAATGAAATATTCGCCAGCTGCCACGCCCACTCAGTGTCAAGTTCTGCTGCATTTTATTTATACAGGTAGATCAAAGATTCACAGCCATATTTATAGAGGAAAGTGTCTAGATTTTGATGTTTTATGGAAATATGCTTTGTTCCTTAATATTTCTTCACTCCTCTTTTCGACTTCCTACCATTTCTGATCCATTATTTTAGCTCAGATTTGCAATTAAAAGGCACAATTTTTCCTACAAAATCCCCGGTAGGAGAACGTTCCCCCCTTCCCCCTGGCGGATTCCCCCCTGGGGTCAGGCCCAAACACATTAGCTTTGGGCCCTAGTTGTGAAACAATCCCAGCTACACCTCTGACAGGAGGGGATCCTCACCCAAGGACCAGGGAGTATTGAGAAGAGACTCCACCTGCGAGGACCATCCCAGCTTCTCGACCAATGGCGAGAAGGTGTCTTATGAGGGACGACACCTGCTGGTCTCCCTTGTTTGACTACAATATAACTGGCAACCCCGCTTCCATCACAGGCTTCGCCCAACATACTGGAGGACCCACATAAACACTCTGAACCCCCACTACCCAGTGGCATGTTGCAAAGACTCACGCTCAATGGTGACACCGGGCCCATGCAGCGCCTGTACCCGACTCGGCGGCACGGAGCGGCGGGGAGTCTCGGCCTGATGAAATATTAAAAAGGGCAAACCTCGAGAGACACAGCGACCTTTGCATTTCACATTACACGAGGCTTGCATCAGGAAAAATCTACTTAACATGGGGACAAGCAGCTGTGGAGACCAGAGATGTCGACCGGCAGGATTTAAGGTTACGGGTGACCTGGAACAAATACCAATGCCCTTGCACCCCCATTACATAACGGACAGACACTTAATGGGCGAATTATTCGCTCATCCTCTTCAATCACGCTTCTGGATCTTTCCTGCGCCACGGTAAGCAGGGCCCTGCAAGTCTTTTTTCCATTTTGTTTCCAGCGCTTTTGAAAGAAAGCAGCTGCGTCACAGCTTCTGTGCTGGTATCCTGTCCACCGCAAGGCCACCCTCCAGTTCAGTATCAATGTCTGTATTTCTCATTTAGAGATTGTTAAATAATAATTGTGTGTCATCGATGCTGTTCTAGTTTGCGTTTTCTCACTTTTATCACTCCCGATAGCTCTCTGTATCTGCTCATTTTTTTGCTATCGCACTGAAATTTCCCCCAAATTATTGCTGCTTTCTTTTCCAACAATTGCCATCACAAACAAGACAATTGACCATAAGGATGTGTGCTTGGTGCCAGGATGTGTTCAATTGAAAAATGTAATGTGGTCCTTATATCAGGCTTCATGCTGCATTCCAGCCACTAAGCGGGGGACCGGGTATCGAACCCATGCTGCTTGCGAAGACTTGTTTCCAAGATGAGCACTTTGCCACCGAGCTGAATGACAATCTGTTTCTGGGGTGTGTTCTGGGTGTCGCCTGCAAAGCTCTCCAACCTTCTGGGCTTTATGCGAGCTGTGCCGCCTGACACCCTTAAAAGCAGTTAGACGAGCTGCGCTCCCTCAAGCGGGAGATCAAGTGGGCAAGTTAGATTTTCGAGGTATGTCCATGATGAGTGGGTGCGGCACTACTGCTGGCCCCCAAGTGACAACAACTGGTGGCAATGAGGACAGAGCCTGAGGCAGCTGCGGTGGGGCGGCGTCAAACTCTATACACGCCAGGGACATAATTATATTTTGAAGTGGTCAATGCTGGGGTAACCACCGGGAGGGGCATAGTGCCAAGTAAGTGACCGACCCGCTGGTCACCTTATCAATATTCAGCAGACTATGTTGTTTCTTGATCCACCTACCACCGGAGAAATAAAGTGGTTCCTCGGGCCGACCACAGATCAGCATGCAGAATGGAGGGGTATTTGTGGGCCCCCTGACAATGTCACTGGCTGGGCCACCTGAACAATGACACAAACAACTTATCCTAACGTGAAGCAGCCTTTACTGTTACACCTGGTAGCCACAGACATACGTACATCTTTACTGGCACGGCCGAATACTGCCTCACTGCAACCACTGTGCTAAAGACGCACCACTTTCCTCGGATCAACCGTAGCATCTGTGCGGCATGTATGCCTCTTTTGATCTCCTGCGACTGGTCAATGCAAAGGAAGACATCCAAGCGCAAGCGATATAGGGATGCGGCTCAATAAGACTGCAGAAGCCAAGCCATCCACAAAGAGCCCAAGATATCACATCTATACTTTTATAAAGCATGACCAACGCACCAAAGTGCAGCAGAGTGCCACACAACCATGAGTTGGCGCATGGAAGGATCACCCTGCACTTAACCAAACACAAACGGGCCACATCCTACAGCTTCCGAGATCCAAATGTCGAAATTCTGCGAGTCGTGCATACGGTAAAGAATAAAACTCAATCCTGCATGAACGGATGACCTGTGCATGGCTCCCGGAGCTCAAACTAAATTCATATTTGGTCTGGTGACACTCACCACTTCAGTTACGTCCATAATGACAGCAAAGCTGTGATAGCGCCCGATTTACAGCGGGTGTTCCAAGAGGCAGTGACATATGCTTCTTCTGTCGTGCCAAGGCCTAGGCAACTCATCTCAGACTGGTGCAAAGAGAGAAAACATAGGGTGCACCTTAATCCAGTTATGGGGTTAAAGGAAGAACAAGGCCCCTATCATCTGATCCGAGGGGCAGATGCCAAAAACCCACATTTTAGGAGATCTCAAAAAAGTGTGTACAACTTCAGGCAATCTCGAACAAGGGGTTGGAAATACCAGCCTTATAAAAGTGCTCTGTATTGACAGCAATTGATAACTCGAGTATGGTGAAGTGCACTGCGTACTCGAAATCCCCTACTGACGTAATCCTCAACAAGCACTTTCCAGGAATACCAACTGATCAGGAATCACTGTATAACATGATGGACCTCAACCTGTTTCTGGAAGAATATGGTCCCAGCACCCCACTGCATCAGAAAACTGGGATTGAATGAATCCATCTAATATTAAATTGCAGGATTATCAAGAGCAGGGCGTGGATTACCTTCGACTACGATACGCAGACAGTACCAATTTGCTTTTACAATCATACAGTGGTCGAGTTAATTTTTCTATATTGCGACAGATTATACAGAATAAGGATTCACGTGGGGAGTGTAAATCAGGAGTGACCCTGAGGGTATGCAAAGTGTCTAATTTGATCGAGAACATTCTCAAGTGTGTCGGGCATCAAAGAATTAAAGTCATTCTTAGGTGATAAGGAGTGCGACAAATGGTAGCTGGAAAGTCTCGTTCTAAAGAACAAACAGGAGAGATGAGGTCAAAGAGTTCATGGAGGATCACGCCTGGTCTTGGTTACCTGGGGGATTTAAAGCAACACATAAAGAAGGGACCTACCCCCCTGCAGCCCCGCCAGTTAACAGAGTTGCATGTACTGTCTTGGAATACCAGGTACCGTGCACACTTCGAATATTCGCAAGATCATTTTATGGATCTTGATATAATACACTTACAAGGAGTGTGGGTGGTTGCCCCCTCAATAAAGATGGATAGGTTTGTAATCAAGAGTTGTCAATTAAATCAAAATATGTAAGACCAAAAAGGGTGCTCTGAAAGGAGTTAAATATCCAATTAATGTTATAAAAATGTCTATTAAGCTGTCCTCATCTAACATACTCGTGTGATATATTGACTTAAATTCCAACTCTAATCAATGAGGAATTTTAGTAACTAATGTCTTTGATCCCCTGGGAGAGACATTCCGTCATTTTAATTGTTGTTTTAATATTGTGTGCCTTCGGTCACATTAGCTTTATTTCTTGTATGGTGAACCCGAACTCGAAATACTCTCTTGATTGTGGGTTTACTTTGTAAACTTTTATGTTGACATTTGCATTGCTACTACGAGTTAGTGCTTTTTATTCTAGTAATCAGAAGGGCGAGTTTGAATCAGAGGAGCTCTGCGCCCCTGCACACACTGTTAGTACCCTGTAACTACAATCCCCAGCCGGATTGTAGTTTCTGGAAGTCAATTTGACTTGAAACCCGGTGCGGACGTTAGGTGCAGTCTGCAGCAGTCCGTGAGCAGGACACGCAAGTAAGCTAGCAGGTGCCAAATTATGGGCATATCTGACATCCTGGCGCTTATTGAGGCTGAAAGGACCAAATCCCTCGAGCGGTCCGCTAGATTAACACATACGACCTCGGACAGCATGGTCCCTCCATCCAATCCACTCCCAAAGGCGTCATATCACGAACCCACGCTTTGGCAAAAGGTTACAGATATCAAACAGGATCAAGGAGCTCTCTCCGGTGAAAACACAAGCGAGAATCACACCGTTCATTTTAGGAACAGCTCAGATATAAGCCTAAAGAGATCATTTTAACTAACACTACATTCGACACTTCATCTCCTTGTGCTCTACCCACTTCTAGAATATACAAAACAGAGGACACTGTCATCAAACCCTCGGAC
Organism: Ambystoma mexicanum; assembly: GCF_040938575.1. Classification (NCBI taxonomy): domain Eukaryota; kingdom Metazoa; phylum Chordata; class Amphibia; order Caudata; family Ambystomatidae; genus Ambystoma; species Ambystoma mexicanum. Next base: position 37,489,550 of record NC_090938.1, read on the forward strand.
ATTAAGATAGGACTCTTAAATACGAGGTCTCTGAATTAGCATGCACAGGGCATTAATGATTCCATCACTAAGAGATAAACTTGCTATATTGTTCCTTATGGAAACATGGCTGCAGGAACCTAAAGGTCCCACGGTGTATTGTAAAAACAGGGCGATAGGTAAGGGAGGAGGAGTGTCTATAATAGCCAAACAAGAGCTAGCCCTCCATCCCTCTCCCATCCGTTGCAATGGTTGCAAAGTAATTATGTGAAAAATGAGGCCTACAAATACCAGCAGTACCAATTTCATCGCAATCTATAGACCCCCTTCCTTGATATCTGACTTCAACGAAGAGCTAGTCCATCTTTTAAACGCTTTAAAAGGACCCAATACAGGAATTATTCTACTTGGGGCCCTCAATAGGTGGAGAGGAAGTTTACAAGATAAAGAGGCAATTTTCTTAGAAAAAGAACTTAAGGCCATTGACTTCCAGGTAGTCAATACAGAACCCACTTCAAACATTGGAAACCAGCTTGACTGGGCCATATATAATAAAGTGAATATTACTACTCTCGGGACTTATCCCTGCATTTGGACTGATCACTATAAAATTGAATTAAGTTTTACACCTCACGACATCGTTAAGAAATTAAACAACACCCCTAAACCTACGCTAAGTAGAAACTTCAAAAAGATCACACCAGTCGTTCTCGCAATTGGCGTCTCAAACATCATGAACGCCATGAGCGAGGACGACCTCTGTGAGAATCTAATTACCACCTCTAATGATTACTTTGAGGAAATACTTGATCAACATGCCCCACTTAAACATAAAGTAGCAAGACCTAACAAAAATCATCAAAACTGGTTCAACACAGAAACCTGTAAACTCAAAAAAGATAAAAGAAAAGCAGAAGGAAAATGGCAAAAAACTCCATCCACTATTAACAAGGAAATCTAGATCCAAACTTGATCCAGCCTATAAGGCATTCGAAATCAAAAATACCACAGTCAAGGTATCAGATAAAGTAAAGGCCCTTGGGGTTTACCTACTAGCCTCATTGGGAGCAAATGCACATGTTGCTCATTTGAAACAAACCTGCCGGTCCCATCGAGAGCTTCTAAATCGAATCAGACCTCATCTGAATCAACAAAATAGGTCTACCATAGCGAGAGCCATTGTCCTCTCCAGACTGGATAATGGAAATTTGCTCATGATGGGAGCCAGCATAAAATTCATCAAGCAATGACAAATTGTCCAGAACAAAGCGGTCAGGACTATCACCGGCAAAACCAAAAGGGATTATATTACCAAAGAGAGGAAAGACCTTCACTGGTTATCGATTCAAGACCGCATTACCTTCAAGGCAATGACCTTCGTCCACCACTGCCTATATATTGAACAGCTCCTGAGTACTTCACAAAGCAAATCAGCCCATTACGCCTAGTAGGAGTTTAAGGTCTGATAATAAAGGTTTAATGCAATTAGGAATTGCAAAAAAAGTAAACGGACTGGGTCTGGCCTTACCTGTTAATGCCACCCTAAGATGAAATTAATTTCCACTTCCCCTTAGACGAGAACCGAACTATCTCAAGTTTAGAAAGATGCTTAAAACAGCTCTTTTCAGATAAACCCGTATCTCAGGACCTCCCACGTCTGCCTATCTATAGGGCCTGCTTGTTCCGTCTTCTACTTGTCGTCCGTGCCTACATGTTAAGTGCCCTAATGTCTACGGGCTGCGGCGCTATATAAATATATAAACATAAACATATACTTCTGGTTTAGAGGAACAGATCCAGAAGTTAATTTGACCCTGGAACACTGAACACTCAAAAGATAAATCCTTATTTTGTGTGATATGAAGGCTCGATGTACAGCAAATCTGTATTTCAAATCGGAGGCCTGCCAAAACCTGAATTAACTGTGGCAAATAAAACGGACAATATTTCCATAAAATGTAGCAGATCGGAAAGGTCACATGTGGATGAGTATGGTACTAACATCACAAATGTGAGTGCTAAAAGGGCATTCCCAGGGTGACAGCCCAGCTTACTAGCATCACAGACCTTCCTCAGTCAATGAATACATTTTTGTCCATCGGGCCGGGTGTATCAGTAACAACACATTTTATAACAGGGCCACTGCTGGTCAGTGACCCTGCAATGCTCTTCTTGACTTGCAGGGTTGGTGGTGAAATGTAACTTACGTCCTCCCCTATAGTGGAAATAGTTTTGAACTTTGGTGGGAACAGAGTTAGATCGTCAATAGAAATGCTCCAAACGATCTCCTCAATTATTGTATCAGTTGTAATCCCAGAATCCTTTTGCCCTGGACTTGCACATTATCTCTTACTTAGAAGTAAATTAGAGGGGTCATCTTGGTAACTTTATTACACCTTTAGTTGAACCCTTAGTGAGCCATATCTCATCTTTTCAAAAGTGTCTTAAAGGAACGAAAGGCAAGAAATATGAACTAGAACATGCCATGACGCACAGAGAATATTGTGCTCAGCTAAAAAAAGATCTGGGAAGACCAGTCCTAATCTTTAACAGATTACCTAATCAACACTAAAATACTTTAAAGTTTTTATCGAAATAGGACCATATAAATTAAAGCAATAATTCCATGGGAAGTTGACATAATGTGATAACAGCAATAAATGGTAATGATACCAGAAAGTTCTGGGATTTAATAAATGTCATGTAAGAGAAAATGCAAAAAAAGTGGTTAGTAATGTTAATCAAATCCAGAAAAAACCTGGATCAAATGTATTAAAAAAAACTATTTGCTTCCACCTAAATAACCAATATCATTAACGAGGATGTAGTCTATGTGCCCTGGTAGATTGATTTTTTAAAATCATCTGTTAAAGAAACCTGTGTGGTGTTGAGACACTCTCGAGCAGCGGGACTAGACACATTAAAAGAATATCTGTTATCAATATTGTTTTTTTAAATGCATCTGCACCACATGCCAACTCCCAAATGTACGGAAACATAGAGTCTTGGTGCCTTGTTTAGAAAATAGGGTTGCAAAGTGATCTTTCTAACTATAGGCTGATGGGCCTCCTGGATACCTCAGGCATGATTTTCATGAAAATCCTCTTAAAGGGATTAGAAAGATAGAAAAACAACATAAATTCTCTTTAAGGGCCATACTGTTTTTCGAGGAGATATGTCCGTAAATGTGAACCCAATGGTTTTAGCCATACTAGCAAAAAACATAACTGCACATGTGTATCCCTGAAATGCTACCTTTGTTGATTTACTGCTGCATTCGACAGAGTAAATGTTGATCGACCCCGTCAGAAAATGTGACAATGGTATATTGACCCTATTTACTTAATTTAATAAGCGTTTTCACAAGAAAATGACAGGACAGATTTTCCTTGGTATCCAAGGAAATGTATCAAAAGAATTCCCGACGTTTCTGGGCTTATGACGTATCATCTTCAAATTCGCCTGTATACAGCAGTCTACCTCCAAAGGCTAGGGTAACATCAGAAGTGTCATCATCTCCCGGCTGGGAAGAAAGAACTGTAAGAGGGAAAACACATGAAACAGCTCTTTACCCTCTATCCACCCCTCTCTGGGACAAGTCACTAATGCAGATGATGCTTGCCTCCCCTTCATCCTACTCTTCAGAAGTGTCGCAAGATCCTACTCTCCCAGTCACTGACCACTCCTCAACCCTATTCTCCTCTCCGGAGCCCCACCCTCCTCCCAGCTCCTGATATCCTGCACCCTACCTTTAATCTCCAGGAGTGTCCCTTTTGTACAGCCCACCATTGCTTTCCAGCTAGGTTCATGCTCTATGAATCCAATACTGAGACACACCAAGCTTAAAACAGCTCCAACTTTATTTAATTTAAGGCAAGATGTTCTCTATTAAAATGAGGGCAGGGGCACCTACAATGTCTTGCATACGCAGATGATTCGGTTTTGCAGGATACAACAGAAATTGGCCTAAAACGGCTTTTGAATAGCCAATATTACAGATCTATGTGATTTTTCTGCAGCGGTAATAACCCGTGACGCAAATGTTTGCATGGGAAATGTATGCACTACAAAATATTCGTACATTTCCCATGTGCACATCCATTACAAAACCATACAAACATACACCCCACCCACAACACACGCCCAACATACCCACAGCACCCTACTTACCTTTCCTTCACGCTGTGTCCCTGCAGCACTGATTCCCTTTCACTTCTGTGATCGGGCTCCGGCGCCGCAGGGTCCTTTTATTTTTTTTATTTTTGGGCAGCTGTAGAGGTTTCCCCCGCAACCCCCGCTCACAATACGGTGTAGTTTAGTGAGTGGGGGGTTTCGGAGGACAGCCCTGCAGCCCCTGTTTTTCATTTCTTTTTATTTTAATTTTTCTTTTATGTCGGGTGTGCTGCGGGGGTCTCCCCCGCAACCCCTGCTCACTATACTGTCCAGTCTAGTGAGCAGGGTGTTGCGGGGGACACCCCCAAACCCCACTGCATCCCCAACATCCTTTTTTAACAAAAAATGTTTCAGACTGACCCCACCAATAGACCTAAACACATACCACGAAAAGTTTGAACTTTGGGTAGTTAGAACTTTTCTTGGTGTGTGTTTTAGGCCTTTTGGTGAGGTCGGTCAATTCGGGTTAGATAATTTCGTCCTAACCCTATATTTCTACGCTAAAAAAGGTTTGGGACTCAATACATGGTGTATCTTCCAGGCAATATAAACCAAAATTCAAAGGCGCTCTAAACAACGTAAGCATCAAGAGCGTCCGAATACAAATACCTTTGTATTGTTTTGATGAAATATGTAATTGGTTTCCATTAAGAGTAGAGGTTGAAGTAGAAGAGGGAAGAATTATCAAAGTAATATTCTTGTTTGTTAAGACTCAAGGAGGTCTTTCCAAAGCAACAGTCCTGAAATGAGTTATAGTCCAGGATTGTGCGGAATGTCCGACAGCGGGTATTTGACCATTCAGCCCTTTAGCCGCAACCTAAGAGCTACGACTGTTAGTAACTTAGTCCCTAAGTCCACCTGTCCCCAGAATCACAGACTTCTGCAGCAAACCCACTGTGTGCAACGAGTTTCCTTGCCAGATTCCTACCACTGACTTCAACTCACTGTTGCTTACTTACCCAAAGATGGAACCTACGAGTGGGAGGTCTTATCTCCTGCAAGGGGGGGGGGGGGGCTCAGACAGGCCACAAAAGGAAAGAGAAGCAGGCCAGCAGATGCTGCTACCCAATTAGTGATAGGCTGGTTTCCTTAAAATGATCTACGCCTCTCACTTTAAAACCCCAGACTTACCTGACATTAACCGACTGTACACGATCACCACTGGCCTTTCAGAGTTCCTGGGCACATTCTTGCTTTGTCTATAGACCAGGTTACCTCTGACAATCTCACAAAACACTTCTGATTGGACCGGCTTTGGTCTGTGAGTGGTTGTGGGCATTATGAGTGGACCAGCAGTTAAACACTATCATCCCTGCAACTCCCCCCTTGCATGGGATCGGAGGAACTATAAATGCAGCGAATGACGAACTCTCCAAGAGGGTAGTCCCTAGAGCATGGAAGGAATTGCAGACGGGTAAGACGCTGGGCATAGAAGCCTTGGCAGTGGAGATGCCTGTCCTTGACTTAGTTAGGTGGGTGAAGATATTCTGTAAAGACATCACCAGTAAAATGGCAGAAGGGAGCTTGTTTTCCCAATAGAACCTTTCTCTGCTGGACACCCTATGTTGCTACGCTAGACACCGCATGTGCCACCCGGCAGTCTCTATCAGCCATTGCCGGTGCGAGGTGGCAAAAGCAAGCCTTCGGTTTTTACGACGTACTCACGAAAGACAACTCGTTACGGAACAAAGAGTTCTTTTTTTAGGCCCTGGTGAAATGTGTGCTCTATCTGGCTGGCCAAATCTACCGTATTCTTCTGCATTTGCCTGTATAGGTGATGTGCGCCGGCAATCACCCTTTTCGGCTACCTTTTCTTTGATATTGTGGAGAATTCCATCGAGCGCGCACAAGCGACTTATGTTAAAAAGCAGTGGCGTGCTGTGCCCCACTACAATAGCAAAGCACCTGCAGGTTGAAGCACGCGTCCGGCCTTGTCCGAAGATATCACAATATGTTCTCGCCCGTAGCCTTCTCGCTCAGGTTGCCCGCTCTCCTTATAATAGCTTTCATCATACCTCGGCGGGCCGCGCGCGCGAGCCTTTGGTTTGGAACCTCCTTAGACCGTAGGTTATTTTCAGGGCATCCTTCATTTCACACTGATAGCAATTTCGTCTTTCTATCGTTATCCATTCTACTCCCAAGGCATCTCGCCAATAACATGGAATGAAAGCGCCAGAAGATGGATTCCCGGGGAGGGCTGGATGATTCGACTTGAGAAAAAAAAAAAAAGCAGCAGAACCCAGAAGAACTTCTTAACGCTTTGTAGGCCGCAGGGAAAGCAGCTGGGTACAAACATGGCCCGAGTAAGCAGCGGGCAGCTTAGGCGTTCGTCTAGGGCGGCAGGCGGGCTGCGCCGGTTTCAGTGCCTGCCCAGGGTGATTGGGGGCACGGGAGGCTAGAAGCAGGGTGTGAGAGACAGCACCCGCCCAGAGCATCTGCCACACACTTGCGCAAACTGCAATTACCTTGACAGTGCACAGGAAGGACGTGGGTGGCCATTTTCTGCTTTGACCCTCAAACTTTAAAAATGGCATGCCTTTGCACTTGTGTAGACTTTGGCCCTCATTACGACCCTGGCGGAAAGGGGAAAACGATGGCGGAAATGCAATACCGCCATCGAAAAGCGCTCGGTGCGACTATGACCCGTCACCGCAAAGTACGAAGCCATTAGCGACACCGTAGTGAACGCCAACGCTAACTGCACTAAGCACGCGCGCGCGCACCATGCCAAACCGCAAACACCACCATGGTGCAACGGTACGGCAATTCCGACCCTAGCGGACATGTACCTAACGCCATCAGGCATGGCGGAATGGACCATTCCGCCATGGCTAGAAATACGGCATCGTGAACCAACCGTAAATGGCCCACTGAGTGCCTGTACTCCACTCCCTGGCCACATTGCACAACTCCTGGCAGGCGCAATGTACTCACACCATGCAACCAGTGAAATCTACAATTCACCCATGCATGCCAACGTAGAAATGCATGCAGGTGTTCGAAGCGCCCCGTGAGTGGGCATCCATGTACGGCATTTCACCATAGCCGTACTGATGCAGCACAGGCATGTGAAGGTACAAGACATCAAAATGGAAATCAAGAACACATGACACAAAACAACAGTAGTCCCCCATCGCTTGCCACCAGCGCAAGGCAACATCCAAAACAGCATCCTGAGGGGGATTGCACCAGACCTGTACTCTTGCCAGTAAACAAACCAACCATCAGCAGAAGCATGTACCACACAAGTTGGCAGAGTGACTGAGCAGCCAGGCACATCCCAAGAGGGGCCGATGGGAGCTGCAGGGCACAGATGGCATGAATACAGAAGCTATTCCAATGGACATGACCCCAGTCCCCCTCCAACAAACGCACGCAAACACAGGCACCTGTGACCAGCCACATTCTGAACATCCCATCATACCATCAATCGACCTGGCTGACAGGCACCAGTCGGCCAAAAGCCAATCCCCCGCCCCTGAACAGCACATCATGTAAACAGTCACAATGGCAGCCCCTATCCGTGACCACACTGTGCTACGTAGGCAAAAGCGGCCAGTACTGTACCACACAACTCAACTCAGAAGGCGGAACACAATGCAGATCATCTCGCAATACATACCGCCACAAATCGAAAATCGCCACATCACCTGCAAAGAATAACGCAACACGCCAAATATCGGAATACAATTTAAATGCACATCCAAATGACAAAGGCCTCACAGCAATTTGTAAAATAACACCAAAACATCCATCATCACCGAGGGCTGCATCTGCAATAATTGACCAGCTTCCACTTGTGTGACGCCCTGTACCATCATGGCACACAGGGCCAACATCAACGTTCCAAAAGGCAACATGGAAGCGGCAAGAACCGCAGGTCCGTCCCATGAGGCAGGCACTAGTCCAGCTGAAAGGCCGAAATGTTGCACCTAGCCACCAGAACAGCGTAAGGGCATGTGGCCCATTGGCGATCGTCCCATAAGATCGTAATGCTGCTCCACTGATTCACCCGAAGCTGCAGGTGTCGAGAGTAAAAACCATCTGGAGGAGTGGCGTACAGATGGCATCTGCAATAGGGCAGGAGATACCTGTCACCAAAATGAAACACAAATTAACCGATTGCACTACATGACACATGATGCATCACTATCTTCATTCAACACACCAAATCCACACCCATATGCATGCTAGGCCACTCCAAAGGAATATACACACCCCTAAATCAGTATCGATACATAACGAAACCAATCGAGGTTAATACACCATTGGCAACGTCGGTTACTGTGCATGCGTCCGTCAAGATAGAACCCATGACATGGGATTAGTAACGTGCCTAGACACAAGTGTATGAAGGCGCGTCGAGACAGGGAGGATCCGACAAGGGCAGATAGACGTAAGTCCCACTATGGCAGCCTTGCATCACATAGCGCAGGGGAAGGGGATTGAATCAAAAAACACATGTACATGGCAGACCCTAAATGGAATCATCTGTCCATGCATCCATTCATCATTCCCTCATCCCGCAATGAAAACGCATGAACATTCACTCACATAATATGTGAAACTTCCATCGCGTCTGTGCGTAATGCAGTCTGCAAAAACCACTGTGCTCCTGGCCGGATCTGTAGTGTCGTGAAGCTAGATGGACTTGGGAACGTCCTGCCTTATCGTCCACTACGCTATTGCGCATCCCATTCAATTCATGTCATTCATTGCTTGCTCGTTATGGGCCCTGTCCCAAGGACATTCAACAACAGAACGTTACATTTCCAGGCAGACCTGTGGGCGTCTCCTCACCGCTACTTCGCAACCAAAAATCCTGGCCTTCGAATTCCACACTTGCAACATTACGTCGAAAAGGCTTCTGTGAACGCTTGCATTCACAATTACATCAATGTAGTGCGGCTGTGTGTCATAATGCTAACTGGCTGCAATCACAAATGGGACGCCACGCCCGTCGGTGAAGTACGATACTGTGCTGCATGAGGGTCGGCCATCGATCGAGCCCTACATACCACTGACTCTTCACAGGTATGTAAGCGGCTGCAATCATAGCATGTGTAACAATGGGAGCATAGCATGAAAATCAGTCAAAGTACATCACACTGCCATCGGGATTTGATACATGATTCCAACCCCAAGATGCCATGCGGCCAAATGCAGCCTTACGTGCGGGACGTGCTCGGCCAGAAGGGATTGCATCTGCCACAGATTCATTCAATCAGCACAGGTGGAGGCCATACAGGCCGACAGCACATATATAGCAGACCCAAACCCCTCCCACAACCACTCCCACTCCAAAATGCTACCGGCAGGACTAGCGATGTTGGGCCTGGGGCACCAGATAGCACTGCAAGTGCTACAACTACAAGAAGACGACGAACAACAACAGGTACAACAACCGGGCGCACAGGGGAGACGGAGGAGAAGGAGGAGGAGGAGGGCAAGGCAGGGTCAGCAAGGCCCACAAGCACTGCCACTACCACCACGCAGGCGGCCCGCAATCCCACGCCTCCGAGCTGATCCGTTCAACCTCACTGCTGAGCAGATCCACACCCTCTACCGTTTGGACCGGGACACCATAATCGCCATTGTGGACATGACACATGCTGACCTCGTGAGCATGATAGATAGCCCAACCGCCATCCCACCCCTACTGAAGGTGGTGTCTGTACTCCACTTCCTGGCCACAGGCACCTACCAGCACACAGTGGGACAGTTGCATGGCATTTCACAGCCACTGTTCTCACGGACACTCTCCCAAGTGCACGATGCCCTCCTGAAGCACGCCGACGACCACATCACACTACCACGCACGTACCAGGAGATTACCAACGCAAAGGTGGGATTCCATGCACTTGGCGGCATCCCGGGTTGCATTGGTGCCATCGACTGCACCCATGTTGAATTGGTTGTCCCACATGCCATGGAGGTCCAGTACCGCAACCGGAAACAATTTCATTCAATCAATGTGCAAATGGTGTGTGACTCCAACAAGATCTTTACGCATTGTTGTGCCAGATTTCCAGGATCTACCCATGATTCTATGGTCCTGAGGAACACAAGAATACCACGCTACATGGAGCGACACGCAGGGCACAGATCCTGGCTACTCGGTGAGTCTCATTCCATGCATGACATCGTGGCCCATTTGATGCGTCAATGACCTTGCAGGAGGGGGGGGGGCTACTTAGCACTATCATTCCACTGACACCCTTTATTCGTCCCATACAGGTGATGCCGGGTATCCACTGAAGAGATGGCTCCTTACACCAATCCGGAACCCACAGAACCAGCATGAGGAGGACTACAACCATGCCCACTCACGTAGCCGTGTGGTCATTGAACAGGCATTCGGCCTACTGAAGGCTCGTTTCCGCAGCCTCAGCAGGTCTGGCGGGGCACTCATGTACAGCCATGAGAGGGTTTCTAAGATGGTCATGGCATGTGTCATGCTGCACAACATGTGCATACGTAGGAATGTGCCCATGCCCCCTGACGCTGTACTGCATGCACCTGAAGATGATGATGATGAGGGTGGGGATGTGGAGGGACGCCAGGGAGTCCATGAGGCACAGGATGCACGTGCAATCCGACAGAGCATCATAGATGCATGCTTCTAGCAACCACGCATGGTGCCTATTACACGGAAAGGGGACCTGTGGCACTGTGTGTGTGTAGTACACGCACATAGTGGACTGTACGCCTATGAAGGCCTCGTACGCAAATATCAATGTCCACACATGTCATTGGATGATAATGAAGTGCTGTATTGTTAATGTGATTTGATTCATACACCCTATGGACCCGCCACCCAGTGAAGCCCAACACACCCCCTCCACCCTACTTCCTCCCCCCCCAACACCAGTGTCCAGATATGCATGCTGCCCGTGGGTAGACGCTATTGCAAGCCCCCTCTACGGGTATCAGGGGCACCCCTGCCCGTGGAGCGCAGGTTCCTGCCAGATCTGCGTTGGGGGCTGCCCTGGACGGAACTTGCCACGGATGACGTCTCTGCCTGCTCGCGTCCATGCATGTCTCTGAGGGTTTGTGAGAGCTCCGAGAGCACACGGCGCACAGCAGCAAGTTCAGCACAAACGTCTTTGGACGTCGCATGCAGTTCCCCCCTCAGGCTCTCGGTGCTTTTCTCCATTTGTGCTCTCAGGCTCTCGGTGCTTCTCTCCATTTCTCCCCTGAGGCTCTCACTACTTTTCTCTATTTGTGCCCTGAGTGTCTCGGTGGATGTTTCCATGGCTGCCCTGGAACCCCCGCATTCATTTGCATGGTCCTTGAGTAGCGTGGACGCTTCCTGCTGTTGCTCGATCAGCAGGTCGAGGGACTGTTGCCTCTGCTGGGCCATGGACATTTGCGGTGGTGTGACAGGGGGGCTGCTCAACACATGTTGCCTTGGCACAGGACTTGTGGGGGTTGGCCAGTCGTCGTCTTCAGGGTGCCCCTGCGTGGTTTCGTCATGGTGTAGGGGATGGAACATGCAGGGGGATTGGGAAAGGTCATGGATGGTACCTACGTCGCCAGCACTGTTTTCCGTGTCGGAGCATGCTGGCATGACAGCTGTGTCACCTATGGTGCTGCTACCACCAGAGGCAGTGCCATCAGATACGTTCTTTGGGGGGACCTGTGGTGCTGGGGTTGTGGACTTGCTGGCTGCTGGGGTGCCTGTTGCAGTCCCCTCCAGTGTGCTGGCACTTGATTCCTGCTGCTGCCGTGTCTTGATCCTTGCACCTGAGGTGGAGGCTCTTGGGACGTTGGTCCTGGCCCTCTTTGCAGGCGTGCTGGTAGGGGTGTCCTGCAGCTCGTCGTTGGTATCGGACCCTGTGGTGGAGTAAAGAGGGGCGAGCGTTAGTTATGGGTCTGTCGGATTTGGAATGGCAACGTGTCAAATGCATTGGGGTGGTACATGAGGCTGATATGGGACTGGGCCTTGGAGGTGGTCTCATTTTCGTGTGGATTGAGGATGCATTCATTTGGCTGCCTGCAGTTAGGGGGTGCATGCTGCACATGTAGGGGTTGTTTATGGCATCTTGATTAATTTGTTTATTCATTCTGACTTTTAGAGGGCGCTGTCAGGGCAAAGTATGTATTGCACTATGGGGTCACATGGTACTGCACATGTTCGTGGTTTGTGGATTTCGCATTGTTTCTCTTGGCAAACCTACCTGATTCTCCGGATGTCGGCACTCCTTTCTCCATCCCTCCGACTCCCTCTATGCTCTCCATTCCTATGGTGGAGGCGCAGATTTCCTCCCAGGGGGTCAACTTGATGGGCGACTCTGATCCCCCCCCGGTAGCTGTGGCGATGTTCCTGTTCGCAGAAAGTATGCTGCGTACGCGGATCCGCAGGTCGTCCCACCGCTTGCGACATTGCTGTGGCGTGCGGGGTGTTGTCCCCACCGCACTTACGCGCTGTGCCACAAGGGCCCATATGGCCTTCTTGTTGGCAAGGGCCGTCCTGGTCATTTGACTGGAGAAGACGACGGCGCCATTTTCCTGCAGGGTCTCGGTCAGCACGGTCAGTTCCTCTCGGGAGAAGTGGACCTGCCGCTTGCGATCACACGCTTTCTTGGCTACCTTTCCCATATTTATTTTTTGAACTGGGGTTGCTAACGGGTTGGGATGTGTGTCAGGGTCGGATTTTTAATGGTTGTGTTGGGATTCGGATTTTATAGTTGTGCGGCGTGCTGTTTCCCGTTCCGGCCACATGCTTTTACTTCCGTTTCCGTATATTTACGGTGCCCGTAATTTGCGGTGCCCGCTCATTACGGTGCCCGCTCATTACGGTGACCGCTAAGATGGGTGGCGGTATTGCACCTGGTGCAGCGTACGGCGGCGGTAAGGGCCGTTTTGGGGTCATTTCCGCCATCGCAGCCTTTCGGATTCCGCCATGGCGTAATGCTCGTGCCCGATGGGTCGTAATTAGCCGCACTTTGCTCCTTCGTGCAATGGCGGAAACGCTATTTACGCTGTTGCGGTCCGGTCAGTCAATTTCCGCAAGGGTCGTAATGAGGGCCTTTGTGTTGGACCTGTGTCGGCGGACGCTGCTCGCGCAGCTGGAAGAGGCCACACAGAGCGCTTTTTTTGTATACTTGCTGCAGATTAAGCGCACTGTCCCTCTTCTTCGCATGCTTGTGGTGATGGGAGGAGAGAGGCTGCTGGCGGCGGCGCACGGGCGGGGCTCAGTGCGCCCTAATGTCTCTTTGCCCAGGGCAGAGGCAATCTGATGCCTCGTCCACTGGATCGGGTTTGGCAGAGCAGCCGCCCGTGGGACCCGGCCACGACACAGGCCAGCCCAGGCCGCTTAGATTATTAACTAACTGCCACCGCGTTGAGCTCTGCAGAGCCGCCACACGGGCGCCGGTGCACACCTCCAGAAAACCCCGCCGTGGCGAGCCACACTGCACAAGTGCCGATACAGCTGCAACCAGGGAAGGATTCCATGCACGCCCGATCCGCGCTCTTCCTTCCGTTGGGAGACTGGAGCGGAAACCCGTCCTTAGCGCCATCTTTTTATGTCACATGCATCAGAGGCAGCGTCTTAACCCTCCTGTTTTTATAAATAGAAACGCAGGCTGTCGATTGGTGGAGTCTCTGCGGGTCACCTGCAGTGATTGTCCCAGGAAGGGTGCAAGAAAGGACCGGGGGACGTGCTACAGGGCGTCCTTGTTTCTCTTCCTGTCTACTCAGGCTCACAGCCCCCTCTCGCTCCCCTGTCGTCTCACTCACTCACTCACTCACTCACTCACTCACTCACTCACTCACTCACTCACTCACTCACTGTTTTTGTTTTTTACGATTAGGCAGCGAAGGGCTGCCTATAAACTAGACTTTCCTGGGAC